>NC_071614.1:23811431-25123098 GCF_014839835.1 Dryobates pubescens
CTGCCGGGGCAAGCGGTGACCAGTGAGAGGGGCCTCCAGGCAGAGCAGCAGCTCACAGGAGCTTGAGGCACAGAGGCAGACAGGTGCTCCCCAGAGCTCATCTCACCTCCAGCATAGGCTTCAGTGAGCTCCCTGGCAGGAGGACTGATCCCATGGGATGTCTTTGGGTGTACAGCACACGCAGGGCCAGGTGCTCACAGACACGGGCCAACAGAGAAGCAGGTAAACCCCATGCTCAGTGGAGAGAAACCAGGGACTCTCTTGGGCTGCCTCCAAGGCCAAGGGCAGAAGTCTCCAGCTCAGCCAGTGGGCAAAGCACTTTGGGGCTAGGGCTAGTGGTGGAGGGACTCACAGTCCAGTGTGGGCTGGGATGTATGGCCAGGTTACAGCACTGACACCAAGAGCACCATGCTTCTCACAGCTCGCCAAACCCACTCTGTGGGTTCCCACAGGAACTCGTGGATGCAGAAGTAGAATGGAATGTGAAACCTCTTCCCAGAAAGGGCTGCGCAGACCTGCCCCCCACTACTGCTGGGGACCCCTTACCTGCTCGAAAAGCTCCACGGTGTATTTGGAGGGGAAGGTGGGCGGGGGTGGGGGGCTGGCACGTCCATTGTCATGGCAGGCCAAAGGGATGCTGTTCACTGAGCGCCCTGTGTTGTAGTTGCACTCCAGCGTGTAGCTGTGAAGCACACAGAAGCCCCACATCACCTAATGTATCAGATGTCGCTCAGAAGACAAAGCTGGGGTCACCCCAAGCCTGTGTGTCCCCCAGTCCCAGGAGGGGAGGCTCTAGGGGAGTCTGGGGAAAAGGCATGGCTCCTGCCATCAAGCTGCAGCACTGACTGTGACCTGTGTCATGTGCTGCACATTGTCATCTGCTGAGGAAAGAATAAAAGAGGGGACAAAAAAAGAAGCAATGAGTGGAAGCCAGAAGTGTGCCAAGGACAGAGGCACGGGACTGCTGAGGCTCAACAAGGCCAAATGCAATGTCCTGCACCTGGGTCAGGGCAATCCCTGATATCAGTCCACACTGGACAATGGAAGGATGGAGGGCAGCCCTGTGGAGAAGGCCTTTGGGTGCTGGTGGGTGAAAAGCTGGGCAGGAGATGGCAATGTACGCTCACAGCACAGAAGCCAATTGTCTCCTGGGCTGCATCCAAAGCAGCATGACCAGCAGGTGAGGGAGGAGATTCTGCCCCTCTGCTCTGCTGAGACCCCACCTTCAGTGCTGAAACCTCTCTGCTGTGAGGACAGGCTGAGAGAGTTGGGATTCTTCAGCCTGGAGAAGGCTCTGGGGAGACCTTCTGGTGGCTTTTTGGTACTTAAAGAGGTCCAGAAGAAAGATGGGGACACACTTTTTAGCACAGCCTGTTGTGATAGGACAGAAGGTGATGGTTTTAAACTAAAAAAGGGGAGATTCAGACTAGATGGAAGGAAGAAATTTTTTACTTTGAGGGTGGTGAGACTGGCACAGGTTGCCCAGAGAGGTGGTAGATGCCCCATCCCTAGAAACTTTCCAGGTCAGGCTGGACAGGGCTCTAAGCAACCTGCTCTAGTTGATGTCCCTGCTCATTGCTGGGGGTTGGACCAGATGGGCTTGGGAGGTCCCTTCCAATCCAAATGATTCTGTGACTCTCTGACTCAAAGAACCAGGCTTCAAAACAGATGACAAAGGAAGGACTGGCTGTGGGGGTACCAGAGAGCCAGAGTGGCTGCTTCCAGCCATGTAGATGTGGTGCTGAGGGACATGGTTTTGTGGTGACCTGGCAGTGCTCTGTTAATGGCTGGACTTAATGATCTTAAATGTCTCTTCCAACCAAAACAATTCCATGATTCTGTCTCGCAGAATCACAGATGGCTGAGGCTGGAATCTTGCAGAGCAACCTCACGTGGGCAGTCTGGGGAATCTGAGCTCATTACAGCTAAAAAGGTTTTAACTACAGCTCAATACAGACATAAACAGCTGCGAAAGAGAAGAATTCCTTCTGGAAAACCGCACACAAACAGCTCTGTAACAGTGAGAACAGGAAACTGGAGCAGCTGCAGGCTGTATGTGAACAGGAGATACTAGAGGGAAAGGAGTCAGGCTTGTGGGCTCAGGAAGGTGGCAGCACCCAGCAGGGCTGTCTCCTGGCCTCTGCCTACAGCACCCTTCCCAGCCAGCCCCAACCCCCGAGAGAGCCACAAAGGACTCTGCTGCCCCAACGAAACAGTTTCCTTAACACCCTGCACCTGGCAAGATGGTGGAGTGCTAGGACAGGCCCACTGGCAGGGCCGCACGGCGAGCATCTGAGCCTTGCCTACCTGTGGATAATGCCCAGGGCCTTGTAGACAGCCACGCGGCCGCTGCCCTCCTTGGACTGCCCGTCCCGCTTGTCCCGCGCGTACATGTTCTTCTCCGAGAAGTTGCAGCCCGTGAAGTCGAAGTGAGGGGAGTTCAAGGAGATGAGTTTGGGGAACAGCATGTTCTCCACCTGCAGCACACAGAGAGGAATATGGCTGACATTGTGGGGAGCCCACAGCTCTTCAACCTGCTCCAGCATCACCAGTGCCAAGCTCTGGGACACTCAGGGGTGTTGGCTGACAAGGAATTAACTGGAGAGAGTCTAGTGAAGGTTCTGAAGATGTTGAGGGGACTGGAGCATCTCTATGAGGAAAGGTTAAGAGACATAGGACTGTTTAGCCTGAAGAAGAGCAGGCTAAGAGGGGATATTCTCAATGCTGATGAGTATCTAAAGGGCAGGGGGTAAGAGGATGAGGCCAGACTCCTTTTCTGTGCTGCCCAGCAACAGGATGACAGGCAACAGGCACAAACTGGAACCCAGGAGGTTCCATCTGACCAGGAAGAGAAATTTCTTTCCTGTGAGGGTGCTGGAGCCATTGAACAGGCTGCCTGGAGAGGTTGTGGAGACTCCTCTGGAGAGATTCCAAAGAACAGAATAGAATAGAATAGAATAGAATAGAATTAACCAGGTTGGAAGAGACCTTTGAGATCATCAAGTCCAACCTATCATCCAACACTATCTAATCAACTAAGCCATGGCACCAAGCACCCCATCAAATTTCTTAAACACCTCCAGTGATGGTGACTCCACCACCTCCCTGGGCAGCACATTCCAATGGCCAATCATTCTTTCTGTGAAGAGCTTCTTCCTAACATCCGCTCTAAACCTCCCCTGGCACAGCTCTTGTTCTGGTGCTGGTTGCCTGGGAGAAGAGACCAGCCCCCACCTGGCTACATCCTCCCTTCAGGTAGTTGTAGAGAGCAATAAGGTCTCCTCTGAGCCTCCTCTTCTCCAGGCTAAGCAACCTCAGCTCCCTCAGCCTCTCCTCACAGGGCTTGTGCTCCAAACCCGTTACCAGCTTTGTTGCCCTTCTCTGAACACCTGGACATGAGTCTGGGCAGCCTGCTCTGGAACCTGCTCAGACTGGATGATCCCCAAAGGTCTCTTCCAACACTCACCATGCTGGGATTCTGGGATTCACATCACTTCCTACTCCCCGCCTCACCTGATCGTTTTCATTGCTGAAGTTGTTGCCATACATGAAGCAGCCACGCTTGGAGGCATGTCCGTGCAGATCCACATAGTAGGCCAGTCCACTGTCCTGGGGCAGGATGGTTTCAGGAAGAGGTGCTGGCAGGGGCTTCCTAGCCTCCTCCTCACAGTGCTCTGCGGTGTGGCTTGATGGGAGGATCCAGCCAGTGCGGCCTGTGCTGCCCGGTGCTCCCGAGAGAGGGGCTTCCTGAGAAGGGCTGAAGTAGCTGCCGGCATGCCAGGAGCTGGGCGAGTTCCGGAGGTTATTGGCTTTCTCCAGCTCCAAGAGTGCAGCCTCTGGGAACGGGCCGCTGCTGCGGACGGAATGGTTGGAAGATTTTGTTCTTAGCGAGCTGTTGCTGAGTGGGGAGACAAAGGTCCTCCAGTCAGGAGAGCCTGGCAGGACGCGACTGTGGACATGGTGGTAGAGGACAAGAGCTTTGACCCCAAACACCGCAGGGTGCAGCTCGGCATCGGGGTTCAGGTACTGGCGGTTCAGGTTTACCCCACGGGAGTCAGTTCTGCAGAGAGAGTGGAAGAGATATGAGGTTCATCAGAGAGAATGGCTGTTCGGCAAGGACATGACCTCTCCTCCTAACAGCCACAGCTTTGAGTGCTGTCCTGGGGCCAAAACATCTGGTAGGCAAAGACTCTTCCCCAACACAACTGAGAAACTTTCTCCTGGCCGTAGTGAGACAGAGCCCAAGTGATTGGTTGGAGCGGACACAGGAGGCCACAAACATAATCCAAGGGCTGGAACCTCTCTGCTAAGAGGACAGCCAGAGGGAGTTCAGCCTGGAGAAGGTTTCCCTGTTTCAGTACTCAAAGAGGGCTGATAAGAAAGCTGGGGACAGATGTTTTAGCCGGGGCTGTTGTGACAGGACAAGGGCTGACGGTTTTAAAATAAAAGAGGGGAGGTTCAGACTAGAGTGAAGAAAAACATTGTTCACACTGATGGTGGTGTGACATTGGCCCAGGTTGCCCAGAGAGGATGTAGATGCCTCACACCTGAGATCATTCCAGGTCAAGTTGGACAGTGCTCTGAACAACCTGATCTAGTTGAAGATGTCCCTGTTCGCTGCAGGAGGATTGGACTGAGTGATGTCTAGAGATCCCTTCCAATACAAGCCATTGCACAATTCAGTGATTTTATGGTCTCTCTCCAGCACCCCAGGGGGAGCAAGGACAGGACAGGTCAGCGTTTGAGCACCTCAAAGGCACAGGTCAGTGTTGCTTGCCTGAGCTAGAAAACCCTCATCTAGGAGATGACCTACACAGGCATTGCAGTCCCAGGTCATGACACAGATCAGAGAGCAGCAGGGACAGGCTGCTGCATCCACCAGTCCCAGGTTGTTCCGCAGACCCAGGATGGTTCTTGCCAGCCACCATCAAACACAGATCAGGCTCCAAACCAGGAGAGACCAGACCAGCCTGCACCCTATTTGACCCAGTGATCTCTCACCGATAGTGGCCTCGCACCACCCCATCAGGGTTCAGCATAGGAATGAGCTTGAAGACGAACATCCGCCGCAGCATCTGGGCACGGGGGTCCTCCTCCCGCAGGATGAAGTCCAGGAATCCATTGAAGACAAAGCTGGAAGGTGTTTCTCCTGGGTGGACTCTGCTGCTCAGGAAGAATACCTTGGGGCAAAGAGACAGGGACAATGGGACAGTTCCTGTCTGCCCCAAGATGTGATGGCCTTTGCTGAGAGGTCAAATGCTTCCTAGGGCTCCCTCCTGCTCTGCAGCAAGGCCCCCTGCACCCAACAAGTAGCCAAGGTCTCTATAGGAAGCAGACAACCAGGTACCATGTGTGGCAATACAACATTTTTAGTGGTTTCTTTGCCTGATGCCTCTCCCAGGTCCTGCTTAGACCAAAGCTGGTTATCCCTGCATGAGACCAAGGGGACAGGAGTTCTCCAGCTGCTGCCAGGAGAAACCACAGCAACAGAGGTGCACCAGGGGAAAAGCCCAGAATAAGCCTGATTGCAACATACAACACCTCCTGAAAAGCCCTTCACCTGGTGGGAGGTTGAGCAGGAGCTGCATCCCCTCATCCCAGTTCTGTGCAGCTGCAGAGGTAACAAGACACTAATTTGTGTCCAGACGAGCACATGTGTGGTGCAGCCAGAGAGGGTTGCATGGTGATGAGTGGATGCACTCCTGACAGTGGTGCCCACAGCACAATCTCCATCCAGTCCAATGCTCCAGCCCTCCAGGATAATAGCTGGAAAGCGCCCAGTAGAAAAGGGCCCGGGGCTGTTGGTCAACAGCAAGTCAAAAGTGAGTCAGTGTGTGCCCGGGTGGCCAAGAAGGCTAACAGCATCCTGGTTTGAATCAGCAATAGCATGGCCAGCTGTACCAGGGCAGAGACAGTATGCATGTACTGGACACTGGTGAGGCTGCAGCTTGAACACTGGGTTCAGTTTTGGGCCCCTCCTCCAAAAAGGGCATGGAAGTGCTAGAGAGTGTCCAAGGAAGGGCAAAACAGCTGGTGAAGGTTCTAAAGCACAAATCAAAAGAGTGGCTGAGAGAACTGGAGGTGGTCAGCCCAGAGAAAAGGAAGCTGAGGGGAGACCTTCTCCCTCTCTACAGCTTCCTGAAAGGAGACTGGAGCAAGGTGGGGGATCAGTCTCTTCACACAAGTAATAAGTGACAGGACAAGAGTAAACAGCCTCAAGTTGTGTCAGGGAAGGTTTAGGCTGGACATGAGCAACAGTGTCTTCTCTGAAAAGGTTGTCAAGGCTGAGGGCCAGAGTTTAGTGGTGACATAATGCTGGGTGGACTTGATGATCTTGGAGGCCTCTTCCAACCAAAACGACTCTGTGATTCTATGCTATGAAACCTTTCAAGTCAGAGACACAAGGCTGGGGTACGGAGTCCATCAGACAGTCTGCTGGGAAGCACTTACCCTCTTCCCTGTGAAGCGCCGTGGCCGGGGAGTGCTGGTGTCTGGGAAGAGCTTGTCCAGCCGGGGCTCTCGCTTCTCCAGCATGCCGTGGCAGGAGGTGATGGTCAGCAGGTCAACTCGTAGCTTGTCCAGCGAGTGGCAGAGCAGCTCCCGGTGGTAATAGACGGAGTCAAGGGGGCTGCAGGGTGAGGAGGGATCAGCTGCCAACGCACAGGTCAGAGCCTCCCCATCAGGGAAGAAAGTGGCTTAGCCGGGGCCGTGTGTGCTGCTGGGCTGGGCACCGAGGGACAAGGCACCCAAGCCTCATTCTGGGCAGCTGGAGATACCTTCAAGGAGCAAAGGTGGCTCCTAGGTGGGCAGGGGGCATTCTCTACAGCCCTGAGCTTGGCCTCCAACCACTCATCTAAGAGGGAAAATGAGGTAGGCACTGGGTCACCCACAGCCTAGGCACCAGTCAGGTGCTGCTGCAGGACTAGCCTCCAGCCTTAGACTGGAGGGTTTGATGGTGCACAGAGGAGTGCTTGACTACCACCATGGTGTGGAGATCCCTGTATCAGCCTGCCAGTGGCCATGGCAGCTCCTGCTGCACCAGTGGGCCTGAAGCCTCATTACCAGAGTTCAGCCAGGACCACTCAGCCCTGCCATGATCCCAGTGGTTGGTGTCCTCACATCAGTAGGTAAGTTTGACCCATAGATTATGATATTTCCTTGAGATCCTTGCTTATTGACTGTCAGGTTTGGAATTTCTCATCACTCTCCATCACAAACCCCTCCAATGCACCACTGCTCACCTATTGTCTGAGAAAAGGTATTTGTGATCCCAGACGCAGGGCAAGGAGCATCTCTAGGGTGGCAGGACAGTTACCCACAAACACTGAAGAATGACTCTCTCCCTTCATCCCCTCAGCCAGGCATTAAGTTCTCCTCTGACTGTGGAAAAGAAGCTCATGAGAGCAGAGGAGCTTCCCAGAAGGACCCACAGAGAGCCTAGCACTGGGGCTACTCTGAACAGTGAGGTCTCCTCCTGCCACAGCAGCTTGCAGAGAAAGGGAGCAGGAGAAGAGAGATGCTTGGACCTTTCCGCAGCCAGCAGAGAGAAAGCAAACAAGGTCCTGGCCTATGAGAATCCTCTCTCCTTAAACCAAGGGCTGCAGCAACAGCCTCTCCTCAGCCTCTTCCTGCCCTTGAGAATACCAGGGAGATTCTGCCCACAGCAGCAAAGGACTGTCTGGAAACCCCTTGGACACACATGCTGGGGAGGAGCTGCTGCAGCTGCTGGTGCATCCAGCAGCTACAAGGGGACGGAGAGTAGAGGACTCAGGGAACCCCCTCTGACTTTCAGCCCACTGCACTTCCACTAGGGATGCAAAGCCAAGCAGAGAGGGCTGGGAATGGGGGGCACCAGAGGGTCGCACCTGCTGGGAGACATGTGCCGGCACTCCTGGAAGCGGCCATCCAGCTGCGCCAGCATCTCCTGGCACTCCGAGTAGGAGAATGGGTAGCAGAAGGCAAAGTAGGTAGTGGCACCATGGTGCTCCAGGAAGCGGTGCACGAAGGACAGTACGAACTGCGTCTCCACCATCTGGGAGACACAGAGCAGAGGCTGAGCGCAGGCAGGTTCCACAAGCAGCCACCACGGCCACACAGAGCCACCCCCTGAGCAGGGGACAGGCAGCCATGGCCACCACAGCCCCCTGCCCCAATTCTCTTCTGGCTCCCTCAGGTATTGGCAGTGCCTGCAGGCCTTCTCTAACTGCACAGGAATCAAAGATATGCTCCAGCAGATGCCAGCCCACTTCACTGAGATCCCCAAAACACCAAGCTGCTTACTACAAAGCCCTCAGTCCCTGCTCACCCTGGAGCGCTCATGTCCCCAGCCTCACTGTATGTCCAGAGAGCGCTCTGGCAAGCTCAGGGGATTCCTTCTGGTCATTGGGCACACGCAAGAGAGGTGGAGAGCTCTCTGGAAAACCCACAAGGGTTCTTTGTGGTCCTTGTACCCACCATCAGCAGTCAGAAGTTAAGCTGTTCAATCTGGGCACACTTCACACATTTCACAAGTGCTACAGGGCTCAGCTCTCCATTGTGCCTCTCCCTAGTACTGGCATGGACCAAATCAAGTATCAAGCATCAACCCCTCCTGGATCAGGGGAGATGCTTTCTGGCCCCTGTTCTGTGGGGCAGAAATAGGGATCACTGCCTCTCCACAGAGCAAGCACAACCCAGAGCACCTACAAGGGACCCTTCCCAGGCATATCCTACCAGGCCAAGGCCAGAAAACTCTAGGACCAGCAAACTTTGAGGTCCAAAGAGCTCAACAGGGCTGTGAGAGAAAACCTGCCCCTGTAGCTGTTCTTGCCACCTTTGGTTCCCAGGGCTCTCACCCCCTGCTCCCCTCATGGGGCACCAACACTCTTGACAGCAGCATGTCACAAAGGGTCATTTACTGCCCACTTTGACAACTGACCAATAGAAAAGAAAGCCCCAGGCACACCTCAGGAGCTGGTCAGTGGTTTCTCCTACGCCAGAAATGGGAAATCACCTAGAGGGAGGCAATACTCAGACAGAGTTGGCTGGTAGAGAAAAAAGCCGCTGGGTTCTCTTCTCCCAAGTACTCAGCCCCAAGAGGCGGCTTTGTCACTGACCTCCCGCACCTCTCCACTAGGGCTGCTAAGATACAAACCAGCCACTTGCCCACGCCATCCTATCCTGCCACAGAAGGCTGGAGGTCACCCTGGCACAGTGAACGAGGGGTATCTGTGTTCCCGGAAATGCCCCCCACCCTGAACAAAGGTACCCTCAGCCACAGCACAAGCCCTAAGGCCCGGGTCCGTACCTCGAAGCTGGGCCGCTCACGAATGCGCTCCCAGCGGGGCCGCACAGGAAGGGTCCTCACGAAGGGGGACATGCCCTGAGAGTACAACCGGCTCTGCTTGTTCATGTTCAGGATGTGCAGCTTGATCAGCTTCCCCGGAGCCCCTCCCCGCACGCTGAAGTAGAACCAGGACCTGGGGAGGGACAGCAGCGCCGGGTCAGTCCCCAGGCCCACCAGTCTCTCCTTCTCGGACCCTCCAACCTCACCAGTCATCCAGCCCCATGAGCACCCGCTCCGCAAGAAGCCTGTCAGATCCCGGGCGGACACACAACCCCACTAAGCATCCCAGGGTATCTCCAATCGGGGGAACACAGATAGCACAAGCTCCCCTCTTCCCAGGGCATCTCAGACCCTGCTCGCTCCTCCTATCCCTCTCCACAGTCCTTCGACCTTACCAGCCACTCCTTCCCGGGTCCTCGGTACCCTGACAGCCACCCCTCCACCAGCCCCCTTCCCCGGAGGCCGCCCCTCCCGGGGCCACCCCAGCTGCCCCCCCTGCCAACCCTCTTCCCCACAGGACCCCTGCATCCTGCCAGCCTCCTTCCTTGGGGAACCCCAGACACCTCCTTCAGGGGAACCCCGCAGCCGCCACCTCCTCCCTCAGGCCCCCACCGTGCCGTTACCTGTTGCCGTTCTCATACTCGGTGTGGGCACAGTCGGGCCGCGTCCAGACGTTAAACTCGTAGTCGGCGGCGGGAAGCGTGGCAGCCCGACCCGCTGGGCCCCCGCCGGTACCGGTCGGGTCTACCTGCTCCACACGTGCTAGATTGCCTGAGTCGAAGCGGGAGCTGAAAAGCAGCCCCCCACACCGGATCTCCATGGCTGCCGGGCCGCCGCGGCCCGCTCATCGCTCCGCCGGGCCCGGCCTGGCCCGGCTCGGCCCGCCGCGCCCCCGGGCAACAGCAACGCACGCTCCCATTGGCCCGCTGCTCCCCAGCAACGCGCCCACCCGTTGGGCGGCGCCTGGCCCACGGTCCGCGGGGGGCCTGGCCACACCCTCCCACTGCCGCTCGCGGCCCCTGCGCGGGACCCGTGCGCTGCTGGCCACGCTCCTGCGGACCGCCTCCCTTTGCTGCCCCGCGGCCGCGGGTGAGCGCAGACGGGGGGGGGCACGCCCACGGGTGTACACGGGGGACAGGCATGTGCGTGGGTGTGCTCGCAGCTATAGGTTCGTACACACCGATACGCACAGCCGCAGGCGTCTAGGCACGCAGGCGTACACGCCCATACCTGCACACCGCCGTACATGTATGTGCACGCACACACATCCACGCATGCACCTACGTGCACAGCTGTGCAGAAGGACACATGCAGGGGCACAGGTACATACGAGCAGACGTATGTACACACATCTGCATACAGAATCATTTCACTGCTTTGGCTAGAAAATAAACCGCTAAGGTCATGGAGCTCAACCCTTATCTACCTCTACCAAGTCTGGTGCCACCACATCCCTCAGCACCACATCTCTGCATCTTTGAAGCCCCTCCAGGGATGAGGATTCAACTACCTCCCTGAGGAGTGAGGTAGAGCCTGTTCCAGCATTTGAGAACCCTTTCAGTGAAGAAGTTTCTTTTAGTGTCCAAACTAAACCTCCCCTGGTACAACTTGAGGCTGTTTTCTAGTATCCTATCACTTGTTACTAGGGACAACCAACCTCCACCTCTCTCCAACCTCCTTTCAGCGACTTATAGAGAGGGAGAATGTCTCCCCTCAGCCTCCTTTTCTCCAAACAACCCCAGTTCCCTTAGCTGCTCCTCACAAGGCCTCTTTCTCCAGACCCTTCACCAGCTTTGTTGCCCTTCTCTAGACACACCCCAAACTGCACAGAGTATTTGAAGTGTGGCCTCACCAGTGCCAAGTACAGGCACACAATCACTTCTGTTCTGCCGATCCAAGCTGTTACATGCATGCACATGTACAGACACATACAGATGCACACATAGGCATCCACCCACACACATCTAAATACACACATGTACTTGCCCACACATCTACACTCCCAACAGATGCATGTGCATGTCTATATATGCAGACATGCACAAGCACCCAAACAGATGCACATACTCATGTGTGCACACATCAATACATATCAATACACGTTCCCACAGATACACATGTCCAACCCCCCAAGCACATGTATACACATATGTCCACAACATGCATGTCCACATACATGCTCCTCTACCCCACAGCAGCCAAACCATGGACAGGAGTCTCAAAGCCACCATCCCACACGTGCCAATGAGTATTCTATCCCCTCTGAGTTCTACATCCCTCTCAAACCCTGCCCGAGACGCACCCACAACCCCCCACTGGGTCACACAAACACTTTTCCCCCTCCTTCACTCTCCTGCCCAGGTCCAAGGCAGGGGGAAACAGTGCTCCTCAGGGACTGAAACCGCAGGAATTGGTGTTTTCCCCCACCAAAGTGGGCTAGACCCTGAGCACAGTAGTTCACCAGAGCCCTCCCCCACCCTGCAGACAGGAACAAAACCCACAATAAAAAGACAAAAACCCTAGAAATAAAAATGAGTCCAGTTCATTCAGCCATGGGAACTGAGGGGGAGGAGAGGGAACATGGGAGTCACTTGCCCACGTAACACGGGACAGGGAAAGACAAAAGGAATTCACATGGTGTGGAAAAGACCTGGATGTGTGTTGCCTAGGAAAGAAAAAAACTCCTCTGTAAGCTCAGATTTGAGCCCAAAACCCCCATGTGAGTCTCCCTCCATCCCACGTTGTGCTGGAGACACTCCTCGGTGGCTGGAGCATCGGGAGACGGCAGGACTGTGTGTCCCCTCTCCTCCAGGAAGCAGGTCAGTGTCCGGAAATCATGGCCAAGGCCCAGTTTTTGACAGCTATGGTTGTGTTTTGCAGGTAAATCCAAGAGGAATAGGAAAAGCTCGTCAGGTGTTCCCTCACACAGTCCCAGGACACTTCTCCGCTGCAAGGGGGAGAAGAACAGGTTATGGGCAGGGAAATCACCATTTGTGGAGCAGTGGCAGTGACCCAGCCCCAGTGTTACAAGCCCAGGAGGGATATGAGAGCACCCTAAGCTGTCAGCTACAGGGACACACTGCGGAAGAATGTCCTGAACCCCTTGGAAAGGCCCTGCCCAGGAACACCAGCTCCATCTCCCTAGACTATGACCTCTCTGCCAGGAAGAGCATGGAGCCAGTTCTGTAGTGAGAGCAGGAGTAAACTATACCTACACCAGCAGTGTCTGGCTGCATCCCTTCTCCCTGAAGAGGGGCAACTCTTAGCTCAGACAACCCATAGGTGGCCCCACTGCCAGGTCCCACCAGGAGCCAGGGATGAGTGAGAACCCCTGGTCTTTAGTGGTTGCAGGGCTTGAGGAAGCTGAGTGACCTGGCTGTGCTGCCCACAGGCTGAATGTTGCTGCCACAGGGCATGAGCTCTCTGCAGCACCACAGCATCACAGAAGCATTTTGGTTGGAAGAGACTTGTAAGATCAAGTCCAACCATTAACCTGGCACTGCCAGGTCACCACTAGACCATTCACCTCAGCACCACATTTACACAGCTTTTAAACTCCTCCAGGGATAAGGACCCCACCAGTGCCCCACACAGCCTGTTCAGGCTCTGCACCCTCAGAGATGCTCACTTGCAGGAGTCCAGGCAGTGCTGCCAGACTCGCTCCAGCGCCGTGGCCACACAGTCCAGCAGCGGCAGCAGGCAGCTCCGCACCAGGAACAGCAGCAGCTCTCGGACGCATTCGGCAAAATGCAGCAGGAACTGCGGCACCTGGGACTGGAGCTGTGGGGACACAGAGGGATGGAAGAGCTTTAACATCACCTTCACAGGCTGGGTTCAGGTGCCCTGAGGAGCCTGGTGTCTTGCATATCCACGAAGGCTTTACCAAGCCAGGCTGTCCCACAGACAGCCAGGCATCCCAGCGTGGTGGCGGTTGGAAGGCACCTCCGGGCATCACCCAGTCCAACCCACCTGCTAAAGCAGGGTCACCCACAGCAAGCTGCCCAGGGTCACAATATTCAGGCAGGTTTGGAACCTCTCTGGAGAAGGAGACTCCACAGTCTCTGGGCAACCTGGTCCAGGCTTCTGGCACCCTCACAGGAAAGTTTCTTCTGCTCAGATGGAACCTCCTGGGTTTGTCCCTGCTGCCCTTTGTCCTGTTGCTGGGCACCACTGAAAAGAACCTGGCCCCATCCCCTTGTCCCCTGCCCTTTACATACCAATAGGCAGAGAACCTATTGGTTCTTCTCCATGCTAAACATCCCCAGGTCTCTCAGCCTTTCCTCATCAAAGAGATGCTTCACTCCCCTCAGCATCTTCACAGCCTCCACTGGACTCTCTCCAGTAGTTCCTTGCCTCTCTTGAACTGGTCTAAACTGAACCAGGCCCCACCCTCCTGCCATGTTCTGGCATCTCCAAGCCCTCTCCATGATCATTTGGCTCACATGTGGCATGTTTCTACCAAACAGCAGATGCACAGTACCCACAGTGCTCACTCTGGGAGATACTAAAGTCATTCCCCTCCCACTAAACTGCTGATTTTCAGGATATTAGGGGAAAAAAGTCTCCACCAAAAGGGTCATCAGGCACTGAAACACGCTGCCCAAGGAAGTGGAGTCACCATCCCTGGAGGTGTTTAAAAGATATTTGGGTGAGGAGCTTATGGACATCATGGTCTAACAGTTGTGTACAGGGAGATGTTAGGTTATGGTTAGATCCACGATCTTAAGGTCTTTCCTAACCAGGCAACTCTGTCAGTTATCTTTGTGTCCTCTCCCCTTCAGAGCTGACACAGGCACTGCCAGCAGCTGGAAGGCAGCTGGTAAGCAGTACCAGCACAGGGAGAACAGCATCTGAGACCCACACCAGACCCACCAGCACCATAAGGCTCACGGTCAGGCATCAACAGTGACAGTGACATCACATTCCTCCTTCAGACCTCTCCCTTCACTTCCTGCCTGTGGTATTGCAACCTGACAGGGACCCCAACACAGCCTCTGCAGTCCCCCAAGGCCTCTCTCAGCATTCCTGGTCTCTCCCAGCAGCTGAAACACCCTTCTTACCCACTCGATGAAGCCAGGCAAGCTGTCATGGATGCCAGAGAGCAGAGAGAAACTCTGCTCAGACATGTACAGGGCCAGCTCAACACTCTTCACCCAGAGCAGCTCCAGCTGTGGCTGCAGGACAGCCACTGCCTGGGAGCTGTAGACAGGCAGGGTCTGCTCCAGCCACCTGCAAGAGTCAGGAGGAATAGAGTTAACTCCAATTGGTGATATGTTACAAGTGCTGTTCCCCATGGCTCAGTACTGAATACATACATATACATACATAGAATAAACCAGGTTGGAAGAGACCTTCAAGATCATCGCGTCCAACCCATCAACCAATCCAACACCGCCCAAGCAACTAACCCACAGCACCAAGTACCCTGTCAAGTCTTCTCCTAAAAACCTCCAGTGATGGCGACTCCACCACCTCCCCAGGCAGCCCATTCCAATGTGCAATCACTCTTTCTGTATAGAACTTTTTTCTAACATCCAGCCTGAACCTCCCCTGGCGCAGCCTGAGACTGTGTCCTCTTGTTCTGGTACTGCTTGCCTGGGAGAAGAGACCAACATCCGTCTGTCTACAACCTCCCTTCAGGTAGTTGTAGAGAGTAATAAGGTCACCCCTGAGTCTCCTCTTCTCCAGGCTAAGCAACCCCAGCTCCCTCAGCCTCTCCTCGTAGGGCTTATGTTCCAAACCCCTCACCAACTTTGTTGCTCTCCTCTGGACTCGTTCCAGCAAGTCAACATCCTTCCTAAACTGAGGGGCCCAGAACTGGACACAGTACTCGAGGTGCGGCCTAACCAGTGCAGTGTACAGGGGCAGAATGACCTCCCTGCTCCTGCTGGCCACACTGTTCCTGATGCAGGCCAGGATGCCATTGGCCCTCTTAGCTGCCTGGGCACACTGCAGGCTCATGTTCAGTCTACCGTCGACCAGCACCCCCAGGTCCCTCTCAGCCTGACTGCTCTCCAGCCACTCTGACCCCAGCCTGTAGCTCTGCATGGGGTTGTTGTGGCCAATGTGCAGAACCTGGCACTTGGATGTGTTCAATCTCATGCCGTTGGACTCTGCCCATCTGCCCAGCCTGTCGAGGTCCCTCTGCAGAGCCTCTCTACCCTCCAGCAGATCAACTCCTGCGCCCAGCTTGGTGTCGTCAGCAAATTTACTGATGATGGACTCGATGCCCTCGTCCAGATCATCAATAAAGATGTTAAAGAGCAAGGGGCCCAGTACTGATCCCTGGGGCACACCACTGGTGACTGGCTGCCAGCTGGATGTGGCACCATTCACTACCACTCTCTGGGCTCGGCCCTCCAGCCAGTTCCTAACCCATCTCAGTGTGCTCCCATCCAAGCCATGGGCTGACAGCTTGGCCAGGAGTTTGCTATGGGGAACGGTGTCAAAGGCCTTGCTGAGGTCCAGGTAGACTACATCCACAGCCTGGCCCACATCCACCAGGCGGGTCACCTGATCATAGAAGGAGATCAGGTTGGTCAGGCAGGACCTGCCCTTCCTAAACCCATGCTGGCTGGGCCTGATCCCTTGGCCATCCTCTAAGTGTTGTGTGATTGCACTCAGGATGACCTGCTCCATAATCTTTCCTGGCACTGAGGTCAGGCTGACAGGCCTGTAATTCCCTGGCTCATCCAACCGGCCCTTCTTGTGGATGGGTACCACGTTGGCCAGCTTCCAGTCAGCTGGGATCTCTCCAGTGAGCCAGGACTGATGAAAAATAATGGAGAGTGGCTTGGCCAGCTCATCTGCCAGCTCTCTCAGCACCCTAGGATGGATCCCATCTGGTCCCATGGACTTGTGGGGGTCCAAGCTGCTGAGGAGAGCTCCTATCACTTGCTCATGGAACACAGGGAAACCATGCAGCTCCCTGGCTCCCTCTGCCAGTTCTGCAGGCCAGCTGTCTGGTAGACGTTCTTTCCAGCTAGTAAAAACTGAGGTAAAGAAGGTGTTAAGTACCTCTGCCTTTTCCTCATCCTGTGTTACAACATTTCCTTCCATGTCAACCAAGGAGTGGAGGTTGTCCCTGCCCTTCCTCTTGCTATTAATATATTTATAGAAGGACTTTTTGTTGTCCTTCACATCAGAGGCCAGTTTAAGTTCCAAATATGCTTTTGCCTCCCTAATTTTCCTCCTACATGCCCTAGCAACCTCTTTAAACATTCCATGGGACCTCTTCTGTTCAATATCTTTATCAACAATCTGGATGGGGGGATCAAGGGCATACTCAGTAAGTTTGCAGATGACACCAAGCTGCGCAGCAGTGTTGATCTGCTTGAAGATCAGAAAGTTCTACAGAGGAGTAGGAGCAAGTTAGGGGCAGGTTTCTCCTCCCAAGGTAACAAGCTATAGGACAAGAAGAACTAGTCTCAAGTTGTGCTGTGGGAGGTTTAGCAAGCTGCTGCCAAGGAGAGAGAAGAAATCCAGAGCTGACTTCAGTTTTTCTCCAGGCAACACCAGGAACACTTCCCAGCAAGGAGGGCTCTCTAAGAAGATTGCTCTGTGCTGTGGGAATATCCTCACACCCATCCAGCCACACACACTGCCACCCAGCACTGGCACCACTGACCTGTACCCTTCCAGGCAGCTGTGGGAGACCTTCTTCCAGGCTTGCTGAGAGACTGGCAGGATGCTGGTGGAACGAAGCAGGCGAGCAGAAGAGGAGGCTGTAAGAGACAAGAACCACTCCCTGAGCAATTCTCTGACTTGATCTGTGGGAGCAGTGTTCTCAGCCTGTCCCTGAACCCTCTCTCTGGGAACGCTTAGCTTGAGCTGCTTCACAAAAACATCTTCAAGATGCTCCAAGGTGGGACAAAGAGACATAGAAACTCCCAAGCAGAGAGGAAGCCTGGGGGAGTGGGGACAGGCAGGAGGAGTCTTTCTGCAGCCTGTTGAAAGCATCTGGCCAACACAGTCCACATACCCCTCAAGCAATTCCAGAGACACATCATCAGGACCATGCTGCTCATCAGCATAGATCCGAGGTGAAGGGAGGGCTGTGGAAGGGTGTTGCTCAGGAGAACTGCCAGGTTATTGATCCCCAAGGATGTTCCATCCCATCAGAGAGAGCCCCTTACCCTGGAAGGAGCCATGAGTCCGAACGTCGTGCAGGAGGAAGCCAGCCCCAAAGACCAGGAGGACGAGCAGCAGCCGGGACCAGGGGACGCCCCGGCCCTTCATCTTGTGCAGCAGCTCCTGGGCAGGCGGAAGGATGAGGCCCAGTGAACATGTGGCTGCCAAGGCCAGGGAGGTTTCCACACTGCTGCACTGGCAGCTGCTCACACCACCCACCCCTGGCTTCCCAGTGGGAACCAGTGTCATCTGCGGAGCAGCTGGGAGGATGGACAGGAGCCAGCAACATCTGTCCCCAGCATGTCCTGCAAACACGCTGCTGTGAGGCCCCAGCCCGGCATGTGCTGGTGGCAGGAGAGGCCAACCACAACTCCAGCACAGAGCCAAAACCCGGGCCCTGGCTGTCACAGCACAGCAGCCACCCTGTCCCAGGGCTCACCTTGCAGGCAGCGTCGCAGGCAGACACATCCTGGTCACTGCTGGAACCCTTTGCCACCAGCTCCTCATTCGTCACTTTGAATGAGTGAACCGTTTCCTGCAGTGACTGATGCACCTTGGGGAAAGCAAGAGCTGTGTCATGGCACTCGGCACTGCCAGCTGGTGGCACCCTGCCCCAAAGAGGCTGTGAGAAGGAGCAGAAGGAGAGGGGATGGGATGGGCAGAAACATTGAGGACAAGCAGGACAGATGAAGCTGCGGTGGCAACTCCAAGGGTCCTGCATCAAGACCAGGTGCCTTGACCAAGCCAGCCAGCCTGCTGCTCCAGAGTGGCCAGAGTTGCTTGAAAACCAGCAGTGACCAGTGTGATCTCCCCACACACATAATCCCACCTGTGGCAGGGATTGGAAAAGATCATCTATTCCAACCTCTCTGCTACAGCAGGTCACCTACAGCAGGTTGCCCAGGTCTGCAATCTCCAAGTGCATTTGGAACCTCTCCAGACATGACGACTTCACAACCTCTCTGGCAAACCTGATCCAGGCCTCTGGCACCCTCATAGGAAAGTTTTTCCTCATGTTCAGATGGAACCTCCTGGGTTCCAGTTTGTGTCTGTTGCCCCTTGTCCTATTGGTGGGCACCACTGAAAAGAGTCTGATACCTTGATGTCCTCTTGACCCTTTAGGTGAAGAGCTTCCTCTCAGCACCAGAACAGCAAGGCCTATGAGGGGCTGAATCCAGAATATCTGAGTCCTGGTGCAGCCCATGGAGAGTAAGAGGCCCTCCTGTGTCTGCAGGCACTGTGTGGCCTGTCTCCAGGACATGGTGCCACCTTTTCAGCCTGGCAGGGACATGCCCACTAGAGCAGTACCAGATGAGCATATAACAGATCCCACAGGGACACTGCTCATACAGGGACCTGCTACAGGAGCACCTGTTCATTGTCTCCCCAGCCTAGAAAACTCCTCCTTCCCACAGCTCCCTCCTTACCTTCTTGCTGCTGCTCTCCCAGGACTCCAGTAGATGGTTCAGAAGCAAACTTAGGGGGGAAAGAAAGCACAAGGCTGGATCAGGGGCTCCATGAAGTAATTTAATACACTCCTAAACACTAGCAGGTTGGTGCTGTTCCTCCTCAGAGCAGCAGGAACCAACCTGGACTGGGAAAGGTGCTTGGTGTAGAGCTGCCTCCAGACGCTGAAGCTCAGGGGGTCCAGGCTCAGGCACTGGCTCATGGAGGTTAGGAGCTGGGAAGAGACCAGACAGCAGGTCAGCACACTTGATCTGGGCCCCCAGCATGACACAGGTCTCTTGGTCTGGAACACGAGACAGCTGCTCTGGGCTGTGTGCTGGCACCGTGACCTCTTGTTGGCATCTCTCTGCTCAGACTCTGACACTGGGGAGCTGAGCCTGCAAGAGAACCAGTGCCTGGCCATGCCAGGTAGCCAGGCTGGTGGATGGCAGAACCTCATGCCCAGTGCAGCGAGTAGGACGGGACGGATAGGACCTGCTTGGCCCTCCCTCCTCGCTGGAACGCCAGGGCTGCCACACAGCTACATGCTGGGACCAAGAGTCCCATGGTGCTGCTGGCCATGCATCCCCCATCCAGGGCTCACCTCTTTTTTCATGCTGGGAGGGCAGCTCAGCGTTGCTCGGGAGAGGAAGGAGGGGAAGTAGGTGTGCAGTGTGGTCTCTGGCTTTGCGCCAAACGCCAGCACCTTCAGGCGAGGGTAGAGCTGCCGCAGCTCCTCCTGCAGGCTGAGGGGAGATTGCACTGGGGCTGCAGGCAGCGGCCAGCCTGGCCACTGGGGTGTTCACCCCAAGCCACAGCCCACACTGGGGAGTACTAGAGGGTGTCAGCATACTTGGGTGGCAGTGAGTTGTTGGGCATGAAGGCAAAATCCAGGAGGGGGAAGAAATCCTTGGGTCCAATCATGCCAAAGCCTTTGGTCAGGTTTGGGTGCATCCTGTGTGGCACAAACACACCCTGTGAGCTGGGACAGACATGCCAGGGGCCCCACACAGCCCTGGAGGGATGGGAGAACAACCACCCTCAGCCTGGCATCAGTGGGATGCACCAGTGGGAGGCACCAAATGCCAGTGGTTTCCAGCCACCACAGTCATTGGCCTCCACTGCTACTCAGGGCCACACCACATAGGCAGCTCTGGGGCTCCAGGGGCCACATCCCTTCCTAGCAGCAGCCAGCTGGGCAGGATGGATACAGCAGCTGCCTTCATACTCTGGAACAAGGCAGCCAACCCATTTCTGGGCCTGTGGCCGGGCAGCCACCCTGATACTTTCAGTATCCCCACACCATGGCTGTGGCCATGCTGCAAAGGACACACAGAAAAAGGGGGCTTGTGGAGCCACTTCCAGGGAACAAAGCTAGCAGAGTTGGCATTCCAGCCAGTGCTGGAGCCACTGCCATAATTCCCAGCTTCTTTCCACCATGCCCAGGTGGCCATGCTGGAGACAGTGGCTATCCTGACTGGTGGGAAGTGGCCACAGAGCCACCTGTCCCAGTCCTCAGCCAGGAAAAGGCTCATCTGCCTGTGATGAAGAACGCTGCTGGCACTTCTCACTGCAGCCAGGACCCCTGATGTGCCCAAGCACCACAAGCACAAGTGGACATAGGGACCCTGTTCCTCAGAGTACTGCCTTTCTGGGCATGGACACTCACAGCAGAGCTGCTCTCCCAGGCTTGTGGTGGCACTGGAGAAGCCTGGTCCTGGTACAGTATTACACCAGCACTGCCATAGCCTCAACATTCAGCACTGGAGCCAAGTGGCTGAGCCACTTGCCTGCCCAGGGCCTGCCAGGAAGGGCTTTGCTTCCACTCCACCAACCTCCCCATGTGAGGAAAGGCACCAGCAGGGCCCCCAAAAGAGCAAAGATGCCGAAAGCAAGGTGTGACTCACATCAACAGACGGTCCAGATAGGTAACAGCGTAAGGGGACAGAGATTTGATTCCTAGCACCGGGAGCATGACACCGAGCCACACTGTGGAGAGAGGCCATGGTCAGGAGCAGGGGGACAAGATCATGGAGTCACAGAATCATTTTGGTTAGAAAAGACCTTTATGATCCAGTCCAACCATTAATCCAGCACTGCCAGGCCACCACTAAACCATATCCCCTTGCACTACATCTACACAGCTTTTAAACCCCTCCAGGGATGACTCCACAAGGGCTCTGAGCAACCTGTTCTAGTGTTTGACAACCCTTTTGGGGAAGAAATTGTTGCTTGTGTTGAACTTAAATCTCCCTGGCACAGCTTGAGGCTATTTCCTCTTGCCCCATTATTTGTTACTTGGGAGAAGAGACCAACCTTCACCTTGCTTCAACCTGCTTTCAGGGAGTTGGAGAGAATGAGAAAGTCTCTTTTGAATCTCCTTTTCTCCGGGCTCAACAACTCCAGTTCCCTCAAGATGCTCCTCAGAAGACTTGTGTTCTAGACCCTTCACCATCCTTGTTGTCCTTCTTTAGATATGCTCCAGCCCTTCAATGTCCTTCTTGGAAAGTGAGGGGCCCAAATCTGAACATACTATTCATGATACAACTTCAGATCAGGGAGCAGGAGAGCTCTTGCTGTGCCTCCACACACTCACATGCTCCCTGGCCATGCCACATGCTCCACCCATCAGCACAAGCACTCCTTGGGTGCACAGGCAGCAAGTGAAGAGCAGAGGAACCTTCAGGTGCCAGGCCCACAGTAATATTTAAACCCAGGACAAACCATGATCCCATTTCCCCACTTAAACCACCCAGAAGGCAACCAGACAAACAGACCCCTTGGGAAGGGCTGCGGGGCCGCTGTGCTGCCTGGCTTGTCCTGTCAGGCAGGATGAGCCCTGCTGAGAGTCAGTGGTTCCCTGTCCCAGCTTGGGGAAGATGCTCCCTGGAGATGAAATGCTGTTAAGGGCAGTTTGTGTCACTATTTAACCACCCAGGCTGGACAGGAGATCTGAACCCACCCTTCTGAGGGCAATATACTTCTTGCAACATCTTTAGCTGCCCTGAAAATAACTGAGCTCTAGCAGTGTCACCATGGAGTCAGTTTGCCTCTACAAACACACTTCAGCACAGGTCACCCCCTCTGTGACGGTGACCAGCCTTGAACACATGTGGCCAAAGAACAAAGGCACCCACAAGGAACCAGCCAGCAGCAGCCAGCTGTGACACACCAGGTAGCATAGCCTGACCAGGCCCCACCATTGCTGAGAGTCATGAGCTGAAGGGTCTTTCCCAACCTGAATGACTTTATGAGGACAGGTTTTTCAGCAGGGCCTGTTGTGACAGGATGAGGGGTGATGGTTTTAAACTGAAGGAGGGGAGATTAAGACTAGTTTGAAAGAAGAAATAGTTTAGGTGGTGACACCTAGCCCAGGTCACCCAGAGGTGGTAGATGCTCAATTCCTGGCAAAAACACAGGTCAGGTTAGATGGGGCTCTGAGCAACCTGCTCTAGTGTCCCTGCTCACTGCATGGGGCTTCACTACATGAGTTTTAAAGGTCTCTTCCCACCCAAACCATTCCATGATTCGATGACTCTGCTCTGAAGGGAGGACCACATAGGGAGGGACACACAGTGGCTGCAGACACTCCAGTTCCCAGCTGTCCACCTGGAGCAGTCTGCCCTGAGGATCCCCCATCTCTGGCATTTTTCAGCAGTGGGAAGGTGCATTTTGGAACAGACTGCATGCCTGGGCAACACCAGGGTCACCCTGGCTCTCTTTCCACTGCCCAGGGAGGGATGGGTGCCTCTCAGCAGGGACAGATGCCCAACTCACTGCTCTACATCTCTCACCTTTCAGGCCCTCGTGGAGGTCAGTGTGTCCAGCCTGTCCCAGTGCCCAGAGGACAGTGAGGCATTTCGCTGGCTTGTTCTGCTGGGACCGCAACACCTCCAAGTACTGTGGCAAAGACAAGAGCTGCTAGTTGAGCAGAGCCTCAGTCCCTCCCACCCCAACACCACTGTGTTACTTCATGGGGCTGCTGGTGTCTCAGGACCACAGCAGCTCCACTGGAAACAGGGCTGCCTGACCAGGAAGGAGTGAGCTGGTGCTGCTGGCAGAGGCCTGTGAACCCTCTCCCCACGATCCCATCACCCCCCCAGCAAACACACTCCATGCACCCACAATATAAATGATATGGGTGCTGTGCTGAGCAACTGAGTACCCTCCATGACTGCTGTGGGCCCATCATCCCCATGAGAACTTTCGAGGGGTGAATATGGGTGCTGTGGTCCCAACTGAAGAACTAAGCACCTGCTATGGATGCTGTGGATCCCCTCCTCATGGTCCCATTACCCCAAGAGGCACTCTCCACACCAGCCCAATCCCAGGAAGGACCCTCAGCACCAAGTGAGGCTGGGAACGTGCCAGTTCTGGGCAGGTGGAACAGCTAACCCCAGCTCTGGGGAAGCAGAGCTGGACAGCACCCAAGCCACAGTTATATAAATATCTGAGGGCTGGGGGTCAAGAGGGAGGGGACAGGCTCTGCTCAGTTGCACCCTGTGATAGGACGAGGGGCAGTGGATATAAACTACAGCACAGGAGGTTCCACCTCAATGTGAGGAGGAACTTCTTCCCTGTGAGGGTCACAGAGCACTGGAACAGGCTCCCCAGAGAGGTTGTGGAGTCTCCTTCTCTGGAGACTTTCAAGATCCATCTGGACGCGTTCCTGTGCAACCCATGCTAGATTCTATCCTCCGGCTCTGGCAGGGGGGTTGGACTCAATGACCTCCAAAGGTCCCTTCCAACCCCTAAGGTCCTGTGATCACCTGCTGCTTTCAAAGGAACAGGACCCCAGAAACCCTCATTCCTGCCCCATGGCTGCTTGGCCACCGAGGGTGGCCAGGTCCTAGTCCCTGCAAGAGCAGCACAGAGGGACAAGGTCTTTAAGGACAAGACACTGCTGGATGTCAGTGCTTGCAGCAGCTCCAGCTCACGTGGGGAGATACTGGAAATACTGGTCCCTCTACATGGGGTACAGGCACAGAGAGGCACAAGGGCTTCATGCATGGGACGACCCCAACAGGCTCCAAAAGGCTTCCAGTTATCAGGAACAGATGCTCATCATACAGCTGCTGCAGTGGTCTTCAAGGCATAAAAAGCAGCAGCACCTCTGGGGTGCAAACCAGGCCCTGGCTCACCTTGCCCAGGTTCGTGGTGGCAATTTTGGGTCTGTCCAGAAGCAGGGCCTGAATGCAGATCCTGTACCCATGCAGCGACTCTCCTGAAACACAGCACAGAAGCTTCTAAGCCATAAGCTGCTTCAAACGTCCCACTCTGCCTGTGACAGCCCCAGAAGGTGCAGGGGGTGATGATCCTGTCCCTGCAGGTACAGAGCAGCCTGGTCACTGGTTAGTGAGCTCCAGACATGAATCCCATCACAGCATCACAGGTCCTGCTCCTTCTTTGGCTGCTCCCCACTCACCTTCTGCTGCAGGGCTCCAGCAGACCTTCAGACCCTACAGATGCCTAGAAACCCATCAGCAATTACCTAAACCCCCCCAACATCCCAGCTCTGCCCTCCAGAACAGCAGCAAGCAGGCACAGTAACTGTCCCCATCAAGACCCCAAGTCCAGGAGCTTCCAAGGCTCGTTTTCCCCTTGCTCATGTTCAAAAGGAGAGGGTCACAGTGGAACCCCATGTTTGCCAGGCACCACCCAACAACCTCCTCTAGCTCTGCCAGCGCCTTGGACAGGGAGCATGGCTGTAGCACAGACTGGTTGCTCCACAATCCCAGAATCTCAGCATGGTGAGGGTTGAAAGGGACCTCTGGAAATCATCTAGTCCACCAACAGAGCACAGTGGGCATGTTGGTGCCATGGACCTGTGCCAAACATCTTACCTGGCGTTTTGTCCAGCTCCTGCAGCATGGTGTAAACACAGTGATCAAAAAAGAGCTCCAGCACACTGGATGACTTTCCCAGCAGGGATCTGATGATGTTCCTTAGCTCCTTGTTCACCAGGCAGTATGGGTAGTCTGGAACCAACGCAAGAGTTCAGTGAGCACCAGTTTGCAAGACTCAGCTACCAGAAACAGCTGGCCCAGCACACAAGGTGGTCATGGCAAAGCACCTTGTCCTTGCACAACACACAGCCAAACCCCAGCTTATTTCTCAGCTGCTCTGCACCAGCTAACTCAGCAGTAAGGGAGTGTTTTCTGCTGAGTGTTGACACTGCAGTTTACCCAAGGGTTTGGGGAAGGAGTTCTGCTCTTTTAACCATTGCCACCCTGACAACAAGTGCTCAAAGCATGCATAGAGCAACACATCAGGCTTCAAATGGAGACCCAGCCAGAATCACTAAACCATTCTGGTTGGAAGAGATCTTTAAGATCAAGTCCAAGTACTGCCAGGTCACCACTAAGCCATGTCCTTCAGCACCACATCTACACAGCTTTTCAATCCCTCTGGAGACAGGGACTCCTCCACTGCCCTGGACAGCACGGGCTAGGGCTTAACAACTGAGGAAAAAATATATTCCTCATGTCTGACCTAAACCTCCCCTTGCACAACTTGAGGCCAGCTCTTCTTGTCCTGTCACTTGTTCCTTGAGAGAAGAGACCAACACCCAGCTTGCTCCCACCTCCTTTCAGAGGGTTGCAGAGCACATAAAGGTCTCTACCAGTCTTGAGCCTTTTCTATTAACAGGTTTCCCAAGATGGTTTTGCATAGAGAGAAACCTGTTTGGAGCAAAGCCAACCCCTAACATCTCAGTTCATAGGGAACCAGCCCAGACTGTGGGACAGGCTCAACCTGATCTGTCTCAGGTGAGAGTTTTTTCCTGTCACATCTGTTTTGGTCTCACCTGTTTTGGTGTTTCTGAAACCTGGCTCCATAGCAAGCTGGCCTCTAACCCATGCACTTCAGAAACTGCACAAAATAAGGATGGCAAGGAAAACAGCACTGAAATCTTTCAGGTCTTCTTCTTGGGACCAAGACAGCTGGACTTGATCTTAAGGTTCTCTTCCAAGCTAAATGAGACTGCCCATCAGGGAAGAGAGGAGAGGCTGCTTCTTCCCAGGCACTGAGCCCAGCTGCCCCATCACCCCTCTGCCTGGCACCCTGTGGTTTTAAGAATGACCCCAATCTCTCCTAGACGTGGAGAAGCACTAGTCCCTTGTGCCCCACAAAACACAAGGCCCTCCTCAGCAGTAGGGCAAGTCACTGACCATGGGGGTGCTGGCTGAGCAAGGGGTCACTCCGGGGAGTCTGCAGCTTGTAGTTGAGGTATCCAGCCAGGTCCTTCACCCAGACGGATGGGTTCTCAGGGAACATGCTCTGGCTCTTAGCCAGCTCCTTCTGCAGGTCTGCCAGGTCAAGCTGAAAGTGACAGACAGAAAAATTCAACCCAGGACATGCAGTACCAAATGAAAAATGAGAACTTCTGCTTCTAAGGGGCTACTGGGCATGGAGAGAAACACTCCCTGCTTCACCGCCAGAGTGCTGCCTTTCCTGCATGGAAACCCCAGTCCACCACTGACTCAGGCAAATGGGAGCAGTGGCCTGGACAGTGTTTTGTCTTGTACTGGAAACACTGGAAAAAACTCTACCAAGGAACAGAAAAAAAAACATGCAGGGAACTGCAGGTGCCTGAAGGGCTGCAGAAAGGCCCAGAGATGTCAGAAGGATGAGCGCTTTCTCAGAGCCTCCTTCCAATTTACCACCACAGTTCTGCTATTCTCCATGTACCCCACAGCATCACCCAGGGCCAGCTGGCTCCATCCACACCATCTCTGGGCAGAGACAGCTTGAGGCTGCAGCTTGGTGAGGATCAGTCCAACGTTACCCTAGTGTGGCTGGTTTGTGTCAACAGTGTCAGAAACTGCACCCAGAGTCCTCCATGGAGAAAACAGCCCAGACCATCAAGACCCCCTCCAATCAACAACCTGCAATCAACAAAGCATGAGGACAGGAAGCAACTCAAGTTCCCTCACCGTCTTCCTTCTATGTTGTCTGTCACCAAACACACTCATCACCTGCTTTCAAACTCAGATTCTCTGCCAGCTCACAGGGAGACCCTGTCCACACGCCAGAGGTAGGAGAGCAGCAAGATTTTAATGGCTGTCGGAAGCTGTGAAGAGTCTAACGCTTCCTTCCATGGAGTTCAGCTACAGCACATCAATAAACCTGAGCTGGGCACCTCCTGTTGTGCATTTACTCCAGCAACCACTTTGAAAAAAAGGAGTAACAACAAAATAGCTGCTGCTACATGGGCAAACTGAATGAGGCTGTTGGCAAAGGCAGGGGAGCAGCAGTTGCACAACAGCTCAGCCACTGCTAAGCTGCATGGGGCACTTATGGGACAACCACACTGCAGTCCAGGGCTGCTCTCCTGAGGAATATCTGCCCTGACACATGCAGAAACAATGCATCCACTCTGCTCTTAGCTGTCTCTGCGCACAAAGCTGGATGCGGGGAACTGCTGAGTTGGAGAAACCCCCTACTCCTGCAACAGAGGAGACCAAAAGCGCTCAGGGTACAAACAAGGTGGTGCTAGCAAGAAGCTGGATGTCTCAGTGCTGCAGGAGAGCCCTGCCAGGCAGCCACTTTCCCTCAACAAAGAGTCCATCTGGGGTTCCTTCCCAAAACCTGCCCATGCTCAGACATGAGAAGCAAAGGAGTTCTACAGATTTATCCGAAGTGCAGGGAGCATGAGATGCAGAAACAGCTCTCTGGAACGTCACATGGCAAGACAGGGAGGATTCACTGATGAGGCTCTCTGAGGATTCCTCCCAGGCAGCAGACAAGGAGTGGGTGATGTGAGAAACCAGAAATTCCCTTCCAGCCAGCTCCTGCCTACTGCAAAAGCAGAACTCCAAGCAGAATAGGGATCTCCCAGACAAGCCCAGGGCTTGCCAATGCATCAACACCATCTGTTCCACTCCCACAGCAACCGTGACCACCCCAGGCCACAGCTGGAGTGCTCATCCCTGAATGAAGGTGGGGACACCTGAATGAGCCCAGGGGGCACTGGGAAGCAGGAGCCAGCCTCCTGCTTCTCCCAAGGTGTGATGAACCCCTGTAACAAGGCTGAACCACTCTTTGTGCTGCTTCCTTCAACTGGATTTAATGACAACCCCACCCCCATCCTGACAACCCAGGCTCTCGCTCCTGAAGCAGGGGAGAGTGCAGGCTACCAGAACAATGCCCAGCCTCAGGTATCCAAGGGTAGAATTACATAGAATAAACCAGGTTGGAAGAGACCTTCAAGATCATCGCGTCCAACCCCTCAACCAATCCAACACCACCTAAACAACTAAACCATGGCACCAAGTACCCCATCAAGCCCCCTCCTGAACACCCTCAATGATGGCGACTCCACCACCTCCCCAGGCAGCTTCCCCAGAGCTTCGTTTCTGCCATGTTGAAGTGGGGTGGGAATGACCTGTGTGCCCTCAGGCCTGCAGGAACTGGGTGGGCTGGAGATGAGCAACCTGCAGACAGGTGCTGGCAGGGTGCTCACAAGGCACAGCGCAGCCAGGCACACTCACAGCTCTCAGGGCTTCCTCCAGTGTGCGGCACTTGCCCGGCTTGATGCTGGCATCATTCGACGGTGGCTTCTTCGTGCTCTTCCCTGCATGCTGCCTCCGATGTGGCTGTTCAGGAGCTGAGGTAGGAGGAACCTGCTCCTTGTTCTGTTTCTTCAGCGTCCTCTCAAAGCCCAGCTCGAAAATGGTGTCGGAGGTAGCAATGGGAGCTGGAACCGGGACACAGGGGAGAAGATGGCCAGGGAGCACCAAGAACACCGACAGACGGGGCGACGGGGAACAAGGACAGTTCCCGGGAGCGGCAGACAAACTGGGCCTGAGTCTCGGTGTGAGCTCTACAAGGACAGTCGCCCCTAGCCCCACCACCCCGATGGAGCCCAGTACCCCGACGGCCCGACCCACCGCCCCATGCCGCGCTGGGAGCTGGCCCGATCGCCCCGGGCAGACTCTCCCCAGACCTCCGGGAGACCGCGCGGGACATCCTCACCCAGCACATACTCACCGGCCAAAGACAGCACCCGGCCGGCATTGGCCTCGCCCAGGGCGCGGCGGCTGCCGGTGCCGCCCGCAGTCCGCCGTCCCTTCCGCACCACCTCCCAGCGCCCGCCTCCCGCCGAGACCGGGCCCGGGCCCGCGCCCACCGCCGCCATCGTCGCCTCACCCCGAGGAGCGGCAGGCGACAGCGCGGGGCGCGTGCGCACACGGGCCCCGCCTGTTGGGTACAGCCACTCGCACCGCCCCTGCCCATTGGCTGTAGCTGCAGACACGCGCAGCGCGCCGCTCGTGCCACGTCCCCGCCCCGCCCCGCTAGGTCAGAAGGCAGCCGCGGGTACGCCTCGGCGGGGCGGGGACAGGCGGCTCCGGCCCCCAGCGATTCCCAACTTCCAGAGCAGCCGAGCTCCGCACCCACAGCGATGCCGCTGGCAGTTGGTCTCGGCTGCCAGTCCCGTGCCCACTGGGCATTGCCAGTGTTGACCGAGGCGTTGTCCTGGGACACGGCACCGCGGGCCTCGGGAAAGGCACGGACTCGGATAGAGTTAGTCCGAGGTGGGGGGAAAAGGCAGGGCCAGCAGAGCAGGACCGCAGCACGCTGATTCTGTCGCTCCCGGCAGAGCTTCGTCGGGAGGGGCGGGGCGATGCGGGAGGGGCGGGGCCTTGGGGCGGGGACGGGGGCCTTGGGGCCTGCACAGCTGTCAGCAGAGCCACAACGAAGCGACAGGGCGGAGCCTCGGGCACCGGAGCAGGGCCATGCAGATCAGATACCGCGCAGGGCGCCGGGAGCTCCCTGTCCCCTTAACCGCCGGGCATGGGCGGCGCGGGTGGAGGCGGCACATGGGTGTGGGCAGGATGTCGATGTCGGAACGGAGCGTGGTGGCATGTGCGAGGTATCGTGGAGGTGCCTATGGAGGTGCCCATGTGCTAGGTGTGTGCCCGGCGGTCGGCAGTGTCGGCGGAGGGGTAAAGAGAGCATACTTACCTGGCAGGGGAGACACCATGATCAGGCAGGTGGTTTTCCCAGGGCGAGGCTCATCCTTTGCACTCCGGGTGTGCTGACCCCTGCGATTTCCCCAAATGCGGGAAACTCGACTGCATAATTTGTGGTAGTGGGGGACTGCGTTCGCGCTCTCCCCTGATATTGTTGTCACAAGAATAGTTTTATCTGAAGTGTGTAGCGACGGGAGTAAATAAACCCCTAGGGAGAGGAGGTTGGATGGGGTCAGTCGCCGGGGGTGGGCTGGCGCTGAGCACTCCGTGTTCCCAAGCTGATTGACCTCCTTGTTCTGCCACCTACCGCTTCGCTCTGAGCGGCGGTTCGAAAATTACAGAACCTGCCCGACTTCTGTGGGAACCACGAGTCTCGGCCTCTGCTACCGCGGTATCGTGATGGAACTTGGTGCCTTTCCTGCCATTCTCGGAGGGAGGGCTTTGGTAGCAAGCAGTTCCACAAACCCAACTACTTTTGAACCGCGAGGCGAAAAAGCACACGCTCCGTCTCAACGGTCGTCTCTACCTTTATCACCAGAACACCAGGGGAGAGCGCGAACGCAGTCCCCCACTACCACAAATTATGCAGTCGAGTTTCCCGCATTTGGGGAAATCGCAGGGGTCAGCACACCCGGAGTGCAAAGGATGAGCCTCGCCCTGGGAAAACCACCTGCCTGATCATGGTGTCTCCCCTGCCAGGTAAGTATGCTTTCATTCCCCGCACCACCGCGCCGCCCGCCGCCGCACGCACACTCAACACACGGACACCCCACACCGCACGCACACTCCGCACACTCCGTCATGCCTCACCCCGACACGCCTGTCCCACCGACACCCTCGTCCCAACACTACCGCCCCTGTTCGTGCCCGGCGATAGGGCGGAACGGTGAGCTCCCGACACCCCGTGCGGTGTCTGATCTGCATGTCCCCGCCCCGAGCTTCGAGGCCCGGCCCTCTTGCTCCGTGGCGGCTCTGCTGGCAGCGGTGCGGTCTCTGGCCGTGCTCCTCTTCCCAAGAGCCCGCCCCCATGCGGCCCACATCTGCCGGCACCGAGACCTGCCGCTGTCGGAGCCGAGGGAGGTCGGGACGGAGCCTCCTCCTCCTCCGGCGGAGCGGGACAACCGCGGGGCCGGCGGCGGGAGGGACTCGAGGGGCTCCGTCGTTCTGGAGCAGCCAGTGCGAGCGCCCGGGATAGGAGGGGGCCAGCAGAGGCAGTTCAGGGCTATGTGCCAGTGCGCCCCGGGGCCTCGGCGCGACCGGATTAACGAGGGGGGGTGAACGGTTTGGCGAGAATCTACCGGCCGGAGCCGCCCCTTTGCGCTGCGAAGCAGCCGCTGCGAAGCTGCGGGACGTCACCGCTGCCGGTTGTGCATGGCGAGCCCGCAGCCCCCTACCAAGCAGCCGCCGCGGGAACAGGGTCTCGCCAGCCCGTCGTGCGCCGGTCCGGGCTCCGTCCCGTTACGACGGGAAAAGAGAGGGGACCTGGCGAAAGGGGCAGGGCCGCCACGAAGTAAGAGGGCCGGGCCCCGAAGCTCGGGGCGGGGGCATGCAGATCAGACACCGCACGGGGTGTCGGGAGCTCACCGTTCCGCCCTATCGCCGGGCACGAACAGGGGCGGTAGTGTTGGGACGAGGGTGTCGGTGGGACAGGCGTGTCGGGGTGAGGCATGACGGAGTGTGCGGAGTGTGCGTGCGGTGTGGGGTGTCCGTGTGTTGAGTGTGCGTGCGGCGGCGGGCGGCGCGGTGGTGCGGGGAATGAAAGCATACTTACCTGGCAGGGGAGACACCATGATCAGGCAGGTGGTTTTCCCAGGGCGAGGCTCATCCTTTGCACTCCGGGTGTGCTGACCCCTGCGATTTCCCCAAATGCGGGAAACTCGACTGCATAATTTGTGGTAGTGGGGGACTGCGTTCGCGCTCTCCCCTGTTTCTGGTGTTATAAAAACAGCTCAGTGGTCTCACTCTGATTTCCCTGCTTTCAAAGTAACCCGTGACTGGCATCTTGTGTCTTTTTCATTGGCGGTTCCGTTAATTGGCGCCTTCGTGTTCCTGCCGCACCCCCGTGGCCACACTCGGAGTTGTTGCGCTCCTATCTCAGCCCCTAGGAGTTTATCCTGCCCGCACTCGCCACCCGGGCACTTGATAGCCGCGAGCGGTGGAATCGCGCTGCCCCGCAGGTTACCACCGGTGAACCAGGTGCTGCAGCTGCCCCGCCCTGGAGGCTGGCCGGGCCCGGCCCCGCCCCGGATCCTCCCGTTGTCGCTGCTGCCGCGCTGCACGCGCCTCCTCACTCGGTCGCTGCTGTCGTGGAGCCGCCGGAACGCACGTGGAGCCGCCATGGGTCGCCTAGTGCTGCAGGATGGGACGGTGCTGCACGGACGCCCCTTCGGGGCTACCGGGGCTGCCGTCTCCGGAGAAGTCGGTGAGGGCGGCCGGGCGGGGCTAGACTGCGGCTGGGACGGCGGCGGATGTCGGAGAGCGGCCCGAGGGCGGCGAGCGGTACCGGGAGGGAAGGGCATACGGCGACAGGAGCGGGGACTGTCCTGGGTGATGGGGAAGAATCGCCCGTGCCCGGGGCTCGCTGTTTCTGCCGGCGGGATGGGCGGGACGGGCGGGAAGGAATGCGCCATCCCGCCATCCCCAGCCCCGCTTCCTCGCCCGCAGTATTCCAGACCGGCATGGTCGGTTACCCGGAGGCCCTCACCGACCCGTCCTACAAGGCGCAGATCCTGGTGCTCACTTACCCGCTGGTCGGTAACTACGGGGTGCCCCGGGACGAGACCGACCCCTTCGGCCTCAGCAGGGTGAGCGGGCGAGGACCAAGGCAGAGGGCATGGGGCAGCGTGACCCTGCAGCGGTGTGTGGAGCATCGCGTCCCGGCAGCGGTGCCGCCGCAGCTCCTGGCGCTGGCAGCCGTGGTGGCCAGAGCGTGGCTGGGTAGGCCGGTGCAGGGTGCCAGGGCGGGGGAACAGCGGGCACCGGGGCGGCACGTGCGGCGGTGAGAGGAGGTTTGACGCCGATGTCGCGGGGCCCGAAGCGCTCCGGCTCGACGTATTTCCAAGAGAGGACCAGGGCTGGGCGCGGGGGGGAACCCCTGAGTGCTGCTGTTGTGTATGATTCTGCCGGGTCCCACGCCCCAAGAGTGGGTCAAGGCAGAGCTGCCCCTGCTGCTTTCTCAGACCCCATCCCCCTCCCAGCTCCTGGTCTCTGCTGCCCATCCCGGGACAGAGTCCAGGCTCCGCTGTGGTTTCGGGCCTCCCCCGTGCTGACCCTGGGGACTGTCCTGCCCATCCCAAATCCCTGGCCCCGCTCTCACCATTTGCAGCCCACTCCGGGTTTCTGCTGCGTTCCCTCAATCCTGCTCTTGGGGACCAGGGCCCTAATCCCGTGGGACAGGACCCACTGGTGTGTGTGGGGCTCCCGATGTGGCTGTGCCAGAGGGATCAATGCTTTCCTGTGTGCTGGTTTGAGCTGAGGAGTCCCATGGTGCGGGGGTCTGGGGTGCAGCAGTGGTGGGGGCCTGGACACTCTGTCCTGGGGCTCCCAGAGCTGCGGGGGCAATCAGCTAGACCAAGCCCCAACCTTGCAGAGCTGGGTGTGGCATGTAGTGGGGTGCACTGACAGCGCAATGTGCCATATCAGAAGGATAGGGGGAGGGTGTGGGTGGCTGGGTTTGTGCCGTGGACCATTGTCCCATGGGGCACCTTCAGCCCTGTTCTACAGCCATCCTGCTGTGTCCTGTGAGAACAGCCAGACCAGTCACCTGAGAAGCACACAGGGCTCCTCCTAAGCTGGTGGCTTTCCACCTGGCCATGTTGACCTTCCATCCCTGCAGTGGTTTGAGTCCAGCAAGATCCACGTGGCTGCACTGGTGGTGGGCGAGTGCTCGGAGACCCCCAGCCACTGGAGTGCGTCACGCTCTCTTCACCAGTGGCTGAAGGAGCAGAATATCCTCGGGCTGCAAGGTGGGACTGAGGGGACTGTGGGGTTGGGTGTGGGAGGGACCTGGGGGCCAAAGACCAGGGGTACCAAGTTCTGGACCAGGCCTCTCTATATGTTGGGATTTTCCCCCTGTTGGTGGTTGGCAATGAAGGGAGGTGATGCTTGAGGTGGGTCAGGGCCATGGAGTTGCATTTCACAACCTGCTGCAGGGGTTGACACCCGGGCCCTGACAAAGAAGATTCGTGAGAAGGGGACGCTGCTGGGGAAGCTGGTGCCTGATGGGATCCCCGAGGAGAGCCTCTGCTTTGAGGACCCCAACAAACGGCACCTGGTGCAGGAGGTGTCCCTGAAGGTGGGGCTAGACGGGCTGGCACCTGACTTGGGAGATTGGGGGGTGGCAGAGAGTGCTGGCAGTGGAATGGAGGTGTGATGGGACTAGAGGAGTAGACATTGGGCTGGGGAGTGACAGAGGGCCTGGTGCTGAGCTGGGGGGCATTGGGGTGGCAGGGGGCTGGCAACAGTCTGGTGCTGGGCTGAGGCTTGACAGAGGTAGCTAGTCCCAGTTTGGGAGCTAGGGTGCCTCATACTCACCCCTCCACAGACACCCCGTGTGTTCAACCCTGGAGGGTCACTGCGCATTACGGCCATTGACTGTGGCCTCAAGCACAACCAGGTGCGGTGCCTGTGTGAGCGAGGGGCAGCCGTCACTGTGGTGCCCTGGGACCACCCACTGGACACCACAGGTGAGGTGGCAACAGCTGCGGACATCATAGAGCCTTGCCCTGGTGTGAGGGAGGCAGGGTCCATCTCCTTGGCCAGTAGTAGGGGCAGCAAGGAACTGTGTCCTGCTCCATGTGGAAGGGTTGGGGAGCCTAAAAGTTTTCTCCCAGGGGTCTCTGGAACTTAGACCCCTTACTGTGACACTACAGGGATGGGGGACATGGACTTGAGATGCCTTGCTCTGCTTGGGATGGGGAACTCTGGATTGTAATGTGACCCTTCACATGGGGGACTGTTGGGGGCTATGAGACTCAGGGGAGCCTTGCTGCTAATGGGATGAGTGTTGTGGCATTTGTGGGGTTGGTGTGACCCTGCTGGAGTGTCGGGGGTACTGTGGGCTCAGGCTGCTGGTAGCTTGGGGGGCCATTCTGCAGCTTGGTAGGACTGGGGCTGACCTGCTGTGAGTCTGCAAGGCTTTTGGGGAGCTGGAGGATCCTGCTGTCATGCAATAGGGGTTTGGGTGGTGGGCAGGGACCTCACTGTGGCCTTGGGGATCACTTTTCTGATCTCACTGCTGTCTTGGCACAGATTTCGATGGGCTTTTCATCAGCAATGGCCCTGGGGACCCACAGCTCTGCCAGGCGACAGTGTCCAGTTTGCGCCGGGTGCTGGACATGCCCCAGCCCAAGCCAGTCTTTGGGATCTGCCTGGGCCATCAGCTGCTGTCTCTGGCCATTGGTGCCCACACCTACAAGATGAAGTGAGCAGGGTTCTGGGGTAGAAACAACCACATTGGGGTCCCAGCTGCCTGGGGGCTGACTGCCATCCATCCTGCCACCCCAGGTACGGGAACCGCGGGCACAACCAGCCATGCCTGCACGAGGACACGCGGCGCTGCTTCATCACAGCTCAGAACCATGGCTTCGCAGTGGAGGCAGGCAGCCTGCCGCCTGGCTGGGTTCCGCTCTTCACCAACGCCAATGACGGCTCCAATGAGGGCCTTGTCCACCAGCACAAGCCCTTCTTCAGGTGGGCGCAGGGACAGGGCTGGAGGGGCCAGGCAGGGGGTGCAGGTCTGTGCACAGCCCTGCCTGATGCCCTTCCTCTGCAGTGTTCAGTTTCACCCGGAGCATCGTGCCGGCCCCACGGACCTGGAGGGGCTCTTTGACGTCTTTGTGGAGACTGTGCGGGACTTGCAGAGGGGGGAAGGCAGCACCCGGACAGGTGGGTGCAGGAAGGGGCTGCGTCCTTGGTGTTGGGGCAGGATCATGGCACAGGGCCTGTGAGGCTGGGGCTCTGCAAAGGGCTGCATGTGGCCCTGGTTCCAGAATGTCCTATCTCCCTTAGTGCGGGAGCGCCTGCAGGATTGGCTGACCTACACCAAGGTGCCGGCAGGGGATCAGGATTTGGTCCGGCCCCGCAAGGTGCTGATCCTGGGCTCTGGTGGCCTTTCCATTGGGCAGGCAGGCGAGTTTGACTACTCAGGGTCACAGGTGAGCACACATCCAGGGGGCACAGGGAGGCAGTGAAGGTCACCAGGGCCACCAACCATGACCCCTCTGCTCCTTATAAGGCCATCAAAGCACTGAAGGAGGAGAACATCCAGACAGTGCTGATCAACCCAAACATTGCCACGGTGCAGACCTCCAAGGGGCTGGCAGACAAGGTCTACTTCCTACCCATCACTCCTGAGTATGTGACTCAGGTGAGCACCTTAGGACACTGGGGCAGAGGGAACAGTTTTGGGGGCTGGGGACTAAGGGTATCTGGGGGGGCTGTGGGATGGCAGAGAAGCTAATACATAGAAGGAGGAGGTGGAGGGATGCGTGTGGGGCTGCATAGGCACAGCACACATCTTGTGGAGCTGCCATAGGTCCCTGCCCCACTGCCCTGTACACCCCAGGTGATCCGGAATGAGCGTCCCGATGGGGTGCTGCTGACCTTTGGGGGACAGACGGCCCTCAACTGTGGTGTGGAGCTGACCAAAGCAGGTGTGCTGGAGCGGTACCACGTGCAGGTGCTGGGCACCCCAGTCACCTCCATCGAGATGACAGAGGATCGCAAGGTCTTCGTGGAGAAGATGGAGGAGATTGGGGAGCATGTGGCACCCAGCGAGGCTGCTGCTTCCCTGGAGCAGGTCTGGGCACGGTCAGGGGGACAGGTGGGGTCCAGGGTACTCTCCTTCCCATGTCCATCATGACTCATCTTGCTGCTCTCTGCAGGCACAGGCAGCAGCTGACCGCTTGGGGTACCCAGTGCTTGTGCGCTCTGCCTATGCCCTTGGCGGCCTGGGCTCTGGCTTTGCCAACACCCGGGAGGAACTGGTGGCACTGGTGAGCCAGGCCTTCACCCATACCTCCCAGGTCCTGGTGGACAAGTCCCTGAAAGGCTGGAAGGAGATTGAATATGAGGTGGTACGGGATGCCTACAACAACTGTGTCACGGTATGGATTGGGGTGACACCTCCAGGGCTCTTCTGGATGTTGGAGGTGTGGGGTGGGGGGCTCTGGCAGGACCTCATTCTCAGGAAAGGCTTCCCAGCCTCTTCTGCACCACTTGGAGCTGCATAGCTTGAGGCAGACCACCACACCCTCTGTGTTCTGTGGGAACTGCAGCAAATGGGGTGTCCTTGGGGGCTTATGTCTTGGTTCTGCAGGGTGCTTCTGTCACCCACTAGGTAGGGGAGAGGGGGCAGTGGGAGCTGAGAGGAACCTGTGATGGGTGGTGGGGACCACTCCAGTCTGCAGTAACCTGCTGTCCACTGCCAGGTGTGCAACATGGAGAACCTGGACCCACTGGGGATCCACACGGGTGAGTCCATCGTGGTGGCTCCCAGCCAGACCCTCAATGACACTGAGTACTTCATGCTGCGGCGCACAGCCGTGAAGGTGGTGCAGCACCTCGGCATCGTGGGCGAGTGCAACATCCAGTTCGCCCTGAACCCTGAGTCTGAGCAGGTAAATGGGACCTCCCCTCTCAAAAGCCCTGGCTGCTCCCTGAGGGCCCTGGGCTGCTCCTTCTCTGGCTGTCCTCACTTTCATCCCTGTCACTTTTTGTGCCCTCCGTGTGCAAGTGACGTTTTGGTGCCAGCCCAGCACCAGGGAGATGCTGGGCTTGGGGGGCACATCCTGCTGACCCCTCTAACCCTTTTGCCTGCAGTACTATATCATCGAGGTGAATGCCCGGCTTTCCCGCAGCTCAGCCCTAGCCAGCAAGGCCACTGGCTACCCTCTGGCTTATGTGGCTGCTAAGTTGGCCCTGGGCATCCCCCTGCCCATCCTCAGGTAATGGCACTGCTGTGGCACAGGACAGGGCTCTGCCCTTACAGCCCCACACCCCTGCTTTGGCACAGCCCTGTTCACTGATCCCCATCCTCTCCCTAGAAACTCTGTCACCAACTCCACCACAGCAAACTTTGAGCCTAGCCTGGACTACTGTGTGGTGAAGATCCCACGCTGGGATCTCAGCAAGTTCCTGCGTGTCAGCACCAAGATTGGCAGCTCTATGAAGAGTGTGGGTGAGTGCAGGGCAGGCAGGAGGGGGAGCAAGGGGGTCGTGGGTGTGGGGTCCAGCTGCTCATGGCCTCGTCCACAGGGGAGGTCATGGCTATCGGGAGGAACTTCGAGGAAGCTTTTCAGAAGGCATTGAGGATGGTGGATGAGAACTGCGTGGGCTTCGATCACACTGTGAAGCGAGCCTCGGACGTGGTGAGTGGCAGGAAAGTATGGGGAGGTGTGGGTAGTAGGTAGCTGTCTGGCTTCGGCCCAGCCACACTCACCTCCCGGCCTGGCAGGAACTAGAGACACCAACAGACAAGCGAATCTTTGTGCTGGCGGCCGCGCTGCGGGCCGGCTACTCCATCGAGCGGCTCTATGAGCTGACCAAGATCGACCGCTGGTTCCTGCACAAGATGAAGAACATCACAGACCACGCAGAGCTGCTGGAGTCATACCGCGAGGAGCAGAGCACCATGCCGCCCGCCGTGCTCATGAGGGCCAAGCAGCTTGGGTTCTCTGACAAACAGGTGGCCCTGGCCGTGCTCAGGTGAGGCAGGCAGGCAATGGCCCCGCTCTGTGCCTGAAACAGAAACTCCTAACAGCTTGTACTATATACTCTGAACTTAAACTCTCTCAGCTAAAGTGGGATTTCTTTGTGGAACACACTGAATTTCACCATTCTCTTGCATTTCCCAGTAAGTGTGACCAGGACCTTCAGCAGAAACCCCACCTCGGATAGGTTTGGCCTCTCCTGAAGGAGTAAATCCCCAAACAGTTTCTCCTGACAGATTCTTTTCTCGAATAACAGGAACTCTAGCACCTTCTACTTTTCATAACAAATCTGATTGTGCAGGTCCGTCTCGATTTACGGAACCTGTGCTGTTTACCAACCAGGTTGCTTGTACTAGATGTTTCTCTCAATTTTTCAAAGTTCCACCCCCCCCATGGCTCTCAGAGTGGTTTTCAGCAAACCGTTGTAGCATTCAATCTTTCCCGCAGCTGGTGCATAGCAGGGCATGTGGTATATGTCCCATGCTTTGTCCCGGCGCTCACCCAGTCCCTTGCAGCACCGAGCTGGCCGTGCGGAAGATGCGGCATGACCTGCAGATCCTGCCGGTGGTGAAGCAGATTGACACGGTGGCAGCGGAGTGGCCAGCCCAAACCAACTACCTGTACCTGACCTACAACGGCACTGAGCACGACCTGACCTTCCGCGAGCCCCACGTCATGGTCATCGGCTCTGGTGTCTACCGCATTGGCAGCAGCGTCGAGTTTGACTGGTGTGCTGTGGGCTGCATCCAGGAGCTCCGCAAGGTCAGCTGGGCCCCATGGGGTCGCTGCATCAGGTGTCCCTGGCCAGAGGATGAGCTAGGGGGGAGCAAGGGGCCCACAGCCTCACCCTGTCCTGCTCCCTTGGCAGATGGGCTTCAAGACCATCATGGTGAACTACAACCCTGAGACAGTAAGCACTGATTATGACATGTGTGACCGCCTCTACTTTGATGAGATCTCCTTTGAGGTAAGTAAGCCTGGAGGCCCTTCCTGCTGTGGGGCAGGATGGGGGTTGCCCTGGGCTCCATCCTATCTATTGCTTTGCCCCATGTGGTGTCACAGGTGGTGATGGACATCTATGAGCTGGAGAATCCTGAGGGGGTGATCCTGTCCATGGGCGGGCAGCTGCCCAACAACATCGCCATGGCCCTGCACCGGCAGCAGTGCCGCATCCTGGGCACCTCCCCAGAGGCAATCGACTCAGCGGAGAACCGCTTCAAGTTCTCCCGCCTGCTCGACTCCATCGGCATCAGCCAGCCCCTCTGGAAGGAGCTCTCCGACATGGAGGTGGGGGGCATGGGAGGGGGATGATGAGGGCAATGGGGCTGCCCTGAAGGGGACTGGTCCTTGACACGTTCCCTGAGGGTGCCATCTCGCTCACAGTCAGCCAAGCACTTCTGCTGCAAGGTGGGATACCCCTGTGTCGTGCGTCCCTCCTATGTTCTCAGTGGTGCTGCCATGAATGTGGCTTACTCAGACAGTGACCTAGAGAAGTTCCTGAGCAACGCCGTGGCTGTGTCCAAGGAGCAGCCTGTTGTCATCTCCAAGTTCATCCAGGAAGCCAAGGTCCATCTAGAGGCTACTCCAGCCCCTGAGCACCCCTGGTCCCCATGAGAGCCTGACTGTCCTCCTCTGGTGCCAGTGCTGTGCCATAACCATGTTCCAACTCACAGGAGATTGACGTGGATGCAGTGGCGTGTGACGGCGTGGTGGTAGCCATTGCCATCTCGGAGCATGTGGAGAATGCTGGGGTGCACTCAGGTGATGCCACACTGGTTACACCCCCCCAGGACATCACACCTAAGACACTGGAGCGTATCAAGGCTATTGTCCACGCCATTGGGCAGGAGCTGCAGGTCACCGGACCCTTCAACCTGCAGCTCATTGCCAAGGTGCCTCAATTGGGGATCATTGCCATCTGGCGTGGTGTGGTGTGGGAGGGTGCTTTGCAACCTTGCACGAGCCTTGTGCTGTCTGCTTTCCCACAGGACGACCAGCTGAAGGTGATTGAGTGCAACGTCCGAGTCTCCCGCTCCTTTCCCTTTGTCTCCAAGACCCTGGGGGTGGACCTGGTGGCACTGGCCAGCCAAGTGATCATGGGTGAGGATGTGGAGCCTGTGGGGCTGATGACTGGCACAGGCATTGTTGGTGTCAAGGTGAGCAAGGGATGGCGGGGCTGGGCTGGGGCTTATATTTGGGCAGCCGCTGAGCCCCTTCTGCCCCTAGGTGCCCCAGTTCTCCTTCTCACGCCTGGCGGGTGCTGATGTGGTGCTGGGCGTGGAGATGACCAGCACAGGTGAGGTGGCCTGCTTTGGGGAGAACCGCTGTGAGGCTTACCTGAAGGCCATGCTCAGCACCGGTTTCAAGATCCCCAAGAAGAACATCCTGCTGACCATTGGCAGCTACAAGGTGTGTGGGGCCGGGACAAGGGATGGAATGGGAGCCAGTGTCCCCCCTCCACTCTCTGACCAGCCGTGGGGTCATTGCAGAACAAGAGCGAGCTGCTTCCAACGGTGCGGACCCTGGAGAGCCTCGGCTACAAGCTGTATGCCAGCCTTGGCACTGCTGACTTCTACACTGAGCATGGCATCAAGGTTGGGGCTGGGGTGCAGTGGGACTAGAGATGATCTTTGGGGTGGTATGAGGGGTCCTGATGGATGTCATTGCTGGCAGGTGATGGCTGTGGACTGGCACTTTGATGAGGCAGATGGTAGCGAGGCCGGTGCCCGGGAGACCCAGCGCAGCATCCTGGACTACCTGGCTGAGAACCATTTTGAGATGGTCATCAACCTCTCAATGCGCAACTCCGGGGGCCGCCGGCTCTCCTCTTTTGTCACCAAGGGCTACCGCACTCGGCGCCTGGCTGTCGACTACTCCGTGCCCCTCATCATTGACATCAAGTGCACCAAGCTCTTTGTGGAGGTGGGCTGGGGTGTGGTGGGGCCAAGGGATGTCTGGGGTAGGTGAGTCATCTTGTGACTACTGTAGGGTGGGTGCTGTGTGTGGGCATTGCTGCCATAGGGTCATTTTTGGGGTGCAGCTCAGACCAATGTCCTTATCCTGGCCCTGTTCCTGAGCCCTGACCCCGCAGCTGCTGTCTCTGCAGGCTCTGGGCCAGATCGGGGCAGCCCCTCCGCTGAAGATGCACGTGGACTGCATGACCTCCCAGAAGCTTATCCGTCTACCAGGTCAGTGGGACTGGGCCATGGCAGGGGGGTGGGGGCTCTGCAGGTGCAGCATGGAGCCAGGGCAGTGCTGAGAGCCACGCTGGGTGCTCTGAGAAGAGGAGACATCTCCCTGCACTGCCAGGGTACCCACATCACCCTGTGGCTGGGAACTACCTGTGCCAACACTTCCCCGCTCCCCAGGGCTGATTGACGTCCATGTCCACCTCCGTGAGCCAGGCGGCACACACAAGGAGGACTTTGCATCAGGCACAGCAGCTGCCCTGGCTGGTGGTGTCACCATGGTGTGTGCCATGCCCAATACCAGTCCTGCCATCACTGATGCCGCCTCCTTCACCCTGGTGCAGAAGGTGAGGGGCTGCTGCCTTGCCCAGTGTCCATGTCCTGTAGATGGGCAGTGGTGTAAACTCTTGTGCTCTGGCCTGACACCCACCATCTCTTACTCCACAGCTGGCCGAGGCCGGTGCCCGCTGTGACTTTGCCCTCTTTCTGGGGGCTTCCTCAGAGAATGCCAGCTTGCTGGGCCCCTTGGCTGGGGCAGCTGCTGGGCTCAAGCTCTACCTGAATGACACCTTCTCCAACCTGCGGATGGATGACGTGTCACTGTGGATGGAGGTGAGCCACCGTGGGCACAGGGCTGGGTCCACCTCCTGGCACTTGTGCTACCTAGCCCTGTGTTATCTATCCTGCAGCACTTTGAGCGGTGGCCACGGCATCTGCCCGTGGTGGCACACGCAGAACGGCAGACGGTGGCTGCTGTCCTGATGGTGGCCCAGCTGTACCAGCGCCCCGTGCACATCTGCCACGTGGCCCGCAGGGAGGAGGTGAGTGGTGGGAGGACTGTGGAACTTAGCGACAGGGGCCAGGGCTGTCTGGGGCTCCCACCTCACCATGGCTCTCTCAGATCCTCCTCATCAAGGCAGCCAAGCAGAAGGGGGTGCCGGTGACCTGCGAAGTGGCCCCACACCACCTCTTCCTGTGCCGGGATGACTTGGGGCGCCTTGGGGAGGGCCGAGCGGCTGTGCGGCCAGCGCTGGGCACGCGCCAGGACTTGGAGGCTCTCTGGGAGAACATGGACACTATTGACTGCTTTGCCACAGATCACGGTGAGCTCAGGGGAATGGTGGGAGCGTGGGGTGGGGACAGCAGTGGATCCCCCCAGTGACCAGCCCCATCTTTCAGCCCCCCACACACTGGAGGAGAAGGAAGGGCAGGAGCCACCTCCTGGCTTCCCCGGCCTGGAGACGATTCTGCCACTGCTACTGACTGCTGTCTCTGACGGACGCCTTACTGTGGAGGACATCATCCAGCGCCTCTATGAGAACCCCCGCAAGATCTTTGGGTTACCAGCACAGGAGGACACCTATGTGGAGGTGGGTCCCTGCCCACCCATTCCAGATCTGTCCCTGGCAATGCAGCCCCTGACTCACTGTCCTGGTAGGTGGACCTGGAGCATGAGTGGATCATCCCCAGTGCCATGGCCTTCTCGAAGGCTCGTTGGACACCCTTTGAGGGCATGAAAGTGAAGGGGACAGTGCGGAGGGTGGTCCTACGTGGGGAGGTTGCCTACATCGACGGGCAGGTAAGGTCATGGGTCTCCTTACCCTGGTATCTAAGGGTTCTCCCATCCCATCACCAACAATATTGCTAACCCATGGCTGCAGGTCCTGGTGCCTCCTGGATATGGGCAGGATGTGAAGAAGTGGCCCTCAGGAGCTGTGATGGCACCACATGCAGCCCCCACCAAGGAGAGCACAAAGGTACCAGGGGTGTGTGTGGGGCTGGTGGAGGGGGTCTCTTTCCTGCTCTGGCTCAGCTCAGTCTCTCCTTGCAGACGCCTGAGCGGCCGCGGCATGTGGTAGCTGCTGAGATGCTACGTGGCCGAGCTTCCAGCCCCCGCCGAGCCGGCCCTGCGGGTGAGGGACGCTTCCACCTCCCGCCCCGCATTCACCGGGCCTCTGACCCGGGGCTGCCAGGTAGGGGGGAGTAGGGTGGCATGGGGCAGTGTAGCATGGTGGGTGGCGGGGCAGTGAGCGTGTGCCGCCCAGGGCCACGGCTGGGTGGCCCTGCTGACACCGGCCCTTGTGTCCCGTTCAGCGTTCCGGAGGCTGGGAGCCGTGCACCGCCCGGGCGCCCGAGGCACCGGTAATGTTGTAGGGGGGACTCACCCAGACAATGACACGCGGCCGTACTAATGGCACTAACCGCAGCCATGAGTGCATCCTCCCCCAGGTGCCGTGCTGGCCACGGACTGCCCCAATGCCATCCCAGCACAGGCCTCTTCCTGCACCTTGGGATGAGGCTGGGCACCGCGGCACAGGACATGGCTGCACCTGCCTGTTCCTTGCCCGGACGGCACCTCAGGGACCCCTCGCCTGCCAGAGTGATTTGGGTTGCGTCCGATTGGGTTTTGTGGGGTACGTGGGGAGAGGGGCAGAGCACTACACTGGGGCTTCACCAGTCTCTGGGTGGCCATAGGCCTGAGATCAGGGCCTGCCATGCTTTTGCCTAGTGCTGATGAGTGCCGGGAGGGTTGTGCTGTGCTGCCAGCACCCCGGGAGGGCAAAGCCCAGGGTGCCACAGCTCCTTCCATCCTCTAATGCTGCCACTTTCTATCTCCCACTCCAGCTGAGGATGCCCGTGAGAAGGCCAGCAGGAAGGCAGTGGAAGCAGGTGAGTGCTGTGGGAATCTGAGTGCTAGCAGCAGGCTGAGCTCCAGGACCATGTCAGCTGACCAGCTGCTCTCCATGCCACAGATCCAGCTGTGATCCAAGACAGCTACTTCTACCCACCGGGCCCCTTCCCACGCCAGGCATCCCCCCAGGGTGCACCCCACTTCCAGACCTCCCCACTGCTGCACCCCCTTGTTGGGCAACATGTCCTTTCTGTCCAGCAGTTCTCCAAGGAACAGGTGCCTGGGCTGGTGGTGGGCACCGGGATGGGCATAGGAAGTGTGATCTCTTGTGCCTACTGCTGAGCCACTTCTCCCCACAGATGTCACATCTGTTCAATGTGGCACACACCCTGCGCATGCTGGTGCAGAAGGAGCGGAGCCTGGACATACTCAAGGTGAGATGGGCAAAGAGCAGCTGCTGAGGACCCCGAGCAAGGCTATGGGAGCCAAGTGCCAAGCACAAGTTCCCCTGGGCTCCCTGAGGTAATGGCATGCCACCCACAGGGCAAGGTGATGGCATCCATGTTCTACGAGGCAAGCACACGGACCAGCAGCTCCTTCGCAGCAGCAATGAGCCGGTTGGGTGGCTCTGTCCTGTCTTTCTCAGAGGCTACCTCCTCGGTGCAGAAGGGCGAGTCGCTGGCTGACTCGGTGCAGACAATGTGCTGCTACGCTGACGTGCTGGTACTGCGGCACCCCCAGCCTGGTGCCGTCGAGGTGAGAGTAGGGTGATCATATCATGCCCCAGTGGCACTGTGGGTCTTGCCTTGACAGTGAGAGTGGTGGCCTGTGCTATGGGGCAGGGCTTGGTTCTCCAGCAGGGCAGGTTGCAGGAGCAGGAGCCAGGCCATGGCCCCCTGGATCTGGCAGGGGCTGCATCCTGCTCATGCTGAGCCCTGTCTGTGCTTCCAGCTGGCTGCCAAGCACTGCCGCAAGCCAGTGATCAACGCCGGGGATGGGGTCGGGGAGCACCCGACACAGGCGCTGCTGGACATCTTCACTATCCGTGAGGAGCTGGGCACCGTCAACGGCATGACAGTAAGGGGATAGGGGCTTGGGGAGATAGGGGCAACACCATCGTGGGGCTGAAGGGCCCCATCTGGAGCAAAGGGGCTGTTGGGTACTATGGGTTGGACTGCTTTGAGTGTTGGGAGGGTCTGCAGAGGGTTTTGGCCATGCTGGATCAATGAACTGAGACTAATGGGACAAGCTGGCAAAGGGTTTTAAGCACAAGTCTTGTGATGAGCAGCTGAAGGAAGTGGAGTTTTTTAGCCTGGAGTAAAAGAGGCTCAGGGAGACCTCACTCTCTACAGCTTCCCAAAAGGAGGCTGGAGCAAGTTGTGGGTTAGATTCTTCTCCTAAGGAACAAGTGATAAGACAAGAGGAACCAGCCTTGCGTGCCAGGGAAGGTTTAAGTTGAACATGAGGAACAATTTCTTCTAAAGAGGTTGTCAAGCTCTAGACCAGGCTGCCCAGGGCAGAGACGGAGTCCCCATTCCTGAAAGGATTTAAAAGCTGTGTCGATGTGATGCTAAGTGATGTGGGTTTGTGGTGACCTAGCAGTGCTGAGTTAATGGTTAAATTGCATGAGGTGATTCCACGGCCACTCTCCCCAGATTACCATGGTGGGCGACCTGAAACATGGGCGTACAGTGCACTCCTTGGCCCGTCTGCTCACCCAGTACCGTGTCAACCTACGCTACGTCACCCCTCCTGGTCTCCAGATGCCCCCTGACATCACCAGTTTTGTGGCTTCCAAGGGCATCAAACAGGTGAGTCAGTGGGATGAGGGGTCGAGGGCCCTGTGTCCCCTCCATCCCCAGTCCCGCTGACAGTGCTGTCACAGGAGGAGTTTGGGAGCATTGAGGAGGCGCTGCCAGACACAGACGTGCTCTACATGACTCGCATCCAGAAGGAACGGTTCCGCCTGACTGAGGAGTATGAGGCTGTGAGTGAGGGGCTGCTTGAGGGGACCCCTGGGTGTCACCTTGGCGGGGGGGGGGGGCGGGCAGCAGTGGGGTAGGGGCTCCCCATGCTGGAGCTCAGGGCTGTGTTGATGTGTGTTCTTTCCCGAAGTGCTTTGGGCAGTTTATCCTCACTCCCCACATCATGACCCGGGCCAAGGAGAAGATGGTGGTGATGCACCCCTTGCCTCGTGTCAATGAGATCAGGTGGGGATGGGAGAACCTGGGCGCATGGGGCTGTGGCATGCTGGGTTTGGGGGTGTTTCAGGGTGACTGGGGGAGTGGCGTGCCCGGTGGAGGGGATCTGGGTGTATTTTGGAATAAGTGGGGACTGGTGTGCTGGTGGGATTGGGAGGGGTCTGTGGTGGGCTCTGCAGGGAGGAGAGCAGGTGAGGCGTCTGAGGAGCTAGGGTGTGCTGGCTCAGGGGGACTCTGGGGGTACAGGGGCTGCAGGGTGTGCAGGGGTGATGGAGGCTATGGTGTGCTGCAGGGGTGGATGATCCAGCAGTGATGAGGCTGTGGTGTCCTGAGTAGGGGACTCAGACACAAGGGGAATCTCAGGGTGGTGGGGTCTGGGGGAGTACTCCGGGCGTTTGGGGATGCTGGGACGTACTGGGTGGAGAGAGGAGCTGTGGGGGTCTCTTGAGGTGGAGAGGTCTCAGAACGATGGGGTCTGGTATGCTGGGAGGGGACCTCTGGAGGGGTTCAGGGGCGCCGGGGGCTGTGGTGCTGCTGAGCGCGGGGAAAAGGTCTCAGTTTGATGGGTGCCGGATGGGGCTGGGGGCCCAGGGCGCTGGCGCTGCTGCGCTCGCGGGGCCGAGGCGGGGCTGCTGCGCTCGCGGGGCCGAGGCGGGGCGCCGCTCCGCACGCAGGCTCCCGGCTGGGCGCGGGGGGAGGGAGGGAGAGGGTCCTGGTGACATGGATACGTCACTTCCGCAGCGTGGAGGTGGACTCGGACCCGCGCGCCGCGTACTTCCGGCAGGCGGAGAACGGGATGTACATGCGGATGGCGCTGCTGGCCACCGTGCTGGGCCGCTACTGACAATAAACGCCGTGCGGCGCCGCCTTGTGCCCGCGCGCGTCATCGCTCCGCGCCGCTGTCTCTGTGTCATCGCTGCGCGCGGGCCATGGCGGCGCTCTGGAGGCACTGCGGGCGGCTGCTGGCGCGGCGGCCGGGGGCTGCGCAGGCGCTCACCGCCGGTAAGGGCCGGGAACGACCGGTCTGAGCGGGACCCCGCCCCTGCCCTTGTCCTGCAACGCTGACCCTGCTCAGCCAGGGCCTGAACACTCACCGCCCTCTCCCCGGTCCCTGCCCACGTGGGGCCTGGACCCCTTCCATCTGCCAGCGCGGCCTGTTTCCCCGTCACCCCCGACGCAGGGCTCGGCCCCCTCGGGGGTGCACAGCCCCCGTCCCGGCATACCGCAAGCCACCTATCCCCATATAATGCGCAGCCTTATTCTACCCTTCTGCACATAGCTCCCCATTCCCTCCTCAGACGCAGACCCCGCTCCCCCCATCCACTCCACCTGCCCCAGCACACTGCTGCTCCACTTTTCTGTACCACAGAATGCACAGCCCTCCTCCCTGCCCCACAGCACACAGCCCCCATCTCATTCTCTGATGCAGCCCCACCCCCTGCACAGGCCCCCTTCTGTCGGGTATAACTCACAGTCCTCCCCACTATTGCCCTATCCCTACCACTGCCTCCTTTCCCCAGCCCCTCACCCCTGTAACTTGGGCCCCCTTGCCTTGCTGTCATGGACATAATCACGCCTGGTGGGATGCAGGGCAGGACCCCCACAGGGGAGGTGGGAAGGAGGGCCCTGGTGCCTTAGAGAGGAGGAGGTGCTGCCCTCCACCTAGACTCTGCAAGAAATTCACAAGTGACTGGCCCAGGGCACTGGAAAAGCACAACCGTGGGGGCTGGGGGTGCACCACTGTGCCAAGGAGCTGGTGTGATGGCTGGAGGAGCCTCAGTTCAGTGTGTAGTCATTGGCCCTCCTTCCTGCTGCCCATGGGGATGGTGGCATGTTGCCCAGGCTACTGGGGCTCTGCCAGGCCACTGCACAGTTCCTGCTGTTATTTTTATCTGATTTGATGGAGTCTGTTGTATGGCCCCTGCTGCACCAAGTGCTGCTGGGCTGTGCATCCCCCCCTTGGTTCCTGGAGGGAGGCCAGGGTGGAGCTGGGAGAGCTGCCCAGGGCCAGCCTTTGCTCTCCCATACCACTCCAGCCTGCTGCTGTATCAGGCTTGGTGCAGCCCGGGCTGGCTGGGACTTCAGCTCTGCCTGTTGCTTATATCATTTTGCCTGGAAGAGACCTTTTGAGTCCAACCATTAATCTAGCGCTGCCAGGTCACTGCTAAACCATGTCATTCAGCACCATACCTACACAGCTTTTCATCCCTCCAGGGATAGGAACTCCACTATTGCCCTGGGTGGCCTGGTTCAGACCTTGACAATTCCTTCGGGGAAGAAAATGTTCCTCATGTCCAACCTAAACCTCCCTGCCACAATTCAAGGCCATTTCCTCTTGCCCCATTGTTTCTCACTTGGAAGAAAATGCCAACCCTCACCTCGCTGCAACCTCCTTTCAGGGAGGTGGAGACAGTGAGAAGGTCTCTCCTGAGCCTGCTTTTTTCCAGGCTAAGCAACCCTATGTTGTTCTTGCTGGAACTGGCCCTGCTGTGCCAAGACACAGCCCCCCCGAGTTGTTTGGTGCCTTGGTAGCCCTGGCGAGGAGTGAGCTGTGCCTATGGAGGTGCACAGCTGCTCTCTGTAGGTGGTTGGCCCAGTGATGGATGTGGTTCCTATAGCAAAGAACCTTTGGACCTGAATCACCAAATCATATCATGGTTTGGGTTGGAAGGGACCTTGAAGATCACCTACTTCCACCCCTGCTGCAATGAGAGTTTTCAACTAGGGCAGGTTTCTTGGAGTCTCATCCAACCTGACCTGGAATGTTTCCAGGGATGGGACGTCAACTGCCTCTCAGGGCTACCTCAGTGTCATCTTGGATGTCTCCTTGCCCAGGATGGGGCCCAGTCTGTGCAAGGCTGTGCCAGTGTGATGGGGCAATGTTGCTTGAGGCCGAGCTCTCTCCTGCTTTACTTGTGGCTTCAGCTGTGCTGGACTCGGCCACTTGCTGCCAGCCATGCCATGAGCTTTACAGAGGAGGCAGGCTGCCCTGGGTCCTGTGCCCCTGCACTGGACAGCCTCCAGCCCCTCCTTAGGTTGCTGCTGGTGCTGCTGTTCCCCTGGTGCCACTGTTCCCCCTAGGCAGAGCAGAGCTGCCAGCAGGCCCCAGCACAAAAGAGTGTTGCTGGCTGTGCCTGATGGGTACAGCTGTGCTTGCCTGCCCAATCCTTGTCCCAGCCTGCAGACAGAGCTGCAGGGTCAGGTAGAGCTTTGCCTCCTCTATCCCAGGCCCTTGGCCAGGATGCCAGCAGGACCTGGGCACAGTGGGCAGCAGCACGTGCCCACATCAGTAACCTTGCTTTTCCCACCTGGGGCAAGCAGCACTGTGCTCCCACAGAGAGCTGCCAGCTGCCAAGGCCGTGGGGGACACAGACAGTGTGGCCTACTTAAGCTTGGGTCCATTTCAAACTCCCCCAGCCAGGGTCAGTCAGGCAGCCTTAGCTCTAGGGCTCAGCCTGCTTGGTGCCTCCTGCCCCACTCTCATGGCTCTGTTCTGCACCAGGGGACAAGAAAATGCCTCCTCGTGGCACATCTCCCTCTCTCGCCAGCTGTCACACCAGCGCAGTGCTGCAATGTGCCTTGGCTCTGCCCAGCCTGGGGCATGATAACAGTGCCTGGCAGAGCTGTGGGGTCAGCCAATGGCTGGACCCCATGTTCATGCTGTGGGGCACAGCACCCCAGGCTCCAGCCCTATGCCAGAGCTGTTTCAAGGCCATGCTGGCATCACCCTAGCAGATGCAGTGGGGGTAGTCAGTGGCTGGTTCCAGCTTGAGCAAGTGAAGTCTTTGCAAGGTGATTGATCTTGTCCCCCTAGATCCAGACAGGGGCTGGGGGACAGATCTGTGCCCCCCTGCAGCCCTGGGGCTGCTTTGTCACTGCCAGGCACCGAGCCCAGAGCCTTTGGCATTGAATGAGCAAGGGCATCACTGTTCCAGTGAGCAGTGTGTGGAGCAAGGCGCCCAGGCCCAGCAGCACCGCTGCCCACAGCAGCCAGTCCTGCCTCTGCCACAACAGCCAGGGGTCTGGCACCACCCTGGGACCCACCCAGTGGCCTGTGGGCTGGCAGGGGCTGTTCTGCCATTATGGAGTGGGGACTGTTAGGAACAGAGATATAGCTTCAGCCCATGGTGCTCTGAGGTGGGAGTTGGAGCTGATGACACAGAATCACAGACTGGTTGTAGTTGGAAGGAATTTCTTGAGGTCATCCAGTCCAGCAGCCCTGCAGACAGCAGGTACCTCTCCTACTGGAACAGGCTGCACAGAGCTGTGTCAAACCTGGCTGGGAATGTTTGCAGGAATAGGGCATCTGCCTCATTTGGGCCACTGTCTCCCCACCCTCAGCATGAACAATTTCTTCCTTCTCTCTAGACTGAATCTCCCCTCCTTTAGTTTAAAATTATCACAACAGGCCCTGCTAAAAGGTCTGTCCCCAGGTTTCTGATAGATGCCACAAGAAGGTCTCCCCACAGCTGAACAACCCCAGCCCTCTCAGTCTGCCTTCACAGCAGAGAAGTTCCGGCCCTCAGGCCCAACAGGTCCATGTCTCATGTGCTGAGGACCCTAGAGCTTGGAGATATGGTAGCAGGAGATGCTGCCAGGAGTACAGCAGCCCTGTGGAGCTGCAGAGACTGGGACAGCCACCCACGTCCTGCTGGGGCACATCCAGCCCACTTGGCCTTGGCTGAGATCTCGTCTCCTGCCTGACTACCACAGCCATCTTGGGCCAGGTCCAGCCCCTGCCCACAGGCTGCTGGGGCCACGCTGTGGCCCTGGTCCATGTGGCTGTGGTGAGAGGTCGGGGAGCCAAGCCTGCACCACATGCATGCAGGCTGGGGACACGCCTGGGCCTCTGCTACACTTCATCCGTGAGGAATTGCTCATGGAGGCCCTCCAGACAGGGCTGACCCTGAGCAGGGTGCCCAGAGGAGGGGGGATGCTAGGGACACTATTCCCCAGGCCAAAGGATTACTGCGTTCAGGGTTCCCAAGAGCAGACCGGCAGCAGGGCTGGAGACCTGCCTGGGACCCATCTTGGGAGGAGCAGTGGGGGGACAAGCAGGGAGCCAGGGGAAGCAGCACTGGGCCAGCCAAGTTGCGTCGAAGAGGTCAGGGGTGCAGGATGCAGTAGGGGCTGCCAGCGGCCCAGCTGAGCATCACCCCGTGGGGGACAGCACAGCAGAAGGTCCCCCACACTGACATGGAAACAAGGTGAGGACTGGTGCCAGCAGCCAGAGCCTTGCCTGCCTGTCCTGGCTGCTGGTGGCAGCAGTGGCACTGCCAGGTAGAAGCAGCACAGACCCAGAGCAGCGTTCCAAGGAATGGGATCATAGTTGGCTGCGTCTGTGGGCTGTTCAGGGGGAGGTTTTGGAGAACAGAAGCCCTGGGCTTGGGAGAGGCATGATGGGGAGCAAGGGTGGGCTCTTCCCCAAAAGCCCTGGGTGCAGCAGATGCTGGGTGATGGATCAGCCCCATGTCAGGGGTGCAGGGAGTTGGCACAGCTGGACACTGTTTCTGCTAAAGATGCTGCATCATCCTGAGGGCACCCCGAGGTGCTTGGGAGGGCCTGAGCCCCGAGGTGAGTGCTTGGTGCAAGGCAGTGGGCAGCTGCACTCTGGGGTGGATCCAGAGCAGGATCAGACCTTCACGAGGGCAGTGGGGCTGCAGGGGGCCTGGCTATGGGCAGGACATGTGGGCATCTCACCATGCCCCACCTGAGCAGGCATTCCTGGTCACAGGAGCCCTCATGGGAGTTGGTGACGTGATAGCACAGCAGCTGGTGGAGCGGCGGGGGCTGCGCGGGCACCACGGCACCCGCACTGTGAAGATGATGGCCATTGGCTTCTGCTTTGTGGTGAGTGCCAGCACACAGTGGGCACCTGGTAGCATCCTGGGCAGTACTGGCAGAACAGAGACCCACTCCAGCCTTGGCACCTTGTGGCCCAGGAGGGCAGAGTGCTACCACTCACCTCCTGGCCTCCTCAGGGCCCCGTTGTGGGCAGCTGGTACAAGATTCTGGATCAACTCATCCCAGGGACCTCAAAAGTGGTGGCGGTGAAGAAGATGGTGCTGGATCAGGTAGGTGCCATATTGGTGAGGGTGCCCACATCAGGTGGTACAGCAGGGTGGGGTGGTGGATGCAGTGATGTGCATGTAGGCAAGTTTCTGTCTTGCTCTGAGAGCCCTGGCGTGATGTGGTGGAGGGCAGAGGCCTGCTGGGACCCTTCCAGAGGCCATACAGTGGTGCCAGCCATGTGGCTCTGTGCTGGGCACCACAGGCTCCCTGGCGTCAGTCCCTTGCTCTGTCTTGCAGGGGGCCTTTGCACCGTGTTTCCTTGGTTGCTTCCTCGCCATCACAGGTGCCATGAATGGTCTGTCCATGGAAGAGAACTGGTCCAAGATCCAGCAGGTATGTGCTGCATCCCCGGGGTGGCACCAGGAGCCTCCTGGTGCACTAGCTGCTCCCACCTGTGGTTGTGCCCATGCCAGTGCCCAGGCACAGGCTGCATGCTCCTAGCTCTGCCACAGCCTGGCCTGTGGCTCTGTTGTGCCTCAGAACCACAGACATAAAGCCAGCCCCGTGGGCATCCCATGACCAGGGTTGGGAAGTGTCAACTCCACTTTGTGAGGTGTGGCCCAGCTCCACTTGGCCGGGGCCCAAGGGTCCTGCTGGGCTTGGTGTGGGTGCCAGGGCTGGGAACATCAGGTGCCAGGTGCTGGCAGTCTTTTGGATGCTGATATCAGGGCTATTCCCTGTGGCTCAGCTCTGGGCCCCTGCCTGGGCCAGGGTGATGGGTACCTGGTGCCATCCAGTCCCCGGTGTGCCACCCAGCCCCTCCCCTGGCTGCATCTCCAGAGCCATTACTGAGATGGCTCCCCATTAGCAGCAGTTGCTGGAAACCAGCGTTAAAGCTGAGTCAGCATGTCCAGAGCATGAGTCACCAGCGAGTGGGTGACCACTGGCTATGGATGAGGTGCACCGGGGTGGTCATACAGATACCCAGAGTGCACAGCACCAACAGCTACCAGGGTTGTGAGAAGTCCCAAGCCCAGCCAAGGCTGGGAGCTGGAGACTGCTCCAGCCAGACCCTCTGCCCCCCAGGCCAGAGCACTGCTGGGGTCCCATCACTCGGAGCTCACTCCTTAGTGTGGCGCCACCCACAAAGCCCCAGCCAGCAGCCTTCTGGGCTGCAGGTATGTGCCAGCAGAGACAATTCTTGTTCCTGGTCCTGCCCAGGAGCAAATGTTGGGGAGACTAAGTCAACTCTTCATTGTGAGAGGAGAGCCAGGGTCTGAGGTCTTTTGAAACACCCAGACGGACACATAGGCTAGTCTTCAGTGTGGGCAGCCCCTCAAGCATTCCCATCTGCCCCAGCTGCATTTCAACCAGGTTGTGCCTTCTCTCTTGCCTTGCCTCTCCCAAGGAAGCCTGCCTGGGCCTGAGCACGGCAGTGGGTGATTCCTGCGAGCTGTGGGGCTCTGAGCGGTGCTTGGCCCTGGCAGGGAGCTGGAGGCCGGGCAGCGGTGGCTGGCAGCCACCTTCACCCCTGGCTCGGGCCACATCCGTCTCTCCCCACGCAGAGGAAGCGTCAGCAGAGCATCCATCACCCCTGCGCCCGCTCACCCCGTCCTGGGCTGCCAGCCAGCGCTGGGACGAGGCCGGACTCCCAGCTGAGTCACAGCCAGGCTGGACGAGAGACTTGTCCTGCTGCCCTGGGGTAGGGCTGCGGCATGGCCATGGGCATGGCACGAGGACAAGACAGTGCCTCAGGCTCCCAAGGTGGCTCTCGGCTTGGTGCCCCACTCTATCCCTGTCCCACAGAGTCTGGGGGGAGGTTGGGTGACACAAGCCCTGATGGGGGCTCACATCCTGTGCCAGGGAGAGGAGTTGACTGCCCCTGCCTTGTCCAATTTGCCCAGCTCACCACCTGCCCTCTTGGCAGACTCACCTTATCCTGCCCCACGCCTGCCCCTGGGCTTGCCAGTGTGGTAGCGTGTTTGTGGCACAGTGGGCCACATCCGTGGCAGGAAGGACTCTGGGTGGGGGCAGAGCAGTTGTGCCACCCTGTGCTCACCCCACATGCACAGGGCTCTGGGAAGGGGACAGGCAGGGGCTGCAGGGTTCCTGTGACCAGGAGTAGAGGGGAAGTTGGCAGGGGACAGTGACCCTCTGGTCCCAGTCCCTACCTGCCTCTCAGCCTGCCTCAACCTCTGGTCCTGGGCATCTCTTCAGAGATACTCCTGCACCGTTCCTACCAGCATTGGGGCACCCCTGGGGCTGGGTCCCCCACAGTGGCTGGGGGCACAGGGTGGCTCTCGGTGCTCACAGGCTCCCTTTTCTTCCAGGACTATGTGGATGCCCTCCTGACCAACTATTCTGTAAGTTCTGGCAGTGGCTGCGGTTGACTTCATGCCCCTCTGTGCCAGACTGGCTGTGCCTCTGTCCCTGTTCCCTTGCCTTGGGGGATGCCATGTTCTGAGGGTCTGGGCAGAGGTGGGCACTGGCAGAACCCTTTCATTTCTGTCATCTTCTCCCTAGATCTGGCCACCAGTGCAAATCGCAAACTTCTACTTCGTGCCCCTGAAGCACAGGTAGTAATGCTGCTGCAGCCCTGGCTCCTCAGCTCCTGGAGCCTGTGGCTGTGGAGCCTGTTCTTTCTGACCCTTCTGTCCCCAGGCTGGCCGTTGTCCAGTGCGTTGCAATCATCTGGAACTGCTACCTCTCCTGGAAGACAAATCGGCTGTGAGGTGGAAGTTGTGTCCCCTCCCTGCCTGACCCTGTCCCACTGCCAGTGCCCCTGGACCAGGCACCTGTGGCTGTCTACAGGGCTGGGATATGCAGGGTGCTCTCTTCAGGAGACCACATCACCCTTACTGCTCCAGGGACACATGGAAGAGAAGACAGCACCAAGTCCAGCCTGGGATGGGCCAATGCCAGGGACTGATGGGGGTCCAGTAGCTGATGCAGGTGGTTGGGGCAGTTCTGCCCCTTAATATGCTGCTCCGTCCATGCTCAATCCAGTCCCCAGCTCTCTCCCTGATGGACTTGGCTTCAGGTCTGCTGTGGGCAGTCAAAACACCCAATAAATGGTGTTTTTCACTCAACTCTCATGACACAAGCTTGTAGCCCTCCATCCCACGCTGCAGGCTGTGCGGAAGCAGTTTCAGCTCAGTTGTCCCTGTGCTTGGGAGCTGCTGACATTCCTGTCCCCTTGGTGAAGTGGGAACTCAGCATTGCTCTCCCAGATGGCAGACCAATGGCTCTGCTCTTTGCCTCACCCCTGGGGAGCAGAGTGTGGAGCCATGGGGCTGGCATCAGGCACAGGGCTGGGCACTGCAGTGCTGAGTGGTGCAAGTTGCTGGACATAGGCACCCCGGCTGTCTAGTAAGGGTAAGGGGCTCTGGAAGAGGGTGGATTGTTGGCCTAGTGGGTCTCCAAGTCCCACTGTGGCTGTTCTGTGGATGTGGTGGTGCCTCCACTGTTGCTGAGCAGTGGGACAGGGCAATCTACACTCAGGGGACAGAGATGTTGGGAGTAGGACCTTGCTGAGGCTCACATCACACTTGATGTCAAGCTGTGCATCAAAGTGGAAGGTGCAGGAAGGATCTGGGTGAAGCAGGAGTGGGGGCTGTGACAGGGCCAATGCCTATTCCCTGTCCAAGAGGAGCCTGTCAGTCCCACCTGCAAGGAGCACCCCAGTGCTACCACCTGCCTCCATAGCTGCCTCATGGAGATGTGCTCAGCCACATCCCACACAGGTAGTGACCAGACACGGCTCATGCCATGCCCAGCGTGGCACATCCTGACCAGGGTCTCCAGCACATGGCTGGTGGGGTCATGGAGGTTGATCTCAGCCAGGAGTCCAAGCCCTGTGCCCCTCAGTCATGCTGCTGCAGCCCCAAGCAGCTGGACTCCACTGACCAGCCACCATCGTGCCACTGGCTGAGTGGGCTGTACTGTCCTTCCTTCCTCTTCACCATTCTTCCCCTCCCCGCAAGCCCACATGGACCCTGCCTCATGCTGCCCTGGTACACCCCCTCAATGCTGGGCACACCAGGCATGACTGCAGTTCCAGGCATATGGGTGCCACCCAAAGCGTGGAGGAGCCAAAATCCTTGCAGGACCCCTGTATGCTCTGTGGTGATGGCATAGCTCCGCTGGGTGCCCAGCCCTCAGCACCCAAGGGATGTGGTGGGGCTGTAGCTACAGCTGCCCAACAGCACAGCTGAGAAGCCTTCAGCTGCAGGACCAGGGCCGTGCTGTGGGGCTGTGGACAGCATCAGGGTTTCAAGGTGCAGGGCCGAGTCTGCCCTTGGCCACCACAGGGAGCTGCAGGGCTTGGCTCAGTCTCTTCTCAGTGCATAGCATGGATGACACTGGTCAGAGGCTGCAGAAGGCTGCAACCCCGATGCACTGAGCCCTATGTGGGAGGCAGGAGGCCCTAGCATGTTGGCAGTGAGTGAGTGGCAAGAAGGGCTGATCCAGGTGCTTGTCCCCAGCAGCAGCCAGCTCCATGGCATGGAGACTGCCAGGGCTCAGGGGACTGAGCCCAGCTCCTGCTGAGGGTTCTGCCCTAGAGCCATGGGGAGGTGGTGCTGGCTGCCAAACTTCATGCCAGATCCGTGTCACAGGTGCACGACACCGTGTGCTGTCTGGCTTCGGGCAGGGCTGTGCCCCCTCACCCCTGCACAGCCCAGGGTGGGATGCACTGGGCAAGGGGCCAGGCTAAGAACTGCTGTCCCCAGGCTCTGCCTGGCACCAGCACAGGGAAAGGGCATTCTCCAGGCACACCCTGGCACCTGCACCAGCATCGACCCTGTGTGTCAGCTCAGGTGCCCTTCACCTGCAGGCAGAGGTACAGGGCTGCCAGGGAGATCTTCAAGAATTGTGAGTCTGCAGGCAGGGAAAGGGTCTGCAGGCAGGGCAGTGGTGCACCATCAGCTCTATCTCACCCTTTGGCAGCGGTGCCGATGCCCGGCTGGAACATCCCGCATGCAGCACAGCGCTGTCGGCTCCGGAGCCTCCACGCTATGAGTCACGGAACTTGGCTGGTGGTGCCTCGCTGCTGCTGGGGGCTGTCTGCAGCAACCGGTACCGGTGCACGCAGCAGTGTGACCCCAGCACCACCAGCGCTGACCAGGGAACGGTGACTCCCAGGCCCCGCCACGTCCAGGCCCTGAGTGCTCCACTGTGCCCACTCTGTGCCCGTGGGTGCCGGTTGTCGGCGGATGGTGATGGGTGTTAGTGGCTGGTGTGTGCCGGTGGCCGGAAGTCCCGGAGCCAGCTCCGCCGCCACACCCGGTGCCTGCCCAGACGTCGCGGCTCGACGCGGCTGTTGGCCCGTCCCGCACAGAGGATTCCCACTCCAGGAGCCGCGGGTCACCCCCGCTCCGCCGGCCCCGGCACCCCACCCGTGACCTAGCCCCCGCGCTCCCGGGCCTTCAGCACCGCGGACAGCGGCACTGCGAGCACTGGGGCTGGGCCCCGGGGCTCCCGGTGAACGGGGTCGAGACTGGGATCGGGAGGGGGAGCGGGGAGACCCGTGGGGAACCGGGACACCGGAAGGCAGCGCCGGCTCCCACTTCTGGCCCTGCGAACCTGCCGGCAGCTGCATCATCAGCGGCACCGGCACAGCCCCGCCGTGCTACTCCAGGTGGGGGCCAGAATGGAACGGAGTCGCGGCCCCCTGGTGCAGAGCCTCTGTCCCGCAGACCCACTGCCCCGCCGTCCCGGCGCTCGCTGCCACTGTTGGGCGCCCGCTTCCCGCAGCGGTCCCGCTGCCCCCTCCCCCCGCCCCTACTTCTCCGTCGGTCGGTGCGCTCCCGACGCTGACGTCAGCCCGAGCTCCTGGACCTATATAACCACCGAATGCGCCGCCGGCTCAGCTCCCGCGGGACCACTCGCGTTCCACTCCACCGGCAGCACACCAGAGGGGACAAGGGACCGGGGACAGCACACCGGGTATGGGACGGGGGACCGGGGACAGTGCACCGGGTACGGGATGGTGCATGGGTAAGGGGACGGTGCACTGGGCACGGGTGCAGCGCCTCAAGCAGGCGCCGGTGCAAGGAACCAGGCAGGGCTCGGCGCGTACGGGATGGTGCACTGGCCGGGTAAAGGGGCACCGTGTCCGGGGTGGCCCCACGGCGAGCCGGTGCCCGCCTGTCCCCTACTGCTCCCTTAGGGTCTTCCTGGTCCCGGGAATCCGTCCCGGTGCGCCGGTGGTCTGTCCCGGTCGCGCTGAACCCACGGCCCCACAGGTGCGGCCGGAGCCGAGGATGAGACAGGCGCTGCTCGCCCTCCTGCTACTCCTCGCTCGCCCGCCACCCGCCGCCACCCGCCCCGACGGCTCCGTCCCGGCGGCCGGTGCAGGGGTTCGAGACCGGCTTCCACATTGGCCACCGCTGGCTCCGCCGTCCCCGGGGCCGTGGCGGGGGCGGCGGGACGAGCCTCCGCTCTCCATCGACCTCACCTTTCACCTCCTGCGGCATCTCCTGCTTCTTGCCCGCGCCCAGAGCCAGCGCGCCCGCGCCGACAGCAACCGCCGCATCCTCGACGCCGTGGGACGCTGAGCGCCGGCCCGGGACCACCGGGACCCTTCCGTGATACTCCGGACCCCATCGGGGCTGCGCCGGGGTCCGGCCACTGTCTCAGCCTCTACGCCGTTGCCGCTCAGCGCTTCACTGGCAAACTCGCCGGGACCGGCACCGGTCTGCCCCCGCCTCATCCTCCGTGCTGGGGCAAGTGGGTGTGGTACCAGCCCCAGGACCGGCCCGCACCGATTTTGTAATAAAACCTGGTGGAAACCTGAGGCGTGAGCGAGTGCGGGGCGGGAGGAGGAGACTGGGGGTCCCTGGGACGGAGGAGGGAGGGGAGGGGAGGGGAGGGTAAGCTGACCCGAGGATCGGCTCACCAAGACCAGAAGGATAGGCTCACCGGGAACCGGGCCCAGGCTCACCATTAACGGAGGGATGGGCTGGGTGCAGCCCTGCGTGCATCAGGAGGCCGAGGGCACAGAGTAATGGGACAGTGGGTGCCTTGTCACTAAGGAGCAGGGCAAAAGGTGCTGCACCTACAAGCAAACGAATTGTAGGGAGAACCTGAGTCCTGCATGTAGCAATCCCAAGGGCTGCTGTCATAGTATGATTGGGGCATGGGAAGGGGTACAGGCATAGGCACTTCAGGAGGGCCATGGGAGCACTGGTTGAGGGGTTTGATCCTTTGGGAGGACAGAGTGCTGCTGGGTGCTGGGGAACCAGGAGCAGAAGGCAGGGAACACATCCACTGGTTTTGGATCTGTTCCAGACCCTCATCGAGAGGAGGACATGGATGAAGCTGTGGGGAGGCTCAGCCTCCTCACAGGTGGTCCTGGTCCTCTCAAAGGACTTCAGCCTCTCCAGCACCTACTAGAAAAGCAGTGTGAGAGCAAGGAAGGAGGGTTCTGGAGGGTGTCCGGAGTGTGATGGCAGCAGCCATGAGGGGCTGGAATTCAGTACTGCCAGGGCCACTATCAGGGTGCACACCACAAGCTCCAAGTGAGCCGTTTCAGTGACCTGGTAGATGGAATCTGGCCAGAGGCAGCTCCAAAAGCTAAAGTTGCTGAGGAAAGCCAGAAGAAGACCAGCTCAGGAGTGGTGACAGGATGCCAAGATGGCTGGGAGCAGGGGAAGGCCTTGGGAGATCTCCTGTTCCAGCCTCCTGTTCAGGGCAGGGGCAGCTGGAGCTGGTAGTTCATGGCTGTGCCCACCTGGGCCTTGGAGGAGGAAAGTCCATCTGAATGCAAGAAAATAAGAACTGGAATAGTGTACTGGCAAGAAGAGCCATACTGGAATAGATTTCCCAGAATAAATCCCATGCCAGTTCTCCAGAAGTCACCTGGGAAGCCCCAACCTGGCTAGGATCATGCATCCACAACCTCCTCACATTGCTGGAACAGGGGACTTGTCCCCTACAGCCCACGGTACTGATGGACCCTCCACACATTGCTGCTGAATCTTCAGCTCAGTGTCATAGCACTATCAGATCATTCTGGTTAGAAAAGACCTTTAAAATCATTGAGTCCAACTGTTAACCCCACACTGCCAGGTCACCACTAAATCATGGCCCACATCTACATGGCTTTGAAACCCCTCCAAGGATAATGAATCCATCTCTCCAGCTCTTGGTCACCATCTCACTGTAGAGCTTGTGGATCAGTGAGAGATCAGCTGGGGCTGGGATGCACAAGACCTTTGCCCAATGGACAGGCTGGAGATAGGGAGAGAAGCAATGGGTGATGGGCACTGGGACATGGGGCTACCCAAAAAAGAGAACAAAGGTGAGGACTCTCCCGAGACGACCTGAGTACCAAGGGGCAGCATCCAAGGGTGCCAACAGACTGTCATGGTTCTGTGAGCCCCTCAACAGTATCTCTGGAGAGTGATGGGGACAGGGTGACGTCCCTGAGGTGTGTGGCATCCCTGAACATCTACATGGGTGTGGGTTTGGCATGGGGCCATGAGGGAGCCATGCTGGGCCATGTTCCATGAGAGCTGTGTGGGGCTGTGTCCCATAGAGGGGACACTGGTGCCATGTCCTGTTCCACAGCAGTGTCCTACAGGAAGGGGTGCTGGTGCATGTCCCATTCCATGGCCAGGGCTCTGCTGTGGCCCCTGCAGTGTCAAACCACAGCAGCTCAGCTGCATCGCTTGCTCCCTCTTGCCCTGAGTAGGGGCAATGTTGAAGGAGCTGGAGCTGCCCCATGGTTGCTGTGCTCTTGGGAGATGGAATTTTCCTGGAATCTGACAGGAACGTTCTGTGCAACACCCTGTATCACCAACTCCTGTGCTCTCTTTCTGGTCTTGGAGGTTCTGGCTCCAGCTGCCCTCACCCCAGGAGGCAGCCAAGGAGTCTCCCCTCCCCTGGCTGCACAAGCTTGGCTCCTGTCCCTGCTGTGTCCCCTGCCCAGCCAGGTGTGCCTACCTGTTTGCTTACAGGGACCCTGACTGGGCAGAAACCAAGTGGCAGCAGGGGAAGGGTCTTGCACAGCCCTGGCACAGGGGTCTCCCTTGGCTCTCAGAGCACCCCTGGCCTTTCCCATTCAGATGGGCCCATCCTCCAGGGTCTTGCCCCCCAGCCCCTGGCCCTTATGGTGGCCTTGGACTTGCTGTGGGGTACCAGGGCTGCTGGTTATGGGGAGTCCCAGGCAGAACCATCAGCCAGCTCTTGCTGGGAACTTGCTCAGGGAACCCAGGGAACCTGCTCAGCCCCAGCCTCGGCCATCACCTTTTGCATCATCTGTGACATCACAGTGGCGTGGGACCAGGCAGGTGACGCATCCAGCACTGCCTCGTCCCTCCCAGGGGGCACAGCCGGTGGGATGGGGGCACAGCCTGACCCAGTGTTGATCATGGTGTTCCCAGCTGTGTACTCAGCCAGCTCAGCCTCTCGCTGTTTGCTCAGAGCACCCAGGGGACAGTGCTGTCCAGCAAGCATCACACCCGGCGGGGAAGCTGGCAGCGCTGTGGGGGCTGCGGGCGGTCTCCAGACAAGAGCCGCAGGCACAGAGCCCCACTCACAAGGTCTGGGATGCAAAGCTCCTGCTCTAGGCTGGCAGAGGTGAGGGACCCTTGGGGACTCAGACCCTTGCTGGGGGTCCAGGGCGGACCCAGGTCAGTGAGGCAGAGCCAAGCTGGAACCCATGGAACTGTGGGTGGGACAGCCCCCACGCCCACCCATCCCACACACCACACCTGAGATGATGTCCTCACACAGCGTTTAATGTTGGTGAAGAGCAGCTTCAGCTTTGGGGGCATCTCAGTGACAGGGCTGGGGCTCACCAAGGGTGGGGACAAGGACAGGAAAGAGCTGGAGAGTGCAAATCCTCCACTACAGCACCAGATCAGTGCTGACCTGTGAAGGAAAGTGGCCTCAGCACTGTGCAGTGAGGACCCAGGACCCATGCCCCTGCAGGCAGGGAGATGAGGACAGCCTGGGGGGCCCCAAGGTGTGAACCCTCCTCTCTCTCCCAACACCCATCTCTCCCCAAGATGTGCCTCCTCTGCCCCACAGCACCCTGTGGCCTGATCCCATCTCCATCCCCTCCTCCTCAGTCCCAGGGAGGGTCTCACCATGGGGCGAACTTGCTGGCTTCTGTCTCGGCCCCACATCTGCAGAGGGAAAGTGGGTGACAAGATGGAGGCAGGGACCCTCTGGCCATGCTGCAAGACCCGCACAGCCACATGCAGGCCATGGAGCAGCCACACAGATATGTTGCTGGGCATGGCATGGCACAGTATGGCACAGTCCCCCCCTCCATGGGCATGGCAACCCCAGCCCTCTGGGCTCTGCTGGCCTCAACCACCCTTGCAGCCCTGAGGTCAAGCACAGCAACCACGCACAGAATGACATGACACAGCACAGCATGGCATGGCACAGCATGAGAACTCACCCTCTGTGGCTTCAGCAACCTCGAGGCTGTCCAGCCGATCCTCGTCTGCTGTGGCCTCACTGCCATCCCCGGGTCCATCTGCCTCATCCTCACCCAGTGGCTCTGCAGGCAGGGGCACAGGTCAGCCAGCGATCTCCCTCCCCACATCCTGGGCAGCCCAGGGACATCACAGGAGAGAGAGAACCATCCCAGTGAGGGAAACAGCAGCCCACAAGTCAGGAAGGGGCACAGAGATGGCCTGACCCTGCAAGGTCCCTGAGAGCAGCTGAAGGGCCACATACGCCTATTCCTGCGCCCAAGACACAGCCCCATGTAGGGTAGGAGTTGGCCAGGAGGCTCTGCCTGTCCAAGGGCTGGGTGCCCCAGGCACGGCAGTACTTGTCCTGGTGCTGGCACCTGTCTGGAACTCGATGGTCCTCAGCATCTCAGCCACATAGTCCACATTGATGGAGAAGTGGTCCATGTTCTCATAGCCAGGCTCTGGGCGGCTGCTCATTGACACCTTGGACATGTCTGTGATTCTGCAGGGCAGGAGAAGCCTGGGAGTTGTGGGGTCCCCACATCTGCAGCCATGGTTATGCCTCCCCACCCTGCCCCTGCCCTCAAGCCCCTATGTTCCCTAGGCTCCACTCACTTTTTCAGGAGCTCCTTGGAGTGCTGTGGAGGAAAGTGTGGAGGGGTCAGTGTCTCCCTGGAGCAATGAGACCTGAGACCCCAGGAACCACATGTCACCCTCACTACAGTCCCATCCCAGCACATCACAGGGGCAGACTCAGATCGTTTGGAACAACCACAGCCTCCAGGACAGCCTTGTGATGCAGCCGCAGCCTCCCGCAGGGACCCGCGGCCCCACCACAATGCCTGAGGCAGTCCCAGACACCATGGAAGGATCTGTTCCTCAGCAGAGTTCTGGAGCGGTCTAAGCCTCTCTGGAAAGACCTGGCCTCCAGTTCTCCACCACTGTCCTGGGACAGCTCCAGTCCCTCTGTGAGGTCCTGGTCCCACAGCTCCCCACCACCGTCCTGTGGGCTAGTCCCTGGAAGGACCTGGCTCCACAGTTCCCCCATCCCCCTGGGGAGTCCCGGCCTCCCAGCTCCCCACTACAATCCTGGAGCAGCCCCAAGTCCCCCCGAAAAGACTTGCCACAACAGGTTGTCACAACAACCCCAGGGCAGCCCCAGGGCAGCCCCAGCTCCCTTGGAGGGTCCTGCCTCCACCCCTGCCCACAGAGACCTGCAGGTAGACAGCCATCTGGGGCTCCTCCATGGCGTGGATAGCTGACTCCACCAGCTTGGAGGAGGCCTCCAGGTGGTCTCCGTACTGGCGGATGAGGCCCCGCACGCGCTGCACCTTGGCCTCCTGCTCCTGCGCGATGCTCTGCAGCAGCTCCTTCTTCCTCTCCTCCAGGATGCTGCACAGCGTGTCAAAGCGCAGCCCCAGGTGCTGCTTCTGCCGACGACCATTCTCCTGTGGGACCACAGGGCTCAGGGCTGCCTCTGCCTCCTCCCCATGTCCCTGCCATTGGCACGGCTCTGGGGACATGCCACTCCCTGGCCCCGACCTCGATGGTGTGGCAGATCTCCTCCATCTGTGTGATGATGGCCTGGATGCGGTCATTGCCGGCCACCAGCATGGCGATGCCATCACTGAGCTCGCTCTGGGATGGGATACAACGGGATGAGATGGGACAGGACAAGATGAGACAACTTGAGGAATGAGAATGGGGATGGGACATGATGAGATGGGATGGGGAATGGGGGTGGGACAAGATGAGAATTGATGGAATCAAGATGGGATGGGTTAGGGTTGGGGAACAGGCATAGGATGGGATGAAGGTGGAAATGGGATGGGATAAGGGTTGGCAATAGGACAGGGCAGGATGTGAGGGGATGGGATGAGACAGTAGGGGGTGGGATAAGATGGGAAGAGCATGGAGGCTGGCTGGGTGAGTAGTCTCCAGGCCTCTCAGCAGCACTCCCCAGCACCACCCACCTTCTGTCGCTGGTAGACAGCAGGCAGCGGCGCTACCTCGCAGTCCTTGTGCGCCCCGAAGACCTTGCAGAGGGAGCAGGTGGGCACCTCACAGCGCAGGCAGTAGATGTTGATCCGCTCATCCTCGTGCTCCTCACACATCAGGTGCTGCTCGGCCTTGGCGTGTAGGGGCCTGCAGCAGGGGCCGGGCATGGCTGCCCAACAGTGGGTCCCCAGTCCCGGGGATACCCCCAACCCCAGGGATACCACTGATCTGAGGGATTCTTCCAGCCCTGGGGATATGCATGGCCCTAGGGCCACCCTCGGCCCTCATTTGACTCCAGGGACACTCCCAGTCCTCGGGACACACCCAGTCCCCAAGGACACACCCAGACCCAGGGATACCCCATGGCCCTAGGAACAGCCCCCACCCGAACCCTGCGGCCCTCCTATCCTGTAGGCTCCCTTTTTTCTCCCTGAGGCTCTCTCCCCACAGTGCTTCCAGTGCGCCCCGCACCTGGCTGACTCCTGCTTGTAGATGTCGATGATGTTCTCCACCAGCAGGTTTCGCTGCAGCCCGTACACGCCGTGTCGGTCCAGCACCACCTCGTGCCGGCAAGACGGGCACCGAAACCGGCCGCCCGACGGCACCGCACTGGAGCCCCGTGACTGCCACAGTGGGTTGGAGGCCTGAGTGGGCAGCAGGGCATGGTTGTGTTCACCCGCCCTCAGAGCCCCCTAACAGCCTCCCAGCACCCTCCACCGTGGCCTCTGCTGCCAGGAGCAAAAAATCCCACAAAGGCTGGGTCCCCCACCTCCCTGCATGGACACAGGCACGGACACAAACCAACATCAACACATGAGGATATGGACATGCAACAGACACCGATAGGTACAGTCCCAGACACAGATAAACATGGACAGGGATACAGAAATGGACACAGAGACACAGCTGTAGACGTGGACATGAACACGGGCATAGACAGACATGGGTAGACATGGGCATGGACACAGCCATGTTCATGGAGAGACAACAATATGGACATAGATATAGCCATGGACACAGAGACACAGAAATGGAGACATGGACACAGACATGGACACAGACATGGGCACAAACGCTGACACAGCCCCAGACATGGACAGACACACATACATGGACACAGACTTTGCCCTGGACACAGCCTCTGTCCCCACTCCCAGCAGACCAGGGTACAGCCCACCCAGGGATCCCAGCGGCTAGTCCCAGTGCCGGGAACCGATCCGGCCCACGCCGTGGTCCTGTCCCGGTGCGGGCGCACCTGGAAGACATCGTTGGCACATTTTCGGCAGAGATTGTGCTGGCAGGGCAGGATGACCACGGGCTTGGTGAACATCTCCAGGCAGATGGGACAGATGAGCTGCTTCTCCAAGCTCTCCATGCTCCGCGCCTCCGCCAGCAGCGGCTTCAACCCCACCGCGAAGTTCATGGCCGCGGTCCGGTCCGGCCCGACCCGGCCCGGCTCTGCCTGCTCCGGCTCCGCTCCGGCCGTCCGATCCCCGCTCTACCTCTGCCCCGGCCCCACGGAACTCGGCACTAATTTTAGCTGCCCCCGCCCAGCCGGGGCCGCCGCAGCTGTCGGCGGCGTCGGGTGACACTGAGTCACGGTCCGTCAGAGGGGCCCACTGGCCCCGGGACAGGTTGACCCCCAGGACCAGCTGACCCCTGGGACCGGACCGGCTGACCAACAGGGACTGGCCGACCCCTGGGGACCGGCTGATCCACAGGGACTGGCTGAGCCTCCGGACCGGCCCAGCTAACCTCCTGGGACTGGCTGACAGCCCATGCCCGGCTGATCCCCAGGGACCAGTTGACCCGAGGACTGACAGCCCCCCGCCGCAGGCAGACCTCCTCTCGGTGCCTGTCCTTCTCCACCCCAGCCCAGGCCCCTAGTCTGCTTCCTAGGGGTTCTGTATTGCCACTACTTCCTGCACGGGGAAGGCAAAGCTCCCCAGAGAGGTTGTGGAGTCTCCTTCTCTGGAGACTTTCAAGACCTGTGTGACCTGTGCTAGATTCTATGGTCCTGTTCTGGCAGGGGGGTTGGACTCAATGATCTTTGGAAGTCCCTTCCAACCCCTAACATCCTGTGTGATGGAGCCCATGGGGCTGGGGCAGGCAGGCAAGACCAAGGACAGCAGAGCCAGGCCTGGGGGAGCAGGGCAGCATGCCCTCCCTGGCAGACAGTAGGGCCAGGGTCCCCTTAGGCTCCACAGACCCTGTCCAGTGCCAGCACCCCTGGACAGTAGCGTGGGAAGGTTCCCAGAAGGTCGCTGCCAGGACTACCCCCCGTGCCACTGCTCCCCCTGACACTGACTATATTTAGGGAGTGAGACACAGCCTGTGCATCTGTGGGCAGAGGCTGGTGCCTGTGGAGTGGGAGGGAAGGACAAAGGCTTCATGGTGTCACCCTTACCCCTTTTCCCCCAGGATGTGGCAGCACAGTCCAGCTTTGGCCCTCAGCAGGGGCACAGTCCCTGGGAGAGCCAGGAAGGAGCTAAGGAGCCTGACCAGGCAGCTAGCAGCTATGTCCAGGCTAGGAACAGGGCTCCAGGGCAGCGAGATTCACACCGAGTTGCCAGTCCCATGTCTAGGGGAGCTGCTTCTGGCAGCCAGGCTGGCCCAGGGTGGCATCTCCCCCAGGGTCACAGGGAGACCAGAACACTGCTACATCACACATCAGCAGTGGGAAGAAGAGGGACAGTCTTTGCGCAGGTGCCAGTTGGGAGCAGGGTGTCCAGCCAGGCTAGTGCTGCCCTGCAGTGCTAGGTCTGTGTCTGGGACAGGGGGTTGGCAGGAGTGGAGCTAGATGTCAGACTTACCTCTGGGCAAGGCCAAGTCAATCAGCAGCACTGGAAGCACTTACATGTATGTGGTACCTCCCTGTCCTTGTCTTAACCCTTGAGCCTTTTGTGGCATTTTCTCCTCCCCATCCCACCGAAAGGGGCAGCAGTGAGGAAGTGGCTGCAGGAGCGTTTAGTGCCAGCTGGATGGGCTAAAACACTTCTGCGTGGCAGCAGCCCTGTGGGAGCCAGCACCAACTGGGGCACACAGAACTGACCCAGAAAAGTGACAGGAAACAGATCAACCTACACCCTTTGAGAAAGTCATCCCTTGAGCTGCAAGTGAGACATGACCCAGCTACTCCACACCCTGTTCAGCTGATCCTCCCCACACAACCCATGGCTGCAGCCCCCCAGGTAGAGCCAGGTCCCACTCTGGAGCACTCGGGACACGTGCACAGTTCCCCTCTCATCACCTTTTAATGGTGCCATAAAACCTACATGAACCCAAGGAAAGTGCCTGTGCTGGGCCCAGCCCTGCAGGGAGCCGGCCAGCAGCAGCGAGCAAAGGGTGCAGCCAGTGCCCGGGGCTGTGGCAGGGCAGAGAGGATGGGGGCACAGAAGGTGGCACCCGAACCCCACCAGCAGCATTTGGCACCCAGCACCCATTGTGAGGGTCCCTGTGAGGTTGGGCAGCGGGCTCAGCCCAGCGCCAGAGATTACAGTGCTGACGGTCTCATGAGTGACAGAGCCTGGCCTGGAGAGGTCTGTGCCTGCAGCTGGCAGGCTGGTGTCCCATGCCAGGCAAGGGCACAGCAGCAAGCGAGGAGGCACAGGGGATGGGGTGCAGCAGCACAGGCTCCAGGCCACCTCCACTACCAGTGCTGGGCGACAGGGGCATTGCCCCAGAGCTTGAGCAGGGCCAGAGGAGCCCCTGCATTGATGCTGGCTAAAATAACCTGAGATTCTAACCACCGTGACGCCGGCAAGCCGGTGCCAGTGGTGTGACCGGGGTCCCGGAAAGTAACAGTCCTAAAGGAGGATTCCAGCCCCGAGTCCTGGAGGAGATGGCAGGACCAAGGCCAGCCTCAGGCATCGTTCCTGGCGCTGACAGCTGGCAACGGCTCCACACTGGCAGGGTGGGGCTGTGACACCATGGGTATCTGTTGACCTGGAAGAGAAATACTGTGCATCAGCCTCATACTGTGGTGCCAGCAAGTTGGTATCTGGGATGCCCCAACACCCCCACAAAGGCTCCCAAACCTCTAGCCAGCACACAGCCATAATGCAGTACCCCAACCCCACAGAGACTTCCACAAGTCACCTACTGGCAGTCCTCATAGGCACCAGTATGGCCAGCGCCCAGAGAATTAAACCAGCCTGGACCATGCCTGCTCCTGCTATGTTCTACACTCTGGAAGGCACAGACTCATCTGTCTCTCAGTCAGAGACCTGCACAGGGGCTTCAGAGGGCCCTCACCTAGAGGCAGGCAAGGAAGGAGACAGTCTTCATGGCCTGTGTGGTTGGTCCCTCTGTCATTATCACAAGCCCCAGTCCAGCTGGGAAACACCCAGGCTTGGCAGTTCAGCAAGAGCTGCAGCTGAGTCCCATGTGAGCTGTGAGCCAGAGCTCCATCCCCTCTATGAGATGAGACACGAGCTCCCCCTGAGTCCCACACAAGATACAGTCAGGTGGTCTTGAAACAGACAGCCAGTCTGACTCACCACTGTCCTCTGCGTGCATCTGCGCCTCCAGGTCCTTGGGGTCAACGTACTTGTAGGACTCATCCTCCTTCGGCGGGCAGCATGTCCCGCAGCAGAAGAAGCAGCAACAGCAGCAGCAGCAGCAGGTGAGAATGCCACAGCACAGGGCCAAGGCCTGCAGAGGAAGCGACAGCAGCCCTATTAGAACATCTGAGCTGTGCCAGCAGCTGGAGCCAAGCTGTACCAGCAGCCAGGTCCCTGTAAGTGCAACTGAGCTATGCCAGGACTCCCACCACGGCAGCCCCGACGATGCCCAGTGCCGGGCTAATCAGTAATGAGGCTCACCCGGAACCACCACTTGGACATGAGGAAGTAGTGCTTAACGGCATCATCCCCGAACTGCTCGGCCACGTAGAGCCCCAGGGAGCCGTACTGGTCGTAGAGCCGGCGCTTGTCTTCATCGCTCAGTGTGGCGTGAGCGCTGTTGATCTCCTTGAAGCGCTCGGCGGCAGACGGGTCGTCGGGGTTCTTGTCCGGGTGGTACTTGAGGGCCAGCTTCCTGCGGGACATGCCGAGTAAGACCGGACCGGGACCTATACCGGCACCGGGACCGGCCCTGCGTGCCCGGGCGCCCCCGGGACGGTCCCCGCGCCAGGCCCCCCTCCATCTCACCCTCCCGGCTGGTCCCGCCCCGCCTGCCACCCGGACGGATCCCCAGGCCGCTGCCCCAGCCCCGCCGCCTCGCCCCGGCCCAGTCCCCGTCTCGCCTCGGTGCCCGCCGTACCGGTAAGCCCGCTTGATCTCCTCGGGGGAGCTACCCTTCTGCAGGCCGAGGACCCGATAAAGGCTCTCCCCGACCCGGGACAGCTTCCGCTGCGGCCGTCCGGGATCCGCCATGGCGGCGGAGGCGACCGAAGGGACGGAAGAAGGGAGGCGGACGGCGACACCAGTCGCCCCGGCCCTGCCGCCGCTTCCGCCCCCGCCGCTGTGCGCCTGCGCAGCGCCGGGAGCCGGCTCGGACACCTCCCGGTACAGGGTGACGGCCCCGTCACACGGCCCAGCACTCCCAGTAACACCCCCGTCATCCCCTATACCCACACCCTCCGTGTGTGCTGACACTCCCAGCACATAACCCAGCACCCCCAGTACCTGGTGACACCCCCACCACGCCCCTAGTCACACCCCCTGCAACACTCCAGAGCACCCCAGCATGCAGTGACACGCCCCTCAACCCCTACACACACCCCGTGACACCCCCATCACCCACACCCAGACAGTGACAGCGTAGGGACACACACACTATTCTATCACCTCCTCCCCTGCCCCACTGTGACACCCTTGCAGGCAGGCAGCACCCCTTGCCTGCTGTCCCTCCCCATGCCCAGTGTAGGTGAGGAAGCAGCAGGTGATGATGGTGGCAGGAGGTAAGATCTCAGGGTGATGATGCTCCTTTATTGGGGTACAAAACGAAGGCAGCCAGGGCAGCAGGGAGGGGGCAGTGCCTGGGGCCAGGGGCACAGCCAGCAAAGGGGGGCAAGGGCCAGGCACAGAGCCTGGGCCCTGCTTGGAGCCATGTCTGCTCCTGCTGCTGTCCCTTCAATGAAAAACCTGAGCAAGAAGGGTGGTGGCAGCTGAGCCAGAAGCCTTAGTTTGGTCCCCAGGCTGACCCCACGGAGCTGGAATCTCACTGGGAGAAGAGTGTTTGAATATCAAACCCTCTGGACAGTGTGGGGGCAAAGCAGTCCCTGACCTCCTGGCACTGAAAGCCAGGGCCTGGGAGGGGATGGAGTGTCAGATCAGTGGGGACAAGGTGGTTCCTTGCAGAGATCCCCAATCCCTGATGGTTTTCAAGTAGGTGGCAAGCCCTGCCAGAGAGCTGTGCGGGCAGCTGCGCAAAATAAATACAAATAAATACAAATTCCAGCCTGGCAGCCTGCCCAGGGCCAAGCCTTGGCCTGGAGAAAGTTGCAAGGGGGCTGGACCCTGTACCCCCAACCTCCCCAGAGAAGAGGGTGACTGGTCCACCCCCCCAGGCATGGGCCACAGGGAGATCACCTAGCGCAGCTGGCAGGGCTCTGGAGGCAAGGAATCGACCCTGTCCCCAGGGGCAGAGGAGCCACCATCCTTCCCTCCACCCCATCCTCCTCCTAATCCTCGGGGAGGATGGCTCCCAGAGGTGAAGAAGAGGCCAGCGGCAAGGGCCTCCTCGAGTGGGGGCTGTCAGGGCTGAGCCATGCTGTAGGTAGGTGGCACAGGCTGGCAGCTCAGAGCCCCTCCGGGGGGCACAGGCACGGACTGGCCATGGAGCTGGCCAGCTCAGCAGTCCATGCTGTCACTCTCACACCAGGCAGAGGGGCCGTCGGTGCCGAAGTATCTGTCCCCAAAGTTACCTGAAGGATGAGGAGACAAAGTGAGGTGATGGCAGCAGCAGTCCCAATTCCCTTGCTCTGGGGCTCCCTCACAGGGAGGCCACTGGGCACCCCATAGGGCTGCTGGGGCGAGGGACTGGGGGGATTTGGCCAGTGAGTAACAGCATAGCCTGAGAGTCATTTTGGTTGGAAAAGACCTTAAAATCATCAAGTTCAGCCATTAACCCAGCACTACCACATCATCACTGAACTATGTCCCTCAGCACCACATTTAACCCTCTCTAGTGATGCAGACTGCACCACTGCCCTAAGCCATCTGTTCCAGGGCTCAACAACCATTTTGGGGCAGAAATTGCTCCAAATGTAAAATCTAAACCCTCCCTGGTGCAACTTGAGGCTGTTTCCTCATGGTACTCACTTGTTCTTTGGGAGAAGTCAACCTCCACCTCACTCCAACCTCCTCTCAGGGAGTTGTATAGAATGAGAGGGTCTCCCCTGAGCCTCCTTTTCTCCAGGCTAAACACCAGTTCCCTCAGCTGCTCTTTACAAGTCTTGTACTCTAGACCCTTTGCCAGCCTTGCTGCTCTTCTCTAGACATGCTTCTGCACTGCAATGTCCTTTTTGAAGTGAGGGGCCCAAAACTGAACCCACTATTTGAGATGCAACCTCACCAGTACCCAGTACAAGGGAACAATCACTGCTTTGGTGCTGCCAGCCACACTATTGCTGACACAAGCCTAGTCTGCGCTCACCAATGCCTGGGATGATGTGGAACTCCTCATTGATCCTCTTGTCCACAGCGGTGGTGATGATGCGGACACGGGGGAAGGCATAGGCCACGGAGTGTACCCCCATCTCAGCCATCAGCAGCGAAAGCAGGAAGATCCTGTCCTCCTGCACGTCATGGTCCTGCAGTACATAGTGCCATGAGGGCCCAGCTGCTGCTAGGGTGTGACCCATCACCCCTCCCCCTGCCATCCCTGACCACTCACCAGCAGGACCCTCACAGCCATCATGGCTGCAGCTCCTGTGGACACGGTGCTGTCCATGAGGATGACATAGTCCTCACTGATCTCCTTGGGAAGACGCAGGTAGTGGAGCTGAGGAGGGAAAGAACAAGAGGTGGTGATCACAGTGCAGTGTCAGGGGCTCCGCAGTGCCAGGGCCACAGGCGTCGCTCACCTCGGGCTCACCCGTGTCGTGGTTGGTCTGGATGAGGATCTTGCCCAAGCGGATGTCCTTGCAGACAGCAGTGAGGGCCTGCTCCATGGTCTCCCCTGCGCGCAGGATGGACACGCCTGTGATCTGGGAAGGGATGAGAACCTCATTGCCTGGCACTGTGCTCCCATGAGCTCCTGAGGCTCTAGCACCAGCGGAGGGGGAACAAGCCCCACTGAGCAGCTCATCTGTGCAGGGATGGACCCTGGAGCCACCAGGTTTTCCCAGTCTGTGCCAAGCTGGGGCAGTCATGTGCTGGTGGGGAAGAAAGGGGACAGGACAACACCTCACCCTCTGCCTGTGGAACCGCTTTCCTTCGTACATTGTCCCCTGGGGTGTCTCCACAGTGACTGACTGCAGGAAGGGGAGGAGAAGTGAGTGTGGATGAAACCTGGCATTTGCATAGCCCCAGGCTCAGGAAGGGGAATGTGGCTGTGGCCACACCTGAGGAGTGGCAGCTCACCTTCAGCGGCAGGAAGGAGAGGGCGTGTTCAATTAACAGCCTCATCAGGCGCTTGGAGTAAAAGATGAATTCATCCCTAGTTGTGTCCTTGTTCCTGTGGAGGGAAGACAACAGCATGAGATGAGAGCAGAGTCCTCGCTCCACCCCAAAGAAAACTGAGAGCCTGGGAGCTCTCAGGAAGGAGACACAGGGCTCACTGAAGAGCTAGGGTGGTGTCTGGAAAGTAGCACATGGTCAAGCTATGTGTTTAGTTCCCCTGGAAGTGGGGAACAGAGCCTGCAGCAGATCACTCAGGTCAGATGCACTGAAAGGATGCCACGAGAAGCTGCTCAGCCGTCTTTGGGACTTGGGACAGCTCAGGGCCGACCTTGCGCAGTGGGCTAGCTGGACTAGAAAAGTGAATAAAGCCAATGGCAGAGGAGGAAGAAGTGAGCAAATATCAGCAGCTTGGTGTAGATGCACACCCTGACCCCAAACAAAGATGAGGCAGGTGCCACAGAAGCAGGTGCAGAAGTGCAGCATCACTTGCTCTGAGCACAACCTCTCATTGCTGCTGATCCTCTGCTGGAGGATTTGCAGGGCTGGAAATTCAGGACACAGCTACACTGAAAGGACCAGGAGAAGAACAAATGGCAGGAGCAGCAGGACATCAGGCAGCACCAGTAGTTCTGGGGCAATAGAATCTTGGGAGCAAGTGGCAAGTGTTCCACACGGGCCCTGTCGGGGAAGCACAGAGTGCAACAGGGATACAGTCAGGATGAACCAGGCACAGCCAGACAGCTGGCTCTGGGAGCACCTGGATGTGGAAGAGCCAGGCCACACCCCATCCAGGAGCTTGCTGGGATACCAGGAATAGGAAAACACACAACACTTTCCCAAGTCCTCTCCATTTATGGACCAGGTTGGAGATAAACCACTGCTGGGAACCAGAGAGATTTGAAACACCTGCTGTTGTCTCACCACAACACTGACATGCTGTGGGCAGCAAGAAATAAATAAGAATGAAACCACAATGGGCTTGTAACTCACAGGACACCTCCCTCCCCTTCTCCCTTTTGGAGTAAAGGCAACTAATCCCATGCTAATCCCAGTGTTGGGGCAGAGGGGAAAGAGGCTTTTCTTATTAGGAGCATTCTGATCATCAGCATGCTTGTGCTGCAGCCCAACCCTCCAATCACACAAGAAAAAACCCCTGCAGGAAGCATCAGGTTTGCTGCACACACAGGCGTGCAGCAGTACAGGCTTGTGTGGCACCATCCTGACCAGCAGGGCTGGGACCAGTCCAACATCACTCAAAGGGTGAGCAGAAATGCTCCTTCACCAGCATGGCCAGTCAAGGCAAAGTACCTCAGCAAAAGGTCACTGAGTAGGAAAGAAGGAGAACCTGGGATGTGCTTGTGGTTTAAAACGTGACCGTAACGACTCCATCAATATCCATCTATACCCCTCACAGCTCACAGCTGCTTTGGTAGAGGAGTACATAGCAGGCTGAGATGTAAGCACTGTTTCACTGGAGAACCATCAAGACCAAGCTCCTGGCTGAACAGCAGCCAGAGGCAGATGGACACAGAACAACCATGGTTAAAAGGACACAGATGAAATCTGTTCTCTTGCGACCCGGCTCTAAGGCCATGCAGCCTGCACACACCCCCAGTATTGTCCGGAAGATGCAGGGAACAAAGGAACCCTGCAGACGTTTCCCAGTGTCCAGATGGAAGAGGTGGAGCTGGCAGCAGTCCAGGAGAGGCAGAAGGATATTGAATAATTTTACTCTGTATTTTAAGACATCATCTGCCACTTCTTACATCTCACCAAGATGACAGACAGCACAGTCAACACTGCTCAGAAGGACAAACAGCTGCTACTATCATGAGACATTTCTGCAGCCAGACCTGGGTAACTCACACCCAAGAGTGCTGCAGTGACCAAAAAACTCAACCACCAGAGTGGAAATACTGGAGGACTCCTGGAGAAGACAGAAAATCAGTTATGCTCTGGAAGAAACAGGCACCCTGCCCACAGCTCCTCAGTGTGGGCTGTCAGCACACACTTTAATCCATGTGTGGACTTCCCCTACACAGACCCACAGAAGCAGCTCTGGAGGCATCCCACACCAGCTGAGCCCCAGGTACCCAGGCCCACAGCTACCCCTGACAAGTCCCACAGTGGCCCCAGGGCTGCTCTGCCATGCAAGGGGCAGTTGGTTGTCCTGGTCAACCCTGACCTGGGTGGGACAGGATCATTAGTGCTCAGACCAGAGGTAGGTTCCTCCACAGCCTCCAACAGGTGTTGCAGGATGAAGAAGCATCCTTGTCCCTGTGCTATGAGGGCCCCAGCATGCCTGCCTTTTAGAATCATGGAATCATTTTGGTTGGAAGAGACCTTTAAAATTGTCAAGTCTAACTGTTGACTGCTCACTGCCAGGTCACCACTAAACCATGTCCACAACTACATGACATTTAAACCTCTCAAGAGATGGGGACTCCCATCACTGCCCTGAGCAACCTGTTCCAGGCCTTGACAACACTTTGAGGTCTTGTGTCCAAACTAAACCTGCTGTTTTCTCTTGTTCTATTGTTTGCTTTTTGGCAGAGGAGACAGACCCCCACCTCTCTCCAGCCTCCTTTCAGGGAGTTGTAGAGAATAGGAAGGTCTCCCCTGAGCCCTCTTTTCTTCAGGATGAACAACCCCAGTTCCCTCACCTGCTCTTCCTAAGACTTGTGTCCCAGACTTTTCACAAGCTTTGTTGTCCTTACACACCCCAACACCTCAATGTCCTTCTTGCAGCAAGAGGCCCGAAACAGAGGCAGAGACAACCAATAAACTTCTCCTCACCCAGAGGACAAGCATCTGCCAGCGGTACAAGGGGGGAAGGGTGCTGCAGGGGAGCCCCAGCAGCAGCAGAGGACCCTTCCTGTAGTAGTCAGAGCAGGACTGTTCCAGCCATGCCTCCATGCCATCTGTATGTCAGCTCTGCTCACCTTGTCTCTTCATAGCACAGATTTGGACACCTGTGCTACAGCTCAGGTAAAGCCCAAGGATACACACTGCCCCAGGTGCAGCCCACCACTCAACAGGAGGTAGCCAAACCACATCAATGTGCAGATCCCTGCAAAAGGCTCCCAGTGAGCTCCATCTCAGCAGGAGATGGCAGGAAAGCACCAGGGGCCTGACAGGGACCAGCAAGCATCTGCCTGGAAGTCTGACACAGCATCAGCTCAGTTCAGCAAGAGGAGTGTCAGCAGCTGAAAGCCAGCCAGCACATTCCAGCCCTGAGGAAACCTGAGCACAGAGAGGTCTTGCATCTGAACTACCTTGTCTGCTGTTGGCAGCTTCCCAGCGCGCAGGAGCACCTCACCCTGCTCTTTACGCCAGTATCAACAGCCACACGCTCTCGAGGGCAGCTCCAGCATAGGACAATGTGTCCTGTCAGAGCCCAAAGTTTCAGGGTGAGAGCAAACCTGAAGAGAAGCTGTGCAACAGGGCATGGACCAGAGCCTTTTCATGAGTATGTGGGCACCAAAATGTAAGTGGTGGAAAGGAAACTGGGGGGCACTAAGAAGAGTGTGGCCAGCAGGTCAAGTGAGGATTTCCTCCCCTCTACTCTGAACTAGTAAGGCTGCATCTGGAGTCCTGGGTCAAGTTCTGGGCTCCCCAGTTCAAGAGAAACTGGAAGTACTGGGGAGAGTCCAGCAGAGGCTACAGAGATGCTGAGGGGACTGAAGCATCTCTTTGACAAGAAAAGGCTGAAAAACCTGGGGCTCTTCAGCCTGGAGCAAACTGATCAATATCTAAAGGGTGACAATCACAGAATCACAGAATGTTAGGCATTAGAAGGAACCCCCAGAGATCACCTAGACCAATCCCCCCACCAAAGCAGGATCACCTAGAGCAGGCCACACAGGAACACACCCAGGCAGGTTTTTTAAGTCTCCAGAGAAGGAGAATCCATAAACTCTCTGGGCAGCCTGTTCCAGTGCTCTATCACCCTTACCATAAAGAGGTTTCTTCTCATGTTGAGGTGGAATCTCCTGTGTTCCAAGAGACTGGGGCCAGACTCTTCAGTGGTGCCTAGCAACAGGACAAGGGGCAGTGGGTACAAACTGCAACCCAAGAGGTTTCATCTATACATGAGGAAAATCTTTCCTGTGAAGGTGCTGGAGCATTGGGCCAGGATGCCCAGAGAGGTTGTGGAGTCTCCTCTGGAGAGATTCCAAACCTGTCTGGACATGGCCCTGGGTAACCTGCTCTGGGTAAACCTCCTTTAGCAGAGGGCTTGACCTTGATGATCTCTAGAAGTCTCTTTCAATTCCCACCATGCTGGGATTCTGTGAAATGTTGCTCCTGTGGCAGAAAGAGCCTGAGATACTTCAGGGATGTTGAGGAGCAACAAGGACTGTTCAAGTACTGTGGCATGAAACACTACTACTGGCTCTGGAGGTCTGGACCTGATACGTTGGAAGACTCACACCCTTATCACTGTCCATTCTCAGCCTGATCACAGAATGCTTGAGTGGGAATGGACCTTAAAGGTCATTTAAGTCCAGCTCCCCTACAGTCAGGGGGGACAACTAGAACAGGTTGCTCAGAGACCTGTCCAATTTGACCTGGAACATTTCCAGGTATGGAGCATTTGCCACCGCTTTGGGCAACCTGGGCCAGTATCTCATCACCCAATGAAACCATTCAGCCACTCAGTTCCTGCTTCTCCACAACAGAAAATTTCTCTGGAAGCCACTTGTCCCAGCACACCAAGCCTGACTGTGGTAAATGCTCATCTGCTGCCGTGGCATCATCTTCCTGGCAGGCCCCCAGAGACAGAAGGATGGAGCACAGTTGAGCCTCCAGTGTTGAACAACAGGAAAACAGCGTTGGCCGGCAGCAGCGTGGCAAGTGAAATTAACAGAACGTCTCTGAGGAAGGGAATGGGAAAGGCAGGATGGAAAAGAGAGAGCTGGAGGGAAACCCTGGCTCACAGCTCACTGGTGCATCCATAGACACCCAGTTTGGTTCAGTAGGGCACTGTCACTGCAGAATGAGGCCAAGAAGAAATCAGGTTTGCCAAGACAAAAGTAAGTCCACGCTGGGAGGCGCAAGAAGCTTGGTGAAAGGTGTTTGTTCAATCCTTGCCAGCATGGAGCTCTCCAGGAAGCCCCCCAGGCAGGGAGTGGTGTTCCTGAAGTGGAGGAGCCCAGAGGGTCGCACGTGAGGACCATTAACAGCTCCACGCCGTGCTGAAGTCACGCAGAAGCAAGTGCTGCCAAGTATCACCTACAAGTACTAGAAATACCACGTTGCCTTGTCACTGAACACAGGCACTCTTCACCAGGAGAGCTCCTCAGCTTTGGGCTCTTAGTGACAGCACCGCCTCAGCTTTCCCTTCTGAGGCTGCAGCAGGATTTGAGGGGGTGGCTGACAGGCCAAGTCAACGCCCCTCATAAATACGGTGTTTTTCATTTACCATCTGGAAGAGGCAAAGTCCTCCTCCCAGCAGCTCTGCCACTCACACAGCTAACACCAGCAGCACAGCCTAGATCAGCAGCACTGCTGGACTCCAACTGCAGCCAGCACAGCCTGCCCTCCTGCACGCTCCTAAATCCAAGCAGATGAAGATTATCAGAGGCTTGTGGCAGAAAGGTGGAGGCACCATAGGCTGTTCCTGGCAAGGCAAAAGGACACAGACTTCGAGGAGGAAGAAATAAACAGCAGCTACACACCAGAGAGGACTTGGTGCCTGCCCTTCTGGGTGGGGCAGGCCGAACCTGGCTCGCCCAAGAGCAGCACACAGTAGAGTCATGCTGCTGGCTCTTCCAGGGAACAGGATGAGTTAGAGGTGAACAGTCAGTGCCACAGATAGTGAGCAGGAAGGGCACAGACAGGCATGCTGCCACACAAAGACCTCATTCTTCTCTCCCTTCATAACCCTGGGTAAGGGAAAACAGCTGACAACTCAGGCTCTGGAGATGCCTTTTCCCCCAGGGCATCCTGTCCACCCCTACCACTGAGTGCACAGAGCAGGGGAGCTGGAGAAACTGGCTTAATCCACAGAAATCAGCCACTGCCAGGGCAAAAGATGCCGGAGGGACAAGGTGATACCAGCTCCAAAGTTTCCTTAACTAGGCCACAAGTCAGAACAGCATAGTAGGACCCCACCTAGTGGTGAGGGCCTTCAGACACTGGCATGGGACTGACCTGAGCACCGGCAGCGTGAAACACATTGTTTGGCTTTTGACTGTTGCAAACTGCTCCAGGTGTCTGTGCTTCAACAGGGGCTCATAGAACCACATAATCATTTTAGTTGGAAAAGACCTTTAAGATCATCAAGTCCAACGGTTAACAGGTTACTAGCACTGCCAGGTCACCACTAAACCATGGCCCTCAGCACCACAACTACATGGCTTTTAAGCCCCTCCATAGATGACTCCATCACAGCCCTGGGCAGCCTGATCCAGGAAATTGTTCCTCATGCTCAACCTAAACCTCTCCTGGTGCAACTTGAGGGTACTTCCTGTTGTCCTGTTGCTTGTTCCTTGGGACTGATTCCCACCTCTCTTCAACCTTCTCTCACCAACAACCCCAGCTCCCTCAGCAGCTCCTCAAAAGACTTATGCTTTAGATCCCTTAGAAATCACAGAGAAGCATCACAAACACCATGCTTCCTACAAAGAGGTGCAAGCATGCGTGTGGTGTGAGATTACATTCTCCAAACCAACATGTGGGTGCTGGTGGCCAGCCACAGCGTCAGCAGGTGGCAGGAGGAGCCCTGCTGAGATCAGCATCCCCTCACTGTTCTACAACTCAGCAACAGACACACAGAGGCTAAAGCTTTTGCAGCTGCAGGAAACAAGGGACATTTTAGTGGTCCTATGGAATGCAGCTCTTGGCCCCATACCAATGCCACTGTCACCTGGGAAAAATGAGCATTGGTGGGGAATGATCAAGTGACATCAACACTGTGGAAGCAGCAGCTTGGGTCCTTCTCTAAATGGCTCCAAAACAAAGCAACTCAGGACAGGGGCAGAAAGGGCACTTCGCCTCGTGCCACCTACTACTACATCTCTGCTTCATCTAGGCCAGAGCCAATCAGCCCCTCATAAAAAAAGCCTGCCTGTGGCTCAAAAGTCATCCCAGAGCAGATATGCCAACGTCTTGTCAACAAAAAAGTGTCTGCATGCCGGAGCCAGCTCTATTTAGCTGTTCTGCTCCACAAAACCATCTTCATCCAAAACCCTAAATGCAGCAGAGGGAAAAGTCACACCAGGTTTTGTACTGTGATCCTGCAGACCAGCCCTTCCATGGGAAGGATATCCCTCAGGAGTGCTGGCAGCTGATCTTAATGAGACTGTCTGGATCCCACGCTGTGGGCAGGGTTAAAAGTGATCTCGCTCAGCATGAGATCATCACTGAAGCCTTCAGCTCACAGCTGTGACCTAGAGATGGGTGAGCTGAGGCTGAGCTCCTTCTCAGAAACAAGAGGAACAGATAGGAGAAGTTTTGCGTGACCCTGATGAATTGTAACTGAGTGAACATGATGAGCCTGTATAAATCACATTCCTGAGGACTCTGTGCTCAGCAGTATGAATTTGAGTGACCATCCCAGCCAAAGGAGAGGAGTTGGAATTGATGGAAATTAAGGAAGAATCCATTCAACCTAGAGTCAGGAGAAGATCAAGAAGTCCCAGGGGCAAGTGGAACAAGAGAGAGTGAAACTGAGTACGTGGGTAATGTCGCCTGTGCCGAAACTCCAACCAGGGGAAAGGATGAATAACTGTTCAGCAGCTGCATTGAGATGCACAGGGTTGGCACTGAGAGCTGATGCAATAGAGCATAAGGCTTTAAAGAGTCCAGGGACACCACTGCGAGGTCCCTCTGTGGAGGCACCAGCTGGAGCTCACCCTGCTGCTGCATCACACTATTAACTCATGCATTTTCATGAGACATGATGCTCAAGATTGCTTTGGGACACCAAGAGCTTGGCTTGTGCTACTTTAAGGCAGCCACAGGGATGTACCTGATGATAGTGTGCATGCCTCGGACCTGCGGCGTGTTCTCCAGGACACTCAGCGTCTTCGGCAAGGGCTGCCCTTGGTGGGCAGAGGCCAGAGCTGCCCTGTAACAGTGAAGCAGCACTCAGAGCTGCACAGCACACACACACACAGAGCCACTGTGCTGGACCTCCTTGGAGGGACATGGCCCCTGGGTGACGGAAGGCTCCTCCTAGAGAACCCACTGCACAGGCTGGACACCACAAAGTGTTTGGCCTTCCCACCCTGATCCCCACGTCTGGCGCCAAGCACAGATCCCAAAGCAGCACCACCCCGGGGCGAGCCTCCCCTGCCCACAAACCCAGCCATTGGCAGCCTCTGCAGCACACAAGGCTCTGCCAGCACCTGGGCAGCTGGAGCCGCTCCACACACACCCTGAGACAGGGCTGCAGGAGCTGTATGTGCTGTGCCAAGGGATAAGGAATGTCCCATGAGGTTGATTCGTGGAGTCACAGAGGACTGTCCAAGGCACACCTCCCATAGGAGAGAGCAGACTGGGGCACTCCAGTGCTCAGGGAAGTAAACGTGCTCCAGAAAGGCACAGGATCTGTGCAAGGAGCCCATCTCCTAAGTCAAGCATAGCTGCTGTGGGACAGGTCATACAGGAGCCCATGGCCACCGTGAGACAACCCCCAGGAAGCTGCATGTGGAACAGCTCCCTCAGCTGTCAAGAAGCACCAGCCATGGTTCAGCATCTTGACAAAGTTTTTCCCAACAGAGACTTGGGGAAGAGGCAGGACTCAGAGGGGTGCTGGCAATCTTCCACCTCCAGCCCAGGAACTGGCCTTGCTGAGGAGGGAGGTGTCTCCACATACCTGACAGTGATCTCACGCTGAGTGGTGGAGCAGAGGCATCCAGCATGGCCAAAGGGGACAGAAAAGAACACCCAGTCAATGCAATAGCCAGGCACAACTACCTGAGCAGCCCCATTCAGCTCCCACCCCACTTCTGGAGCAGGAAAGCCATGGCTGGGTACACCTGGGAACAAGAGTGGGCTGTGGGGTGAACCCAGGGGCAAGGGAGAGTAAGTGGGGACAGCTAAGACCAGAAGGGCTGAAAGGAACAGTGAGTGAATGAGGCCAAGAATCTTCATTTTTCCAACCCTTGTCTCTAGTTCCCCAGCCCTGTGTTGCAGCTCAGTCTGCCCTGAGAGCTGCACCAAAACCTTCTGTAAAGAGAGGTGACAGGAGAGCACAGAAGCACAGGGTTCTATGAGCAGTCACGTCCTCCTCTCTGCATGCAGAGTACTCATTCTCCTCGCCTGCACTTGCAGTGATCACAGCCCACCCCTCACCTTCTCCAGCTGGCTGTGCACATGCTGCACGATGAGGTCCAGGGCCACAAAGTTTTCCCCACCTGCCAGGAGAGAGAAGAAGGTGGGTCAGATGCACGGTGCCCAACCCCTCCCAGAACATTCACTTCTGACACCCAGCTGAGGTCTGGCAAACAGAGTCTCACCTCTGGGCACCACGATGTCGGCGACCTGCACGGTGGGCTCAATGTACTGCTCAAAGGCTGGTTTCACAAACTTGTTGTACTGCTTGATGACACCCACAATGTCACGCCCCCGCTCCATGATGTCGCGCTGCAGTCGCCGCACCAGCCGGATGTCAGAGTCCGTGTCCACGAACACTTTCATGTCCAGGAGCTGGAAAACTGGGAGGGGTGAGCATCCCCTTTGCATCCCCCTGTCAGACCTGCCTCGCTCCCAGCACCCAGCAATGGCACCTCTGAAGCCCTGGCACGGAGGTACTCTCTGCCACAAGCACCTGGTGACCTCTCCCGCCACAGCCTCCAGCCACTGCCCAGACCCAGTGCCAACAAGGGCTGTACCAGGGCAGTGCCCATAGCACCCACAGAACACCATGACGCATCTCCCACACCACGCACCAAGAGAGGCCACCAGCCCCATCAGGCAGCAATACCTTCAGCAACTCCTTGTTGGCAAAAGCCAGTATTCCCTCGAACACGATGACGTTGGCTCCATACACCGTTTTCTGTGGGGAGATGAGAGCTGTACTCATCCTCACAAGCACTGCAGCAGTATCAGCATTCAGCAAAGACAACACCCTCACCCCTGACCACAACACCTATGGGCAGGACTCCCCATAATCGTCCAACCTTTACGGGTTCTACTCATCATCCAAGCTCTACAGGGCATTTCTCTTATCCCCCCACTCACCCAGAACCCCAAACCTCTGTTCAACACCTTCCTCATAGCCTCATCCTCTCTGCACTCCTCCAGGCTCCCAACCACAGCCTCTCCCTGAACTGCACTGGCTCATTTCTATGTCCCTCTCAATCTCTCTGTGCTCCCTCCCTGCCTGCCTCTACATCCTAAATTGCCCCAGATTAAAACTCCTACACCTGATTGCTCCAGTCCCCTCCTTCCCTCCTATGCTCCCTAACCCTGTTTGCAGCCATCTGCCCCTTTCCTGGGAGCTCTACCCAGGGTGTCCACCCCACCCACCCTCTTGGGGCCTTGTTCCCATGTGGCACCTACCCACTCGCGACGACGGCTGTGCGTGGTGAAGTCATAGACTGGCACCTTCACGCTCTTGCCCTTCTTGAGCTTGCGGAGGACACTGACAAGCAGCTCGAAGTCAAAGGCATCAGGGTGGTCAAAATTGTAGTCACTGCGGGCTGCCAGGGCCTGCTGCCCCTCATCCAGCACCTGCGAGCACCGGCATCGCTTAGCGCCACCCCATGGGCACTGGCACCGCTCAGCACCGCGCCAGCCCCACAGACGCTAACACCGCTCAGTGCCGTGCTGGACCCCTCCAGATCTGCAGCCCCCAGCACTCACCTTATAGAAGGAGTCCATAGAGAGCAGCACTACCCAGGGCACGTCCAGTGCCTCGATGATCCGTGTTGCCACCGTCGTCTTACCCGAGGCACTGCCGCCGCACAGACCTAGGGGCAAGCGGTGGGGCAGCGCGGTGCCCACAGCTCCATTACTGCCCCGCGCCTAGCTCCAATCCCATTCCACTTCCATCCCCGATCCCAGCTTCGACTAGCTCCCGCCGGTCACATCGCTTCCCTGGCTGTGGCACAAGCCCCAGCTGTCATTTCCCTGGGCCCAGCTCCAGCACCGCCGCCCGGCTCCACCCCTTTCACAGCCCGGCCCCGGTCCTGGTTCCATCCCATCCCCAGCTCCATCCGCTCCCTTTCCCAGTCCGGGCCCGGCCCTTCCCGCCGCTCACCGATGACGAAGGCCTCGTCCACGGGCGCGCCGGTCTCGCTGTACCAGGGTGGCCGCCCCGCCGTATAGATGGTCCGTTTGCTGGTCCGCAGCAGCGGCGGCTCCGGTTTGCACTGGCTGGCGGTCCGCCGCCGCGGGGCCAGCGGCAGCCGGCTCAACAGCGAGCCCAGCGCGCCAGGTGGCTCGGGACCCGCCGTGCCCGCCGCCGCCATCTCCCCGCGCCGCCACGGGCCGCTCCGGTCGGGACGGGCCGCGGGGGCTGCTGGGACGGGCCGCAGCCGCGCACGGCTCCCGGCGGCCCCCGCGCCGGACACGCCCCGAACCCCGCCCGCCGCCGCGTGGGTGTGGCACAGCGGCCCCGGGCCCGGGTTATCGAGTCCCGACCCGCGGCCCCGTGCCCAGCGTAAACGGGCCGCCCGGGGCCAGACCCTTATGGCTTTTCCCCGTCCCTGCCCCCGCTCTGGCCGGGTCACTCGGAGCCATTGCCCGGGATCATAGGCAGAGTCCCTGGGGATGGAGACCCCACCACCGCTCCCGTCTCCCTGGAGAGGGACCTTCCCGGAATCCACTTTGTGTCTGTTGCCCCTGGTCTTGGCACTGAGTGCACTAGCTTCATCCTCTTGGCACAGACCTGTTTTCGACCCCCCTGAGCCTTCTCTGCTCTGGGCTGAGCAGCCCCAGCTCCCCCAGCTTCCCGCCACAGCAGAGACATTCCAGTTCCTTCAGCATCTTGGTGACCACTCGTTGGACCCTCTCCAGTGTTACCATATCTCTCTTGTGCTGTGGAACCCAGCACTCCTCAGGTGATCTCACCAGTGCTGAGCAGAGGGGAAGGACCATCCTCCCCCTCAAGTGGCAGTGTTTCCCCCCTGCAGCCCAAGACACCATCTGCTGCTTTTGAAGCAACAGCACATTGATGGTTCATGGTCATCTCAGGGTCCACCAGGACCCTGGGGCCTTTATCACTTTGTCTGTTTCTCGGCACGCGCTGGTGGTGTGGCGCTGTTCCTCCCCAGGGGCAGGACTCAGCTGAATTTAAGGAGGTTCCTGATAGTCCATTTCTCTAGCCTGTTCAGGTACTCCTGCACTCGGTGCACAGCTGCTCCTCCCATCCTGGTGCTAAGGGTACACTCTTCCCCATCCTATATAGATAGATTGTTAACGAAGACATTAAATGGGGATAGAATCAGTATTGACCCCTGGGGTACACTGATCCTAACTGGCCTCCACCTTGACTTTGTGCTGCTGATCAGCATCCTACGGGCCTGCCTCTGCAGGTAGTGTCCAATGCACTTCACTATCTGCTCCTCCAGTCCATGCTTCCATAGTTTCTTCAGGAGGATCTGAGGGGTCACAAAAGCCTCCCGGGAGTGGGGGTAGACAGCGCCCACTGTGAATTTGCCTAGGTCATCACTTCATCGAAGAGGGTGATCAGGTGAGTCAGGCACAATCTGCCCTCAGTGAAGCCATGCTAGCATCTCCTGGTAGGTTTGTCCTTCGTATGCTTAGAAATGGCCCCCGGGATTAATTCGCAGGGACAGAGGAGAGATGACCTCTGCACCCAAGCAGCCTCACATGTGAAAGCAACCGCCTTACATGAGCAGTTCCCACCGATCCAAGCAGCTTGCCCGAATCATTCCTCACGTACCAGAGCAGCCCCCTGTACCCGATCCACCTTCCCGTACACATCCATAGGAGCACTCAGCAGGGCCCCGACTTCCCTCCGGCAGAACCAGTGCTGCCTCCCAGTGATTTCTCTGGGCCAACTGGCTCCGGCGCAGCGCCCTGTGGCCCCAGACAGCCCGGCCTGGCTCTGAAGGGTCCCCAACATGTCTCCTTCGCCCTATGCTGGGGTCTCAGCGGGGTCGCGGTCTGTACCCCCTCCCCGGTGCCAGGAGCAGCTAGCGCCGCCGTGTGCGAACCTCCTCCTCCAACAAGGAGCAGACCCAGAGTGCCAGGGGAGGTAGCCCTGCGGGTGCTGGCCCCGCCCGACACCCCTGGTACAGTTCCACTCCCCCTGGCCGCTGCCTACGAGGTGCCGAGGAGGGGCGGGGCCGCGGCGAGGGGGCGGGGCCGCGGCAGAGCCGGCGGTCGGCGGTCGGCGCTCGCTGAGCTGCTCGTTCCCGGCATGGAGCCACCGACCGGCACTGAGAGCTCCCGGCTGGTCAGCCCGCGGGGCGCCCGAGCCGACAGCAGCCTGCGTCTCAAAAGGTACATCCGGAATCGCACCCCGGCATCCCCAACACCCCGGCATCCCCAACACCCCAGCACTTCCACCACCGGTATCCCCATCACCCCTGCACTTCCATCACCTTCATCACCCCGGCACTAGCATATTCATCACGGGCAGCTCCATCACCCCTGGCACCTGCAGCCCTGGCACCTGCGGCACCAGCACCTCTAGCACCGGTATCTCCGGCACCAGCAACTCCAGCACCCCCAACACCCAGAGACACTCATCATCCCGGCACCTCTGTCACCGCCGCCCCCATCATCCCTTCACTACCTCTCCATCGTTCCCTGCCAGCACTACCTTCTAGTGCCCACGGCACCCCCGGCACCGCCGCCCCATCACCTGCTGCATCTGCAACCCCCGATCCCTCGCACCCACACTAGCTCCCCCATCATCACCCAATCCCCCTCGGGTCCACGGCACCCACACTCCCGGCACCGGCAGCCCCCGGCAGCGCCCGCTCCCACCCCCGGGGACCCGCAAGGCCCCCGGCACGTCTGGCATTGCCCAACTCCCACTCCGACACGACACCGGCACCTCCGGCACGTCCGGCTGCCCCCCCGCCAGCCCCCGCGCTCTCATCCATCCGTCGCGGACATCAGCACCTCCGCAGACCCCGAGTCAGTCCCGACCGCCCGTGCAGCGGCCCCCGTCCCGCCCCGGTACCGGCACTTCCATTCAAGCGGAACCAGCCCCCGCACCTTGCGCAGTCCCCCGCTTTCCCCTCAGGTATCCATGCGGTGGTACCGGCGCCCAAACATCACGTCCCCGCACCGCTACCGTCCGTCCATCCATCACTGCCCCGCACCGGTGCTGTCAGTACCCTTTCCCACCCCGGTCCTCCACGGCCCCGGCCCCCGTCCACCCCCGTCCCACGCCTCACGTCCCCGCACGCCCTGTCCAGCATCCCGGTCCCACATGCGACACCTCGGTCCCACCGGCTTCTGCCCCACTCCCGGCCCCGGTCCCACGCGGTCCGGGATCTCTTCGACCCCTTCGGGATACAGCCAGGATGAGCTGCCGCAGCTCTAGCGGCAGGACCGCGACCCGGTCCTGTGCCCGTGTGCCCGGTTCTCTGCGAGACTCCTGGGTATTTGAGCCAAGCTGACTACGGGGATCCCCGATCAGGGGCACCGGGAGCTGATGTGTCTGGGAATGACCCCTGTCCCCAGTGTATTTGCAGGTTCCTCGGACACCCTGGCGCCACCTGACCCTCCGGGCCCGGATTCCCGCTGCCACTGCAGCCCCCCCATCCCCATCCCAGGCCCGGGGAAGCTCCAGGCTCGGCGACAGCTGAGCATCGCCTGCGCCGTCTGCTGCATCTTCATGGTTGGGGAGGTGATAGGTAATGGCGGGATGGGGACAAGGAGGGGACAGGGGATTCCCAGGACACAGGGTGCCAGCTACCCTGTGCCCGCAGGTGGGTACCTGGCACACAGCCTGGCCATCATGACGGATGCAGCTCACCTGCTGACGGATGTGGGCAGCATGTCTGTCAGCCTTTTCTCTCTCTGGGTCTCCACCCGCCCACCCACCAAGACCATGACCTTTGGCTGGCACCGCTCAGGTAAGCTGGTGGGGCATGGTCTTCCAGGAGCCCCACAGCCCAGCTGGGTGTTAATGGCTGCCATCTTGCAGAGACTATGGGAGCGCTGGCCTCCGTGCTCTCCATCTGGGTGGTGACTGGGGCTCTTGTCTACCTGGCTGCTGCCCGCATCATCAGCAATGACTACGAGATCGAGGCACGAGCCATGCTGGCTACTTCTGCCTGCGCTGTCGGCGTCAACTTGGTGTATGTCCCATGCAGGCTCTGTGCATCCCCTTGCACACCCCCAGTCCAAACCCTGGCTTTTCACTCACACCCTTGCCTCACTAGATTGCCATCCCTGCCCTCAGGTCACCCTCTGTCCCTGTGCACCAGCCTTGCCTACCCAAGTGCTGCCCTTCCCTGTTTGTTGTCCCCAGTATACTTCCAGCTTCCACCCCTCTGGCCCCACATCCTGCAGCTCCCCCAAGCAGCAACCCTTCAGCCCTGGCTCATGCCCAGCCTGAGACATGGCATCCCTGCCCTGGCCCTACGTACTTCCCAGCAGCACTGCATCTGCCCTGTTCCAGATCTGCCTCCATCCCGGCCTAGTGGTGAGACTTTGCCCCACACCTCTTCACAATCCTAGGGTCTCAATGTGCCTGCCCATGTCCCCTTTCCTTGAGCTGCGTGGGCACTGCTATGTGCAGGTCCAGGCAGGGCCAGCAAGACCCCTGTCCCCTGCCTAGCACAGCACTGACCCAGCCCTGCTCTCCCCAGCATGGCCTACATCCTGCACCAGGGTCCCACCGGCCATGGCCACAGCCATAGCACACAGGGCTACGAGCAGCTGGAGAGCACTGGTGTCTGCCTGCCTGGCTATGACCCTCTACCCGGCAGCACCAGCATCCGTGCAGCCTTCATCCATGTGGTGGGTGACCTGCTGCAGAGCATTGGAGTCCTCGTGGCTGCCACTATCATCTACTTCAAGGTGCCTGAGCTGGACCCCCCTTCACTGCCCATGGGAACAAGTCCCTCAGCCCCATGCAGGGTGTTGTGGGACATTGAGGTCCTGGCATCCCAAAACTGGGGTGCCCAGCTCAAGTCTGTCCCACCCCAGCCTCATACAGCCCCTGTTCTCTGCAGCCCCAGTGCAAGATTGCAGATCCTATCAGCACCCTCTTCTTCTCCATTTTTGTCCTTGGCTCCACCTTCACCATCCTCAGGGATGTCTTCAGGGTCCTCATGGAAGGTGAGGAGTGGGTGAGGGGAGCATGGGACCATGAGCACAGGGAGGTGGTGGGGTGCAGAGGGCTGTCACAGGAATGCCTCAGGACTGCAGCTGCAACAGTGCTTCCCCAAGCTAGCAGCTCCCCTCGTGTCCATCTTCTGCACCCTTCAGCCAATGATCCTGTCCTCTCCTTGACCCTAACCCAGCCTCTCTGCCCTAGGCACACCCCAGCCCACCCCTCTACTCTCCCTTGCTCCCCATAGTCCCTGAGGCCATCCTTGCCACCCTGGGCACACAGCCCTGTGGTGAAAAGTCACCTCTTCCTGGAGCCACCATCCCCAGACTGGTGACAGCCTGAGGGAACCCCCACCACAGCTGCTTCCACCACAAGCTCTGACCCTGTGGGACTGCAGCTGGGGCTGTCCCCCCCGTGACCAGGTTTTGGTGGCAGGGTCACCACGGGGCGTCGAGTTCGATGCGGTGAAGGAGATGCTGCTGGGGGTGAACGGGGTGAAGGGCACCCATGACCTGCACCTCTGGGCCCTAACGCTGAGCCACCACGCTGTGTCGGTGCACGTGGCTGTTGGTGAGTGCTCCACCAGCGCATGCAGCCCCCAGGGCGTGGCTGGGGGTCCCGTGGGGCACCAGTGCTGATCCAGGCACCAGTGCTGCTCCACACAGCAGCACTGAGACAGCTGCCTTGCTGTCCCCAGAGTCCAGCGTCGACCCCGAGATGGTGCTGCGGGATGCTGTCACCCAGCTGCAGGCCAAGTTTGGCTTTGCCTCGTGCACGGTGCAGGTGGAGCCCTATCGGGAGGACATGGCCACCTGCCACCACTGCCAGGATCCCCGCGCCTGAGATACCACCTGCAGCAGAGCTGGGGCAGGCTTTGCCCTGGCCCCTGCCCTGGGGGTGAGAGGGAGCTGGGGGTGCAGCACAGGAGTGGGGGCCTTGCCTGGGCTTCTGTCCCTGAACTGTATCCACCTCGCTCCTGGGGAGCCCTGCTGGCGACAGGACAGCGCGCTGGGGGAGAACAACGGAGTCCTTGAGGGTGCAGGGTTGTGAGGCAGGGAACACAGACTGGTCCTGCTGCACACAGGGTCCCCTGGGAACCTCCACCCTGAGCTGTGGGAGGAGGGTACATGAAGGCTGCTACAGCCCCATGCATAGTGGGGGCCAGCCTCCAGGGAGGAGTGGGGTCCTGCGCCACATGTCCCCTCACAAAGCCTTGTTGTCCCATACAGAAGGGGACAGGAGGGAGCCACTGCTGAAGGGCCAGGGATGGGAGAGCATGCAGCCCCCAAACTCAGCCTTGACAGCAGCTGCTTCATCATGGCCACCCCACCAGCCCCATGGCCACTTCACCACCCCATGGTCATGGCTTTGCTGATGCCCCACTGGAGGTGGGGTGGGAGAGCTGCTGCTTCTGTACCCACCCAGGGCAGCGGAACAGGGCAGCCAGAGCCCAGATCTCAGCCCTGAGCTCCACATCCCTGGCTTTGCTCCCTGCACTGCAACCCTGGCCAGGAGTGAATCCTCACCTGCCCTGGCCTGACCCATTCCTGCTGTAGTGATCTGTCTGTCACACTGTGAGTGTCCGTGTCTGTCCACCGCTTTGTGCAAGGAGCCCAGCAGGCAATGGCAGAACCCGCAGCCCCCAATAAACTTGTTGGACAGCAGCAGCAGTGCAGGGATCCAGGAGGGGACTAAGGATGGCGGTTAGCCTCAGACATTCCCCCAGGAGTAAAGCAGAGTCAGGATTGGGCCCCATGGTAGTTCCCCAGGCACTGGTGCCCAACTCAGGGCCCTGTGCCAGCACCACAACCAGTGTTACAAAACCAACCACGCTTTACTGCACAGCTGAACACAGGCTCAATGTGAGCGACTTCAGAAGTCCCGGCCCCATGCGAGCCCCATTGCCCTGCTCAGGGCAAGGCTGGACCCCCCAGACCCCTCCCTGAGCCCATGCAGGGGGTCATGAGCAACAGGGAGTGAGAGTAAGCACAACCCCACAGAGGTGGGATGCATCCCCAGCATCAGGCTCCCAGACCCACAGCTTGACCCAGGGACACATCAGGGTCCCACCACCCTCCCGCACCAGCTCAGAGCAAACAGCACAAAAGGATCCTTCCGGACCCAGAGCATAAGGACAATGTCCTCAGCATCCCCAGTGACAGCCAGGAGCAGCCATTCCTCCCCTGAGCAGGGGATCCCGAGGGTCGGAAGCACCAAGAAGGGGTGCACAGCTCCCCTGGACAGCACCACCTGCCCTGGACCTACGCTCCTGCCTGGGGTGAGCGTGTTGGGCAGCAGCACAAGGGGCCCACTCCCCTACTACACTGGCATTGGGGAGTTCTTGCCAGAGCTGTTGCTGCCAGGCTTATCCCCATAGAGGGAATGGAAGCAGGCATGGCGCTCTGGGAGCAGCTGGTGTGCCACGCTGGAGGCCAGCCCTGCCAGGCAGTGTGCCCGCACGATGCCTGCCTGCCCGCCTGACACCAGCCAGCCGAGTGAGTCCAGGTTGGGGCTGAAGCGCACCTGCAGGAGGCAAGAGAAGGGGGTCAGGAGGGAGGGGGCTGAGGTACCGGGACCCTTGCGCCCAGGAATGGGGCATGGGTGACAGGGTTCTGCAGAGCCTGCCAGGCTGTGTGGGGGCTGCAGGCTCAGCTCTCACTTTGTGCAGGGACTCTAGCTGCAGACGGTCAAGGCTCAGCTCAGCCTTCGCCTCCTGTTTGTGCATCCTGCGCATCGGCTCCCGGCTGGAGAAATTCTTGAAGCTGCGCTGTGAAGTGGTGGCACATCCATGGAATGTGTGCCAGGCCAGAAGCGTGGCACACATATCCATCTTGGCAGCATTGGGACTGCACCGGGGCAGGTGCTGCTTGGCCAGCAGACATAGGTCCCCCTCTGGGTCACCCACAGCAGAGGCCAGCAGGAACTACATGCCAGGGAGGGCCCAAACAGGTCTGCTGGAATGTGGCAGACTTCCCCATGCCATCCTAGCAGCTCTGACCCACAGACTCACTGCCCCTCTCTTGGGGGGCCCTGGTCACAATCTGGCCCTGCTGCCTCAAGCCAACAGCTCCAAACATAGTCCAGCACAGCCAGGAATGGGATCCTGGCAGGCTGTGACCCCTCAGGCTCCCTCCAAGGGCTGCCACAGCCAGGACATTGAAAGTACTGCTTTGTCAGGGGCTGATACCCATGGCCATACCACCCATTGACCTGTGACTAGGCAGCCAGGCAGTCTCTGCCTGGGGAATCCTGGCCCAGCCTGGCAAGGCAGCCAGGCACAGGCTCTGCAGAGTTTGGGCAACCCACCCTTGTGCTCTTGGGGCAGCCAAATGGAGGCATGGGGCTGCCACAATATGAATGGCAAGTTGTTGCCCTCCCACTGCCCAGGCACCACCCTGGCATAGCTTCCACAGGCCTCACTTGTGATCAGGTCTACCCCCAGCCCTCTCTTACCAGGTCTGTGTCCCGGAATCGAATGTAGGTCTTGGTCACCATCTCCCTGTAGAGTCTGGTTCTTGGCAGCTTCTCACCACCCTCTGACCCTGGGGGGCTGCAGGGCAGCAGGTCGGCCTTGTAGACTGGCTGTGGGCAAGATGTGGCTCAGGGCAGGGTTTTGTTGGAAAAAAACTTTAAGATCATTGAGTCCAACCATTAACCCAGCACGGCCAGCTCACCACTTAGTATCAGGGACTCCACCACTGCCCTGGCTTGACAACCCTTTTGGGGAAGGAATTGTTCCTCATGTCCAACCTAAACCTCCCCTGGTGCAACTAGAAGCTGTTTCCTCTCGTTCTACTGCTTGTTTCTTGGGAGAATAAACTGACTCCCACTTCACTCCAACCTCCCTTCAGGGAGCTGTAGAGAACAACGTGTCCCTTGTTCTCCAGGCTGAACAAGCTCAGTTCCCTCACCTGCCCCTCAGAAGGCTTGTGCTCTTGACCTCCTCTGCAGGCAGAGAATAGAATAGAATTAACCAGGTTGGAAAAGACCTTTGAGATCATTGAGTCCAACCTATCATCCAACACTATCTAATTGACTAAACCATGATGCCAAGCGCCCCATCCGGTCTCTTTCTAAACACCTCCAGTGATGGTGACTCCACCACCTCCCTGGGCAGCCCATTCCAATGGCCAATCAGTTCTTCTATGAAGAACTTCTTCCTAACATCCAGCCTAAACCTCCCCTGAGACTGCTGGGGCTGGGGGCCCTGGGAACCCTGTCCCACGGCATTGCAGTGGAAGGAGGTGCTGCGGCAAGGGCATGGCTCGTGTCCCACAAAACCCCAGCTCCCCATAGCTTCCTCACCATGTAGCCCCTGCCCAGGCAGGGAGAGGATGACACATACATGCATGAGGCCAGCTCAGGACACTTCCAGTGACCCAGAAACACAACTGTCACCCTGCCCAGCCCCATGCACATCACAGACAGGCCCTGCTGAGCACGATGGTCTCTTACAAATCTGCGGTCCGAGGAGCGCCTGACGTTGAGGGGGCAGATGGACAGATCGGGCAGCACTGCAGCTACCAGCTCGCCGGTGATGTCGCCTGCAGCTATTGTGTTCAGCCAGTCTGAGCCAGAAATGCTCTGTGGGAACAGGATTCCATGGGGATCCCAACAGGGTCCCCAACACCCCCAGCCAGGCTGTAGCATGCACTTCCTTGCATCTCCAGGGAGAAAAGGACTTGAAGGTACAGCCAGCTTGGACACCACTTTGTGCAGCTGTCATGACCCATCATCTGAGAGACAGAGTGGTGACCCCAAGAGGCTCACCCCCAGCTGGCACTGGTATTGGGGCGGGTACCCATCCCTCTGACATGGCCCCCAGGACAAAAGTGCCTTGCACCAGCCTCTTACCCACACGGTCCCCTTGCGAGGGGCCACAAAATAAGCCTTGAAGCCCAAGTACCCAGCGTCGATGTAGTGGATCCCACAGAGACCATAACTGCAATGGAAAGGGAATGGGTGAGGACAGAGCCCTGCATGGCCACCCTAAAAGCCACAGCAGTCCACCTCCCTGGAGAACCTGGGACCCTGGAGGAGGGCCGTCCCTCTAGCAGTGTGTCACAGCTCAGGGCAGCTCCCGGAGGCTGAGAACACCCCAAGACCTCAGAACCCTTCAGTCAGATTGTGTTGTGTCAGCAACATGCAGAAGTCCCACACCCATCCCAGCTCAGGCACCTTGTCCCTCCCAGGGCCCACCCCACTCATGCCACAGGATGGTGCAGCGGTGGCATGACCCAGCCCTCACTATGGCACCAATGGATGTTCCCACGGAGGGACAGACTGGAGAGGGCACTGGGTGCATGGCCAGGCCCCAGCAGGCTGGCCCTGGGCACAAAGCGGGCAGCACAATGGTCATGGCACTCACGAGGCGTAGCAGTTGTCCTGGGCCACAGTGACGCCGTTGTAGGGCAGCAGCCAGGCCACCTCGGTGCTGAGGAACCGCTTGATGCTGTTGATGGGCTCGTGGAGCCGCCGCAGATCCCAGAACTTGATCTTGCGGTCACTCCCTGCCGTGACCAGGAAGTTGCTGAGAACCAGGAGAAAGGCAGCACTGAGACCCCAGTGCAGAGCTGTGCCCCATCCCTGCTACAGGCACAAGGTGGCTCTGGTTCTGCAGCACAGTGCTGCTCCCATCTCTCACCCTGGGAAGCCCAATTCAATCTCTTCATCAGCTCAGAGGACCAAGTGCCATCACCACCACATCCTCTTAAAGCTCTCTTGGCTCATCTGCAGGAGCAGCCTGCTCTCCCAGGCACTACCCACACCCGTGCCCACATCCTGGTCCTCACCTGTTGGCTTTGCACCACTCGATGCTCCGGACAGCGTGGTCATGGGCTAGAAAGCACTGGAAAGGGTAGAGCTTGAGGGAGCCATTGGGCTGGCGCACACACTGCAGCAGGGACTTGGTGAGCAGGTTCCAGATGGCCACGGTCCCTGTGGGAAGAGTGTGTACAGGTGGCCAAGGAAGCCAAGAGCATCCTGGCTTGTATCAGAAATAGTGTGGCCAGCAGAACCAGGGCAGTGAGCATCCCCCTGTACCTCAAATACTGGGTTCAGTTTTGGGCCCCTCACTTCAAGAAGGACATTGAGGTGCTGGAGTGTCCAGAGAATAGCAACAAGGCTGATGAAAGGTCTAAGAGCACATGTCTTGTGCTGGGTTAACAGTTGGACTTCATGATCTTAAAGGTCTTTTCCAACCAAAACAATTCTATGATTTTAAGTCAGATGTAGATTAAGGCAGAGCCACTAGGGAACGGGCAGAGGTTCCTTCACGGTGTCTGCCACTCATTGCTACTTGCTCCAATGCTGCCTTGTACCTTGTTCTCAGACTCCTCATTCCCTGCCTCAGGTGAGGCTGCAGCAGCACAAAGCTCCATGTGTTTCCATGTTTTGCCATGGAACACAGATCCTTCTTGTGTAGGAGGGGACTCACCATCATAAAAACCTGCTGCCAGATGATGATGGGGCTTAGATGGCATCCAGGAGAGGCTGAAGCACTGGCCACACTCAGAGGCATTCCCTGCCTGGATAGAGCCCACTTGGAGCGTGGCAATACCTTGTACCTGGAGGCCAAAGGACAGACATTGGTCACAGCCCTGTGCTCATATCCCAAGAGCGAGGACACCCAGCTGTGGCGCACAGCTCTGCTCTGCCACCCCAGCTCTCCCACCTGCACCTGCCAGAGGCTCGTGGGTGCCAGCCCTACTCGGGGAGCACACTGGTAGAGGACACTGACCTTGCAGATAACGTGCTTGTGGAAGGACCCATCTAGAAGAGAGCAGAGTGGAGTCAGGACAGGCACCAGCTCTCCTAGAAGCTCCTTGTGTAGGGAGCTGCTCAGTAGCCTGCAGCCTGGCTCACTGCTCCCCATGGCCCTAGCCAGGGCTCCCAGTTCCTGTCCCATCTGGACCAGTGTCGCACACCCAGGAACAGCAAACAGCACATGGAGCTGCAAATCCAGATGCAGGCAGTGACCAGACCTCTGGGAACCAGACCTGCCTGTGCTGGAGGAAGCAGCACTCTGAAAGGCACCGCAGGCAGGCACTGGGCAGGGCTGACATTCCCCTCACCCAGGTAATCTCTACCACAGAGTGACCAGCCGCCTGCCTTTGTGAACAAGGTCTTCCCTGAACCAAAAGGGATCTGATGACACACAGGGGCCTGACAAGACCATGAAAGCAGCTGTGTGGGACAGCCTGCTCTGACCAGAGCAGCTGGTGACAGGGCCGGAGCAGCCTGGGGAGGGCAGAATGCACCGAGATCCCTGCAACCAGGACAAGGTGCCTGCAGGACCCCCATGCACCAGCTTTGTCCACTGTGGGATCTCACCACCAGTGACAAAGCACAAAAGTGCTGTGAGGTTCCTGTCTTTCACTGCTGGGGCCAGACAGGACTTCTCCATCCCTCAGCACAGGGCTGTCAGCCAGCACTGCCTGTATCCCAGAGCATGGCAACTGCAGCTGATGTTGTCTGGAGACACAGGAGCCACATGTCTTCCTCAGCACCTCCAGCACAGCCAAGGCATGCTGTGAGAGCAGCCCAGGCTCCGTAAGGTGGGAACACTGTGAGGGTGTGCCCAGGGAAAACAGCCATGCCCACCCGGGAGCTGCCGGCAGAACCTCAGCGTGCCGCAGCCTGGCAGCGATCCTGTGGCTGTGAACCAGCAGCCCCAGGCTAGCTGCAAGGCACAGGGATGGTACAGCAGCCACAGCTGGGCCGACACTACGTGACAGGAGCTGCGGGCTGAGAAAGGATCCACGCCTGCCGCAAGCTCCCCACGTGGGTGCTGCGGCACCAGCAACAACCACCCAGAGCCAGCCTGTCCAGACAGGGAGGAGAGGCGGCGGCAGCGCCGTGACAGGGAGCGAGGAACCCATTTCCCACTGTCAGCCACGGCTGGGTGACCACGAGGCAGCACGCACAAGCCATCAATCCCACCCAGCTCCCGGCAGATGAGGCCATTACAAGTATCATTAGCCCGAGCCAGCCGAGTGTGCAGAGGCCTGGGGCCCTGCTCTGAAACACTCCTCAGCTGGACTGGAATAAGCAGGTTCACCATGCCAGGACATGCAACAGTAATGGGAAGGGAGGCGAGGAAAGGCTCAGGGATACACTGCTGCAGCGACACCTCATCCTTCAACCCCATCCCAGCTCCCACAACTCTGCCAAGAGGACACTCCCTGTGCTTCCAGCTTCAGGTGGGGCTGCCTGGGAGCCATGCCCTTGCTGGGTTGCCACAGCTTCCCACCAAGACTGAACCTGCTTCTGCATCAGCAGTGCTTTGATGTCCTATGACATCAAAAAGCAGCCTTGCTCCCCTCCCACCATTGTCTGCCAGAAACCAAGCCAAGGGAAGCAGGAACTGCTGGTCCCAAGCCTGGAGATGCACTAGGGCTGGCTGCCCCACTACATAGCTCCTGGGCAGGGTAGCACTGGCCTGGGCACGATCTAGCTGCCCCACGGCCATGCCCCAGCCCAACCTCTTGGCACAGTGAGGGCAGAGGCGTCCTAGCCCCTCAGCGCAGCAAGGACAGAGAGACCCCAACCCTGGGGCTCACCCATGCCCATCCCAGCACAGAGGGATGGGAGCCAGGTAGCTCCTTCCCGGCAGCGCAGCTCTTCCTACCTTTTACCTGGGTTGTCTTGGCTTGTCGCAGGGCCTCGGGGTGTGGGAGGGGGTACAGCACCACCTTGCCATCTGAGAAGGCCACGGCCAGCAGGCCCAGCCGGCTCATCTGTGGGAGCTGCAGAACGACACAGAGTGACAGGGAGTCACCACCTGAGGGACTGCATGGTCACCATCCCCAGCCTGAGAAGGCAAGGCATGAGTGAGGGCAGAGTTAGGAGTCCTGGAGGAAAGCAGAGGCAGCCCCCCAGCAGCAGACCCACCTTCCTGGCAGTGGTGGGTGGCTCCCAGGCGCCGCTGGGGCAGAACTTCATGTCCCAGACACAGCCATGATCAGCAGCGATGCCGTAAGCCAGCCTGGCTTTGTCAGCAGAGCTGCAGGCACAGGATGAGCCATGAAGAACGCAGCAGCTGGGGCTCAGCAGCTCCAGTCTACAGCAGCACTGAAGCTGGCTCCCAGCACAGCCTCTATGGGGTTCAGGACCTGCCTGGTGGTTCTGGGAAAGGACAAGCCTTGCCACCCACTCAGCCATGAATGGTTAAGTGGTGAGACCCTGACCCATCCATGGGAGATGGGCAGTCCCCAGCCCCTCTCCTGGGAGGCTGTTCCCCAGGCTTGGCCATTTATGGAATTGTTTAGGTTGGAAATGTCTCCTAAGATCACGAATTACAGCTGTTAACACAGTACTGCCAGGTCACCACTAAACCATGTCCCTCAGAACCTCATCTATGTAGTTTCTAAACTCCTCCAGGGATAGGAGTTCCACTATGGTCCTGGGCAGGCTGTTCCAGGCCTTGGTAACACTCTTAGGAGAAAAAAAATCATTCCTCATATCCAACCCAAACCTCCCATGGTGCAACTTGATCCTGTTTCCTCTTGTTCTATCACTTGTTCCTCCTTGCTCCAACCTCCTTTCAGGGAGTTGTAGAGAGTAAGGTCTCCCCTGAACCTCCTTTTCTCCAGACTTAACAACCCCAGTTCCCTCAGCTGCTCCTCACAAGACTCATGCTCCAGATCTCTCACCAGCTTTGTGACCCTTCTTTGGGCATGCTCCAGCCCCTCAACTTCCTTCCTGGAGTGAAGGGCCCAAAACTGAAGGCAGAACTCACCCCTGATTGTGCTGCAGCGTGCCCAGGCCCCAGAGCTGCAGGAGTGCTGGGCCGTTGTGGAGCCCAGCCATGCTGTGTGCCTCCTCCATGCTCCTGTGGCAGTAGAGAGCCACGTACTGTGAGGCTGCTGAGCCCTCCGGGCACGGGCACCACTCCATCGCCCAGACGGGGCCGCCTGCAAAGAAGGACATATCCCGGCGCTCCTCATGGGGCTGGAGGGAGCCGAACCTGGCAACCAGGAAGGGGGTGAGGGCACAGGGCAAGGGCACTGTCACCGTGAGGCTGCATCTGCCTGGCACAGAGACCTGGCATGGGCCTGGTGGTACCCCAGGGCACGCTTCACTGGCTGGCTGTTTGGCCCATGGCTGCACCTGCTGCCTGAGGCAGCCATCCAGCCCTCAGACCCACCAGGACCACAACCCTGGGGGTTCTTGCCTATCACGGGGACCACCCTGGCAGTGCCCCACCCTGGGCACCCTGTCACAGACCTGTTCACCCTGTACAAAACTCCGTTATCATCGATGCCCTCCCGCTGGATGGAAAAGAAAGGAGACTTCTCCTCGGCTGGCATGTACAGGGCAGCTTCACTGTGGAGACAGAGGAAGGTATGAAGACATCTCCACATCTTGTCCCTCACCTGGTCACCCCCTGGCACAGTACCATGCCATCGCTGTACAATCCCAGCCTCTGTACAGCACCACACGCCCAGCTGCCAGGATAGGAGGGTACTGAAGGGCCGAAGGCTATGGACACTCCATGGCCAAGTCCATGAGAGCTCCAAAGACCAAAACAAGAAAGCTACATCCCTTCTGCTGGGGCCTGAGAGATCTCCCTCAGTATGCACCATGCCCCTGTTCTCCCCCAGCCCCATTGGCTGGGATTAGCTGGCTTACCCCAAATACTGGTGGGACCTGCCCCATCGTGTGTGCCAGCCCCCCCCCCGCCCAGCCCCTCTCTTCCCACATTGCTCCCCTGGCACCTTTCAGAGAGACATATCCACTTGTGTGCCAAAGGGATCCAGTCAGGAAACTCCCACTGTGAGTGCTGCTGATCCCGCCTGCAGTGGGTGAAACAGACCTCAGCCACAGATATGCCTCCTGCACCGTGCCTGCAGCACAGGCAACCCCACCCTGACCTCCCAGCACCCTGAGCCCCCACTCACAGGTTGCAGGTGAGGCTGGAGCTCTTCTCCACTGGGGCCATGATGGAGTTGTGGAAGCCATTGGGAGCAAGGCCTCGGCATGGAGGCTTGGATCTCTGGGCACAAGAGCAGACTCAGGGTTGTTTCTACCAGCTCACTGCCACATGTCCCAGGGGATCCACCTATCCTAAGAGCACTGGAGCAGCCCCCAAGCACAGAGCTCTCCCCCAGCCAGTCACCAAGACCACATCACACTGGGCCAGAGTCCCATTCTGGGGACACACATGAAGTACAGGATGGCCTCGAGACATGGCCTTCACCTCCCACCAGCTTCAGCAGGAGCCCAAGACCCCCGTGCCCTCTCCCAGAAGTATCTATCACCCTGTCCCCATCCACAGTCGTGCAGAGCTGTGCCTGCCTGTAGTAAAGGCCACAATGCTGATGGGCACTGTGCCATCCCTGAGCTCTGCTTCAGGGCCATCCTGCCACAAACAGCCACACGTGGGGACACTACAGGAGAGCTCAGACACTTATAATTATTGAACCACAGACTAGTTTGGGTGGGAAGGGACCTTTAAAGGTCATCTAGTCCAAACCCTCTGCAGTAAACAGGGACATCTTCAGCTAGAGTAGATTGCTCAGAGCCTGATCTAACCTGACCAGCACTTTGTGTTGCTCATGTCAGGCCAGAGCTAAGAAGCATCCAAGCAACCTTGACCTTGACCCTACCATTACCCGTACCGAGGATGCCCTTCCACCATGTCCTTGGAGCGTCTCCAGCTCTGGCTCTGACACCTCACTGAGGGGTCCATCACTCCCTTCCTCCTCTGCCTCTAGCAGCACGTCCTTTGAGGGGACAAAGTCGGCATCTTGCGTGAGATCATCGCTGTCCATTTCCTCCTCCTTCTTCCTCCGTTTCCGACGCCTCTTCTGGACTGGCTCAAGTTCTGGCTCTGGCTCCTGGGCACCCTCAGTGGGAGGTGAGGACTGATACACAGATGTCAGATCCTCTGCCAGCTCCTGCAGGTACAGCAAAGCCCTAGGACACCAAAGGCATGGCCTGGTGGTGAGCAGAGGGACAGCACAGGGACTGCCAACCCTTCCAGCTCCTGGTCTGGGCAAGCAATTAGCGCTAGCCCTGCTCAGCCAGGCTGCAGCAAGTTGGATGCACTGATAGCCTTTGGGCCAGTGCTTGGGCAGCCAGCTCCTCTGCAGGGAATGTCAGTCTCCTGGGTCTGCAACTGCAGGCAGAGCAGCACCTGGCCCTTTGCCAGCTGTGTCCCTGCCCACCTGGGGCTCTCACAGAGCAAAGGCATTGCCTCAGCTGCCTTTGGAGGCCCCAGAGCACATGGAGTACCCCCAGGACACTGCATTAAGCGGTGCATGGCTAGCACAGCATGTCCCCAGTGCTGTGTCATTGATCACCATTAAGCATCAATTGAAGAGGGGCTAGACCAGCTTGTCTAAACCAGGTTGCTCCCAAGAAGGGTTGGACCAGATGATGTCTAAGGCCCTGTCCAACCTGGGATTCTGTGATCCTATGACTGTTCTCCCTCAGATAAGGCTCCTCGTGGCTTTGTCAGGAACCAAGGGATCCTCTCCTGACCACAGACAGCCCACCACCATCAAACACCTGCTGCAGGTGAGCTTGACAACCCCCATGGTTCACCCCCACCCCACACTCCTGGATTCAAACACATTCTAGATCATTCTGCACAGAACCTGCTGGTCCACTGACATGGAAAAAGTCCTTCAACAGAGACACTAAGCCCTCCCAGGTAAGGCAGAGGACTGCAAGAGTGATGTCTGTCTGTCCTTCCAACCTCCCCACAGCCCTTGGACCCCTCCACCCACTTGCCCCTACTCACACTTTGGCTGCCCGCCTTTTGGGGCGCCCACCAGTGGTGTTCTCCAGGGCTCCTGCTGCCTCACTGTTCCCCAGCATCTTCTGCACACAGATGGGCTTTGAGCTCGGACACTCCAGGTCCTGAGACAGTTTCAGCAGCAACATCTCTGCCTTGGGCTTCCGCCCACGCTTTCCCTTTGTGGGTGACACGGACCCGTTCTGAGAGGTCCCCGAGGGCTCCCCGTGTCCCTCACCCTCTGTAGGTTCTGTACCATGGGGGTCACTAGGGCTATTTTTCGGGTTTTGGTTGAGGACAGTTTTTTGCTGTGATTTGACAGCTTCTACTCCATCCTCTGAGAGCTCCAAACCATGTGGATGTTTGTGTCCTGCCCAAAAATAACAGCCGAAGTTAGCAAGCAACCATACCGAGGCTGTCCCACCACCCCTGGGCGCAGCGACACGTGAGCTCTGTGCCCTGTAGCACTAGGGCAGGGTGATCCCTCCAGAGGACGCTGCGGCGCCCACGGGAATGGACCCCCGCCCAGCACCGACCGCTTCCGGGGCTTACCCTCCTGTGCCCTGCTGCGGCTCCGACTACGCCCGGGACATGCTGCTCCCCGTCCCGATCGGCCTCGACGGCTCCGCTCCCGGCAGCGCGGTGCACGGGAGGCGCTTGACGCCATCCCGGGCTCCCGGAGCCGCCGTTAAGGAGCCGCGCCGCCAAGCACGGATCCGGATCAGGAATGTCGTGGCGCGGGAAGATGACGTCACGACGCCAACGTCATTACCGGCACGGTCCACGCCCAGCCGTGTGACAGAGATTGGGCGAACCTGGCCCGGGAGCGGTGGTGCGAAGCGCTGACAGCACTGCGTGTCCACGTGTGACCAAGGGGTGTCCGCGAAGGGCAGTGCGAGGGCTACGGGACCCCAAACGGGGCTAGAACGGGCAGATGTGGGATGATGAAGCACAGTCATAGGGCAGCGACCTCAACCGTGGCGCACGATGAACCTTAGCAACCCGCACGGGCACTGAACGGCTGCAGGGCAAGGAGAACTCAACAGCCGAAACCGCTGACTCCACGTACAGATCCACAAACGCAACTTGAACAATAAAGAAATTCCATCTGTTTTTACTACACTAAAGCCAGGGGAGAGCGCGAACGCAGTCCCCCACTACCACAAATTATGCAGTCGAGTTTCCCGCATTTGGGGAAATCGCAGGGGTCAGCACACCCGGAGTGCAAAGGATGAGCCTCGCCCTGGGAAAACCACCTGCCTGATCATGGTGTCTCCCCTGCCAGGTAAGTATGCTTAGCTCTCCCCCGCGACCGCACCGCCCGCCGCCGCACACACACTCAACACACGGACACACCGCACCACACGAACACCGCACACACGTCGCCACGCCTCACCACGAGACGCCTGTCTCACCGACACCCCCGTCCCGGCGCTGCCGCCCGTGTCCGTTCCCGGCGACAGGGCGAAACGGTGAGCTCCCGACACCCCGTGCGGTGTCTGATCTGCATGTCCCCGCCCCGAGCTTCGAGGCCCGGCCCTCTTGCTCCGTGGCGGCTCTGCTGGCAGCGGTGCGGTCTCTGGCCGTGCTCCTCTTCCCAAGAGCCCGCCCCCATGCGGCCCACATCTGCCGGCACCGAGACCTGCCGCTGTCGGAGCCGAGGGAGGTCGGGACGGAGCCTCCTCCTCCTCCGGCGGAGCGGGACAACCGCGGGGCCAGCGGCGGGAGGGACTCGAGGGGCTCCGTCGTGCTGGAGCAGCCAGTGCGAGCGCCCGGGGTAGGAGGGGGCCAGCAGAGGCAGTTCAGGGCTATGTGCCAGTGCGCCCCGGGGCCTCGGCGCGACCGGATTAACGAGGGGGGGTGAACGGTTTGGCGAGAATCTAGCCGCTGCGAAGCTGCGGGACGTCACCGCTGCCGGTTGTGCATGGCGAGCCTGCAGCCCCCGATGCCCCCTCCCGGCGGCGGGAACCGGCTCCTGCTCACAGCCGGGTCCCGGATCTCGCCAGCCCCAGCCTCGCTTGTGAGCAGCGTTGTGTGCCGGTCCGGGCCCCGTCCCGCTACAGTGGGGAAAAAGAAGGAGCCTGGCGCACGGGGGCAGAACCACGGAGACCGCACCGCTGCCAGCAGAGCCGCCACGGAGCAAGAGGGCCGGGTCTCGAAGCTCGGGGCGGGGACATGCAGATCAGACACCGCACGGGGTGTCGGGAGCTCACCGTTTCGCCCTGTCGCCGGGAACGGACACGGGCGGCAGCGCCGGGACGGGGGTGTCGGTGAGACAGGCGTCTCGTGGTGAGGCGTGGCGACGTGTGTGCGGTGTCCGTGTGGTGCGGTGTGTCCGTGTGTTGAGTGTGTGTGCGGCGGCGGGCGGTGCGGTCGCGGGACATAGTTAAGCATACTTACCTGGCAGGGGAGACACCATGATCAGGCAGGTGGTTTTCCCAGGGCGAGGCTCATCCTTTGCACTCCGGGTGTGCTGACCCCTGCGATTTCCCCAAATGCGGGAAACTCGACTGCATAATTTGTGGTAGTGGGGGACTGCGTTCGCGCTCTCCCCTGACTTGGCCGTGACAAAGATAGAGTTACAATGGGATCGTGTGACTAGAGGGGCAGCTACGGGTTCGAACGGACAGAGGTAATGGGTTTTGAAGTGTTGCTTAGCGCTGGGCAGGGCACGCAAGCGCAGGCAGGTCTCAGTCGCTTCGTTGTTCCCCAGGTTGCCGCTTTCCTCTGAGTAAGGATTTTTTAAAAGACTCGGAACCCTCTCGCCTTTTGCTGCTGAACCTCGGCCCCCCGGAGATTGTGACGGACGCTCCCGGCCCCCTGAAAACCTCGTCGGGATTGGCTCATCAGATCGATCAGCTTGCTCGGAAAAGGAGCTCTCCAGCACGCAATTGTAACTCGCACTTAAACCTGTTTTTGCTACAAGAAAGCCAGGGGAAAGCGCGAACGCAGTCCCCCACTACCACAAATTATGCAGTCGAGTTTCCCGCATTTGGGGAAATCGCAGGGGTCAGCACACCCGGAGTGCAAAGGATGAGCCTCGCCCTGGGAAAACCACCTGCCTGATCATGGTGTCTCCCCTGCCAGGTAAGTATGCTTAGCTATGCCCCGTGACCGCACCGCCCGCCGCCGCACACACACTCAACACACGGACATCCCACACCTTACACACAACCCGACATTCCACTACGCCGCTTCCCGCTGCCCATTTTGCCACCATCAGGCTCCACCGCCTCATGCGCTCACCCACGTCCATGCCCAGCAGTGGGGCGGACCAATGAACTCCCAGCACGCTACGCAGTGCCTGATCTGAATGGCCCCGCCCCAAGTCCCAGCCCCCGAAGGGTTGGGATTGCTGAGCTGGGGCAATTCTGGTGCCCGGCCTCGTGGTTCCGAATAATCCTCCATGCCCCATCCACAGAACAGCGGGGGCTTTGGTTCTTCGCGGGCCACAGCATCTCAGCCGTGCACTGCCTGCTCTGTCCCTTTACCGTGGGCTCAGGGTTCCTGGCTAGGAGGGAGTCGGCTCCCCCAACCCCATCCATATCCCTGAATGCACTTGGGAGGCTGCACTGGCAAAAGGGCTGGTGGTAGGAGACAGAAGGACCCGTTATGCATCTGGGTTTGGAGTAAATGACCTTTAAAGGTCTCGTTGCTCTCAAATCACTGACTCCAGAGGGACCTTGCAAGGATGGAGTGGGTCCAAGCCAACCTCATGAGGTTCAACAAGACCAAATGCAAGGCCCTGCAGCTGGGTTGGGGCAATCCCAAGCACTGATATAGGCTGGGCAGTGACTGGCTTGAGAGCAGCCCTGAAGAAAAGGACTCGGGGGTGCTTGGGGATGAGAAGCTTAACATGAGCCAGCAGTGTACACTTGCAGCCCAGAAAACCAATCACATCCTGGGCTGCATCAAGAGAAGCATAGTCAGCAGGTTGAGGGAAGTGATTCTCCCTCTCTACTCTGCTCTGGTGAGACCCCACCTGGAGTACTGCATCCAGTTCTGGAGCCCCTATTACAGGAAGGATCTGGACGTACTGGAGCGTGTCCAGAGAAGGCCCACGAGGACGATTGGAGGGCTGGAGCACCTCTCCTACGAGGACAGAGAGAGTTGGGGCTATTCTCTCTCCTGTACAAGCCCATCTCAAGTGCCTGCCAGAACTGGAGCCAGAAGAATCAGGGTCCATCAGCACTGCATCCTCATTTTCCCCAGGTCCCAGAGGAAGGGCCCATTTCCCCTTTTGCAGGCTGATGCAGAACTGGGCAGAACTGCCAGCAAGCCCAAGCAAAGAGGCAAGCCTTAGGGAAAAGGGGCATCAGCGTTCCTGCCGTACCACAGAAGGCAGAGAGGGTGTATCATGGTTTATTAATGTCCATGCAGCTACTCCCACTATTGATCCACACTCTTGACACGCAGGACAACAGGCACCGAGGTGCAGGGGATCATGCCCAAGTCTGTGATGACCAGATCCACCAGGTCAGGTGGTGTCACGTCGTAGACCAGGTTGAGGAGGCGCAAGGACTTGTTCTCAGCCCAGCCACCTAGCTGGGCCTGGCCCTTTCGGAGCACAATGAGATCATCAGGATCATCTGCAGAGAGGAGCAGCCAGTGAGATCAGGGGAGGGACACCACCTCTCTCCATCCTGTCAGGCCACCCCTCATGTGAGCCGTGGCTGCTCGCCTGGGAAGGGAACTAAAAGCTCCCTGTCCTGGGCAGCAGCAGGAAGAGGGGGCAGGTTCCAGGTGGGAGGAAGGGGACTGAAGTTGTACCCAGCTCGTTGGAGACGAAAGAGTCTGTCTGCACTCTCTCACAGAACTTGTATGTCTCGCAGCACACCAGGACAGGCACATTGTAGGCCTTGGAGACCAGCGCTATCTGGGATGTCCCCACCCGGGACATGACAGAGCCATTGGCCAGGAGCGCATGGGCTCCTAGCAGCACTTTGGAGACCTGCAAGGACAGTGCACAGATCCATCAGCCCCTCTAACCAGACCACAGCCTACACTGTGCCCACCGCCGCCCTCAGCGCAGCCCCTCACCTCGGGCAGCACGTAGGAGATGGCGTTGATCATGACGTAGGTGCAATGAAGGCCTTTCCGCACCAGCCGGCGCAGCGTCTCCCGGCCCTCCAGTCGCGGCCGGCTGTCCACCACGATCACACGGAAGGCCCGGCCCTTCTTTGCGTGGGCATCACACAGTGTGCGGTTCACCAGGGAGGAGCTGACAGACACCCATTAAGGAGGAGGTTGCCCTACCCTGCCATGCCAGGCTCTCACTTGGCACCTGGTTGCCCTGTACTGGTGGCATTGCCCAGAAATGCAGCCCAGTGCCAGGACTCTCCCCTCAGTGCTGGCTCCAGTGTGGGACTCATCAGATGCCAGCCAGGCAGGAGGTCTTCTAAGCATTAACATGGGCTGTTGCCCTGGAGACAGCCCCAACAAGTGCCCCATGGCAGAGGATGGCTGCCAGCAGCTGCAGCAGAGTGGGCGCTGCCAGCAGCTGCAGCAGAGTGGGCGCTGCCAGCAGCTGCAGCAGAGTGGGCGCTGCCAGCAGCTGCAGCAGGTCCCCAGCATACCCAACCCAAATTAAGCAGTGTCTCTCTTACCCAGGGTAGCAGTCTCTCACTGACACCCCGATGAGATGGTGCTGCCTCAGGATGAGGCCAGGCAGAGCCAGTGTCCACCCTTCCCGTGACAAGTGCTGCCTCCTCCCAACAGCCTCCTACAACACTCACTTCCAGGCCCCTCTCCCTGTCCTTGCAGAGAGAACCAGCCCCTACAAAACGTGATGTCTCAGCCCCCTCTGGAAGCAGCACTAACCCGTCCATGACCACAGCAAGGAACTCTCCCTCCAAACCTTCTCTGAGTTTTCTCCTCCCGACACACCAGGCCCTCCCACCCCTGCTTCTTCCTCCACCCATCACCCAGAGAATGCACTGCATCTGGGCTCTGTTTTGCCACAGCAGTCTCTGGCTCCTTCGCCCACCTTGCCTTTCTGGGACACAGTCCCTCACTGGACTCCTGACCTTTGTTTCCTGACTTTCGGCTTTGCTACAGTGTGTTTAAAATGCCAGTGGAGAGCCATGGCTGCTCCCCAAGTGCCCTGTATTGAAGGAGTGGTGAATCTGGGTTCCTTTGAACACTTAACTCTGGACTCCTGCCCACAGGGGACAGCACTGAACCCTGAACAGCAAAGTCTCACAGACAAGCCGTGGGTACAGACAAATGGCTTCAGGCCTCTGTCAAGACACTTCCTGGCCCAGCCCTGGCAATGCTCACTGCTGTAATGCCACAGGCTGGTGGGTCTGGGCTAAGGAAATGGCTGAAATGGCCAACTCAGGCATTCACAGACCAAGTCTGAGGTCCTAACACTACAATCATCAGTACAGGCTGGTATACGGCTACTTGATCAGATCCTCCTGTTTCTTTCTCTAATGAATGCGAGGGCAATGTGAGGGCATGTGGAGATACCAGGAATGACACCAGCAGAATGCAGCTCCCTGCAGCAAGGACCTCCAATGGCACCTGTTTATAGCCAGACCTGCCAACACTGCCTGCTGTGCTTTGAATTCCTCCTGGCAGCTGCCAGGCAAAATGTGCCCTGTCACCTCCTTGTGACAAGAGCTCATCAGCCTGCTCATCTCCCAGGATAGGACCAGAGTCCTAATGAGCTTTCTGCTTTTCCTGAAGCACTGACAACACATCTGTGTCCCATTAGCCAATGCTAATCCTAGGGCAATGCTCTTTGTCCTGACATCCTCACACAGCCACTGTTAAAACAGAAACACAGAACCATCAAATTGTCTTGCCTGGGACAGACCTTGAGTCCAACAGTTAACCCAGCACTGTCAGGTCACCACTAAACCATATCTCTCATTACCACTTCAACATGGCTTTTAAACCTCTCCATAGATGACGACTCCACCACTGCCTTGGGCAGGCTGGTCCAGGACTTGACAACCCTTCTGGGGAAGAAATTGTTCTTCATGTCCAACCTAAACCTCCACTGGTGCAACCTGAGGCCCTTTCCTCTTGTCCTGGCACTTGTTCCTTGGGAGAAGAGACGGACCTCCCCATCTCACTCCAGCCTCCTTTCTGGGAGTTGTAGAGTGATAAAGTCTCCCTTCAGCTTCCTTTTCCCCAGAGTGAACCCCAGTTCCCTTAACCCTGTTCTACATTCACTCAACTGCTCTGCTGCCTTCTCCTCTTACCATCCATACACCAGGATCACATCGTTGTCATTTATCTTCTCAAAGGCAGACCGTGAAATGGCTTCAGCTGCCAAAAGAATCTTCTCTCGCAGATACTTGTCAATAGTGTCCTGCAGCTTCTCCTTTGCCTGGGAAGATAGTACCACCATGTGCAGCATGGTTTTGTCACACTGTTGTCCCTTGCAGACCTGCCCACCAGCAGAGAACCCCACCCTGCTCTCTAACAGCCTATTTGCTGAACAGCACCTTGCCCTGGGACCAGGGGACATGGGCAGGACACACAGGATTGCTCCTGTCCCAGCAGACCATGGTGCCTCACCATGCATTCAGGTTGTCAGCAGGCCCTCAGCTGCGCTGCACGTTATTTCCCTACACCTCCTGGGGCAGACACTCTACTCATGACTTAAGAGATTTTAGTGCTCAGACTCCTCTCAGCCCACTACTCTACAGCCTCAGTGGTCCTCTTGACACATACTACCACCACCTTGCCTCTCGGTCCATAGCCCATGTGCTCTTTGGGAGCTTTATGTGTAGGAGCACCAAAAAACCCACACTTTTCTCCATCTGTGACTTTACTGACACTGTCAAATAATGCTCACAGCCAGTCCTGGTGGGCAAGGGCAGCTAATGGTGCCTGGCTGCTACAGCCTTGGTGGCCTTCCAGCAGTGCACAGCACTGGTGCAACCAGCCTGCAAGTCCTCCAGCTACTCAAGGGTCACTTGAGGGGGCACAGGTCTGGCCACAGTCCTCACTCAGGCCATGGCTGCTGACAGTGCTGACCAAGTCCTCCAGCTTCCCTGCAGCCCTACTCCCAGTCTCCTCCCACCACCTTTCCTCAATCAGCCTGCACCAGGGCTGTCCTGTGATGCTCGCCTGAGGCCACTCACCTCCTCCTCTCTCAGGGAGTCAGGCAGGGAAGAGATCTCCTTCTTGAGGAACTTAATGGCATTGCCCATGCTGGCTGAAAGGGGCCGGCACTGGTTCAGGAAGCTGCAGAGAGGAAACAGGCTTAGCTCCAAAGCAACAGGAAGAGAGAAAGGGAGTGCTGTGGGCAGGGAGGCAGAACCCAGATTGCCAAAAGTCAGCCTGTGTTTGGGTGGACACCAACCTGGAGAGACAACTGATATACCACTAGTTTCAGTCCCTCTACTCCAGCACTGGGAGCCTCACATCAAATCCATAGAATGGTTTGGGTGGGAAGGTACCTTGAAAGGGCATTTAGTCCCATGTTCCTGCAGTGAGCAGGGATATCTTCAACTAAAGCAAGTTGCTCAGGGCAACCCAGGGATAGGCCATCTACCACCTCTCTGGGCAACCTGGGCCAGTGTCTCACCACCCTCATAGTGAAGAACTTCTCCCTTCTATCTAGTCCAAACTGCCCCTCTTTTAGTTTAAAACCATCACCCCTTGTCCTGTCACAACAGGCTCTGCTAAACAGTCTGCCCCCTGCATTCTTTCCTATCAACCCCTTAAGTACTGAAAGGCTGCAATAAGGTCTCCATGGAGCCTTCTTTTCAGGCTGAACAACTTCAACTCTCTCAGCCTGTCCTCACAGCAGAAGGGTTCCAGCCCTTGGATCTTACTTGCAGCCTGCTCTGGACCTCCAACAGGTCCTGTGGTGAGGATTCCAGAGCTGGACACAGCACTGCAGGGTGGGTCTCACCAGAGCAAAACAGAGAGGCAAAATCCCCTCCCTCGCCTGCTCACCTGATGTGTGGCTTCAGCTTGGCCACCAGGTCCCGTGACAGCTCTTCATTGGGAGGAGTTGAGTAGTCCTGGATCAGCTGAGACAAGAAGAGAGCATGAGCTCAGGACATCTGCCCCTTCTTGATACACCATCACCCTCAACCAAGGGTCTGTGAACCAGGCATGGGTGCACAGTACACAGCTTGGCATGGGCTGGTAACAAGGTGCTCCAAGAGCTCAAATCTGCAGTGTCAGCATCAGAACAGCATCCCAGCCCTGGGCATGGTCAGAAAGAACAGGGTGAAGATGACTGAGCACAAATACAACCTCAGTAGTCAGGGAATGGGAAGAAATGCCTGGGCCTGGTGGGAACAGGTAGTTGCTGTCATACCTGTTTGAAGACTTCCAGCAGGGCGATGCAACGGGCATTGGAGCCATTGATGATGCCCTGGGAATACTGGAGGCCCAGGCGCACCACAGCTGGGTGAATGACCGTGGAGGGGATGCTGCAGGGACAAATGTGAGAGCCCTCAGCACAGGCCTCTACAGCCCAGGAATGAAACAGCCCACTGCCAGGCCCCAGGCAAACAGCCGCCAGGGCAGCCCTAGGAGGGAGCTGGCAGCTGGTCCCTACTTGCTGTATGACCTGAAGAGCCAGGGTAACCCCACAGCCTCTTCTACTGTGGCCATGCTTTGCTCAAGGGCAGCTCTCCCCAGCCCATGGGCTGCTTCTGCTTCTCAAAGCGAGTGAAGGGGTCCCTTGACCCCACATCATGCCTAATCCACATGCAGAACCAGGATACACCTTTGCTATTTTGCAGCTAGGCCAGCAAGAGCAAAGCAAAATGGCTGCCAGACAGCTGGGCTGGGGAGGCCACATACCTCATCTGCTGTGTCAGTGGCTTCTTCCGGCTGTACTGGTGCAAGTGGGAGAACAGGTTGACCTTGGTCCCATAGTCCTGCCTCAGAGGCACCTGCAGCCAAAGAGTGGGGACAACAGAATAATACACTCACAGAATCATTTATGTTAGAAAAGACCCTCAAGAGCATTTAGTTTGTCTGTTAAGCCAGCACTGCCAGGTCTCCACTAAACCATGTTCCCTCATCACCACACCTACATGGCTTTTAAATCCCTCCATAGATGATGACTCCACCACTGTCCTAGGCAGCCTGTTCCAGGCATTGACAACCCTTTTGGAGAATAAATTGTTCCTCATGCCCAGCCTAAACCTCCTCTGCTGCAACTTGAGGCCATTTCCTCTTGTCCTATTGCTTGTTCCTTGAGAGAAGAGACCCCTGCCTTGCTACAACCTCCTTTCAGAGAGTTGTAGAGTGAGGTCTCCCCTGAGCCTGCTTTTCTCCAGGCTGAACAATACCAGTTCCCTCACTCTTCTTAAGGCCTGTTCACCAGACCCTTGAACAGCTTTGCTGCACTTCTCTGGACATGTTTCAGGAACTCAATGTCTTTCTTGGAGTGAGGGGTTGATGATTGTTTACCCAAGCCTGCCATACAGCCCTGCTCACTCCAGTGCCACTGATCACACTCACTGGTGGCACACCTGCCCCAGCAGAGAAGGCCTCAGCTCCACCACACTTGCAGCCTGACCCCCACCACACCCCTCTGCAGCATGATTGCATTGAGGCACCCAGTCATCCAGCTCTCCTCTGACCTGCTGCCGCTCCAACTTCTTGGCTAGCTTCCTCTGGGCAGCAGGGTCATCCACCTGCACGTGCTCTGGCAGCCGCTTTACCACTGTAAGGACAGAGGGGAGGATGGGGTAAGATTGTACCACCCTGGTGCAACCCCCAGCCCAGCCATCCTGCCCAAGACTGAGAAAGCACAAGTCAGGGCAGTGCCCAGGGCACCATGGAAGGGCTGGGCAGATAGGTGCCCACCTCAGACCTGTCTCGCTCCACTTGCCCACCCCCTGCACCCTGTAATGACAGCTTTACCAGATTGAGGCTCGGTTGGGGTCAGTCTGGGCTTGGCTGCTACGGCTGCTTGGCTCTGTTCTGCTTTCTTGGCTTGCTTCTGGGCCCGCTCGGCCTCCTGCTTGGCCCGGCGCTCTGCTCGCAGCTCAGCTTTGCTCTTGCCTCCTGAGGGCTTCTCACCATCGTTGGGGCCGTCAGCCAAGGCTGGGGGGGCTGTAGGTTGAGCAGCTACTGCAGGAGACACAAGTGGGAAATCTGTGCCCAGCTTTTGTCACAGGGCAGCCTGTGGAGACCCTCCTCTGTGTAAGGGCCTGCCTCTGGAGGAGCAGGTGGGACTGAGTCCCCATATTCTCCTGCATCCTGTCACTCTAGTGAACACTGGGCCAGCCCCATATTCAAGTGGGGAGAGCACAAGACACCATCCAAGTCCCAGCCAGAATGCTGGTACAGCAAGGTCCAGGACTCAGGTGCAATATGAGAGGTGGGACAACCCCAAGGCCCTACTGCAGCTTCCTCCAACTAGAGCATTGTCGCAGCTCAGTGCAGCTCCAGCTTGAGGCCGTTCTCAGCCCAGGACCCCACCAGCCCCTTCCTGATCAGGGTTCTGGGGAGCTCTGTGCAGAGCTCTCCATTCCGACTGTAAGGGAGTCCTCACCTCGCGGCGGCCCTGGCTCCGAGGGCGTCCCGGGCTCCGGGGGCTCGGCTGCCTTCTCGCTTTTCTTCTTCTTCTTCTGCTGCTTCTTCTCCTTACGCAGCTGCAGCTTCTCCTCTCGGGACAGCTCCGGGGCCTGCAGGCACAGACTGTCAGGCGGCCCACGGTCCTCGGCCCCAGCCCCACACTGATCCCCGGCTCTGCTTACCTGCGGTCCCGTCGGAAGCGGCGCGACTGCTTCGGGGCCCGTACCTGGAACGATGAGAGCGTGAGAGGGGCCGGCAGCGGGGCCAGGAGTGGCCTACGGGGACACCGGTGTGAAGGGGGATAGGTAGGAGCTGAGCAGCGCAGCGGGCGCGGCGCCCCAGCCAGTGCTGCGGGGCGGGGTCCCACCGACATCCCGAGGTCCCGTCCCGGGGTCCCGCACTCACCGCCCGGCGCGACACGCTCCGCCATGACACCTGCCCGCCCGCCCACAGTGCCCCCTGCTGGCCAGGAGGTCCGCATGCCACCCAGCCGGCGCTGCGTGACCTGGCGTGATGTAAGCGACCCTCCGCATGACGAGCGGTGACGCCACTCCGTGACCGGTGCTGGGGGCCGTTCCCTCTACCCGGGGTGTCCCTGCCCGCGCCGCTCCGCTCCCAAAGCGGCTGAGAGCTCCTGCTCCCCCTGCTATCCCGGGCTCCCCTCCCCGGGTCCGCCCAGCTCTCAGCTCTCAGCACCAGGCGCGGCGGGGCGTCACCGGGACGCTCCCGGACATTGGGCACGGGGCTTCCTCGGGGTCCCCAGGGGCGGGGAGGGGATCACCAGCAGCGGGGCGGGGCTGCCAGCCGGTCCGGCCCCGTCGGGTGGTTCCACCGGCCGCGCCATCGCGGGGCCCGGCCCGACATGGCGGCGCGCGGCAGGTAGCGGGGGCGCGCGACCCGCACCGGCCCTGGCCCCTGTCTCGGCCCCGCCATGCACTTCTCCATCCCCGAGACCGAGACCCGCGCCAGCGACGGCGGAGCCGCCTACGTGGTGAGTGGGGCCGGAGCGGAGCCGCCCGCGGTACCCGGTTCCGATGTGGCCCAGTGGGGCCGGGAACGGGGCCGCCGGCCGGGAGCGGGTCCGGTGGGACCGTGCAGACCTGGGGTGGCGGGTGGCCTGTGCCGGCCGGGACCGGGTCTGAGGCCGGGCCAGGCGGTGCGGGCAGCCCCCCGCGAGGGCCCTGTCGGACTCGGAGGGGTGCTGGGGGCCAGCCGTCCCGATGTGCTGCGGCGGGAGTGGACAGCGGGCGGGGGCCCCGTCCGGTGCGGGGGCCCCGTCCGCTGCGGGGGCCCAGCTCATCCTGGCCCATCCGTCTGTCCAGGCTTCCTGTTTTGCTGTGAACGCCCTCCCGCCTGCCAGCTACTCCGGGCGGTGGGGAGGAATGGTGTCGCGGGGTGGGGACCCCCTAGTTCCCCGGTACCGAGAACCCCAGCAGCGGCGGAGACCCCGGGGTGCGCAGAGGCAGTGAGGCTGGTCCCGACCTGTGCTCCCCGCGTCTCTGGGCTCCGTGCCTCCCAGCTACTCTGCTTCTTCTTTTGGGGGATCCCTTGCCTGCTCCCTTTGCCGAGATCCATCTCGGGGGGTCTCGCCAGCGCGTCGGGGACACAGGCCATGACCTGCGGGAAGGGCTGAGAGGGGACCCGCCGATCCCCACACAGCTGCAGCTGAACAAAGCTGGAAGAGCAAAGCTGCACCCGAAGTGTCTGGCCCTGAGCCTTCCCGTGCACTTTGCCCTCCAGTATCACGATGGCTCCTTGGGTGGGGGAAGGATGTCATCAGAGTCGGAGAAGAGCTCATCCCTGGCGTCAGAAGAGAGCTTGTCCTTAGTGTCAGGGACCTTGTTCCCAGTTTTGGAGGAGAGCTGATCCTTGGCATCAGAGAGCTCATCCCTGACACCAGAGAGGTCAGTTGCCGCTCTGAATCTGGGCAGGAGCTGGTGATGCCATGGAGAACCCTGGCAGTGTGGACCCCAAATTGACACTGTCTGGGCCACCCAGCATCCCCTGTGGTGCCCTGAGCATTCTGCACGGCTCCTGAGCAGAGGAGTTGTTGGAAGATGGCTTGAGAAGCCATTGTGAGCTCCAGTATGGCCTGGAGAGATGTCTCTGCTGACCCTGGGCAGCCCCAGTATGCAGGGGTAGGAGAACACTTGGGGCTGCCAGTAAGTGGAAGGCTGAGCCAGGGCAGAGAGGCAGCAGTAGGCAGTAGCAAGAACTAGCTCTATGGAGTTCTTTCAGTGCTGTTATTGTCCTTTTTTGGTGCCTGATCCATCCTTGCTACATGTAGCCCTTGGCTGCTATTAGCAGCTCTTTGTGGTCCTGGCCATGCTGGGGGTCATGGCTGTGCCTGCCTGTGTCAGTCTCTGTGGACAGCCTTGGAGCACTGGGCTGTTGCCCTTGAGAGCTGGAGAGGAGCTGGCCTTCCAGGGGCAGCTCTGTGTAGCTGTGTTCTCCAGGACAGTACCTGGAGGGTGTCTGGGCAGCATGCTGCTAGGATTGGTGCTTCCAGACTGATGTCTGTAAGGCAAACCCAGCACCCACAGCACTGCCCAGCTTGGCACAGGGTACCATGGGGGGTCCTGGCACTTCGTGGGGCGGGGGCTGAACTCTGCTGACAGGAGGGGAGGGCTAAGGGTGCCCCATATGTGCCTTGGCAGAGTCCTCAGGAGCACTGTTTCAGGCTGGGCCCTGCAGGGGCTTCTCCCTGGCACATTTTCTGCAAGCTGGGCACCGGTGTCCTGGCAGGAGCTGGGATCTGACTGTTGTCTCTCTCCCCAGGCTTACAACATCCACGTGAACGGGGTGTTGCACTGCCGAGTGCGCTACAGCCAGCTCCTGGGGCTGCATGAGCAGGTATGGAGCTGCAAGCAGCTGGACTTGCAAGCCACTGGCTGCACTCTGTGGCTGTGGAGCACTGGAGCTCTGGGAATCAATTAGGGTGGGGGGGTCACAGCACCCACCATCTGCTTTGGAGGCTCCTGCAGTGCTTTGCTCTCTTCCCAGCTAAGGAAGGAATATGGCGCTAACGTGGTCCCAGCCTTCCCCCCAAAGAAGATCTTCACACTCACCCCAGCAGAGGTGGAGCAGCGACGGGAGCAGCTGGAGAAGTACATGCAGGCAGGTAAGCTGAGTGTGCCCCATGCTGAGGCTCAGGGCTGGCCACCCCCAGCTCGGTCACTCAAGGCACTGTCTGCATCTTCCCACAATGTGGCCCATCTTGATGCTCTCAGTCTAGCTCTAGTACTGGCTAGTTTTGTCGACTGGAGGTCATCTCCTTTGTCCCAGCACTGACAGAGGTGGAGACCTGCTGGTGCCTCCAGCTGCAGGGAGTCTGTGGCTGCCCTTGTACATATCCTAGGTGCAGTGCAGGTGTGGCTCTGAGTGGCTGCAGAGGGGATGGGTGTTGGCAGGGGTCGCTGTGCCTTAGAGTCATTGAATCACTGAATTGTTTTGGTTGGAAAAGACTTATAAGATCAAGAACAACTGCTAACACAGCACTATCAGGTGACCGTGGCACCATATCTACATGGCTTCCCAGTCCCTGTAGGGATGGTGATCTCACCACTGCCCTGGGCAGCCTGTTCCTGGCCTTGACAACCCTTTTGGGGAAGAAATTGTCTTTCATGTCCAACCTAAACCTTTCCCTGGCACAACTTGAGGCCATTTCTTCTTGTCCTGCTCAAGAGGGCTCTAGCACCAGAGTTAGCAGGGCTCATTGGGAGGGCTTTAAACTAGGTTTGAAGGGGGTGGGTGATGAAACCAGTCTCTCCGGAGAGGAGAGAGAGGGACATAAACTAGAGTTAGTGGAGAAATCAGCAGCCCAGCTGAAGTGCATGTACACCAATGCACACAGTATGGGTAACAAACAAGAGGAACTGGAAGTCTTGGTTCACCAGGAAAACTATGATGCAGTTGCCATTGCAGAAACGTGGTGGGATGATTCACAGAATTGGAGTACTGCACTGGATGGTTACAAGCTCTTTAGGTGAGACAGGGGAGGGAGAAGAGGAGGAGGGGTGGCCCTGTATATTAGGAAATCTCTTGATGCCACAGAACTTGAGGTAGAGGATGAAAGGATTGAATACCTGTGGGTTAAAATCAGAGGGAGGGCTAACAAAACTGACATCCTGCTTGGAGTCTCTTATAGACCACCCAACCAGGATGAAGAGGTGGATGAAATATTCTATAAGCAACTGGAGGCTGTCTCAAGATCATCAGACCTTGTCCTTGTGGGCGACTTTAACCTGCCAGACATCTGCTGGGAACTTAACTCAGCAGAAAGGAGGCAGTCTGGGAGGTTCTTAGAGTGTATGGAGGACAGCTTCTTGATGCAGCTGTGAAGTGAAGCTACCAGGGATCAGGCCCTGCTTGACCTCAAATAGAGAAGGGCTGGTGGGAGATGTGATGGTAGGAGGCTGTCTAGGGTGCAGCGACCTTGAGTTTTCAATATGCAGGGAAATAAGGAGGGGCAATAACAGAACCCTTGCTTTGGACTTCTGGAGGGCAGACTTCAGTTTATTTAAGCAACTAATTTGGAGAGTACCTTGGGTAGCAGCCCTTAAGAACAAAGGGGTCCAGGATGGTTGGACCTACTTCAAACAGGAGCTCTTGAAGGCACAGGACCAGGCTGTGCCCACGTGCCGAAAGATGAGCTGGCAGGGAAGGCGACCAGCCTGGATGGGCAAGCAGCTCTGGAAGGAATTAAGGGGGGAAAAAAAGAGGGAATATCACCTTTGGAAAGGGGGGAATGCAGCTCGTGATGTGTTTAAGGATGTTGTTAGATCATGCAGGAGAAAAATTAGAGAAGCAAAAGCCCAGGTAGAACATAAGCTGGCCACTGCTGTGAAAGATAATAAAAAGCATTTTTATAACTATATTAATGTTAAAAAGAGGGGCAAGAAGAACCTCCACTCCTTATTGGACCTGGAGGGGAGCATTGTAGTTAACGATGAGGAAAAGGTTGAGGTTCTAAATACCTTCTTTGCCTCCATTTTCCACAGTAAGGCAGAAGGACTTCAGGATAACTGGCCTCCTGAACTGGTAGATGGGGTCAGGGAGCAGCATAATCCCCCCCGAATCCATGAGGAAGTAGTTAGGGACTTGCTGAGTCACTTGGATACTCACAAATCCATGGGACCAGATGGGATTCATCCTAGGGTGCTGAGAGAGCTGGCAGATGAGCTGGCCAAGCCGCTCTCCATCATTTACCACCAGTCCTGGCTCACTGGAGAGGTCTCAGATGACTGGAAACTGGCCAATGTGATGCCCATCCACAAGAAGGGTCGGATGGAGGAACCTGAAAACTACAGGCCTGTCAGCCTGACCTCAGTGCCAGGAAAGATTATGGAGCAGATCATCTTGGGGGCAATCACAGCACACTTGCAGGATGGCCAAGGGATAAGGCCCAGCCAGCAAGGTTTTAGGAAGGGCAGGTCCTGCCTCACCAACCTGATCTCCTCCTATGATCAGGTGACCCACCTGGTGGATGTGGGGAAGGCTGTGGGTGTAGTCTATCTGGGTATCAGCAAGGCCTTTGACACTGTCTCCCACAGCAAACTCCTGGCCAAGCTCTAGACCCTTCACCAGCTTTGTTGTCCTTGTGGGGACATATTTCAGCACCTCAGTGTTCTTGGAGTGAGGGGCCACAAACTGAACCCAGTATTCAAAGTGGAGCCTCCCCAGGGCCCTGGTCCAGCTGGCCACACTGTTGCTGACACAATCCACGATGCTGTTGGCCTTCTCGATCACCTGGGCACATGCTGACTTGTCTTCAGCTGGCTGTTGACCAAACATACTTGGGTCCTTTTCCACTGGGCAGCTTTCCAGCCATTCTACCACAAGCCTGGAGGGTTGCAGGGGGTTGTGACACTTCTCATGTCACGTCTGATTTCTTATTCATCTTCACCCCCAGTGAGGCAGGACCCGATGCTGGGAGGCAGTGAGACCTTCAACAGCTTCCTGCGCAAGGCCCAGCAGGTGAGGGGGCTGGAGCCGCTGGAGGTGGTGGGCTGCTGGGGCAGCCTGCACGGGGGTGAGTGCTGGGAACCGGGGCCCTTGGACTGTGGGGCAGTGAAGGGTGGAGGAGCCAAAATACCAACCTTGTTTCTCTCTCCAGGAGACACAGCAGATACCCACAGAGGAGGTGGTGCTGGAAGTGCTGCTCTCCAATGGCCAGAAGGTCAAGGTCACCATTCTTACCTCGGACCAGACGGAGGATGTCCTTGAGGTGCCAAAGCTGTTGTGCTGTGCAAGACAGGCTCCTTCAGCCAAAGTTCTGTCGTTTCCCTCAGTCTGTCAGCTCCTGGCCCATCCTGCCTTGTCCATATCCTTCAGCAGGGTTGTCTTGGAAGTTGAAGAATGCTGAAGCTGGGAGGGGTGTCCCCATGTGCTGGTGCCCCTCTCTGGGCCAAGGTTGATGTCAGGAGGTCCCCAGCCACTTCATTGTTGCCATGATCCCCCGGGCCCCATTTGTCCCCACTGCCCAGGGTCCCACTACCACAGCGGTACTCCCTTCCTGTCTGGAGGTCTCAGGGTGTACACGGACTGGATCCTGCCATGCAGGGAGGTAGAAGTGCTCTCTGTGGGAAGTGTTGACCTCCTGCTCTCACTCCTAGGCAGTGGCCTCCAAGCTGGATCTGCCAGATGACCTGATTGGATACTTTAGCCTCTTCCTAGTGAGGGAGACCAAGGATGGAGCTTTCTCCTGTAAGTAGAGCACACTGTAGCCTTGTGAGGGCTGTGGTGGGACATGTGCTCTGTGCCTTGCCCCAAGCACCCTGTCCTGGGTGGTGGGGATTCAGTGCGCTCCCTTGAGTGCCCTGACTGGTGGGGTACTGGTGGGGTTCTGGTGGGCTCCTGCTGCCCACAACTGCTGCTGAGCTGCTGTTTCCCTGCAGTTGTGCGGAAGCTGCAGGAGTTTGAGCTGCCATATGTGTCTGTCACCAGCCTGCACAACCCCGAGTTCAGGATCATCCTGCGCAAGAGGTGAGTGGTGGGGATGGAGTAGCAGTGGCTGCTGGAGCAGTGGGCTGGTGTCTGGGGGTCTCTGCTCTGTAGAGGGACCCCTCCTCTGCCTGGATTCCAAATCACAGGGTGCTTTGGCCACCAGGAACACACTTAGATGGTCTCAGCCATGACACAGGGAAAAGAGACGGTCATGGCAACTAGCATGCCACTGGAAGTGCTGGTCAGAGAGCCAGCCCAGCACCTTGTCCTATTGTGTGGGGTGTTTTTCTCCCCATCACTATTAGGACCTGGGGAATAGGTTGACCCATGTGGTTACCTTCTAGCTACTGGGACTCCTCCTATGACGATGATGTAATGGAGCATCGCGTGGGGTTGAACTTGCTGTATGCACAGGTGAGGGTTGATGCAGCCCCGCTGGGTGAGGAGAGCTTCTGCACCCCTTGGCTACGGCTGTGCAGGGTCTGATGTGGCTCCAGAACCAGCTACTCACCAGCATCTGTCCCCTGGTAGACGGTGTCAGACATTGAGCATGGATGGATCCCTGTCAACAAGGAACAGCACCGGCAGCTGAAGTCCCTGCAGGAGAAAGTCTCCAAGAAGGAGGTAGGGGAGAGCAGGAATGCTCTGTCTGGAGTATTCCCAGCACTGTGTGAAGAGGTGGTGCTGTTTTTGGTGCCTGTTGCTGGTCTGGGCGGTGCAGCCAGCAGTGCTGAGCTCCCTTCCCGGCTCTGCCCGCAGTTCATCCGGCTGGCACAGACCCTGAAGTACTATGGCTATCTCAAGTTCGACCCCTGCGTTACTGACTTCCCCGAGAAGGGTTGCCACGTCGTGGTCAGCGCTGGCAACAACGAGCTCAACTTCCAGGTGCGGCTGCCCAGCGAGCAGATCAAGGAGGGCAGCTTCAAGGTCACGCGCATGCGGTGCTGGCGTGTCACGTCCTCGGTGAGTGCCGCTTCCCCGCCAGGGAGCAGGGGGAGCTCTGGGGGGGGTCTGCTGGGACCTTGCTGCGCTGGCAGCTCTGCCCAGAAGAGGTTCTGGCTGTGCCGCCCGCTTCCAGCCCAGCCAGCTAGGGCGGATCCGAGTCCTGCTTTGGGGCTGTGGGTGTCACAGACTGGTTTAAGTTGGAAAAGATCTTGAAGATCATTGAGTCCAACCATTAACCCAGCTCTGCCAGGTCACCACTAAGCCATGTCCCTCTGCACCACATCCACACAGCTTTTAAACCCTTCCAGGGGTGCTGCCCTGGGCAACCTGTTCCAAGGCTTGACAACCCTTTTGAGGAAGGGTTCCTTATGTCCAACCTAAACGTACCTTGGCGCTACTTGAGGCCATTTCCTCTTGTCCTATTGCTTGTTCCTTGGGAGAAGAGACTGACCCCACCTCTCTTCAGGAAGTTGTAGAGAGCAGGAAGGTCTCCCCTGAGCCTCTTTTACTCCAGGCTAAACACCACCAGTTCCCTCAGCTGCTCCTCACAGAAGTTGTGCTCTAGATCCTTCCATCAGCTTTGCTGTCGTTCTTTGGCCATGCTTCAGCATCTCAGTGTTCTTCTGGGGGTGAGGGACCCCAACCTGATTGCAGTATTTGAAGTGTGGCCTCATCAGTGCCCAGTACAGGGAGACGCTATGTGCCCAGGTCCTGATGGCCACACTACTGCTGATCATGGCTAGGATGCTCTTGGTCTTCTTGGCCACCTGGGCACATCCTGGCTTCAGCTGGCTGTTGACCAACATCCCCAGGTTCTTTTCCACTGGGCAGCTTTCCAGTCACTGCCCAAAGCCTGGAGCATTCATGGGGTTGTTGTGCCCCATGTACAGGATCTGGTGCTTGGCCTTGTTGAACCTCATCCCGTTGGCTTCAGCTCATCAATCCAGCCTGGCCAGATCCTTCTGAGGGCCTCCTGACCACCAACAACCCTCCCACTCAACTTGGTGTTGTGTGCAAACTTGCTGAGGGTGCCCTTGATCTCCTTGTCCAGATCATTAATAAATGTATTAAGGGTCATCGGTGTGAAGACATTTGAGGGGACCACTGCTGCCACCTGACAGTGGTGGAAGACCAGTGGGAACTGGGCAGACTGTGCAGCATCTGGGAAGCCGCCTGGGGCCTGGGAAACCTGCTGGGGCCTGGGTCCCAGGCTGCTTCCTCTACAGATGCTGTAGCCTCAGCATGTGCCCTCACAGGTGCCTATGAGCAACGGTCCCTCGGGGAGCAGTCCAGGGAAGTCCGAGGTGAAGCTGGAGTTGGCTTTTGAGTATCTAATGAGCAAGGATCGACTGCAGTGGGTTACCATCACCAGTCCACAGGTAAGGCTGCCTGGTGCTAGGCCAGTGGTGGACTAGGATGGCAGCAAGGTGGTGGTCTGGGCTCAGCATAGGTTCTTGGGAAGGCTGTGGGGCGTGTGGAGCCTTGTGACACCTCTCCCTTGCAGGCAATCATGCTGAGCATCTGCCTGCAGTCCATGGTGGATGAGCTGATGGTGAAAAAGTCTGGAGGCAGTATCCGCAAGGTAAGGGTGAGACTGGATCTTATCTCTGGACTGGGATCCTACCCTGCCCCTGGGGTCTCACAGGGCCCTGCTTTGATTTCTGAGAGTGTGGTCAGATTAAGGATCTCCAGGGCCCATCTCAACCTCTGGAGCTGCCCCTGGAGACCCTGTGGCTGAGCCCAGCTCCTTCCTTGCAGATGTTTCGTCGGCGGGTAAATGGGGCCCTGCGGCGCTCAGAGAGCCAGCAAGCTGTGAAATCACCCCCACTGCTGGTAAGTGGGACCCTGCAATGCTGGAGGGGAGATGGGCACAACTGTGATCATCACTGTATGCCACCACCAGAGGTGCCATGTCTGCTCAGCAGGGCTGGGGCAAGCCCCAAAGTCAGCAAGGCTGCAGTGCCACACTACTGTAGCCCTGGGAGGGAAGAGAAAGGTCCTATACCCATCCCTGGGAGCTGACTCACTGCGGGGGGGAAGGGAGGGTGGCCTGGCCTTGTCCCAGATGAGGGCAGGGAGATGGTGGGTGCCGCGTACTGACCATGCTGCTCCCCACAGGACTCACCCGATGCCTCCCGGGAGCCAATGGCCAAACTCTCGGTGAGTTGTATGCATCTGCACTATCACTGTCACCCTTGGGGGGAGTGGGGGTCCACCCTAATGCCTCCCCTCTCCATAGAGCAAGCTCACCTCTGTCAGCCTGCGAGGGATCAGCCACTCCAGCTCAGCTAACGACGTGGGCGCCAACGACTTCCATGGCAATTACGCCTTTGAGGGCATCGGTGACGAAGATCTGTAGTGACCCCGCTCCTTCCTCGGGCAGCACCGGCCGAGGGCCTTCGCTGAGGAATGTATGACCTGCAGTCAGGTTGCAATCGATGTGCCTCTCACCCGCTCCATCCACCTTCCCCTGCTCCCTAGGGCTAAGCCCTCAGCCCACCAATGCCTTCCTTTGGGCTGGAGGCAGCTGACCTCCTCCTGCTGCTGGCTCTAGCTGGGAGAAGGGCTTGTTCCAACCCGAGCAGCATGCCCAGGCTGAACCCTGGAGCAGCGTGGTGGGGAGCAGAGCTGCCCCTGCCTCAAGTGCCCAGCTGTGCAGGAGGGCAGCTGCCCTGGGTGGCACTGAGCAGCCACTCTTGAGGCTCTGTAAATGCCAAATTAGCATTTAGGTTTCTGCTGGGAAACTGCAGTAAGCTGTCTCCAGGGGGAGGCCCTGCGCAGAGCCCCCTCTCTAACCCGCTCATAGACTCCAGCATAATCTAGGCTTTATAACCACCTATTTCCTGCTGCTCAGACCGACCAGAGCATTAATGGACAGTAACTGATGTTTACACACTGCAATGATGATTAAAATGGATTCTGATTGGTACCAGGCTGTCTGTTGGGGCGTGGCCACTGTCCCTCCCATCCCATCCCTGTATACCTTTGCCAGCCCCACATTATCCTTTCCTGAAGTAGAACAAGGCCCCCAGGGAGAATAGCGGATAACAAAACCAACTGTTTAATGCTTTTATACACAATATAAATTACACCGACCGGCATGGCGACAGCCACAGAACCAGTCCTGTTCCCCCCACCCCCCCTCTTCCCCAAACTCCGGCAGAGGAAGGCTCCAGTCGGCAGGAACCGCTCCCGGGGGTACCTGGAGACACAGCACCAGTCACTGCGGCAAGCACCGGAGCCGCACGCTTCACCCTGCCTGGGAGAACTTGGCGTAAGGCAGCCCCGAGCCCCCAAGGAGTCTGATGCCCATCCCTCCCCCAGGGAGGGCAGGGGCTGCGGCTGGGGGTTCAGTTCCCAGGGCTGAGGCATTCGGGGCCTGGTGCCTCTGCAGCCGGGCTAAGTGCTGTCTCAGGGCAAGGCCGTGCCCACAGCTGGAGGGGCCAGGAGGGCTTTGGCATTGCGCGGGTTGACCCAGCTCTCAGCTGCGTGGCCGTGGATCTTCTGGTGGCGCTTGTAGTTGTCCCAGTGGCCAGTGGTGTAGGAGCAGTCCCGGCACTGGAAGGGCTTCTCGCCTGTGTGCCGCAGCATGTGCCGCTTCAGGTTCATGCTCTGGTTGCAGCTGTAGCTGCAGAGGCTGCACTGGAAAGGCTTGTCACCCGAGTGGATGCGCCCGTGACGCTTGAGGTTGGCCAGGTTGCCGCAGGCGTAGTCGCAGAGCTGGCACTTGTAGGGCTTCTCGCCTGTGTGCACCCGCTGGTGCCGCTTCAGGTTGTCGAGGTGGGCAGAGGCATAGGGGCAAAGCGGGCAGGCGAAGGGCTTCTCCCCGCTGTGCGTCTTCATGTGCCGCGCCAAGTGGTTGGGGTAGTGGGTGACGAAGGGGCAGAGGCTGCAGGCGAAGCCTTTGTCCCCAGTGCCTTTGCGGGGGCTGGCTCCCGGTTCGGTGCCCAGCACCGCCAGGCTGCAGCGCCCGCAGACCTGCTCGGCCAGGCCCTCATCCTGAGCAAAGCCGTCGTCCAGCACCAGCCCACACATGCGGCACGTGAAGGGGAAGAGCAGCTCGGGCAGCGCGGCTGCCTCCTCACCCCGCAGCCGGGTACAACCGGGCAGGAAGGGGCCGCTGCCGCTACCCACGTGCAGGTTCAGCTCTGGCAGCAGGGGTTCTGCGGGACAAACACAGAAGAGGCTGTCAGTGGCGGGGAGCTGGGGGTGACGGTGCCCTGCTGAGGCTGGTGCCCTGCTGACGCTGGTGGCCTACGGCCCCAGACCTGGCACAGGACATGCTGGCAGGGCAGAAACATGCAGCCAAAGCCTTGCCCCTTCCCTAGCCCTGGGGGTTATGCCTTGGGGGTGGTCCCCAGCTGCAGCTCTGCCCCCCACTCTAGTCTTTACCTGTGTCCTTGTCCTGCCTGTGCGGTCCCTCGCCCTCGGGCATGCGGTGGCTGAGCATGTGCCGCTTCAGGTTGCGGCTCTGGTTGCAGCGATAGTCGCAGGCGGCGCACTGGAAGGGCTTGTCCTGGCTGTGGACCCGCTCGTGGCGCTTGAGGTTGCCCAGGCTGCTGCAGGCAAAGCTGCAGCCCGTGCAGCGGTACGGCTTCTCCCCGGTGTGCGTACGCAGGTGCCGGGTCAGGTTCACCAGCTGGGCAGAGGCGTAGGCACACTGAGGGCAGGCGAACGGCTTCTCCCCGTTGTGGGTCTTCATGTGGCGCTTGAGGTGGCTGGAGTAGTGGGAGGCGAAGGGGCAGAGCTGGCACGAGTAGACGATGCGCTGACTGCGGCCCGCCTCGGTGCCTGCGCACTGCAGGCAGCTCTGCCCGAGGCTGGCAGCCAGCTGCAGCCCGCACTGGCGGCAGGGCAGCGCGGCTGGGCCCGGCTCGCCCCCCTCCTCAGGGTCGCTCTCCACGCTCAGCTGCTGGTAGCCGGAGGAGCAGTCGTCGTCGCTCAGCGCGTATGCCGGGATGGCGATCTTCCCCACCAGCGTGTCTGCTGAAACACCGCGGGGGTCATGGAACCACAGAATCATTTAGGTTGCAAAAGATCCCTAAGATCAAGTCCAACCATTAGCCCAGCAATCCCAGGTCACCACAACCGAGTCCCTCAGCACCACGTGTACATGGCTTTTAAACCTCTCCAGGGACAGGGGCTCTGCTGCTGCCTTGGGCAGCTCGTGCCAGGACACGGCAACCCATTTGGGGAAGAATTTTTCCTAACGTTCAATCTAAACCTTCCCTGGTGCAACCTGAGGCTCCTTCCTTTTGACCCATTGCTTTTTACTTGGGAGAACAAACTGACCTCCCACATCTCCTGCACCTCCTTTTCAGGGATTTGTCTTCCCTGAGCCTCCTTTTCCCCACGGTAAATAAGCCTAGTTCTCAGCCATTCCTCACAAGACTTGTGCTCTAGGCCCTTCACCAGCTTCATTGTCCTTCTCTGGATACCCACCAGCATCTCCATATCCTTCTTGGAGTGAGGGGCCCAAAACTGAACCCAGTATTCAAGCTGCAGCCTCACCAGTGGGGTCAGCCCAGCTAGCATGGGATCAGCCCCTCCACTTGGGCTACCAGTCTGTCTTGAGGGGACTGTGGCCAGGAGGGTCTGGGCAGCTGCACTCACCCCCGCAGCACCCACCATGTTGTACACAGCAGGATGAGGAGCGTCATGGCCCCCACCTGCCCAAGCACCTTGTCCTGGGTGCCTCAGGAAGCCCTGTCACCTCTACCCTGTGGATGGCCAAGCTAGGTGTCAGTCCACAGCCAGACCCCCAGCAGCAGGCAGGGTAGCTGGAGAGGTTCATGGGGTGGGCAGCCAGCCTGCCAGTGCTGCCAGGCCTGGCTAGTGGGACACAGTAGTGGTGGGAAGGTGGTGGGTACAGGCTAGCCCAGGCAGGAAGGCTGTGTCCCTGTAACACTCACTCTGGGCCCCTGAGGATGTGCCACTGCCGCACCCCTGGGATGGCAGCTGGTCCTGCTCCCATGGCCAACACTACAGGGCTCCATCACCAGCCCTCCTGCATCACGGAGGAAAAGAGACCTTCCCCTGCTCTCTGCCAGTGGGGAGAAGTCTGTGCCAGGCTTTCAGAGCACACCTTTGCTTCCTGTCTGGTCACAGACCCTAGGGGCAGTGCTGGTGCACCGGTAATGATGAGAGGAATGAAACCTGCTTCCCTGTAACTGCCTTGGGCTGTTCTTGTGCCCCAGATATGGCCCCAGGGCTGTGCTCAGGGCTGGCAGGGTAGTGGCATGCACTCAAAGCCTTGCAACTATGAGCCTCAAGCTCTGCTCAGCTCTCTTCATGCAGTGCCTGCCCTGGGACCCTGAAAGACTCAGCAGGCATACACTGCCCCTGGAAACAGCCTGGGCAGTCTCCTTTGTTGCTGCCACCTGGCTGGGTCCAGCTCCAAGCCCCAAGGCAGCTCCACTCTGCAGGATGGGGTAAACCCTCTGCCCTCCAGTCTGGTTGTAAACACTGCCTGAAGCACAGACACCAGACCAGGGCATGCTATGAGGGCCTGGCTCCTGCTGGGGAGACCCTTGACCTGCCTGAAGCTCCACACTGAGGGACTTCTCTGCCTCCCAACTCAGGCCCACAGTACCACAGCTGCCCTGGAACACCCTCCCCCGAGTGCTACTGGGTCATTGTGCCCAGGTAGGACAGTACTGCTCACAGGCTGAGGACACGGACAGTGACGGCTCCCCTGACCTCCTCAGCATCTCCTAAGGTGCCTGGTCCTGTTCCCCAGCTCAGGAGGGGGAAAGAAGGTATTGCTGATGGCACAAGGTCTGCAGAAACCTGCTTTCAGCCCCTACTGCTGAGATGGCTTTGTCCCAATGCTGAGCTCTGTGCACACAGGCTGCAGGCAAGTGGGAACAGAACTCATCTGTCAGGCAGCTGGGACAACAGCTCGACGTGACAGTGGGAGCTGCTAGCACAAGCACCGAGTATACAGGGCAGAACACAGCTCCTGAGGACAGTAAGGTGACAGAGGGCCACAGTGGTGGTCTGTGTCTCCCTCTCGCCATTGAGGATGTCCTCACATTACTCACTGCTCAGTGGCAGCGAGTGATGCTTTCACCAGTCTCTGAGAGGCACAAGAAGGGGGCTGGAGCACCTTTGCTCCCCTGGCCGACCAGCTGCACTAAGGGGCTGGGGGTCCCACAGAGCAGGCAAACGGTAGGGAGCAGGGACAGCCCCGGCGCAGCTTCCCCCACGCAACGCATGGGGCGGCCGTGGGGTAGGACCCCGCAGGGACCAGGCCCCGGCTTTGGGTGGGCAGCAAAGCCGTGTCTCGGGGGAATCAGGGGCTCCAGGGATGAGCCCCGTGTGCAGCTGCGGTAGGCGACGAGGAAACCCCGCTGCCCCCAAGCAATCGCGGGGGGCGGGTCAATGCCGAGGATCGGGGTCGAGCAACCAGAGACCACCAGTGCGGGCACCACCCCAGGGGCCGCGGCCTTCGGCCTTCACCCGCGGGAGATGATACAGGACGGGGAACGCGCTCGTAGTGGGAGCAGTCACCGGGAGATACCGCTCCCGGGAAGGGCGGCTGCCCGATGGGGCTAAGCGCTGTGCCGGTACCGGCAGGGCTGGGCCGCGTCCCCGCCCGGCGGCGCTCCCGGAGCGGGCCGCCGGGCCCGGACGGCGGCACGCACCTGGCGATCCCTTCTCGAAGGCCAGGCCGCGGCCCAGCAGCAATTCACCGGGCAGCACCAGCGCCGCTCCCGCCGTCTCCTCGGGGCCGTCCTCGGCATCCGCTGCCACACACGGAGCGCCGCGGGTCACGGCCGGGCCGCCGCCACCCAGCCTCGCCGCGCACTCACCCTTCACCGGCTGCGGGTGGCTCTGCTTCCGCCGGGGCATCGTGGCCGGCCCCGGCCCCGGCCCGGCCCCGCCGCCCTTCTGCCCGCGGCCCGCCAGCCGCCCCCGCCAGCCCGGGGCGGCCACCGCCGCCCCGCCTCGACCGGGCACTTCCGCTTCCGGACGCGGAGGGGTGGGGCCAGCGCCGGACGTGGGTGCGGCGCCCCGGAAGCCGTCCTGGCACCTGGAAGTGTAAGGCGGGTCCTAGCGCCCGCCTCGCTCCGGCACCGCGCCGGCGATTGCCGGCATGCGGCGGGGGACTGTCGAGCCGCAACGGGGAGAGGCAGGCGGCAGATGGACAGGGCAGGGGCCCTGCGGGCGATAGTGGCGCTCGGGAGGGGCGAGGCTCTGTGAGACCGCAGGTCGTGAGGGCGGGGGCAGCCGGGGCTCCTCCCCTTCCTGAGCACCGGCTACCGGAGCAGGCGGCGGGCGGCACTACGGGCGCTGCGGACCCCAGAGGGGCGGTCGCGGGGTCCGTGAGCGGGAAAGGGTGGGGCCATGGGGACGGAGGGCCACCGGGCCACCAGGGTGAAGGGTCGACGGGGCACCGGGGCAGGGGTCTGACGGTGTTTATGCCCCACCAGGAGCGGCTGCGGCCACCTCTGCCACTGCCTCGCCAGGCCTGGCCCCGCTCCGGGGAAGCCAGGGCCCGGGCTCCTGAGCCAAGGGAACAGCTCGGTGAGTCGTGTGCCGGTATTGGTGCCGGTCCCTGCAGCCCCACCGCAGGGTCTGGCCATCCCAGCATCCCGGACCCTGCCCTGCCCACCAGCAGAGCCTCTTCACAGAGTGTTTCTGTATTTTCAGGTCCCTGAGGGACTCGGATGTGCCGGACTTTGTGGTAGTGCCAAGGTAGCCATGGCTGTGCTGTGTAACCAGCAATGATCCCCCGCTGACAGGTACCTGGGGGCTAGAGGATGGGGCTGGTGCTTCTTCGTTTGTGCCCCACAGCCCCGAACATTCAGCTGAGGCATTGTGGCTCCAGGGTGTCTCCTTGTGAGCTGTCCCTGCTGGCTGGACAGTTGATGGCCACGGTGTCATTGTGGCTGCTCCAGCACTGATTGCTGCTGTTCTGCTGGGCAGAGTCCCAATAATGGCATCAGTCCCACTGCCCTCCCCATGTTTGAGTGCTTTCTCTCCCACTCTCCTGCAGTACATCCCATGCTAAGAAGCATTTCATTTCATACTCAGCCTGGTTTCCATGAGCTCCTCAGTTACCACCTCACTGGGAAGTGCTGTATCACCTGGCATGATGCGGTGCAGAACCTTGCTCATTCCCAGCAGAGCAGATCACAGAATCCCTGAATCCCAGCATGGTGGAGACTGGAGACTGTGGAGATCATTTAGTCCACTGCCCCTGCTAACAGGGTCACCCAGAGCAGGTTGTCCTGGATTGTGTCCAGACAGGTTTGGAATCTCTCTGGAGAAGGAGACTCCACACCCTCTCTGAGCAGCATTTTCCAGGGTTCTGTCACCCTGAAATTGGGCTCCTTGCTCTTACCTGAGCCAACACTAATCTCTGCTTCCTCCTGTGCCAGCTATGCTGTCCTTGCTCTGCTCTATCAGAAAAAAACTGCAGAGGCTGTTAGAGGTGAAGTGACACAGTAGTGCTGGGGAGATGTGAAGTGTAGGATGCAGCTTTTGGGTTCTGCATAAGTAAAGAGCAAAAGAGCAGTGCTGGCACTGCTATCACAGTGGTTGTGTGGCCATAGGCTCATGAACCCTATGGTAAAAATGGGCAGATTTGCCTCCTCTCTCCTGTAATCACCTGACTTGGCACTGAATCAACTGGCTTCTGGGTCCTTTGGCTTGGCTGTCTCTTCTACAAGCTTGGCAACAACTTGGGATATAGGCAAGCACTTGTCAGGCACTTATTCCCTGAGAGGCTGGGTCCTACTGCCTTTCAAGGTCCATTACCACCAAAGCATTGGATGATTCTACATTCTGGGTGAAGGAGGCTGCAGATGCAGGAGCAGAGGGAGGCAAATGCTGAAGGGCTTGTGATGGGTCCAGGGTGCTGCTGTTGGGGCTGGCCCTGCTGCTCTGGACACATAAGGGCTGAACTTAACTGTGGATTGCAGGTTATGGCTTGTCCTGGTGCTGCTGGGGTGTTTTCAGTGGTGTGGCTGGTGGACGGCCCTGGGGCTCATCGGCAGGGGCTGCAGTGGGGTCCTCTGGGTGCTAAGGGCTCACTCCCACACCCTGGGCCCAGAGCTTGCTCTCACGTGGGGTTCCTTCACAGGCTGAGCAGCACCGACTGCAGATGGAGATGATTCCCCTGTCGCCTGCGGGGAGAAGCTGGCTCCAAGGCCCAGGTAGGAGCCTGGCCATGAGGGCCAGGCTGGGCTTGGCACCTCCCTGCTGCCCTCCATAGCGCGGTGGCTGCTGCCCCGAGAAGCCACTATGGAGCGCCCCACGTGGGTGCCGAGGCCCCTCCGCCTGCTGGGCTTCTTTGGGCAGAAGCCACAGTCTGTGGGAGGGGAGACATCCTCAGAGCTGGAGCCAGAGGAACCTGCGGAGATGTGCATTGTGCTGGCGCTGGGTGAGGGTGGGGAACTGGTGGAGTGTCCGATCTGCCTGCTGCCCCAGCCCCCCGAGGCCTTTCCCACCCTGGCCTCCTGCCACCACCGCTCGTGCAGGGCCTGCCTGGAGCAGTACCTGCGCATCGCCATCAGTGAGAGCCGTGTGCCGGTGGCCTGCCCGCACTGCCCTGCCCTGCTCCAGCCTGCTGATGTCCACTGCCTCCTGGCTGAGCCCAGTCTCCGGGACAAGTATGAAGAGTTCCTCCTGCGACGGCTCCTGGTGGCAGACCCAGGCACACGCTGGTGCCCTGCGCCCGACTGCAGGTGACTGGTGCTTGCCCCTTGTATGGGGCTGGGAGCTGGGGTGGTGGTGGGTCATGGAACCCACAGGGCAACCACAGAGTCCTTTAAGAGGCAAAAGACCTTTAAAATCATCTAGTCCAACCATTAACCAGCACTGCCAGGTCATCACTGAACCATGTCCCTCAGCACCACATCTACGTGGCTTTTAAATCTATGCAGGAATGGGAGCTCCACCACTGCCCTGGGCAGCCTGTTCCAGGGCTACACAACCCTTTTGGGGAAGAAATTGTTCCTCATGTCCAAGCTAAACTTCCCTGGCACAACTTGAGACTGTTTCCTCTTGTCCTATCGCTTATTCCTTGGAAGAAGAGACCAATCCCCACCTGTCTCCAGCCTCCTTTCAGGGAGTTACCTTAAGTGAGAAGTTCTCCCCTGAGCTGCCTTTTCTCCAAACTGAGCAACCCTAGTCCATGTTGGACCAGTCTGGGAGGGTCCAGGGAAGCTGGGTGGGTGGTGGAGAGGGGAGGCTGTTCTAATCTAAGCTATTGAGAGTGTCTCCTGAGTCCCTACTCTGCAGCTGTGCCTCAGTGCTGATCCCCCTCTCCCCACAGCTACGCTGTCATCGCCTACGGCTGTGCCGAGTGTCCTCGCCTCACCTGTGGCCGTGAGGGCTGTGGCACTGAGTTCTGCTACCACTGCCGGCAGCCCTGGCACCCTGATGGACCTTGTGCCCCAGTGCCACCAGCCCCAAGCCTGTCCAGCCCTGCAGCACAGCTCACCCACCCAGAGGACTCGGCCCATAGTGAGACCATGGTGCAAGGTGGGAGCGAGCAGAGCAGGGATTTCGCCTAATCCCAGCATGGTGGGGCTTGGAAGGGACCTCTGGAGATCATTGAGTCCAACCCTCCTGCTATAGCAGGTTCACCCACAGCAAATTGCCCAGGGTGGTGTCCAGGCAGGTTTGGAATCTCTCCAGAGCAGGAGACTCCACAACCTTTCTGGGCAGCTTGGTCCAGGGCTCTGGCAGCTCCACAGAAAATAAGTTTTGCCTTGTGTTCAGATGGAACCTCCTGGGTTTCAGTTTGTGCTTGTTGCCCCATGGCTTGGTTCTCTTGCTCCCTGCCTTTTAGCATTGATCAACATTGAAAAGATCCCCTCTCAGCCTGCTCTTCTCCAGGCTAAACAGCCCAGGGGCTCTCAGCCTCTCCTTATTGGAGAGATGCTTCAGTCCTCTCAGCATCTGTAACCTCTGCTGGATTCTCTCCCAGTAGTTCCCTGTCTCTCTTGAACTGGGAAGCCCACAATGGAACCCAGTACTTCAGACATGGCTGCACTAGGGCAGAGAAGAGCAGGATGAGAACCTCCCTCAGTCTTCTGGTCACACTTTTCTAATGCACCCCTGAATTCAACTCTTAACAGTTACTGTAGCCCCTGTGCAGTTGTGCTGGGATTGTGCAGGGGACCTTGCTGTGTCTGGCTGACCTTGACATCCATTAGATGGGCTGTAATGCTGGGGTAGGATATAGGGGTGGACTTGTACTGTCCTCTTCTGCTTCCCTCAACCCCATCCCATCTCATCTCCTTTCCCCCACCAGCTGAGGCTGAGGCCATCAAGGTCTGTCCCCGCTGCAGTGCCTTCATCATGAAGATCAACGATGGAAGCTGCAACCGCATGAGCTGCACAGTGTGTGGCTGCCTCTTCTGCTGGCTCTGTCTGCAGGAGATCTCTGATGTCCACTTCCTGAGGTCAGCACAGGGCTGGGGCATCATGGGTTGAGGCCTCAGGGCTGAGATGGAGGCTTTTCCAGGAGCTGTGGAGCTGGGATGGGGGGCAGTGAAGCTATGCTGAGAGCCAGGTTTGGGTCTGGCTAGGCTATGGGAGAGCAGCACGGTTGGTGCTGGCACAGCTGAGGGCCCAGGGCTGGCTCTGGGCATGCCACAGATGGGGTCCTGGAGAACAGCTGGATCTCAGGATTGGAGTGGGAGAATCACCTCAGCATGAGGGTGGCTGTGCTGGGGTTTGCCTGCCCCTGTGCAGGAAACATCAGCTCAGTCCTGCTCTGTCCTCACAGCCCCTCTGGCTGCACCTTCTGGGGGAAGAGGCCATGGTCACGAAGCCGGAGGATCCTGTGGCAGCTGGGCATGGTGCTGGGGGCACCCATGGTGATCTCCCTTGTTGCAGGCATCGCTATCCCTGTCATTACCTTTGGGATCCCCATTTACATGGGTAGGAAGGTACTTCAGTGGGCTCTGGGGTCCCCATGGTCCTGCTCGCCACTGAGCCTGGTAGCCCTCACACCTGAACAGACACACAATGCTTGCCACTGCCCACAGCATGTTTCTAGGCCATCCCTGACCCCTCACAGCTCCTCCTTGAAGGAACCTGGCAGCCCTCGGCCCTGAACAGACACACGATGCTTGCCACTGCCCACAGCATGTTCCTAGGCCATCCTTGACCCCTCACAGCTCCTCCTTGAAGGAACCTGGCAGCCCTCAACAGACACACGATGCTTGCCACTGCCCACAGCATGTTCCTAGGCCATCCCTGACCCCTCACAGCTCCTCCTTGAAGGAAACTGGCAGCCCTCGGCCCTGAACAGACACACGATGCTTGCCACTGCCCACAGCATGCTCCTGGGCCATCCCTGACCCCTCACAGCTCCTCCTTGAAGGAACCCTCACTGCTGCTCACTCCAACAGCCTCCACTGGCAAGGGCTCTGGGTGTGTTTTCCAGGCACATGTGAACAGTGGTACCATGTCCCTGAAGAGATGGGAGGGGATGTCTGGGCAGCCGTGGCTGCAGCTACAGCTCTGCCAGGGCTGGCAAGAGGGTCCATCCCTGGGGTTTACATGCTGAGAGCTCTGCAGAGCAGTTTACCTGTCCTGCTTCTCCTCAAGGTGCTGGGCCAGAGCCGGAGGAGCAGCCTGTCAGGGTGCCAGCAGTGCCTCTCTGTCACCAGCAGTGTTCTCCTCTCCCTCTTTGTGTCCCCCATCATAACAGCTGTCACTGTGGGTAAGTGCACCTGCCTGGGGGCCGCCATGGCAGCGTCTCAGGGCGAGTATGTCCAAGACCTGAGGCACCTGGGCTTCACCTGGGAGAGGGAGAGGCCAGCCAGGGCCACCAGCTGGGCTGTGCACTAGTTGTCTTTCTGCCCACAGGAGTTGGTGTGCCCCTGATGCTCACCTATGTCTATGGGGTGGTGGTGCTGTCATTGTGCCGGAGCCGCTGGGGCTGCGGGGGCAGCCGCAGCCCTCCCAAGGATCTTGGTGTGGTGGAGCTGGAAAACCTCACCAAGTGTGAGTCCTGCACTGCTGTATGGTCACTGACCCCTTCATTGGGCTGTGCAGGTGCTGGTCCTGCCTCATCTCTGTGGCTGTGACATCTTTGGAGGTGGGGGCTCCCTGTGGTGCGGTGTTGGTGTTGCTTCTACCCAGGGTGGCACCACATATGCCTCTGTCCCTGCAGGCAGGCTGCAAGCAGCAGTCCAGGGGGAGGTGTGTGCTGTCCAAAGCAGTCTGGGATCTGCCTGTTTGCATCCCCTGTGCTCTGTCCTTGCTCTGGGGAAGCTGTTCTGCTCCCTGCTCCAATAGGGAGCAGTTATAATAAGGAGGGCACTAAGTACCATCTCTCCTGCCAGTGAATGAGCTGTGGTCAGTGCTGCCTAGCCCCAGGCCCCCTGAGGATGGAGCTCCGGATGCCACCATCTCCCTCCCCAGCAGCAGCCACAGCCCTCGCGGTGTGTTGGGCTGGAAGGAGCAGGACAGCCACTCGGCCAGCACAGTGGCCCTGGCAGGGAGCATGCTGAGCGAGGGCCAGGACACGTCCCTCAGGTGAGCCCTCAGGGCTGGCAGTGGGAATGGGCACCTCATTTCCAACAGCCTGCCCCATACCTGCAGGGAGGTTGGGTATCCCCCTGTGGGTTGCTGTGCTCAGGCCCCACGTTTGTCTGCAGGGAAGGTGTCAACATCGAGGTGGAGGTGTCGATTGAGGCAGTGCCACATCCTGCCCGGGAGCAGAGCCTGTGCAGTGTGCTGTCAGGGCAGAGCCTCTCTGGGGACTCCTTGGGAGGCACCAGTGACAGAGGCAGTGCTGTGAGTGTCCCTGCAGAGTGAAGGGACTGAAGCACAGGGTGAGGAAATCCTCGATCCAAAGAGTCCTGGCTTGGGCTCCCCCTGGCCACTGATACAGAGTTTGTGTCCTCTTGGGCAGAACTGTCACCTGCTGTGGGGCACCAACAGCCCCCTGGAATCACAGAATGGTTTAGGCAGGAAAACACATAAAGATCATCCAGTTCCAACCCCTTGTCATGGGCAGGGACACATCCCACTAGACAAGGTTGCTCAGAGCCCTATCCACCTTGGCCATGAACTGGGTCCTGGCTGTCCCTAGGCTAGGTGGGCACTAACTGTCCCCAGGGTTGTCCCTGTGCTCTGCCCCATCCAGCTTTTCCCTGAGGTCTGGCTTGAGCATTAGTACTGCTGGGAAATAAAGCTGCTCTCTGAGAGTCTGTCTGTCTCCTGTGGAATGGCCACTTCCCCACAGTGATCTGATAATTGGGCCTTCCTGTGATGGGTATCACAGGAGCCAGGGGGGGGGAGGGCTAGAAGCATAGAATTGTGGAATTGTTCTGCTTGGAAGAGGCCTTTAAGGTAATCGAGTCCAAATGTTAACCAGCACTGCCAGGTCACCACTAAACCATGCCCCTCAACACTATATCTACGTGGCTTCTAAGCAGTTTCAGTGATGGGGAATTCATCACTGCCTGGGCAGCCTATTCCAGGCCTTGACAGTCCTTTCACAGGGAAGAAATTGTTCCTGATGTCCAACTGAAGTCTCCCGTGGTGCAGCTTGATGCTGTTATCTCTTGTTCTATCACTCATTCCTTGGAGGAACCACTAGAGAGAAGGACCTAAGCTCAGGGGCCAACAGGAAAGGGGCTCAGCAATGACAGGAGAAGCACCCCTCGAGTTTGGCAGTGCATGGGCTGACAATGGAGTGGGCACAGGAGGGTGGGTTTCAGTTTTTAAGAGGGAAGGCTTGCAGTGCAAGGTGCTGCCAGAGGCACTGCTTGTGCCACAGGAACCCTGGAGCAATCTCTGCCCCATGACCTGGCCTGCAAACCTCTGTGCCTCCTTGTGCGCTTCACCGTGCTGGGTGGAAGGCGAAGTGGCACAGGAACAGGAGGAGCAGTTGACTGCCCCAGCAGTGATTTAGAGTCCAAGCAGCAGCTGCAGCACTGACATGGGTTGTACAAGCTTCACGCCACCCAGCACACCAGGGAGCAGCTGTCTTTTACCACCCCTTGAAGGGAGCCTGGAGCAGAGGTGGTGCAGTGTGCAGCAGGCAGGTCAGCTCAGGGGGGTGGCTGGTAGCTCTGTCCCTTCAGCAGACACAAATGGTCACCAGAGACTCATCTCCACCTCAGCTGAGCGACCTCAGGGGTATGGAGGCAGCAGGCCCAAGCCCTTCACAGCAGGGGCTGGTGCTCTGCACCTATGTGGCAGGAGCCAGCCGCTGCTTGGGAGCTGCAGAGGGACCACAGACAGATCTCCACCCAACCCCCCCTTCCTCACCTCCCACCTCCAGGAAAGAAGCATGGACCAGCAGGACAGCCATGTTTTCTGGGCTTTTAGTTCGAAAAAAGTATTGATTGAAAGTGTACAACAGAATGAGGTGTGGCAGCAGCACCACAGCCAGATTGTTTCACAAAACCAAAAAGGGCCTTAAATAATCAGGTGCAGATTAAAAAAAACCCCAAACCTCAACGGTGAAAAAAGTTCTTCCCTCCGAACAGAAACTCACAGGCACAGAAATGGCAACAACCACATGGAGACAATGGGGGGACATCGTTCCTCTAACCGCAGGGTGCTGCCTGCTGCAGCCGGCTCCCGCTGCTCCGGCGCAGCTCTGCCCTCGGCTCTCTCTTTGGAATGGTTATGGATGAAGTGTGCGACATGCCCTTGGCTAACCAGACCCACCCCCCGCCCCCCAGGACACAGACAGACAAGGCCTCTGCTAAGGCTAAAAAACAGGACAAGACTTCGGGAGTCTTGAGTTCAGCGTGTTTAAGAAACGAGAGTCTGTTGAGTGCGCAGCCAAGTCCCTGCACGCGGCCAGCTACTCCAGCTTGGCCTTCTTGGTGTTCTCGCTGCCGTTCTCCTCTGCTGGCGCTGCTGGCGCGGCCGCGGCCTCCAGTTTCCGCTTCCCGCTCTCGGCAGGCGGGTGTGTGTTACGGGGTTTGAAACTGATGATGATGCAAGTCATGTTATCGCAGCCCGTGCCGTCTCCTGAGGTGTCTGGAGCCAAACACTGATCCAGCAGCTGAGGGGGGACAGGACAGCACAGATCAGAGAGCACAGACACAGCATGTGAAACACCTGAGACACCAGACCCATCCCACCAACCACCAGCGGGTTACAATCATGAAGTTGTTTGATTGGAAGAGACCTTTAAGACCATCAGTGCCCAACCATTAACCCAGCACTGCCAGGTCACCAGATCCTCATCAGTCTTATGAGGAGTGACTGAGGGAGCTGGGGATGGTTAGTTTGCAAAGAGGAGGCTGAGGGGAGACCTCATTGCTCTCTACAACTACCTGAAAGGACATTATAGAGAGAGGCTGGTGCTGGTCTCTTCTCACAGGTGATTAGTGATGGAACAAGAGGGAATGGCCTCAAGCTGCAACTGGGTAGGTTTAGACTTGACATTAGGAAAAAAAAATTGCCCAGCAAGAGTGGTCAGGCATGGGAATGTGCTGCCCAGGGAGGTGGTTGAGTCACCAACCCTGGATGTATTCAAAGGTGGTTTGAATGTGGTGCTTGGGGACATGGTTTAGGGGTGACCCTTGTAGAGTAGGGTTATCAGTTGGACTTGGTGATCCTGAGGGTCTTTTCCAACCTCAATGTTTCTGTGATTCTGTGAAACTAGATCCCTTAGCATCACATCTACACAGCTTTCAATCCCTCCAGGGATGGGGACTCCACCACTGATCTGGGCAGCCTGTTTTAGGGCTTGACAACCCTTTTGGGGAACAAACTGTTCCTCATGTCAAACCTAAACTTCCACTTGAGGCCATTTTCTCTTGTCCCATCACTTGTTTCTTGGGAGAAGAGATCAAGCCCCTGGTTTAGGGGCTGCCAGGACAGAATGGTACAGGCTTGGCTCAAATGCTGTTCACAGCCACACAAGGGAAAGAAACTCCTTCACCTTGATAGCAACCTAGAAGCCTGAAACACTGGTCAGGGTGCAAGAGAAACCAGGTCCCACTTAAGAGATATCTCTGCTCCTGTTCCAAGCAGTGCTGCAGCCCAAGTGCTACCATATCATAGACGCACAGAATGGTTTGGGCTGGAAGAACCCTTTAAAGGTCATCTAGTTAAAACTCCCCTGCAGTGAGCATGGACATCTTCAACTAGATTAGGTTCCAGGGGAGCCCCATCCAACCTGACCTGGAATGATTCCAGAGGAGGGGCATCTAGCACCTTTCTGGGATACAACTGCTGAACACACAAGGCTGATGGAGAGGGTGAGCCAAGGCACCAAACTGGGATGCAGAAACCATGTACTGAAGGGATGGTGAGGCTCTGGACCTTACCTCTTCTACAATGGAGGACAGCGGCCTCAGGACTCCATTCTCATCCTTTTGGGTGATCTTGGACTGGATAAAATCCACCACTTCCTGGCTGCTCATCACATTCCTGCAGAGTGGAAAGGTTAGAGGGGCAAGTGAGTGGAGCAGTCATGCCACAGTGTCTGATTATCACCCAGAGCCCTTGGACATTCCTGAGACCCAGCTGCAGAGAAAGACCAGGCATAGATGTCCAGGAGGCATAACCCTCACCACTCACCAGATTCCATCACAGGCAATAACCATGAAGTCGTGGTCGTCATTTATTGTCAGCACTTTAATGTCAGGCAAGGCAGAGATCATCTGTTCCTCTGGAGGCAGATTCTTGTTGCGCTTGTAGAAGTGATCCCCTGTGGTTGAGAGATGGGTCACTTTCCCTCTGACCCTGGCAATGCTGCCTGTCCCCAAACAGTGAGGAACCCTGTCCCTATCCTGCAAAAGGGCAGCCCCATCAGAGCAGGAGCAGGTGCTCCCATGATCAAAGGAGGCTGGGCTGTGGGTACATCAAAGAAACCTGCCACATTTATAGAATGGTTTGGGTGGGAAAAGACCTTTTCTTCTATCTAGTCCAAATCTCCCCTTGTGCCGTCACAACAGGCCCTGCTAAGAAGTCTGTTCCCATCTTTTAAGTACCAGGAGGCTGCAACAAGGTCTCCCTGGAGTCTTCTCAGGGCTGAACAACCCCAGCTCTCTCAGCCTGTCCTCACAGCAGAAGGGTTTGAGCCCTTGGATGATTTCTGTGGCCTCCTCTGGACCACACAAGGGGAAAGAGCTTTTCCAGCTCAGCGTATTCTCATCCTAAACCAAGTGCCTGTTCCACTGAGTGGCCATTTTCTCTTGTTTAGACTGAATCACACCACATCAAATACTGATGAGCTTCTGTTCATCATCCAGTTAAAGACTGCTCCTTAAACTCAGCAGCTGGCAGCTGCTGGAAGCAAGGACACCCCAAGCACACCGGCAGTGCCAGCAGCCACCCCGTCTGGCTCACCGATTGCCCGGGAGAGGTTGAGGCCGCCGTTCACTCTCCCATCCATGGTGACCTTGCCACCAGCATTCTTTATCCTGGCCAGCTCCACCTCATCCTCGGGCTTGTGGTCATAGGACATGTCAACAGCTTTGCCGCCTTCTGACACCACGCAGCGCGAGTCTCCAGCATTGGCCACAATCAGCTGCTTGCCCCGGATAAGAGCCACCACAGCAGTTGTCCCGCTGTCAGAGCCAGGCTGCAAGAGACAGGACTTAGCTGAGACTCCTTTCTCCTGCTCCATGTCAGGTCAGCGAGAGAAACAAGCACCAGCACCACAGGCCCCGCAACATCCTAAACCCTAAGGTGCTGCATCTTGCCCCTCCTCCTCACAAGCATGCACAGAACAGTGGAGAAAAGCCTGAGGGAGGTGTGAAGCACTGCAGGGGTGTGTTCATGAGGGACAGGGTCAAGCAGTGCTTCCATTCCTCCCTCACAAAGCACCAGTGGGGTTCAGGATTCTCCACTGTTCAACACATCCTGCCATACTCTCACCTCTGACGTGTTGGTTCCAGCCCTAGCCCAGCTCAAGCAGCCTCACTGCCACCCAGGACATCTTTTCAAAGACAGAAGGTTGGCACCTTGGCAGTTGCAGTCCCTTTTCCAGACATCCCATATCCCTGCCCCATCTGCCAGTACTGCCACAGGCTGTGGAGTCTCAGCCTTGGCTCTGTCTGGAGATGCAGTGCCACAGCAGAGTCTTGCTGCTGCCCTGTACCCTCCTGTCACACTAACCCCCAGCAGTGGGGTTAGCCTCTCCTGATCTTAATCTGCTGCCCAGATCCGTGCCCTGTCCCTCAGCCTTTTACATTGTCAGCAGCTGTGACAGCCTCAGGAGAACAAAAGGGACGGTTCATCCCCATCCCAATGGAAATAGCTCCTTGCTGAGTCCCCCCAAGTGCCCCCTTGGCTCCACGTTATGCTGCAGAACACAAGAACAGGGTGTGCACCTCCTCTTTCCCCTCCATGCCTGGTAACAACATTTCCTCCTCTTCCTCCTCATCCTCCTCTGCTTCTTCAGTGTCATCTTCATCATCTTCATTCTCTGCCTCTTCACTGCTGTAACCGTCCTCATCTTCACTGCATTCCTACAAGAAATGAGAGATAACCACAAGAGTCACACAGGACACTCTGGGTGCCCTCCCCAGACAGCTGGTCCCTCAATCCCAGGGACAGATGAGAATTCACCCCAGAGGTGTGAGATGACCTGGTATTTTCCCCCACACCTGATGTCTACCATCAGAGCAGCTGGTTCCAACTACTACAGTGAATGAAGGGATGGCGCATGCAGCAAGACCAAGGGCTATCCATGATGGCTGCTGCACAGGTGAGGGTGTTCTGAACGATCCCAAACATTCCCATGAGATGGACTCAGGAGTCCCAGCCTGAAACACCTACTCCTAGGACACACCCAGGACGAGCCTAAGGCTCGTAGCTCAAGTACCACAGCAAGCAACGCATTCTGCCCAGCCAGAAGGCCACTCTGTCCCAGTGCTGGTTCCTACCTCACTGTCTTCCTCCTCTTCCTCAACCTCATCTGACTCATCCTCACTGTCCTCAAAAAATTTGGATTTGGCTGTGCGCTGGGGCTTTCCCGTGGAGGAGCAGGAGGGCCCGGCCTCCCCAGTGGAAGAGGTGACGGCCTCGTCACCTTTGCCTAGGTCAGGCTTCTGCGGAGCAGGGCTGTTGCCTCCAGCGCTGGCTTTGTCTGAGGTGGAGGAAATACCCGTGATTTCTTCATCTGGCTTCCCATTCTTCCTCTCCTTGTGGTCGGTAAGCTCCCCTGGGTCAGCCTCTCCATTCATATTTGACTCCCCATCATGCTGCTTGCCTGTCCCCTCCGCAGCGTTCTCCGCGGCCGGAGCTGAGGACTTGTTTTTGAGGTTCTTGGTGCAGTTTTGTCCATAACGTGTGAGAAGCTCCTCGATGGTCATTGTGGCTTCTTCGTGCAGAAGAGCAGCTTCCTCATTATCCACTACAAATGGAAAGGGGGAGAGGTGTGAGTACAAAGAGGGTCAGAAGGCTGGACACATCACCATGGCAGCAGCTGGACAGCACATGCTGGGCCCAGAGCCAGGTTGCCCTGACTGCAAACAGGCTCCAGCAGCGCTCAGTAGGCTGGTGGCCAGTGGGCAGAGGCAAAGGTGGCCAGGCCCATTCCATCCCACCACTTCCAGGAGCTGCAAGTGGACAACAGACATATGGTAGGGAGATGGCTCCTGCCCCAGCCACATTTGCTCAATGCCTATGGCCTGGGACATGAGCTGGCTGGGAGGCAGCTCATTAGGTATACAGCTGGAGGGCAAAGAGCCCAGTACTTGGGGAGCACATGCTCATCTGGGCCTGCAGGGGAAGCAGACAGATCATGTCCACGTGTAGATCTGTTCACTTAAACCGCAACTGGGAACACAAAGTTTTTGGAGTTGGGGCCTTAGGCAGCACAGGGATCCCGGCCAGCTACAGGGATCCACAGAACAGCTTTCAGGGAGTCAGTGCAGGATTCCCTTCATGGAACAGTAGGCAGAAAACAGGATGACCTTCCCTAAACTATGACCTCTGCTTCCTTACTGACATCCCCTTGGTTGTAATTTTCTGTGCTAATTAATCCCCAAGAGAAGCACCTGTATCTCAAATACTCGTGAAAACACAGGACAAAAACAATCTCCAGCCAACCCCAAAACCACTTTGTCCCTGTCAGCTGAGGGCCAACAAATTCAGCTCTTTCAGCCCACCACAGTGTTCAAGGTGATGGTATCACTTCACACCTGCTCTGAGGTATTCAACTGAGAGCAGCATGGAGTCCTACTGCAGGGTTCACCTTCCAGCTGGCTTCATGGTCTGGCAACCACTTGCTGCTGGAAAAGCACACTCCTTAGTGAGAAAAAGAACTGCTGAACAGACCAGTCTTCTTCAGAGAGCTTAGCCCTGAACATCACACTGCCTTGGTTCCACAACTCAGCCCACTTCCTAGCTTGGAGGTTTCAGACACATCCCAGAACTCTGCACCTCACGAATGAAGCCCTACAAAAACTGACAGACCAAATGATGCCAAATTCCCCTAGCACCAGCCTGAAGCACTCAGAACTGCTGAGGAGTGGCATTTCAACTCCAGCTGAAATTTAGTGGAGAAGTTTGGATAAAAACCTTCTGCTGAGGGAAGCCTGGCCCAGTTGCTCTCAGCCCCCATCCTGGAGCTGTAATCTTGTCTATTTGGTGGCATCCAGCTTACCATCATCTTCATCAGCAACTTTCTCCTTCTCCTCTTCATCATCCTGGGGTCGCCCAGCCATCTGGGAGAGCTCTTTAATCACCTCTTCAGTGGTGAGCTTGGCATCTATGGCTAAGAAAGCATCCTCCAGGGCCTAGGGATGGACATGGACATGAGAACGTGCACAGGATACCTGTGTGTCATGCTGTGCAGTCGAGTCTCTTCCAGGACACATCCCACACAAAACCACAGAATGGCTGAAGCTGGCAGGAATCTCTGGGGTCCAATTCATGCAACCACCCCAGCAGGGACACCCAGAACCAGCTGCCCAGGACCACATCCAGATGGTTTCTCAATAGCTCCAAGGATGAGACTCCATCATGTCACTGGTCAGCCTGTGCCTGTGTCATCCTTACACTGAAATGTGTTCCCTGACATTCAGATGGAACTTCCTGTGGTCCTATTTGTGCCCATGGCCTCTAGCCCTGGCACTGGGCACACTGTAAGAGCCTGGCTCCATCCTCACAGCACCCTCCAGGTATTTACAGACACAAATTCAACCCCTCAAGCCCTCTCTGCTCTTGACTGACCAGTCCCAGCTCCATCAGCCTCTCCCTAGAGCAGAGATGCTCTGGTCCTTCAGCTTCTTGGTGGCCCCTTGCTGGGCCTCAGCACCAACCCATGGGACACCTGATGCTGGATCAGCCATTAGTACTATGAGGGAGAATAACAACAAAAGAGGCATTGCTTGGGTGGTAGCAAGGCATGAACTAACCTCCAACCTCAACTTCAAAGCTACCCTCGCCCCCCAAAAAACAACTGACCAAACCCAGTCAAAGAACAGCTTCTACACTTGACTGGAAGGGGTCTGAAAATTAAAAATAAAAGTAGAAGAAAAAGAAAGCAAACCTTAAAAAGCTGGCAGAGAGAAGAAGGTTTGCATTTGAAAATACAGTACAACTACCTGATGTACACTCCTAGAAACAAGAGAGGGAAATGAAGATCCAGCAGGCAGAGCTTGGAGGGACAGGCTTAGCTACCTAAATAAGGGCTCTCCTCTGCACTGCTGCTCACTTTTCTCACCTTTTGTAATTTGCCTTCTTTGTAGGCTTTCTGGTCTTTGATTATCTCAGGAAGATACTTGGCACAGTACAGGGCAACTTCTTCTCCTGCAAGAGAGCAGAAATCTTTTAAGAGGCTGCTCCTCAGAAACAAAACGTGTTCTTGAGCAGCTGAACCCCTGAGGCAAACCTTGCAACACACACCAGAACTAACTCCAACATAGGGAAGTTCTGCAGCTGGGAAGTTCCAGGGCTCTTGCTCACACCTCACCTCCCAGCAGGCTGCAGCTCCAGGACAGCAGAATTTGCTGATTTCCCCATGTCGACCACAATGAGCTCCTGCTCATCAGGTTTGGTCAATGCTATAAAGGTGCCCTCAGGCTCATTTTACCTAGAAAGCTTCATTTTCACATTTAAGTGCAGAGAAAAAGAACAAGGAAATGCTCATCAATATCTGAAGGGTGGGGGGCAAGAGTCTGTTCACTGGTGCACAATGACAGGACACAAGAGGTTCTGTCCGAATGTGAGGAAAAGCTTTCCTGTGAGGGTGCTGGAGCCCTGGAACAGACTGCCCAGAGAGGCTATGGAGTCTCCTCCTCTGCAGAGATTCCAAATCCTCCTGGACATGATCCCTAGCAACCTGCTCTGGGTGACTCTACTTTAGCAGAGGAGTTGGACTAGACAACCCCCTTCATGCTGGGATTCTGTGAAAAAGGAGGCTTTTGGTCAATGCAAACATTCTCCGAGCATCAGCAACACGTGAAAGCAACACAAAAAGCACTGTGTGATCTGGTGTGGGTTCTGGACCCAGGAAAATACAATGCCACAGCCTTGAGAGAAACCTTCCAGGAAGATGGGGTCCTGATTAGCAAAGCAGCCATCCTGGTACAGGAAAGGGCATGACATGAGTGAATGGTGGTCAGAACACCAGACTGCTGAGCTTGGTTTATTCGAACCAAGCACCACTCCTATAGCAGCTGGAAGACTTTTTCAAGAGCTGGGAACACTCCAGAGCTCAGTCATGAACATTGTCAAGTACAGAGCACAGGAGATGTGCTTTGGTGCCATTAAGAGAGGGAGAAGCTTGAACAGAATTAAGGGATCATCAATTTCTGTAGTTCAGCTCAGTAAGGGGCACCAGAAAAAATAATGCAACTTGTAAGATCAGGCTAGTAGTCGAGGTTTTTATGTGAGAGGCAGACAATGTCCTAGGAGATGGGAAGCTGTGAGAGGCAGAGGCAACACAGCAGGCAGCAAAGAGAGAAAGAAAGAGCAGATGGGACTTTGCAAGTGTGCTTGCAGAACAGAGATCAAGTGGCCATTGACAATGAACAGAGAAACAGTCTCTGTTAAATAGCCCTGCAAAAGTTCAGTTCTCCAGATCTAGACAACAAAGAGCCTGAGCTTTGGTCTGACCAAGCTGTCAAAAAATCACAGTGCAAGAGAAAGAGGGGAGGGAAAGCAAAAAGGGAAGATCACAGGAAAACAAGTGATATAAGAGAGCAAGAGGAGTGACCTGAGCGTTTTAACGAGAGCTTTAAAAGGAACATCAACATGACCTGACAACCACAGATCTGCCAGAGCACTACGAGACTGGCTGGACCTTACAGGAGCTCAGGTGAGAAGGACAGACAACTCATGCCCATTGACCTTGCCAGTCCACCTCAGTATCTGCCCTTTAAGACACTGTGATTGTGGCTGATAAAACTAAGCATGCCGATGTAACCGACGCAGGTGAGGTATAAAACATCCATGCATGGAATCAGAGTTCATTTGTTGGAAAAGATTTTTAAGATCATTTGAGTCCAACTGTTAACCCAGCACTGCCAGGCCACCACTAAACCATGTCCCTCAGCACCACATTTACATGGCTTTTAAACCCCTCCAGGGATGGGGACTCCACCACTGCTCTGGGCAGCCTGTTCCAGGCCTTGACAACCCTGTTGGGGTTGTCCAACCTAAACCCCTCCTGGCACAACTTGAGGCAGTTTCATCTTGTTGTATCATTTGTTTCTTGGGAGAAGAGACTGAACCCCACCTTGCTCTAACCTGCTTTCTGGAAGTTAGGTAAAGAGGTAAAGAATACATAGAATAAACCAGGTTGGAAGAGACCTTCAAGATCATCGCATCCAACCCATCAACCAATCCAACACCACCCAAACATCTAACCCACAGCACCAAGCACCCCATCAAGTCTTCTCCTGAAAACCTCCAATGATGGTGACTCCACCACCTCCCCAAGCAGCCCATTCCAATGTGCAATCACTCTCTCTGTATAGAACTTTTTCCTGACATCTAGCCTGAACCTCCCCTGGCGCAGCCTGAGACTGTGTCCTCTTGTTCTGGTACTGGCCGCCTGGGAAAAGAGACCAACATCCGTCTGTCTACAACCTCCCTTCAGGTAGTTGTAGAGAGCAATAAGGTCACCCCTGAGTCTCCTCCTCTCCAGGCTAAGCAACCCCAGCTCCCTCAGCCTCTCCTCATAGGGCTTATGTTCCAAACCCCTCACCAACTTTGTTGCTCTTCTCTGGACTCGTTCCAGCAAGTTGTAGAGAGCAAGAAGGTCTCCCCTGAGCCTGCTTTTCTCCAGGCTAAATGACTCCAGATTCCTCAGCTACCCCTCAGAAGACTTGTTCTCTAAACCCTTCACCAGCTTCATTGCTCTTCTTTAGACATGCTTCATCAACCCAGTGTCCTCCTTGTAGTGAGGAGCCAAGGAGAGAGTGACCAAAGGGCACCCTTGTCCCTGCCCAGCAGGGTCTGTAGAAGAGGCAGCAGCTCTGTGTGATCTGGACTACTGGGAGCAGCTGACAGATCTAATAATACCAGCACAGACACCTGATCACCCACCAGATGGAAACGATGACCCAACATTGCAATGTTCCTGCCACAGCTATAGACAAGGGATTTTCTTCACAGCAACAAGAAGCTTGATCTGAGCAAGCCACCACAGATTTGCAGCCTAAGTCCCAGTACAGCCCTGTAAGCTGGTGGGGCAAAGGACTGGAGCACAGGCTGTGGGAAGAGGCTCCCTATGCTATGAGCCTGGCAGCACTGTGCAAAGCAAAGCAGCAGAGAAAGGTCCTGCTCTGCCACCAGAGAAGCAGGAAGCCAGCCCTGGTATGAAAGGCTCTAGCAGTGAAACAAGAGGGCCACTGAGGTTAACTAGTGACCTGTGAATGTTCAACGTGCCCAGAAACAAGCTACTGCAAGAAAAGAAACCCTTGGTGCTTCCTGAGCAGTTCCAGCACAGATGTCACAACAGACACTGCTGCTGCAGGCTGATGAAGCTTCACATGGGACCCTTTTCCCAGTCCCTCCATCAACTTCATCTCATCTTCAAACCAAGCCACCCACTGTGAGCTGGTCACAGTGGTACCCTGTTTCCCTGCTCAGAGGACACAAAGTGCTCATTTACAGGGTTTTAACCAAAACATCTAGGAAAACAAGATTTTCATTTGGAGTCCTCTGACTGAGAAAGATGATCAGGCAAAAGGCAGCTCACAGACCACAGCACAGTCCAGAACACAGACCTCAGGTCCAGCTGCTTGCACAGCAACCCCTGCAAGCTCTAACAGTTCTAACAGCTGAGTCAGGAACTGAAAGCACATTGCTGCTACAGTGGCCAGAGAAACTGCACTGGCTCAAGCAGTTCACCTCCTACATGGAAACTCGACCTTCTGGACCTTTTGCAGCAGGAGACCCACCAGGTTTTTGTCATTGACAAAGTCATTTGAGACTGCAAAAGAGAAGGTCTGCTTTGGGTCCTGACCTGCACAGGGTGCATTCTGTGTCCCAGAGCCAGCTGGGCCCAGGGAGCATTCCTGCAGCTCTGGTTCCATCAGCCTAATTACCTGCTGGACACTAATTTCTGCTTTCAGTTCACTGTGTAACATGCTCCTGGATTTGGCTGCATTTATGCCAAAATCCACCCCTCCTCCACATTTTCTCAAGGTCTCATCTCCATTAAATATCAAGCATCCTTCCTCTGAGGACATCAGCAGCACAGCTGAAGACCCAGGTCATTCCAAAAGCTGATTCAGACATCCCAGTCCTTCCTGGTGCTCTTCATCAAGGTCCCTCCCTGCCCATTCCATGAAGGATCAAAGGCTTCAGCCCCATGGTAGTTCTGCCCTGTGACATGGAACTAGGGAGGAGAAGATGCACAAACTCACCCTCCACAAGGCTGAAAGTAGACTCTACTCCAAGATTTGATCTATGTTTAGACACACACCATTTATATATAAAGAAATCTTAGAGTCAATTAACAAATATGACAGAACTACAGAATGGTTTTAGGTTGGAAAGGACCTTAAAGATCATCTAGTTCCAACCTCCTGACACGGGCAGGAACACCTCCTACTAGACCAGGTTGCTCAAGGCCTCATACAATGTGGCTTTGAACACTTCCAGGGTTGCAGTCTCCACAAACTTCTCTGGACAACCTGTTCCAGTGTCTCACCACCTTCACAGAGAAGAATTTCTTCCTATTGTCTCATCTAATTCCTACAGATTGAAATGATACATCAAACCAGGAGGAAAAAGCATTATGGACTTGGCAGTGCTAGGTTAATGGTTGGACTTGATGATCTTGGAGACCTTTTCCAACCTTAATGATTCTACAGCTTAAACCTAGAGTATTAGCTCCCATCCTGAGACAATGAGGGAGACAGAATGCTACGGCAGATCACTGAAGGCAAGATGATGAAAACAACAAGAGATCACTGATCTGCACACAAGAAGTGACAGCAAGGCTCACTGTACTCAAACTAAACACTCTGGTAGGAGCAGAAAGAAAACCTCACCAGGTTTGCCCAGGGAGATGGTTGGGGCCCCATCCCTGGAGATACTCAGATTGAGGCTTGACAGGGCTCTGAGCAGCCTGGTCTAGTTGAGTAGGCCCCTGCTGACTGCAGAGGAGGTTAGACTAGATGACCTTCAGAGGTCCCTTCCAACCCAGACCATTCTGTGATTCTATGATTCTCACAATGATAACATTGAAAAGGGAGAGCTACCTGTCAATGAAGGCACTTAATTGAAGGGAAATGAAAGGGAACAGCTAGAAGGATAAATCAACAGAGACAGATCACAAACACCGTACTGGAGGTGCAAAGGTAAGAGATCTGGGGGCAGGGAGGCCAGAGAAAGTAAAAAGGAAAACTGGGGAAAGCCAAAACCCAGCAGCATCCTTCAAAACCTGCAAGTCTTGTCCATAGGGGGAAAACAAATAAAAACTGTTGAGCCAAACAGAAAGCTAAATATGAACAACCCCCCTCCAAATCCCCTATTTTTTCCATATAACAGAGTAATAAAACCCTCTCCCAGCTCATCTGGAGTAGGAAGTTTACTGGAGAGTAAGGTATAAAAATAAAATCAATTTTTCGCACTGCCAGCTAATAAAGCTTGGAAGAGTTCCCACCCTAAAACCTTCTTTTACATGGCACAGATCTGAGAAATTGTTTCAAACTGAAGAACTAAGGCATCAATAAAATCACACAAAAGTAGGGATAAGCAACAGTTGCTCTTCAGAGTCAGGGTCAACTACATCCATGCCTTAGGGATAAGGTTTGTGTAGGAAAAGCTGTAGAGGTTCAATCACTAAAAGCTAAAACGGGAGTTAGTAAACCCAAAACACAAGCTGGAGACCCATGGCAGTGCTTTGCCACGTTGATTAATGCCTTCCTCCAGTGTCTATCTTGAATCCATTGTATTTAGAAAACCCAAACACATTACTTCATGTCCTGCACTAACAGGAATGTCATCAGAGTGTCCAAGCTCTTCCTAAACCCCAATAGATTAAATAGACCTTCATGTGAGCTGAGAAACTACACTGATCTTGAAGAAGAATGGATGTGTTTGGTATTATTCATTCTTGCCCAGATTTTGCTCAGTGCTACTTTGTAAGCATCTAGGAGATGTGAAAATAACAGTTTCTGAGTTCCTGCAAGAAATAACATAATGTTGAATAGCTTCTAAATCCTTCTGTCCTTTTTCCATTGTCCTTCCCTGCCTTTCAGAACCAACCATCAACCAGATGCTCTCAGAGATAATCTTCAGGATATCAGCAGTTTCTCCACCCAGGTCTCTGCATGCTCTAAGATGAAATTCAAGAGGAAAATAATTTCAGAATCTAAATGCTTTGGAGTGAGACTAATCTTTTGAAGAGCCCCCAGTCAGCTTATCTACTCAGGCTGAGCTTTTTAATAAGAACTAGTGGATGAAAAGGTCTTTAACACATTTTTACTAACTGGCAGAATGAGCCTGCTCAGTTCTGAAGACAAGAGAGAAACTGCAACTGTGAGATGTAACCTTCCACTTGAATCTGCTCCATTACTTGAGAAATCAAAGGCACACACCTACCAAAAACTAAACTAAAAAGCCTCAGAGTGGTGGAAACTGGGTTCACAACATCAGAGCCAACACTAGAGATGGTAACACATACCATTAGCAGATACATGGCTACATATGGTAGGGTGGGCAGGGGTTAAATGCACAGCAGAGAGTCAAATGTTTTTTTCCAAAGAGCAAGAGGAAACAGGCACTTTAGTTGATCTACTCCATATAGATTTTCAGAAAGCTTTCCAATAAATCACCAGATGTTTTTTACATACTGAGCTGGCATGGGAAAAGCAGCAAGTTGTGATAGAAAATGGAGGGTGATCGCTGAGAGAACTCCCTGAGGACTGATGTTGTCCAATGGCTACAGAAACAATCTGGAAAAGAGGTCAGCAAAGAGTGACGGATCCTTCAGGATGATCAACACTGAAATCAGGAGGATCTTGTGCTTTCATGTGATCCTGACAGATGAAACTCCTCACTGACAAAGACAGGCATGTAGAGAAACCTCCATATGCACATTGGGTGGGCTCAAACCATCTATTCCCACCTAAGGAAAGATCTGGAAGAAACTGGGGCCAGAGCTCTAGAAATGTCACCTTATAGTTTATTGTGTCAAAGCAGCTCATGAGCTGATAGGATTGTAAGGAAAGGAACGGAGAAAGAAGCAGAAAACAATGTCATGGTAAATTCAGGGTGTATCTGTAGCCTGAAAGTCACAGACAGCTCCAGTCAGCTTCACTGAAAGCATGTTGCAGAGTTACACTATGATGAAAGAGGACAAATAATTGTATTTGTCACAGCTGTGGGACACTGATGTTCAGAATCTGTGGCTACGTCCACTAACAACAGCCACCTGAATTCCATGGCACAAGCAGCGTTTCTTCAGTCTTTCCTCAGAAACCCAGTCCTGGCAATCACCTGAACACACTGACTGGTCCAACCTCATGTTGTTTTTCTTACCACCTCTCTTCTGTGACTATTCTGTGCAGCTTTTCCACCAAAAAGAGTAATTCTTAAAATACTTAGGTGATGCAATGCAAATGTGTGGCCAGCAGGAGCAGGAAAGTCATTCTGCCCCTGGACTCAGCACTGGTTAGGCCACACCTTGAGTCCTGTGTCCAGTTCTGGGCCCCTCAGTTTAGGAAAGATGTTGAGTTGCTGGAACATGTCCAGAGAAGGGCAACAAAGATGGGGAGGGGTTTGGAGCACAAGCTCTATGAGGAAAGGCTGAGGGAGCTGGGGTTACTTAGCCTGGAGAAGAGGAGACTCAGGGGAGACCTTTTTGCTGTCTACAACTACCAGGTGGGGGCAGGTCTCTTCTCCCAAGCAACCAGCACCAGAACAAGAGGACACTGTCTCGAGCTGTGCCAAGGGAGGTTTAGGCTAGATGTTAGGAAGAAGTTCTTCATAGAAAGAGAGATTGGCCACTGGAATGTGCTGCCCAGGGAGGTGGTGGAGTCACCATCACTGGAGGTGTTTAGGAAGAGACTGGATGGGGTGCTTGGTGCCATGGTTTAATTGATTAGGTCATGTTGGATGATAGGTTGGACTCGATCTCAAAGGTTTTTTCCAACCTGGTTAATTCTATTCTCTTCTCATTTCCATTTGGTATCAGCCCATGACCTTCTAGAAACCCCAAGAAACTTTCAGAACCTTAGTGGTGACACCTATCAAAGGAAATGCTTCTCAAGAAGGATCAGGATTTCTAATGATTGGTAGCTGCTTCCCCATAAGAGCCAGGCTGAAGGGCCCTGGGGAGCAGAGAGCAGATGCCGTTACCTCCGTGTCCATCGTAGACGGAGAACATGGCCGTTTCGCTGTCCAGCTCGGGAATGCAGTTGTGAGCATCCTGAAAGAGAGAGAAGTCTGCAGTGAGATGGGCTGCACTCACAGAGAAGTGGAGAAGGGAGCAGGGAAGCTGAGGATTCTCAAAGCTGGATGGATAGCATGCACAGAAAGCAAGCCACCTCTCAGTCTCCAAAGCTAACTTGGAGAGCACTGTTGTCAAAGAGGAGGCACAGATCTTTGCTGTTATGGTGCTCTCAGTGCTGGAGCAGGAACCCATCCTTGTCACTCAGTACAACTCTTGTCACCCATCAGTACAACTCTAGAGTTGCTCAAAGCAGGGTCAAATTCCTCTGCTCTCTCAAATGGAACTGACCCACGGTCACCTCTGGAGTCTGACCCTTCCTTCAGACACACTCTTCTCTGTTCTTGCCAACAAGAACCACGCAAACTGAAAAGCCAGAAGGTCAATAGGGAACCTCCTGACCTCTTGCCTGCAACCAGCTGTAGCTCTGCCTTTGCCTGTCTTGGTGAACATGGCCATGGATGGCAGCAGTTTTCTGTCCAAGCAGCCTGGACATACCACAGCCAGTGAAGACAAACAACTGGGCTGGAAAACCTCCTCCTGGAACAAAGACTCCTTCCTGCTGCTCTTGCCACATGGGATGCTCCAGGAATGTGCTGCTGGCCTCAGGCACAGCTACCTGACAGTGAGGTGAAGAGTCTGGCCTTGCTCAAGTGTCTCTTCAGAAGTGAATCAACAGACGAGAACTAGTCAACTAACCACACAAAACCCAAAGTGCAAACCCAGGTGCCACTTCCTAAGGTGAGACATATGTCCAGAGCCAAACGTGTCCCAGGGGCATTTTGGATGCCAGTATGAAACTGCACCCAGCCTTTCCCTGAGCATGCTCCCAAATGACACAATCAACAACATATACACTACATACACTGAGCAACCTTTCTCTCTCCAAGATCTCTCAAGAGCAGCAGACTCTGACGAAGGCTCCACCCAGATTTCACAGCCAGATATTTGACCTTTTTCACCCAATTTGGCTATTCCAGTACAAAGAATCAATGGATTGACTGAATCTTCCTCTCAAACCCTTCCTCTGCCCAACTCATCTCCTGATACTCCTTTAAGCTCAAGTCCTGACACACCATCTTACAGCGTGGTCACACCCCACATGCTTTTGTTCAGGATCAATCACACAATGCTTGAAAAAACATGATCTTGTCTCTCAGCTGTGGTTGAAGTTCATCCCCTTGAAGCTAAATGTGCTACAGGTGCCACAAAACACTGTGATGACTTTGAGGCAGTTGCCTCAACCACACTGTCAGCAGTAACCCAAAGTTCTATACCAACACAGCTACCTCTGCTGTGTGGTCAAGCAGCTGTGGAACCCTTCTACTTTACATTGCAGGACTCCATGGATAAAAGCTCTTTACACTTTGGGGTCCCACAATACTTTAAGAAGATAATTCTGTTTCCCTGCAATGTGTTTCAAGTGCTAAGGAGAACAGAAAAAGAGAGGTTCTGGTTTATGCAGAACCTTGTGCAGTGAAACTCTTGAAACCAAGGTCTGAGCAGGCAAGCTACAATCACAGCTCAACATGAAAAAATAACTCTGGATTACTCTGTAAGAAATGTAGCCAGCATGTTCACTGGAGGCAGTGAATGAAAATGGGAATTAACAGAGAACCATCATTCTTCTGCTCACTTTTCAGAAGCCAGTGAGACAGCAAAACCACCAGGAATTAACGGGGATAAATCCCAGGTGACTAAAGAGCAGTTTAATTAGAGCAAGCAATGCAGATGCTGCTGGGGAGGAAACCTAGCACTGGCAACAGGAACAGTCTCTACTTTGTAGAGCTCTCACCAAGCCTCATCTTGACCCTGGAGAAGGGTGCTAAGTCAAGGAGTGTGGACAAGCAAGGCCAGCATAAGTTGGGAAGAGATGGTTCAGCTCCCATGCTGCACTCAAGACTTGCTCTGCACCAGTGTAAGCTGGGATGTGCACCAGTCCTGGTGTTTTCAATACTACAAGCAGGTCAGACAACACCCAAGAGACCACCCTATGCTGCCAGCTACACATCTCCAGTCCCAGTGAGCTACTTGCAGTGACTGACATCCAGGTAATCACAATCTCAGGTGCTTCAGACCAAACCAAGAGCTCACAAAGCACAGACACCAGGTTTTAGCTATCAGGGGTGGGTTTCTAGGTCTCCACAGTGGTTACTACAGCAGCACTGAAAAACAGCAGGTTTGAAACATCAAACTCAAATGAAATTAGCAAATCAGTTAAAGCTGAAGGTTAAAAATGAGCAGTCTCCATATGTGCAAACCCAGTTCTTGGATTTTTTTGAGGCAAGGGCTTTTTTTCCTGAGACCAGTAGTGAACTTAAGCTGTACATGGGAGTTGGTGGTGTCTCATCATGGAGATACCATCAGAAGAGCACAAAAGAGCACAGAGAGGCCTCATCCAACCACCTCCAAAGTGCCTCTTGCACATCTTGCTATTCCAGAGCACTCTTCTCTGCACCATAATCCTGTCTTCAGCTTCTTCCCCCTATTTGCTCACAGTACCAAATACCTTTCTTGGGTGTCTTTTACCTTGAGTCCTGCATCTGTCCTAAAGCTTTCCTCACTCACAAAGCAACCTCTCTGGGCTAAGAATGGGAGTTTATTATAGCATTTCTTCAGCACCTTGCATTCCTCCCTCACCTAGGGGCTCTTATAACACAAGTTAAAGGCAATAGAGAACTCCCACACATGAATTCCACTACCCAAAATCCCGTGTACTACCGCTTGTACACACTCTGACTGGCTTCACTAAACATAAAACTAAAACTTTCTCCAAGCCTTGCAGAAGAGTGAAAATACAATTAAACATGAGGAAATGAAAAACACTCAAACCAAGACAAGACCACACAGCACTGGAACGACAGACAATGCACTAGAACTTCTGGTGAGACATAGGTGCTCCTGCCATCTTCTCCCTTCTTGTGATAACCCACATTTCTTGGATAACACAGCTAAACCGTGTCCACACCAACAGCCTCAGCATCGGTCCTGCCCACAGGGAAATAAGCCAAAGATCAGCCTTGGCTAGTGCAGAAAACACAGCTGCAAGCTCTGGGTCCTGTCCAAGTTCTGTGAAGGTCAACAGCAGCAAGAACAGACCTCACATAGGTGAAATCATAGTATCATAGTAAGGATCATCTAGTTCCAACCCCCCTGCCATGGGCAGGGATACCCCACACTAGATCAGGCTGGCCAGAGCCTCATCCATCCAGTGTATTTACAGCTGTAACTGATTTCATGAATCAGTGTCCCACCATGGAGGGGGCTACTTTATTCCACCAGCATTATAAAATGGGGGCAACTCTCTGCTCACCATCACCCATGCCCATCCCCTTAAACCCCTTCAGCCTCTGTGCAGCCAGGGTGCCAGAGCACTGTCTGCATCCAGCTTCTTACAGAGGAGCTAATCGCCTTGCAGAGATTACACTGCACATCACCTCCATGTTCCAGTAATGTGTGTGTGCCACCACTTCACCCCTCCAGAGGTCACCAGGATGGACCAATTGAGACACTACCAGACACAGCTCAGCACAGACATGCCCTGAGCACACCAGTCCTCCTGCCTCTTGTGCTCTGGAACTCAGAGCCCAGGGTTTCACAGAGCCCGCATGCACACAAAAAGGAGGAAACACCTGGAATCACCATGCTGTCAGTAGTACAGCTGCTGTGACATTATAGTAGCAGTGAAGCATCTGACAGCATGGCTCACTGACCCATGTTTGCAGAAAATCCATCCCTGACAGTCAGGAGGGGATATTCTCTCCAGACTAGCCAAAGGGATGCAAATGAGAGGGATGCTCTAGCCAAAGCGCTACAACAAAGGGGCTGCTTTACTGCATTCAGAGCTGATGTACCCCAGGGGGGACTGCAGGTACCATTATCTGATTTAGCCCATTTGCTAGCTGCCTGCAAGGGAAATAAATCAGCACATGTACGGTACAGAGGGCACCAGAGTTCAAATTCAAGGAACCAGTAACCACTGGCAAGGCAGAGAAGTCCCAGCAGCTTGACAACGTGGTTCCAACAGATTTCCCCATCCCTAGGGACGAACACGGGCAAGCACCCTGCTCCTGAGCCTGATACCTAACTTATGGTGGTTCATGTGCCTTGTAATGAGCCTAAAGGGAAAGTAAAGCCAGGCCTGGCTATAAGAGACTGAGAGTAGCAATGAGAGTTCCTCCAATAAATTTGCCTGGAAACCAAGTAAGAACAGGGAAAGAGATAAAAACTGATGCTTCCTTTCTGCTTGAAAGGTAAAGCAGGAATTCCATCTGAGGATTCTCCATCTGCTGTCACATTGCGCTCCATCCCAAGTGCTTCACTGTCCTTCCCTACGCTGTTTAGCCCAAATCTCTCTCCTTGTACGGCTTCTCCAGGTTGTGTATGTCGGGACAAGGAAACTCACCCGCAGCTCATCGTGACAAGCAACAGCCTACGGACATTCCAGCATGGCCACGGTAGCACCAGGAGCGGCAGCCCCTCCCCACTACGCGGCCTTGGCGCCCCGTGCCTGCCGGAGAAAAGGAGCGACCGCCTCCCGCCCATGTCCCTCCAGCGGGCGCAGATCACCCAGAAACGAGGAAATCTCCCCGCCAGGCTCGCAGCTGGAGCTGCAGCCCCGGGGTTCCGCGGCTGCCTGAACCCAAGACCACCACCGGCCCTCCCACCTCGGGGGAGCGGCGGCCCAGGACCCGCGGCTGGTGCCCCGCTCACCTCCATGGAGACACGCCAGCCCTGCATGGCGCTAAAGCCGAAGTGGAGCGGGCGCGGCCCGAGTCCAGCCCCGTCCCCGGAGCTCTTCACCGTGTTCGGCTGCGACAGGTAGGCGCCCATGGCGCCTGCAGTGGCCTCCGCCGGCGGACCCGGTCCCCGGGGCGGCGGACCCTGTGCGGAAGAGCGGTGGCGGGAGCGGCGGCAGTAGCCGGGCCGCGCTCGGCCGGACCGTACCGGGCGGCACGGGAGGGCACGGGCGGCCCGGCACAGGCGGCAAGGTAGTGCGGGCGGCGGAACCACCCACCGAGCGGAAGTCGCGCGGCCGGAAGCGCGGGCTAGAGAGTCGCCGCGGGGGAACTGCGCTCAGACCGCGCGGCCGCAGCACAGGGACCGGAAGCGCCTACCATAGAGAATAGCGAGGGCTAGAGCAGTACCGGGTCAGGAGTGCGCCCCGCTCGATGGCCACTCCTCCCGCCCAGCCAGCTCGCGAGTCCCGCCCGGGGCTGCCCACCGTAGCTTTTAGCTGCCCGACAGCTCTTTCAGCCCATCCCCGCGGGTTCCCCCGCGCCGGGACAGACGCACGCCGAGGGCCAGCTTGCCATGCTGCCTGGGGCAGCCATGCTCCTACCACGCTCATGCTATAGCAGGGAGGGGAAACAGGGAATTCGAGACCAGCGGTACCACTGGCCGCCTGTGGCGTTGGATGGCCCAAAGCTCAGCCGAGGCGGCAGACCCTCATGGTGGGTGCTCTAGGAACAACAATTTACCTCGTACTAATCCATGCCCTCACAGTATAAGGGGCCCAGCCTGCCTCCACTACCTTATAAAAATTCATCCCCGCCCACCGGCCAATCAGCGGAGGCTGCTGGATCCTCTCTCCGACTCTCATTGGCTAAGCCGCCCCGCCCTCCCCGCCAGCGAGCGCTCGGGCGCCCTCTGTTCTGTGGTGTCCGCTGGAGCTCCGCCCACCGGCCAGTTCACGGAGGCTGACGGCACGCTTGCGGCCTTGGATTGGCCGTCGTGGGGGAGGCTCCGCCCCGGACGGCGCGCTACGCAGAGCGGCGGTTGGCGGCGGTGGTCTGTCGGCGGAGCAGCGACGCGCCTGGGGACCGGGAGGTGCCGGGCGAGCCCGGTGAGTCTGCGGCTTCTCTACTCCGCATCACTTTTGCTGGCTTCCCTCTTTTTTCGGTCCCTGTACTGCCTTCCGTTCCCCTCCGCCTTGTGTCAGAGCCGGCTTGGTCGGGCGCTGCCAGCAGGCCCGGGGCGCGGCCCCGACTGACAGGCCCGGGGGGCGCGGCCCGGCCCGGTCCGGCGGGCCTGGTCTGGCCTGGCCTGGCTTTACTTGGTTTCACTGCTTCGCTTCACGGCCCACGCTTCTCGCCCTCAGGTTGTGCTACCGCAGCATGTCGGAGGGCGAGTCCAAGCAGGTGCCGAGCAGTGGCTCCGACTCCAAGCCGGAGTCCGCGTCGTCCGGCCCGGGAATGACCTCAGTGTCTGCGCCGGTGACTTCCGCGGCGCCCCCGGAGGAGGAGGAGGAGGAGGAGAGCGAGGACGAGTCCGAGATTCTCGAGGAGTCGCCGTGTGGACGTTGGCAGAAGCGGCGTGAGGAGGTCAGTGCCAGGGCCGGACCCCCGGGGTGTGCGGAGAGCTCCGACCGGGCTGGGCGGGGCCCGGTGGCCGCTTGTCACGCTTCGCTGGCTGCCGTTCTTCTCCTTGGTCAGCCTGGGCCCTGGTGCGAGGGGTAGCATGAGGTGGATGGCCCTTGGTGAGCTGCGGGGCCTCTCCTCGGGCTCGGGGCCAGCAGGGCCGGGGTAGGGCCTGTTCTCCCTGCTCTCCTTCCCGCACCTTCTCTGTGGTGCAGGCTTGTCTGCACGGGCTGCGTCAGGGCCAGCTGCTGTTGTGTTGAGCAGGGAGTTTCTGCAGTGCTTCCGTGTGCATCTTCTCTCACAGATCCTTTGCTCTGGGAACAGCAAAGGGTAATGACTGATAGTCCTTGGTGTTTTTCAGGGGGTGTGATGTGAAAAGCACCCACTGCAGAGGCAGTTACCCAGTGCCATCAGCTTTTGAATTATGCTTTGGTTTAGATTTGCTTTGAAGTTTTCAGCTAGGATAAAGCATAGCTGGGCTTGTCCTATCCCCATCCACCTCTTGGTGTGTGTATCAGAGCTGTCCTGTCTGGAGACATGAGCAGATTAGGTCTTATTGTGTTGGACCTCACCCTTTTTCCACATTTAGCTGTGCTGTGTTTATCTTGCTGGGGGTTGTCTCCCCAAGCTGGTTTCTGCTCTGTGTTGGCTTGGTGGAACCTGCTCTGACTGGGCAAGCTGTGGAGCTGCTGAAATACAGAAAATGTTTGTTCCAGTCCTGCAGCACAAGTGCTGATGTAGCTTTTCCCAGCCAAGCCAGGGCTGAGCACAGAGGTTCAGCTGCTTTATCCCTTATTGTAGGCAGGCACCCAGTGGTTCAAACTCTGTTGCTGGTGAAAGAGGCGTTTGTTCTGATGTAAATTTGGAGGTCAAAGTAAGGTCAAGGATTCCCTGCAGTTCCTTACCTTGAAAGCTGTCTTGGTTTGGTTAAGATCAGCCAGATCCTGGCATGGTGTGTTAAGAGGGTGCTGTTTCTGGTGAAGCTGTAGGATTACAGTAATCTGAAGTGCCTTTTCCTGTGCTTGGTGCTGAATTGGCACGCACTGGGGAACAAAGCTGACGTTTAGTTTGTGGAGCCTTTTCAATACCTTTATTGATCACTTTGGCACAGAGGTAAACTTCTTCCAGGGTTTTCTGTACTCTCCGATGTACAGAGTAAGATTTGGTAGGCTCCAGTACTTCCTTTGGATTTTGTTTTCCCCGTGTGCAGACAAATTAAAGCCCAAACACAAGTTCTTTAGAATCTTGGTGTGGCTATGTGACTGCCGCAGATTTAGAGCGTGATGGACTGGTTGGATTGAAGGGAAGCTGCCTCTGAGCTCAGTTCCACCTTGCAGAGAGAGGAAGGGCTGTGGAAGGCCATAGAACAAATCGTTGACTAACGTGGAGCAGACTTTTGGTCTCTGCTTCTCGAGCTTTCGTCTGTCAGGGCTGTACCAGTTCCCCACAGAGCTGTTGATTGGTGTCTCACCGGTACCGACTGCAGTTTCCCATTTTTGGATCACGTCTCTTACGTGATCACTAGAAGATTTTCATACACACATGTACTTGAATTCTGTGTTGTTCCTTGATTTTACATATTCATCTGTGGCCCGATTAGACCCATGCTTGTGGTGGGAATTCACCTACTTTAACTGTATGACATCATACTCCTCTTGCTGTCTGCAGCTTTGGGACTGTTCCTGGAGTGACCTCTCCCACTGTGGATGTTTCATCATGATGGTTATTTTGGAATGCCAATGATAGCTTCTGAGCACCCCACACACTAGAGCGAGGGTGTTTCCTGTGTCCCTGTAACTGGACATTGGGGATGTGTTAGCAGAAAGGAGGATGTGTTACTATGTGGGAAGGTACCATGTCCCCCTTGGTGATGCAATCTTGGTTCTTTATCTCATCAATAACTTCTTTGGGTGTGGGATTAGGAGGCAGGAGAACGTGATCATCTGGAGAGAGAGCAGCTGGTGGGAGTGCAGGTGGAGCCAGGGTGGTGTTAGGTGATGCTGGGTGTTCCCTGGTGTTCTTTTCTGCTTGTGTCGAGTCGTGCACCAGGCTGTAAGTTTGGAAATGTCATAACCTCACTTTTTAATATAATTTTATTACTTTTAATAGCAGCAGATTATGCTCAGCTCCCCAGACCGGAGGGGTCGTGCCACCAGCTCTGCGAGAGACCGGGCTGCCCTGGTCAGCAGGGCGGCTGCAAGCGCCCATTTAGCCTGAACGAGTCGCAGCGTGACCCCGCCGCCTCTGCCGGTAACAAAATGGTCGTGGGGCGGCGTCCGCAGCAGCCCCGCTGCCTCCCCACTGCCACCTCCGGGGCGCTTGGTAGCCGTTTTCCCGGCCCCACCCCCGCGCCCCGCCAGCCTTGCCGGGGCGGCGGCCCGACGGACGGATGCTGCGGCCAATGGCGGCGTGCGGGAAGCGTTACATCACCAGCGCCAGCGCCCATAGGCTGATCGCCGGACTGGACCCGCCCTCCTACCGCCGGCGGCTCCGCCGGTGTTGGGCTCAGGGACTGGAGATAGGGAGCGGATCAGGGGCCCCGATGGATGGGCAGGAGCTAATGGAGCTTCCCCTCTGCGGGACTCCTGTCCCCACACTGTTGCTCGTTCTACCTTTGCTCGGCTGGAGCGACATGGGTCCCGTGGGAGCTCAGCAGACCTAACCCAACCCGTGCCCCGGTTCTCCAGTACGTGGGGAATTCATCTGGCTCGATTTGGTATGCAGAATAAGTAAGAAAGTGAGCAGAGGCTGTCTGGGGTGCAGAGGAAGTTTCAGCTGGATGACAGTTTGAGCTGAGAGAGGAGTAGTTACAGAGCAGCCCTGCAGGAAGGAACCTGGCAGTGCTGGTAGGCAAAAGAGGAGACAGCACCGTGCCCTGGCACTAAGAGGGCAAACCCAATCCTGGGGGCATCAAGCATGGCATCGCTGGCCGGGCAGGAAAGGGTGGATCTGGCACTGGTGCAGCCTCCCCTTGAGCACTGTGAGCAGTGTTGGGCCTCACCATTGGAAAAGGGTGTGAAGGTCCTCAAATATGTCCAGAGGAGGTTACCAAAGCAGATGAAGGGGCTAGCAGGAATGTTCTGTGAGAAGCAGCTGAGGGTTTGGGGTTTGTCTAGTTTGGAGAGGAGTCTGAGGGATAACCTCATTGCTGTCTGTGGTTTCCTGCAAAAAAGCTATGGAGAGGGAGGTGCTGAGCTCTTCTTCCTGGGATCTAGGGACAGGTAGGGACAGGCATGGTTATGGTTTGAAGCTGCTTCCATCAGGGGAGGTTCAGCTTGGAAACTTTTTTTTTTTTTTTACTGAGAGGGTGGTTCCTGGAGAGGTGGTTGATGCCCCAGGCCTGACAGGATTTAAGAGGCCTTTGGGCAGTGCCTTTAACAACATTCTGTAATGTCTGGTCAGCCCTGAGCTAAATCTCACTCTGCAGCTGTAACCATGCCCCTGATGGTCCTCCTGACAAACACAAAAGTGAGGCTTTGGCCTCTGTGAGGAGCTGAAAATAAACTTCAGCTGGGGAATCTTAGAATCATAGAATCATTTAGATTGAAAAAAGACCTTTAAGATCATTGAGTTCAACTCATCTTGTTGCAGAGAAACACAGAGACAGGACCTGCAGGAAGGGCTTAGGGGAGTCGCAGGAGTGAGGAACAGACTGACAGCCTCTCCAAGCTCATGCTTGCCTTTGTCCCTTTTAGCTTCTCTCCCTGACAAAGCCTCTTTTCTTGCTGTCCCCATGTGATGTGTGGCTCTCTCAGTCAGCATGCATGTGTAACTTATGTTTCTTAGGTTCTCCAAGTATCTCCAGAACTATCTGCTGTGCCTTCTGGGAATAGAAACTTCTTAACAGAGATGGATCGCAGTACACACTTGCTGTGCACTTTAAGACTTACAGCCACTGCTCGGTATTAAACCTGAAACTCAGAACTGTGATTCTGTGTCTGAGAGCTACCCACTAAACAAAAGTGGCCCAAAAAATAATTGTGGGAAGACTTGTACTCTGCTGTAGCAGATCATTTTGATTTTCAACCCAGTGTTGGGTTAGGGAAGCTCATGTTAGGAAGAGACTGAACTACTTCCTGAGTTAGATGGACCTGTGGTTTGTCATGTGTTTAACAGCTGTCTATTGACCAGGTTTCTTTCTGTACCTTTTATGGGTAGGAAAACAGTTTGTGATTTTTTTTTTTCTTGTCTAAGCCAAGACTTTATTATAAGTACTCTGTTGACATCTTTGTAACTTGCTGAGTAAATAACCCATTTAGTGCTGTTGAGTGAGTCTGTGTCATACTGTGGTTGTGGGGGCAAGCAGACTGCCTTTTAGGGATTCATATGAGCGTGTCTTGTCATGGTTAAGAGAGGAGGATTGAGCAGGCTTGGCTATGTCAGGTATCCTCTTCTGCAGGCTCCTTGGGAAGCAGAGTCAGCAGTGGTACAAGCTCTTGCCAAATGCAGCTTTGTTCCCTGGCACAGACTTTGCCAGCATGTGGAGCTTTGTGCTGAAAGGAGAAAAGAGAGATACTGGGAGGAGGAGTGCTGATCTCTGCGTCAATACCTTTGCCCTTTCCCTGTGGATGTCAGGCTGCTCAAGGGTAGCAGAAGAACCTTGGGCCATTCTTGCAGTCCTGCTTGAGTGGAAACTCTCCCAAGTGCTGTCTCTATCCTGAGCAGATGGATGGCAGATGTAGGGCTTGTACTTCTTCCCTGCAGACTCTGAGACTCTTAGGAGTGGTTTCTGGGGTGGCTGAAGGGTGAGTTCTTGCTAGTCATCAACGACCTCCTGTAAGAAAAAATGACCTTGTGGTTGTCTGTTCTGTGTCTGACACATTACCAACTTTTCTGCAAGCTCAGCTGTTGGAGCACTTTCCATGCTATGCCCCCATAGTGATCTCTGCAGAGATCCAGAGGTTTGTTTTTGCTTTGTCCCTGGAGACAAATCTCTCATAGAAGCCTGTCTGCACAGACAGTGGTTGCTGTATCGATTCATTCTTGTTTTCCTTTCTGTGATGTTTCCACTGTCAAGTAAACCAGATGGAAGGTGCAGTCCTTTGTCCTTTGCTACGCCATGCAGGCTAAGACAGGATGGTGACGTTCATGTGGACCTGGGTGTCAGGAGCAGCACTTGAGGCAGCATGCAGTGTGCCTGTGAGCACACCTGAGTTCAGAGTTGCTGGTTTTCATTGTCTGCCACTGCTGGGAGGTCAGAAAATTGATACAAGCAGCACCACTGGCACTTCTGTCACTGCATGGTTTGCAGCCTTTCAGGTTCCCTGATGGCAGTTGTGGATGTTATGGCTGAATTTCAGTGCTCCTGCTAACATGCTTTTGATCCATGTTAGTGCTACCAAATGTTGAAGAAGGAACTGTGCTCAGGAGAAGCTGAAGCCAGAAAGATAAGAAGTGAAATGCTGTGTCTACTTTATTTTACTTCTCTGAAGCTAGTTGATGACTTTTGTACCTCTGGATTTACCTTTCTTCAGGGAGACAGGGTGCAAGATTCTCTGAGCTTGGAGTCTGGGATGCTTGAGGCTGATTTCTCAGCCACTGTTGTGCCTGTAAAGAAACTTGCTGAGGTAGTAAGAGATAGGCACTGGTCTTTCTTTTCCTATCACACCTCTGAGTTTCTCTATGTGGGGAGGTGAGACATTGTTCCTTGGGAAGGAGTCATTTGAGATGCTCTGAGCTTGGATTCTGTGGCTGGAGAGGGGATGAATTGCAGAGCTTCTGGGAGCAAACAAGCACTCGGAGAGCTGCCAGGTTTTTGGCAGGCTTTGGCAGTGGACCTGGTTTTGTCTTTTTTTCCAGCTGGTGGAGAAAGCTGATGCCCTGCTGTAGCTTTTATGATTTTTATTGACCGCAGGGCAAGATCCTTAAGGATGGCGTATGTGCGGTCTTTTAACACTTCTCTTAGCTCATCTGGGGGCTTCCTGGAGGAACAAACCCTTGAGATGTGTGTGAATGAGATGAGGGGCACTGTGGGCTGTCAAGGGAGCTGAGCTTTTGTCTGGGCCCTGTTCTCCACAGACCAGTTCTGTTCTTGCTTACCAACTGTAACCGGCAGCTGGCAGCCTGCGCTGTGCCGCCTGGCCAGCATCGTTCCCTGGCCTTTGTGTGCCTCGGCAGGGAGCTGGGGCAGCTGCCTGCTCTTCCCCTCGCCGTCTGGGGCACTTGGAGATGCCACTTATCCTCCAGCTGCCCGCAGCTGAGGACTGGGTTAGCTCTGTGCTCTTTACATAGCTGATCTATAAATACCATGGTGTGTACCTTACTATCAGCCACAGAGGCTTCCTCTTGTCAGAGCTCTGCCTCTAGACCTGCCTTGGGAGGCCCAGGGGCAGTGATCACAGTCTTGTGGCTGCTGCTTGTTTGGTGGGTGTGAGATTTTACAGCCAGGCTTATGCTGGGCAAAGAATTGCTGGGCAAGTTGTGGGGAGAGGCTGCTTGCTGTCTCACTCTGGTCTGTAGAGCAAACTCTTGAGTGACACAGCCACTGGGAAAGCACAACCAGCAGAACTGGGCTCACACAGGTGGAGCCAGGGTGCTTTTCCAAGAATCCCATGGTATCAAGTGTGGTATGAGTAGCTGTATCACATTCATAAGGATCACTGCTCAGGCACAGTCCCATTTCATGGGTCCTTCTACTTCCCAGACCTCTTGTCCTTACTCTGTGGCTACTCTGGCTTGAAGCTCACTGGCAGGTTTGTGTGCTTGTGTGTGTGCACACTGAGGAGCTCACCTGCACAGAAGAGTTTGGAAAACAGTTTAACCAAAAGACAGTACAGGTGATGGTGAGCAGACACAGGACTTGGCTAGCAACTCATTTCAATCTTTCTTTATGCAAATTTTTTGCCCCATCCCTGAACCTCCCATCAATATTGTACCCAAATGTTGTTCTTTAATCCCAAAATTGCCCATCCCTGCCATCATATTTTAAGTCCTGTATTTCTTTATACTGCATCTCCACTTGCCTCACACAATGCTGCTGAATGGGCTTCTCCTCTTGAATCACCTAGGTGGGGGTTCCTAATGGGGATGGTGACTTAATTGCTCACCTCAGTGGCCTTGGGAGTCCTTGGCTCAGTGTTCAGTCCCTCATGGATCAGGCCAGCCAGGTTCCCTGCTCTATTGGGTATTTTCTGATCACTGACATGGTTCTTGTCTCTACTCTGAGCAGCCTGTACCCAGGTATCTTTCCACAGCAGTTTGATAAAACTTTTTCAGCCTGCTAACGCAGGGAGACTCCTGCAGCTCTGCCTGGACTTGAGTGAACAACTATTGTAATACAGGAGGTGGAAAAATAGGGCTTAGAAAATGTTAATTTCAGCAGTAGCAAGAATAAAGAGAAATATCATCATTAAAATACTCCCCTCTGGTCAGAAAATGAGCATCTCATTAACATGTGGAGTTCTGCTCTAGCTTTTTCCTGTGCAGGTAGCACAGCCAGAGCTTCCGATGTGAAACCAACAGATAAGAGGGTGAACAGGAGAAGAATAGACAAAGACTGAGATGTTTTGCTGTGACATGTTCTCACAGTCATCAGGAGCAGAGGGAGGCTGAGCCAGGCGGTGTGTTTGGACTGTGGTGTTTACTGGTTACAAGTCAGACAGCTGGTTTAAGCTCAACTTGCAGCCAGATTTACTTCTGACATATATCCCATGGTGGTCAGCTTTACAGTGTAATTTTTATATGTGTGTATGTCAGGATCAAGTGCTTCCTCATCATTTTGTTTCAAAACATGATGTTTGATCACTTCATTGGCTGCTGTCTCACTTTCATACTATCAGGAATGTGATTCACTTCCTATTCACTTTCTATTCCTGTTCTGAGTGCTGTGGGTGATTCACTTCCTATTCTATGTGCCATGGGTGATTTTTACAGCCCAAGTGTACCAACGTCACTCTACTTGCAGCACTATACCGATGCTCTTGGCATTTTCTATTCCTTTTTTTGTAGTTTGATGCTTATCTTCTGATGTCTTCTTAGAGAAAGTGATGTCTATTAGTTGCCTGCAGGGGTTTGAAGGTCTCTCTGCCAAACGAAGATAGCACAGAATTTCAGGACGGACCAGTGCAAAATGCAAGTGTCATGTGTGAACCTCATGAGGTTCAACAGGGCCAAGTGCAACATCTTACACCTGGTCTGGGACAAAATGCCTGGTATCAGTCCAGGCCGAGGGATGAAGTGATGGAGAGCAGCCCTGCAGAGAAGGAGGCTGGGGTGCTGAAGGGTGAAAAGCAGGGCAGGAGCCAGCAATGTGCACTCACAGCCCAGAAGCAGTGTCCAGGGCTACATCCAAAGCAGTGTGGCCAGCAGATCAAGGGAGGGGATTCTGCCCCTCTGCTCTGTTGTGGTCAGACCTCACTAGCAGTACTGTATCCAGCTCTGGAGTTCATAGATTCATAGAATGGTTTGGTCTGGAAGGGGCATTAAAGATCATCTAGTTCCAACTCCCTGCCATGGGCAGGGAAACCTCCCACTGGATCAGGTTGCTCATGGCCTCATCCAACCTGGCCTTGAATACTTGCAGGAAGGGGGCATCCATAACCTTCCTGGGCAACCTGTTCCAGTGTCTCACCATGCTTAATGTAAAGAATTTTTTTCTAATATCCAGTCTAAATCTTTCCTCCTCAAGCTTCAATTCATTGTCCCTCATCCTGTCACTACAAGCCCTTGTAAAAAGTCAGAGTTCCCAGCACATAGACCTGTTGGAGTGGGTCCAGAGGAGGTCACAATAATGATTCAGGGGCTGTAACCCCTCTGCTGTGAGAACTGGCTGAGAGAGTTGTGGTTGTTCAGCCTGGAAAAGAGAAGGCTCTGGGAAGATCTTGAGGCCTTTCAGTACTTAATGGGGCCTTTGAGAAAGTTTGGGACAGACATTTCAGCAGGGTCTGTTGTGACAGGACACAGAGTGATGGTTTTAAAGCGAGGAGATTTAGATATAAGAAACACATTTTTTGTGCTGAGAGTGGTGAGATGCTGTCCCAGGTTGCCCAGAGAGATGGTGGATGCCCCATCCTTGGAGACATTCCAGGTCAGGTTGGATGGGGCTCTGAGCAACCTGCTCTAGTTGCAGATATCCCTGCTCACTGCAGGGGCTTGGACTAGATGAACTTCAAAGGTTTCTTCACACCCAAAACTTTCATCAGCAGAATTCATGGGCACCTGTCAGTCAGCAGCAGTTGCTTGGAGGCAGTGGCTGGCTATGACCCTCATGCAGGATGTGCTTTTGTGAGGGGTTAGAATTCATTTTGCTGAGCATGGAGAGGGATGTGGAGCACTGATTTGGCAGCCTGAACAAAGGAGGAGTCTGCTGTTGTCTCCTCAGTCGTCTGTCTGCATTTTTGCCCTTTTACTCTCATGCCCAATCTGCCAGATCTCCTCATGAACTGAGAATTACATTAGTGATGTCAGATGGGTTTGGTGTCTTGAGTCATATCTGATGCCCTGGAATATTGCCTGTGAGTCATAGACTTCATTTACACGTGGTAAACTTGCCCAAAAATGGGAGAAGAGGTGGTAAATCCATATCCACTGCTGTGTCAGGGCAGTTTTTGTGTAGATGTCAGTGCTTGAGGACCTAATTAATCCAATCAAGCTGGAAGGTCTTTGGACAGGCAGTAGGTCTGAGGAAGCAAGAGACTAGAGAGGGGTGTGTGGACACCAGGCATTGAGAGTCATGGATTCTGTCTTGTCCCTGCAGTACCAACACAGGCCTGACCTTCTGTTGGCTGAGGCTTGTTTAAACTCTTCTGAAGGTAAAGCCTTTTGACCTTCAGCTTTACTAATGGCACAGGGCATTCTGTCACCCTTAAGATATTTCTTAGATTAAAATGTGAAGGAATAAGTGTTCTGTCCTTAGTTGTCTTTATTTGGTCAGCTTTCTTTGATGGAATGTAACAGGCCTGACATTTAGATATTGGTATCAGTACATTCATGTAAGATCAAGCTTATATGAGACATTGAGGAGGCACGATAAATGTCTCCTTAAATCATGTCTCAGGCCTTCCCCACCTCAGTTATGCAGGAGGTGGGAAGGGAAGGTTGTTTGTGCTAAGCTGCTTTGGTCTTGTGGCTGTTTTCCATAGCTGTGTTCTGTAGCTCAGGCTTTTTGTGGCTTCTGTATTGCTGCCTGTGTTGCCCCATCACATCTGGTTTTATCATGATGATTTACTGCTCAACTTACTGAGTGATCTGTCGTTTCAGTTCTGCTGCTCTTGTGGTCATTTGTCCCCCCAGTGTGTCATCTGCAATTGCAGGATCTGGTGTGTTGCTTGGCCTCTCAGGTTTCTCTTGGAAGATCATAAAGAAGATGCTGACCTATATTGATTGGCTGTCAGTGTAAGCTGTCACACTGCTGCTGGAGTAAAGAGACTAGTTCAGCAGGAAGGGATCTGCAAGTATCATCTGGTCCAACTGCCTGCCTACTTCAGGGCTGACCAGACATAGTTAAAGACCTTGTCCAAAGGCCTCTTAAACTCTGACCCACTTGGGGCATCAAGCCCCTCTACAGGCAGCCTGTTCCAGTTTATGAGCACCCTCTTGGTAAAGAAACTAGGCTGAACCTCTCCTGGTGCATGCAGCTTTGGGCCATTCCCAGGCATCCTATTCCAGGGAGAAGAGCTCGGACTCTCTGGGACCCTTCCTCATGAAGCTGCAGAGAGTTGCCCTCCTCAGGCTTCATCTTTCTGTGCTAGACAAACCCCAAACCCTCAGCTGCTTCCCACAGGACATTCCTGCCAGCCCCTTCACCCTATCTGGTGTCCTCCTATGGACATATTTGAGGACCTTCACACCCTTCTGTCAACGGTGGGATCCCACACTGCTCACAGCACTCGAGGGGAGGCTGCACCAATGCTGCATCCAGCAGGACAATCTCCTTTCCTGCCTGGCTGGTGGTGCTGTGTTTGATGCCCCCAGTATTGGGTTTGCCCTCTTGGTGCCAGGATACGGTGCTGTTGCCTCTTGAGCTGCTGCCCACCAGCACTCCCAGGTCCCTTCCTACAGGGCTGTTCTCCAGCCACTCCTCTCCTAGTTCAACCTGGTGTTGCTCCCTCCCAGGTGTGGAATCCAGCACTTGGACTGATTCAGTTTTGTGCCATAGATGATTCCCAGTGCTTCAGTCTGTCTGGATCCCTCTGCAAGGCCTCATGGCCCTCAGGAGAGTCAGCAGTATCTCCCAGTTTAGTATTGAAGGTACTTATGTTTGTAATGCCAAGTTTTAAAGCTGACATTGTGTTGTGCAGCAGTAGAGAGGTCTTATCTCAGTGGACTCCTTTAGCTGCTCACGGTGTTTATGTGAGCTGGGAGGTCCTTGTCACTGTGTGTTGTGTTAAGAGCTCATGCTTAGATGATGGTTAGTGTGACCATTTAACCAAGTTCCTCTTGAAACACAGCTTATTGATACAAGCTGTGGGGTTTTTGTTTCCGTGTGGTCAGCTGGACACTCTGAGTCCATACTTGGTATAGCAGGGTTAAAATCACCGGAGTCCACTGCAAACTGGTTTATTTCTCTTAGTTTCATTAGTTAGTAATATGTTACTGGTACTTAGTTCCTACAAGACAGTGTTTAATTCCCCTGTGTTGGGGGTGGCAGAATGATTCCATCAGTGCTCATTAGCATAACTCTGTAGCTGAAATTGAATAGATTTGACTGCTAAAAGTGGCAGCCAAGGGAAAAGGGATTTCTGAGGAAGCCTTTATATCAGTGAGAAGCTTCCAGCAAATGGGATGCTGATGGGGTCCCTTGTGAGGGAAGAAAAGGTGAGGCAGTATGAGTAGGAAAAGCTGTGAAACAGCCAGGGCTTCAAGATGATACAAGTGGAGGAGAGTTCTGGATTTGCTGGCCAAATCTCAGTGTTGACTTTTACTTCAAGGGGAGAATTGGATCACCTGAAAGTGAAGTAGTATTTGTAGTGTGTGGTCAGTTGATGGTGAATAGCAGTGGTTGGTGGCTAACAGTTAAAAGGTAGATTCTGCCCTCTGTCTTCTCAAAGTACTTTGAGGTAGGAATCCAGTGTTGTCACTGCACATTGCATGATGCAGTAGGACTTCGGCTGTGATTGTAGCTTGGGCAAGCCTGTGAAACAGCCTGAAAAAGGCATTGCAGAACAACAGGGAACTCAAGTTGCTGGGTCAAGAAACCCATATACACGTTTGAATGCTGCTTGTCTGAGGAAAAATAATGTTACAGTAAACTTTGCTGCCAGAAGTGTTGCTCGCCTTAGATCTATGCAGATCTTACAGCATGGAGTCCTTCCACAGGCCCAGCCATTCTCATGCAAGGCTCTAAACTCTTTCCTGTCATATCCCCTTGGTGCTTTCTTTGTGGTCATTGATGTCTTATTAGGTGTGGAGGTACTTGTGCTGGGTTAACTTCTGCATTTATTAACTAAAGAGATTCTTGCAACACTAAGCTCTGTGTTCCATTCTTTTGTCTATTCCCAGCTTACAGCTTTCCCTTAGTTTCTCTCTGCTTGGATCAGTTTCCTCTCTTGGGAGTTTAATGTCTCATCACCTTTCACAAAACTCCTCAAGAAGTCAAAGACAACTTTCTGGAGACCTTTTTTATATCCCTTTCATATGTTTGGAGTTTTTTTGGTGGCTAAACGAACAATGGGTATCATAAAGCCTAAAAATCCTGGAGTACTGTGTCCAGTTCTGGAGCCCCTATTACAGGAAGGATCTGGACATGCTGGAGCGTGTCCAGAGAAGGGCCACGAGGGTGAAGTGGAGGGTTGGAGCTCCTCTCCTATGAGGACAGACTGAAAGAGTTGGGGCTGTTCAGTCTGGAGAAGAGAAGGCTCTGAGGAGACCTTATTGTGGCCTTCCAGTATCTGAAGGGGGCCTACAAGAAAGCTGGGGAGGGACTTTTTAGGGTGTCAGGGAAAGATAGGACCAGGGGGAGTGGGACAAAAATAAAAATGGGTAGATTCAGATTGGATGTTAGGAAGAAATTCTTCCCCATGAGGGTGGTGAGACACTGGAACAGGTTGTTCAGGGAGGTGGTGGAAGCCTCATCCCTGGAGCTTTTGAGACCAGGCTGGATGTGGCTGTGAGCAACCTGATCTAGCGTGAGGTGTCCCTGTCTGTGGAAGCGGGGTTGGAACTAGATGATCCTTGAGGTCCTCTCCAACCCTAACAGGTCTATAATTCTCTTCTTGCCAAAAGGGAGCTTTTACTGCAGAACAGGCTTTGTGCAGAAGCCCAGGGCTTGCCGCTTACACATCCTGTGATGTGCTCATATTTGGGTTTGTCCAGTTCCTGAAATGTATGTGCACAGCCCTGTCCTGGAATGCTCACTTAATTAAAAGTTAATGAGGCAGTTTCACATGAAGGTTGCATGGTAAGGATCTGGTCTTGCTGGCTCTGAGCTGGGGTCTGTGTCTATGCTCCCCGTGCAGGTGAATCAGCGCAATGTTCCAGGGATCGACAGTGCCTACCTGGCCATGGACACGGAGGAGGGCGTGGAGGTGGTTTGGAATGAGGTTCAGTTTTCTGAACGGAAGAACTTCAAGCTTCAGGAAGTAAGTCAATGCATTTCTCAAGAAAGCCTGGAGAAGAGAAGGCTCAGGGGTGACCTCATTGCCCTCTACAACTACCTGAAAGGTGGTTGTAGACAGGAAGGGGTTGGTCTCTTCTCCCAGGCAACCAGCACCAGAACAAGGGGACACAGTCTCAAGCTGTGCCAGGGGAGGTTTAGACTCGAAGTGAGGAGAAAGTTCTTCACTGAGCGAGTCATTTGTCATTGGAATGTGCTGCCCAGGGAGGTGGTGGAGTCACCGTCCCTGGAGGTGTTCAAGAGGAGATTGGACGTGGCACTTGGTGCCATGGTCTACTCGTGAGGTCTGTGGAGACAGGTTGGACTCGATGATCCTTGGGGTCTCTTCCAACCTTAGTTATACTGTGATACTGTAATGCTTTGAATTAGGGTGGGATTAGAAATATTGGTGAGCTTTCATATGGATTATTGACTGGATATGGAGCGCTGCTCAAGTGTAGCAGCTTCAGCCTGGCTTGTGCGGAAAATGTGACAGAAAACCACTGCTGTGCTCTTTCCATGGGCTCTTGGGTTGGATTGGTCTTGGTGATTGTGGTGGTTTGAGCCTTAACTGGGGTTTAAGAGCTCAGATGGGGGCAAGGCTGAGAATCCCTCCCCTGTTTCCCCTCCTCCTCTTTGCCAATAGAGAGAGGAAAAAAAAAAAGGAGAGGGGAGCAAATCCACCAAGAAATAATTTGGGTTTGGCTTGGAAGTAGAGAGGCAAAGAAGTTTTCTTTAAACAGTATATCTGTATATATATTTATGTAACAATGACAGGCAGGGTTCACAAGGGTAAGGAACAAGGATGGAAGGGAAAAGGAAAATCAAAAATATGAGATCCAGAACCAGTCCTTTGCAAAGTGTGGAAGCAGCAGGGAGGACCACGTGGCAGGGGAGCAGCAAGCCAGCAGCATCTCTTTCATCCCCGTGAAGCAGAAGGAAGAGAGAGAGCAATGGAGCAATGGCTGCAATGTCCTCCCTCTTACACCCCTGCTGGACAAGGGGTGTGGGGAGTGGAACAGCCCCAAGTCAGTTTCCCAGGGGAGAAAACACCCTCCAAGGAGGGCAAAAAAACTCTCACAAGCCCTCCCCCCATGTTTTTTTCCAGGATGGGTGTAGCCCACCACAGTGATCAAGGCATGCTCAGCCAAGGTGCAGTGTAAGACAAAAATCAGATGTTGTTTGTCCTTAGAATAGGAGCTTGAGGCATAAGTGTTGTTTAAGGGGACCAAGATACCAGAAGAAAGTAAGGTATGGGTAGATGTGGTCTCTGATGTAACATGTCATTGTCTTTCTGATGTTAAGGAAAAAGTTAAAGCGGTGTTTGACAACTTGATTCAGCTGGAACATCTGAACATTGTGAAGTTTCACAAGTACTGGGCTGATGTGAAGGAAAACAAGGCCAGGGTAAGTAAAGCCAATCTCTGGGGCTTTCTCACTGTATGTGCTGCTAGTAATTAGTGAAGCAGAGGGTAATGCCTGCTCCTGCCCCTCCAGGTCATCTTCATCACTGAGTACATGTCTTCAGGGAGCTTGAAACAGTTCCTCAAGAAGACAAAGAAAAACCACAAAACCATGAATGAAAAGGTAACTCCCTTTCCTGTATGCCCAGATTTACTTGTTTACTGGAAAGCTCTTTCAGCAGAGAATCCTGATGAGAAAGCAGCTTGGTGATAATGTGGCTGAAACTCCTTTTTATTAATGTAAACTCATTTAGTTACAGGTTCTCTGCTTTTTGCTTTGTTTCCACCAGTTTTGCAGCTTCATGTGTGGTGTGACAGGCAGGTCCCTTCCCCTGTGTGTGTACAGGAAGGAGCATGATGGCTTGGGAGGGGAGGTGTGTTCTTGACCTGTGCAAATGCATAGAAACTGAGCTGAGCATGAGGGTGCTGATCCTCTAAGTTCTCACTTCTTCACACCTCTACTGGGTAAAAGCTCAGATGCTGCAGACTGTAAATCACAGAACTGTGCATTAGCTTCTCTTTCTTGAAAGACTTTTGTTCTTTTTGCCTCTGTAGGCTTGGAAGCGATGGTGCACTCAGATCCTCTCTGCTCTCAGGTATGTGAGTTGCTGATCTGGCAGTCCAGCTTCTGCTGAAGTGTTGCCTGTCTTGTGCTAGAATATTATGAGCTGTAAACATCATGCTGCCAAATGTTAATTGTAAGAGCAGCAACCCACTGTCAGGGCACGACTTCTGCTCTGCAGAGAAAATTCTGTGGCTGTTTGTCTTGATACAGCTGAGCTGTTGATGAGGTTCTGATGAGCTTTTGGGAGCTGACAGTCCTTGTTCTAACATAAACCCAAGCAGACTGAGGTACAAAACCAGCCTCCACTGTAGCTGGGACCCAAGGACTGGAAAGCTTTCTTGCTGGAAAACATGACCAGTCACCAAGTGCCTTTCTGATGCTCTGTGAATAAGACCAGAATAAGGCTCTGGTAGTTTTGGTATTATGTTGGAACCCTTTTAGCACCCATCTGCCTCAGTGAAGTAGTTTCTTTGCCCCTGTTACCCTGAGTTTCTTGGGAACTGCTCAGAGAAAGCTTTCTTTTCTCCCTCATGTTCTGGAGATTGCTTAATTTCCATAATTTTCTCCTTGCCTAGAGGCTGATGTACAGCCTTAGCTGGACCTCCCTGCTATTGCAAATCCCTGGGATGTGCCCTCTGCCCTCCTTCTCTCTTCTGATGAGAGAGTGAAAGGATGAAGGGAGGGATTGCTACCTCTGCAGCCTCCTGACCAGTGCTCTGTTCTGAATCTGCAGCTACCTCCACTCCTGTGATCCCCCGATCATTCACGGTAACCTGACCTGTGACACCATCTTCATTCAGCACAACGGACTGATCAAGATTGGGTCAGGTAAGGCTTGGGAGAGGTGACCCTTCCCTAGCAGACAAACTGCTCAGACAGAAAAAAGCATCTCATCCTTTCAGTTATCTGGCTTGATAGGCATGTGTGTACGCATGTTCCTCCACCTCCACATCAGTTGTGCCAGAAATTGGTAGCAGAATTCACTGTGGGTTGGATCACTTTCAGGTGCAGGGAGGACTGATACTGGATGTTTTTCCTTTGTTAGCCCCTACCTCAGTTTATCTCAAGGGACTGACTGAGAAATGGTGCCAAAACTTCCAGGTTTTGTGTGCATGTTACCCTTGAGTTCACCTACTCTTCATGTTAACACACGCAAAGTTCTTTTCACACTCTGGTGAGGCTTTGAGTGCTGTGTCCACTGAGCCCACATGAGTGCTTCTTGTATCAACCAACATTTGCAATCAAGTTGATAGACCCTGATGCAGCAAGCTGCTTGTCTTGGTGTCCTCTTCTATCATCTCTTGTTTTGGCCTGGACTTCAGGATGTTGGTTTGCCTTGGATCTGTTTGGCAAAGACATGCCCTGTAGAGGCAGCCACTCTCGGTGGAAATGTTGTATTTCATGGGTAAGAAGTGATTGTTCTGACAGTGCAGTGCCTCCTCACATACTCTGTTTCACCTTTGCTCTAAAGGTCTCTCTGCAGTCAGGATGCATCATGCTGTGCCTTGACAATGTTTGTGACAGCTTTGCTCAGTCATTCAGTTTTTGCCAGTTACCCAACCTGAGGAGTGAGCACTTGCTCTCTTGTAGGTTTCAAAGTCTGTGTGAATTCTGGGTTGGATGCTGACAGTAGGCAGGAAATGGTGCTCTGCTTTTTCATCTGAAAAGAGTCTCTCTTCATAAACTGCACACTCTGTGGCTTTTCTTCCCATCAGAGGACTTCTGTGCTGTTTCTTTGTTCCAGAACTGGTCTCTGTTCTCTGTAACAAACCTCTGATAAATTTGTGTACCCAGGGAGACCAGGTCAGAGCAGAGAACACTCAGTTCTCTTGTCTGCCTGTAAGCTCAGTGACTGGCTTTTCACACAGGCTAATGACATCCTGGGGTTTGCTTTCTTTCCCTGGCTTTGTCCAGGTGGGAGAAGTTTCCACAAGTTGTGTACATCTGATACCTGTGTGCTGGCAAACACAACTGCTCCCTGGCTTTCAGTTCAGGCCCCTTGTGTGGACTCGAGTACATAACAGTACTCTTTCTAGTTCAGTTTAAAGTCTTACACAGCTATAGCCTTTCTGGTCAGTAGCCAGCACTTTGTAAAACAAACCACTTGAAGCTGGTATCTGGAGCCATGGTTCTGCAGATCAACGAATATGATATTCTCAAGAGCATTCAGACTCCCAGCAGTGCCCTTCAGAGGCTGTCAGAAGGAAAGCAGCTCTTTAACTGTGCGTCATAAAGTTCCTTCCACAGAGTTACATCTTTGCCTGTTCCCTCCAGTTCTGTGGAGCTTTGCTTCTGTTAGATGTGGTAGGAAGGATGGGGATGGTTAAGTGAAGTGGAGCTGTGTTCTGAGGGTAGCAGTGTCTGTGCTCCAACAGCTGTATTCTAACACTGGGAGTGTGGCTGTGCAGGAGCAGTGCTTAACTGCAGTAGTTCCTAAGCAAACTCGACTCTGCTCCATGGCTGTAGAGCCTCTGTTCAGAAGTGAAGTGACTTATCTGGGAGATTCTGGTTATTCTTTTACAAAAAGGGAGTGAGTGGATGTGTAGTCAGCACAAGAGTCCTCCATATGTGAAAGCTGTGGCTCCAGTGAAAGCTGGAAAGTTGCCCATGTTGCAGAACATATTCTCATTCCTGCAGTGCTCACACAGCCAGGGTGGTCAAAGCTGCATCATCAGAGCTGCTGGCTGTGTTGGAGCTCAAACTTCTCTGGTGCTGCTGACTGTGCAGCAGCCAGCCAGGCTGTCTTCATGTTGAGGCCTCGGAGTGGTACTCACTTTGGGGTCACTGGCGATGTTAGGCCTGTGTTTATTGCTTCATGCAGTTATTTCTTACAGCCAACTGGTATCTGAAAGCTTTCGTGTTTGCTTAAAAGCAACAGGGCAGTAATTCTCATGGATTTGCAGGGAGCAATGATTCAGTGCACATCAGTCTGCTTTTTGATGCTGTCTCTCTCCAGCACCCTTCTGGTCTACGATCCTGGAAGCCTCTTTTCCCTCTGCTTTAAGGAAAAGGGACTGCTTGCTGAATGTGGGGCAAAAATCTGGTGAAGAGAAGCTTCTGGTGTGTTCTGCAGAACACCCTTCTGCCTGATAGAAGAGGAATTACTAGAAGAGAAGTGCCTGTGGCTTGTGTCACAGAGATGGCTGGTGCTTGTTGCTGTGATGCCTGGTTAGGTGCAGGAGCAGCCCTTCTGCTTGTCACTGCTTGCTGCCACTTCAAATTGCAGAACCACACATACTAGCAGGGCTCACCACTGTTTCTTTTATTCTGCATGCAATTCTGGTTCAGTCTGTCTGTCTAGATCCACCTGTGCAGGTAGAAAGGAGATTGGCTTTGTAGTAGTGTCTTGCTGTGACTTAACTGCATTGAGTTTTGGGAAGAAGGATGAAGTCTTCACACGGTGGAAGTATCTGTGGAGGGAAAAAGGCAGTGGGAAAGAGGGAGGATTTCTTATAGTGGTGAAGTGCAAAAGCCACCCACGATTCATTCATTTGCTAACCTTTTTATTTTTCAGTGCCATAAAGTGCAGGGTGAGTAGATTTCAGGAAGAAAAGTGTCAAGCTTTGGAGAGCATGTGATGAAGATAGGAAAGACCAGTTCTGAAACTGGTGTTACCAGGGACTGGAATATTGCAGCTGCTTTCTGGAGTTGTGGTTAGATGAAAACATTCCTTGTGAGAGGTCCAGGTTGTTTCTGATGCACACTGCCACAGGATCCATGTGCAGCACTAGGTTGCATCTGTGCTTATCTGTGTTGTCTGGCAGGTGGAGCTGTGAAGGGAGTGTGTTGCAAAATGTTTTACTGCTGAAGGTCCTCTGAGTGTGTTTGCTGCTCACCTGTGTTCAGCAGTGCTAGAAGATGTTTCTTGTGATTTGCAGAACCAGGCACAGGTGGAAAGAGATGCTTGGCTTGAATTAAAAATCCTTTGGGGATTTTAAGTTTTGGAGTGCCCCAGCAGAGCAGAGGCCTCAAACTGGAGCATTTTAGAACTGCTTCTGGTGCCCCTGAGACATAGCAGTGTGCTGGCATGTGCTGAATGAGGCCTCCAGTAGAGCATGGTGAGGAAGCTCAGTGTTGTGCTGGTGTATTTCCAAATGGTGCTTCCAGGCACTCTGGTGCCTATGCTTGCCTGTCTTGGACATATCTACCTCCAGGATTTGTAAGTGTTTAATTGCTATCTGTCCAGTTCCAAGCCAAGGTGCCAAGGGACTTGGTCTCATTGGCATTAACTCTGCTATTAAATCAGCGTGGCCAGGTTGAAGTATGAGTTCTGCTGCCGAGATCCGTGCCCAGGAGAAGCTGCTGGGATGTGTAGAGAGAGGTGGTTGTTTGCTGAAGGGGGTACTAAGGGGCTGTAGAGCACTCTCAGAAGGAGCAGAATTTCCAGGTGCTTAGCCTCAGTCGACCATAATCTCCTCCTTGGTCTGAGGTGTCTTGTCTCCCTTGCCCATTCCGGTTCTCAATTAGAAACACTGATGTTCCCCATGTAAATGTGTTTTATGAAGGTGGCTGGAGGCAGGGCCAGGTGCTCAGCCTTGTCCATGTTGTGCCATGATTATGACCTAGCTGTCTCTATGGATGTGAAGTGCTTGCTGTTTCATCAACTCATTGACTTCTATCTCGTTTTACTTCCCGCTTACGGGCTGCTCTGTTACCAACAGTCTTTCATAGGATATTTGCTAATGGTGAGCAAACTTCTCCGCTCCTGTGACGTGACTGCCACTCTCTATGTAACGTACCTGCCTCCCTGTGTGTGTATATATATATTTATATGTATATTTATAGATATATATGCCTGTGTGTGTCTGTACTGGTAGCACACACAGCCCTACACACTCTGGTTATCTCTGCGGCATTCCCTTGCTATAAGGCTGCTCCATAAAACTGTTGGGTTCAGGCGCATCCTGCTTCGAGACCTGGTGTTTCTGCGCTGGGATGCTTTTCCCTGTGCTCCCAGCCAAAGCCTTACAGAGAGGGAGCGCTGCCCTTTGTGAAGTCTCTTGGTCCTTAGTTCTCTTCCTCTCCCTGTTCTCAGTGTGTGCTAGTCCCTGGACCCTCGTGCATGCCGGCTCCTGCATGTCGAGCCAAGCGGATGCGTTGTTCCGAGCTCTTCCCAGCTGAACGTTCCACGTACATTAGGCTCTTCCCTGCTAATGCTCTGCTAGCCTGGGCTGGGCACCAGGCCTGGACTAGCCTTTGCTTTCTGCTTGGCTATCCACTTGCTTGCTGTAGTTCTAACTCCGTAGATGTTTTGTTTTTAAGATGACCGTTTCGGTGAACGTGTCTGGCTGCTGATGGCCAGAGAGATGTCCTGCCCAAATGAGTCCCTGGTTGTGAAGTAAGGTTTGCTCTTTGTTTCCCCAGGCAAAACTCTGGTTTTGGGGAGAGCTGTGCATAGGAGGGAGTTGGGCTGATGGGTTCTAGAGAACCATAGAATCACACAGTCCCAGCTTGGAAGTCACCTCAAGGATCATCTGGTCCAACTTTCCTTGGGTAAAGCCCAATCTGGATAAGATGGCCCAGCACTCTGTGCAGCTGAACCTTAACAGTGCTGGGGAAAGCTTAGAGTGCTGCAGTTTGTAACTCTGTTAAACAGAGCACTGCATTTACATTTAACATAATTATTTCACTGTGTGCCATCAGGGTTGTTCTTGATGGTTGGATGTTTTTTCCTACTGAGTTGGGAACCTACCAGCTGTCAAATGGAAGTGGTGGGAAGGGCTCTGTGCTGCCTTAGCATTTGCAGTAGGAGGGTATGTGCTGCTCTGCATCACCAGCAGAGTAGAGACTCTCTAGCTAAATTTGGGATCTTCTGTAGCTTAGGAGGAAGTTGCTGCAGTCAGGGCTCATGGCATTAGGAAGACAGGCTTCCTTGGGCATGCTTACAGAGCACTGGGAGCTGGGCAAGCCAGGCTGCCTTCGTGGAGTGGGAGAGGCAAGGAGGCACACTAACAGCAGACAGACTGGTCTGGGAACAGCCCACAGAGTGGGAATGTGGCTGAGCTTGGGCTTCAACATGTGTTCAACCATGCTGGAGGCACTAAGACATAGCAGTAGAATCAAGTCACCTCTGTGAGCAGAATCTTTGGCCCTTATTCTAGCATGGCAAGAAGGGCCTCAGCCAGTGGTCTCCAGGCTTGAGAAGATGATGTGGTGTTTCATGTGTGCTAAAGCAACATCAGATGGCCTGGAGGTACTGAGCTTCCTTGGCTGCTTTCTTGCTAATTCACCAGTACTGCAGTATTACTATGTACTGTTCATGTGAAAGCTAGAAATTGCTTTATCCTTGGATCCTGAGTAGTGACTTGGGTTTGAAAACACTAAATATAGGTTATAAACCTCCTGACTGGCTTCAGCATTGAGCTAATAAGGCTGAGTGACACACTTTCATATTTGATCTTAGTTTAGTCTTTGCTTCACTCTTGCATTTTGTTACCTGGTATTTAAAGACTCGTGCTGGGGTTTTGCAGCCATAACAGACATCTGAGGTGGTGATGTAGAAATAAAATAGGGGTTATTGGGAGATCTTGGATCTGGCCGCTGCTTATGTTGAATTTTTTCTTTTGTGTAATGAAGGCAAGTGTGGCTTAGAGAAAAAACAATGGGGAGCTGAAATCAGTGGGTACAGAAAAATCTGCCATAAAAATGGACAATATTGTTGCCCATGTCAGCATTCATATAGGAGGCTTTAACATGGGTTTGTGTAGTTTAGCTGCTCCTAGCCACACAGTTTGTGTGGAGTCAAGCATGTCCTCTGTGAGCCTGACATTTTCAATTGCTTCAGGCATCCTGGCCTGGATCAGGAACAGTGTGGCCAGCAGGAGCAGGGAGGTCATTCTCCCCCTGTACTCAGCACTGGTTAGGCCACACCTTGAGTCCTGTGTCCAGTTCTGGGCCCTTCAGTTTAGAAAAGATGTTGACTTGCTGGAAGGTGTCCAGAGAAGGGCAACAAAGCTGGGGAGGGGTTTGGAGCACAGCCCTGTGAGGAAAGGCTGAGGGAGCTGGGGTTGCTTAGCCTGGAGAAGAGGAGGCCCAGGGGAGACCTTACTGCTCTCTAAAACTACCTGAAGGGAGGTTGTAGCCAGCTGGGGGTTGGTGTCTTCTCCCAGGCAACCAGCACCAGAACAAGAGGACATAGTCTAAAGCTGTGCCAGGGGAGGTTCAGACTGGATGTTAGAAAGAGAGAGAGATTGGCCATTGAAATGTGCTGCCCAGGGAGGTGGTGGAGTCATCATCCCTGGAGGTGTTTAGGAAGAGACTGGCTGGGGTGCTTGGTGCCATGGTTTAGTTGATTAGATGGTGTTGGATGATAGGTTGGACTCGATGATCTCAAAGGTCTCTTCCAACTTGGCCTATCCTATCCTATCCCTTGGCAGAACTAAGGCAGACTTCCACAAGCAGAAGAATGTGTCTGTCTCTGCCTGTAGGTGCTGTTGGGAATGAGGTCAGTAGCTCTGAGTGGAACTGGTTTTGCCCAGAATGCTTCAGAAAGTCCAAAGTGGCTGTATTTAGATTACATTTTCTTAAAGGCTTTGTCTCCCCTTGGCCTGTGCTGTCTTTGAGACTCTCAGTAGTGTAAGAGCCTGTCCTGAAGTGAAGATTCGTCACATTTGGATTGTTCTTGCGAAACTCTTGTCGAAAAACCTGGGTGGAGTAACATGGGGTTGATGTCTATGTGTGATAAACTCACAACCCAGCTGCTGTTAGGATTATTAGAGTGGCCACAGTGTTTTCCAGAGACCTGCCTTGATTTCATACATAAGCACACATCATAAGGCAGGAAGAGAGTCATAGCTAGGAGACAGTCAGGGGGCTTCTGATCTCTGTGGTCAGTTTTTGAAATGGCAGCTAATGCCTGAGCAAACATCTGTGTTTTATGATGGAGTGTGTGCTTCTGGGGGAGGGGGTTTGTAAAGCCAGATTTGGTTGTAAGAATTGGTGTCTTTGGTCCTGCTGCTGGGGTACTTACCAGATGTGCCTCTTGTTATGTCATGATGGTAACAAACTAATGTTTATTTTGCAGCAGGTTCAAAAGCTGGCTCTTGCTTCATGTGCTTGCCTTCCTCATTCAGTGTACCTTCTCTGGGCTGCTGCAAGTCTTCTGGTTCATGAGAACACCAGAAAACTGTGGTCTTCTAGTCTGGTTGTCATTTTCAGTTACACAGGATCTCCTGAAAAGGTTTAAGTGCTCCAAGTGATGAGAACCTGCCTTTTCTGTGGTCAGATTAATTCTTTTTGTGTTACATGGAAGGCAACTGCTGCTTCAGCTTTGCTGTGTGGTGCTTTATTCTGCCTTCAGGTGGATTTCCAGGATGTGTAAGAGATCTTGTAGTCATCCTGGTCTTCATGTACCTTTTTCAGTATTAGTACAGCACTTATGTATATGCACTCCTGTTGTGGTCCTTGGAATGTGGGTGTTGTAGAAGTTGTCTTCATGCCAGTTCATGAAAGATCACCTGAATGCAAGCTTAGCAAGTATTCACAGCTTCCTGTGTGTGCTCAGGGCTTACCTTCTGGAGAGCAGCAGACAGTTGAGGAATTGGAGTATGTGTCCCATGTGAGGAGAGGCTGAGAGAGCTGAACCTATTTGGCCTGAAGAGGAAAGGGCTCAGGGAGGTCAATTCAATCTGTATAAGCAGTTGATGAAGAGGGAGCCAATCTCTGTACTGCCCACTGACAGAGCAGGAGGTGATGGGAACAAACTGAAGTATGTGAAGTTCCATTTAATACAAGAATACCCTTTTCTTACTGTGAGGGTAGTCAGACCCTGGAACAGGTTGCCCAGTGAGGTTGTGGAATCATTCTCCCTGGAGATACTCAAAACTGAACCGCTGAACCACGGTTCTAGAGTACCTGTTCCAGCTGACCTGCATGAGCAGGGGTCTTGAGCTGTATTCTCAAGATGTTCCTTCCAACTGAGACAATTTTGTGATGTAGGCCTTGAGGCACGTGGGCTGAGGAGTGTTTCACTCCAGCTTCTGTTTTCAGGGGGGAGCTCTTCTATTTATTAGGTCTTCCAAGATCCTTTGTGCAGCTTCCCTCTGACATGTTGTGAAACAGTAACAGCAAAGAGGTGAAGTCTGAAGTGCAGCGAAGTCAAGCCTGAGATGCTCAAACTTGTGGGCCCTGATAACATTTCAATCAAATGTGCATTTATACTGTTTCAGTCCAATTTTCTGATCAGAAGAGCTGCTTCAAACAAATAGTTTCCATAGGCATGTTTCTGAGGCCTCTGGTTTTCAGCATACATCGTTCTTCTAGGAATAAAAGATTATTCCAGAGGAGCTGGGTCTGCACTTTTCAGTGACTGTCTCTTGGTTTTCTGACTGCATGTAGTTCTTGCACCATCCTATGAGGCTGCTGCAGTTCAGTTGTGAAAGAACTGAGGAAGAATATCCATCCTTTGGCTTTCTGTGTTTCAGAAGGATGCACCATAGGACCTGCATTCCTCTAGTCTGGAACTTAGAATTTGTGTTTGTGAGCAGGCTTTCAGTCTCCCCACACACTTTGTTTGGAATGAAGCTGTTTATATAATGAACTCTCACAGATAAAATCCTAATAAGCTCTGAAGTCCCTGCTCAAGAGCCTGCATGCAGCCAGGATTGACAAGTACTTACCTTACAAGGTCCTCCTCATTTGTTCTTGTGTCTGTGCTCTTCCAGATCCCACTCACTTTCCACTTCCACATAATGGACATGGTCAAACACAGCAACTCAAAACTCTGAATGCTTTTTAAACTTAAGCATAAGAATATCACCTACTGCTTCACAAGGAGTCTGACACAGCATGATCATTTTCCTTCCCATTGCTCATTTCTGTGCTTCCATATTTATGTGAGCCAGCAACATGCCCTTGCCACAAAGGCAGCTAATGATATCCTGGGCTGTGTTTGGCAAAATACTGTCAGCAAGTCAAGGGAGGGCATCATTCCCCTCTGCTCAGGGCTGGTGAGATCACCCCATAAGAGCTGGTTCCAGTGCTGAGCTCTCCAGTACAAGAGGGACATGGTTGCACTGGAGAGAGCCCAGTGAAAGGCCACCAAGAAACTGAAGGAACTGGAGCATCTCTGCTGTGGGGAGAGGCTGAGGGAGATGGGACTGCTCAGCCTGGAGCAGAGAAGGTTCAAGGAGGTTTAATCTGTGTCTGTAAATATCTGCAGGGTGCTGAGAGGATGGAGCCAGGCTCTTCCAGTGGTGCCCAGTCCCAGGACTAGCGGCCATAGGCACAAACCGGACCCTGGGAGGGCCTCTCTAAACATCAGGAAAAGCTGTTTCAGTGTGAGGGAGACATGGGCACAGGTTGCCCAGGGAGGTGATGGAGTCTCCATCTTTATTGCTACTCAAAATCCTCCTAGTCATGGTCCTGGGTAACTCTGGGTGTCCCTGCTACAACAGGGGATTGGACAAGGCAGAGCCCAGAGACCTCTTCCAGTGTGAACCATCCCATGATTTTATGGTTCTATGTTACTTTCTGTAGAGAAAGTACCTCTCTCAAAGGACATGGATTTGCTCTGTTGCAAGTGCCACTGGTTCTGCCTCAGCAGTGCTTGCCCTGACGTGGAGCCTGGGCTCTGCTGTAAGCAGAGAAGAGTTGTGCTACTGGGAGGCTGTGCCAGTGGCTGCAGTGAGGGGAAGCGTGGGTGTAAGCAGCTGGGAGGATGCTGTCTGGTGGTGGGAATTAGGTGTAGGGAGCTTCTCATGTACTGAACCTCTTTGCCCCTTCATCTTACTAGATATTCAGCTGTGAAAAATGATAAAATCCTCCAGCTTCTGGTGACCCAGTGCTGCACATAACTTTGCAAACACTGCTGATGGTCCCCGAGGCAGAGCTGCCAGGCTGTAGGATGGTGGTGTGTGGAAATCTGCCACATCTCTTCCTGGCTGACTCAGTGTTTAACAGCTGTATGCTGCTCTTTGTTTCCAGTAGCTTCCAAGTTGATGGTCTTGTCTGCTCTCCCTAATAGGAATGTGCTTGTCAACTTTGTGTGCAGATAAAAGTCAGCTGTGAAATGTCTTAGGTTTGTGCAGTCTCACTACTTTTGCAGTAGTGAAAATGTCTTGAGCATATGAATACAGAAGATAATGTGGCCTCACACCTGCTGTGGCTATCTTTTTAAGGTTGCAAGCAGACAATCTCATGTTTAGCTGATTATTTTTGGTGCCTGTGATGCTGGTAGAAGACAGCATAGGTGAGGTGGTTACTTATCCCCTGTTGCTGGGTTGCACTACACTCCTGGGACTAAGCTAAGAGGTTAGTTGTTGATCCTTCATGCTGCTGTCTTGTTTTCCTCTGCTGACATCTGGAATACAATGTGCTTGAGCACTTCACCAGAAGAGTGCAGTAACACTCCAAATACCTCAGGTTTGGAGAATGCTTAGGTGTTTGCAGGAGACAGTTCAGTGGCTTCAGGAGGAAGGGAAAGACCTGTTGGGCAGACTTCTTCCCCACTTGCCAAGAGGAAGTGTTGAATGCAGGACAAGAGTGGGTGAGCGTTGGACATAGGACACAAGGAGAATGTCTTCTGCAGATTGAAGTGTTTAAAAGGGCAAGTTGCTGTGTGATTGGACACCTCTGCTGAAACCTGCCACTGGTGATCCATGGGAGGTAGCACCACTGAGTGTGTTCTTGGTTGGTGCTGCTAATGATGAACAGGCACTCTGATGAGCTGCCTGCTTACCCTGGTGAGTTCTTTGCTCAAGTGTGTCCTTGAGGGTTTGAGAAGTCCAACAAGATCTGCATGTCTGGGAACCTTTTTAGAAGGCTCAGTATGAGAGGCTGGACTGGACAAATCTTGAAGGATTTACCCTGCTGTATCAGGCCCTGGCTGGGACAGGGCTGCCCCACTGGAGGGGTTTGGGGTCCCTCAGGTGCTGATCTTACTAATGTAAAGAACAGGGAGACATGGGAGAAATTCCAAGCTACACAAAAGCTCATCAATCAGGAACTGAGGAGGATCTGGTGTCTAGGGGAGGAGGGTCTGTTTGGGGAAGGAATTTGACCCACTTCCTTATGTGCATTATTAAGGTCCATTGGAGCTGAATCCTCAGCAGAGACATGATTGTGCACGGCCCTGGCCAGAGCTGATCTTGAGCAGTCTGTGTCACTGGTAAAACACAGAGCAGGGATGAAGAGGAGGATGAAAGATTCATCTTAACTTTGCTTGGATCTGTGGAACTGAGAGGACTTGGTGGAGTCTGTAAGCAGGAAAGCTCTAGAGATGAAGAAATCTGACTGGACTTCCAAAGAGGAGCCAGCACAAGAACAAAAGCAGTCAGCTACTCATGGATAGTTGGTTGGGACAGTAGACACTGGAGCAAGCTCCATTTCCAGTGCTTGAATAGGATAATGTGATTTGGTATGTACCTCTCAGCAAAGCTGGGCTGAGTTACCAAGGAAGGTCCATGTCTAACTAGAGGCCAAAGAACATCTCTCCTTTGAGGCTGGGAACTAGTTCTCATTCAACCAGGCATTCTCTTTGGTGTGTCCTGACCTGTTCCAGGAGCACCTGGAAAATCACAGGTGGTTTGGTATGAGCCCTGTGAGTACACACTGTGGCAGTATAGACCAGGAGCAATGGTGATTGTTCAAGAGGTGACAAAGGAGATTGTGGGACTGGGCAAGTTCAAGGGTGGAAGCAGAGCTTCAGATGGGGTGGTGAATCTGTGTTCCCTGGGGGAGCCAGCTGCTTGGTTTTGGAGAGCCATTTGCAGTCTTTTTGGAGGTGGCTGTCATTTGGGTCCATACTTGTGCTCTGCTGGTTGTTGTGTCTGGGAGTTTCTCCTTCCCTGTAGCTCTGTGTTTTGTGGTCATTGCCTGTGGAAGTGCTGGCTGCCTCTCTGGTCAGGGTGGTCATATCTTCTCAGCAGTTTTTTTGCATGACTTCTGTCTTGAGGCACTCTGGTAGCAGTGCCCTGCTGATATGCAGAAGAGTTGCCTTGTAGGTCTGTCCCTCTCCTCAAGGCCTGAGTTAGTTGCTGGTTGCAATGATTTCTGGCTGTTCCTAGGTTATAGTTGAGTTGCCTGTGATGAATGCTACAGATCTGATCTCAGGTGCTTTCAGAACTTGCACTTCATCAGGGAGTCCTTCCCAGCCTGTCTTCCTGTTTGGCAGAAGCTGTGATCTCCAGGTTTGCTCTTGGAGATGTGGGACTGATGAAGGGCCGATGTGACTCTGCTGTGCTGTCCCTCTGGGACCCAGAGGAGCCTGGAGCTGCATGTGTTGCCTAGGGTCTAGATAGGGACAGGCTATGTTTTCTTGTAGCCTAAAGGCTCGTGGCTCTCTTCTAGTGGCACCGGACACGATTAACAACCACGTGAAGACCTGTCGTGAGGAGCAGAAGAACCTGCACTTCTTTGCCCCAGAATATGGAGGTGAGCCTGGTTTTGTTGACCTTGCTAATGCTTCTGAGCTGTTCCAAGCATCTTGTTTGCAGCTACAGGCTTGTGGCAGACGTCACATTAACAGTTCTGGGTTATTTGCCTGCTTAAATGCTTCAACTCCTCTGTTGTTTGAGAACAGAAAAGGGAGAGAAGGCTGCAGGATTATCACAGCAGGCTACCATAGAGATGATCCTGCAGGTCCTGCTGAGTGCAGGGATGGACTGATAACAGAGCTCTATTTTCTATGTTACAGAAGTTGCCAATGTCACTACTGCTGTGGACATTTACTCCTTTGGGATGTGTGCACTGGAGGTGAGTGTGGAACCACTGGCTCTGGGACAGAGAAGGAATCTGAGGGAAGGAGATGGCTCTGTAGAGATGCTGTGGTTATGGGTGGGTTGGCTTTGAAATGTACTCTTTGTTCTCCAAGTCAAATGCACTTTGCCTTGGTGAGATCTGTGCTGGGGCTTCCCCAGTGCCTTACTGAGCAATTATTAGCTCATTAATGCATGGTTCTTTCTGCAGTTCTTCATGTGGAGTTCATTACTCTGCAGGGCTTGATAGGATGAGAGGAAACAGCTTCAAGTTGTGCCAGAGGAGATTTAGGTTGGAACATTTTTCCCCTAAAAGAGTTGTCAAGCCCTGGAACAGGCTGCTCAGGGCAGTCATGGAGTCCCCATCCCTGGAGAGATTTAGAAGTCATGTAGATGTGATGCTGAGGGATGTGGTTTATTGGTGATCTGATTTTGTGGTTCTGAAGTCTGATCCATTAGCTGGTGGGAGCAGTCACTACAACAAACTGTACATGATGTACTTGGCAACCAGAACTCCTCTTCTTGGGGGTTACCTGTTCCTCTGGTATCCAGAGGAGAGGACAGATGTAGTCCATAAACATTCTGGTCCAGAACAGTCCCTACCTGAGACAGGAACTGGTTGCAGCCATGTACAGATCTGATGTACCTGACCTTAGGAGCTTAGTGGTTCCTCTGTCCTTGCAATCAGTAGGCCTAAGTCTAGCAAACAGGAGCTGTTGGTATTTTCTGGGAAGAACTGTCAGAGCCATCACAAAGAAATGAAGCCATCACAAAGAGAGTGCTGCACATCCTGTAAAGGAAGGAGGAAGAGAGCTGTTGGAAGCACACCACTCCTGGGAAGCAAAACTTGAGTTGAATCATAGAATGGTTTGGGTTGGAAGGGACCTTTAAAGGTCATGTATTCCAACATCAAATCTTAAGAGGTTGTCTGGAATCTTGTGCCAGCCTTTCCTAGCAAGGGATGTGTTTGCTGAAACCCATGCTGGATGGTGTGGTGCACTTGCTTTCCTGCCTGTAATAAAGAGCTAGTCACGCAGCCAGGGGGGACATGATCAGCTTCTGGCACTGGTCCAGTCCCAGCTTCATTAGAGGATGGGAATTGTCAAGCAAAGCACAGGCAAATGGATCAAGAGATTCAAAAAGGAGATGCTGTCCAGGGTGATGCTGGCTCAGTGCCCAGGTCTCTGGCAAGCTGTTAGGGTGCTAGAGACAAGCCACCATAACGAGGCAGACATTCTCTTTCTGCCTTCACAAACCCTGACCTCAGATAGCCCCAAGCAACACTGCTGTTGTGATTTCACTCTTGGCAGTGGTCCCCCTGAGCTCTGCTCAACACAGTGAGCAGTCCTCAGGCCATGCTCTGTGCTTGCAGATGGCGGTGCTGGAGATCCAGGGTAATGGCGAGTCCTCCTATGTGCCCCAGGAGGCCATCAACAGTGCCATCCAGCTGCTGGAGGACCCCTTGCAGAGGGTGAGTGAGGGAGGGAGGAGGGCTCTGTGCCCCTGCAGCTGCTGTGACATTGCACATCATCTCATGCAACTCTGCCTTTCAGGAGTTCATCCAGAAGTGTCTAGAGCAGGACCCTGGCAAGCGTCCCACTGCCCGGGAGCTCCTGTTTCACCAGGCGTTGTTTGAGGTGCCATCACTAAAGCTGCTGGCTGCTCACTGTATCGTCGGACATCAGCGTGAGTATGGAGTTCCAGGGTTCCACAGCTGTCCTGCAGAGCTCCACTCAGCTGCCAGTACAGTTGGTGTTACTGGAAATCATGACCTTAATGCTGCTTCTAGCTGGCAGGGCCTTGGGAACAGAGCTGAGGTCACAGCAGAGCTGAGGGACTGTGGTGCCCAGGCAGCTCTGAGGGGCGCGAGTTCAGCAGCTTCTGGGGTTTTCTGCTGTTCTTAAGTTGGAAAGGAGCTGCAGCTCTTCTGACTGGGTCTGATTTGGTTGGCTTTTTTTAATAGACATGATTCCTGAAAATGCTTTAGAAGAAATGACCAAAAACCTGGACATGAGTGCAGTGTTGGCAGAGATAAATCATGTGGACCGGGAAGGAGTCAAGATGATGTGAGTACCCTGTTGCGTGCTTGGATGAAGCTGCTCAGCTGCATGAGGAAGAGATGCCAGAGCCCTGGTGAGAGCACAGGAGGATCTGTGCTCCTTGATACTCATGCTGGTGTTTTAACTAACCAGGGAATGAGGGAGTGATCACTGCTGGTGGTGAAGGGACTGGTGAAGGAGAGTAACTCTTGGGTAGAAGAACACCTTGCACCCATGATCTCTGAGCAGATTCAATGGAGGGGACAATGTGAATTGTCCCCTGAAGGACAGGTGAAAAGTGAACACACTGTAGGTGGAACAGTCCTTAGCAAAATCTGGTTGAATCATCATTCCTGGAGGTATTTGAAAGCCATGTAGATGTAGTGCTGAGGGACATGGTTTAGTGGTAACCTGGCAGTGCTGGGTTAAGGGCTGGACTCTATGAGCTTAGAGATCTTTTCTAGCCTAAAAGAGTCTGTGATGCTATAAATGGTTTGGGGAAGGGACTTGGGCCAGTCACAGGCTTGTGAAACTCCTCAGGGCTTCCTTAATGGAGCAGCTTGTTCTGCAATGTACAAAGGGAAAGGCTGCTTTGGGCAGCTGCCAGTGACACACAGCAGCCACTTCAAATGTGGAAGTGGCTTCCAAAGTAAGTGACCGTAATAGCTACAAAGCACACGGAGGGTGCAAGAGTGATGTGAGATGATGGATAATGAAACCTCAGTGAGTCAGAGGCTTAGCTGGAGAGGCTAAGGTGAGGATGCTGTATTTCCAGAGAGGACTAGAGTGCTTCTAGGGGAGTCTTTGGGAATGGTAAAGGTTCAAAATGGAGGATGAGGAACAAGCAGCCAAAGCTGTGCAAGAGAGATTCTTCACATACATGAGACTTCCATCTATAGAGCATTGGCATAAGCTAGCCTGGGACTTGCTTATCAGGAGTGCAGTATCTCAGGAGTGCTGGAGAAGACAAAAAAGAGGAGATGTATGCTGAAGGCCTGCAGGGTGGCTGGGGAGTGGAGGCAGATACACAGCTAAGACCAAACCTGGCAGGCCAGAGTACTTGGAGGGATCTGGCTGTTACAAAGAAGCTGTGGTCAAGTGGACACTAGAAATCTGCCTTTAATAAGGTGATGAGGAAAGTGTTTTGCTGGGGAATTGGTAAAGTAGGAGAACATGTGTGTCCTCATTAGTCAAACCCAGAAAGAAACAAGCTACTTGCTGTGGACTGTGCTGGTGCTGACTCTGTGCCATGCAAGAGACAGCAGTGGCTTGCTTTAGAGAAAGATGTGGTGCTGCTCTGCCTGAGGGCTGTGGAGTGCCACCATGGGAAAGGACAATGTGCAGCTGCAGGCAAGAGCAAGTACAGGAACAGGTGTCAGATACTGGGAGAGGGTGAAATGCTGACAGATGTTACCTGTACAAGGCACACATACAAAGCAGCAGCAGTCCTGGAGGAGATCGGAGAGCTGAGTCCAAGGGGCTGGAAATTGCTCTCGCCACATGGAGGAATTGTGTGTGCTTGGGGGTGAGGAAGAGCAGTAACTGTACAAGATGCAACAAGAGGGTAGGGGCTATCAGTGCTTACTGTCCTCCACCAGCAAGGAAGCTGTTCAGTGGAGTTAGAGACTGAGGAATTAAATGAAATGGTGAGAAGACTTCTGCTGGGACATAGTGTTCAGAAGCCACCAATCTGAACAGACAATCTGGGAAAGCAATTGCAGAGAGCACAAGTGTCCCAGACTGCAGTAAGAGGCTGTTTGGACAGGGCACTACACCCTGAGGTGTAGTTTCTAGTTCCTGGTTTGGACTTATGTGGCTGGTTATGCTGTGCCAGCAGAGGTTCTTGCCTTTGCAGAGCTCTTCTGGAGGTGTGACACAGGCTTCAAGGGTCTGGTATGAGATGTCTCTGAAGAGCCCTGCTAGGAGCACAGTCTTGCTGGGCTGGCTGCCAAACAATTTTGCTTTGGACAACTGTCTTAGCAGTGATGATTGCTCTGCTTTCTGCTGTAACTAAGGTGTCACCTCATCCTCAGCTTCTGTGAACAGTTCCTACCTCTACAGGGAGACTGAAGTCTGTCTCACTTCTCTCCATACTCATCCTACCACTGACACGTCTGTAGTCTGGGACCTGGGGCTTTGCAACTGCATCCAAAGAGACTAGAGTGGATGGTTCTGATAGATGGCATCTCACCTCAGTGCTTTGTTTCTCTTTTCCCAGCTTCTCACAATCTCCAGCACTGGAGCTAGACAAGTTCCTGGAGGATGTAAGGTAAGAGGGGTTCTAAAGGGCACCTTTAACTGAAACTGGAAACCCTTGAGAGAGGCATAACCTGAGGCTCCTCGCTTGCAGGAACGGTATCTACCCGCTCACAGCTTTTGGGATGCCTCGTCCCCAGCAGCCCCAGCAGGTTGTGGTGAAGTCCCCGATCGCTCCTCCCTCCGTGAAAACCCCAACTCCAGAGCCTGCTGAGGTGGAGACCCGCAAGGTGAGAGGCAAGGAGCTTTGTCCCTCCCCTCCCTGGGCTGCGTGGCAGTCGCGTCACGGGGTCTCTGCTTTGGTTTCAGGTGGTGCTGATGCAATGCAACATTGAGTCCGTGGAGGAGGGTGTGAAGCACCACGTATGTTCCTTCCCATCTTCTGGCTGAGTGTGCTGTGTGGGGGTGTCCTGGGGCAGGGTTGCAGAGCTGGTGGCTCCACTGCTGGGGTCCAGGCTGGTCTCAGAACCTGGAACCCAAAGCCAGGTCCAGGCCTCTGCTTGAATCTGACTTGGCATGCAGTGAATGTTTTTGGCCCACCCCCAGAATCAGGCTTCCTCCATGGGAGGATGATACTGATGACTGTTAGTTGGAGTGGAACTGGATGTGGCTGTTCTGTGGGGCTCTGGAGGGTGTTGTTCCTTTCCTGATGGGATTTTGGGGTGCTGCTGGCTGGCTAAGGTGCCACAGCCTGTGTCAGCCCCCAGGACTGCAGCCCCTCATGAGAACTTCTTTACCCTGTAGTTAACATTGCTGCTGAAACTGGAAGACAAGTTGAATCGACACTTGAGCTGTGACCTGCAGCCCAGTAAGTACCTTTCCTCCCATGCTCTGGTGCACTGGGGCCAGCAGCATGCTCAGAACTGTAACTTTGACCCTTCCTTGTGTTGCAGATGATAACATCCAGGAGCTGGCAGCTGAACTGGTCCAGCTTGGGTTCATCAGCGAGGTAAGCAGGCTTGGGGCGCAGGGAGATGGTTTATGCTGGATCACAGCCCCGGACTAAGCTGCCCAGAGAGGTTGTGGAGTCTCCTTCTCTGGACATTGTGATTCCGGGCAACCTGCTGTGGGTGACCCTGCTTTAGCAGAGTGGGGTCGGGCAAGATGATCCTCAGAGGACCCTTCTCATCACCACCATGCTGGGATTCTGTGATTAGCTCTTTTCTAGCTGGGGAAGCAGGAGGAGTAAGACGTGCCCCCGCTCGGGGCCAGCAGCTGCCGGCTGCAGCCAAGCTCTTGTCCTTCGCAGGCTGACCAGAGCAGACTTACCTGTTTACTTGAAGAGGCGTTCAGCAAGTTCTACTACACCCGGAACGGAGCGCTGACGGCAGTGACTGTGTCATCTTAGCAGCCCCCAGGCAGCCGGCACGGCAGCCCTGTGGCCTGTGACCCCTTCTGTGTCTGTCCATCAGCGTAGGGCATCGGCGAGACCCCAGCTGCAGTGCTCAGAAGCTCACCCTGCATGTGCCGTGGCTGGGCCCAGCGACAATCCTCCCTGCTGCCCGCTCCAGGGGACTTTGCGCATCAGTATTATCTCCAGCCCTCCTTCCGTTGGGTGGTACCTGCAGAGCCAGGTCCTGGCCTGGGGGGTTCCACGGCCCCCTTCACGTGCATGGAGTTTGTTCTGTTTGAATTGTACAGTGTCTTTTGCACAGCACAGAAATGTTTTGGTTTTTTTTTTTTCTTTGGTTTTATTAATTTCTTTGTTTTGTTTTGTTTGGGTTTTTTTTAATTTAACGGTAAAGGGGGGAGCCCCAAACCCTGCTGCCCACTCTGCCCTCCACTCTACACCCGACTCTGGCACCAGTCCCCCCACTTACTGGGCAGGGACAAGCTGGGTCGGGGGCCAGGTTCCCCCTGCCCGGCGCTTCTCCTCTTCGCTCCCAGTTGGCTGCACTTTGTTTACTGGTTTTGCGCGGCCGCTTGGCCTTGCGCTGTGCGGGGCTGCGGCTCCTGCAGCCTCCCGGAGCTCCGACTCCCGCTGGACCTGTACAGCTGCGGGCTCACCCGGGGCGGTGGGGGCTGTCCCGGATCCCGATGGCAGCGCTGGGACCTGTCCCTGCTCCACCCCCGTTCTCGTCCCGGGGTGCTGGGCCCGCGGCTCCGCCCCTGCATCTCATTTCTATCATTTCCTATTTTTAATAAACTGTTTTGTAAATACCCGAGTCCTGTCTCTTTCCGCGCCCTTTTCCCCTCCCCGGGGCCCTTCTCTCCTCCCCGGGGCGGTTCTTTCTTTCTTTCTCCCCGGCGCGGTTCTCTTCGGGCGGCGGCCATGGCCTGGCGCCGCCGGAGCCCGGCTGAGCCTCGGCGGCTGATGCGGGCCGGGCTGGCACTGATCGTACTGGGCCACGGGAGTCTGGTGCTCGGTGCCATCGTCCACGGCTCGGTCCTTCGGCATGTGGCCGGCACCCGCCGCGCCGTCACTCCCGAGTACGCGGTGGCCAACGTGGTGTCGGTGGGCTCGGGGCTACTGGTGAGCTCGGTGGGGCCGGGCGGGGGCCAGGGGGCCGGGCTGGCCCTGCTCTAGCCGCGGGTCGATCTTGGGTCTCTTCCCGCAGAGCATCGCCGTGGGCATCGTCGCCATCCTAGTGTCGCACAACCCGTCCCGGGCAGCCATGGTGAGTGCGGCGCCGTCGAGGAGCAGAGGTCGGGCACGGTGCGGCACAGCCCGGCCCAGCCCCCTCGGCAGCCGCTCCCCTGGACCTTGTCCCCGGAGCCTCCTTCCTGCTCGGCGCCGGCGGGGAGGGTGACTGTCGCGGGAAGCGCCGGCCCGGCCGCACCAGGAAGGGTGGGCGGGCAGCGGGCTGGGCACAGGACACCGATCTGGGTCAGAAGAGCCTGGAGGCGCAGGGGAGACCTGAGCGGGGATCAGTCTCTTCTCTCAAGGAACAAGGAATAGGACAAGAGGAAATGGCTTCAGGTTGCGCCAGAGGAGGTTTAGGTTGGGCGTGAGGAGCAATTTCTTCCTCAGAATGGTTATCAAGCCCTGGAACAGGCTGTCCAGCATACTGGTAGAATCCCGATCCCTGTGGGTGCAGTGCTGAGGGACATGTGGTGACCTGGCAGTGCTGGGTTAACAGCTGGCCTTATCTTAGAGGTATTTTTCTACCTAAACCATTCTGGATTTCACGGTGGATGGAATTGCAGCCGGGGATCAGGGCTCTCTGTGGGGTCTCAGAGGATGGGCCAGCAGGGGGCAGAGTGCTGGGGGGAGCCTCAGCTCTCAGCGAGCTAGAGCTCCCATGATGCAGGAGCCAATGGAAAGGAGTCGTCTGGGGTCTCAGAGCTCACAGATGGGATGAAGGATGCAAAAGCTTCATCTGAGCATAGGGCTGAGCCATGCTAGAAGGGGTAAGAGGTTGCATGGGCTCACTCATTGCAAACATCTGTGGGGTCCCAGCACCCCTGTGACCCTGGAGAGTGAAGTGCTGAGGCATGGTGTAACCTGCCCTAGAATCTCCCCTGGCTTTGCCATGCCTGCTCTCACGTGTTCTCCTTGCTGCCTGCAGCACTGGACTCTACTGAGTGTGTCCCTGTTGAACCTCCTCCTGTCCACAGCGTGCAGCGTGGGCCTGGTGCTGGCCATTGCCCTCACCATCCACGGCCGGGGCAGGCACCTTGTCATAGGCTGCAACAGCTCTGCGCTGCCTGCCGATGCCCGCGCTGCCATCGTCACCAACGACTGTCCCTTCAACACCACACGCATCTACGTGAGTCTGCAGGGCCACCACAGTGCCCTGCTCCTTCCTGCTCTTGTCTCTGCTTTCACTTTTCTTTGTCTTCTTTCCTTCGCCCTGCCTCTCTTCCCCTCACTCTGCCTCCCTCTCCCTTTCTCTCTCCTGCCATGCCTGCTCAGCCTCCACTCAGCCCCATACAGGTTCCCTGGGTGAAGGAACCATGCTCCTGAGGAGCCTCTGACCCTCTGCTCTGCAGGACACAGCCCTGGCACTCTGGATCCCCTCCATGGTCCTGGTGGTCACAGAAGCTGTGCTGTCTGGCAAGTGTTGTTTGGTGGCCCTGATCCTCCGAGGTATTGGGCCCTGTGCACGCAGCTATGGCAAAGACCAGGTAGGTCCCATCAGTCTGGCTCAGGCTCCCTGCCTCTGCCCACCCCTGCTGCCTTTTTGCTGCTTTTTGAAGGTGCTGGGTTCTGATGGGCCCCTGTTCCCACACAGGCTGAGCAGCAGTGGGAAGGGGGGATGTCAATTTTGACCCTCTTCTAAGCCAGCATTGGTGGCAGACTGGCACCCCTTCCTCTTGGGTAGTTGCAGGGGGACGCTCCTCTTTATCTGTCTGATAGCCGAGCCTGTTCTGTCCTGAGCAAACAGCCTCCCCACTGTGGTCCAGCCCTTCACACATTCCTGCTACTCTCCACCTCTGGTTTTTACCTCTCTCCAGCTGCCCAGGCCAAGTACTGTGAAGGAGAGGCCACCACGTGAGATGCAGCAGCTCCTGGAGGGGCTGGCTGAGTCTCGTACCTAGCTGGATAGGTGAGCAGAGTGTGTGGGCTATGCTTGGGGGACAGGAGGGGACAAGCTGCTGTCAGTGGGGCCCCTGCCCATACCACCCCCCTGCAATGTCTCTGTCCAAGCACAGTGGACAAGTGCTGTCCAGAGGTGCTGGCATGAGCCCAGCCCCACATCACAGCCCTTCTCTCATGCCTGCTCTTTCCTTCCAGGCACTGCTGCAGGAGTCTGACCCAGCGTGGTGGTGCTTCCCCTGCCCCATGCTCCTGTCCTGGGTGCAGGCAAGGGTAGGGTGGGCTGAAGTGGGGAGGGCTGTGCCTTCCCCCCCAACCTGGGACAAACCCTGCAGGTTCCAGACACACTGCCCAGGGTCACCAGGCAGCCTTAGCCCAGCTGGTGCTCTGGGCCTTGGACGCTTCACCCCGCTCACCCCAGGCTGCAGGGCCCTTCCTGGCACACTGAAGGCTCTCTCTTATGTGCCATGGTGGGGGTGGGCAGAGGTATTTGGCCCTGATGTGGGTGATGGTGTCCCTGCTGCAGAGCAGGCAAGATCAGGCTGGCTGTGCCTGCACTCAGGCAGGCCAGGCAGTGGGAAGTGAAGAATCTCTTTTGGTATGAATCTTGTTTTCTTAAATAAACATTTCATTTCCACACTGTCTACTGCCAGTGGTTCTGCAGGGAGGATGGAAGGATGGGACTGCTGCTGGGTAAGCCCAGATCCACACCTGCTCCCCACCAGGCATAGGGATGTAGACAGATCAGAGAATCACAGAATTGTTGTGGTTAGAAAAGACCTTTAAGATTGAGTCCAACTGTTAACCCAGCACTGCCAGGTCACCCCTAAACTATGTCCCTTAGTACCACATCTACATGGCTTTTAAAGCCCTCTAGGGAAGGGGACTCCACCACTGCCCTGGGCAGGCTGTTCCACGCCTTGACAACCCTTCTGGGGAAGAAATTGTTCCTCATGTCCAATCTAAACCGCCCCAGCACAAGTTGAGGCCATTTCCTCTTGCCCTGTTCCTTGTTTCTTGGGAAAAGAGACTGACTGCTGCCTCACTCCAGCCTCCTTTCAGGAAGTTGTAGAAAGTGAGGAGGTCTCTCCTCAGTCTCCATTTCTCCAGTTCCCTCAGCTGCTCTTCAGAAGATTTGTACTCTAGGGTGCACATTTAGCACAGCTGGGTTGAGGCCAAGACACACACATGTACAGAGTTGTGGTCCTGTGCCTGTACACATATTCATGGACTTGGCATCCCTGAACAAACAGGAGCACACCACGGTTGAGAAATGAGTTTATTGGGGAGGAAGTGGAGGGTGCTGAGGAACAGGACTGAAAGATGCCATGGTCCAACTCACTGGAAAGAGAAACTGGTGCTTGGGAGACCCCCACACCACTGGCTGAGGAACTTGAGCACATCTTGACATGCAGGGCTGTGGGATGTCTGCAGAATGAAAGTGGTCTTGGCAGGGACAAGGGGGCAGCACTGTCCCCCTATGCCCAGGGGCACCCCAGGACTGACAGAGCTGCACAGGCAGAGCTGAGGCTGCTCCAGCTCCTTGAGCGAGGTTAATCCCAGCCCAGCAGCACACAGGGCCAGTGCAATAAAACTGCCCTCCACCCAGCAGGACTGTTTTGTTGTCACCAGGAGGGGCTGAAGACCCTGCACCCTGTCTCCCTGCCCCACAGGGTGCCTGGCATACCTTGACAGCCATCAGGAATTTGTTCCATGTGTCCTTGTTGGTTTCTCGGCCTGGCCGCTTGAACTCAATCTTGTTCCTTAGCACAGGGTACCCTGGTCACATAGCAATGCCCTCAGAAATGAGACCCACAGCAGACCCCTTCCCTGCCTGCTGTGGCCAGCTGGCCAGGGGCAGCTCCCATGAGGCAATGCCACCTCTTGTCTTCTGGAGAGCAGAATGAGGAAGGGGGTGCCCACAGTGGTGGGATCAAAGGAAGGTAGGAGACTGTCCCTCTGGCAAGGACACACCAGCCTGTCAAATAATGGCACTCCACTCCCCATCTTTGGAGCCAGAGCACTGTTCTTGGTGACCCACCCCTACCCTCAGCTTTTCCAACCCACTCCAGGTCCTGCAGCTCAATCCTCCAATGTATGATGTGTGTGAGCTGGGGGACACTGCATGCCAGGACAGACAGCTTTTGGGGTCAGGGCAAAGCAGGGACAGGTGCTGCCTGTGCTGGCAGCCTGGGCAGGCTCCTGGCCAGTGCTGTGTGAGACTAAGCAGTGACCTGGAGAAACATGGAATGGGAGACGCTGGAAGGGACCTCTGGGGTCCATATGGTCCAGCTCCTCTGCCGCAGACCCACCCTACAACACCTGCCCACTCCGGGCACGGCACCACACGTGAGCTGGCCTGGCACGTACCTGTCAGCACGCAGGGCAGGGAGTGCACCCCAGTGCCCGCTGCCACCAGCGAGGCTTCGTAGGTGTTGCGCTCGTCCTGCGGCAGCACCTGCTCCAGCCGCTGGTCCATGGACATGGTCAGCACCCAGTCCCGGACCTCCTCCCGCTTCTCCTCCTACAGGGTAGAACCCAGGACACCTCCTGGTACCACGTACTGTGCTGGCACCCAGCTGCAGCAGGAGGCAGCACACCACAGGGGACAGCATCTCTCTTCATGGGAGCTGAAGAATCCCAGCGTGGTAGGGGTAGGAAAGGACCTCTAGGGATCATCTCATACAACTCCCTTGCTAAAGCAGGTTCACCCAGAGCAGGTTGCCCAGGATCAGAACATCCAGGTGGGTTTGGAAGTCTCCAGAGAAGGAGACTCCATAACCTCTCTGTGCAGCCTGGTCCAGGGCTGTCACCCTTTGTGATCCAGCAAAACCCATCTCCCTGTCTGAATTCCAGGCCCTTTCCAGAGAAGAAGACTTCACTCTGGGTGCTCTGGCACTCTCACAGGAAGGAAGAGAATCAGAATCCTTTCAGTTGGAAAAATCCTTTAGGGTCGTTGAGTCCAACCACCATTTAACTCTACCTAAAGTGTGGTGCTGAACCATGTCCTTTAGCATCACATCTATGAATCTTTTAAACACCTCCTCATTTTCTCCTCATCTTCAGATGGTACCTCCAGGGTTCCAGTTTGTGCCCATTGTCCCTTGTCCTGTCACTGGGCACCAGTGTGGCCCCATCCTCTTGACCCCCACCTTTTAGATACTGAGAAGATCCCCAGAAGGCATAAGACACTCACAGGCACGTGCTGCTGGGCTGGGAGCGGCACTTCGAAGGGAATGTCTGTACCCTGGAAATCAGAGTTGTCCAGAGAATCCAGGTTCCCTTCTTCAATGGCCTGAGACAGGAGAAAGGAGAAGTGGTGGAGCACTACTAGGACAGCACAGTCTACACTGTGGGGATGGCATTACTGATGACCCTGGGCCCCCTAGGAAGTGGCATTTGTGGCCATTCTCTGCAGTGTTGGCTTCAAAGAAGGGGAAGATAGAAGGAGGAGCTTTGCTTTTTCACTAGCAGCTGCTGACAGCACTGGCAAGACTATTAACAGTAAAGTCTGTCAGCTTCCTAAGGTCTGGTGTTTTCTGGGTTCAACCTGCTGGTCAAGGAAGGAGGTGACTGGCATGGGGGATGCTTGAGTCTTACCACAGTTGGTAAAGCATTGGGCCATGGCATCCACCCCTCAGGTGATTTGCCTTCCCTTGGGACAACTCAGATGAGACCATTCTGAAAGCTGTAACAACCCTGGCAGCCATGAAGACCACAGGCCCAAACTGTCAGGCCAGCCTGCTCTTTGCTGCACCATGTACCCATGCACATAGAGAGCAACACAGCCAGGGCTGTGGAAGGTCCTTCCACAGCTAGAGTTAGGGTACTTAGTGCTGTGCATGCACCCACACCAGGCAACATTCAGGGTTCCTCAGCAGCACCAGCTGGAATGTGTACTGCCACATCTGACCCCAGGGGAGCCCTGGCGAGCTGAGGGGCTGTTTTAGCCCTGCAGTTTGTTTTTGGTATGGAACCCTCCCTCTACCAGACTATACTCACATCTGAGAGGTCCAGGAAGTGGTTCAGGAAGATGAAGGCCATGTTCTCCCAGCTGACTGCCTAGTACAGAGAGGAACCACAAGTGAGTGTGGGCAGCTTACCTCCACAGCCATGATTCTCCTGCCCAAGCAACGTCTAGAAAGGACATGGTCCTGTTTGTGCCATGACACCCTGCTTGCAGCACAGGTAATGGGGAAGGAGAGTGCACATCCCAGCTTGCTGCCCCTGGGGACTGCTTCACAGGCAGCCATGAGGACAACCAGGCCCAGGCTGTCCCACAAGATGGTGTCAGGCATGACTGCACAGCTGGCATCAGTGAGAACAAGACACTCTGCTTGCCATGTGTCACTATCTGGGCAGATGATCAGAACTTGCAGCCTCAGGAGTGAGGGCAACCTTGGGTGACTCAGAGCAATCAGGAGCCTTGATCTACACTGACAGAGCCACGGGATCTAAGGTAGCCTCTGGTTCACCCCTGGGCCTGCAGTTTGAGTCTGCTCACTAGCTCAGCTCTGCCCTCCCACTGCCATGCCATGGCAAAACACAGTGGCTGTTTGAGGAGCTTCCAATGCCAGTGTCCAGCTACTGCTGTGACTGCAGCTGGGGAAGGATCAAGCTTAGAATCCCTGATCCCAGGGTTCTCCACCTCCTTATCTGCTCTGGTGGCAGAGCTCTTACCTTGGCAGCTATCCCAGCTTCATAGAAAGCCTTGTCTGCAGGGAGGAGGTCAGTGTGACGCAGCAGGGAAATGGACAGCTTGGCAGCCACCGTGTCCTGCAGATAGAGGGGACAGTAAAGCCACAGCCATCAGCACATGATCTCATGAGGAATCTCATGAGGTCACACTGTAGTGACTCTGTACCCACATATTACAGAATCACAGAATGGTAGGGGTTAGAAGGGACCTCTGGAGATCTTCTAAGTCCATATTCTAGATGGGCAGCAAAGGTTAAACACTGCAGTCCTGACCATAAGTACCCTCACTGAGTGAACACACAGGAGAACTGTCCCCTGAAGATAAAGTTCTTCTGCCTTATAAACCTTCCACACCCAAACTCACACTCTTTGAGTCACAGAATAGCCAAGGTTGGAAGGGATCTGTGGTGATCACCTAGTCCACCCCCTGCCATGTTCAAAGCAGTCAGCTACAGCAGGTTGTCTCAGGAACATGTCTAGTTACGGTGCCTGAAGGGGTGGAGACTCTGCAGCCTCTCCAAGCTACCTGCTCTCATGCTCAGCCACACTCACACTCAAGTTCTTTCTTGTGTTTGATCATACAAGAATCCTTAAGTTGGGGCAAGGAATTCAAGGGAGATTTCCCTTTTCTGCTTGCCAGACAGGTTCTCATCATACCATAACTGGGAAGGCCACCTCTCCTTCATGGTTCCAAACAGACCACTCAATGCCTCAACATTCCACAACTGTACGTTTCTGTACAGGTTTCCAAGGCATCAGACTTGCCTCTTTCTGCCTGACAGCTCTCTGGACCCCCAACATCTACACAGGCAGCCACAGGGAAGCCCCAGTCTCCCCTACAACTTTACTGGGGTCCTAGATGTGGCAACCTTTTTCACAGCCTCCGTCACAGCTCCAGTCCCAAGCCCATACAGAGCTCTTATCACAAGTCAAGCAGGGACTCTGCTATAGATTGTAGCCTAGACCAAATCCCCATGAATATAAGACTCAAGACTCAAGAATACAAGACACGACTTGTGAGGGCCAGCACCCAGGGCTATGAACCACCAGAGCCCCACAGAAGGCCTAGCACAAAGGTCCAGGATCTGCCAAAGCCCCATGTGATGCCAAGCACTCGAGCCCACAATCTCTTAAAATGCCTGAGAGACCCAGCACACAAGCTCATGAGCTCCCAACACACTGTGCAAAGCCAGTCTGCTCTCAAGACCTTGTGTGCAGCCCAGCAGCTCTCACAGCCCAGGCAGCTCTCACAGCCCAGTTGTAAAGGCAGCAATGCCTCTCCTGGGAAGACCAGATTTTTCCTGTGTTCCCTAAATTCCTACTGGTGCCTCTTCTCTCACAAGTCATGCCAAGCACAGGGATCAGCTTCCCACCACTTTACATCCCAGCTCCAGGTCCTGTGATTGAGTTCATGTCCCTTGCCCCTTGTCCCATTGTAAGGACTCAGAGAAGACTAGCTCCAGTTCCACCTGCTAGTGGAGGGCTCCCAGGTCACTGCAGGCCCATTCTCATGCACCCATGCTGTGTAAGTGACCTGTGGATAGCCCTGGACCTGCATGTCCCCAGAGGGTGCTGCACTCAGGGTGGTAACCTGGCAAAGGAACTTCAGAAGCCTTACCAGTTGCTTCACGCCCTGAGCAGCAGAGCGAGTGGCATAGTAGTGAGCAAGCAGCAGCATTGTTTCAAACTCTTCATGGGCTGCAGTGTTTGCCTCACTTGACTTTACTAAGTTTTCACACTGAGGAAGAGAAAGGGAGAGTAACTGAGAACATGAGAACACAAGGGTGAGCTTCATTCACTTGAGCCCAGGGAAAAGTTGGGCGAGAGAAGGTTCTGGAACATCCAGACGCTTCTGGAGACTGGAAAAGGGCAGGGCCCTGGGAGCTCTGGGTTCTACAGAGTGCTGAAAGGAGAGGCTGTGGGAGAAGGGAGAGCAGAACTGCAACAGCAGGGAGCACTGGAGGCAGGGGTGAGTCTGGATGGACAAAGAGGGACTTGTGGATTTTGGTTGTGCTAGAGGTGGATGTTTATGGGACAGAAGCAGAGAAGAGGCAGTTGTGGGCTCTGAGGTATTTTGGGACAGGGAAGAATGAGCACAAGGCTGTAAGCATCTCTGGGGAGACAGGGAGGACTCTCATTTTCCAGGCTCAGTAGTTGTGTACTTTCCCCAGGTCCTCGATCCATCCAGGCTGCCAAATGTGGGTGTAGGGTGAAAAGTGGCATGGTGTGATAGTCCCCCATGTAGCAGAGACACAATGAGCTCTGCAAGGGTCAGTGCCCAGGCACACTTCTAGGATTTGGCCTTGAGTGCAGGGTTATCTTCTTTGACTTTTCTTGCCCAGCTATGCCCCCTTCATAATATTCTGCTGTCCTTCTGTCCACATAGTGGACATTTCCCCACCTCCTCTCACTTGGTGTTCTACAAACACTGCATGAGTCACCTGGCTAGAGACTAGGTTCTTCCTCCTCCCTTGCTGGGAGCCCCCAGGGTGCTGGAGTTTAACCACGGCCCACACTCACCAGATGGAAGAGAACATCACGCAGGTCAGCCCAGCTGGAGTAGGCCTCAGCACAATTCATGCCAGAAGCGTTCACCATCTCCACAAAGAGGCGCTTGTAAATGTTGAAATTCTGCAACCAAGGGGAGAGAAACCTTGAGGGAGCCAGATGGGGAGTCACAATAGAATAGAATAGAATAGAATAGAATAGAATAGAATAGAATAGAATAGAATAGAATAGAATAGAATTAACCAGGTTGGAAAAGACCTTTGAGATCATGGAGTCCAACCTATCATCCAACACCATCTAATCAACTAACCCATGGCACCAAGCACCCCATCAAGTCTCCTCCTAAACACCTCCAATGATGGTGACTCCACCACCTCCCCAGGCAGCACATTCCAGTGGGCAATCACTCTCTCTATGAAGAATTTCTTCCTAACATCCAGTCTAACCCTCCCCTGGTGCAGCTTGAGACTGTGTCCTCTTGTTCTGGTGCTGGTTGCCTGGGAGAAGAGACCAACCCCCACCTGGCTACAACCTCCCTTCAGGTCGTTGTAGAGAGCAAGAAGGTCACCCCTGAGTCTCCTCCTCTCCAGGCTAAGCAACCCCAGCTCCCTCAGCCTCTCCTCATAGGGCTTGTGCTCCAAACCCCTCCCCAGCTTTGTTGCCCTTCTCTGGACACCTTCCAGCATCTCAACATCTTTCCTAAACTGAGGGGCCCAGAACTGGACACAGCACTCAAGGTGTGGCCTAACCAGTGCAGTGTACAGGGGCACAATGACCTCCCTGCTCCTGCTGGCCACACTGTTCCTGATGCAGGCCAGGATGCCATTGGTCTTCTTGGCCACCTGGGCACACTGCTGGCTCTTGTTGAGCCTACTATCAACCAGTTCCCTTAGGTCCCTTTCTGCCTGGCTGCTCTCCAGCCGCTCTGACCCCAGCCTGTAGCACTGCATGGGGTTGCTGTGGCCAATGTGCAGAACCCGGCACTTGGATGTGTTCAGTCTCATGCCGTTGGACTCTGCCCATCTGCCCAGCCTGTTGAGGTCCCTCTGCAGAGCCTCTCTACCCTCCAGCAGATCAACTCCTGCCCCCAGCTTGGTGTCGTCAGCAAATTTACTGATGATGGACTCAATGCCCTCATCCAGATCATCAATAAAGATATTGAACAGGATGGGACCCAGCACTGATCCCTGGGGGACACCACTGGTGACTGGCTGCCAGCTGGATGTGGCACCATGCACCACCACTCTCTGGGCTCAGTCCTCCAGCCAGTTCCTAACCCAGCACAGAGTGCTGCTGTCCAAGCCACGGGCTGACAGTTTGGTCATGAGTTTGCTGTGGGGGACGGTGTCAAAGGCCTTGCTGAAGTCCAAGCAGACTACATCCACCAGATGGGTCACCTGATCATAGAAGGAGATCAGGTTGGTGAGGCAGGACCTGCCCTTCCTAAATCCATGCTGGCTGGGCCTGATCCCTTGGCCATCCTTTAAGTGCTGTGTGATTGCACTCAAGATGACCTGCTCCATAATCTTGTCAGGAAACCTCTGGAGGGCTCCTGCTGCCAAGCACAGGCTGAGGGAAAAGCAGCTCTGCACAAAGGCTCCTGGAGCAGCAGTGTTGTCATTACCTGTGGGTTGGCAGGTGCTCCATGGTGGACATAGAGACTCAGGGCTTTGTCCCAGCTACCCTTTCGGATGAGGTGGGTTGCGTACAGAGCCACATACTTGTGCAAGACTTTGTAGTTCTGGAGAAGGCACAGAGACAGCAGGAGCTTGAGATTCATGAGGTGAACACTTGTCACTTGGTAGAGATGGTTTCAGATGTGTGTACAACCCCAACAACTACTACAGCACAGATGACTTCTTTCACTGGAGAAAGCCTTAATCAGTAGCAATGGTCAGTAAAGAGGAATAAATGTCAAATTTGGTTTCATGATGAGGATGCCTCATTTCTACCTACACTAAGCCTCTAAAGCACATGTAGAAAGAAGGGTTTCTGTTACAAGCCTCTCTCTTCCCATGGTACCAATTACTTCCAGCCAAAACAACTCATTTATTTTTTTTCAGTGCTCCATTAATGATAAAATTTAACCCAAATATGTTTCTGGGTTCTAACACTTCCCTACCAGGCCTGACTGCCCAAGATGGGGACAGTGGAGCAGTGGTTTAGAGCTGCTGCAGTGACCCTTATGCTCCCCACAGACAGGAATGCTTTGCTTTGCCCTGCCCACTCATTTGTGCTGCCCTGGCTGTAGAGAGCCCAGACCCCATGCCAAGCCCCCATGCCAGGACCCTCTGTCTGCCTCCTGAGGGGTCACACAAGCACTCACCTGCTTCGCTGCCACCTCCAGGCACTTCTCCCACTGCTCCTGCTCTGCATACATATCCAAAGCAGCCATGACATCTATTCCCACCAGCTGGGGATGGAAACAACCATGAATTCACTGTGCAGGCATGGTTTCCTGCCAGAATCAAGGCCAGCATCAGCCCACCCAGGTCTTTTCTTCACACAACACACACAGAGCCCCTGCCCTTCTGCAGTATGGAAGTACAGACTAGGGTTATTCATCTGGCATGCAGAACCCATGGCTCACAGGCACACAGACTCCTCACCTGTGGGCACCTTCAGGCAAAAGCCCCATGAGAAATGTCCCAAGGACCTGCACAGATCCTGATACCATTCCCCAGCCGGTGAGACTTCCCCAATACGTACCGACTCGACCTTGCCTTGGTTCTTTAGATACTCCTTGTAAAGATGATCCACATATTCCTCTGACCTGCCAGGTAGAAAGAATCTTAATAAGCAGCAAGAGTAACAGTGTCTTGCATTGGTGCAGAGGCTGGATTTGACTCCATCTCCTTTGGGAAAAAGAGGACTCATGGCTCTGCCACAACTCTCTACGGTAGAAGGGGAAAGAAAGAGTCTAGGCAGCTCTTGGCAATGTGATGTGTGAGGAAAGAAGGGGATGACAGGACTTTCAGAAGGAAATGCATGCAGAGGATTATGCCAAGAAGAGGGAAACAGGGATAGGGATGAAAAAAAAGAGGACAATGACTTCCATAGGATGTGTGGCAATGGGACAGTGTCAGGATGGTAAATGGCTTGGGAAGGGCAGCTGTGGAGAATGTGCCCTGTTGATTGTGAAAAGACTGCTATGGGGAGCAGCAGGACAGGACAATGGATTACTTAGTGATGGGAGAGGGAGCAGAAGAGCATAATTTGAGAAGATCAGGGCATACCTGGGGTCCAACTCCTTGGCCACACGTTTGGCTTTGCTCCATTCCTCCCCTTCAATGAAGGCATCGATAGCTTCTCGGATGAGGTCCAAGCTGAGGTAGAGTTCAGCTGCCTACGGGGCCAGAGACAGTCCCATAGGAGATGAAACCCCACCAGCACCCTGCAGCACAGGCTGGAGCTGGTGCTGTTGGGAGTGACCAGCACACAGCAACAACAGCAAAGCCCTTCCCAAAAGGTAAGCCTCCTTCTCTACTTCCTGCCTTCTCTCATGGCCTGGTTCTCTCACACTATTCTAGAACTTGATCTCTTCCCCTCCTTCCTCCTCTTTGAAGCCCCTTCACTGCCTGACTCTGGATAGGGCCATCCTCCCACCACCCCAGGATGTGACTTGGCCTCCTTCCATTGGATGGAGCTCTCCCTTTCTATGTCACTGCTTCTACAGTGGCAGGAACCAGCACCTACCGCACTGTATTTCTTCATGGCCACCAGCTGAGGAGCCACTATTCGTGTCACCTCCACACTCTGTGACTGACCCAGGAATTTAATGGCCAACTCAGCAGCCTGTGAAGAGAAACAGTCAGCAGCATAAGTGATAAAAGCAGCTTGAGAGAGGGATGATGCTGGGAATAGCTCAGTCCCAACTAAAAGACTGAGAGTCAGGAGTGCTTGAACTATGCCGAAGGGCAGAAGCATGTCAGCCCACTGCAGCAGTTCAGAGGAGTAAAGTCCAGCTACTTTGAGGCATGGCAGAAGATCAGACAAGAAGACAATTGCTCAAGTTGGCCTAAGGGCACAGGTATGACTGGGAAGTATGAACAAGAACACAACCCAAAGACTGGTGGGCACAGACCACAAGAAGAAGAAAGGGCACTCGTCTAGCCAAGGGAGATATGGCCACAAAGACACAAGCACCTTGCTGGAAGTGGTGCCAGAGGAGGGATGTCAGTGCAGCGCAGGGTAAGCACACAGTCAACTGACTTCACAGAATGGCCATGAGGGCTTCCAGACCCTGCAATCACTGGAGCCTGCATACCTCCTCTGGTGCCCTGCAGTGGCCAAGGTGTCCCTGGGATACACTGCAGGGTGCAGGAGACTGCCCAGAGAGCAGAGCAAAGGAAGGGAATCCTAATTCCCCACTGTACCTTCAGCAAGCACTTCTCCACCAGGACACTGTTGCTGGGATCACGCACTTTCAGGTAGCAGTCCACTGCCTGGGCATACTCCCCGGCCTGCTCCCACTCCCGGGCCTGCTCCAGCAGCCCTTCCATTCCTCTGTGGGAGGAAGGCAGGCTGTAAGCAAGGCTGGGGTGCTGCCAGAGATCCTGGGTGTAAGGCATGCACAGGGAGGGGCATAGCAGAGTGAAGTCAGGGACCTCAGAGGTCCTTTGCCAAGGAATGCAAACAGCCAGGAGGAGAGAGCTCTTCTCTCTAACAAGCAATGGGGCAAGAGGAAACAGCCTCAACCAGGGGAGGTTTAGGTTGAACATAAGGAACAATTTCTTCCTGGAAAGGTGTGTCAAGGTCTGGAACAGGCTGTGTGGGTCTGTGGTGGAGTCCCCATCCCTGGAGGGCTGCAAGAGCCATGTAGACGTGGTACTAAGAGACACAGTTTAGTGGTGACCTGGCAGTGCTGGGTTAATGGTTGGACTTGTTGATCTTAAAGGTCTTTTCTAATCAAAATCATTCTATGATTGAGGACTCTGGGTTGACACACTGGTGGTACTGGAGACCCTGGAGATCTGTAAATGGCAAGAAGTCATTTGGGAGACTTTGGATGGCAGGAATAAGCCTGGAGCCTCCCAGAGCAGGGAGGAAGGATGTTAGGAAACCTGTGAAGTAAGAAGTCCAGGGTCCTCAGAAGGAACTCAATGGATTCCTGGGGTTCTGTCAGGCTCTCTCTGTAAGGTATTAGCACATTGGCCAAGTGAAAGACCTGCCCATCTGTTCCCTGTAGCCTGACCATAGCATCCCTCACCTGGAGCCCTTCTTGGCAGCCTCCTGGCCACACTCCTCCTGTAACTCCTCCAGCCGACCAGGCACATACTCCTTGCAGATCCGCAGGGCTTCGCTCCACATGCCAGCCTCCTGCACAAGCACAGTGGGGAGAAGAAATGTTCACCCTCCACCAGGATCCCCTGCACTCCTGGTGCTACCTAACACATCTAGCCTCTCATGCCATCTTGAGAGGGCACCCACTGGAGAAAACAACCACAGCAGCACCACCTGCTTCCTCCTTGAAAATGACACCTACATCTATTCATGCACCCAAGTTACCTCAGAGGAACAGGCTCATCCATCCCAGCAACCTCTGTGGAATGGACACCTACAGTTTCCAAACACACCCATGCTACCCCTGAGGACCATCTGTATTCTTGTCAGAGAGCTAAACCATGCTGTGAAATTCCCACCAGTTCAGACTTCTAAGAGCAGGCCAGAATTCTACTGGTTTCTACTGGAATCCAGCCAGGTTATATTAGGAACCACTCAAGCATCACAGAGTGGTAGGGGTTGGAAGGGACCTCTGGAAATTATCTAGTCCAACCACCCTGCCAAAGCAGTTTCACCTAGGGCAGGCCACACAGGAACGTGCCCAGACAGGTTCTGAAAGTCTCCAGAGAAGGACACTCCACAACCTCTCTGGGCAGCCTGTTCCAGTGCTCTGTCACCCTCACTCTAAGTTTTAGCTCATGCTGAGGCCGAACTTCCTCTGCCCCAAACATAAATGGTTTCTCTTTGACAACTAAGCTGACAGGGAGAGCTGGGAGATAGGTTTTACTCCTCCTCCACCCAAACTGAGCTCTTGTCCATCAAGCAAGGCAGACTATGCTCACCTTGTAGTACTTTATGGCCAGCTCAGGTCTCTGTGCTCGCAGGAGGAAGGCCTCTGCTCGCTGGAACTCTTTCTGCTCAAAGGCGAAGCGTGCCTGTCCCACAAGCACATCAGCCACACTGTCTGGGTCATGAGCCTCAGCCACACGCTGTGCAGCATCCCAGTTCTGGTTATGCACAAACCTAGGGGAATCAACAGGAGATGGAAGAAGAGGGAGAGAAAGGGGCAGAAGAATGCTGGAGAAGCACCCAATGGGGGAGAGGAGACGCAGCAGCCCAGGCTGGGGAAGCATACATACATCAGCACTGCCTCTTTGGGTTTCCCAGCTTTAATAAACTCTGCTTCTGCCTCTTCAAACTTGCCCTAGGAGAGAGGAAGGAACTGCTTGCATGACCTAACACCATTGTGTGACCTCATCTGTCACCACGAGGCAGAGGGCTTATGAACAAAGATGTGTGTGGGAGCCTGGGGCTGTGAATACAGAGACTTCTGAGGGAGCAGTGTCTGCAGCCAAGGAAGTGCCTGCTACAGCAGCCCTTAGGGACAACTGTTCAACTGCTGGAGTGACCAGAGAACTCCTGCCAATGCCAGGGGATAAAATTACCTCATCCTCTAGGAACATGGCATACTTTAAGTGGATCTCTGGCATCTTCTGCTTCATAGAGAGGCGGGCCAGTTCAAAAGCAAAATCAAAGACCCTGCACCAAAAGAGAAAATGGGGTGAGAGCAGGAGTATATGCTGTAAGGACATACCTTCATCAAGAGCAAAACATCAAGAACAGCACAAGATGTTGAGAGAGGAGAATACAGAAGGTCTCCAGTGAATGGGCACTGCCCATCCCTCCTGCTCTTGACCAGAGAGCAGGAGCTTTTAGAGCTCCCATGATGGAAATTCATCTTTTCACACCTTTTGTTATCCCCAGAGGCCTTTGGCTATACCCTTAGGGGAAGTCACAAGATTGCCTTGAGCTGAGTGAAGTGGGAGAGCCAGGTAAGAGCAGCAGAGCAGTCAGATGGCTGGCCAGGTGCAGACTGGGGCAAACACTCTCCAGGCAGGCAGTTGCTTATGGTGACATGAGGAATACCTCCTCCCATGGTCAGAGACTCTCACAAGGACCCCTGCTGAGGTTACAGAGCAGACTGTTTCTGCCTGCCCATTTCTGTCTTGTCATCTGAGAGACTAACAAGTGGACAGGAACAGGAGGTGTCAAGGAAGCAGAATGCTTCTGTGAAGATGTAGGGGTGGAGTGGGAAGACATGCCACATCCTAGACTTGCAGTTGTCACATGCAGACAGGTATCATGGGGGACCCTTCTCTCTTGGGTCAGGCAGATAGGAGAGCAGTGCTGGGCTGATGGACCTGCTTACCCACTGTCTGCTGCATGGTCAATGGCCATCTCCAGAAGTCCAAATTTACTGAGGAGTTTCACAGCTGCCTCCCCACCCAGGCTCTTTGCCCACATATAGGCCACATGCTTATAGGAGTTGGCTCCCCCATGTGTCTTGGCCACCTGTCCAAAGCAAAGAAAGAGGAAGAGCCCAATGCATCCATTTCATCTTCAGCAGGCTGAGTAAGGACTCCCCTCTCACACAGAATCATGGAATCATCAAACTATTTTGGTTGGAAGAGACCTTTATCAAATACAGCTGTTAACCCAGCACTGCCAGGTCACCGCTAAACCATATCCCTCAGTACCACAACTACATAGCTTTTAAATCTCTCCAGGGATGTGGACTCCACCACTGCCCTGGGCAGCCTGTTTCAGGCTTTGACACACCTTTCAGGGAAGAAATTGTTTCTGATGTCCTATCCAAACCTCCCCTGGTACAACTTGAGGCCATTTCCTCTTGTTCCTTTGGAGAAGAGACAACTCCCACCTCTCTCCAACTTCCTTTCAGGGAATTGCAGAGAGTGAGAAGGTCTCCCCTGGGCATTCTTTTCTCTAGTCTAAACATGATGCTTGTTTTCATGAGGGATGACCAAACCCAGCTGTTCTCTCCTGAGGAATCCTTCTGCAGCGACCACTGGACTGAGGAGAGTGAGGCAAAGGCAGAGCAGAAAAGAGGGTCCTGCCTCCTCAGCACAGCCAACAACAGAAGTGACTCCTGGCACTCTGTGTTCGTGCTGGAAGGGACTAGTGCTGGGCTGGGGCTGCACAGAGTGGTGATGAGCAGTGGCCATGTACTTCCCAGGTACCACATGGTGCTATGGTGAGGAGCAGGGCAGTGCCTTGAGGAGGGCAGTGCTGCAGAGAGGCCAGGGGTCAAGGCCTGCAGAGCAGCAGGCACAGGCACCTCCAGGACTGCGCCACATGCTCAAGCTGGGCAGTGTCTGCCATGTCTCCAGATTTAGCAGGGAATAACAGACAGAGCAACTCCTACCAGGATCATGCAGCCAAAGCCTGGCCCCTGCATGGTAGGACAGCTGTGAAGGGATCATTACCCTGTAAGCTTCTTCCCACATGTCATTCACTCTGTACATGTTTACTGTGGCCTTCCAGTCCTTAGCTTCTAGGTAGTGGTACTCAGCCTCCTGCAAGCGTCCCTCTGCCTCCAGCTCCTGAAATCAGAGGCAATGACTTAGTGACAATCTTGTCCCTGCTTGGTCTAACTGATCATCCAAGAGTGCCATGAGATGGACTCACCTTGCCCAGGTGCAGGTGGGTATCACTAAGCAAGTCCTTGTGGTACTTGGCCACCAGGCTAATCATCTCATCGTACATTTTACATGTCTTGTACATGGTAATGGCCAAATCAGGTTCATTCATGGTGATGTACAGCCTGGGGACAGAAGCACATTCAGATGGCTCAGCCAAGGACATGGCCAGGCCCTGCAGACTCTCTGTATTGCACACAGCTGGAGAGCTGGTGTCAGGCATTGCTGGTATCCAGCATGACTGGTGTGGGCTGCAAGGCTGAACTCTGCTTAGGCAAAGCCCTTCTGTTATGTCAACATCAGGTGTAACAGGACAAAGTTATTTCCTCCTGCTCACTTGTCAACCCAAGTCATGACTTGAGAGAGCCTCTGGATTTCGTTGGCCTGTTCTCACCTTGACCTCCAGCCTAAGGCTGTCTGTCCTCTTGAGATGGTAACATGACAACATTAGCTCAACTTAGTCCAATAGGTCAGCAGAAAGATTAAACCCAACATGACCTCATCAGCTGTATGCTCCCTTTCATGTCCTAGGCAGCCTTGAGATTAGGTACCACAGCATCAGGTCCACAGCTATGTTAGTCCCTGTACCTATAACCTTGTGCTGTTATTAATCTAGAACTGACAACATCAGCAATCTGGATGGGAATCACTCTGCTGACCATGCCTGATCAGATGCAGCAGTGAGAAAAAGTCTTGCCAGATATCCTCTGTTACAGAAGACAGTTGCACCCCCATCTGGACCTCCTTTCTGTCCTGGTGGACAAAGACACATTAACAGTCAGTGACTCTTCTTCCTGTGAATTCTGAAATCCCAGTTCTAGGTCTCCATGTGCAGATAGAATAACTCTGACCTTACCAAAGCCTGCTCCTAAACTCTACTCCTACATCAGGAAAAAGGTCCTCACCACAGCCATCTTTTCAGGGCTCAGCCAGTACCAAGGAAGGTGCTCACCTCTCTGCTTCTTTGTACTTGCCCTGCTTCTCCATCTCTTGGGCCTGGGTTTTATAAAGCACAGACACATCTTCCTCGCTCATGCACCTGATTGCCAGCTGCCGAAAGAACACACATGGGAGAGTACATCACACTGCACAGCAATTTCTTGACATGTAGTAGTGAAGAAGGGGAAACCCAACCTCCTTCCCATCCCAAGCTAGGGTATATGCTACATGCTCTGCAGTCATTTGTCACTGTGACCAAATCACACAGAAGCAGCCCCTTTGGAGAGTGCTATCTGTGTCACAGGGGCACCCACACAGGGCTGCTGAAGCGAAGAAGGACAGGATGGGAATACTAGGGACTGAGTTCCTGCTGGATACTGCATGCCCCTAGATGCATCCTTTGGGAAAAGTGCTTGTTGATCAGGTGCTGGTGCATGAGGCACCACCTCCTTCTCCTGATGGACATTTCACCAAGCAGAGTGAGTGCCCTTGAGGCTTTGGCTTCTGACTCTACCTTGTGAGCTTGTTCCCAGAGCCCGGCCTGCGTGTACATATCGATGGCATCCTTGGTCTGGTCTCCTTTGATGTACAGCTCCTCTGCAACCTGTAGGAAATGATCATGTTCAGCACTCCCACAGGACACAAAGAGCAGCAAAGACTATCACACAGAGAAACACACAGAAACATTCAGGTTGGAAAAGACCCTCAGGACCACCTAGTCCAACCGATAACCCTGCCCTACAAGGGTCACCCCTAAACCATATCCCCGAGCACCACATCCAAACCACCTTTAAACACATCCAGGGCTAGTGACTCAAGCACCTCCCTGGGCAGCATATTCCAATCCCTGACCACTCTTGCTGGGAAAATATTTTTCCTAATGCCCAGTCTAAACCTACCCAGTCATAGCCTGAGGCCATTCCCTCTTGTTCCATCACCTGTGAGAAGGGACCAGCACCAGCCTCTCTACAATGTCCTTTCAGGTAGTTGTAGAGAGCAATGAGGTTTCCCCTCAGCCTCCTCTTTTCCAGACTAATCATCCCCAGCTCTTTTGGTCTCTCTTCATAAGATTTATTCTCCAGGCCCTCCACCAGTTTTGTTGCCCTCCTCTGCACTCACTCCAGCATCTCCACATCTCTCCTGCATTGAGGTGCCCAAAACTGGACCAAATACTTGAGGTGTGGCCTCACCAGAGCTGAGTACAAGGGGACAATCACCTCCCTATTCCTGCTGGACACAGCATTTCTAACACAAGCCAGGATGCCATTGGCTTTCTTGGCCACCTGGGCACATCGCTTGCTCACATTCGGTTGCTTGTTGATTAGAACCCCCAGGTCCCTTTCTGCCAGACAGCTTTCCAGCCACACTTCCCCAGGCCTGTAGAATTGCTTGGGGACTATGGTCTGTGGACTCACCTGGTACTCCTGTAAAGCTGCATAGTGCTGGGCAATCCTGAGGTAATACTTGGCTGCTGTTTTTTTGTCCTGGAGGTCCAAAATGTAGATGGCCTTCTTCCATTGCCGGGCTCCCATGGCTGCCTCAATGGCCTTAATTGAGCACCTAGTGCCAAAAATGAAACTCTTTGGAGACTGCCAGCAGCCTTTGCTCCAGCTGAGTTAAGGGATCTAGGGAGACCAAAGTGGTCTGCTGCTTGATTCTTCTTTCTGGGTGAGTGCAGCAAAAGAGCTGACTAACTGGTAAAGCTATGAAGGAGAGCTGGGAAGAGTAATTAGGGCTGATGGACCTTGGGAGAGATGTAAGGAGACATCCTTAGGGCTGATGGACCTTGGGAGAGATGTAAGGAGATATCCAAGGCTGGGGCCAGCAGAGATGGCACATAAGCCCCAGGGGTGCTGGCAAAGTGGGGTCAAGGAGGCATTACTCAGGGAAACTGTCACAAACCATCTCAGCTTCACAGCTTTCCAGGTTACACTGCTGCTCATTGTCCAGCCATCTCCAGCCCCTACCTGGCTTCAATGTAATGGTTGATAGCAGCATCCAGCTGTTTTTGCTGCACCAGATGGTCTCCCCAGGCCTCCTCCAGCTTCATGACTTCTGCAGGAAATGCCAGGCGAGCCAGCTCCACCGCTGCAAGGGGACAGGAGAGCTGTCAGGTGAATCCAGCAGGGAAGAGGAACTGTGAGGTGAACATGGGCCTTAGATGGGGCACAGGGGGAGGGCAATGGTGATTCTCTAATGCACTCCAGCTCCAATGGGCTACCTGCTGGGCTACCCAGCAATCTGAACTCTGGGGAGAGCTGGGCCAAAGCCATGCTGGTGCAATCAACACGATCAAGGCTATGGGAACAGGATGCTGCTCTGGGACTGTGCGTGAAGGCGCAACTCTGTGAAAACTGAACGAGATACACAGAATCTACAGAGCATCGAGGCACCTCCAAACTCTAGGGTAACAGCTCCTCTGGCCACCAGGTCAGAGCAGCCAGGCTTCTGCTGGGGAGGGATGAGGGGAAGAACGTATTTAGTACGGTACCTTTCAGGAAGGCATTGCCCTTGCAGTAGCAGTCCAGAGCCTTCTGTGTGTTCCCAACCTTCTCAAACAGGTCTCCAGCCTAATGAGAAATACAAGCTGCCATTTCCTAGTGCCATTATAACCCCACACCATCATACATGCTATCAGTCCTACATACAGAGCTGGTCAGTTCTGCCATGCATCAGCTAGGCCTCCCCCACTGACCACAAGATTGGGGGTAAAGGGAACTTTGAGGGAAGACTGCATGAACGGAGACCATTGTCCTCTCTGCTGATCAACACACCCCAGGTGGTTTTCTGGGGTACTATCTTCTAACAAGGTAAGAGTTTTTGAGACAACCTCCCTACTCTGCAGAGTGGCTAGTGCAACAACAGCCTTTTTATGACCACAGTCTTGAGAAGCTCCACTGTGCAGATGAGCACATGGGAGCATGAGCAGTGAAGGGCTAAGTTCAGCCTCACACAGCAGTTTTTCACCCTGCAGGAAAGGCTGTCAACCAATGGGATGGGATGAGGCTCAAAGCTAATGCAACTTTAGCCTGGAGAGGAGGAGGCTCAGGGGAGACCTTCTTGCTGTCTACAACTACCTGGAAGGAGGTTGCAGCCAGGGTGGGGATTGGTCTCTTCTCCCAGGCAACCAGCACCAGAACAAGAGGACAGAGTCTCAAGCTGTACCAGGGGAAGTTTAGGCTTGAGGTGGGGAGAAAGTTCTTCACAGAAAGAGTAATTTGCCATTGAAATGTGCTGCCCAGGGAGGTGGTAGACTCACCATCCCTGGAGGTGTTAAAAAAGGGATTGGATATGGCACTTAGAGCCATGGTTTAGTTGTCAGGAGGTGTTAGGTATTAGGTAATAGGTTGGACTTGATGATCTCTGAGGTCTTTTCCAACCTGGTTGATTCTGTGATTAAAACATAATATAAGAAAGGCCACCCTGGTAGACCAAAGATTCATTCCCTTCAGTATCTCAATGGTGGTGAAATCACATGCCTGGAGAAGGATTGTGAGAACACAGCAAGTACATCCCAGTACATTCCTCCATGACATCTATTCATCTCTGACAATCTGCATTGTAGAAGCCTTCTGAGTTTGTGCCATGTTGCTCTCACATCATTGTATTTAATGGCTTTTGACAGACTCTGCATCCATGATTTGTCTAATCACTTTTGGGCCAAAACCAAGCAATAATTTGACAAGCTCAAGGAAGTAAAATCTATCAAGAAATCTTAAACATAAACCTGCTACTGTCTGCAGACTGCTGGAAACCATGAAAGTACACAAGGGGAAGCACTACCCTGTGTTTGTCTGCCCTGCTCTTCATATTCTTCTCTTAAACATCTGCAAGAAGCCACAGATGGCCAGGATCCCAAACATGCACTGCTCACACTCAGCACTGCTTCCTCACACTCACATACACTATGTGCTGTGTGGGAAACACCACCTAGTAATAAGTAATTATTTTTTTGTGTTATCAGACACAGAGAATAATTTCATTCCACTGTGAGGATGCACCATCCATTTTCACAGTGATATCAAGTTTTCTGTTTGCTTCACAACTCCTTTCCTGCTGATTCCCATCTTCCCAAGGGCCTCCCTGACTATTACTGAACACTCAGCTGGTGTTCCAGAGACATGTCAGCAATGAGTTGTGGCCTTTTTCCTGGCTAACAACAGTCATTCTGGACCCCACTGGTATATGACGGGTGCCACTAGGATTTCCTCTACACAGTTACAGCTCCTGCTTCCCACCTCAGTCCTCCTGTACCTCCTTGATGCAGAAGACAGGTGAGAGCTTTGATGGCACTAAGAAGAATGCCCAGTGGGCCACTCACCTGCTCATACAGTTCTCCTCTGATCAGTGCCATGGAGACCCTGTTGATGACATCCCCGTTGTTCAGGAGTTCATCCCTGCTCATGGCCAGCTGTGCTGCCTTGGCTGGCAGCCCTGCCCGCAGGTATAAGCTGATAGCTGCCAGGTAGTCACCCTGCCCCTCCTGGACCTCCCCAGCCTTCTCTTCCTGCTGGGTATCCAGCAGCCACTGGTAGTAACCCCGACGCAGCTTATCCAGCATTGGGTGTCCCTGTTGAGAAAAGCAGCACTGGTTGGCCTGGGCAAGGAAGGATATTGTCCTGCTCATCCCACAGCCTTTGAACAGGCAGCTCAGGCCATGTGGCATTTCCCTTGTTGCCCAGCTAGCAGGACCCACAGTGCCAGCCCTGGCATTCTTTTCTGAAGCCCTAGATACTCCTAAAACAATTTCATGATCTTTTCTCCCTTGCTTTCCACTCAGCACTATACTTACATCAGTGAAACCTCCCTTCCTGCTTGGAGCCCCTTCAAGAAGAAATTAGGTCCTGATAGGGCAGGTGAAGAGAACCCAGACCCTGAATGAACTCCCAGCCCTAAAGTCCAGTGCAGCTATGTTCTGTACCTTGGCCTCGGCAACCACAATGCATTCATCCCACATGTGCAGCTCCTGGTACATGTCCATGGCCTCTTCTGTGGCATTCTGCGTCAGAGAGCAAAGTGTCAACCTGAGGGCTCCATTTAGCAGATACATTGCCATTGCCCCTCACAGTGAACAGGGCTGGATGTGCAGAATCCTATCATAGTGAAGGAATGGAAGGAATCTCTGGAGATCATCTAGTGACCCACAGGGACACTCACAGCAGGTTGCCCAGGATTATGTCCAGGTGGGTTTGGAACCTCTCCAGTGGAGACTCCACAACCTCTCTGGGCAGCCTGTTTCAGGGCTCTGGCCCCCTCACAGGAAAGAGTTTCCTCCCTTTTCCTTGCAGAAGTGTACTGTCCCCCTTACATGGCTATACATCCTCCCTCACTCTCTTCATGCACTTCAGGGCAACCCCACACTTGGAACAAGAAATATTTCCTTCTATTTCAGCACAAAAACTCTTCTCCCAGGAATAAGCAACCTCTTCCTTTTCTCTTTCACAACAGGGCACTGACCTCCCTGCTCAGAAATAAATGAGACCTCTCCTGCTCCTTGCTCCTTTACTCACTTGTTCCAGGAATATCATCTCTGCCAGCTTGTAGTTCTTGTCTAGCATGGCCAAGCGGGCACGCACCAGGTAATGGTCTGTGCCATCTCCACCCTGCAGGCAACATCAGTGAGTAGAGTCAGTTTGGCCAGTGAGAAAACAAGGCTCTGTTGTGATACAAGGGAGGTGTCTGCAGGTGGAGTCTGTGTCATTACAGAACCTGAAGAAGGTGGTGAGAATCACAGAGCTGACAAGACAGGAGCACTGTGAAATGGCAAACCAGGAGAGGGACCTGGCAGGTGCAGACAAAGGACTATGTCAGCAGTTTCTACACCACCTGGGACCGGTCTGTAGCAGGACACTAGTGAGCATGGACACAGAAGACAATGTGTGTACAAGTGTTTACAAGAAAGCAGCTGCCCTGCAGAGCAGAAAACAAAAACAGTTTGACTTACATGTTCTTGAGCTGCCTGGTCAGCAATGGTGTTGGTTTCCTGTAGAAATCGAGCCTTTGTCACGTTGCCCAGAGCTGCAAAGCACCTGGAAAGATCAAGGCAGTTAGTCTGTAACTGGCTTTTGTTGCCCATGTTTGATCCCAGAAAAGAAAATCTGCACCTGGGCAGCAGACACAGCTCTGCTAGCTGGAGGGGTGGGCTGGCCCTGCTTCAAGAGAAGGATTTGCCAAGACCCATGTTCAGATGTGCCCTTTAGCCCTGCTCCATGGGAGAAGCCATGGACATGATCAGTGCTTATCCTTTGCATCCCCAGGCCTCAGAGATACTCTGAGCTTGCCCATGCCTGTCAGCTCCCCAAAGCCTTGATATACACTGCTTTGGGTTGCCATCAGCTACAGAGTGATGTCTTCCTGTCCACAGTTCTAGCACTACTGTCTAGAATGAAAGGGCAAAGTCATTGCTTGGAACACAGAACACTTCATTCTCCACTGCAGTGAATCTTCTAGGCCACAATTCTTACAGCTTCAGCTAGACCCTGGTCTGTGTGAGAGATTCATCAGAGTGTTTAAGCCAGTCAGATGTTAGAGCTTCTCCCTGTACCTCTCTGCAATGTGCAGTTGTCTCGCTTCCAAAGCCAGTCTGCTTAGAGTCTTCCACATGGCTTCAGTCTCTGTGGACATTTCCAGTGTCTCCAGGAACGCAGTAGCCCTTGAGACAGAGGGATGTGCAGACTTTAGTAGCAGAACAAGGGAGGTCTCTGAGGAACATCCTCAGCTGAGACAGGAGCTAACCAAAGCTGCACTGAAAACAAGGCAAGATGGGTATGACCAGTTTTGAAGAAGATTGTGTAACACAAGGTCTGACATAGTGGGGAGAAATTCAGAGATCCAGGTGGTCCCTGTCTAGGCTAAGGTAATCAGAGGCACATGATCAGCAGAAGGCTGCAGCAGTGTGGGACAAATCCAAAGTGCTGTGTCTGAAGCAAGTCCCCAGTGCAAAGAAATCTCTCTCAAGTGGCAACAGTGCTATGAATGTGTGAAATTTTCTTCCCTGCTCAATTTTAAAGCTCTGTAACAATGTCAGCAGTGCCCAAGGGGCTACTGCAGCTGCTTCAGGCAGTCAGTTTTTGCTCTGCACAGATCCTCAGTGTCTCCATGACACTGTCACCATCCCTGGTGGGGCAGCAGCAAAATCACCTGAGTGCCACTTCACATGTGGCTGCTACAGAGGACACACAGCAGCTTGGTTAAAATAGTGTTCAGTGAATACCTGTCAGTGTCACTGGGACCAGGCTGGCCAGTCTCTTGTGCTCCTAAGTGTGAAACCACAGAACTGTGAGGATTAAAAAGCTGAATATTCACTTCTGAAGGGCTCTACTGCACATTATAGCCAGACCTGGCATCAACATCATGCTCAGAGCCTGAACTCAACTCTGTATGGAAAGCTCAGGGGTTACTGACTCCCAGATATCAGTAAGTGAAGTGGGCCACCTGCCATCACCATCTGGTATATCCAGTTCTTACCTGTGATAATCCCCATCATCAATGGCAGTTCCAAACTCTATGAGGCCTTCATCCAGGGTGTAGGACACAGTGTTCACCCCCTCAGAGACTATCACTTCAGTCTTCCCTTCATTCCGTTCCAGGTCTACAATATCCCCCTGGAAAGAGCACCAGTTATCAACACCCTCAGGTTCTTCTGAAGTATCAGGGGTAGCAGGGGTGTGAGGACAGCACTTCAACAGCTCTGCTCATCAAAATTCTGTGGAATGAGCTCACATTGAGCAGGCACTGCTCTTATCTCACCAGAGGGAAGGAAAAAGCCACTGAGCAGTTCCTTGTTATGTTAACTGTCTCCAGCATCTGCCAGAAATGCCTGCCACAGAGCTGACAGATGAACAGTTCCTTTCTGTCTTCTGCAACACCTCCCTGCCTATTTCCATATACGTGGCCAACAAAGTAGCAGCAGCTGCTGGAAGAAACCAAGGCCTTGAGCTTTACCTTGAGAGGAAACATGGTGACTTGTTCTGGGGCATCAATGTTATACCAAATGCAGAGGCTGTTTCTGTTCTGAGCCACCACCACATCACTGCCTGGGACCCACTGCACATAGGAGCAGTAATTCAAAATGGTAGTCTTGGTGCTGCTTTCGATGTCGTAGAGCTGCAACTAGAGCGGGGAAGAGGAGAAAAAGGCTCAGCTGGGCTCCTGGCTGGGCTGCTAGCTCACAGGAACATGGCAGGAGCATCTGAGCAAGCACTTTGTGAAAGGTATTACCAACCAGGAATCAGACCTGTACAAGTTATGTAGCCCAAGCTCCCATGTTCCTATCCAAGACTGGAGACCTTCTATAACCTTTGCAGTGTGTTAAGCAGCATGCTCAGGTCCTGCCTTCCCTACTGCCAGACACACATGCATATAAACCAGAACATGCCTTGTGATACTTCAGCTCCCTCCCAGTTGCTGAGCTGGAACAGGAGTATGGTCTCTTAAGTCCCTCATGCAACCAAACTGGGGGACCACAAAAGGCCTTCTTCTGCAGTTCTAGCCCAAGCTGTCCATCCCATGTAGAGTCCTACTACAAGACCTGTTGCCAACAAAGTGAGAGAGAGTGTTTGACACCTGGCATAACAAGGATGTATGATACCCTGTAACTTCAAAGTCCTAGGCTGTCTCTGCTCCTTGTTGTAACTGTCCTCACCTAGCAAAGATAAGAAAAAGAAGAGAGACTTGTGCTAGTCTCATGACATACCAGCCAAAAGAGAACAAGAAAGTCCCTGTTTTGGTCTGTACCAAACTGGTTAGAGAAATAGGTAAGAGAGAACTCTACTTCCAAACTTCATGAAGCCTACATCCAGGGTGCAAGACACAGTGTTCATGCCTTCTGATACCATAACTTAAGACTTCCTATCATTCCATACCAAGTCTACAGTATCCCTCTGGAAAGAACACCAGCTAGCAAGACTCCCATGTTGTTCTGAAGTATGAGAAATAACTCAGGAGAATCATGGTACTGTCTGATTTAGGCTGGTGGCTGATATAATGAAGCAGCTGTCTATGTAGCATCTTGAAAGGCCTGAAAAGGAGGATCCAGAAGAGGTAACAGCAGTCTTGATAATGCCTCTGTGTCTGGTTGAGACAGTAAATTAGAGGACCCAAATATAAACTGAAGAAATAAATATAAAATACTGCAGAAATAAATACAAAAAGCTACATGGCTAGGAAAGTTCTCTCCTCTCACATGACAGGACACACATAGCTCTGTGGAAAAGCAAGTATCACTGCTATGAGGCCAGGCTGAGAGAGATGGAGTTGTTCAGCCTGGAGAAGGGAAGGCTGTGGGGAGACCTTCTTGTGGCCTTTCAGTACTTAAAGGGGTTGATAAGAAAGATGGGGACAAACTTTTAGCAGGGCCTGTTGTGACAGGACAAAGGGTGATGGTTTTAAACCAAAAGAGGGCAGATTCAGACTAGAGAGAAGGAAGAAACTGTTTACACTGAGGGTGATGAGACCCTGGCACAGGTTGCCCAGAGAGATGGTAGATGCTGCATCCCTGGAGACATTTCAGGCCAGGTTGGACAAGACTCTGAGCAACCTGCTGTAGTTGAAGATGTCCCTGCTCACTGAGGCTTGGACTGGATGAGCTTTAAAAGTCCCTTCCCACCCAAACCATTCTGTGAGTCTATGATCTTGCAGACATAAGCCAAACTGCTGCAAGAGAACACATTTTTGAATTTACATTATTAAGTACACCATTAGTGTCCTCAGCCTGAGATTAACCCACTTGTCTCTATCTCACAGCAGCAGAGTCTATAATTTTCATTTTCAGGTGTGATGGCATGGAACAAGGTGTCTAGTAACTAACTTCAGAACTAGCTGTGACTCAAGACTGAATTTGCAGTGCTGCCAGCTCATGCAATCTGAACAGGGTCTGTCTTTCTCAAAGATTTTCTCAAAAACCCCTTGAGTTCTTCAGCCGTGTTTCTCACCTCCCCCCCTTCAGGCCTATCTGTCTTTATCTTTCCCCAGGCATGCCACTTTCCACACTCCCCAAGATTTGCCCTCCTCACCCTCATCTTCTTGTCCCTGAAGAGTAGTTTGTGGCCTGTTTCATTCAGCTCCAGCCAATCAATCTTGCTGTCATGGCTAATAGTGCCAGTGTTGAAGCCACCAACAAGGTCCACTTGGGAAGGAAAGAAAGGGAACAGTGTAAGTACCTAATGTGCCCCAAACTGCTGAACATTCAGTGCTGTCCTGTGGGGATAAGGTGCCTGGGACCCCATTAAGGCAGGACCCCCTGGCAAGCACTTTCACATAAAAAGCAGACTGCAGTCACATTTTATCTCAATGCCTTATCAACAGCAGTAAGTCCCTCCACCCTTTCTGTGGGCACAAACAGATCACAGGCAGTGCAGGCAGCAGTATCATCACACTGAGCTGCATAGACCTGTGTCCAGACCATGGTCACAGCCATGCCACAGCTGTGTCCACATCAGGCAGGACAGTCTGGTCTGCAGTGGTCTGCTGCCAGACACAGTGAATGCCAAGAGAACCCTCAGGAGCCTGGTGCCTTGCACAGAAAAGGCAAATGAATGAGGAAGGCTGGGGAGGAGGTTTACATTCACCTGTTGCTATAGTCTTGATGTCTACCAGGTAGGCCAGTCTCTTGTTCTCCCCCATGCCCCTCTGCTGCCTCTCGTTGATGCGCACACTGTTGTTTGAAGGGAATGGTGACTGTTAGCTTCACACTCTGCATTCACAGCACTCAATCACACAGTCCTTGCACTTTCTTCAAACTCCACATGGAACTTCCTGCAGTTCTGACCTGTGACTCTTGTACAGTACATAAAACTGCCTCAAGAGAGAACAAACCTTCCTGGTTCATGGCTTCATTCCTGAAGTTGCCCCTCCAGAACCGGGGTCCCTGACATCAAATTAGATATGCTGCTTGCACCTCCAAGCAGCCCATGATCCTCCCTTCTCTCCATTATGGTATTTCAGAGGAGCAGAAGAGGTCCTGCTGGCAGCTAGAGTCCCTGGTAATGCTGTATGAGGACCAGCTGGATGTAGAGATGCCTGAGCACAGGCACAGGAGGTTCCTCCTCAGTAATGGCTGAGCCAGGTTTCAGTAATCATGTATCAGAGGAAAACGGGCTCTTCTGCTTCTCAGCTTTAAAACCATGAAGTGGAACTGAGCAGCTGAACCCCACCATTGGTCCCTGTCAGAAGCAGATGATGCAGATCCCATGTCTGAGGCTGTGGAGTGGGACACTTTCAAGTGTGAGGTTACTCCCACAAAAGAGCTGCAGTGGCCAACAGGCCTGTGTGGCACTTACCTGACAAGATGAGGGTTCATGAACTCTGTGCGGACAGACCCCAGGATGTCATTGCTTCCATATTCCACCAGTGTCAGCTCTCCAGCATTAAAGATCATGCAGACCTGAAGGGCAGAAGGGAACACACTTATACAGAGGAGTCAGGTGAGCACACATACCCACAGCAAGGTGTGCAGAAAAGAACTCTGCTGCACACAGGTCTAAATTAAGTCCTCTGGGATGAGTAAGGAATTCTCCTTGGCTTTCCATCGTGACTGCCAGCTTTTCCTTAGGGCTGAGGGTTACAGTTCTGAGCTTATTGGTTCTGAGGAGCCAACCTGTCACCCTGACAGCTGTATTGCGCACCTTTAATGCCCCCTCTAGCTGTTGCCTTTTATTGCTCCTCCCTCCTGTAGGGTTATGATGGTCCACACACTGAGTTTGTTCTGTCTCTGGCACATGGAAAAGGCAAGTATAGGGAGAAAGTAGATCAGGATTTGAATTGAGAGGGTAAGTCCAGGAAACTGCTGAGAAACAGGGTTTTCCAAATGTCCATTTGGCACTTTTTCTGCTGGTGCACATACAGCTTGACTCACCACTCATGGGTACCATCCTGTCCCAGCCAACTTACATTCTCATTGTCAAAGAAGAACTTCTCATTTCCTCCAGATCCTTGCCAGGCCACCTGCAAAGAAATGGCATGCAATGAGCAAATGCCAGGCTGGAGCTCCTGCAGAGACCATCTTGCAGGCTTTGTGTGCAGATCCCTACTCCCACAATAGGCAGAAGGAATTACACTGCAGAAGAGACCATGTTTCAGCTCCTAAGCTGTCAGTGCTGGTGTTCAGTTGTTCCCAGTCTTCAACTTCTTCACTTCCCTTTCTCTTTTTTTAACTTCTGCTTCGGACTCCTTCTCTCTTTGTGTCACATCTTATTGTCTCCTGGACAAGAGGCCTTGGTGTGACCAATGTACTCCCTCCAGCCTATGCTTTCACAGACACTTCTCCACATTCCTCAGACTAATTTTATTACAAACAGCATCCCAATAGACCCTTTGCCTCCAGATATCTCCACAGGATCAGTGCTACCATTTGTGGGATAGGAATCTCCACCCTACATGTAGTTGAAACCCTTCTTTTTTGGGGTCATGTTGGCAATGACTGATAAGCATAGTGCCAGTGAGGAACCAACTGATTTGTAATTTGAGAAGAGCACTGGGTAACACAACAGTTACTGTGATGACAACAGGCAAGTGGTCAGGGGGGCAGAAAACACCTGTGTGCAGTATGATGTAGAGAAACCCAAGACATTTAGTCTGGCCAGATTTTCAGCTGGATTAGCAAGCACAGTATCTTCCAACTCAGATCTGTAGCCAGGAACTCCTGCTCCAGCTAGATTGAACAGCACACCACTGGACTCATTAGAAGTAAATGATACCCCTGTGAGCAAAGTAAATGCATCCTGAAGCCTGTTTGGTGTTTTCATCAGACACTAACCTACTGCCTAGGCTTGGCATATGGCTCAGCACTCAGCACTGGGAGGCTGAGGGCATGAGCTATTTGACACCAGAGATGACATAAGCTGTGGCACTTCAGTCATGAATGGGGCTTGAAAACACACTAATATTCATACCTTCACATCTGGAATGCACAGATGTATAACATCTGGTTTTGGGCCCCCCTAGTAAAGGAAAGACATGGACAGACTGAAGCAAGTTCAGCAGAGGGCCATCAAGTGGCACTGTGAAGTGAGGCTGAAGGAACTAGGCTTCTTCAGCCTTGAGAAGGGGAGATTTAAGAGACCTTCAGTAAGGAGATGCCAGGTTTTTTTTGGCAGATGCACAGCAAAAGGGTGAGAAACAGCCATAAATTAAAACAGTGATTCCAACAAGGCTTAGGAGAAAAGCTTTCCCCTATGAGGACAGTAAAGACTGGGGACCAGAGAAACTGGGGGATCTGAGCAACAACTGAATTTAATAACTTCTTTTGGGTAGGAAGCTTGAGAAGAGACCTCCCAAGGTCCCTTCCATCCTGGATTATTCTAGGACTCTTTGAAAATAGATGCATTGTTCCCACACAGAAAACACATTCTTAGTTACAAAGTTAAGCATCTGACACGCAGGAAATGCCACAGATTTTGCAGTACCTCACTGAGCTTGTTGGAACTGATGTCACCCAGCAATAAGGTGTCTGAGGTATGAGCCACCAGGTATCTGTCTTTCCCCAAGATCTTCACCTCATCAATCTCATAACCGTACTGGGATTTCAACACGACTCGAGTTCCTGTTGAGAGGTTCTTCACAATGACCTGCAGAAAGTGGGGGTGAAACAACGAGGCCATTCAGAGAGGAAGAACAGACTCCTTGCCTCATGGAAGACTGTGCAACAGATGATACTAGGGGTATTTAGATGTTCCTCACATCACTTCACTCTGCTTTTTTCAAGTAACCTCACTATTCCTGTTGTATGGGATGACAGCTGCAGTAGAAGTGCAGGATTCTCACTTTTGCTTCTAGTTTAACTGGAGGACTTCTCAGGCTACCAAGGACGAGAGTCCTGCCCTCTCTGCAGGGTGCCTCCACTGCTAGCTCATCTTTATCACCTGATTTTGAATGAGGTAGAGCTGGGCTGAAATTAAACCACTTAAGGAACCTGGACTTGGCATGGAGGTACCCACACAGGTAACTCCACTCTCTTTGCTTCCAGTCGAGTTCCACCCAGCTGTGACCCTGTCCCTGGAATACCCCTTATGCCTGTCCTGACAAGGTGCCATGAAGAAACCACAGGTGTAGAACTCCAAAAATCACCTACTTTCAGTAAGCATCTCTTTTTCATCACGAAACTCTTACCTGGTTTGGTCCCACATAGGTCATTTCAAATTTATTTTTGTAAATGGTCCTGCGAAGGCAGCAGTCAAACTGTTCAACTGCCCCACACAGAGTGCCCTGGGGAAACAAACATTGCACACAGTCAGAGAATTCTGCTGAGGAGAGACATTCCAGACCCCATGTACATGGAGAAGATCAGAGGTGAGAGTGAAATCTGTGAGTCCTGGCTGTCCAGGGAACAAAGCTCAAGCCCCCTGATGCATGAAGGGCAGTCCATCCTGAGGACAGCAAGACTGAGAGATTCTCAGAGAAACAGCTTACCAAATACTGGCATGTACATGGCAGAGGAAGAGGAGAGGTTACAAAATCATCTTTATCCTCATATTTCCCACAATCCTTCTGTTTCCCACTTCTCCTCAAAGTTTCCCAATCTCCTCCCTTCCAGCAGAATCACAGAATCATGAAATGGTTCTATGGAAGGGATCATAGTATCGTATATCAGTCAGAGTTGGAAGGGACCACAAGGATCATCTAGTTCCAACCCCCCTGCCATGGGCAGGGACACCCCACACTAGATCAGGCTGGCCAGAGCCTCATCCAGCCTGGTCTTAAACACCTCCAGGGATGGGGCCTCAACCATCTCCCTGGACAACCCATTCCAGGGCTTCACCACTCTCACAGTGAAGAACTTCCTCCTCACATCCAGCCTGAATCTCTCCACCTCCAGCTTCATTCCATTCCCCCTAGTCCTATCACTACCTGAGATCCTGAGCAGTCCCTCCCCAGCATTCTTGTAGGCCCCCTTCAGATACTGGAAGGCCACAATTAGGTCACCTCAGAGCCTTCTCTTCTCCAGACTGAACAGCCCCAACTCCTTCAGTCTGTCCTCATAGGAGAGGTGCTCCAGCCCTCTGATCATCCTTGTGGCCCTTCTACGGACATGTTCCAGCACGTCCATATCCCTCTTGTAATAGGGGCTCCAGAACTGGATGCAGTACTCCAGGTGGGGTCTCACCAGAGCTGAGTAGAGGGGGAGAATCACCTCCCTTGACCTGCTGGCCACACTTTTCTTGATGCAGCATCTACAAAGGTCATCTAATCCAACCTCCTCTGCAGTGAGCAGGGACATCCTCAACTGGATCAGGTTGCCCAGAGCCCTGTCAAGTCTTACCTTGAATATCTCCAAATATGGGTCCTCAACCACCTCCCTGTTCCAGTGCCCCACCACTCTCATTGCAAAGAACTTGCTCCTAACATCTAATCTAAATCTGCCCTTCTATAGTTGGAAACCACTGCCCCTCCTCCTATCACTACAGACCTTTGTAAATAGTTTCTTTCCATCCTTCTTGTAGAATCATAGAATCAATAAGGTTGGAAAAGACCTCAAAGATCAAGTCCAACCTGTCACCCAAGACCTCATGACTACTAAACCATGGCACCAAGTGCCACGTCCAATCCCCTCTTAAACAGCTCCAGGGATGGCGACTCTACCACTTTGTGCCCTTCAGGTGCTGGAAGGTCACTATTAGGTCTCCCCAGAGCATTTTCCTCTCCAGGCTGAACAACTCTATCTCCCTCATCCTGTCTTTGCAGCAGAGGTGCTCCAACCCCCTGATCATTTTTGTGGCCTTCCTCTGGACCTGCTCCATCAGCTCCATGTCCTTCCTGTATTGTGAGCTCCAGAGCTGGCTGCAGTACTACAGGTGACGTCTCACCCGAGCAAAGTGGCAGAATTACCCCTCTCAATCTGCTGGCCACACTTCTTTTGCTGCAGCCCAGGATGCAATTGGCCTTCTGGGCCTTTTTATCTTTCTTTATAACACCCCCATTCCTTTCATCAATCTCCTATCCCTTAGCTCCTTCCCCTTCTCTGCAACATTTTTTTCACATGTTCTATTAATTCTCTGAAAATATTCCAGGGATTCTTGATTGCTGAACAGAGAGAGATGCAAAAAAATCTTAAGAGTTTATAAAAAGCAACCTTCCTAAATAATTTAACGTGCTTTAGGAGTTATCAACACAATACTGGAGGATTTGCAGAAAGACTAAAATACTTTCAAGAATTATTTAACTGAACAGAGAAAGATCCAGAACAAGAGGACACAGTCTCAGGCTGCACCAGGGGAGGTTTAGGCTGGATGTTAGGAAGAAGTTCTATACAGAGAGAGTGATTGCCCATTGGAATGGGCTGCCTGGGGAGGTGGTGGAGTCACCATCGTTGGAGGTGTTCAGGAGACTTGATGGGGTGCTTGGTGCCATGGGTTAGTTGTTTGGGTGGTGTTGGATTAGTTGATAGGTTGGACGCGATGATCTTGAAGGTCTCTTCCAATCTGGTCTATTCTATTCTATTCTATTCTATTCTATTCTATTCTATTCTATTCTATTCTAATCAAGTCCCAGTGGCTGAAAGTAGAATAGAGCTCTGAAATGAAAACACAGCAGATAAACAGAGTATAAGAAACAGATTAATTTCCATTCTGCTTCCCACAAGTGCTCAGAGGAAAGAATGATCAGAGGATTTGTGATGGGTTAATGCTCATCCCGGAAGCAGTGGGGGGAGGGCTTGTAAGAGCATTGCCCTCCCTGCAGGGGGGGTTTCCCCCTGGGAAACTAAATTAGTCTGTTCCACTCCCCTCCCTGCCCAGCAAGGCTACTAAAGGGAGGATACTGCAGCCATTAGCTCTCTTGGGCCTTGCCTTGGCTTGGATGAGGACTGCTGGTGGCTCCCTGCTTCTCTGCCATGTGGTTGGGCCTGATCCTTCTCCCTGCTGCCTCTGTGCCTCTTCAGAGAGACTGGTTTTGTATTCTTGTTTTGTTCCCCCTCCCATCCATCCTTGTTCCTTGCCCTTGTGAACCTTACCTGTTATTGTTACATATATATATATTGTTTAAAGAAAATTATTTACCTCTCTACTTCCAAGCTGACTCCAAATTATTTTTTGGTGGATTTGCTCCTTCCCTTTTTTTTTCCCCTCTCTATTGGGAAGGAGGAGAGGAGAGTGGGGGAGGGATTCTCAGCCTTGCCCCCATCTGAGCTCTTACGTCCCAGTTAAGGCTCAAACCACCACAGAACTGCTCTACAGAAGCTGTGCTGGCTTCTTTATGAATCTGTGACAAAAAGAGGACTGTTGTCACCCAGGAGACATCACATGTTGCCCAAGATACTTTACAGCTTTACACTCTACACACCTGACTGCAGCAGTGTCCCTCACACAAGGTCTCAACCCTGGCACTGTGCACCGCACACCCAGGCCACGGCATGACCAATCCCAAAAGCTCTCCCTGGTTCACGTTACTTGTAAGCTGTGTATAAGTGTCAGGAGCCTGTGTAAGCATCCCTGGTGAGGCTACTGGGCTCGGGGCTGCTGATACAAACCGCACAGATGCGTGAACCATCCCTCTTCCAGGCTAAAGCAGTGATGGTGTAAAGATGAGGTATTTCTTTGGGTTTGCCTTCTTCCCATGCACTGCGGCGTGGGCTCCAGTTCAAAACCCTCAACCTGTGAGAACAGGTAAGAAAGTAAAGACAGAATCATGGGAAAAGACCTTCAAGATCATCAAGTCCAACCATTAACCCAGCACTGCCATGGTCACCACTAAACCATGTCCCTCAGCACCACAACTACACAACTTTTAAACCCCTCCAGGGATGAGAACTCCATCAGGGACTGACAGAGAAAAAGTTGTTCCTCATGTCCAACCTAAACCTCCTCTAGCACTACAGAAGACTGTTTCCTCTTGTCATGTCTCTTGCTCCTTGGCAGAAGAGACCGATCCTCACCTTGCTCCAACCTCATTTCAGGGAGTTGTAGGGAGCAAGGTCTTTCCTGAGCCTCCTTTTCTCTAGGCTAAACAACCCCAGTTCCCTCAGCTGCTCCCCACAAGACTTGTGCTCCAGACCCTTCAACAGCCTCATTGCTCTTCTCTAGTCAAGCTCTAGCACCTCAATATCCTTCTTGGACATAAGAGTGAGTTTCTCATAACTGAATCTAGGACTCAAGGTGTGGTCTCACCAGTGTCCAGTACAAGGAGATAATCATTGCCCTAGTCCTGCTGGCCACACTATTGCTGATCCAAGCCAGGAAGCTCTTGGCCTTCTTGGCCACTCAAGTATACTGCTGACCCATATTCAGTGCCTATCAACCAACAACCCCAGCAACAATTCCCCCACTCCAGAGTGTTGCATGGGATTGTTGTGATCCAAGTGCAGGACATGAAGAACTGTGCACAGCTGAAGAAGAATGCTTTGCAATGGAGAGACCCTAACATCAGGCACCATACCTGTCATAGCTGCCAATGATGACAGACTGGCCACCAGGACTGGCAGCTGCTGTGGTGAACTCCTTCTCTGACGAGTCCCGGCTGTAGTCAAAGGTTTGGATCACATTGCCCTCCTTCCCATAAGCTACAATCTTCTTATCACAGCCTGCAGCCACAATGCTGTTGGAAGCCCATGCAAGGGCATAAGGAGGACAGGGGTGCACCACAAATTTACCCTTCAACAGACAAGAAAGGACATCCTGAAAATGTGAATGGCTCTACCCCAAACTGGCTTTTGCATTCAGCTATCACACTGAGACCAGTATGAGGCCGTTTTATAGAGTCCAGTTCATGTAGATTGCTTTGTCTGCCTGCCACAGGCCATAGGAAGGTAGGCAGAAGCCAGAACTGTGCCACTATTCAATTTATTTAACTGGGAGAGAAGATTCCTGATAGCAGTAGGAAGGCCAGCATCATTAACCAGCCTGGGCTGCACTCTTAACAGCAGGTTGTCTATGGGCCTTCAGCGTATCCTGGTAGAGGACAAAAGCTGTCCTCTGGAGAGAAGCTGGAGAGAAAAGAGCTTGAGGCACAGACAATCCTTTTGCGGAGGAGCAGGAGGCTCAGGAGAAATGTTGGGTGTCTTGAGTACCCTGTCCAAAGACAGAGGGTGAGCTTGAGATGAGGGTTAACTGGGATAATTATATATTGCCTTAGGAGAAGGTGACAAGAGCTATTGCCTGGAACTCTGTCCTGTTGAGCATCATTCTTCTGGACACTCTAACATCAGGTCTTTCCAGACACTTGAAAAACCTCGTGTTTCATATACAAAACCCTCATTTCCCCCTCTTATCACTGCACTCAGTGCATTTCAAAGCATCTAGTCTCTTCATCAATACTCCAAAAAACCCTATGCTACTGAATGCTGACTGCAGCTTCTCTCCAGACCTCCCTTCATGGCCTGATCCCTTTACAGAACTCTTGAGCTGTGGAGGAGACTGTGCAAAGAGGAGTTCTGCCCCTTGAAGAAGGATCTTTGATACCTGTGATTCACCTGAGCCCTCATCATCAAAGAAGAAGCGTACTATGGTTCCATCTGCATGGCCAGACAGGATTCCCTTCCCTGACACACTGCAAAGAAACACAGACAGGATGATGCAATATTGCAGTACGATTTGCAGCTTTATTTTCATATCCTGGCCCAAAGGAGCTGCTCCCAGGGTCATTGTTGATGTTTCTCATCAAGGAAACCTTCACCGAATACGACCTGGGTGATGAACAGAAGAGTATCTAGGATCTTTATCAGTGTCTGTAAAAACAAAGCAGACACAAGCTTGGGGAGCAGAGAGGAGAGTGGCCAGTTCAATGTCTTCACCACGTAAAATCACTATACCAAACTTCCTGTATTATTAAACCAGGGGGGGTAAGTAACCTGAAATAAAACAATGACTATGGGCACAATTTCTTATAGGAAGGCAACTCAAACAACCCTTGCACTGGAATTCTTCCAGAACTGACACTGGGTAGTGTGACTTCAGGAATCCCTGAAAGTAGTACAGTTTAGAGAAGAAACACCTGGACAAACGTGTCAGGCCTAAGTCCATTATCTGTAGCATAAATGTCTTGTGCACCTCTTGACACAAGCAGGGAGAAGAGAGCAGGTAAGAAGAAACAGACCTAATGTAACATACCCAGAAAAAAAACCACACCATATATAGTGATGACTCAATTACAGAATCCAAACTCCAAAACAACCCAGGGATCATATACCTGTCCACTGATGACTGCAACCCCAGCCTTGTCATGGATACCATGACAGTAACAGTGTGATCTGCCTTTAGAAACGAGGAAGAGGGGAAAGCAAGTTGGGAGGAGGATTAGGGGAGAGGGAGAGGAAAGAAAATGGGGAAGAGAGGGGGAGAGCAAGGGAATAGAAACCTTCTGCAACAGAGGCCAAGGCAGGCAGATGTTGAAAGGGCTTCACAGCAGCAGGAAGTCAGACTCCTAGGCCAATTTCAGGGAGGATTCATTTTTTTATCACTCAAAAACCATAATGATATCATACAGTGAAAATCCCACTGCCAGGACCAGGACATTGCTTACAATTTTTTAGGTGAAGGATACTAAAGCAGTTAAAATGAAATCTTAATTAAAATAGTTTTAAATCACACTTTATTTTTCTCATGGTTTTACCTGGCAGAGTATTTTAGCTTCTTTTTGGTAGCCCTTAAACTTGACTAGTGTTAGCAATTAGCCAGATGAAGCTAACAAAATTAATCTTTATAAAGTCATGGACTCAAACAAATCAACACAGCCTGAAATGTGTTTGAGGAACTATCACACTCCATGGGCCATTGTGGCACAGAGAGGTATCAGATTTTAGAAAGGAATTCCTTCAGGGAAGCAGGGAATTTTATTATCTCAACAGCAGAAGGACACTGTGGCACCCTCCCACAGCAGCACCAGGTATGTCAAGGCCCACAGTGGGCAGGAGACTAAGCCAAAGCAGTGTAAGCCACAGCAATACCATACTCACTTGGAAGTTAGTGAGACCACATAGGAATCTGTCCCATAAATGGTGGAAGACTTGTTGTTCTTTGTGTTAGCTAAACGAACCTGATAAAGAGAATCTGATCAATGGTGCTTCTGCCTGCAAAATGTGGGTTTCTCCCCACGTCACATCCCCAGAGGTTTCCCAGTCCATGGCCACAGGAAGCTCATTGCTTTCTGATGGGTTGGAGAAGAAGTGGAAAAGTTGGAGTCACACCACTTCCCCATTTCTAGAAAGGCTCAGGAAAAGGACCAAATGGTCCAGCAGAACCCCCAAGCACTAACAGGGAACCAAACCCAGGAAATTCAAGTCAGTGGTGTTATCCCTTTGTTGATACACACAGTAACAGCTCCTACCCTGCAGCCCAGGTGCTTGGAAAAGCCCCTACATGGAAAACAAAACCAGGCATATAACAAACTTCTCTACCTTTCCTTCAGCAAGACCAAAGACAATGACATTCTCTGCTGGCCACGACAAGCAGGTCACAGCACTCTGCCGAGAAGGAGGTAAAAAACAAGAGGTAAGAGCTCCACCCTGCTTAGCTCTTGCCCCATTGCTACATAAGACAGCTCATGAACAGTAAGACCACTCAAAGCAAGAAAGATAAGAGATGGGGGCATTTGGACAGACTTTAAAGCAGGATTGAGGCTAAAGCTTAAACTAGGTCAGAGTGAGCTGGGGTAGAGCAGCAGCCTCGGAAGGGCTGAAGCAAAGCATCAGCGCTATACTAGTTGTGTTCAGCCTGGATGCTCTTCTGAGAGGATTACTTTTTGATCAGATATGTGGTTTTCCACATATGCTGCTGTTGAATGTACAAAACCATAGGTATTTTAAAAGAAACAAGCCTCACAACAGGGTGGTGTGCTTGGCTACTGGTGCACAGAAGCCAAAAGTGCACACAGTCATTGTGAACCCAGGCAGGACACCTTGCTTCAGCAGAGCTGAACAGTGCCACTGTGTTCACAAGAGGTCTAAGAGGTTTTGCCAACGGCCAGAGGTGGGAAGAGCTCAATAAACGATCTCTCATATCAACTGAACACACCAAAAATGTGTATGTAACAGTATTTAGTTATAGGAGAAAACCAGGCACAGCAGTAAGAAACCACACATACAGCCTTAGAAAAAAAGAAGGATTTATTATGACAGAAATGGCAGAAAAGGGACAGGGAAGGAGAGAACAGAGAAATTCAGCACTGCAGTAAAAACACAAGAAGCTATCTGTGTGCAGCAACCCAGCCTGACCAATGTTTTGCTTCACTGATGGCCAGAGCAGCAGAATTGCTTCCCTGCCCACAGCCAGAAGCGAGTGCTCAGTGAAGCTCGAGTGCCATCTTTGCCTCTCTAAGAGCAGCCACAGTGGTGGGACAACCCCCTGCCCTGAGATGTCAGCTTTCAATTCAGAGACTGCAGCTGCCCTTTACCTGAGAGACAGCTTGAGAAAACCTGGCTCAGAAACTCCAGCAGCTCCACCAGGAGCAGCTTCACCTACATCTTCTGGGGACTGGAACTAGGATGATTCCTCACAACTGCTACTGGGTACTTCAGGGGGATACCTAGCAGAAAACTTCTCTGGTGACATAGAGAAAGTGGGGTTCACAGTGTGATGGCAACTGGCTGAAGAGCCTAGGAAAGCTGCTGGGCATTTGCTGCTGAAAATGAGAAAAGCAGTCAGTACCCAGAAGTTTCTCATATTGATGGCAAAGGATTTAGATTTCTGTGCAAGGAACACCTTTGCCTTTTTGAGATACTTCCATCAACCTCAACACAATCCTTCCCAGAGACCTGCTGAGCAGACTGATGCATGGAGGCAGAGCTAGAGCAGCAGAGCACAAAGGCAGCCTGACTGAAATCACAAATCTGAGGCCTTGGAACATATGGGAAATACACAGTTGGAGTGAAACCTGCACACTTTGCATTTTGGGGCTTAGAGCTGCTAACTTGGGAAAAAGAGCTGAGCTCAGAATCTCTCCTGTATTTCCCTTTCCCTTAAAACATTTGGTCCACTGATACCTGAAGTTGTCTCCAAGGCTTTGCAGCTGACTGCACTGATCATTCAATAATTAAGTCCTGTATGCAGCTGGCTGTTATGCAGCCTCTGAAGCCTAGTGAGTAAACACATGCCTCAAAATTCAGAAATTATCTTGGGATCTACCTGCATCTTTTGGAGAGCAAGTGTCACTGACAGTGTGGCCAAGTGAGTATGAGCAAAGAAGCCTCTGATTTATCTGCTGTATGCTGGAGAAAATGTAGTCAAACAGGATTTGGGGGCTCACCGTTTGGATGAACTTGTTGCATATCACCTTCTTGTCACCCCTACAGAAAAAGGCAGACAAAAATGACTATCAGTGAAGCCAGTTCTGCCCGTTCTGGTTAGCCTGCTGTCTGTATGCAGTACGGTTTACTTCTGCCAAGAACAGGCCATTGCAGTTTTGTACACTGCTGTCTATCAGAAGCCAACTTGAGCAGAAAATGAAAAAACCCCAGCTTCTGAGCTTCCAAACTTATGTCAACCTGCCTTTCTGAGCACTTTTAGCACACCACTTCAGTTCTACATCTATGAAACAAGGGACAGCAGTAGAGGGCCAGCTCCACAGTGGTTCAGCTGGCCAATGCTCCCATAGGGAAACCACATCTGTTGCTCACCACGATAACATCTGGGTGATTCCCTGCAGATGGGATAATGCACATCTGTCCTGGCTTCAGCTGGGACAGAGCTACTTTTCCTTCCTGGTAGCTAGAATAGTGCCAGGTTCTGGATTCAACAGGAGAAGAATGCTAATGTTTTCAATTGTTGATAAGGAATCCAACTTCCCATGTTTATCCAGTGTGCAGGAGCAGCAGAAGCTGGGAGGGAGCATGGCCAGGACACCAGACCTCAAATAGACAAAGGGATATTCTTTACCTTAAAACATCATGCCCAGTATATAAACTGTGGGGGAATTGGCTGGGGGAAAATATCTCTGCTGGAGCATCAGTCAGCAGATGGTGAGCAACTGCATTGTGCACCACTTGTCCTTTCCGTGGGGTTTATTTCTTTATCTCCTCTCATTATATTCCTTTTCATTACAATTATTGTAAGATTTTATTTTAGTTAATAAAATATTATCTCAACCTATGAGTTTTACTTTGTTTTTCAATTCTCCTCCTTACTAGTGACTGCATGGGGCTCAGCTGCTGGCTGGGGTTAAGCCATGACAGCATCACAGCTGAGGATCAGACAGGACATTGGTACAGTAGTACCAGAAAGTCCACTCCATGGCAGGATGGAGACTGCTGCCCTCTCCTCATAGAATTATGGAACTGGAGCATCTTTCTGATGAGCAAAGGCTGGGACTGGGGCTGTTTAGACAGAGAATTTCTCAATGCTCATGAATATCTAAAGGGTGGCAGTCAAGAGGATGGGGTTGGACTCTTCTCAGTGGTGTCCACTGACAGGACAAGGGGTACAAACTGCAACCCAGGAGGTTCTATCTGAACATGAAGCAAAAATTCTCCCATGATGTCGACAGAGCTGTGGAACAGAGTGCCCAGAGAGGCTGTGTAGTCTCCTTCTCTGCAGAGATTCCAAACCTGCCTGGAAACTATGTTGGGCAACCTGCTCTGGGTGACTCTCCTTTAGCAGGAGGGGTTGGACTAGAAGATCTCCCTTCCAACATCCACCATGCTGGGATTTTGCGATTCTGTAATCACAAAATGGTTTGGGTGGGAAGGGACCCTTACAGGTCCAGTAGTCCAACCTCCCCGCAGTGAGCAGGGACATCCTCCACCACACCAGGCTGCTCAGAGACCCATCCAACCTTGCCTGGCAAATTCCCGGATGTGGACTCACCACTCCTCTCCAATCCTGTACACATAGACGATGTTGTCTGTCTGGCCGATGGCGATTTTGGTGGAGTCCGGCGAGAAGGCCATGCCTTTGACCACGTAGCTTCTCCGGCCGTACTGTGGGGAGGACAGTGGGGTGAACCCCCAGGGAGGGCTGGCCGGCTCCGGGCCACCGCAGAGTTCCCTGGTGGCACCAGTAGTCCGGTCCCCGGTTCCCAGTCCCGACCCCTCACCTTGGCGTCGGCGGGCTTGGTGGAGAACTTGTCTCTCCGCTCGCCGTGCTCATCGTAGAGCAGCACGACCCGCTCCGCCGTGCAGACGGCGAACCGGGAGCTGCTGGCCGACCACGCCATGCATGTCACCCGGGCGGTCCCGTCCTGGGGGCACACACAGGTTCAGCACGCCCGGCTCGCCCCCTCCCCGATCTGCTCTCCCCCGCCCCGGCCCAGCCCGCTCGCCCTGGCCCGTCCCGGGGATACACACAGGCTCCCACCCCCCGGCCCACCCCGCGATCCCCGCCTGGCCCGGCCCGTTCCCCCTCTCCCAGCCTGGTCTGACCTGCGGGGCCAACAAGGTCCGCACATGCCGCAGTTGCATCGCACCGAACGCCGGGATCGAGGCAAGGACCGGGACCGGGACCGGGACCGGGACGGGCCCGTGGCGCTGCCGCCGCCGCCGCCGCCGGGCCCACCTCACCCCGCCCCCGTTGCCACGGCAACCCCAGCGCCTCCGCCGCTGCTAACGTCATCGCGCCGAGCCCCGCGGCGGACGCCGCTCCCCCACCGCCCGGGTCTGCTGTGGCGCTGCTACCGGCTCCGCTCGGCTGGGCTAGGCTCGGCTTGGCTCCGGCATGGAGGCGCTGCGGGCGGCGGGACGCGCCGTGCTGCGAAGCCCGCGCCTCGCCCGGCACGGCCTGGGGCTCCGCCGGCGGCGCAGTGAGTGGGGGCCGTGGGGAGCGGGAGTCAGACGGGGGACAGGACGGGACGGGACGGGACGGAACGGGACGGGACGGGACGGGGCATCGCATCGCTCTGGGCGGGGAGTCTGCGTCTCGGTCGGGTTGGGCCCAGGGCACGGCCGCTGCCTGCTGCGGGGAGCGGTGCGGAGCGCGGCTGTGGGGCCGCGGGCAGGGGCGGACTGGCAGCTCTGCGGGATCCGGGAACGGGGAACGGGCTGCGGCTGTGCCGCAGGGCAGCGGAGGGTGCAGTGGGGCAGACTGGGACAGGACCTGGGGCAGGCTGTGGGGCAGCAGGCCACGATGGGCAGCAGCGATGTGGGGCTGCTCGCCCGCTCCTCCCTGCCAGGCTCCCCTGGCCATCAGCCTCTTGCCCCACTTTCCAATCGAGGCCACCCGCAGCGATGGGCTGAAGTGCCTGGGGCGGCCGTGACGGGTGTTGATGGAGATGCCGGGTGCTGGAACATGCTGTGCCTCATCCGGGGGTACCCTCCCGGGCTCCACAGGCCTTTCTCCTCCCTCAGCCCCTGCACCAGGTCCTCTGCAGATGTGAGCTTAGAATCATGGAATCATTCTGGCTGGAAAAGACCTCTAAGAGATCATCAAGTCCAACCATTAACCCAGCACTGCCAGGTCACCACTAATCCATGTCCCTCAACAGCACCCCTACATGGCTTTTAAACCTCTCCATGGATGGGAACTGCACCACTGCCACTGACAGCCTGTTGCAGGGCTTGACACCCCTTTTGGGGAAGAAATTGTTCCTCATGTCCAATCTAAATCTTCTTTGGTGCAACTGGAGACCATTTCCTCTTGTCCTATCTCTTGTTCCTTGGGAGAAGAGTCTCACGCAGGCCTGCATGCCGCTGACTGCCACACCACCTGTGGTATAAGCAGCTCTGATACTGGCCTCACAGGCACACGTGGGAGCCCTGGGGAGCAAGGGAGCTGTGCCTGGGCTGTCTTGGTCACGGCTGGAAGGTCTGAGCTTGCTCTGGCAGCCCAAACATGTGTGGGCTCTATCTCAAAGTTCAGAGTGAGTTGGTGCTCTCCTATCCTGGGCAGAGGTCCCTGACTGCTACATGGCACCAGGTGGGTTCCCTGGCAGTTGTCATTTGTGCAGGAGTATGCTGTGCAAATACAGTCTCCTGATTTCCCTGTGGGTTCAGGTTATTCCAATTATGAGTTGAGCCTTCTGCAAGTGTGCCAGTAATGTTCAGGGAGCTAATCCCAGGAAAGAGATGAAAAATAACCCTGAACAGTACTGGCAAAGTTGTGAACAGTAGATACCTGGGCAATTCCCAAGGCAGGGTGCAGACCTGCTGATTGCAGCACAGCATCTAATGTCTGTTCCCTCCCTCCCTCTGTGAGCTGAATCCCCAAGGACTCCCCATGTGACTCCCCATGTCTTTGGCCCTTCTGCATATCTCCCCTCTCACCACCCTTGTACTCTGGCATCTAGGTAAACATGCTGACAGGTCTTCTTGAAAACTGTCACCAGGCAGTACTTGGCACAAGGGACCCTTGTGTCCAGGCACGCTGGTGTGATAACCAAAGCTTTTGCCTTTGATGAGAGTGAACTTGTGTTGAAACTTTGTCCTGTGGGAGCAGAGGTTGAGTGGATGGTTCTGAGGAGCTTGGTTTGTATGTTCTGTGTCCACAGTGGTTGTGTCAGGACAGATGTAGGGCTATGTCTCCTTCCACCAGCACATCTGCTGTGAGGCAGAACATGCTGGTGAAACAGGCTGGCTTCTGAAGGAAGCTGGAGATGCTGAGGACTGGCCCTAGGGAATCTTTCTTGACTGAACAGATACTCTGCTTCTTGGGTTTTGTACTTAGTTTTTTAATTTCTTGTCTGCAGCAAAGGGATTTGAAAAGTGAGGGCAGAGGAAACAGAAGCCGGTGCCCCTTTAATTCTGTGACCTGCAAAGTAATGCATGGGGGAGCTCTCTTCCCTCTGTGCCTTGGAGTTCATCCATAAAACATGTTTTCCAGGAAGCTAATGTGTGTCCTTGAAATGCCAATCTCAGCTTTTCCTTATCACAGAATCTTTGTGGTGCAACTGCTGCTCAGCCACCTCAGCTTGAATGGCAAGTGCTGGAGGAGCTGCCCCTTCCCTGCCACCTGCAGGGCCTGACTGGGTTAATGTGGAGATTTTGATCTGACCAAGTGTGGCAGTAAATGCCAGAAGTGTGCCAGTGGCTTAGGTGGGTGAGATGAGTGCTCTGCTGAGAACATCCTGCTCATAGCGAAACAGATGAGACTCAGGAATGAGGACTTTGCAGGTAACAGTGAACACTGCAGCATCTGAGGCCCTTTGCAGATATTCAGGAGCTTACCATCTGTGCTGACAGAGCCTGTATCTCCATGGATGGAGGACCAAAGCTGTGAGGGCAAACTGTCCTCTCATTCTGTTCCTCTTCCAAGAATGTCACAAAGTCAGGAGAGTGCCCAGTTGAGTGAGGCTGCAGCAGGTTGTCGGGGGGAGGTTCTGCTGGGACCAGCCATGGGGCCTCTGGCTCACAGCTTCTAAGATGTTTTGTCTTTGCAGAGCTTCCTGAGAGCTGGGCTGATATGCAGGAACCGCTGCTTGAGGGGATGTGCTTCACACTCAAGTATCTAGGCATGACACTGGTAGAAAAACCCAAAGGAGAAGACATGGCTGCTGCTGCCATCCGAAGGATTGTGGCCACGGTGAGAGCCAGGGTGGAGAAGAGACAATTCACAGCCCAGGCCCTGGACTCCAGGAAGGGTCTCTGTCCCAGCTCTGAACCCCAGTGAGGGAATGGGCTGTCCCCAAGGGGAGGGTTAGATGTAGGAGGCTGGCTGTCCCTGCCTATGTCAGTGGGTAAGCTGTGTCCTGCAGGACAGCCATTGCTGCTTTCTTCCACACCAGGAGCATGGTTGGGAGCAGACCTGTGCCAGTCACAGCATAGAGAGGAGGGGGAAGTGCCAGGGAGGTGGGTCTGTCATAGAATCATAGAAATCTTAGGGGTTGGAAGGGACCCCTAGAGATCATCTAGTACAACTACCCTGTCAAAGCAGGATCACCTAGGGCAGGCCTCACAGGAACATAGCCATGTGGGTTTTGAAAGTCTCCAGAGGAGACTCCACAACCTTTCTGGGCAGCCAGTGCTCTGTCACCCTCACCATAAAGAAGTTTCTCCTCATGTTGCGGTGGACCTTGTGTGTTCCAACTTAGCATTGTTCCTTGTCCCATTACTGGGCACCACCAAAGAGACTGTCACTTTCTTTTGACACCCACCCCTCAGATATTTATAGACATTAAGATCCCCTCTCAGCCTTCCCTTCTCAAGACTATATAGCCCCACTTCTCTCAGTCTTTTCCCCTGTGCTTGTCAATGGTGTGCATGCATTCCCAGGGGTGCTCTGTGCAGGTCATGCCTGGGCTCTGCTTTTCCACCCCTACAACAGGAGCTTTGAAGCAAGGGTCCAGGTGGGTGGCATTCCATACAGGGTCTGGGAACTCCTGCCAGAGAGGGGAGGTGACAGTCCTTGCCAGATTTACAGAGGTGTCTGTTGTCTCCCCACTGGCAGGCACGGGTGGGAGCTCGCAAGTTCCAGAAGGTGATTCTGACAGTGTCTCCGAGGGGCATCTCACTGCAGGATGCAGACACCAAGGAGATGGTTGAGAACATCTCTATTTACAGGTGGGCATGGCATGTGGTATGGCATGTGGAGGTATTCACCAGCAGCTGGATAGGGACCAATGGGATCTTGAGCAGCCAGAGGGCTGCCCTTCTGCCAGTGGTACCTTCAAGCTTAGGTCTTCCTTGGGTCCCTGAGGTCTGTGCCCTCTCTCTGCTGTGCCTTATAGTACTGCCTGGGGCTGGTTGCAGGCAGGGTCCTTAGTTCTGGCTCAGTAGATTTGTCTTTCCCTGGACCCAGCTTTTCTGTTCTGATGTTCAAGCAGGAATAGGCTGATGGTTAGGAAGTCCCTGCTTGTCTGTTTCTCCACAGACACAGGACCACCATTTTGGCTGCAATGGCAGGAGGGTGTCATTGGCTGACTGGGGATGGCTAAAGGCAGTTGCTGTGGGAGCTGATGTGGGGGGTTTTCTGCTGCTGCCAGTTGGGTGCCTGTGGGTGTTGGGTGCGATGGGAGCATGGCTGCGGGCTGATGGCTGGAAAGGAAGCAGATATAGGACATCTCTTTGGTGCTGCCAGGAGGTTGGGCTACCTTATCAGTGGGGGCAGATGAAAGCCTCAGGCTGTCAGCTAGGAGCTCAGCAGAAGAGCTGTGCTGGGGTCCTTACTGCCCTGAGCAGCTCCTCTCTGCCTGCAGGATCTCCTACTGCACAACAGACAAGCTGCAGAACAAAGTCTTCGCTTATGTTGCCCAGAGCCAGGAGAGTGGAGCACTGGAGTGCCATGCTTTCCTCTCACCCAAAAAGAAGATTGTAAGCATTTCCCTTCTGCTTTTGGCTCCATGAGGTAAGGGTGGGAGCAAGAGCCTTCCTTTTCCATCTTAAGAGAGAGAAGGTCCTGACCTCTGTGCACCTTGGCTGGAAGTAAAGCCAGGGAGCATGTATGCTCATGATGCAGAGGCAGGTAGTGAGCAAAAAAGGAGGTTCTTCTATCTCAGCTCCTCTGGTATCTCCTCTGGGGGTCTGTGGGGGTCTGCTCTGCAGATAAAGGCAACAAAGGAAGCCTGGGGCCTCTAGGTTTCATGGCAGTGTGGTTGTCCTGGCTTGAGGGCCCAGATGGAAGCAGGCATTCTCTCTTTCTCATACACAGGCCCAGGCTGTGACTCTGACTGTGGCCCAGGCTTTCCAGATGGCATTGGATCTCTGGGAAGCAGCACATACAGGTAGGAGGAATCTCTCAAATGTGTCCCTCTGCCTAGCCCTGGGACAGGGGTCTCCCCTGTGGAACCCTGTCCTGGGCTGTGTGGAGAGATGGCTCACTGCTTGTCTGGTGAGACACCAAACAGGGAGAGCCTTGTCCCTGCCGTGGTGTTCTCTGCTGCTGCACCTCATGCCAGCCTGCACTGTCTCTGTCTGGGGTGGGTGTGGGGCTGTCCCTGCTGTCCATGCTGAACTCCTCTGCACTGCTGAGCTGTAGCACACTTCGGGGCCCTGTGGCACCTGCCCTGAGCACTGATCCTGCACCCTTGTTTGTGCCTGCCCTGAGCACTGATCCTGCACTCTCGTTTCCGCCCCTCCCCTGGGCACAGTGGGGGCATCTGCCCCTTGCCCACAGTCCTGCCTGTACCTCCCCAGGTTGTAGGTACTAACTCTGCTGCTTTTGCCCTGTCCCAGGCTCTAGGCAGGAACAGCCCCTTCACCCTTCATGTGTCTTGGAGAGCAGTGAGCCCAGCAGACCCAGTGAGCCAGCCCCCCCGGGGAGCCCTCCCTTCAGACACCAGTTTGGGGTACAGTATGTGCAAGTCTGGCCCATGCCCAGGGAATGTCTCACATTAGGGAAGGAAAAGAGTAACCCTTATGCAGCTTCCACCTCCTGACCTTCCAGGACCCTGTGAATGTTTGTGTAGCCTCCCTTGACTGACATGAAGAAGGGGACTGTGCTCTGCTGGCTCCCAAGGCAGGGATGGTTCCTTGGGTAGTCTTTGCTCTAGGAGCTCTCCTGTCAGGCCCAGCATTGTTGCATCCCTCAGCCCTGCTCAGACAGGGAGTTGGGACCTGCTCTGCACACTTAGTGCCATGGCTAGGAGTGAGATGCTGTCTCTGAAGGAGAGGACTTTTTGGTCATCATCTTGCCAGCCTGGGCTGTGTGGTCAGCCCTGCCCATCTGCACTACACCCTCTGCACATCCAGAGCCCAGCAAAGCATTGCCAGAGTTGCTGGTCTCACAGTGTCCCTGGCCAGGAGCCTCTGGACGCTTGGTTCTCGGCCTCACGCTTGCAGTGGCGGCCCAGCCTGGGGCATCTCATGCTTACAGCCTGCTCCTGGGTGGTCCCTCTGCCTGACCCTCCAGCTAAAGATGTCTCTGGGCAAAGGTGCTCTGGGTGCAGCAGCCATCTTGGCTTGTTTCCTGCTCACAGCCCTTGTTTGTGCTCTGCTGACAGGGGGGGTGTGAGCAGAGCTGAGGTCTCTTTGCCCTTATGCCTGAGCCCTAAAGATTTCAGCAGCACAGTGCTGCAGGTGCCACCTTTTCCCCTTTGCCTGTGCCTGGTGGGTGACCATGTCTTGTAGTGGGGCTGGGGACTGCCCTGTGGCTCTAGAACAGGCTCTGGGCAGCCCAGTCCTGCTCCTGACATAGACTGGCCCAGGCAGCAAGGTGTCATGGTTGGCTTTGTTTGTTTGCCAGGAGGAGGAAGAGGAGGAGGAAGATGATAACATCGGTGAAACCTTATCTAGGTAGGTGTTCTAGGTGCTTATGTTCAGGGAGCCCTCTGATGAGCCCTGTTTTCTTTCCTTCTCTGTATTCCATGCAAGGGGAGCTGCTGAGGCCTTGAGCATAGTGGGAGCATGGAGGAGATCTGCATGGAAGCAGGGGAGAGCTTCTTGCTGGTCCCTGTGCTTTGATCAAGTGCACAGGGAATGGTGCTGTGGTGGGGAAGATGCTCACCCTCAGGATGTACACAGAGATGGTACTTGTTCTGTTTCTGCCACTGTTTGTTGAGGCCAGCCTATCCAGACATACTTCTCAAGTGGCACTCAGACTTCTCCCACTGATTTCCCTGGTTTTGGGCCAGGATGGAGGCCTGGTTGTGGTGACTTCTGTGTGGAATATGGTCTGGGGCTGAGCTCACTGGTGTCTGTCCTGTGCTTGGGAGGAGCTGATGGTACCAGTTCAGCAGTGAAGGATTAACCCATAGGTGCTTGCTGAAGTGCCTGTGGTGGTGGATGCAAGAGGCCTGTTCCATCATTGCTGTTCTCCATGTGCCTGGCACCTGGCTGGGGTCTGACAGCACTGAGCCTGGTCTGAGCTGGTGTCAGCTGGCTATCAATCCATGCACAGGCAGGAGAGATGTCTGTGCAGGACCTTGGGAACTGGCAGCTCTTTGTATGTGGGAGCTCCTGATGGGGTGGGGATGTGGCTTTGCAGCCTCAGGACAGGCTGGACTGTGGAAAGGGTTTGGTGGCTACTGGGCTTCTGCACTCTTAAGTGCCTGGTACTGCTGCACCATGCTAGTGTTGTCAAGGTGCTGCATCTCAGCAGGCCTTGCTTGGTGTCTAATAGGTGTTCTGTTCTCTTCCAAAGCAGCACAGAGGAACTGGGGAGGGGAGCCCACAGCCCAGCAGGTAAGTTTCTTCCTTCAGTGCTGAGCTGCCATATCCCCAGCATGTCCTCTGCAGCAGAAGGTGGTGACTCACCTGGGAAGGTCTGCCTCCCCTCCCAGGCTGTGCTGGGCTCCAAACCACATGCCTCATGGTCTTCTTTCATCTCGCTTTTCAGGGTCAGCACCTCTTGTGCCCAGAGCAAGCTCTCCCACTGCACAGCTCCTGTGCTACCGTCTGGGACAACCCCCAGATAGCTGGAGGGGGCCAGGAGGGGTTGGAGACCTCCCTACAGCTGGCCTCAGGACTGCTGGCCCTGAGACTCCTCTGGGCTAAGCTAAATCTCGATGACAATGGACCAGCCACTCAGGATTCACCCTGTGCCTGCCCCCGGGCCAGACAGCACCTGCCCCTGGCAATGCCTGCCAGGCTTGGGGCCTGCTGGCACCGCTGCCATGCAGTGCACAGACTGCAACGCCTGCTCCTTGTCCTGCATGAACCGCTGCAGCTGCTCCCTGCTTCCAGCTCAGGCTGGTGGACCAGTACTCCCTGCTCTGCCCACTCCCAGTGCAGGCAGGGCACCCCAAGTGCACCTCATGCTATGCCGTGTGCCCTGCCTCGCTCATCTCTCCTGCCCTGCTCCTCGTGGTGGCAACTGGGGACCAGCCGAGGCTGAGCAGCCCCTGGAGATGGTGGAGGATTTGCTCAGCATGTGTGACCCTCAGGAAGCTGGAGGAGTGAGGAAGGCCTTTCCCCTGCAGTTCAGCCCCACACCTTCTCACGAGTGAGATGAGCTGGTTTTTAAAGGAAAGCTCTGCCTTTATAGGGAAATAAACTAAGTTTTTTACTGTTGCCAGTTGGGTTTGATGGGTTACCAGGCACAAGTGTGCAAGGTGCTGTATCTGCTGCACTTCCTGCAGTGAAGAGTGCTGGGCTGTGTCCTGAGCTCACAGAGCCTGCAGCTACCCATCTTCAGCTGCTAGTGCTGACAGAGTGGTTCTCCCTATGCTGAGGGCTGCAGGGCCCAGGGTGGCCCTTATCTGAGGGGAGCTGGTCCAGGCTGTGCTGGTGTGTCTTAAGCACTGTAAATGTCATCTGGCCCACCAGGAGTTGACCATGCTGAGGCCAGCCAGAGGGGACACCAACCCCTGTGTGTCAGCAGGTCTCAAACTCTCCCCATGTGCACACTTCTGCTCTGGGGTGCCTCTGTCCTACATGCCTGGCTGTGGTCTGGAAACACAGGTATGCCATGCCCTTGGTCTGCTTCCCCAGACAGCACAGGGGTGGCTGCAGCCAGCAGGATGTCTGGTTCCTCCAAGTAGCAAGTTGCAGCTGCTTGCCAGGTGAGGGCATTTCTTCTGGGTTCCTGTAACATTGCAGCATGTCTCCTGAGGCTGGTGGCACTGACAACCCCAGTGGAGCAGGACTCACTGTGAGAGCCTATTTCCCAGCTGGTGCTGGTGGCAGGTGCTGTGGGCAAGGCTGGCAGCCTGGTGAGGCTTGAGGAAAGGCTGGCATTCTGGCACCCCTATTGTTTTCTTAAACATAATGTCTTAAAAAAACAGAAGTCATTGAAATCAAGGTGATTTGTTTCTCTGGAGCTATTGTGCTCCCTGTAGCTGAAGTTACAGCGCAGCATCAGCTGTACTCCACCACCATGGTGCTTTGCTCCTCAAGTACCTCTCTTCTCACCTGATCAGGGAGAAGCACAGCCCCCTCTAGCCAGCAGCCTGATGGACTCTGGCCCTGTCCTCCTTCCTGGCCCTGGCTGGCTCTGCTCTCTGCAGCCTGTTTTGTTGTGCAGAGAACACAACTGTGATGCCATCCTCAGTGGGACAGGCTGCACCTTGTCCAGCAGCGTGATACGACTCACCTGCAGCACTAGCCATCCTTCAAGGGCTGGAGGTATGCAGGACAACCTCAGAAGACCTGCAGCTCTTGCACAGCAAGAACAGGTCTCCTAAGTGCCAGACACATGTCTTCAAGAAGTGCTGGTACACACAGGCACAAACACAACCCCACAGAGACAACACTGCTTTTGAGCCAGGATGCTTTTATTGAAAAGACCTTGCCACAAGGAGTCCCTTATCCTGTCCCATCCTCACCTCATCCTGCAGCAAGAGCTGAGCAGCACCTGGAAGGAAGAGTCTTGAAAGTGCTTTACTGGGAGGTTTATTCCTGGAAGACACTGGATCCTGTGATGCTTTGAGTCCAGGGCTGCAGCATCAGCACCCCAGCTCAGGGACAGGCCACAGAGCAAAGTACGGAGGGAGAGCAGCAGCCCAGGCAGCAGCTGCTATCTCTGCAGCAGAGCCTCCTCACATTACCCTCTTCCCTCACCACCACAAGAGGGATGCCTGGGCTGGGCCTCAGGCTTGGGCACAGAGCAGGTACCCAGTCAGGGACTGCTGCCTGCAGGCTCTCGGGGGCAAACAAGCACCATCCAGACACCACCAACAGACAGTCACTAGCCCCAGGGCAGTCGATGGCTCATGCTATCCTCACATGAGCAGGTAAAATGGGCACATAAGAGGATGCCAGTGATCCACCAGCTCTGGGCAATCAGGGCCAGCATTTTCCAACAGCTCTGTGTCACATCAGCCAACCTGGGACTAGCACCAGGAGAGAGGGAGCATCCACAGTGGCCATGCAAAAGGAGTGAGGAGCGGGATGTGACACTGTCAAAAGCTCAGGTTGTCCCCAGAATGGCCATGAGCTCTGCAGCACACATCCTGCTGAGCCCACCAAGACCTTGCTGGGCCTCACCCTCTATGCCAGGCAGTGCAGGCATCACTGCTCACAGGGTGCTCAGCACCCCATAATGTGTCAGGACTGAGCCCCAATAGGGAAGTGGCAAAGCTGCAGCCATACCCAGGCACTGCCGGCTCCCACAGCCCTCTGGGGCTCACTCCACCACATGGGATGGCTCCTGCCAGCACTTCCTGCCCTACCTGCAGGCTCCAAATGCTGGCCAGGCACTGTGGCAGTGCCAGCTCCTCATGGTTATTCATGTTTGTATCCCCTGCATCAAGGAGAGGCCTTGAAGTCCTTGCATGGCAATGATGGAGAGCAGTGGAACCCTGTTCTCAGCAGGGATCCACTCTGGGCCTAGGCCCACAAACCCTCCTACCACCTGGCCATGATGTCCCTGGCAGCACTGAGGTCAGTGCCCACCCTGCCCCATCCTCTCAGTCGTGGGGCCAAGAGGGGAGCAGCTCCTGCCCTGTGAGCGCAGACACTGGAGCCAAGAGCAAGAGCTGCTCCAGGATGGTTGCTGGGTGGGCGGCCGGTGCCATGCGGTGGCAGCCAGGCCTTTGGCCAAGCTGGTGCACAGGGACATTGCCTGCCCTCGAGCCAGCCCATCTGCTCCCTGGGAATCATCCCCCAGAGCTGGTGGTGTGGCCCCCCACCCTCCCTCTGCTCCACAGCAGCAAGGGAGTGGGGCCAGGCGTGCGGGACGGGCAGGGCCCTGTGCTGCATGCACGTCTGGGAGCCGGCTCCATGCACATCCCTCGGGAAAGCGTAAGTTTGGATACGCAGATCTTCGCATGCAGAGTTCCAGCCGGGTGCCTGCTGCTGCCTCCTCTTCCAAGGCCTGCTTTGGCTCTGGCAGGATGCCCAGGACTGTGGACGCAGAGCTGCTGCTGCACTTACACCTCGATTATATTGACTGAGGGAGACGTCTTCTGTGAGAGAAAAACATGCTGCAAAGCTCCACTTTGTGAAGCCCCTGGGATGCAGACCCACAGCACATCGCCAGCCTCCCCAGCACTGAGAGCAGCAGATCTCCTCTGCAGAAGGGCTGCAGCTGGAGTTGAGCCTCTGTCCAGAGATGAGGGTAGGTGAGCTCAATCAGAGACCCAGCTTCAGTGTTTCCCTCAGAAACAAGGGAGCTAACCCTGAAGTCCCAGCTTTTGGCACAGATGGGCTCTCTTGGCAAAAAGGCTCTGGCAGCTCAGTTCTATCACCTACAGCTGGTGACCTCCTTCAGCCACACACTTGCCTCCCCAGGAAGCCTTTCTGCTCATTGCTGTGCCCAAGGATTCCTGGGTAAGCCATAACTCTATCCCACACTTGTCAACCTCCATGGCTAGTAGACGGCTGGGGATTTCTACCTGGTTCTCAGTGGCAGCCACTCTACACCTGATGCCCTTGGACAGGAGCAGTCAGAGCAGAAAGACAGGAGGTAGGAGGATATCTCCCACTGGGCAGAGAATCCACAAAGCACAGAAGTGTACAGTGCTGCTAGATGGAAGTGCTGCTCCCTCTCCATTTTCAGACCAGAACAGTATTTCCATTAGGATAAGGAAGGGGCTCTGTGGTCCTTCATATGAAGTGCTTGTGTGGTGATGGCCTAGAGCAGGTCCCAGTGAAGAAAGTGAGCAGTGAGAGACCAGTGCAGAAACCATAAGAAGAGCTGCCAAGTTTGTCCTGAAGAGGCAAGAACTAGCCCTGTCTATGGGATGCAGAAGAGGTGCAGCCTTGGAGGGGCTGTGACAGGGAAAGGACCCTGTGATGTGAGAGCCATACCAGCTGATACATCCTGCCATCTCTTCCAGTGCTTCTCCTGCAGTTACTGATGGGGCACACACACTGCTTCAGAGATACTAAACCCCTTGGTTTTAGGTGAGCATGAGCTGGAGTGGTTTTGTTTCTGGAGAGAGCCAGAACCTGTCCAGGCAGCAAGCCACAGCAGATGCCAGAGACCATCCCACCTGGCAGCCCTCCCCACTCACCTTGCTGCGCAGCAGCCCTCCGCTCGGTCGCTCTGGCGTGCTGTGCTCTGAGGACGGCTTTGTCTTCTCCTTGTTGTTATTGGAGTCATTATCCTTGATGATGTCATACTGTCTGCAGAAGAGGGCGATCACCGCTGTGAAAGACAGGGGATGAAGGACTCCCTCACACTGGCTGTGCCCTGCCTCCCCTCCCCACAGCATCCTGGATGGAGAGCAGTCAGGACCAGGGCACCCTGGGGTGCTGGTCACCCAACTCCTCCATCTGTGTCAACCTGGACCAGCCCAGGCACCTCTCCATGTGTGGCCAAACCAGTCTCCTTGGGCAGATGAGGCATGAACACACCTGAAGGCACTGGGGCACAGGTGAGGTGTGAGGTGCCCACAGCAGATACCAAAGCATTTGAAGCCCATAGGGCTGGTGAGCAGCTGAGTGGGTTTCTGACTACCTCCTGCAAGGCACTGAAGTTACTAGGCCAGCACTTGGCTTTGTCCTATCTTGCAGTCCAGCCATGGGGCCAGTCATTGTCACAGTGTTACAGCACCTATCACATGCAGCACGTGTCCCACATCTGGGGACCCTGGACGTGGGACTCCAGAGCAGGGCTGTGAATTGTCATCATTAAATGTGTTGAACTCATCGAAAGAACAGAGCATTGTCACAGCCACCCACAGACTAGGTTGATCTCTCCCTGTTGGCATCGACACACCAACCTATGTGAGGGGTAAGCTTGCAGTAACCATCTTGTGTCAGGAAGGTATTCAAAGCTAGGGCATGGAGAGATGCCAGCAAGATGCCACTAGAAAAATGGCATTTATTGGGAAGGGAGCAGGGAACAAATTACTTCCCATTTGCAGCAGCTGCATGTGACTAGTCAGGAGATGACTGTTGTCTCCAAGGTTTTCTTGCTTCAAGGACAACCTGCTCTGGCTTGAACAGGCTGCTGGGCAGGAGCACTTCACCTGTCTCACAGTTCCAGCAGACTGAGGCACAGTCACTCCCAGACAGTGCAGCACTGTTATCAGACATCACATAAGCCAGCCAAGACCCAAGTTACATGATGGTTCACGTCAGCCGGAATATTTCCACCCTGTCCCACATTGTCTCCTGCTCTTCCTGCCCAGCAGTCAGGCCAGCCAGCCCACATGCTCCAGATCATCACTGCTGAGTGACCGTGGTCACTTCTTTTACCTCACTGGCTCAAGCTTCTAGACAAACTCAATGGAGTTACTGGAATGGCTGACAGACCCATAGCAATTGCTTCTGTGCTGTCTTGAGCCCCATCCTCTTTGTGGACCCTGGACTGGACCCCAGTCTGCTGGAACATTGCTGGTGGCACTCACCTGCCCACATGAGCAGCACAGCCACAATGATGATAATCTCGCCTGTCTGCAGCTGCCTGTCTTTGTCCAGCCCTTCCATGGTGATATCACCTGCAGAGAAAAGAATCCAGGCAGGGCTGGCAGCAGATAGTATCCCACCAAAACCTATTTCAGGACCAGCAACACTTGAGGATCTGAGAGAGAGCTCCCAAGGAGAGAGGCCCACCTCTCCCAAACAAGGATGGGTATGGAATGACATCTTGGCCAGGAAGGAGGCACGCAGCCTGTGTCTTTCCTCTGTCAGATAAACCATCCTCACTACCAAAGGCAGCCAGGGATTCTAACAGCTTGTCTGGGTTCAAGTAGAGACAGTACAAGGCATGGGACTAATCACTGAGGTTACTCCCCATGTAGGGAGCAGGACAGGTTAAGGAAGCCCTGAGTTGAACACAAGCATTGATGAAAGTAAGCCATATGCTTGCCCTGCTATACTCTACTCAAGCCCCCTTCTTATGCCTAGCTTCAGACAGACTTCTGTGCCTAGTGGAACCTGTCTTGGATGCTTGGATCATCTGTCATAAACCAGCATATAGATAACCCCAAGGCAAGAAGGCACAATATGGACCAAATAGGAAACTGTGAGGCTCTCTAATTTGTCCTTTGGTAGCTTACAGGCTGGGAGATCTGAAAGCCTGTCCAGAATTTTCCTATGGGCATGAGCTAAATAAGCTACAGCAGCTGTCCTCGCCTCAGACTGCTTAGCTGAACAGGGTGCTGAGGTGTGGGACAGAAGGGCTGTAAAGCAGGGCTTGTGGACATAGGGACAACAGCAGCCTTACAACCCTGCTACCCAGTATGATTTTCTGTGTCCCATGCAGCACCTTCCTTCCTGGCTGCTGGATCCCTGCCTGTGTGCTGTGGAGACCTCCAAGTGTGGCCCCACTGACAGCACCAGGGCAAGTGGGAAAGAGCTGCCTCACCTTGGTTGGAGCTGTTGGAAGGGAGGCGGTCGGTCTCCTTCAGGGTGCGGAAGTGGACGCGCTTGCTGGCCTGGCTCTCTCCGTAGAGGCCAATGCTCTGCACCTGGATGATGTAGTCGGCATCCTCTGCCAGGTCCCAGAGCACGCAGGCGCGGTTGGTGGTGTTCACCTCGCGGATGAAGCGCTGCATCTGTCCATCCTGCCGCTGCCAGAGCCAAGAGCTGTCTGTCATCCCCAGGAGCCTGCTCCCCGCTGCACCAGGCACAGGCCCCACTCTGCAGGGCTGTGCTGGGCACACTGCCCTCACTCCTCCCTTCCCAGGCAACCATCCACCCCTGGGGTGCGCCAGGCTGGCCAGTACTTTGCTATGCAGCATCCCTGCGTGGCCTGAGTGCTAGGCACCTCCCTGGAGAAGCCACCATCATCTGGGGCTGTGGAGGCACAGCAAGGCAAGCAAAAAAGGGTTATGTCATGGCTGAAGCACCATCCTTACCCAGAGATAACAGGGGAGCTGCTGGAGGGACAGCTACCACCAGGATGGGTGGCACAGACAGGGTGCCCAGGCAAGGGCTGCTCAGCAGCAGAGCTGCCCTCGGACAGGTGCCAGAGGAACTCAAAACTGTGGGAATGGGGCTGACATAGCAGCATGCTAGCAATTAGTGAGAGATAATCTAGAGAGAGAGTCCGGATACCTGCTGTAAGATGGCATAGCCGATGACCACGTCTCCTTCTGGGACGTCCCAGGAGACTGTGGCAGAGTTTGCCTTCAGCTGCGTCACAGTCACGTTGACAGGGGACGGTGGCCTGTCTGGGTGAGCCAGGGACAGACCGAGGCAAGGAGGAGGAAAGAGGCAAAAGAAGACATCTGAGAACAGGCACTTACTCCTGCACACCACCATGGAGGGACCCCTTCAACATCTGCCTGTGGCAGCACATTGGTCAGGGATACAGGGAGCAGCATCCAGCAAATTTATCCCTGGAGAGGACTGGCACATCCGGGCACAAGGATGAGCTTCTGCCAGCAGCCAAACATGCAGGGCACAGTGCTTCTCAGGCTCATGTGAGGTGGGGATGTGTCACAGAGCTACCCTGTGCCTGGGCAGACACTCCTCGGTCTCATCAGCTACACAACCTCACCCTCTGCAGTATCCTGCAGCAGGGAAGGCAGACAAGCTCACGAGGCATCTGACTGGCTTTTCTCTCAAGGGCTTGTGGTGGCAGACGCAGCCCATTGCTCATAACATGTGTCCCATGTCAAGGGGATTCACAATGCTGACCATGTGCCCAGGCTGCCACACTCAGCTAAAGACACGAAGGGCCCCTAGGAGGCTCCTTCCACCTTGCAGACATCAAAATCAGAACTGCATGAAGGCCTGGCCTGAGCAAAAAAAAGGACAGAAGTTTAAGAGACTGTCATGACAACTTCATGAGACCCTGCAGCTGAAAATCACACAAAAAGACAAGTCCCTGCAGCCTGCCTCAGAGTGCTGCAGAGACTCTGCTATCAGAGAGAAGAAGGACATTCGTATCAGCTCTTCACGAGGGCACCTGCTTGCAGATCCGAGGTACCTTCGCTGCTGCTCAGATGTTCATCTGCAGGAAAGTTTACTTCATTCAGCTCCAGAGCAGAAGAGGGGCTGCCTGGCATGACATGCTCCTGCTCAGCCTGGGCACAGGGGTAGATTCTTGGCATGGAAGTCCCATGTTTCTGTAGGGTCCAGAAAGTCCAAAAAAATCCTACATTAATGCAGTTCTTTAATGGTAAAATAAGGTTCCTCTAAGCTCTGGGGCTGCCCCTGGATGTGCACATCACGAATGCCTGGCACACCACCCAGAACTGCGTAGGAAGCAGTTTCAGACACAGTATTTATATATCAACTGTGACAGAAAAATGGGGCAGCTTGGAATAAACACACTATGCAATTCAATCTGGCCATCTCATCTGCCTGGCACTACTCCTTCCTTCAGAACTGGGAGGAAAACCCAATACAAAGCTGACTTTCCCAGCAGTGCAATGCCATTGGCTGCGAAGCCAGCAGCCGTGCTCAGCTCTTGCTCTCCTTCATGGTCTGCACTATCACCATTCTGAGATTTCGCAGCACTAAGAGCATGGCAGGATCCTACACAGGTACACAGACCTGCACACAAAGCCAAATTCTGTCTGGAAATTAGACACAGGAGCACATGAGGCTGTTGTTCACATTTCCTCTCTCCCTGTAAACAAGTCAGTGTCCTTCTACAAGCTGCTTTTGTAGCACAAATTCAACACTGTGATGTATGTAGATAGAAAAAGAGTCCCAGAGGGCACCTAAGATGAAGAAAAAAGAACTACCAACCACAACCACACCACCACCAGTGGCCTCAGAATGACAAGGAAAGGTCAGCTATTTAAATGCTTTCATTCACATTTAAAATTGTGGTAATAGTAACATTTAGGTTGGAAAAGATCTTTAAGATCATTGAGTCCAACCACTAACCCAGCACTGCCAGGTCACTACTAAACCATGTCTCTCAGCACCACAACTACATGGCTTTTAAATCCCTCCAGGGCTGATGATTCCCCCACTACCTAAGGCAGCCTGTTCCAGGGCTTGACGACCCTTTGGGGGAACAAATTTTTCCTCAGGTCCAACATCAACCTTTCCTGGTGCAATGTGAGGAAATTTTCTCTTGTCCTATCAAATTTGAACACAGCTCCAGATCCAACCAGGACAAGGCTGTGATTCCCACTGAGAGAAATGCAGGGTTGTGGTCTGCCACAGACAGTTAAGACACATAGGAGGGTTCCTCTCTGAGTCCAGAAAAAAACGTTCTCAGAGAGGCGCATCCCCAACAGAAGCCTGACACATCACCAAGAGGCAGTCATTGGAGACAAGAACAAGAGCATCACAAGGTGCTGCACTTTCTCTTTCAGAACAGGAGGCAGGGAAACTGAAAATGATTTAAAGATACAGTTAAACACCCTTTATCCCATGAAATTTTCCCCATGGGAATCTGGTTCATTGACCTGTGAGCCAGTGTCTCTGAGCCAGGTCCTCAACATCACACCCTCATCTCCCAACAGCAAAACAGGCTGAACATAGCTGCAGACCCCAGCTCTGAGCACTGTCTGGGGCAAGCATCTTCTGTTCACTCCAGAGCTCCCAACAGATGTGCGCTGGGTTTCTGCTCCAGCCACAGCCAATGTGAAAGTTTGCTGCATGACTACCATCTAAGCTGTAAAGCATAAGGACAGTTATTCAAGGCTACCACTGCACTAGCAAAAGGGTCAGGAATAGCCCAGGCATTCAGTGGTAGAAAGTAGCTCCTGGGAACTCCTTTGGTCTGAACCAACCAGCATGGCTCAGGAGTCAGCATGAGCCACAAACTGCTCCTAATCAGTAGCACTCCTGTTCTCTCCTCTTTGGAACTCATGAACTCAGTGTGATGGATATGAACCAGAGCCTGCCAGCTGGCCTCAAGACAACAACAGGACCTGCTACTTCGCAGGATGCATCTACAGTAATAAATTAGGGAGCTTTTTACATCTAACAGAATGAGAAGAAGTCTGACCATGCCCAAATGGGCTGTTTGATTTTCCAGCTTTTAAGTGTGTGTGAGGAAATTAAAGGCAGGATCTGACATCTCTGTGATGCAGAAGTCCATGAATGGAACTAGTGGCAGGCTCCTTGCTCTGCACAAGAATTTTCTTGGCTTCTGCAAGGAGCCCAGCCTGGACCAGCCCAGGTTTTCAGGCTGGGGGTGCCAAGATGTGGCCCTAGGGCAGAGCTGCAGGGCCCACAGGGAGCTGGCAGTATTATTCCTTGAACTGTGATTCACCAGAGCTTGCAGAGGTCCTACATCGGGGCTTTCACTCACTGGCAGTAAAAGAGCATCCTGGAGGGGCACCACCCCAGTACCAGACTGCAATGACTCAAAGCCAGCATGATCTGCTGTTACACTCAGAGCCTACACAAATTTCCCAGGTGGAGAGAAGGGAGGGTGAGAGGACAGAAGGGCCATTGCAAAGCCACAGTGGACATGGCCAGTCAGAGCTTCAAACCACATGTATCATAACCATGCCTTGTGCAGGTTCCAGGCAATCAGACCTGAACCTGCAAGACTTGGAGGTGTCCAGGCAGCAGTTTGTCATTAGAGAAATGAGCATCCCTTGGTCAATCTGCAGGCCAGCAAACTGCAGAAAAGACAGCTCTGAGTACACAGGATTTGCACACCTGGCAGAAAGACACACATAAGAAGTTTCACAAGTCAAAACTAAAGAAATTGACCCTAGAAACACCAGCCAGTGTTCAGTCCCAAGGATATGGAAGATAAGACCTCACTGAAATGTTATGACAAGACAGCTCACAGCACAGAAAGCTTTGCATATGATCCCCAAGTTAAGCCTAACATTCTTCAGCCTGCTCTGCAGCTGAGGTCAGAGCAGTTTCATGCCAGAGATGTTGTCATAAAGGTCTGCAAGTGCAAGGGCTGCAGAAAACGTTCTCTCTGAAGCCAACTATTAAAGCCAAGATGCTACAACACCCTGCACCCTCTCTGGGGAAAGCATGCCATAATTAAGTCCTGCCCAATGCATTAATTGCTAATGATTCTGCATCATTTATAATTTATCCAGCTACATTTTTGATTAAAGCCATACTAAAGAAATGGACACCACCAGAGGAAGAGCAATCGCTTTCTGGCACACCCGTTGTGTTGCTGATGTTGCATAGCATTCCTTGCAGGTCTGCTTAAGAGGTGGGAAGACCTGGCCCCTCTGAGGATGGGCAGCAGGAGAGTTGACCCATGAGCATTGGACTGGGTCTGCCATGTGACTTGGCTTTGTAGATTAAATAAGAGGCCTGGCAGATGCTCCTCAAGAGTGATGTTGGCAGATGTGGGTCTGCACAGGGATGGGGCAGAGCCCTCTCCATCCTGCTGTGGCTGCGGAGAGAGGACCTCACCTGTCTCTCAGCCCACGTCCTTGGGGCTGCTGCTCAAGGGCACCCAGATGTTTGCCCAACTTAGCCCTGCAGCAGCGAGCAGAGCATCTGCTTGCACATCTAAAAATAAGTGGCCCCTTTTTAATAACCCTGATGGCATTTGTTCCTGAATCCTTCAGGCCCTGGAAAACATTTTGCAAGGAGACTGAAAACATGGCAGAACACGTCCAACACTTGTGATTCCATTGAGTAGATCAGTGACCTGACAAGGAGCAGACAGACAGCAGACGGCTGCCAGTGACACCGGATCGTTCAGACAGTCAAAGGAAGAAAGGACAGCGGCACCCGGGGTGCGACAGACCTCAGTGTCTCAGCAAACACTGGTCCAGAGACAGCAAGGCAGGAAGGTGGGCAGGGAACCCGCCAGCCAAGGACCAGCTCAGAGTCAGCCTGCAGCAGCGGAGCATCCCCGAGCAGTGGCACTGATGCACTGGAGACTCGCTGTGGAGGGGCAGGAATGGGAGACAGGGAGACCCTCCTGTGACCCGCGTTCCCGCACTGCCTGACTCAGAGGTGGGAGGCTTCGGGAGCCAGAGCTGCAGGCGGCGGCTCTGGGCGTCCCCGGCAAACCCGATGCCCTCCGCACGATCGCGCCTCATCCCTCGCGGAGAGGACGCGGCACGGACGCGGGCACGGCTTGCCTGGAGGCACTAGGGGGATGCCCCGGGGCCGGAAGGGCCGGGACAGGCACGTTGGGTCATGGCCAAGGCTATGCTGGGGCTGGGGCCACACAGCGAGAAGGTCCGGCGAGGGGCTCCGTGCCACAGCAGGGTCCGGTAAAGGGCGCCGGATCGCCCAGGTCCGTGTCCCCCGGGGAGCGCCCACCCCGCGCCACAGCCGGGCCCCCGGGGAGCAGGGGGATTTCAGGCCCGCCGCCCACTCCCTATCCCCGACCCCCGACCCCAGCCCGGCCCCCGGCCCGACCGCACTTACTGGCTCGGATGAGGCAGAGGTCGCAGCTGAAGAGCACCAGGACGGGGTTGAGGAAGGCCGAGAAGCGAGCCATGGCGGCGGGCCGGCGGCCCCGGCCCGGGCGGCAGCCCTGGCACCGGCCCGGGTCTCTGCGCCGCGGGACAGAGCGGGGCCGAGCCCCGGCCGCAGCGCCGGGGGGGCGGGGGCGGAACGGCCGCTGGGCACGGCCCTCCCGGCCCGGCCCGGCACCGCCCCCTGAGCGGCACCGCAGCGGCTGCAGCCCGCCTCCGGTCCGACCACCCCAAACCGCCGGCGCCGCCCCCCGAGCCGCGCCTCCGAAAATAACCGGTGCTGCTGAGCGCCTTACCCTTCAGACAGCCACTGCTGCCCCCCACTTCCTGTCCTGCCCCCGTCATCACCAGTGCTGTGTCCTGTGCCGTTTCCCAGTAACCCCGCACGCTGTACCCCTAGTAGCCACCAGAGCCCCTCCACATGTACCTCGAGCAACAAGCGGTGCCACCCTATGCTGCATCGCCAGTAACCCCCAGCGTGGGCTCTCCTCAGGCGGTGGGTTCACGTGTCTCTGATTACACAACCACCCTCCCTGCATGCCCTGTCCCCCTGTGTCACCCCTGACACACCCTTGTGTTGTTCCACAGGCCCATGGCTCCTACCCTGCGGGATCGCATCAAGGGCCACATGTCCTACGACAGCAGGTCCCACAGCCCCATGTCCCACAGCTGCATGTTCCATAGTACCTCCCACGGCCAGTCGTCCCATGACCAGCATGTCCCACAGTTGCACGTCATGTGAAAGCACATCCCACTGCAGCAGGATGTTTTCTCAGCATCTTGCAGCTGCTGCCTGCATGCTCTGTCCTGCTGTGGAGGCATTGATGTGTGAAGAGCAACGAGGGACTATGCAAATGAAGGGGTCAGTCTCCAGGACCTTTGAGGGCTTCTAGGCCACTGGGCCAGCACTAACTGTTCACTTGCTGTACCCACAGCAAGACACCTCGTCCATCACACAGCTTGTGGCACAGGTTCCTCTGCTCAGGCAGCCATGAGCAGCTGTGTGTGCTTCTGCTCATACTTTTGCACTAACTCAAACGACCTAAGCTCGGTCCTTCTTCTCATACACTGAACGACTGGTTTCATACCGTGCTTAGTTTTGTCCATAATTGACTTTTAGAGTTTGTTCTGTTTGCATTTTAGTACATGACTTATTTTACCTGCATGCTGAGCTGCTACTTCAGCTCCATTGTTGTCAGCACCACGCCTTGGCTTCCTGCTATAGCATACACATGTCATGTACAGAAACAGACATGTATACATGAACATACACACAGTTGCATGGTTTACTGGACATTTCTCAGTATGTTCTTGCTACACATCCCACAGCCTTTGGAGCACATCCTGAATGCTGACACATTATCTGCTGGCTCACCAGTGGCACAGTTAGGACCTCTCCAGCTCCACCATAGCTGCAGTACTTAGTTTTCCCTGGTTTGCCCAGCATGACTCTGGCCTGCACAGGTGTGGCCAGGTGAAAGTGATGTGGTAACTTCTAAAAGACTTTCTTTTGGAAGCTCAGCACTGCTCTTTGAGAGGAGAGACAGATGTCCATTAGCACTGTGGGACAATTTATTCTGCAAAGCCCCCCAAAGCCACCTTCAAGGGATTTAGAGTTTTGTGTCCTTTCCCTAGGCTCCAGGCTGCTTACACAAGAGGAGGATCATGCTGTGATTAGTGGAAGTTTCTGTCTGACCACCCCTGGACACCGCTGTTAGCTGAGTGGCATCCTGGGCTTTGTACCTCCCTCAGACCAGTTGTCCTGGACACAGGAAAGGACATGCTGTGCCACTCAGGGCAACCCTGGAGTGGAGCTTAGCAACCATCTCTCTCCAGTGCCATCCCAGCCCTTGTGCACTGCTCTGGCGATGTGCACGGGGAGAAGAAGGGTGTGCTTTGGGAGTGGAGGAGAACATTTCTATCTGTGGGTTCAGGGTGCACACATATTTCACCATAATTGGAGTGTATGGGGGTTTCAGCCAGGCAAAATGCAATCTGCAGTCACAAATCAGGAGCTAACACATCTGAACTGCGTTATCTACCTTGCAGCACCTTGTACCTGGAGTTCAGCAGGAAACTCCTGCAGCAGGCTCAAGAGCAGCCTGGGCAGCTGGGGCTGCCAGTCCCACATCACTGCCTGCCTCAGGTCCTCTCCTCTCCCTACCTGCTGGAAGAGGCTCCATAAGTCCCACTGGGCATCCAGCTTTGACCTGGGCACCCCTCCAGGATGCTCTTCTCCTCAACCACCCCTCCCACCCATCTGCATCTGGTGCTTGTGGCTATGCTTCACTCCTCTTTGCTAGGACAAGCTGGGCTGTGAGCAAAGGCCACATGAGGACAATGAGCACAAGTGCCACCTTGGCTGCTGCATGTCACATCGGCTGGGTGACTCTGCTGATGGGTGTATCTGGCTTTGCTGCCTCTGTGCTGGCTCTGTCCTGTGTCCTGTACACCCTGCCTAAGACACCCACAGGCTATAGGAGGTTCTTGCAGTAAGAGAGAATTTCCCAGAGAATCTGTGTTTCTGGAAGCCCCTAAATACATCCAATATCAGTCTTTAGTTTTGGAAATCACTGAGGCAAGTGTGAGGCTCTGGGAGAGGTGCTGGCAGCAAGGGAATGCCCTGATCATGGTGCAGGAGGCTCCTCTTCCTGCATCATGTCACCCTGCTGTGCTCTTTCTCTGCCCAATACTGAATACATCAGGAAGGATTCCTGGCACATCAGGCACCTCTCTGCCTATGCCTGTGGCCCTTGGGAGCTGGGGAAGTTTTAGAGTTAGGATATGCCTGTGCAGAAACTGCCCATACTTTGTTGTGCACAAACATTATTGACTAAATGAAGCCTGCAATGAACACATGGATTTTGTGTGATCTAAGCCTTGGTCATCTTTTAAGTAGCCTGAGATGAGTGTTGAAAGGAATTAACATGACATGACTTGCAAGAACCAGGTCCTCACCTGGGGATCCTGGACCTCTGTTGACTGTTTCCTTCCTGGAACACCCTACTCATGTAATTATTTCCCCAAGAAACTCCCAGTTTATGAATGTCTGTGCCATTCTCCATGTCCTCCACTCTCTGTGCAGGTCCTGTTCTGCCTGTCTGCCTCCAGTGAGTGGCAGAATGATGCTGCCCAGGATGAAATTCTGGCTGCTGCAGCTCCTGCTGTACAACATGCCGTGGCCATTTGTGACCTGATTATGCCTATGGAAACACACAGTAGCTGCTTCTGAGACTCAGAGTGGCCTTTTCCAGGTAAGCATCATCCTTCAAACATCTCTAGGGGTGACCTAGAGGAGGGCAAGACAGTGTACAAAAGTCAGACTTGCACCTGCCCTCCCAGAGTCCACCTCTCAACTTGTCCCATGACTGCCCACCATGTGTTTTCACCAACTTTGCTGTAGCTGCTGCTTTGCATTGTCTGTTCTCTTGCTTCCTGTTCACTGGAAGATAACGTCCAAGGTATGTTGTGTGGGTTCATTCACATCAGTTCAGCCATGTCCATGTGCTGGCTGCTGTATCTTATTTCTTTCTAGGGAGATGGAATTAACTCATCAATCCCTTGTGATAATAATAATAGATGGTAAAGGTATCACAGTTATTTTCCACAAAGCTGCTGCAGAAAAGTCCCCCATTGTCTTCAGACAAGGAATGCTCTCAGATCCATCCCCAGGCTGTGGATACCAGCCCTTTGAGACTTCATGAATTTTATGAAGTGTGGAAGGCCCCTCTGCTAAGCATTAATAATTCCCAATCCTCCTCATTTTTTTTCATTTGGTGATGGTGTGGGGTTTTTGTGCCATCTGCTGCATAATTGGTTCAGGGAATTCAGTGCTGGCCAAGAACAGACATTTATAGGTTTGATTTTTTGATTATCCCAGGGTATTGTGAAGTCAGGAGTTCTGCTATGTAATTATGTGCCGTGTCAAAAGTAATGTATTCTGTTGGGTTCAGACCAGCTGCCCAATTATTTCTTCTGGCTGTTCCTAGTTCCTATTGTAAGAAACAGCTAATAATTGTTTGCTGTGTTTATGTGCAGCACCATTTGTGACTCTGCAGATCCTTACCATCTTTCCCAGCTGCTAAGCCCTTTTCTACCCTTTTTACAGCGCTACAACTAGACAGCTTAAGGTGTTTGAGGTGAGAGTGTCCTGTGTATTGATACACTGATAATAATATTGCCACTCAGCCCTTTCCCAGGTCATTTACACCACATCAAGGAGTCAAGGCCAAGAGCCTAGTAAAGCTAAAAAGGGATCTGACAGATATATTGATCCTGTATCATTATGGTCATTGAGCACAAAAATGATGAGAGTTACTGAACTGGTTTGCTTGGGAACCAGAATCAGCCTCTATCTAAGGCCACTGCAACATCCCTGGGGAAGAAGTTTATTCATTATTGCTCATTCTACAAGGGTGAAGATGAGATATATGCAAAGCACTGAATCTAGAGCAGAAATGCTAACCCCACTGAGACAAAGAATGTGGAGTACCAGGCATGTGCTCCATCCCATGTTGAAAACTATTCTGTCGTGACTGACTCCGGTGAAAGGAAGGGTCATGCACCTGTGGAAATGGTCACAGAGCCTGCTAGAGGCCTGATCTGCCTCATTTTCTGCCTGACAGTGATAATATTGGTGTCCAGCCAGAAGCTTGAGCTTCAAGGAGAGAGAAAACTCTCCTGAGAGTGCCTAGGAGGGCGGTTTGGGCAAAGAAGCTTATGGTGCATGCCTAAATTAGCCTGGGTTGTTTAGCCTAGAAACTATGAAACTGTGGGGGATGTGCTGACAGCTTCTCTTCATATGTTTGACAGCTGCCAAGTTTGTACAAGGCTGCTGCAGAGACTGGAATGATGTCTTCTGTGCCTGCGGATAGGACTTGAGCCCATGGAGCCCAGGGGCTATTCACTCTTTCTACTGTGAGACTGGGGGGATATTGGTCTTGTTTCCAGGCCCCCTAGACTCCACCAAGGGCTGTCTTGCTGCCTTTCCTCTGACACCTCCTCTGTGGTGTTGCTTCTGTCAGGTCCACAGCAATTTGTCATCTGCATTGCTGGCACTGGGATCTGCTCACTGTGCTGACTCTGCATTTGTTCCTGTTGTCTGTGAGCAGAACTGAAGCTCCTGGATGGAGAGGGAGCATGTCTGCCAGCCAGCCTGGCTCCTCCATGTGCCTCTGCTCAGCATGGGTGCTGTACTAACCTGCACTGGATGTGCAGTGCTCCACAAGGCCAGGGGAACAGCCAGGGTGGCCTGGGACAGGGTGCAAACATGCAAAGATAGCCTGTCACTAGCTTGAGGACATGGGACAGCAAGACAAGGCATTAACTGGGCAGCCCATACAATGAAGAGCCCAATGTGATTGGGCTATTTCATACACCAAGCATGGCAGTAGTTTGGTGGCATGTAACCTCGCTCTCCAGCACAGGATAGCCTTGGGGATATGGATGGTGACCAGGGGAGGCCAGGGATGACCAGACTCTCTTGTTGTGTGGTGGGGACACAGTCACCCTGTCTGGAGGGAGCAGAATCTACCAGACTCAGACTGTTGTTCCAGCCACTTCTGCCAGTGAGGTGCCCTGTCCCTGCAGCAGGTGATTTGGCTCTGACACGGTCCTGGAGCTGATGCAAGTAGACTGGAAATGTCCACTCTGCTCTGTGCCACTCAGCAGCATTTCTGAGGTGGGGGCCAGGGCCATGCCTGTCTTAACATGTTCCTGTGCTGACCCAACCACTCTCAGACAGACTGGACCACACTGCCAGCCTTTCCCTGTGAACAGCCACAGAGCAACCCTGACTGCTTGGCGCTCTCTCATTATTCATCATGGCATCACAGAGGCACTGTGTTGCATTAGACTCAGTTGTGTCTCCAGCAATGAGAACATCCCTGTAGGCTGAGATGAAGGTGTGGGGATCCCACCAGCTCACTCCATCCACGGGACATATCATCTGATACCTCTGTAGATCATTGTTTCCTACCCTCAAGCTGCTATGAGAGGCAGCGCTCATGCATAGCTTTAGAGGGCATGAAAGGTCTGCGTTCATGGACAGATCATTCTCTTCTCTTGCTGTGTCCCACCCTCTCAAGGCTTTGCTGTCTTGAGATGAGGACCCAGGCTAGCAGCCATGCATGTCCCCACTCACCCCAGCCACAGCTCCTGCTTCCATCTCTTTGCCTTGTGCAGCACCTTGGACAGGCCTCAGTGCTTAGATGTTGCTCCACTGCAGGGCCCCCTTGGAGCCTGTGCCAAGTGCCTCTGTGCCATCAGAACCAGATCTGGGCAACGGTGCCAAATGCAGGACCATACTAGTGCTTCTCCTTCTTATTTCTCTACAGCCACGAGGAGTAGTGCAGGATGATCAGGCTGCACTTGTCATGCCATGGTCTGATGAGAGCTGCACATTTCTGGACAGACTACTGCTGAGGACCTGGGTCAGGTGCAGCCCTGCCTCCCTGCCCCAAAAACTGTGCTTGGCCATTATAGCAAGGCTGGGATTGTGGCACTGCACAAGGAATAAGGGCTTTACCTGCTCCCAGGCATGGCTTGGAGTGGAGGAATCTCATGCCCCTGGACCACAGGTACATTGCAACGCAGCAGCTGCATGAGGCACATGAGGCTATCAGATTAAAAGGAAGCCAAACCTGGTGCACACAATTGTCTGCTTCTGATGAAGAGATGCACCTGAGGATGCTGTCTGGGGTTCTCTCTCTCCTGCAAAGGTCCTGCATGGAAGATGGGCACTTCAGCAGGGAGAACTGGAGTATCACAGCATCCCGCTGGGGACAAAACTGCATGGGGACATTGCTGCTTCTATGTGCTGTGCACACAACAGGCAATGGAGATGCTGGAGGACTGAACTCAAAAGGGTTCTAGTCTGAGTGTGAAGACATGAGATGTCCCTCTAGCCTTGGGGTGGCCTCCAAGCCCCCGACTTCATCTGACCTAGCATTTTCCAGCTCAGCCCTGTAATTGCAAAACTTATTGCAAAACTTATTTCTCCACAACATGCACCCTCTTTGTATAAAATTTCTCTTTCCTGCCCATGTACTCATGCATGGCATCAAATCCTCCCTGCCAAGCTCACACGCTGAGCCTTCAGGTCTTCTGCTGCCTTTGTTTGTGTCTTTCTCTCCACCAGGAGAGGAGCCCAGTGAAGCGCAGGGGCATCTTGCAGATTTCAATGGCTGTGCAGGGTGTCCTCCAGCTTTTCTGTAGAGAATAAAGCCCCCAGCTATGGCCAGCACCATCAGGGTTTGGTAAGGTTTCTGCTCATTCAGCCAGTCCCACTGTCCCTGCTTAGAGGCCAGCATGTTCCTTTCCATCACATGTGGCTGTGCTGTACTTGCTGGTTGCCTTGGCTGCTGGTCCTTGTGCAGCGGCGATGACGTGGGCAGTGCCCTCGTCCTGCTGGGACTGGGAGACCTGGTGTCTAGCTGGAGACCTGGGTGGATAAGCTGGGACAGCTCAGTGTGGCAGCCGGATGCAGGGTGAGAGCGGCAGCTTGATATTTAACTGTCTGGATTAATGATTACAAGCGAGGGGCTGGCAAAGGTAGGATGAAGTGAGCTGCAGCAAGCAGTGGAACCTGAGTGCCCAGCCTGTGTTGGACCTGGACCCAGCCCAACTGCATCAGTACCTGGCTCTGGGCCCTGCAGACTCTGCCAGAGTCTTTTTGGGGCCTGGACCATGCGAGGGATGAAGAAATACAGGCATGTCATTGAGACACCGGACCCTGGCAGGTGGGAGGTGAGGACCCCTGTGTGGTGTGGGTCAATGTGCTTCACATGGGGAGGGAGGGAGAGGGAACTGGAATGTGCAGTGCCAGGAGCATCCAGGAGATCTTTGCTAATTGCTGCTGCTCAATGCTGAACTGACCTTGCCAGCTGCTCTTCCCCTGTCATTGCCGCCCTCCTTTTCCACTTGAGGCAGATGAGAACGATGAGCTGCAGGAGGACAAATCCTCATGAGCAGCTAGCTGCAGATGCTGCCAAGACATGTCCTCCCTGTGAGTTCCCTGTCTGAGCAATGCTGAGAGCACAGATTCATGAGTTATAGCCCCAGAGAGATTCTCATGCCTGGCAGCTGTGACCCTCAGCTGAGGTCATTACCTGGAGTTCATAAGAACAGCCATCTCAGTTCAGAGGAAAGGTCTGCTTAGCCTTACCATAGATACTGCCAGAGGCTGGATATCCCTACACCCCACCAGTCATCCCAATGGTAAACTGTAGTTACAGAAAATGTGTTTCATGTCTGGACTCAATTAGTCTTAACAAGGGCAGTGGGCTCTGTAAGCAGAGCTTTGCAAGGGAGCTGTGGATGGAAGCCCTAAGGAAGGCACAAGGAAGCCAGCCCCCACCAGAACATGGCAGCCCTTGTGCCCCAGAGCAACGCAGGGAGTCACAGCAGGAGCTGGTCTGGGCATCAGCCAGCTGCAATTGAGGCAGGACAGCTCCATCAGCACAGGTCCCAGTCTGACTCAGACACTGCACTGAAGAAGTTGGACTGAGGGCTTGTTTTTGAGTTGTTTACTAAATTCAGAGTATGAAGTTTCCTTAGACCAATGTGGTTTCTCTTACCCTGGTAAAAGCAGACATTTAGAAAATGTCAGTCTTGCTTCAGTAGCTTGAGAGACTTTAGGGCAATGCTGAAGGGAATGTGGTTGCCAAGGCAGGCTTTTCAGAGAGTGGTCATGCCAGACCAATATGTGATCTCTCTTTGACAAGGTAAAATACTTTTTTCCATGTGAATGAAATCCATCAACTCTCACCTTCCTGGACTTCAGTTCTATTTTTCTAAGCAGTGTACTGGATGTGACAGGCTGTGGGATGTGAATAGTTACTGGGATAAAGAACTACGATAAGGGATTTCTGGCAGCCTGTGTTGCTGGGAATGACTGTGCTGGTCTGCGCAGGGCCACATCAAAACCTTTGTCTCAGGTGAGTATTTTCATTATGAACTTTTGTACAAAGCAAACAGTGAGGTGATGAAGCTCTCCAGTAGCCCAAGTTAAGGGATTTTCCTAAAAGTAGGAAGGAAATATTGCTCAGGAACTGAACAAGGATTGCTGAGGACTGAAGCACTGAATATGCAAAGATACTCCAGCTGAGTCTAAGCATTGGTCTATTGGCCTGTGGAGACATCTCTAGGAAGGCAGTGAACCTTGGTGGTAAAGGGCTCCCCTGCTGAGCATGTGAAATGCTGAGGCATGGTCTCCCATGACTGCCAGTGGGCTGTCCCTAAGACAACAGTCTTGATGAGGCCCCTGACTTTCGCCAGTGATGTTTAACTGATTTCTGGAAAGCTTATTGGTGCCCAAAGAGGGTATCTCTGCACAAGAGTTGGATAAGATGGTGCCATCCCCATGGCTTGCTGGCCCTTTTTCATGCCACTACCCTGCACTCACCCCACCTGTGGCCACCTTGCAGCTGGTGGGCTACGAGGCTGCCCTGCCTATCAGTGAGAAGTCCAACCCCATCACGCGGGAGCTGGACCGGGCTGACCCCATGCAGATTGTCCAGCTGCTGAAGGAGTGTGACGCCGAGATCTTCCAAGAGGAGGAGGAAGCCTTGCTCAACTACAAGGTATCTTGGGACCCAGCCTGATACTTCTTGCTCCCTCACAGCTGTCAGTTCTTGATCTGCAGAATGGGTGCCCATTGGGAGCCATCCTGTGGCATCTGCTGGACAGCAGCCTTGCTGGTGCAGGGTGGGCACAAATCTGGGAGGGAGGTCTGGTTCTGGTCCCAGCACTGGCTGCATCACTGTGAGGAGATGCCAGCCCTGCTGCAGGATGAGGAAATGGCCCCACCAGCCCTGCACACCCCTCTCCTTGGGCAGCATGGGCTGAGTGCTCTAGTGGTGCCCACAGTGCCCATGTGCTCCTAGCCCAGCTCTTCTTTCCCAGAGGCTCTACAGTCAATCAGTACTGAAGACCATGATTGACATCATCAACAAAGTGCAGGAGGTGCTGAAGGTGAGGACCTGCAGTATGGTGCAGGGCTGCAGGCTCTGCACAATGTGCAAGGGATGCCTTCTGCCTCATGGCTGGGACATATGGGACACCTGGGGCTCTGACCCTGCTCTCTACTCTACCCATTCTGCAGGACCCAGAAAATGGTCTCATTGTCCTGAGTGGCAGTGGCACATCAGGCAGGCTGGCCTTCCTCATTGCTGTGAGTAGCCTTTGTGTGCTGTGACTGGGTTGGAGCCCAGTCTCTAAGTGACCCTGCCCCATCCTCAGAGGCCACCCTTTCCTAGAGACCCTGCCTCCAGCAGTGCCCTCTGCCCTCAGACTGACAACACACCCTTCTTTACCTTGGGTCTTCTAGAATGGCCATGGAGTCAAGTGTGGCGCCAGATGAAAAGGGGTCAGGGGATGCCTAGGCAGACCCATTGGACATCCTGGAGCCTCTGCAGGCTTGTAATCACCCAGCAGAAGGCCTGGCAGAAGCCTGGGAGAGTGGGCTGGAGGGTGGAATATCTTGTGCTGCTCCACACTGGGAGATTCCCTGGGGGTATGGTTCCCATTTCTAGTCCCATTTTGGTTTGTTATGGGGCAAACTGGAAGCACCTGTAGGCAGTTGTAGAAAGACTCCTTGGTAATTTCTGAACAGAGCTGGTGACTGGCTCAGCATGGAAATGAGGGATGTCTCTTGGCTCTGTCACTTTAGTATCTACTTTGTCTGCCACTCTCATGAGATCTGACCTCATGCACTGGCCAGGGAGTTCCCAAGGGAGTTTCCAAGTTAGTTGATAGCTTTTTTATTTGTATCCTGTCCTTTTTAATGTAATGATTACTGCCCTCTCTCATCAGACTTCCTTTAACAAGCTGCTCAGAGGCCTGGGTCAGCTGCCCCGTTACGCACACATCATTGCTGGGGGACACAGGTAAGGGAAGGCACTGAGTTTGCTGTCAGCCCTCAAGTGTGTGCTGTGGTTTGGGCAAACAGGAGTATGTGTGGCTTTGGAGCCTGGAGGGCAGCAGGATGCCTGCCTTGATGGGTGGTTGGGTACAGGCAGGGCTTTTGTGCTCCAGCCCTAAGCTGTTCTGAGCTGCAGCAATTGCAGAGTGAGTCTCTGTGCAAGGGCCTCCAGGATCAGCAGGAAATGACCACCAGAAGGGAAGTTTCACATGGAATTTATCAGGGACCAGTAAGTCCCAGACATATTCAATGATTCAGCTGTAAATATACTGTTAGTATTGACAGCAGGTGTGAACAGTGGTTGGTGGGCAGAGTTGGTGATCCTCAGGTTAGCAATCCTCCTGCAGGACACTCCCAGGACTGGACACGCTGGGACAGAATGACTCTGGTGCACTGGGTAACTAAATGTGACCAGCACTTCTTTCAGGCCATGAGCAAGGTGAGCCAGAGTTGTCCATGGTACTGCTGTTCAGCTCTCCAGAGAAGGGTGTATGTGTACAGACTGCTCATCAGGAATGGTCCCTAGGGCATGCTAATGTCTGAAGAATGTCTAAAGGTAGTTTGCTAAAGTGTTAATCAGCTGAGGCTATTCTAATAGTAATTAAACAGCAGAGATAACCATGCTTCAGTGCCCAGACATGGTCCCTGGCCTTCTGTAATTTATCAGTGTAGGCATAGCTGCCATGTCTCATTACAGTCAACTGCAGACTGTGCCTACAGATGGGCTGTGTCTGCCAGAGTGGTGGCTGAACAGGATTCATGAGCTGCAGGGACAAGTGTTGTGGCTACGTGAACAGGGGGACAGTGAGGAAATTACTCTTCCGCATGCAGATGATAAATGGAGCTGTGGAGCCTGACCTGGAACCTCACCTGAAAAGAAGGTGAACATTTGAGGAACACAGAGCAGACAGAGACAATGATCTGAGGACTTGAAATATCTCAAATGCACAGACAGAAAGAGTTCAAACTGTTACAAGAAAAGCCTATAAGTTGTCATTTAATGCACACACAGACCTGGGAGCGTGTACTGAATGTTAGAGGCCTCTTTGTTCCTCAGAGAGAAGTTACATAAGGTTCAAGAGCAAGGAATAACATCACAAATGTTCTAGTTAGAAAAAAAGAGGTATGAGATTAACCCTTGGCTGATCCTTCTGGCTGCTCAGTTCACAGTCTGTTGACAGCATCATGATGGACCCTACTTTGAGGTCTGTTCTGAGGATCATTATTTGTTTCTGATGTACATATCAAGATCAGAAACTGCAGACAGGACCCTCCTCAGATAAGTGTCTGTCATGATGTGACCAAGCCAGCCTCCTTTGGGCAGACAGGGAATTTAGCCCAGGCTGAGGCATGCTCCAGGTTCTGACCACTCAGACCTAGTGGTGAACCCAGAAGTCTTGGGGCCAAACACCTGCTCCTTTCTCCTTTGGGCTGACTCCATTCAGGAGCCAGGAGAAGGCAAGTACAGTGCCTCATAGGTGGGCAGAACAGCTACTGAGCAGCTGCTCCTTTCTGCCTGTAAAGAGACTACAGGCCAGGTGGGAAAGAATCTTAGGGCTGGTCTGCCTGGACTTGCCAACAGACTACAGCTGACTCTGCAGAGTGGACTGCTGCTTGCACCCAGGAGAGGACTTTGTATGGACAATGTCTAGTGAAGCCTCTGCTTGTGGATGACAGTCTACATTCCCCACCCAGGTTCAGGTCACCCAGTGACATGCCTAGCCAGAGACATCTACTATTACCTGATGATTTGGCCAAACTGAAGTCTAAGACACCACATCAAGCCAGAACCCTGTTCTTTGGTCAGCGCACTGCCAGTGCCAAGAGTGGGTGTGGAAGGCAGCACTGCCTCACCTGATGCTGTATAGAATAGGTTCAGTCTTGCCCTGGAGGCAGAGTCAAGAGCCTGAGGGTGGGGGTATTTGTCTTCTGGTTTGTGAGGAGGGAACTTCTGCCAGCAGCTCTACTTTGTCTGGATTTCCCCGTGAGTAACTCCAGCATGGCTGTCTTCCCTCACAGATCCTTGGTGATGTCTCAGGAGGGACTCGAGGACAGTGCTCTGCTGGGGACTGAGGAGCTGAGGAAGGTGAGGTCAGGGAATGGGGAAGAGAAGTCTGACTGATCCTGGAGGCATACGTGAGCCAGCCTGGAGGATGAAGTCACCAAGGGCTTGGGGTGCTGGGGAGATCTAGAAGCAGGGCAGTGCCGGAATGCAGAACAAGAGTCAGTGCAGACAGGTTCCTGCTTGTGTTGTGTCTCAGGTGAACTCCTTCTGGTCCCAGTGCCTGGAAGAGTGTGGTGCAAAGGCCCCTTGACCACCTTTCCCAGCAAGAATGGTTGCTTTCCTTCAATGAGTGCACTGAGAAGCTTCCTTTTTCATCTGTGGCTGCACTTCCCTTTGCACCAGGATGATTCACAGCTCCTTGACAATCTAACACAGGGAGAAATATTTTGTCCCACCGGCACAACGCAGTTTTCCTTTTTTTTTCTGCCTCAGGTCTGTGATGGGAAGAAGAAAGTGGTTTTCATTGGCATCTCCTGTGGTTTATCTGTAAGTGCTTCAGTGATGATTGCAGATTGGCTGGGAGCGAGACAGGTTCACAGTGATGATGTATGAAGGGGCAGCTGCATGTGGCTGGGGAGGATCAGTTAACCGTGGTGGAAGCAGTCTTGGATAGGTACCTGGACTGGGAGTTCATCACTTCTGCCTGTTACTGATGGATGGACACTGATTTTTTTTTTTTCCATGGGTTACCAGATGGTGTGAGATGAAAACTCCTGCAGATCTTCAAAGGTGTCTTCAGACACTGCTCCCCTTCCTTGCCCTCTCCACTCCCTGTTGTACATTTGTACCATTTCAGTGGGGGAAGCACACCCTTCATGTGCAGATTTCGATGTGATTCGTATTTTACCACAAAGCTAAACAAGGTTTAGCATAAAAATCAAATGAAGGTTTATTTAATCCATTTAGTAACAAAATTTAGCAGTAATTAAATGTCTAAATAAAACATCAGGTATGATGCTCAACCACTGGTGTAATACATCTTACCTTAAGCCAGAGTCTGGCAGCTCAAGGAGCAGTGTATCCCAATTTATCTCATCATGTTCTGGATACTTGTTCCTCTTCTCACTCCAGTACATGGGAAGTGACCTCTCACTTGCAAAGGCTTCATTTAGAGCCTGTTACCATTTCTTGCCAATGTTCTCTGAGCTTTCAGGGACATCCCTCCATCCCAGTGAAGCATCTGTCTTGTACTGAGCTTATCATTTAAATAAAGCTAAGCCACCTGTATGAAGACCTTTACAGATTTGTGAGTGCTGATGATGACACAGAACAGGGTATGGCATTGCTGATGAGTTCTGGCAAGTGTAAGAACTCTGACACAGACCTCACTTTTGACAAGAACCAAGAGCATTTACTCAGACTTACCTCTGTGAGTATGCTGTGCTCTTCTGTACCTGTCATGAGTCCAAAGGGTTCCTGGTTTGCAGGAGCTTGGTCAGATATTAGAATTAATTTCTTACTTCATGTGCACAGAGCTCTTGGTGACCTTAAGACTTTAGGAGTGTCTGTGATGTGCTCTGCATGTTGTGCAGCTGGGATAGGGCTTTCCTGTCTTGCTTAATTTCAGGCTCCATTTGTGGCAGGGCAGCTGGATTTCTGCATGAATAATCTGGACATCTTCTTGCCAGTTCTACTTGGATTCAACCCTGTCAGCATGGCTAGGTAATGCCTGCACAGATTTGCGTGACAGTAGAGGAGGGATCAGGCATTACACTTGGCCCTGAAGACAGATCCCTGTCAGATGCTGGTCCTCCTACCCAACCTAGAGACCTCAGGTCTTCCTTCACTGAGATACAAATAATGTCAAGGAGGTTATCACTCCCTGGACAGCTTAAAAGAGCAGGACTTGGCTGGCAGGGATGAACAAGTCAAACTTGGCATGGAGAAGGCAGATCCCCTATTCAAGAGGGACAGGGATCTGCTGGAGAGAGTCCAACAGAGAGCTGCCAGGAGCAGCGCCCTAAGAGGAGAGGCTGAGAGACCTGGGGCTTTTTCTTTTTAGTCCAGAGAAGAGAAGACTGAGGGGGGTTTAATAAATGTTTATAAATATCTGAGGGATGGGTATCAAGAAGGAGGGGACAGGCTCTGCTCAGTTGCACCCTGTGATAGGACAAGGGGTAATGGATATAAACTACAGCACAGAGGTTCCACCTCAACACGAGGAGGAACTTCTTCACTGTGAGTGTCACGGAGCAGTGGAACAGGCTGCACAGAGAGTTTGTGGAGTCTCCTTCTCTGGAGACTTTCAAGACCTATCTGGATGCATTCCTGTGCAACCTGTGCTAGATTCTATGGTCCTGTTCTGGCAGGGGTGGTTGGACTCAATGATCTTCAAAGGTCTCTTCCAATCCCTAACATCCTGTGATCTGGGGATTCTGTGGGGAAAATGAGTTGCTCTAGATAAACAGCTCCTGAAGGTGTGAGGGCATGGGAAATCCAGAGCTGTGTGGAAGCACAGCTAGGACAAGATTATCCATCTCTTGAGCAGATTAAGTCCCCAGATGAAAAAAAAGGGAGACTATCCCCAGGTACTTGGACATAGCTCACAGAACAGAAAACTCCACCCTGGGATGGGGAGCCCCGAAGCAGTGATGCAAATTTAACTCCCTTAAGCAGTACAGCCCCACAGGGACATGAGATCCTGAGCAGGTGACACATCTTCTTTGGATGTCTCCTGCAGGAATGACAAGATCGAGGGCTGGCACTCTACTTTCCGCCAGGTTGCTGAACGGATGCAGAAGCTGCAGGAATCCCACAAAGCCTTTGTCCTCAACCCTGCTGTGGGGGTGGGTAGTGCTCCACACCAACCCTAAGCTCCTCAAGAGAGGCATCTGTCTGCTTCTTTGGGGTGGTGTCTCCACTTTACAAGACTGTTTCTTATTTTCTACAGGGTATTATGGTGAAGAAAGGTCTAGGCATCAGGGCAGAAAAAAGGGAGGTGGGGTGGAAGACATCTGGGCTAGCAGAGATGCATCTCTGTGGTGCCAGTGTTTGGGTGAATTATTAAGGCATTCACAACCCTCAGCTCCAGCAACATTTCCTCTCAGTCAGGCTCTTACCTTATTACAGATCATGCTGCTTCTGTGTAACCACATTAAAGGAGGGTGCAGGAGCAGAAGCTTCACTCTCACTGCTCCTCCCATCAGGACAGTTCCATGGCTTCCACCCTTACTGATACCCTCCTGCAGCCCCTGAGGTCCCCCCCTGTAGATGAGCCCAGGCAATAAGCAACCACAGCAGGTTTTGTGTGGACATGAGTGGGGAAAACAGCAGCAAGCATGTGCTGTCCTAAAATCCTCTACCTTCCCTGCTTCACAGAACATGTGCTAAGAGGGGGTGCCCAGGCAGGAGTGTTTGATGGCTAATACCCAAGCAGAGTTGCCCTCTTTATCCCATTTCATTAGCCTGAAGGGATTTGTGGCTTTTCATGGATGAAAGGCGGAAGTGCCACCAAGATCCTGCTGGAGACCGTGCTGCTGGCAGCCCACAAGACAGTCTCCAGGGAGAGTGAAATCTCAGAGAAGTGAGTGTTGGGTTGCTGAGCACTGGCAAGCAACCAGACAAGCAGCCTCCTTGCGATACGCAACTCCTGGAGCAGCTGTCACAGGGTTGTGGAAAGGTCCCTCCAGCTGGCTGCTGCTGCTGCTTGCTGGGAATGGCACTGGGGTTGGCCTCTTACCAGAGAGGACACAGAATCCATACTGGTCTGACTGGGTGCATGGGTTCCTGGGAGTGCTGACTGCAGTCTTCCTCTGCCTAGGTGCCTTGTGGAGATCCTGAGGACATACGAACGGGCACATGAAGTCACCTATGCTCAGAGCAGGAAGATAGCTGCTTTAGTGAAGGAAGCAGGTGCAAGGTGAGGAGTCCTGTCAGGTCCTTTCCACCCAGAGCAGCACTGCCAGCTTTAGGGCTGGAAGAAAGGGCTAGGGTGTCTGTGCACACAGGTCAGGCAAAAGCCATTTAAAGTGTCTGGTTCTCTAAGTGTCCAGAGAAGCAAACTGCCTGTTTGGGAAGTGCAGGAGGTCCAGGCAATCTGGACCTGTGCAATGCACTCTATTTTGACAGCTGCTCCTCTTCTCTGCTCCTCATCCCCTGAGGATGGTGGTAGCTCCCATATGCCCCATAGGCTGTGCTCCTCTGTCCTTACCTTACAAACCTCTGGTGATTTGTCAGGCGATCTCCCTACCCCAGACCACTTTTCACCTGCTCACACCCAGTGTTTGGCTCTGCGAAGCTGCCAGCACTGCTGGTCAGTGACCACCTTGTGCTTCCCCAGTCTGCAGAAGAAGGCCTGTGTGTACGTGCTGGGCTGGCACACGCTGGGTCTCATCGCCATCATGGATGGTGTGGAGTGCATCCCAACCTTTGGGGCAGGTAAGAGACTGTGCTGTGTAGCAGAGATGGGGCAAGCCTCAGTGCATGGAATGTCCTGAGATCTGCTGCTGTGTGCTTAGCAGGACAAGGGTTGGACAGAAAGAGCAGGGGACCACTGATAATTGTGAATTGGGATCACATCCCATCCAGCAAGAGACTGCCATGGAATCTAGACCTATCTCTATCTTTTTTCCTGATGTTCTTGTTGCACGGCTCTGCACATTTGCCATTTGCTTTCCCTTTGCCTTGCTTCCCTGTTTTGCTGTATTTTTCTTTGCAGACAATAAGGATGTGCAGGGCTTCCTAATCGGGGATCATAACGACATCTTCAACAAAGAGGTGGACCTAACATCACAGGTAATACCTGGCTTCGCATGAGCAAAATGGGGACCAAGGCTAACAAAATTTCTAGGACTGTGTCTTGCTGACTGGTGGCCCTGTAAGTCTTCTGATATATCAGATTGCTGTGCTGAAAAGCTGCATTGTCAGGCAGTGGCTTCCCAGGGAGGATAAAAGAGACTCCATACTCTGACACCCTGGCTGGTTACCTGCAGCCTGAGTCCATCTGAGAAACAGACAGATAGGGTTACCATAAAGTAACCTTGGGGGCCACCAAGCTAGCCAGGGACTGGATTAGAAGACACACTAGAAAGGACATGAAGGCCAGGTTTGTGTAGCTGGAAGAAGAGGAGGCAAAGTGGAGTCTGACTGTCATTCTCAGCTAGGAAAGCAGGCAGAGTCTTGGGATCATAGGAATAGGACAAAAGGCAGAGGTTGAAAAACAGGAAATTACTGTTAGATGCAAGGGAAAGTGTTCTTGCTGTGAGCATGGTCAGGCACTGGATTGTGGTCAGAGATGTTGCAGGGTCTCTTTCCTTGGTGAAAGCAAACAGTGGCAGGATATGGGTTTGTGTCCTGATCATGTTGGCCCTTCTGTGAATGTGGGGAGCAGGTAACAGGTCTTGTCCAGACATGGAAGGAGCACCAAGGTGTGCAGTGCTGTAGGATGGGTTTTCTGTTGCTCAGGTGGGGTGGGGAGGCATGCAGAGCTGGATGCTGTGCTTCAGGTTGCTGTGTTCAGCTCCACTGCCATGCATCGGATGTTCTTCAAGCTGGTATGAAGGAGTGGGACAACAGTGAGTGAGTGAGTGAGTGAGTGAGTGAGTGAGTGAGTGAGTGAGTGAGTGAGTTAGTGGGATACCACAGAAGTGCTGTGGAGGACAATTGTACATGTGGGGACAACTGAGCCTCCTGAAAGGGGGCTTCAGAAGTGCTGATACTTTGATAAAGAGTAACTGCTCTTCCCTGCAGGGTCCACAGGTGGCTTTCTCTCAGGAGGACTTTGTGAGGATCATTCTCCCCTCTCTGACAGAGTTTGACACAGTCCTTTTCCTCTTCACACTGGATGGTGAGGTGTGGCAGGGGCCAAAGGGGATGCTGTGAGAAAGAGAGTGGCTACAGGGGCTGCTGGGATGTTTGGGAATAGGAGACTGGGTCACTGAGCAGGTAGAACTGGGATGAAGAGCCGAGGGTGGCGCTTGAGGGAAGGTTTATGTTGGGAGAGTGGGGGGGGATGGGTGAGTAAGTGGTGCATGTGTGCAAAGGGCACGTGTGTGGGGTAGCAATCCATAGGGGGGTGTGTGGGAAGGAGTGTGTGGGAGAGGGTCATCTGCAGCATGATCCTAACCTGGAGGTTAGGAGGAAGTTTTACAGAGAGAGAGTGATTGCCCACTGGAATGGGCTGCCCGAGGAGGCGGTGGGGTCGCCGTCGCTGGGGGTGTTCAGGGCGAGGCTTGACAGGATGCTTGGTTGCATGGTTTAGTTGATTAGGTGGTGTTGGATGATAGGTTGGACACAATGATCTTGAAGGTCTCTTCCAACCTGGTCTATTCTATTCTATTCTATTCTATTCTATTCTATTCTATTCTATTCTATTCTATTCTATTCTATTCTATGATTAAATACATGTGTGTGTGAACACAGGGGCCATGTGTGTGCACAAGCACAAGGGGTTTGTGTGTGTAAGGAATGTCTGTGTCAGCTGTGAGTGGTGGGCACAGGGAAGCACACCTAAGAAGCCACGTGTGTGTGTGGGACGAGGCCCGGGGTGGGTACGTGTGTGTGAGGGATCTGGTGTGCGTGCATGGACCATGTGTGCACAGACATGGTAGCTGCTTTAGCTGGGCTCCTTCCCTTACTTCTCTGCTGGTTCCTGGAAGATAATCCCGAGCTTTCTGCCCACATCCACATCTTCCTCCTTCTTTCTTCAAGATGACCTTGCTGAGGTAGAGGAACTTGTGATCCAGGTGAAGGAGAAGACCTCCAACATCCAGGCACTGTCTCATGCTACAGTTGGGCAATACCTGCCGGTAAGAGGAAACAAGAATTTGTCCTGTTGAGGATGCAGAGGACAGTACCACAGGGCATACCTGCAGCACATGCTGGGACAAGGACTGAACAGGATCACAGAATCTCTGAGGCTGGATGGAATATTTTGAGATTATCTAGTGCAGGTCACCTGCTTAGGCAGGGTCAGATAGGGCAGGTTGCTCAGTATGCCTTCATACCAGCACTGCCATGAAACGAGGCACAGACATTCTGACTCCAGGTCCTGAGGGCTACTCTGCCCAATCTTCCTTGGGTTCTCAGGAGATAAAAGCGGCTGAATGATGCTGTGTTCTTCATACACTCTCTGCCTCAACATTGGTATATCACTGTAATTGCTGATGTGGTAGAGCATGATGCCCTGTTCCCAGCTTCCCCCTGAGCTTCTCTTTTCTTACACATTTACCCCACTCCCTAACACTGCCAGCATCCAATAAGGCAGTGCTGAGCCCCATTGCTCCCCTAGCCCCTCATGTTTGTGTTCTGGGCACCTGCATGTACCAGCTGAGTGAAGGAACTACAGGAAAAGGAGCTGGGTTGTCCTTGCTGTAAAAGCAGCTTTTTTCCCCTTTCTCCCACTAGGCTTCCCTCAAGAAGCTGTTCCCTGACATCATCAGCATCATGTGGCCAATACTGTTCCTGGAGTACGAGGGGAATTTTATCCAGGTACCACCCTCACCCTATTTCCCTCTGAGATGACCACATGCATGTTCCAAACCTACATCACTGCAACCAGACCAAGCCTGTGGAGAGCTCCTTGTTATGCCAGAGGGGCAATACAATCCTCCCACCCCAGCAAGACAAGCACGTTCTTTGAGAACTAGTTAAGGCTACAAAAATGCCACAGCAGCTACTGATGCCCTGCAGTACTTCAGAGCTGTACTGGGCAGAGGAGCCTCATCATGGCTCAGACACTGGCCTGCTTCTCAGCCTGGACATCTATCTCTTGGTGACAGCTTCCCCCAATTTCAAGTGAGTAAGAGCTAGGCTGGAATGCCAGTGCCATGCAGATGTAGGTAATGCTGCTGTGGTGCCTTGATCATCAGCCAGCTGGTCCTGTTGATGGTCAGGTGCAACTCCTATACTCTGTACTGCCTCATGGCTCTGAGCTTTCTCCACAGACTAGTGGTTGCAGACGTGGTTACAGGCCTTGTGGGCAGCCTCCTTGTTCCTCTACATCATTGTTCTGTGTTTGCACAGAAATTCCAGCGGGAACTCAGCACCAAGTGGATTCTGAACACAGTCAGCACCGGGGCCTACGTCTTGAAGGGCAAAATCCTCCGCAACTGTATGGTAGACCTGAGGATCGCCAACTCCAAGCTGTTCTGGAGGGCAGTGTCCATCCTGCAGGTACTGGGCTTCTTGGGGACAGCCCAGTGACAAGCTAGGGGCTCTGAAACCAGGAAGCAGAGAAGTCTCTAGCCTGATAGGGACAGAATACTCTGTAAGGAAAGGTGGAGGCCAGGCTGTTCTGAGGGAGGGCAGAGATCCAGGCAAGGCCATTTGCTGGATATTTGCTTGGACAAACTGGCATCCTGTAGTAAAGGACAGGCAGCAACCATCTTCCCTTCCTGGGAAGTTTCTGTTTCTAGTGTCATGGTGAGGAAACTGATCCCAGTCTGCACAGCTCAGCTTCATTTCCAGCCTCTGAAGCCCTGCAGAGCTGGAAGCCAAGAAGTCAGTAGGAGGGAGGTGGGAGGACTCTGAGCAGAGCCAGAAATATACCTTTAGGGCTAACTAATTTGCTTTATCAGAATTCTAATGGCTTCTGAGGCAGGTTTCTAGGGGTCTAGGGACTTCTGGAACTGACTGAACCCAGAACCAGAGAGGCTGTAGGTTCTTCATCTTAGGATATATTCAAACTCAGTTGAATAACTCTGAGCAAGGTACTTTAGTGGGAATTGGTGGGGCGAAGGTGTGTTGGACCAGTGACCTCCAGAAGCCTCTTCCCACCTAAGTTTTTCTGTGACTCTGTGAGGCAGATGAGATGCCACTGCAGTATCAAAGCAATTTGAACCATTATAGGAGCCCAGAGAACAATTGGTTGGTGGCTGTCCCAGTATATGGCCTTCTCTGCATTGTCAGTCTTGCCTGGATTATGCATGGGCATGCATGGATGTTCATGCAGCTATAACCATTACTGGTTGTGACTGTGCACAGCATCATTATTTCAGCTTGGTCTTCACTTTTCACTGGTGTGGGCCGTCTCTCTCTCCTGGCTTTAACGTGCAGCACTCTTCTTACAGCGATTCACAGGGCACTCCCAGGCCAGGTGTCTGGATAGTCTCCTGCAGGTTATCTATGACTCCGAGGTGGTGTTAGATGACCTTCGCAACAAAGACATCTCTACACACATTCTGATAGCAACTGAAAAAACCAAGGTAATTGGGATCCTGTTCACCACTCACATGCTCCATCCCTACCTTTACAGCACAGGATACCAGAAGCCAAGCCCTGGCCCCAGACAGTCTGGAGGCTTTTACATCAAGCATGAGTTAAATATTCTGCTGTGTGCAGATGGAGGGAACTGGCCTTTGAGCACCAGCCTGAGTGAGGAAGTCTAAACAGGAACTGCAGAGAAGCACCACAGGATCATAGGATGTTAGGGGCTGGAAGGGACCTCAAGACATCCAGCCCCACTGCCAGAGCAGGACCATAGAATCCAGTGCAGGTTGCACAGGAATGCATCCAGATAGGTCTTGAAAGTCTCCAGAGAAGGAGACTCCACAACCTCTCTGCGTAGCCTGTTCCACTGCTCTGTGACCCTCACAGTGAAGAAGTTCCTCCTCATGTTGAAGTGGAACCTCCTGTGCTGTAGTTTATGAGTATGGGCTCAGGGTATGGGCCCGATAGCTTTATTAGCTGACCCTACTAGAAAATAATATAAGGGAAGTATGAAGGGTTTTGATCTCTTTTGTGTAGGTTTGATTCCTACTTTTCTAAGGTTAAGCTGGGTGTGGGTTTGAAGGAAATGAGAGGGCTGGTGCACCTCTATATTCACTTTATCATAGTGACCCTTTGAGTTCAGGCACATTTCCTTAGGTAAGGAGGTAGGCCTGCACAGGAAATGGGCATGCTCACGTGTCAGAGGCATAGGGCTAGTGTCAGAGGCATAGGGCTAGTGTCAGAGGGAGGAAGTTTTTTCATAGGAGGTGCATAAGTTGGTCGTAACAGAATCGGGGGTATGAGGCACGAATTCAGAGGAAGCTGGAAGAGAGGAGTAGGATTTTAGAGGCTAGGATGATGGGGAAGAGTTCTGATGGGGGATTGAGTCAGCTTGGGTTGAGGAATAGAATGGTTGTTAGGGCGTTTATTATTATGATATTAGCATATTCGGCTAAGAAGAAGAGGGCGAATGGTCCAGCGGCATACTCATTGCCCCTTGTCCTTTCACAGGGTGCAACTGAGCAGAGCCTGTCCTCTCCCTCTTGACCCCCAGCCCTCAGATATTTATAAACATTTATTAATTCCCCTCTCAGTCTTCTCTTCTCCAGACTAAAAAGCCCCAGGCCTCTCAGCCTCTCCTCATAGGGCAGTGCTCCAGTCCCTCAATCATCGTGGTAGCTCTCTGTTGGACTCTCTCATGTAGATCCCTGGCCCTCCTGAACTAGGGAGCCCAAAACTGGACACCAGTAGAGCTTTTCTCTGTCAGAATGGAAGGGGCAGTGCCAGAGGGCAGGGAGCTCTTGGGCTTCTGGTATCCATGCAAGGACTCCCTCCAGCATACTGTGATGATGCAGGGGTGCTGGTGTCCCCTTGGTGTCTGGGTGGTCTAGCAGATGCTCTGATGTTCTTTCCTGTCCTCACAGGTTGTTCCCACTGCTCTCTTGTGCCTGTTGAGAAACTGCTCAGTGCAGGAAGCCCGAATGCGCCTGGACACCTCCCACTCCATCCGTGCGGCCATCGAGGCTTCGCTCAATGCCCCAGGACACAAACGGGGAGCAGATATATCCGATGCTGCAAGCACAATCACATAGTAAGCAGGATCCTGACTCCAAGAAGGCTCAAAGAGGATTTTGGGGTTTGCATTGGTCCAGGTGTATTGTCTGACTGGGCAGCCACACTGTCTTCCAGCTGAGGAAGCATTCTGATGCCCTGAACAAGAGCAGTGGCAAATTAACCTTCACAGCAGTGGGGGGATAGCGGGATCATGTTCTGGAGTATCCTGCTTTGGTCTGGGTTACTGATTTCTCCCCTCAGATGAGTTATGACACTTACCTAGGGGCCTGGTATGAGGATTTAGACTTTACTGACACCTCCCTTTCTCTAGGACAACCCAACTTGTACACTGTAGGGTGGGCAGGTGCAGGGTGTTTTTCTTAACTGTCTGGGGAACTGAAGCCCAGATCCTTAATCTCTTAGAAGAACACTTGTTCTCCATGCACAGGTAGGAGAAGCAGCAGAGGACTGGAAGAGACCTATGGAGTCACTGAATCCAGTCTATGCTGTATCATCCCTTTCATTACCTGGTTAAGATTCTTCACAAAAGTAATTTTCTGTCTCATTCCTTCTTTTCCCACTGAAGACATTCATACCTCACTCCTTTGAGATTTGCATCTCTCTTGGTTTTAGCCTAACTACATTAATGGGCAGTGAGTGCTCACCCCAACATTGGCCCCAATAGGTCTTATGCTCCAAGAAAAATGTTCTTAAAGAGCTGCAAGTTCTCTTTGTGCCCCTTTACTCTTGAGGGCAGTTTCTCAGGAGGCTTCATCCACCAATTCCTTAAACAATCAAAAGTTCACTTTCCTAAGATTTATGGTGTTGGCTGTAATTTTTGTGTGGCCTATATTCCTTGAGTCCCTGAATTTCACCAGGGCATGATCACTACAACCCAGGCTACCACCAGTCCTGGCATCTCCAGTAAGTTCTGGTGAACAACAGGTCCAGTATCTGTATTTGTACATTTTTAAAGATCTCATTTGCTGGCATAAATTAAAAGGAGACCTGCAGTGAGGTGAACACTTGGTCATTTGATGGTTAACCTCCTTTCCCATGCAAATAAATGGGCTGCAATAAGCCCAGGCAGGTTTCTGAGGCCTGTAATTCTGCATCTGGAGTGGAAGCACACATGCAAAAAGAATATCCAGTCTTCAATAACTGAGGGTGGTTGGAATTCGTCCTGAAAGATGGCATTTGACATAGCCATGGCAAGGTATTTTGAAGAGGGCAGAGCATCAATATAAAGCTCATTTCAGCAGTGTGAAATTGTGAAGTATTCCTGTAGGCTTTCAGGACAGCCCCATTCCAAAGGCAGTAATCTTTTCAGCAGGTGAAATTCAAACCGTCTCTTGAAGGCGTGTGAGCACTGCAAGGGCAATGTACAGAGGTTACTGAGTGCCTTTCATGTTATAATACTGAATTTCATTTGCTGTTCCTTCTCCCAGACAACCATATGCCTCAGCATTTCTCTGTGCTACTTTTTAGTCTTAGCCCTGTACACTATTCCTAGATTATGAGGGGAAAACTGTGAACAGACCAATGTTAATCTGGATCCCAGTGGGATCTCCCCAGAAGCTTCACTCCCCTGAAAATGCCAGATGTCTCTTCCCGATGCTTCCTTCGGCCTCCAACAAGACCACCATCCTGTTTAATGCATGGCAGCCTTGTTTTTTTAAGAGGGACCTTGGCAGAATCTTTTGGACAAATAGCAGATGTAGCAAGAAATAGTGGAAAATATGTAGGAAAGTCTTCTCTTGGGGTTTACCTGTTCACAAAAATACTTAAAGCGGATACATGAAGTCTGCCTGCCTTTAACAGATGTCCTAGTGCCTCCCTCATAGCCACATCCTTCCCTGGCACATTAGTCCTCCTCTTTACAGGCCTCCTTGCTACACAAGCTGGTGTCTGGTATCCTTGGCGTGAAGCAGCTACTCACAAAACCAGCACCACATTTACCACCTGTCCAGCAGGGATTCCTGACTGCCCATGTGCAATGCTCAGGCCAACCAGCTGGGCCAACCAAGCGCAGTTTAAATCTAGGCCTTGCTGTCTAACACAGCACATACTGAATGTGCTGCAGCATGCAGAGGATCAAAAAAACCTCTCTGCTCACAAGGAAGGAGCTGGAGCCAAAGCTGATGACGCTGGACATGATTTCCCTAACCTTCTGTTTTGCTCTGTCCCACCCAGCAATCACCAGTTTCTCTGTTTGTGGTTAGTCTATGCTTAAATAAAGGCTTTATTTGAATGACTAACTGGCTTTTGGTACCTGCTGCTGAAGAAAGGCAGAGGCTTGCAGAGATGCAACTCTACTTCTTCAAAACAAGTGCCTCTGTTTTAGAAGACCTTTGAGCGTAATTCAGATCGATTTTTGGACCTGATACAACATGCATACAAAGGGACACTGCACTAATTAACATCTCAGCAGAGCTGCCCAATTTAACCACCCTTCCCCCCCTCAATCTCACTCTTAATCCTGATGTATGTTAATTATGAAATTGACCTACTTACTTTTGAAGCTAGCTGGTCCTTTGAAGTCGAGCAATGCTTTGAGAAATGATATCACACTTAGTGTTGGCTTTATCACCAGCATCACAGTCAAGCAGTGCACCAGGTAATGTCAACTCTCCCACCACGCACTTGCAGTGCTGGTCCTTGAGCAAGTGCTGAGGACCAAACTGCTGCAGCTGTACAGTGAAATGTCCGTTACAGGTAACACTACTTGCAAGGAAAGTGCAGCAGTGGCAGAGCTTGTCTGGCAAAGGGGTGGTGTCTCTACCAACAGAGATCTTATAAGACAAGCTGGATGTACTCTCATGCCAGTGCAGCTCTACAACTAAATGTGTGGTGCAAGATGCAATGACTTTGCTCAGCTGTTTCATGCAGGCAGGAAGGACAAACTCCTGCTGTCTCTGTGTAAGGTGCATTCCATTTCACTTCCTGCAAACCTTGATAGAGCAGCTCCATTGTTTTGGACATTATGGCATTTCTGCAGGTAAGGACTTGGGGGTGCTGGTGAATGAGAAGCACAGTGTGATTGCAGCCTAGAAGGCAAATCACATCCTATGCTGCATTGAAAGAAGTGTGGCCAGCAGATAGAGAGAAGTGATTCTGCCACTTCACTCTGCTCTGGTTAAGACATCTCTGCAAGTACTGCATCCAGCTCTGGAACCTCAACACAAGGACATGGACCTGACGGAGAAGGTCTAGAGGAGAGCCATGAAAGTGATCAGGGAGCTGGAGCACTTCTCCTATGAGGACAGGCTGTGGAAGCTGTGGTTGTTCAGCCTGTAGGAGAAGGATCCTCAGAAACTGGTGCAGCAATCCCACCTCCTCTCACCTGCTTGGGCCAATCCAGCAAACAATCCCCTTTAACACTGCTGAAGCACCAATGGACCGTTGGATAATCATTTTGTGTGGAATACATTGTTACAGTAACTACAAAATCCAGCTGGTCATGAAGTCTCCATGTCTAGAAAGCAGGTCTGGTAACTCATAAATGACAGCAAACAGAACGCTAGACTGAAATCCACTTAGAAAAACCTCCTTTACTTCATGGGTTTATCATGTCCACAGGAAGGGAAGGGTGGGCAGGTAGTGAACACGTGTGGTCAAAGTACAGTTGTGTAGAATGGAGCACTGAGGAGATATGCTGCAGACACCCAAAGAGCACCAGAGCATGCAGGACAACCCAGCGGGGGGCATTGTGCAGGCAGGGATGGTACCAAGGACACAGCCAGGAAACCACATTCTCACACTGCTGACATTTTATTTTGTCATCTTCTGACCTTGCCCTTCTTGCTGAAAATCTTACATACCCTGCAAAGGAGTCCACACACTGATCCTCTCAGTGCAGCACTGCAACCACTGACAGCTGGTTCCAAAAGCTATGGTCTGTGGGTCATGATTGAGCTCTGCTGTCAGACCACCAGAGAGGAATGAATCCCCTTAGACAGACTGTGCTCAGTTGGGATCCACTTTGCTCATCACATGGCAGAGGCAGTTCTTGAGAACTCCCTGGCCATACAGCACTTCCCACAGTCCAGGCCAACATGACTATTCTGGCAATAACACACACGTACAAACCAGCCTGTTCACCAGATGCTGCAACGGCTTCCCTGTGAACTTCAGCACCAGCAACTTCGTAGCGCTGAAAGTTCACAGGGAAGGAAGATTGAGCCAGCTGCCCATGTTCTTTCCTGAAAAACTGCAAGGAATAGGTCACAATTTGCAAATTCCTGGTACAGTGGGTCTTTGGATAATAAAAATTCTGGAGAACCTATTCTCTGAAAGACAGAGCAGGACTGCCTGTGCTGCTGCCTCCTATTAGCGCCTGTGACATCTGCTGCATTTATGGAGCACAGGAAGACATTCCCTGTGATCCAGTGTTCACACCAACACATGACTTAAAATAACAAACCCTCTTCTCTGAACCTTTTCCACACTGGGAAGCCACTGCTAAGATATCTCACTCTCACCGAGGAAGCGGTATTGAAAAGAAACAAGTAACAGAAGACAACAAAGGTGAAAAAAAGGACTCTATGGTATCATGGACAATGAACACCACACTGGCAAGGCAGCTCAGTGGGACCTGGGTTTCAGCATCAGAAAGACAGCAGTAGAGATGCACTGCCTTGTAGTAAGTGTGCTTCCCAGGTGAGCCTAAAACAAATGGTCTTCAAAGGGCCCATGAAGGCCATCTTACTACCTTAGTTACTGGAGGTCTCTGAAAGGCCAGTGAACTTCCAGATGGCTGGCAAATATTTATTCCTCACTGGACTGGAAGACCCTCTACATACATTCAATACCCAGTGCTACAGCAGACAGATGCCAGGAGAACACTGGGTTCCTGACAAGGGTAATAATGATGTCCCATCACTTCCAAGCAGACCAGAGCTCATGTGCTGCCGTCTAGTGCTGAGCCTGAACATCAGTGTATGAAGCAGAGACTGTGCCTTGCGCAACAGACTGGAGCCTATGCTAGGAAGGGATCTGCTCTTCTGCTGCAGCCTTGCTGACAACAGGGCAGGTAGAGGGCACGCTAAAGCCTTTGTGCTCTGCACAGCACTGCTCCATTTATGTGCATACTGTGCAGGAAAGGATCTTCCCCTTACAGAGACCTGAACGCTCTGCTAGTCAGTCCCTTACAGGAAGAACCACTAAAAAAGAACCCTGATCTCACCCGTCAAGAGGAAGATGACAAAAGAGACAGCTGCTGTACTGGAAACCACTAAACAAGCAACTAATGTGAACTAAACTGAGACTGTAACCAGAGCAGGAACAACACTGGGTACACTGTACAAGGGAACTACACCAGGAGAGGCAGCCTCTGCACCACAGCTTTGGTTTGAAGTCTCTCACAACTCATCAGAGGCAACAGTTTCAAAATCAGAATGGAGTCACAGTCCCGAAGACATCCAGTTGCTTCTATTAGTGCTGTGGGTTACGTGGCGCTTGTAACTGAAAAGCTTTAGGATCACTCCTCCTCTTCAGCGGATTTGCTTCCGGCCTCACTCATGGCTGGTTTCTGGAAATTCGTCTCCCTGTGCAGCTGGGGCTCCCCCTCCTCGCTACTCGCGCTCTCGTTGTCCACCCGCTGCGGACGACCTCTCTTGCTCCTCCTCATTTTTTCAACTCCAGCAGCGGGAAGCTTCTTGGCAGCCAGGGCCCCAGTTCTCTTCTTCTTGCCCCGCGTCAAAGAGCGTTTCTTCCGCTGCTTCCTCTTCTCTTCTCTTTGGCGGATTTTCATTAGCTTCTCAAAGCTTTTGGTGGTAGTTGTGTTCACATCGAACCAGTCCTGGAGGGTTTAAAAGGCAACAGGTTGGTACCGATGATGGAAATACCACATGCACCCTATCAGGGCTTGCAATTAAACTGTCTTGTGGGAGAAGGATCTCCAGAAATGTGAAACGGGGAAAAGCAGCTGCCTAACAAAGTTCTGTTCTTTGATACTCCTCTTCAGATGTCACTGTCTCAGAGGATTCAGATCCAATTTGGCACTTGCCTAGCTAAAGGCATGGGAAATGCTGAAGAGCTGAATTGAGCAGCAGCAGCAGCTTGGAACAAGACATGTGATGTGACTCAACACTTGCTCCCCAGATCAATGTGTAAGGCCAGCTATATTTAAGTAAATCAAAGGTCACTTGGGCCTAGGATCCTGCCCCAAACAGTGAGAAAGGGAAAAACAAAAGATGGCAACCACTCAGCATTTCCTTCCCAAGACACCTCCCACAAGCTGGGGTTTGAGGACTTTATTCTGCCTTACCTCAGCGTGCACTGAGTTGATGTGATACTTGACCCCGCTCTCCGAAATGAACTCCTTCTCACACAGGAGACACTTGTATTTACCAGCCACGAAGTCACCCTGGCACCAAACCAAAAAAAATCCATCACCAGTCACTGCCTAGAAGGCCGATTCACCCATCTGAATCTTGTTCAGCTATAACCCAGCAGCAAGAAGCAGCAACTCTTATTCGTATCAGACAACGTTTCAGCTACAGGAGCACTGACATCATTGACCAGTTAGGCCCACAAAGCACAAGACTGCCCTGTGAGATGTAACAAGGTCTCCAGTACTGTGGCTGTGAACATACAGGCAAGGACTGCAGCTTCACTGAAGTGCAGGCCACTAAGATGCTTCCTCCTCAACAAAAGCTCTGCTTGAAATGGCAACCCCATCAGCACACAGGGAAGCACTCAAATTGTGAGGAACTCAGATTAGCAGATGGTAGGAGAGCAGCCCGAACAAAGAGATAGCTGAGGGATAGTCAGGCTTTTGGTATAAAAGATAGTGAGTACAGGAAGGCTACCAACCAAGGTACACGTGCCAAGGTGAGATTTGAGTCCTGAGACACTACCATAGACAGATTCACAACCCTGGAACAGTAAAAGAAGGGCATGTCAGCAAAACTCTTACAAGAAATCACTTCTTTCTGCATAAAACAAAACCTAAGGATTACCTGATTGGGGCAGTGGACTCTTCGGTACATCTTTATCTCTGTTTTCCATTTGCACAGCACATCTTGACTAAAGGTGGGCAGTCCAGGACGAGTGTATTTCAGCTGAGATAAAAGAGATGGAGTTGAAAGCTGGAAGCAGTGCTGACTACACATAATGCCAACCACGTCCCTTCTCACCCAGGTTGTGAGACAGAAATGCTATTGCTGCTGCTTCTCTAACAGCCAAGCTCTCAATAACCAATCTTTTCCTGTCTCACTGACTCGTGGCAAGCATAACTGAATCCGCAGTACCCCCGCAACACCAGAATCCAAAACTGCTTGTAACTTTGACTACCACATTCCCTCTAGAAGTACTCACCTCGTTAAAAATCATAAATCATCCCTTCCCCTTGGGTTTCCCATACAGTCCATAAGATGCTCCTGGAAACTCTGAAGCCTGAAAACCTGTGAATTGTCCCTGCATGGCAGCAGTGATCTGCACCCTATGACTTGAGAGCAACATCCTGCCTACAACTGCCTTTGTTACTTGTGTCCACTGAAAATGAGAGCAAAAAGATGTGAAAGTTGTTATAGCCTGCCTGGATAAAGTACTTACACCACAGCAATTGCTACTGCAGTAATCCTGTAATCTAAGACCAGAAAGAGCAAAAGTTGATTCTCTCCAACAAAGGATTACTTCAGTATTGCTTTCCATGAGCCACTGAACACTGGCCACATTTGTCTGATATGAAGAAAGACTCAAACCCTGTATGGCTTCATACCTTCCGGTCATCTGGAATCAAGTCCTGCAGAACTTTTCTCTTGGGCCACTCTTTGGCCAGCTCTTCTCCAGCTAGCTCATGGAGATAATAGATTGCCACCTTTGCAGATCTCCTCTGAACTCTGCCAGTGTTGTTTGCCTCCCGTTTTACATCCTTCAGGCTCTCTGTCCTTCTCTCCTCATGGAGAAAAGTGACCTGCAATGAACGCCAAAAAGGTGAGCCTCCTTCACTAGTTCCTATTTCAGTTACACTAAAGACTGTGAATAAATATTCTGCCAAATCCCTCACAAAAATGCTGCTGCAGCTGTGGCTCAGTGTTACAGACATAGGAGAGAATTTGATGACACTACTGAGTCAGAAACCAAATCTACTCAGGGGGATCACAGCAGTAAGGCTCAAGCAAAAGTTTCATGCAGCCACTGGTCTTGAAAGGATATCGCATTGCTGTAAACCCCTCATGGACAACAAGCATAGTATTGCCTGTTCTGCTCCAGTGTTGAGTCTTTTAAGAGCAAAGAAAAGCATTTCATCATTCTTCAATGGAGCAGAAGTAGAGCTGAGGAAAGTTCACTGCTGCCATAGTGATTTATTAAAAACGTTTTCCTAATGACAGAAGAGGTGCTGCTAGAAATAAAGTATCAAGGACAGAACACTCCAGAGAGATGGAGCAACGCAAAGGTTTGTTATCTCTAATTAACCACTCAAGTAGCTGACAAAAGCCTGCCTGCAGTACCTGTGTGGCTGAAGCACCATCACACTCTTGACGCCTAAGGCACTCACCGGTCCATGCTTTGATCGCAGATGGTAGACAAGTCCTGCCTTTGATCTGTATGCTTTTCCACAGTGATGGCACTTCATTGCCATTTTCTCCAGCTCAGAAGCAGCCTTTCCACATTTCTTAATATGATATAGGTACCCCATTATGCTAGTAAAGCTGCCTGTGCAGCCCTGTCAATGCAGGAAAAAATGCATGAAAGGAAAACATTCTCCAAGTGATCACGAGATGACTGTGATCCACCATTTGCTGACCAAAGTACTACCACTTTTCTTGACAGACCAGAGACAATCAGGTAGTCAACTTTAATGTCAGTCTATTCAGGTAGACAAACTCTAAGACAAAACACTGGCTGCAACTGGGAGAAATTGTTTCTTAGAACTGTTTTGTAGGTAGTGGGCAGCAGAGATCTAAATTTATAGAATGAGGAAGCAAGGTGCTAAGCAAGCGTGCACAAAAGGAAATATTTTCAGATACAAATGGAGGAACTGGGCAGAAATGAGGAAGATTTTATTATTGGCTGGCTGTTCAAACTGTCTACAATGCAGCAATATTAGAGTGACGGTATCTAAAACTTTTGGCTCTTCCTAGGATACAGCCATTGGCCACAAAAATGATTCAAGGGCTGAAGCACCTCTGCTGTTAAGCTAGGCTGAGAGAGTTGGGGTTGCTCAGCCTGGAGAAGAAAAGGGAAACCTTCTTGTGGCCTTTCAGTACTTAAATAGGTCTACCAGAAAGATGGGGATAGACTTTTTAGCATGGCCTAGAGTGACAGGGCAAGGGGTGATGGTTTTAAACTAAAATACTGTAGGTTTAGATCAGACAACAGGAAAAAAATTGTTATGATGAAGGTGGTGAGACAGTGGCCAGAGAGGTGGTAGAAGTCCCATCCATGGAATCATTCCAAGTGTGACCGTTTGAGGCTGTGCCTTTAAGAAACAGACAGTGCAGGGACACTGGCTGAATGTTTTTGGTACTAGAACAAAAACACTCTGATATTCTAAATGAATTTCATTGGTGGAAGGGCAGAATGCAACTTTTAAGTTGTACAGCAGTTAGAATTTTTCTCAGTTTGGGTTTCAGCCTGTTCTGCCTGCCTGCTTCTCAGCAAACTAGCTGGAGCTGACCTTGAGATAAGCAAACTAATTCTGCATGTGCTTTTAAAGCTTAATAACAACTCCTTTCCTTACTAACTCCCTTTCTTTCTCTCTCTAAACCCCTTTTTGGGAAAAAAAGGGAGGTAGGGGGGGAGAGAGGGGGTTACAGGGAGGGGAATCCTCCTCTCGAGGAGGGATTTTTGTTGTGTTATTTCTCTTTGCTGTATATTTCTATATACATATATTGTAAATACCTGTATATATTGTGTTATATATATAATCTGCTTCCTATATATGCTTGTAAGTACAGTCTGCTCCTCTGACTGAGTTTAGCTGTGGTTTCTTACTCTGTGGGGGAGGGAGAGCTAGGCCCTCTCTCAACCTACCACACCAAGTCGGGTTGGACAAGGCTCTGAGCAACCTGCGCTGCTTAAAGATACTTCTGCTCACTGCAGAGAGTTTGGACTAGATGACTGAGAAAGGTCCCCTCCCATCCAAAACATTCTGAGTCTATAATACTCTGATTTAAAAGCAGACTCAAATTCAGCTTCGGCCAGTGCCAAAGCATACCCAGCACAACTCTCATACCACTTTATGCTCATGCAACCACTGCTGTTTAATTCCAGATGCTTAGCACAATCCAGTTTACCTCCCTTGTGCACTTGAGTTTTCCCATACGCTTCAAAACCTTCCGCAGGCGGTCTCGCTCGAGCTGCTCATCCAATTCTCCTCCCTCCTTCACAACTGGCTGAAGCAGAAAGATGAAAGAAAAAAACAGAACTTTCAGCGTTTATGGCTCTTCCCAGAGGGAATTCAGTACTCAACATACTACTGGAGGAAAGTTTCTCAAACAAGTAAGCTTCTGCAACTTGTGATTTTGCCAGCATGTAGCAATGCAACGATCACTGTCTACATCCCAGAACAACTGCATTATTTGCAGGTGTAAACTGCCTGAAATCCACTTTGCAGGTAAGTGTTTCAGCATTTAGGGAGATCTCTATGAACAAAACCTTGTTAACAAATGGTCCTAAAGTACATCTGCAGGGAAGGACAAGGATATGTATTTCCAGAATTACTTTTCTCCCCTTCTGCCTGTGCAAAGTACTTGCTCATCTCTGTCAAACATCATTAATATTTCCTGGCCTACCATTTCCATTTAACTTAACTACAGTCAACCAGACTAACTGCCTATAATGGTTATTCATCTGTGCTAAAGTACAGCACAGGTTCTTCTCTGTTCTCTCTCTGATGGTTATTGTACATTATTTCCTGCACTACCTTATAATGATATCATACCTGCACTGAATAAAAAGTTAGAAGTGAGTGACAGACCTGCTTCTCAGGACAGAAAATGATCCCTGGGTTGTTTCAGTTCCTAGCACAGCTATAGGTTCAGAAACCACAGTAATGAATGACCCAAATCCTACCAAAACTTCTGAATGACCTTTTCAAAAGTTCCAATTCTTCACAACTGCATCAGGAGATACTGCTTTCTTTACAATAACAGCAAAGAGGAAAAGCAGACTGTAGCACAGGTATCTTTACAGCAAATAGAGACAAGAACTGCACTGTTTTTTCTGCCTTTTTACCTTGGAACTTGTAAAGAACTGAAATTCTAGCAAAGGAATAAAAATTGAAGCCTAATGAGCAATCTTTTTTCTCCCCCCTGACTGAGAATGCCTTTTATGTGCGAGACATCACCAGCCTCAACAGACATGCATCCCTTCTTTCTAAGATGTAGCAGGCCTTTCTCTGGAGACTTTCAAAACCCACGTATATGCATTTCTGTGTAGCCAGCCCTAGGTGATCCTGCTTTGGCAGGGGGTGTGGACTCGATTTCTGGAGGTCCTTTCCAAGCCCTAACATTCTGTGATTCTATGATACCATATCTGGTAACATTCTACTGCTTTGACAGGTGTCAGACCTCACAGGAAATGTGACAGGTAGACGAGATCGGAACCACAGGATGTTCTGTTTCTGTGTGCACTAGGGAAGGAACAAGAGACTGTCTTGCCTGTAGGATTTTTAGATGCACAGCAGCTGTGTTACCTGATTGTTATGGTCTGCCATGACATGGTATTTCATCCCTCCTAAAGACTTCAGCTGCTTCCCACAGTGATGGCATGTGAACATTTCCTAGAAAACAAGCAAGGAGGTGGTGCATTTAACTGTAAATTAACCAAAACAGAAGGGAAATCTTTTGGGGAAAAGAGCAGGAAAGCAGAACATTTTATTTGGGCCTGGTTAACAACACATTAAGAACAAAATAGACTTTATGGAGCCTAAAATCTAGGGGAACAAAGAAATAGCTACACCTCTGTTCACTACCCCAAACCTCCAGCAACAGGATAAGCAAGAAGCACTGAGTGCAGCCTCTTGTAGCTGTATAGAAGACTACGGATTAGAGACGTAATGATGAGATGAAACTGGATTTAGAATAGAATAGAATACTTTAAATGCATCACAAAACAGTGTGCAGACATTTCTATTAGTAGGCTGAAGAGGAGTGAAAAATCCATTGTTCACCTTTCATGCTCTTACCTGCCTGCAGTTGACCATATGTTTCTTCAGTCCTTCCACAGTCTTTCTGACCACAGCTCGGCATGTTGGACAGGTAACTCGGCCTTTATCCTGAATTTCCAAAGACCATTGCTCTTCCATGCTACCTGTCAAAACAAAAGCACTGCAAACAGCATCTTTTTTTTTTTGCTTTTTTCCTCTTTGATGTGCACAATGAATCCTAGAAAGTAACAGGTTGCATGCTACCAAATTCACGTCCGGCTACCCTTCAACAGGTTTAGCTCATTTGCAGGTTTAAATGTCCTGTGACAAGACACACACCACTGTTTTTGGGAGATCATTTTGCAAAAGCTCTGTAATCCCACCACCATCGCCTTGTCAGGAGTCTTCTTCCACTTGTTCAGCAGAGGTTTTTCCTATCTTTTTTTTTCCTATCATTTTTAGTACAATTACTTTAGTACACAGAGTAAACCCTTTTTTTCCCCAGCAAGAGCAACTACTACTTTTTCACAGTAGTCACAGATGTAATGGAACAGTTTCGCTTCTACTAACCAATCCTTTAGAGCTCTGTTTATGTTAGATAGCAGTTTTGGCACTTGGAAGTGAACAGAGCTGCACCATCACACAGCTGTCAAGTTATTCAGCAGCCAGGGAAAAAATACCCGGTGTGGATGGTTCGAGGTAGCCTGTGTGGCATGGTTTGAGGTGCCCAGTGTAGGAAAAACTTGGCATAACCCACAAGGATTCCAAATTACTGACATGGGTTCTGGGAAGAAAGTGCCTCAATAGTTATCTGCCTGAATTCTTATTAATACATCTAAGGGTTTTCTCTTCTCTTTGCCCAGTAAAAACAGGCAGAGGTTGTCCCTACCCAGGTGGCTGGATGAAAAGTCAAATAGCACTTGGCAGCATCCAGAGGTATTTAATGGGTGCTGTGAGCTACACTCACAAAGTCATTCCCCTTGCTGAGTCAAGGCTAATGCTCTTTCTCTAGGATGGACTGCTTGGGTCTCTGGCTACCAGATTATCTTAAGAGGTGATTTGGCAGCAACAGCTACAGACCTTTCCCTGAAAGCATATCCTGCTGAGTAAAAAAGTACAATTATCTTAATGAGGTTTGTAGTGAAACTCTTTTAACAGGCTTTAGCTCATTTCAAAAAGTGAGTCCCCCTCCCCTGTTCTATTATGCAGTGGTAAAACCACGTGGAGCTGCACTATTAGGCAGTGTGCAGTCCCTCCAGCCTTGTTCTGCAGTACTGACACAGTGCCAACAGGACAGCAGCCAGCTCTTGCTCGTCAACAGGAAAGTGAAGAAGAAAAGGGAAACACGAGAAACAGAGCTGCTGCTCAGATTCAAATCCTAGACTTGTGTTTACCTTTTAGCTTCTTTATAAACAATTCTGAGCAACTGCTGCTGCTTCTTACCTGTGCCATAGGTTTCTGGTTCTTTCTGAACACATTGGCCTTTAGCTTTGGAGTTTTGTTGCGTTCCAGCTTGATGCTTTTTTCCTGTTTTAACACAAACACAAAATGTCAGAAGACTTAATTCTGTGAGCCTTGTTACAAAGAGGCAGGGATTTTTTTTTTGTAGGAGGCTGCTATTTAATCTGCTGTCTCAAAGCTACTCATTCAGAAATGTTCAGTTTTATTTTGTTTTTATTAAAAAGGAATTTCCAGATGGTGTTTCCTACTCCCTTTCAAAATCCACAGCTACTTACAGCTGCAGGCATCAGTCCTATCCAGGTATCTGTGATCTTCGTGGCTATTCATATGCAACGTTCAAGGGATGGGAATCTTCACACTGAAACATCTTCTGATCACAGCATGGCTGAGCCAGTCCAACAACTTGTTGACAACTAAATGGGCAGTTCCTCCTCTACTCATTCCTGTCTTTTAGACTAAACACCTCTTACTGTTTTAGCATTTTCTCTTGAGTCATGACTTGGCTTCTTCTCCTGTTCTCTTCAGTCAGTCCTCACATTTCCTGAGCAGCAGTGCCCACTGCTGGAAACAGCACTCCAGGTGTGCCCCACCTTACAGCAGAATTACTTCCCATGTCTAACAGTTGACATTCCTGCTGAAACACCTCAGGACAACATCTGCCTTTTTCAAAACAAGTATGACACTGCTGGTTCCTGTTCAGATTTTCATCTGTTCTAAATCTCAGAACCCCTTCAGAAGAACTGACACCTAGAAGATTGTTGTTCCTGTTTCAGCTGTGCTGATATTTCTTCCTAACTACAGCATCTTTAATTTTACACACTACATCCCAAGCTGCTTTTAAAATTGTTTCTCATACATCAAGACCACTTCCAATTTTGGCCTTCTTTCCAACACACTGGCCACCTCTTCCAGCTCTCTGCTACCTACATACTTCTAAGTCCTTGGTGACAAAAACAATAGTTAGAATTGAACCTAGGACACACTGTGAACCATCACTGTATGGTTTTTTTCTATTTCACAGAAACATTAAGCTTGGAAGGGGCCTTCTGAGATCACTTAATCTAACCCTTGTGTTCAAGTGGGATCAGCTAAAGTAGGCTGCCAAAGACTATGTCCAGTTAACTTATGATTTTCTCCACTGATGGATGTCCCACAATCTCTTTGGGCAACCTATGCACAGCTCCTTTCAGGGAGCTGGAGAGAGAAAAAAGGCCTCCCCTTAGCCTCTCTCTCTCCAGGCTGAACAAGCTCAGGTCCCTCAACCACTCCTCTGAAGACTTGTGCTCTAGACCTCCACCAGCTTCACTGCCCTTCTTTGGATATGCTCCAGCACCTCAATGTGCTTCTTGGAGCAAGTGGCCCAAAACCAGATTTGAGGAGTGGTCTCACCAGTGTCTAGTAAAGGACAACCCTAGTCCTGGTGGACACACTATTTCTGATCCAATCCAGGAGGCCATTGGCCTTCTTGGCCACCTGGGCACATGCTGGTTCATGTCCAACTACTGTTGACCAACATCCCCAGGTCCTCCTACACCAGGCAGCTTCCAGCCACTTTTTCCCAAGCCTAAAGCATTCAAGGTGTTGTTGCAACCCCGGTGCAGGACCCAGCACATGGCCTTGTTGAACCTCATCTCACTGGCCTTGGTCCATCAGCCTGGCTGGATACCTCTGTAGAGCCTTCCTACCCTCAAGCAGATCAACACTGCTACCCAACTTAGTGTCATAGAATTGTAGAATGGTTTGGGTTGGAAGGGACCTTCAAAGGTCGTCTAGTCCAACCACCACTGCAGTGAGCAGGAACATCCTCCAGAGCCTTGTGGAGCCTGACCTTGAATATCTCCAGGGATGGGGTCTCAGCTACCCCCACTGCATAACTTGTTCCACTGTTCCACCACCCTAATGTTAAAGAACTTGTTCCTAATATCCAATAAAAATTTACTCTTCTCTACTTTAAAACCATTGCACCTCATCCTATCATTAGAGGCCATTGTAAACAGTCCCTCTCCAGCTTTCTTGTAGGCCCCCTTCAGGTACTGGAAGGCATCTGCAAATTTACAGAGGGTGCCCTCAATCCCCTTGATCAGATTACTGATAAAGATATCAAAAGACTGCCTCAAATACTGAGCCCTGGGGACACCACTTGTGACCAGCCACCTGGAAGCTTGCAATTAGGAATGTCAAGTTATTTGTATTACCTGAAATCTTCTCCTTCTTCTTGGGAGAGTCTTTCAGATCTTCATTTTCCCTATGCTCTGATTTTCTCTTGCCCTTCAACAGTACTTCTCCTGCTAATGAGTAAGAACAGAAATGCTTCAGTCTTGTTATTCAATCCGGGTAACAGCTCTGAGTCTGCTGCTGCCTCAATTCATCCCTGTTTTCAAGTAAGTAGAAAACAAAAAACCCAAACACAGTAGTTTTCCTAAGGCACCTGGACACCAGTGAGCAAGATCAGCTTTCTGATTCAGTAACACTCCCACACTCCCAGAGCCTGCAATTCCCAGACACAGAAGATACAGAAGGAACAGCAGCAAATCACGGTCTGGAAAAACAACATTCCTTAGGAAGAAAGCCAAGTGTCAGGAAGAGCCAAAAGGTGCTAGGTTATCATACAGTCATAGAATGGTTTAGGGTGGAAGGGACCACCAAAAGTCGTCTAGTCCAACCCTCTCATGTCATAAACAGCTCATCTGCATACACACAGAAAGCAGCATGAATAAACAACTGCAGGTGGGGGAACCCAAATAACATCCTGCTTCCCATCATTATTTCCAGGCTATCAGAGACTTATCTCAGTGAACAGAAGGACAGAACAGTGGCATGCAGGGCAACAGATTATGGACTCCCATGTCTCTCAGGGTATCCACAAGGGTAAGTCAGTGGGAGCCATTCTCTGAGCTCCATTCAGAGGAAGAAGGGGAGTATGGTGTTACTGCCCAGGAATGCTACTGAAGGACTACCCAAGACTAGGATGTTTATGAATGGTATCAAAAGAAAGAAAAGGGAGACAACTAGCTGATGTGGGGAGGATCAAGTCTAGGAAGAAGGAGGTGTAAGAGGATAAAAAGGGCCATTTGCTTGTAAAGAGGTAATTGGTCAGTAGATGAGTCTGGTCATATCTGACACCAAAGCAGAGGGATCAGAGGAAAACAGAGTCTGTGAGGGTGTGCCTGTCTGTAAGAAAGTCTACACCAGCAAAGGGGCAAGGCTCTGTGGGCCTCAGGAACTACTACATTCATGTTTCAGCAACTGAGGCAACCAGAATCCAAAGGACACACAAACACACATATACATGTGTTTCTTTTATATACTTTTCCTGGATTCTTCCTTTCTCTTCCTAGCAGATCTTCATCCTTATCAGCAAGAAAGGGAATCAGGACAGAGGCAGCTGGTGCTTTGCGCGAGTGCGCCTCTTCATGTTGATACACGGCAGGCTGGGTATATACATTGTATACATGTGTCTCTTCCTGCACACTTAGTCTTGTTAGTGGAGCTGCAGCAGCCTCCCTTCTATCTCTCTACCAGGTTTGGTGCCCTCCCCAGAACAGGACAGAACACAGGTTCTGACTAAGAGATAAGAAAAATCGCACTAAAGATGAGTGAAGTTTTGGGTCTCCACCACACAAGAAGTTTGGAAAACAGCTCCTAGGGCAAGGAATTTGTATGTTCCTACACCAATGTAAGACCCAGACCACTCTAAATTAGAAAATGCTAAGTGACAGAAGTGAGCTAAAACTCTTTAAAAAACAAATAATGTACCCATCACAAAAGCCACATCTAATCCAGAACACTGATGAACAGTCCCCTTTACTACATCTTCAGTCTTATTTGTTCTGGCTTTAAAGCTCTGAGAAGTATGTGCATGATATGTTTGGCAGAACCTTTACATGTATTTCTACTCCAGATAAAACCGAGTTCAGTCACAGAATCATTACTTTCAACAGACAAGTCACTCAAAAGGAACTGTGTCACATCAAGAATTGTACTAATGTTTCTGCAGAGGAGGAAGCTTCTCTCTCCTAATACATGAGCAACATTACCAAGCTTGTCATGTGTAGCTGAACCGCAGCATGTCTCTCAGAAGTCATCTCATCTCTCATAGAAGAACCAGAGAGTGCCAAGAGTGATGTGTACCTTTTTTGTCTGAAGGTTTGATGCTGTTTTTCACTCCTCTCATTTCCAATGAGTAAGCAGGCCTGTGAACAGCCCGCTTGCTCCGAGACTCTGTGCTCCCGTTCACTCGATCCTTCACTGAGGCAGAAGAAACGCTGCTCTTTGTCTCATCATAGCTACTCTTCAGTCCCAGCACAGCAGCTTCCACCTCCTCAAACTGCTTAGACCTGGAAAATACCAATATGAAACCTCATGTATATGAATGCGTACATATACACACAACCACAGTAACCTGACAGACAATATCCTTTTCATCTTCCCAAGTACTCTTAACAATTTCACCTCACAGTTCGTTGAATCTCCTGAGTTTTGGGAACTAGAAAGTGCCAGCAAGATAAAACATCCTAAATGTTATTTTTCAGCACATCTTAGAGAGCTACTTGAGAAGAACAGGGAAAAATATCCATCCTACCTGAAGTGTTCAACATAAGAAAGCTGGCACAGGTTAGCCTCAGTTTAAAACCTCACATTTAACATTAAACAATCAATGTGGAATGTTAAGAATTCTTCTGCAGCCCACCATTACAGAAGAGACTATTTCCATCCCACAAAGACCAAGAGCTCCTTTAGTGTCTATTCCCAGTGTCAGGGTTGACACTCCACAGTAGAAGATTTAACTCTAATAAGAATTTTAACCAGCATGGCTTTCAGCAGTGAAGACACCCTGACAGTATATCTTACAAATCGCACTACATTATGACTAATTTAGACTAGCAGAAGCACTGATTTTTCATTCCTGGAGATCAAAGTAAGCTTTGCTTCACTGTTCCCAAATATTTCTCACAGCCTTGAAATGCCTGGACATCTGCTGTATGTGACAACAAAACTACGAGGTGCCAAAGAATCAGAGAGCACCTCTTCTCTGGGTAAAAGCCAGTAATTTCAGAGTGAGGAACAGAAAGCAGAAATGCTTTTCAACAGCTCCTACTGCTGTCACAACTCACAAAATGAGATGAACAGATCATTTCTGCGAGGATCTGACAGCCATCCCAGAAGTGCTCTCTCACACCCTGAGCTGTGGAGCTCACGTTCTAACATACCACTCCAAAAATTAGTAAGATACTAAGGGTACCAGGTCAGATCAGTACAGACTGTTTAAGGAGGTACCACAGACAGGTGGAGAGAGAATTCTTCAGTTCAAACCTTTCAGTCACTATCACACTCAAAATACCAATCTGGTCTTGAAAACAAATCATTTTCCCACTGTTAATCCTTTTAAAAACAATGAAATCCAACACCCCCTGAAGCGTCCGAGAAGCTTTCTTTCTATAAGCAAAGTCAAAATGAGACTCTCATCACCCAAACCAAAATCACTGCAGCTCTTAAAATTCAGAATGTTAAAACCAGACAAGGCTTTCCAACACGAATCTCAGCTTTTTTTCTTGCTCTCAAATTAGACAATAAATATCCACATACTTTTTCTTTCCCAGAGACCTCTTGACCATCTGTTTCCTGTGATGTCCAGGCCTGGTGTCCTAACAAAGCAGAAAAATTCACATTAGCAGTGCAATTCCTCTTCTTTTTCGCACGTTTCACTTCTCAGTTGAACACCATTGCCTACACTTTAAGGATGTGCAAATCACAAGCTGGAAAGGAAACCAGCATGCCCTATAGCAAGGAATCATAGAGCAGCTTCAGTTGGGAAGGACCTTAGAGATCATCTACTCCAACCTTCCTGCTGAGGGCAGGGAAGCCTCTCAACTAGACTTGGTTGCTCAAGATCTGATCCAACCTGACCTTGAACACCTCCAGGGTGGGGGCATCCACAGCCACTCTGGGCAACCTATTCCAGAGTCTCACGACCCTACTACTGAGGAAAGGAAGTGTTTAACCACTTGAACTGCAGCTCAATTAGAACTGAAAAAGAACTGGGATGAGCCCCTCCACGCTCCCCACATAGAAGGCAAACATTTCCCTGGTACTGGGGCATGAAGAAATGTTTTGTCTCCAATTCTTTCAGTGGTATCTGCTTCTGCCTTACCACATGATGACAAATATTTCAGAGCCTAACTACTTTTTCAATAGTACTTTTATGTTACTTTTTACTTAATAATTCTTGTATTTCCATGCCAAGTTCTCTCCAGTTTCTCTTAGGCCCTTACAAGAGATTAAAAAATCTCAATTATTTTGTCATGCTCCATTAGCTGCCCAGATTTTTGCTTTATCCACATCACAGAATTCTCATTATTTAACAACAATTCTTTGTTAAATTGCTTCTCATGCTTCTATGAAGACATGCAATTTAACAGAGAGCATTGGCATTTGCCAGTCAGGATAAACAACTCATCTGCTGTACATTATTCCTAGTATGTGGACATCATTTGTCCCCTTCTTCCTAATCACAGAATCACCAACTCCCAGCACAGGGATGGAAGGGACCCCTGGGGATCATCTAGTCCAACACTTGACACCAGCTAAAGCAGGGTCACCACAGCAGGTTGCCCATGATTCTGTCCAGACAGGTTTGAAATCTCTCCACAGGAGACTCCACAACCTCTCTAGGCAGCCTGGTCCAGTGTTTCAATATCCTCACAGGTAAAGTCTTATGTTCAGGAGGAACCTTCTTGGTTCCAGATTGTGCTTGTAACCCTTTGTCTTATTGCTGGGCACCACTGGAAAGATACCAGCAATGACTCAATGTTGTTCTTCATTAGGACACCCAGGACAAAAATCTTGGTTATATAGACTAGAAAATGATTGCCCACTGGAAGTATATGAAACCACAAACTGAAACTTAGGAATGGAGATAGTATTTTGTCATGTAAAAGAACTGGCTAAGAAACTGGGGGAGGGAAAAAAACCCAACGCACTATAGATAAATTACCTATCTCCCTTATATAAAAATGTACCACATGCTGTCAACTAGACCATGCCATGAAGTGCTGTAGTTATCAGAAAAAAATGCTACACATTATCTGGGGAAAACAGCAAACAGGCATATGGAGAAATCTGAAGAATTCACAAAAATGTCAGTAGCAGATGATGAGACACTTCAGGTGCTGTATTGAAACCAGGGAATGAGCACCTTCAAGGCAAAAGGAATTCACCACTAAATCAGAGTGCACTAAAACCCCCTTAACTTCACCCTATCTTTTATGCTCTTGCCATATAACATATGTGTAGGAGCAAGCAGCAGTTAATGCTGTTCAGGACCACAGTTAGTGACAGACACCCCGACCACCACGTAAGACACTCAGTGGCAGGCACAGACATCAACCAGATGAGTCCTTAAACTGTGGCCATGAAACATCAGACTCTCCTTGGGCCTCCAGCCCCACTCTCCTCCTTGAATAGAAAGGATAGGAAAGCAGGATTGAAATTGACTTCATGACCTCATCCTGTTTCTGTTTGGATAACTTTGATACGATTCACACGCTTCCAGTAGTGCACACAAAAGTGTTTGGGAAAGCTCTGCATCAGAAACCTGGAGAAACCTTACTGAGGAGCAGCAGGAAAAAATGGGCCTGCGTAGTTTTAACACTAAAAACAAAGAAGCAGGGAACTATTCTGCTGCAATTAGCTGGTCTAATCTACCATCATCAGAATCTAGATGACTGCCAAACATGGCATATGTTTTAAGACTTTTTTTAGAACTAAAGTTTTGCATAGAAGTGAAGATTAGCACAAAACCTTTAGGCTGCCGATAGGACCTGCAATAAAAAAGAGAATAATGATGATCTTTCCAGCCTTCATTCCTGAGAAGCTGACATAGCAATCACAAATGAAACACCTGAAGAAAAAGGTGTTTAAGTTTTGAAGGGTTTTTTTTTTGTTTATATGGTGGACTTTCTGCTAAGAAAACAGATCTAACAAACACAGGAAGGTGAGAGGGCTGGGCAAATGGAAAACAAAACTGCCAACCTCCTTGCAAAGGTTAGAAAAAGAGAAACAGGCTTAGAGCCTTCAAAGTATTGAGAAGCCTCATTTGTGAGGGGGCCATTTCTGCCTCCTATGGACTGCGGGATGCTCCTTGTGGCCTGGAACACAGCTGCTGCTGGAGACAGGCTGCTCCCCAGCAACACGTCTGGGAAGATGGTGTTTAAACTCTCACCGAGATCAGGAGACTGATACTGCAGCTACTAGTGAGCGAGTCCTACAGCTACAGGGGAGAGGTGCCAGTGGAAGCACCAAGTGTCCTGCACTGCCACGACAGTCCCTGTCCTCTAGAGAAAACACCCAAGGCTGGTGGCTCAGCGCCCTTTGAGGAATTCCTTCTTTCAGTCCCACGTTCCCATTTCTACCTGCATACTTTAGAAATATAGAATGGTTTGGCAGGGAGAGACCTTAAAGATCACGCAGTGCCAACCTCTCCCCGTCCAACCTGGCCTCGAACACTTCCAGGGAAGAGGTACCCAAAACCTCTCCGTACAACCTGCTCCAGGGCCTAACCACCGCTACCTCGTGGCCTCCGGGCTCCGGCACGGTGGGCGCCGGGTCCAGCAGTGCGCTGCTCGAGCTCCCTCCCGGCTCTCAGCCGCGGATGTGCTGGTCCCGCTCTCCCGCGGGCCCCGCCGCTGCCCCGCACCAGTGAAAGGACGAGGCCTTCAAACCGGAAGCCGGCGTTCCCGCCGCCCCGGCACGGGCTGCTCTCGCCGCCCGCCCGGGGACAGGGCCCAGCCGACGATGAACAGACCGGAGCCGCTCATCCGGTCAGGCCGCACTGGGTCGGGAGCCCTCTCATCTCTTTCCAGTCCCGAACCCAGCGAGCCCCCGGGACGAAGCACAAGTCCCACCGCGACTGCACCGGGCCGCTCCCGAGACCCCGACGGCGGATCCCATCTCGCGGTGGCAGAAGTCGGTGGCGAGGACCGCGGGCACTCACCGAGCTGTCGCCACCCCGCATGGTGCGGCCACCGCCACGTCAGCACGCACCCCGCCCGCCCGCGCGTCCGCCCGGTCGCCTCTGGCCGCTTCCGGCCTTCCCCGAACCCCGAGCCCCGAGCCTCGAGGCGGGGAGGGGCTCCCGCTTGCCCCCCAGGCCCCGACTGGGCTGCTCAGCGTGGGAAGCCCGCTGCGCGTACTCGGCCGATGGCAGCAGAACAACAGACGGGCTCCTGGTGCATCATGGCGGGGCGCTCTGAGTCCGCCCCGCCGCCGTCCTCTCCGCGCCCCGGATGGACAAGGGGGTGCTGGGAAGATGGCGGCAGCAACAGCGGCGAGTGGCGTGCCGCCGCCGGCCGCACCGGTGTGCGTGCTGGTGCTGGGCATGGCGGGCTCCGGGAAAACCACCTTCGTGCAGGTGAGGAGCGGCGGAGGGCGGGGCAGCTGTGTGTAGCTCCCGGTCTCTCTTCCGTGCCCGGCTGGGCCTGACGCCTATTCGTGTTCCCATAGCGCCTCACGGCCCACCTGCACGGGCAGCGCTGTCCGCCGTACGTGATCAACTTGGATCCCGCCGTGCATGACCTGCCCTTTCCTGCCAACATCGGTGAGTCCCGACCGGGCCCCGGGCCGGGCCCGGTGTGAGGAAAGGATGAGGAGGGGGTCTCGGGTCGGAGGGATCCGCCAGCAGGGAGCAAGTCTGATTTGCGATAAATCAACCCATTTATGTGTGCAGCTTTCCAGTGTTTCGGGGAAACGGGACGAGGGTGGGGGTTAAGTGAGGCTGGCTTGCTTATAGGCTCTTTAAGATAGTTCAGGTCCCAACATAAGAAAGACTTGAAGGCTACCGAGAAACCTTACAGCAGCCTTCCAGTACCCGAAAGGGGCCTGCAAGAAAGCCGGGAAGGGACTTTTTGCCAGGACTTGGAGTGATAGGAGGAGAGGGAATATGTCTATTTCTAGACTATATCTATTAAGAAGAAATTCTTTGCAGTGAGAGCAGTGAAACACCAGGTCAAGTTCCCAGGGAGGCTGTAGATGCCCCTTCCCTGGAAGTGTTCAAGGCCAGGCTGGATGAGGCCTTGAGCAGCCTCATCTTAGTGGGAGGGAGGTTGGAACTAGATGATCTTCAAGGTCCCTTCCAACCCAAACCATTCTATGAATCTATGGATGAATTTGTTTTTGAAAAATTAACTCTTTTTCTGCTACAAATCTTTAACGTGGATTTTAAGGACAAAACTATTCTTCTGTCAGGTTTGCACATTTATTTTACATCATCTGGTATGGTTTGATGTTTGGATTCCTGTGGCTCTTTTTTTTCTTTCTTTGTCAGCAATGAACGTATCAATAGATATGATCTGGTTTCCTTTGTGCAGAACCATTTAGCAGCCACATGTGCCACCAAATAACTTCTTTATAGCACTGTAAAAGACATGCATTTTAGAGAAAAGACCTTAAGAATAAAACAGATCTTAGGTTTAGCCATTCCACAGGGCTTACCAGTCATTAGGTTTGTGAGGGTCCTGGCTTTTAAACTTTATAAAGTCAGCCTGCATCTGCAGAGGCAATGTGGATATGCAAGTTGTTCTAATGAAGTCAGATGAGTAATTAGAGTGTCTGTTCCAGTGCTTGATCTGTTCTTCAGTAACTGGTGTTGATCATCTAACAAAAAAATTCTGCTGAAGCAGTTATTGCTATCTACCTGAAATGGTGGTGTCTCAGGTGATCAAATTGGGCTTTGTGTGTGTTGAGAGCGTAGCTGATCTGTAGGATCTTGTTTATTCTACTCAGGAGATGTTTTCCTGGTGGTGTTAGATCTGTTACTGAGACAGAAGACTTGCTTGAAAAAGAAGAGCTTCCACCTATCAGCAAACTGATGGAGAGGAATATTTTATAATTGCTATTCTAAAAGTATTTATATGTCTTTCTCCTCTAGATATCAGGGACACTGTGAAGTACAAAGAAGTCATGAAACAGTATCCTTTTTTCATCTAGATAATGATATTTAAAATCTCAGGTTTTGTAGCGATAAACCATCACTTCTGCACACCACAATGCAGGGGGCAGGAGGCATCAGGGTTTGCAGTGATCTAGAACGTTGCATGAAGGTCAAGCTTTTCACTACAGATGTCTGGAGAAGTTAGAAACATACTCTGCAAGATTTGGTACTCCCTAGGTTATTTTATCCTGTGTGATTTTATCCTAGGAGATGCTGCCTAATAGTACATTTTTACGAGTAAGAGGCACTTTGCTCCCATTTCCCCCCCCCGCTGTTCTTTCAAAGAGCTTGTACCATCCTTTGTGGAAGCCAGCAGCCTCTTGCCCCTGTTGTAACATGTCAGATTTTGTTACAAACAAATACACAAATTCCTGTTGCCTGTATTTCCACCTTGTTTGACCATAATCAAACCACTGTTGTCTTTCTGAATCTCAGAGACATTGTTGGCTCTTGCTGAACAGCATTTTGCTGACTGTGGTTCAGTTGTGTTAACTCTAAAGTGATGGCACTTCCAGAGGGGTGTGGTGGTCCTTTGTCTCCTGAGCAATAGCTTGTGCAGATGGAGGTAATACACAGTTGTAGTTGTTGGGATGGACTTTTAGACAAGAATAAAGATGATAGGGGGATGGATTCTTGATTTGGGTTGTCTGATTTGGAGTCCTTAATAAACTAGCCAAGTATCAATTTCAGTTCGGTGTGTAGGTGTGTGGTTTTTCTTTACTGTGTTTGTTTACCATTGCTGGAGTTACAGTATCTCATTAAGTAGTGCTTAAGGCAGGTGTCTGGCCTCCTGTTTGGATATCAAGAGCAGTTGCCCTAGAAGACAGCATGTACTGATGGGTCAGGACTGGTTCTTATGCAGTTAAAAAAAGTGTGTATATATATTTATTTTCCTCATTAGTACATGCATCTCTCTGCATTAAAAAGGATTTTGAAATGTTCACCTTTAAGCTCAAACTTGGATTATCTTTTCACCATTCATTCCCAGTGTCATCTAAATTATGCTAAAATTTCTTTGTGCAGAAAATCTTTTAATTACCTTTTGGAGCATAGCTTGTTAAAATCAAGTGTGTTCAGGGTGTTGTAAAATTCTGAGGTACCGGTTGTGTTTCAAATCTCTTGGAGAAGACAAAGATGGCTTTGATGTGTACACACAGGTATAGCTTCTCTTTGTCCAGGGTGATAATGCTGGAATAATGGCAGGAAGATGCCGTGGCACAGCTCCTTTTCCTGTGGTCAGTCACAAGTGTTTGTCATGCTACTACTGCATTGCTTAGAAGAATTAATTGTGTGAGAGGGGTATTGTCTCTTGTTGCAAGGTATCTGGTGTGCATTGTATGTGGCCAGCTGTTGTCACCACTGAAAAAGAAGCCCTCTGTGCTCTGACTAGTTATCTTTCCTAAATGAAGTGTCCAGATATGGGCTGGGCCCCAATGGTGGAATTGTGACCTCTCTCAATCTCTTTGCTACAAGATTTGATCAGGTATGAGGTGGTTCCTCTCTAATACTGTGCTAGGAACCCTTTGCTGGGAGGCTGCGGGGCTTGTGTGTTTGGAGTCTCAGGAACCACTGTGTTTGGTCACTCTCTTAATAGCTCCCTGGAGTTGGGAGTATTCCCCATACAAACCACGTGTTTTCCAAAGCAGCCAAAGTGCATCAGCTTTCATTTTAGAGAGTTCAGTTTTTCAGCTTTTATAAAAGTAGAATTTAGAATCCATATGTAGAGAGCATCCCTTAGTCTTTGTACTTAACTGTTCTGTTGCACTGTGTTCACGATAAAATCTTCCACACAAATGCACTGATTTTGGAGGAGGGAAGCTTGCTTCTGGAGATGAGTTATTTGATTACTGGTTACTCTCTTAAATCATAATGATGCTAGGATGGGAACATATGCAAGAGACAGGGCACACAGTCTCTTAGTAGAAAGGTGGGGAGCAACTGCATTTGTTGTCCCTTTTCTTCACTCATGTATGAGCGCACAGACAAAATCAAGGTTGTGTTTCCCACCTGTCATTAGCAGGGCATTTTCACACATTGAAGAGCTTAGTGACTTCTAATCTTCTCTGGGTACATAGAGGCAGCTGTGCAAGATAATGCAGTTTCTTTTATGAAATGATAATGAAAGTTTCCTGTTGTGAGCCTAAATGCAACATATGCTACTTCTTTTTCAATCAGGTGATGAAGTTTATTGAAAAAAGGCAAAATGCATCCAAGTGAGTACATTCTGCCCAGTGCTGCTTTTCTGGGATCAATTTGGAAACCCCATGTGTAATCCTTAAATGGTTCTCTGCATATTTTCTAGTTGGTTTTTTGTCCTTGGTATAAGTTTTGTGTGGACAAGGGCATAGAATTAGAACAGATAAACTAGGCTTTCTTCAGATGTGTCAGAGAAATGTCTGCTGGTTTCAGTTCTGCTTTTCTTGTCTTTCTTTACACTGTCATTTTTTCTCATGCACTATTCAAATAGGCAACAATTAATTCCTCTTCTGAAGAGTTTGCAGTACTAAGTGTCTGTCAAATTGAAGCCTTTGACTTTAATAGAATCAGAAGAGAATACTTGCTTCTTAGATAACAAAATTCATACAGGAAATTTTCAGGCATGCCCATAAATCTTGTCACTGTTTTGGAGAAGCTTTTTGGATCTGTGTCAGAAGAATTGTGTGGTTCACCATTATGTGCCTGTTCTAATTAGTCAGAATAGGACCTTGTGCTTACTAATTTTCCCTTATTGTTTGTTGGTGGTGACTTCTTATCAGGTATGTTATTATTGACACACCAGGGCAAATTGAAGTATTCACCTGGTCAGCATCAGGAACCATCATAACAGAAGCCTTGGTAAGTGTCCTCTGTGTGTCTTCACTGTGAAGCTGTGTGACAGAAGTGGCTGTTGACCAGAATGTACTTCAAACTAAAGCATCTTTTACTTTGTGTTTCCAGGCTTCCTCTTTTCCTTCAGTTGTTGTTTATGTGATGGACACCTCTCGCAGTACTAACCCTATCACCTTTATGTCCAACATGCTGTATGCCTGCAGGTAAGAAAAGCTGAACATGCAGTCTATCTACTTGGATTGCTGTGTCTCTTTGATACTTAGTTTGGAGGGGAATCATGGAATGATTTGACTTGGAAGGGACCCTCAAAGGGACCTTGAACACTTCCAGTTATGGGGCATCCCAAACTGTTTAGGGCAACCTACTCCAGTGCCTCAGCATACTCATCGTAAAGTATTTATTTCTTTTGTCCAATCTAAACCTACCCTCTTTTGGTTTACAACTGTTGTCCCTTGTCCTGTCACTGAAGGCCCTGGTGAAAAGTCTGTCTGTGCCTATCTTATAAGCCCTCTTTAAGTACTGAAAGGCTGCCATAAAGTCTTCTTGGAGCCTTCTCTTCTTCAGGCTCAACAACCCCAACTCTCTCAACCTGTCCTTGAAGCAGAGGGTTCTGGCCTTTGGATTGTTGTTGTGGCCTGCACTGGACACGATCCAACAGGTCTGTGTTTCTTCAGTGCTGAGAACTCCAGAGTTGGCCACAGCACTGCAGGTGGAGGTCTCACCAGAGCAGAGCAGAAGTACAGAATCCCTTCCTTCAACCTGCTGGCCATGCTACTGGCAATACAGCTCAAGAGACAGTTGACTTCTGGGCTTCAGACTCACATTCATGTGCTTCATATTCATGTAGTCTGCTGTTTTAGTTATTCTGTCTTGGTGTTGTTTTCATTGGCAAAGCAAAAAGATTGAGCTGCCAGTGGACATCTGGACATCACTGGGTCAAAACTCCCATTGAAAGCATTAAATAATCCATGAGACCATAACATGATGAAGGATAGTTAGATCACATCTAACACATTGCCTATTGCTTACAAATTCACCTATCTAAGGCAGCCTACTGTAAGCTCCTTTTTGTAAACATGTGATACTGTTTTTTTAAATTCTATTGACACTTCCAGTGATTCTTCAAGATATGTTTGGAGCTTAGAATAGCATGGAGCTCTTGATTTATTGTCTTCCTCCTTATGCATGGATTTATCTGTTTTCTGCCATGTTAGACCAAGGACTAGATGCCAGTGTAAAGATCAACATATTTAAAGCTGTCCTAATCCATGGTAAATGTTGATAAGAGGTTTTCATAAAATCTGTCAATCCCTGTAGCAAGGTCAAAAGCTGTATCACTGTGACAGGAGTAAGCCAAAAATATTTTACTCTGTGCTGCATTTTCTAACGTCAGTTTTGAGCAAAAACTGCTAGAATATATACAATGAAATTATATGCATGCTGATGATTCAGGGTAGTTTTGCTTTGCAGTTGAGTTATATGAATTGATTGCTTAGTTCACAAATAATTTGGCTCAGTTTGAGTCAAAATAATTAGAAAAAACACCATGATCAGAGAGTCATAGAAAATAGCAACCAAAATAACCAGGCATGTTTTGTTCAGGTATGGTAATCAAGGTCTGGGTGGAAATTACTTTCCAGTTGATGTGGAGGAAAACAATTACCTTTTGAACTCAAATATGTTCTGTTTCATACAAGTCTTATCTGCCTTATGCTTAATTTGTCTAGTGATATTTAATCTAGCTTGTGTTTCTTTTAATGCTTCTCCCCAGTATCCTGTACAAGACAAAACTGCCTTTCATTGTTGTCATGAACAAAGTAAGTTAAAGGTGTGGTTTCTGTGTCCTGCTAGAACATTGTTCTGTTTGGCTTGCTTTGCTGTAGTGTCTTTGTCTTACTGCAATAACAGATTCTGTAGAAAAGAGGCATGGAGGGAGCTGCAGTCTGCAACCAGATCTAAAAGGGGTCCTTGGTCTGGTGTACAAATGCAGAGGAATCAGGGATGGGCAGTTACACCCCAGTGTTCATGTTACAGATGACATTTGCCATTTGAACATTTTTTCACCTTAACCCTTGGCTTTAAGGAAACTTAACTTTATGATGTAAGGGTTAAGTTCATTACTGAATTGCTTTTATAATCCCCTGCTTCTTCAGAACAACTAATAATTATGGAACCATCTCCTCTGTGTCCATTGTCCTGCACTGAGTTTAGATGGTAACTTCACATCAGAGCCCAGCTACTTTTTATATGGATTTTACTTTGGGGTCATCTGTTTGATATGGATCTTAGGCTGTTACCCCATGTAGAAATGTCTCCCTCTCCCTGCAGACCCTCAAGCTAATCAAGAAGGGATGTCTTCAATAAGGACTGTGCTTGTCTGGTCTCAGTCATATATTGTAGTATTTACAGCTTAAACTCTTCTGTACAATATGCAGGTTTTGTATGCCCCTTCCCAGTAAACTATAGAAGCCTTTAGACTTCTAATTGTTTCCTTAAACGTGCCTTCTTAAAACGAGGAGTGAGTGGCTGTCTTCTCTTTCTGTATTAACATAGTGAACAGGGCTTGGAGGACTTCAGAGCAGGGCCAAGTATTTTTTAAAAGATCAGCACTTTGAAAGTAAGTTTAAAATAGAAAGTTTTTGTTTGTCCACTTAACAGCCTAATGCTAAGAATCCATCATTATGACTTCTGAAAATTTCCTCTTCTCCTTCCAGACTGACATCATAGACCACAGTTTTGCAGTGGAGTGGATGCAGGACTTTGAGACATTTCAGGATGCCCTGAATCAAGAGACATCCTATGTCAGTAACCTGACTCGTTCCATGAGTTTAGTGCTAGATGAATTTTACAGTTCACTGAAGGTAAGAATTTTCCTTTTTTCACTGCCTCTCACAAAGGCCTGGAGAAGAAAAAGCTCAAAGAGGATATTGATGTGTATAAATACACCATGGAAAGATGTAAGGAAGACAGAGGCAGGCTCTTTTCAGTGGTGACCAGTGAAAGGACAAGAGGCAATGGACATGAAGTGAAATACAGGAAATTGTTTATAAACAGAAGAGGAAGAAAGGATTACTATGATTTCATTTATTGAATACTGGAACAGATGGTCCAGAGAAATTGTGGAGTCTCCATCCTCAGAGACAGTCAAAACATACACAGAGATCTTGAGCAACCTGTTTAGTCAATCCTGCTTTTGGGGCAGGAGAGGTTGGATTGGATTATATCCAGAGGTATCTTTCAGCCTCAGCCATTCTGACCTTCTGTAAAAGGGCTTTGTGCTGCCCTTTTCAACATAAAGTAACTTCCATGGCTTGTCACACTGAGAGGCAGTCTGAGTCATTTACTACTGAATTGTGGTTAATCATCAGAAGGTGGCTAAGGTAGGCTGGTAAGAGGCAATGTTCTGTGTTGCAGTGTCTCTTGTCTGAAATAATTGTCCTTGTTCTGAGAGTGTTGAGAACAGTTGGGTAGTTTTACAGTGTAGGAAGAAAGGAAAGAATCTAAAAAAAAAACCCACAACAAAATAAACCCTGCATATTTTTTCCAGTTGCCAGTTTTGAAAGGGCAAATCCATTCAGGTCCTGAAGACACTATACACTGGAGGATGTTACTGATCCTATAGTCTGTGCTAAAAGGGTTCAGCTAATTGTGTTCTTCATCAGTTAAGGAACAGCAAGCAAATGGCTTTATGGATATTGAAAAAAAAAAGGCAGTAGAAATGAGAAGTGATTCTATTCATACAGATAATGATGGTTTAGCCTAAAAAACCATAAAAGCCCTTTTTGGAACAATATGCAGCATTTCAGAACAGATTGTAGTGGTGCCATATACAGAGCTAACATTCTTCCCAGTCCTTACCTACTAATCAGCTGTTAGTCTGCATCTCATATCTGTTAGAGCAGTAGACTGGGAAGATGGACATGTACAGAGGATTATAGAATAGAAGGCAGCTTGTACTTCAGAAGTGCAATGAAAGTGCAAATGTTAATATATATTGGCACGGTGCTGGAGTAATGCTTGTCCATATATTTACGGTGCTGTTGATACAATGCAAGACTGTGTTGGAAAAAATCTTCCCTTTGAAAGTGTGCAGTTATGTCCCTTTCTTTTTTTTATGAAAAAGGGAGAATTTTCATTAGAGGATCTAAGCTTCCTAAGGGTCACCAAATACTGCCTAGTAATAGTCTTAATTAAGGGTGTATTTAGATAATTGCACTAAAGCAGAGCAAATGGCCAGAAGTGTAATGACAGACAAGTTCAAATTAGAAGCAGATGTGCATTTTGAATGTATTTCCATAGCAACTGGTTACATTCTCCATCTCCTGCTGTTCTGGGGCTTGGACTAGGTACCTTTAAAATGTGCTTCAGCTAAATACAGAGTATTACACAGAGCTTCAGAGGCAAAAGGTCAGCTCTTGTGGTCTAGTTGGCTTCTTAATTCTTGTATGCTGATATTGCACCAGTCATACCAACCACTTAATATTAGGTTTGGAATGAGAGCTTGAATTAGTAACAACAGCCAAGTAAGCAGAAGTAGGACCTGATCATTCTTTTGAATTGCCCTTTCTCATCACGTTTGGTCATTGTTGTTGTATGTGCTATGTTTTTGTGGGGCATTAAGATTGGAGGTACAAGGATGGGTGCAGAATCAGGTTTTTAACTGCTGCTTCTCCTTGGCTGTCCTGGTGAAATGTCTGAAACAGATAGGAAAATCCAGGTTCTTGAGTAAAGTAAGACAGAGAAGGCAAGAGGGAAAGTAAGCAGATTGACAGACAAACCAACCAACCCACAGGGGGAAACCAAAAACCAAACCAAACAAAAAACCCAAACCAAACCAAAACCAACCAACCAACCAAATACAAACAAACAAAAAAGCCAAACCAACCAACTGAAAAAGCCCCTACATTCAAAACCTAGATGCAGGAAACATTAATAGCAGGTGGAGAAAGCATTACTGCATACCCTTGTCCCACTGTGATGGTTAAATGGGTAACATTAGATTCCCTTATTGTAAGTTAGAGTTTGATTGTTGGTTGTTTTTTTTTTTTAAGATACCACTTAGTCTTTTCCAGCTCTGATCTTTCAGGAGCTACCTAAAAACTTAGTTCTTTAGTTGTGGGGTGTGTTTTTCTCTTACAGGTGGTTGGTGTTTCTGCAGTGCTTGGCACAGGACTGGATGATTTTTTTGTTCAGCTTGCTAAAGCAGTAGATGAATATGAGAGGTAAGGTGATGCCTTTTGTCCCTGATCCAGTGAATACTTGCTGAAGTTACTGGTTCATGCACCCACTCCTTTGATTTGAAGGAATGTTCACTTCTTACAGCCAAGGCCAATGTACCCCTGGGTTCCTCCAGGCTTATTGAGATGGGTCTTTCATAGTTTGATGGCTCTCCTGTGATGGGCCTGGGAGAATCTGGACAAGGTATTATTTGTTCATTCCCACCCCTTGCAGTATCTCTCTGAGTTCTTTGGAGGTGCTGGGGAATTTCATTAAATAACCTAACAATTATTCTGGGGTAGCTGCCTAGGTAACAAACCCCTAAAGATTTCATTTATGTGCATCTGCAGCCCAGAAAAGTGATTATATCCTAGGCTGCATCCCCAGCAGTGTGGGCAGCAGGAGAAAGAAAGGGATTCTGCACCTCTGGTCCATGCTGGTGAGACCTCACCTGCAGTGCTGGCTTCAGCTCTGAGGTCCTTAGCACAGGAGAGACATGGACTATTGGAGTGGGTTCAGAGGAAGCAATAGAAATGATCCAAGGGCTGGAACCTCTCTGCTGTGAGAGTTGTGGGTGTTCAGCCTGGAGAAGAGAGGGCTCCAGGGAGACCTCAGTGTGGCATTTCAGTATTTAAAGAGGCCTGTATGAAAGATGGAGAGAGACAGGAAAAGAGACAACGTTTCTAAGTTGAAAGAGGGAAGTTTAGACTGGGTATAAGAAGGAAACCCTTTAGGATGAGAGTGCTGAGTCACTGAAGCAGGTTGCCCAGTGATGGATGCCCCATCACTGGAAGTGTTCGAGCTAGTGTAATTCCTTATCCAACAAGACAGGACAGGAAGTGTTTGCTTGAGGTATGTTCACTTATTTTGCATCCATTGGTTTCAGAGCCAAATGTGGGTAAACATAGCATTAGTCTTTCTGAAATCTCTCACAAATATGAAAACTGAGAGAATACTTTTTGGGGGTAGAACAGGGCTCTAAGAACATCCTTAATACCAATCACCAATCAGTTCAGACTGTATGCACTCTATTTACCTTTTCAGGGAGTATCGTCCAGAATATGAGCGCCTGAGGAAGACACTGGTGAGTAGCTGTACCTGTTCTACATGTATGCAGTGTGTCTTGGGGTCACAATGCACATAACTGCCTCTGTGATGGGAGGATCTACCCTTGCATTTACTAGTCATACTCAGTGTGCAAAAACTCCTGTCCTGAAGGTCAGTGTCTGCCTTTCTCTCCTGGTGGAGCATACCTTCACAAAACCAAAGGTGTTTTGTGAAAGATGTTACTCGCTGGTTTAGTGCTAACGTGGGCAAAGTGTGAGAAAATGGCTTGGGAAGATTCTCCTATCTTCCATTTGGGATAGAAATATTTTAAAAAATGATTTTCCAAAGTGATCTGTTGAGAATATCTCTGTATCTTTCTGCACCAGTGAGGTGTACTCTTTTGACACAGTTAATAACGAAGACTGAACTACAGTGCCGGAATCAGTGGCTCTGCTCTCCCTGAGCCCTGTCTGTCCAAAGGACAATTCTCTGCAGACACTTCACTGAGTTTGGCTTCCTGATGCTGATGAAAATGTTCCTGAAGTCCATCATTCTGGAGATTGCTTTCCATATTTATCTAAAAGCTCTGTGTAACCCTTGTTCTAATTTAGGACCTGCTTATTGACATCTGCTTTCTGGCTGGGGACAGACTGCCAGCATGGGGTGATGTTACTCTTCTGATGGTTTAGATGTATCAGAATCCTGATATAACTTTGTACCTACAGGAGCAAGCTCAAAATAAACAAAAGAGGGAGCAGCTGGAACACCTGTGGAAGGACATGGGCAACGTGTGTGTGCAGGGCAACACCCTTGCAGGTACCTTAGTAGAAAGATTAAGTTTATTGCAGAAGTTGTCTGAAGAGTCTGTCTTGGGAAGTCATACAATGCTGTTCTGTCTCCACAAGAAGAGAGTGAAAACGCTTGCTATTAGGAATGAGGAGTGGGGCTGTTTTTCCTGTGGGATGGGTCAGACTCAGCTCCTCTACCTTTCAGATGCAGGCATCTGAAACCCTGCTGCATAAAGCAGGAGGTGTAGTAAAAGTAATTAAATACTCCAGAAAAAGTGAGACAGTCAAATCATGAGACAGCTGTGCTGTTGGATAGCTGTTGCCATATGTGAGGTTGAGTATGGTTCTGATGCAGTCTGTCTTGTTTCTTTGGAATCCAAAAGTAGTTTCTATCCCTTTAGAGTGGACATTAATTGCTGTGTTGATGTAACAGTAGACATTGTCAGGGCAGGAGCTAACTTTGGTGTTAGTGTGCTGATCTGTGTATGGCCATTTCTGTTCCTTCCAAGGATCTGATGATGCTTCTGCAATGGGTCCCTCTGAGCTGATCCTAACACGAGGAACTCTTGATGAAGAAGAAGAAGAAGAGAGAGAGAGTGATACTGATGACATTGACCATGAAGGTGAGGGGCTGAGGGGCTGGTTTTAAAGCTGCTTGTCTAGTCAGGAAGTTCCCTGTGTTTCATTAACCAGATTGACTAACCTGGAAAACAAGCAAACATTCAGTCACCTAGAGGTGTCTGAATCTGTGGCAGAACTCCAGCTGCTATCACTCCAACCTTTGTGGAAGTTCAGTTGTAAATTTTCTATTCAAGTAATTATTTTTGATAGGTGTAGAACATGCTATGCTTGGAGCATGCAGCAACCTCTGAACCTGATTAACGCATTCAATTCAACAACTTTTTGGCCTTAACAGTTTCTGATCCTGGCTCTCTTCCCTCCTCCTATGACTCCTGGTCTTGGAGCGGTCTTCTGAGTTCTTAAGAGTGTCATTTTTGCATAGTTCAGTTGTAAACTTCATTCTTTCCCTCTTCTGTTGACTTGTAGGATCACTTATTTTGTTAGCAGTGAAATTGAAGATCGAGTAGACTTTGTGTTGCCCTGTCTAGCTTTCTTCTGTAGCACAAGTGCTGAAACAGTGCTGATTTTTTAATTTCCCCCCTCCCAGTTACTGAGGAGAGTCATGAAGAACCAGCCTTCAGAAACTTTATGCAAGAGACACGGATGAAGTACCAGAGAAGCAAACCAAATGAATGAGACCTTCAGAAAGAGAGAGGATTTGGAATCTCCAGTAATGGAGTTAAAAGTAAAGGAACTTTCAAGGAACCATGCATGAAATCTTCTACCTGAACAGCTTCCTCTCGTATATCTTTCTTCCTGCAGTAATGGTTGGTCATTGGAATTGAAGGTCTTGCATCCAACTCTCTGTGTTTGGCCATCTGCCACTGAGACTTCCTGAAGTTGAAGGAGCTGGACAGCACTTTGTTTTGTTCTGTGTGCTTTAGGTGTGCCTGCTGGGAGCTCAGGTTTTGAGCTCTGTCAGCATTAGCATCTGGAGTACTTCCTGGTTTCCAAAGTGCAGTCTGTTCACCTTGTGCAGACAGGTGTCTGGTGCAGCCAGGACACAAGTGAAATCTCAGCTGTGTGAAACTCCATCAATCCAGAGTTTGATGGTTTGGGATTAATTAAATGTATTTTATGTACTGACAAATGTGTGGTGGCTAATAGCAGGAGATTTCATGTCACCGTTCTGAAGTGAGACTTACTTTGTGTGCTTACAGCCCATCCATATGGATGCTCAGCAAATACACCTTAATTACATGACACAGACACCATACAGATGTCTGCTAGAAAGATTCTGACTAAACAAATTTCTCATGAGGGAAAGTTAAAATAATTTGATTGATTTGGCTGAGAACCAAAACGTGCTGGCTGCATGTATCTGTAGGTACTGTAAAATACCAGTTTCTGTAGATGGGTGTTCACAGGGAATGTAGTCAGGAACTTGGAGATGCATTGATACTTTCCTGGCAGGCACCAGAGCTGCAGGAATTGAGCTCTGGGAATCCTTGTTTTCTTTCCCTCTACACGATGCTGTGGCCACACTGGAGAGATTTTTTCAGTGGGAATCTATCAGCAGCCTCTGCTGGCACAAGTCCTGTAGGTTTGTGGAAAAAAACGTTTCTGTGAATTTCAAAAGTGTATCTGGCAGGGCAGGGAAACTTGACAAACAGCTGTTGGCTGCCAGCTGTGATCTGCCCATGGCTTTGTCAGTGGAGAGAACTGTACAGCAATTTCATCTCTAGATAAACCAGTCTGCTCCTAGTAGGAAGTATTAGCTGAAACAAAGATTTTGTAGCATAATGGTGAGGGTAGAATAATACATTTGTTGTTAATCATAGAGTGGTTTTGGTAGGAAGGGACCTTTAAAAGTTATTAAGGGTTGCTCAGAGCCCCATCTAACCTCTGGAATATCTCCAGGGATGGGCATCTACCACCTCTCTGGGTTACCTGGGTCAGTGTCTCCCCACCCTCAGCATAACCAATTTCTTTCTTCTCTCTAGTCTGAATCTCCCTCTCTTTTAGTTTAAAACCATCACCTCTTGTCCTGTCACAACAGGCCCTGCTAAAATGTCTGTCCCAATCTTTCTTGCAGGTCCTCTCTAAGCATTGAAAGGCTGCAATAAGGTTTCCCCAGAGCATTCTCTGGGGAGCAGGCAGCTGAGTGCTCTGGATCCGCTGTGTTCCCCCATCCCTGTTGTCCAGCACAAAGCTGGTCACAAAATGAATAACCACAGGCACATGGAAAGGGAGGAGTAGTTGAGGTGGATGACACCAATAAGCATGCTGGTATATTTGGCTGTCTGACCGCTCTCCACATGCTGGAGGAGCCTCCCTTGCCCTGTCGAGAGGCAAAGGTGATTGGTGACATGTGGAAAAGAGCTGGGACACAGCTCTGCTTTCAGTGCTCACCAAGATGCACAAAGCAATCACTTAAAAACAATGTAGGCTGCCTGTCAGGCTATCTTCAATTGCACTGAAAGATTACTGCAATGTTTATGGGTGCATGTTGAATCTTGGCTGCAATGAGCTCCATCATAACAGTCCCTCTTTGCTAATTAGCAGCAAGTATTGGCTGTTTGGACTGGAAGAGAACCGGAGTGCACTGTGGAAATCAAAGTATCCCTTCCCACAGCTGGCTCAGAAGATGGCTGCATCAGTGGGAGTTGTACTGCTGGCCTGACATGCTGTGCTCTTTGAGTATTGCACAAAGCAGTGCCAGGGCTTACGAAGTAATGCAGCTGTTTTCTGTTAATTGTGAATTTTCTCTTTGTGGAGAGGCAGGAAAAGCAATAGGCAGGGTGTTCTGTGCTACAGAGTTCTGTTTTATTTGTGCCTTTCAATAGGCTCTGCCTTTGATAGGAACACTTTAAAAAGTTCAACTTGATTTCTTGGGATTGTAACAAATTCCCTTTTCTTGCACTGAATTGTGTTTTCCTGGTTGGTGGTCTGCCATCAAACCCAGTTCTTTTCTGGATTCAGCTCAGTTCTGCTGTGGCCTGGTGATCCTCTGGAGAGGAGGCTAGGGCTGCAATCTTGCTGTGAGGGCTGCAATCTTGCTGTGAGGAGCAGCCCACTCTTACCCCTGCAGGAAGGAGGTTTTGTGTCGGGGGCATCCTGTTGAGACTTGCCTTCATAGCATCATGCAGTGTCTGTTCCGTAAGCGGCAAGCCCCGCATAGAAAGCCTTGTGTGCATGCAGGATTCGGAGAGATTATTGATAGCACAAGGGTGAAGCATAGCCCACACAACCGGGATCCCCAGCGTGTCGTCCATTTGCAGATGAGCCCCGTGGAGCCTTACTCAGGAGTCACACAGGGACAGCGGCACTCTGCTCAGGCACTGCGTGCACCGGAGCGCCGCTCTCTGAGAACGCTACATTGTGCATCGCTGCAGTGCCGCGCTTTGATAGCAGCCCTACACGCGTGGGGCGCAGCAGCGCCGCATTCTGAGAACGCTGCACGCATGCGGCGCAGCAGCGCCGTGGTTTGCCGGTCACGCTGCTGCCATCGCATGTCCCGAGCTGTGCTGCACGCTGCCTTGCTCGCTGCTGCCACCGTGCGGCCGGAGATCGGTCCTGCAGCTCTCGTGACAAGCCATTCGCTGCTGTGCCCCTGGCGACTGGGAAGTCGCGGCTGGGAAGTGCAACGCTGAGCTCGGGAGTGACAGGCGCAGCAGCGGGCACCACTCTCTGGCTGGGGTCGTGGCGGTCTCCTGCCTGTGGTGATCACTTGTTCTCTTCTGTCTGCATCCACTTAGATGGGATGCAGCTGCTGTGCTACTCCCCAGCCCTGAACTCCGGTGGTTGTGCTCACCTGGGGATGATGCACTGGCTGGCACGGGGCCAGGCAAGAAGAGTTTAAAATGTGTATCATCTGACACTTGCCAGTTTTTTCCCTCCTGAAACTTTCTGCTTGGTCTTGAATGGCCTTCAGGAGTGACTCTGCAACAGTGAACTGGCAACATTCAAGACACAACATGAGTTCAGCCCCCTCTTTCATGGTCTATAAATCAAACGTGACTCACCTTGTCCTTGACAAGTATTTCACATGTATCCCTGCCACATGTGCAGCATGTATTTCCTGTGCTACATGCTTCACAAATAGCTTTGGTCAAAGATAGTATGAAATGTTAATAGCAATAGGATGTTCTGAAGCCTGCAGGTTTGTAAAGAAACTTACGCTTTTATAAGCATTAGAGAAGATGTTTTCTGTGCCACTATAATATTAATGTATTGGAAGAAATGACAAGGAAACAGGTGTTGGGAAAACTTGTCTGGACAGATGGGCAGAGATTAGATGCTGCCAGCAGCTCTCAGTCTGTTTCTGTTAATAAGAGTCAGTAGTGCTACAACCCCAGCAGCTCAGAGCCAAGGGGTGCCAGACTGACTGGCATGACCCATAGATGGAAAAATACACAGAAGCTACCAGGGTAAAAGCAGCAGTTCCATACATTATGATTTGTAAGGTATTTGCTAATGAGGTTGCTGGTCACTGATAAGCAGTTTTGAAAGTCAGAAGAGAAAAAGATAAATTCAAAAGATCAGAAATAAAATTCTCCCGGATGTTTTCAAAGACAGAAGAGAAAGATGCAGATCTGTTATTTAGTGCCCTAAACTGTACTGACTCCCTTGCTGTAGAAAGAAAAAGCACAGGCATACACAATTAGCTGTTTGTGAGAGCCCTGATAAGATGCATTCAGAAATGTTACTAAAAATATAACCCATACTGGCACATACTGCTCCTGGGCAACGCAATGAATGCTTAACCACTGAACTCAGCAGGGGCAGCTTTGCTCTGAACGAACTCTACTGAATGTGTTCTGCTCAACATCTCCATTTTGTTACACTTTTCTGTAATTTGGAAGGATCAAATAAAGTTACTTAGGTATTACTTAGGTGTTCAAGAGGAGATTGGATGTGGCACTTGGTGCCATGGTCTAGTCATGAGGTCTGTGGAGACAGGTTGGACTCAATGATCCTTGGGGTCTCTTCCAACCTTAGTTACACTGTGATACTGTGATACTTCTAACTGGTTTTGCCATTTTTACAGAGACATTAACTTTGCTGTGATTTTTTTTTTCTTTTAAATGCTTTCTTTTTCCCCAGCTAGTTTTTTTCTTTTTGATTTTTTTTCCCTGATGTCTCCAGCTTTGAGGAAGTGTTTCCAAGGCACATCTGCCACTGTCTCCATAGCAGCTCAGGCAGCAAACTACCTGCCACAAGCAAACTGATGACAAACTCTTTCCCCAAACTTTATCTCTGGCTTCTGAACTTTTCAGGCAGTTCCAAAGTGCCTTTCCTTTTATTGGGAAGGCTGCAATTACTATCTGAGGGCAACCTTTGTTATGACATGAAAAGAAGCACTCCAGCTACTGTGCTAACCACTAGATGTTCAGCGGAGTGATAAAACACTATAATCAAGCCCACATGTGACTATCTCCTTCAAGCAAACTTTACATGCCTAAGTACTAAAAATTTCAAATCACATAGTAGCTATTAGTGCACAACATAAGTTTGTGAAAAGAATGTCTTACTTTACACAGGTATAGAAAAAGAGCTGAATAACCACAGCTGTGCACTGTGTGCCTCTTGACCTGCTACAGGCTCCCATAGAAAATAATAGTGATGGTAATGGCACTCTAGAGACCAAGTGTTTCTCTGCTTGTGGAAAGCAGGTCCAAAGGTTTAATTATTACTTTTGGGTTTAAGCAAATATGCAAAAATCACATGTTAATATTGCACAAAGGTGCAGCAGTTACCTGGTCTTGTCATTTGTGTATTCTAGTTAGATAGGAGGTGGAATTCCTCCAGCACAACTTTGCCCGCCTCAAACATAGGCCTAGGTAGCTGCTGAGTTCTGTGTAGAGTTAGTGGAGGTACTTTTAGGAGAAGATGTCATCAGTCTACCTGGGACATTTATTTTAGGATGAATCGATAGCTCTTCATGGCTTCTGCTTTTCCCTCAGAAATGGCAGTTTTCAGTCCTGGTTTCAAGACCTAGGGGATTGTGAGATGTTTGCTTTTATATGAAATAAAGGGGGCGGGGGGGAATGTTGATTTCAGAGATGAGTTCAAAATATATGTCCTAATGGCCAAAGTACTGGAAAACAAACAAACAAACAAAAATCATTCATCTTTCAGTCAATCTCAGTTGGTTTGGTAGCTTATACTATAGTCCCTGACTATATTTTACGGTGTCACCAGTAAATATTTCCTTTATGCCTTTGGAGGGATCATTCACATTAAGATTGCTTTGAGCAAAACTCTGTTGTAGAAAATTCTCCTTCCCTACAGTGAATGGATGAGACAGGAGTGCACTAAGGAGCAGAGGGCAGGACAGTGCAGTGCTGAGTGGAGAGCCACAGCAGGCTGCAGAAGAAACACAGACATGAGAGTTTCTGTCTGGACTTGGGAGGGGTGGTCACTATCTCTGTACGGTTCTTTCATGGAAGCTCTCTCACCAGTGCCCTCCTTTTTCCAACAGACTGATATTGGTGTGGCAGTGGAGAAGACTGCTATGGAAACCCATGCTCTGGTGATCCCACAGGCTGAGATCTGGAGGGGTCTGACCCAGTGGCAGGAGAAGAGATAATGGGCATAAATTTGAGCATAGGAACCTAGTTCCATCTAAACATGAGAAGGAACTTTGAGGGTGGCAGAGTGCTGGAGCAGGTTGCCCAGAGGTGTGATGGAGTCTCCATCTCTGGAGACTTTCAAGGCCCAGCTGAATGTGTTCCTATGTGATCTGCTTTAGGTGATCCTGCTCAGGCAACCCCTACCATTGTGATTCTGTGAATTATGATTTCATCCCTGTAAGTGATTTAATAAATGTCAGTGTTATCCTCATTTGTTAATGCCAGGGAATCAGGTCTTCCCTATTCTGTGTGTCTTTGCAATATTTTTGTAGCAGACCTATGTCTTTGTTGTGACTTGTGCAGCTGAAATGAACCCTCAGCGCAAGCAAAACAAATCATAATCATATGGTAACTATGGATAGATGCACTGTTACTGTTTGACTTGTTTAAGGAGGGTTCAGACTTGGAGAACACTAGTTCCAATATATTTCATTCCCATTTTCAGACTAACTGATGTATTTTTGTATCCTAAAGATTAGACGACTGTCTCCAGTGCTGAAGTTTTTTGTTATCATTCAAAAGAAAACATTCTCTGTATTGATTTATATTTTGTTCTAATTAAATTAAATACATCATTCTCTATATTGATTTGCTAGACAAATGCACAAATTCAATTGATTCAGAGATCTAAGTATAGAAGTATGGATTGCTACAAGGTACATAGCTTTGAGTCTTAGTTTGCTTGCCTAAGTGTTTCCTAACATCCCTGCTAAAGAAGAGAGTGGTTCTTTCTCTAGGTGTTGTCACAGTCTGTAATGTATGTGTACTGCAGCCATTACATGGCACTCATTGCCTCTGATCTGTGTTAGCAGTAGAAAAGAATAGAATTAAACAGGTTGGAAAAGACCTTTGAGATCATCGAGTCCAACCTATCACCCAGCACCATCTGAGCAACTAAACCATGGCAGCAAGTGCCCCATCCAGTCTCTTCCTAAACACCTCCAGTGATGGTGACTCCACCACCTCCCTGGGCAGCCCATTCCAATGGGCAATCACTCTTTCTGTGAAGAACTTCTTCCTAACATCCAGCCTAAACCTCCCCTGGTGTGGCTTGAGACTGTGTCCTCTTGTTCTGGTGCTGGTTGCCTGGGAGAAGAGACCAACCCCCACCTGGCTACAACCTCCCTCCAGGTAGTTGTGGACAAAAATAAGGTCTCCTCTGAGTCTTCTCTTCTCCAGGCTAAGCAACCCCAGCTCCCTCAGCCTCTCCTCATAGGGCTTGTGCTCCAAACCCCTCACCACCTTTGTTGCCCTCCTCTGGACGTGTTCCAGAAGTCAACATCCTTCCTAAACTGAGGGGCCCAGAACTGGACACAGTACTCAAGGTGTGGCCTAACCAGTGCTGAGTACCGGGGCAGAATGACCTCCCTGCTCCTGCTGGCCACACTGTTCCTGATACAGGCCAGGATACCATTGGCCTTCTTGGCCACCTGGGCACACTGCTGACTCATGTTCAGCCTACTATCAACCAGTACCCCCCAAGTCCCTTTCTGCCTGGCCACTCTCCAGCCACTCTGACTCCAGCCTGTAGCACTGCATGAGGTTGTTGTGGCCAATGTGTAGAACCTGGCACTTGGATGTGTTAAATCTCATGCCATTGGACTTTGCCCATCTGTCCAGCCTGTCAAGGTCCCTCTGCAGAGCTCTCCTACCTCCTAACAGATCAACACCTGCCTCCAGCTTGGTGTCAGTATGTTAATGCTTGTTTGTGAGAAGTTTATTCATACAGAGGATGGAAATGAAGACAATTCAAGGCATTTAAAAAGCTTTTTTCTCTTTTTCATCTCTTGCTTAACTTCTTAGGAGATGGTGTTCAGATATTCTAGTAAATCTATGGAGTTTTTGTATGTTTGTGTGGGTTTTTTGTTTATTTGTTTTTGCTATCACCATTGTTTCCATTCAGAAACTGATATAAAATATGACTCCATGTTTTAATATTGTATATTCATAGATTCATAGAATGGTTTGGGTTGGAAGGGACCCTAAAGATCATCTAGTTCCAACGCCCCTGCCATGGGCAGGGACACCTGCCTGCTCAAGGCCTCATTCAGTCTGGCCTTGAACACCTTCAGGGAGGGGACATCCATGATATCCCTGGGGAACCTGCTCCAGTGTCTCACCACATTTGCTGTAAAGAATGTCTTTCTAGTATCCAGTCTAAATCTGCCCTTTTCAAGCCTAAATCCATCCCCTCTCATCCTATCACTGCAAGCCCTTGTAAAAAGTCCCTTCCCGGCTTTCTCAATTACATGCATAACACATTTGTGTGCTCAGTTTCATCACCTCTTTTTGTCTTCCCCACCTCATTAATATGAATCATCGTGCTGGAGATAGAAAGGTATTATATACCCACAGGAGCTTTGCTCTACATGTGGATATAAATCCATCCCTAAGGTTCAGGTAGCTCAGGTCAACTCATAAGCTTGTCCCTCTCTCAAAACTTTTGCAGATTCCTTTATTCCAGTTTCAAAAGGCTCACAGTAAAAAATTCCTGACTGTATCTGCCTTTGTTATTTTTTCCCCTTGGGGATGTTAATGCAATTCCACAACTGGGTTGGTGCAGTCAATCATTTTCTAAGTGAAAGAAGATGTTACTGACAGCACACCACACCCATCACTGATTCCTGTGCACATACTTTTAACCTTTAACATATTGGGATACATTGTTTCCTCTTGATATTTTTATTGCTTAGACATGGCTCCTAAAAGTGGACAGAAGATGGAGACACTGCACTTTCAGCATATCTAGCAATGGCAAACCCATCACAGTGAGCTTTAGGCATGGCATGGAGCAGGGGCAAAACATCAAAGCTGTGGCCCTGCAGCTATTGTCATTCCCTTTGATCCATGAAATCATAGTTCCTCCTTGTTACAGGAGGCAGAGGAAATAAATACACCGCACAACAAAGCAATCTTGCTTTTGCTGATGCATATCTTAGGGCAAGGAGTCAAAGCATGGATCCAGTGCTCTGTCCATTCTGTATTGCTTCCTCTTCCCTGTTCTGAGAATGGGTAAGGAATAGATAACCTTGCAGATTTTTGTGTTTCACTGCCCAGGAGCTTGATCACTGGTGCAGAAAACAAAGGGGAGGAGAATTTTGGTTTTACTTGCTTCCTTATAGAAGTGAGCACAAGATCTAGCCTTCTGGTATGTGTTTAGCAAGCAGCTGAGAAAGAGTTTTCTTATTGTTTATTTTCTCAGTTTTTTAAACCCCATCGTTACTGGCCAGAAAAAAGCAACAAACCCATACCAGAAAATGGATAGAAAGCAGGCTTGTAACTCCATTAGTATCTGCAGTAATGCCACAATGAGCAGGAATGTTTTGTACTCTCAGATGAGTTGTTCCTTTATGGAGTGGATGGTTGCAGATTTGAGAGAATCATTTCTAAGTAGGTTTTCCACTTTCCTTTGGCATGCCACTGGCTGTTCTGGCACTGAACACTAATAACAAACAAAATCATTGGTATTATTTATGCAAGGGTGTAAACCATTTCTCATATCAGTCAGCGTTAGATGTCCTTACTGCTTATTCTCCTATTTGCTGATGAAGCATCCTCTTATTATGGATGACAATTATTTTCTTGAACCACAAGGAATATCTTACTAAACACATGGATGTTAAAACAAACAAGACCATTTTCCCATTGTCTTTTTCCAAAGGGTGATTGCAGGATGCAATCCACTTTCCAAAAGGATAAGAAACAGCCTCTACATTGAGCACGAGGCACGTAACAGACAGAGATAACATGGGAAAACATGTAGAAAGCATCTCTTTTGGCAGTTACGTACAAACTAGAGGAAAAAGCAGCTCTAGCCACTTTTCTGATTCTCAGTTTCATCACTTTTCTTCTGAGTTCATTTTTCTGAGAAAGAGTGAAGAGATCTCCATAGCTCTTCACATGATGGCATTCAACAAATCCAAGTGCTGGGTGCTGCACTTTGGTCACAACAACCCCATGCAGAGCTACAGGCTGGGGTCAGAGTGGCTGGAGAGCTGCCAAACAGTAAGGGACCTGGGGGTGCTGATTGACAGCTGCCTAAACATGAGCCAGCAGTGTGCCCAGGTGACCAAGAAGGCCAATGGCATCCTGGCCTGCATCAAGAATAGTGTGGCCAGCAGGAGCAGGGAAGTCATTGTGGCCACACGTTGAGAACTGTGTCCAGTTCTGGGCCCCTCAGTTTAAGAAGGACATTGAGACACTTGAACGTGTCCAGAGAAGGGCAACGAGGCTGGGGAGAGGCCTTGAGCACAAGCCGTACAAGGAGAGGCTGAGGGAGCTGGGGTTGTTTAGCCTAGAGAAGAGGATGCTCAGGGGAGACCTTATTTCTGTCTACAACTACCTGAAGGGTGGTTGTAGCCAGGAGGGAGTTGGTCTCTTCTCCCAAGCAACCATCACCAGAGCAAGAGGACACGGTCTCAAGCTGTACCAGGGGAACTTTAGGCTCGAGGTAAGGAGAAGGTTCTTCACTGAGAGAGTCGTTTGCCATTGGAATGTGCTGCCCAGGAAGGTGGTGGAGTCACCATCCCTGGAAGTGTTCAAGAGGGGATTGGATGTGCCATTTGGTGCCATGGTTTAGTCATAAGGTCTGTGGTGACAGGTTGGACTTGATGATCTTTGAGGACTCTTCCAACCTTGGTGATTCTGTGATTCTGTGATTTACTTTGTTCCTGTCATTCATGTTCCTTCTCTGTCTTTTCATTGTTTTTTGGTCATTGGTATTTTCTAGTGACACTTGTTACTGAAAGCACATGATCTACCCATTATAAGCAAATGAGCCAAAGATGCCCATAAATGACAGGTGAATCTGACTGATATTTAAGATTGAGATACTATAAGGAGTCTTGTCAAAATATTTATTCTGTGGAAAGAATACAGCTGAAGCATCACATAAGTATTGCTGAAGATTCCGAAGAAAGAATGGAGTGATTTTACCAAGATCTGTGGGGTATGCAGCATACATGCTGCCACTCAGACTGCTTGTTTGTAAACAGCAGATTGCAGAGTCATTGAGGTCCAACTAATTGCAGCTGCCAAACCTTCTGAGAAAACAGACTTTCTTTGGCAGTCCATCAAGTTTTTAACATCCAGATAAAAATATTCTTAGTTGGTCAGGTCTATGGGAGAGCAAATGCAGTAGAACATGGGGAGGAATTCAGGTCAAGATGGTAGATATTCCAGGTTTTCCTGTTTATCTTCAGTGGTGAAAATCACGTGAAGCAGACTACTCTTCTGGAGGAATTCCATAACAAAAAGTCTGGTAATACCTATACTATGATAAAAAGAAAGTTTTATTGCACACCTGTGTTTTGTCTAGCACAATGGAACCCTGATTGTTACAGAATAACATCTAGAAAACCAATTTACTACTAAGAAATATATGAATGACATTTGGATACATTTTTTCCCCAGTTTTACTCTAAACCAAATATTCAGACTCCTGGTACCAGCACAGACACACGGGCTGAATCAGCTTCTGGATTTTTGATCAAAGCTTGTTTTGGTACCTGGCAGGAAACTACATTTCCATTATATTTTACCTAGAGAATAGCATAATATTGTTGCTATTTCTCATCTCTACATGAAATGTTCTGATATAAAGGATAGTGATGCTACAAAGTATACAAGCAAGTTGGGAATGTAAGGTCACCATATTGACCATGTATCAGCTGTCCAGTTTAAGCTAAGGAGGTAAGCTTACTTTAGAGGAATAAAATATACATCTCTGGACCAACTTAACTGACTTCAGATACATGCATGTAGACATCTTTAATTTGGATATCTTCCTATGTGCTAAATGTTTAAGATCCTACTAGGATCAACAGGGATCTACTCAAAGCCTTCAAAGGAATCTAGAGGGTGACTCCTCCTATCTGAAAGTGGACACATGCATCCACTCAGTCAAGCATCACTGACTCTTTTGTCTAAAAACTATATTCATTTGCCTAAGCACAGGTTTCAAGAGCTATTTGAGATGCCATGAGACACCCTCCTGTCCACAACAGCTATATGTAGAGCTCTTAGCTTGTTTTTCAAACCTGCTTAGACCATGAGCATGATGCAGCTCTCCTAATTCTCTACTGACTACAGCATTTAGTCACCTGCCCTACCTATGAACACCTGCTCTTTTAGTAAAGGTGTCTAAATGTGGAGCCAAATCCCAACCTTTGGGCCAAATCCATTCTTCAGCGGAGTGAAGGCACTGAGCTGAATTTATTGTGCTACTTAATATTGCTTTTACAGCAATAGGAACATTTCTTTTTTTCCTTTTGGTACTTTAGTAGTGCCACTTCCAAAAAGCACTTCAGATCTGCCAGAGTCAGTTGTCCTCTGTCTACTTGTTAGCAGTCATTTTTGTGCTTCAATTACCTTGATTAATATAAACTGAGAAGCTCCTGTTTCATGTACAAGGTTCTTACAGACAGAATAGTTGCTATTCAAAGGGAAATTGGCTCTCAGCTAGTGCAGCATATTTGTTCAAATGGGAATTTGGGTAAAATAGAGACCTCTCTTTGCCTTGACAGTTATATAAAGAGGAAAATTTTGTGGCCCATTTCAGGACTTCTCATTTTTGGAAGAGATGTAAGTCCAATCTTCATCTCTACTTCATATTCCTGTGAAAATACTACTCCTCACACCTTTTATGGAATAGAACAGAAATGCATTTAAGCAGAAATGACTCCCCATCAGGCCCTTGGTTTGATGGAAACGTCATGAAATGAGAGAACTGGCATAGCAAAATACATCTGAGTTTGGATCAAACCTTTCATGCTTAAACCTTCGTAGGTTTACTGTTGCTGTGGCTATAAGCCTAATTGAGAAATACATCTGAGTGGCTGTTACATAGCAAACTTTCGGGGTTTAAAAAATGTTTAAAAATACTTTTCTATATATTTTTCATATAAAACTAGCATAAAAAGTAAATGTGAAGTAATATAATGTTTTATAGGAAGGTATAAAAATTCTCTGAAGTTCTTCAGCTAAGTGGTGACACCTATAAGCTCTTTTCTGGCAAAACCAAGAGACTCCATTTGACCCTAGCATCTGAAGCCCACTCTATGAAATGAACTTATGCAGGTTTCCAGATGCTATGCTTTAATATGTCCATATTTTTAATAGACTTGTAGTTTCTAAGTTCAGGGTATGCTAATTGCAAGCTGCTCGGAACATATGGAGACTGTTCAATTTTACAGCAATTCAAAGAATAACAGGATCTCGTAATTGGGCATCATAAAATAGAATAGACAGACCATTTGGAAGATGGAAAGAAGGAAGGTGAAATGGTATTTGTCACTTTATGTAGTAGAAGAGCTAATTTTTTTATGTTTTGGCTGAAGAAGAATGAGAAGCACAAAGACAACTTTTCGCTTGCTGAGATGGTCAAGTGTTTGCTATTCCTTGGGTTGGGCTTATTACTGGAAGGGAATTGCTTCTCCTGACTGTGGTGGGGTTGCAGTATCCATTTTCCACAACAGGCCACGCATTCTGAGCTGCAGGCAGAAAAACTAGAACTACAGTGCTGGCAGCTGATGCAAACACATGCCTTTGTTTGTAAAACTCATGACATATGTCCATTTCTCATAAAAAGGACATTGTCTGATAAAGACAGGGGCAGAACTGCTGCTTAGAAACCAATCACCCAGCAACAGGATACTAATGTTCCCTACTTGTAGCCTAAGAATACTCTTACTGATGCAATTTCTGGGTTTGCAGGTTTTTCTAATGGACAGTAACCTATTATTTTGCCTCATTCTCATGCAGAAAAAGATTTGATTAGTATCTGTTACACTTCCATTTTAACAGTTTTGGGCCACAGGAGACGCTTCTGCTGTGCTTAGTCCTCTCTCAGTCTCAGCTATGGAGCATCATGTCTTCCCCACCTTTCATGCACACAGGTGGGCATAGCTTGCAGCAGTCATAGGAGCATGGCCAGCCCTTTTCTTCTGTTGAGAATTTTCCTCTGTAGTGTGTACCTGAAGAAGGGGAAAAAACAGGGTTGTTTTTAGCATATACAATGTGAAATTCATCCATGAAAAATCTTAAGCAGAACAAGCCGAATTCTTCTCTTATTTTTATGTGTTTAAGGTAGGAGCAATTTGGGGTCAAAAGTTAGGCTGATGCAATTAAACCGAAGAATTTATGGAGACTTATGTGGAACTGGTAAAGTGAGCTCCTGAAGGGCTTTGATTGTTTATGCCTTTTGTTCTCCTGTTCAGCTGATGCCTCATCAGAAACACGCCTGTCACTAGTGCTGATGCAGAAAGAAGCCAAAATTGCTCCTGGCAATTCTGGTACCTAAGAAAGAAATGGTATGGTGAAGGAAATAGTGCTCTTGATGACCTGTGCATAAACTAATCCCCCTCCAAGTGCTCTTAGGGTGGAATCGACTTCTCTGTCAGCGTGACACTAAATGCCAGCTTACCTTTCGACTCACACAGGTTCAAAGTTGCATTCAGTCTTCTGAAATTGTTCCAGCCTACTCAAGATTCTTCTACTTTTTTTCCCCCAACTTTATTTTTCTTCCCTTTTTACACAGCATAAAATCAAGTCTGTGAGCATTAAGATTCAGAGTTTTTAAAGCAGGGCTCACTGAGAAAAAATAAGATGCAGAAATTTCACATCTGAGCTCCCTTTCTAGTTGATGGAGAGACGTAGACACTTCTGGAATGTGATTCATCTTCACCTAAAATTAGGTCTCCAAATAGGACAGCTGAATTGCACCCTAGATTACTTATTGCTTTCCTTTGAGTTCAAAGTGAGCCAAAGGCAATAGGCTCAGATGTAGATGTCAAGATTGCAAATGTCTAAAGCTAGGTGAGATGAATCCCACTCACAAAGTTTGAAGAGTGGTGTATTTGCGTGTGCTGAACAACCACTTTTAATGGGAGAATGGAGAATAAAATACCTAATTCTTTCATCTGTGTTTGCTGCAGTGTTGGAAAACATTTTGGTGAGCTAGTGTGGCTTAGACTTCATTGTTTTTATAAAGTTTCAAGTACAGCTAGGAGATCAGTTCACACTAGGAAACTTATTTGTTGAGTTCCATCTTGTTTCTGTATGTTCCAAAAGGAAGATCGTGGTTGTCTCAGATGTATTTGGCATTTGGTCTAACTCACTGAATCGTCTCTGCCGCACTCTCTTTAGTCTGCTGCTTGCTCATGAACAGATCATTTTGCACACTGAAAATGTCATGTTGTTTCCATCAGACAGAGAAGCATATTTGATTTTTTCTGAATCAGTATGACAGAAGGAAAAAAAAGTTAATTATTTTGATGAACACGGATGGTGCTTTTAAATGACAGTAATAGTTGTCAGTTAATATTTATTCCCTAGTCCTTGGTTTATCTGGCAATTAGATCACGTGACTATCACATCAATTAAACAGATTATGTTACTTAATTCAAACTGCTTCAAAGCTCTGCCATAAATTCCACTCACTTCTCCTTTCTTTTCTTCCCCCCCGCCCCGTTATCTGGGTATCCGCATGGCCAAAAAGCTGCATTTGCTTAAATGAACATTTGGACCTCCAACTTCCACAGTTACATGCAGCCTACTCAGAAATGCATGTCCAAGTTAACCACAAAGTCTGTGCATCTTGGTGGCTTTTTTTTTCCAAACTCAAATTATACAGCTCACATCCACATACCTAAGCTATGAAATACAGCCTATCTAAATGCAGACATCTAATGTGCTGCATTTTAAATACCAAAGCAAACCAGCCATCCTAAAAAAAGATCTGATATTTCCTATACAGTCAGTGATGAGATGTCTTCAAAGGAAGATTCTGCTTACATGGAGTTCTGGAGGACTGATTCTCTAGGCATCTAGAATGCAGGCACAGATAAGGTATCTAAATGACGCTGGCTGAATCCCATCATAGGCATCTCTTCTTCTTCTTTAAGAATTAATGTTCAAACAGAAGTTCAATTGAGTGTCTCTCTAAGAATTAGCTTAAGGGTTGAGCCCAAATCCCAGAGGAAATTTGTAGTGGAGCTAGAAGAAGGACCCATCAGGCCTGCTCTTAGGACTACGCTTAGTTTCCAGATATTGGTATCTAGTACTGTTTGAGGTGCCTGAGGTTGTCTGAAACCTGTGCATTGGCTGTAAGTGTGACAGAGACCCAAGACCTAGATCCTTCTGGACTGAATCAAGAAGAGTACCCTTAGTCATGTCAAAGAACACTGGATGCCCTTATGCAAGAAACTACATAAAGCTCCTAGTTTTAACTGCAGAATTTGAGAAGCCATGGACAAGCTATTTCTAGGCTGAAGTGTGCAATGACTTTATTATCTGTAAAAGACAGCAAGGTTTCCTCCTTTCCCTCTTGATCAGGTTCTATCAGCAGTCAATGTTTTCACTTTGTGCCCCTACTTCCTGAGACCTGTGGTGTTTGTTTTTCAATAAATAAATAAATATAGGAAACTATTTTTACCTGTTTGATAATTCCTTTATCATGAAACACCAACAAAGGCAGTTTCTTAGATATACCAGTCTTACTGCCAAATTTGTGATTTCTTCACTTGTCTCTAATATGTTTGATAAGTAGGTATCTTCCATACCTAAATTAATGAATAGTAACAAAAGCATGTTACAATTAGGGCCACCTCTTGGTTAAGCTAGAGGCCTGGAGGACTGGGATCTAGTTCTCATTACTTTCTTATGTAGTCATGTCTACTTTCCTTTGTGATCATGGGTGCACTACTTCTAGCTATATTTCAATTACTGGCAGTAGATCAGTGAGAGAGGAGAATGTCACAGGAAACCACAATCTGAAAGGGTAAGCCCGTGCTGTGTTGGGCCATGCAGATGCATCAGCTCATGCAAAAGCTACTCAGTTCTCAGGTTAATATAGCTGGTCTGGTCTCAGGCCATTCAGCCAGCTGAGTTGCTTCATACCTATCATTGCAAGGATGTGGATCTGTGGAGAAAGCCATCTCCAACCTTTCCACAGGCAACAGGTCTCCCTGACTTTCCTTGTATAGATAAAGCCTGGGATTTCAGAGGCTGCTAACCTAGGGCCATTCCCTAGTCAGACATGTCTTAGTGATCAGGTACCAATAACTGAAATTTATGCTCGTTTACTACAGCCAGTCTGGGCTAGGAGGTGCTGAGCTCTTCCACCAGTGAAAGAAGAGCAGTATTAGGTTCAGTGTTTTACACTAAAAGAACCCAGAACCATTTTTTTCCTCCCAGCCTTTCCAGCCCTCTCTAGCTCTGTAGGTTTCAGATACTCTTTTTTAAAAATAGCTTTAATAGCACTATTGCTGTTCTTCTTTAGCTAGGGAAGAAAAATCCATAATCCAAGCTGTCTGAAAGTTCCCTGATAAACTGTTTGGAGAAAATTGCTACCCACATACTGAATTCCTCTGCAGCATATGGGAGCATTGCCAGCAGTTGTACACGATGAGAGAACACGTGTATTTACAAATGCAGATACTTACGTTTAAACATAAATATATTAATGTAGAGAGGAAAGCTGTCTGAGGAAGTATTTATATGTGATATGAAAGACCTGTCAAGACAGGCATGCTAGTCATCTAGAGCAATAAACATGTGCTTTGCACCTTTATTTCCCTTGTACCTCTTCATAATTACATAAAGTTACAAGAAGAAGCAAAGGTATTTACTTGCATGGAAAGAAATCAGAGTTGCAGAAGCCAAAGTCTTTGTACCCATTCATTTGAGTCCTGTGTCCAGTTCTGGGCCCCTCAGTTAAGGAAAGATGTTAACTTGCTGGAACGTGTCCAGAGAAGGGCAACAAAGCTGGGGAGGGGGTTGGAGCACAGCCCTGTGAGGAGAGGCTGAGGGAGCTGGGGTTGCTTAGCCTGGAGAAGAGGAGACTCAGGGGAGACCTTATTGCTCTCTACAACTACCTGAAGGGAGGTTGTAGACAGGCAGGGGCTGGTCTCTTCTCCCAGGCAACCACCACCAGAACAAGAGGACACAGTCTCAGGCTGCACCAGGGAAGGTTTAGGCTGGATGTTAGGAAGAAATTCTTCATAGAGAGAGAGTGATTTGCCATTGGAATGTGCTGCCCAGGGAGGTGGTGGAGTCATCATCACTGGAGGTGTTTAGGAAGAGACTGGATGGGGTGATTGGTGCCATGACTTAGTTGATTAGGTTGTGTTGGATGATAGGTTGGACTCGATGATCTCAAAGGTCTCTTCCAACCTGGTTAATTCTATTCTATTCTATTCTATTCTATTCTATTCTATTCTATTCTATTCTATTCTATTCTATTCTATTCTAAACTGAACAGAATTTAGGTAACCTGACAGTGAATACTTTGTTGTAAAAGTAGGGGAACAGTCATCTACAGAAGGATGGTGTTTTGGTTTTTTTTTATTTATCTTCCATTTACAGGTTGGTTAACTCTCCTGTTTTCTCTCTTATTGTAATCAAAGTAGCTGCTGGAACTTACTTGTAATTAAACTAGATAGAGTCTAGAGAGTTTGTACCAGTTACATATAGTTCTGAATAATTCAACAGCTTTTATGTAGTACGTCTACTGAAATGAGAAATTTGGAATGAAAAGTTCTCATACAGCCTGAAGGAGTGCTAAGGTTGGAGAATAAAGTTTTTATAAAGGCATTTGCTTTTAAGTAACAGCAAATGACAATGTGCCTGGGAAACCAAAAAGTCTAGAAACCCCCCCAGTTTAAAATATAACTGAAGCTTAGGAGGTGAAGTGCAGGTATTACAAGAGAGGAAACCTCAGGGTCAGCTGGAGGACAAACGAAACAACTTTTAATCTTAACACAAATACCTGTTTCAAACACTCCTTGTCTGTGGTTTTCAGCCAGCCCATGGTATCACAGCGGCTGGTGCCCTTATAAACTCACAGACATGAAACACAAGTGTAAGAGACAGCTGACTGAAATAGGTCCAGCAGTTTGGGTGAGCATCTTGGATGGTTTCATCAAACATTGTTGTCCGTTGCTTGATTAGGAATATCAGTTAACTATGTTTGCTAGCCATTTTGGCTAGAATCAAAGTTTTTGGAGTACAGAAAGGATGGGATCTGTTTAATTAAGGGACTGGTTTAAAGACTTGCTTGAAACCTCATCTCTTTATCAGGAATGTAGCCATGTGCTTTGGATACATGTAACCAGTGATTCTCTCCAGCTATAAGATTTCAATTTAGTTATGAGCAGTTTCTTCCTGACATAGGATTGGTGGAAATTTGCTACGTAGCTACCCCTAAAGAGTGCTAAATGAACACAGCATAGACATGAATTCACGTGAATTCACTGGCTTTTGGGTAGTGCTTGAGCATAAACTTGTTAAAAATGGCTAGTACTCTTACACAACAACTTCAACATCCAGGCTCCAAGTGGTATTTACAAACACATAATTCACCATGCACTGGCTACTAGGTTTAGTTTATGTCCTTGGTAACTTGTTTTCTTCAGGCATGTAATTTGTGCTAACAAATGACATCATCTCTGTTTACAAGCCTACCTGCAGAATAAATGTATTTTAGCCTGAAGAGGACTGTTGTGTCTAGGTCACCAGGGTGGACTTTGCCAGTGGAAACTGGAAGCCTGCTATGCAGCAAGCAGTATTTCTGCTATTTAAACCATGAGTCCTGTAAACAGCTAGCTGGTATTCTCTTCCTTTATGATTTCAGACCACTATAAAAACCTCTACTGACGCAAATCTAGACAGTTGTTGATGGATTAAAACAGCCAGTTGTCATCAAATGTCTATTGATCTCTTCCTCCAGCTTCCAGGGACTGTAATGCTGGGGCTGACAGATAAGACAAAATTAGCTTTTTTTGTATGCTAATGGCATGATGAGGTTGCAGTCAGCTGGCCACTCCTTACTCTTTTTTGTTCCTTCCCTCCTCTGCCCCCAGGTATTGGTTTTGGAGATTTTGCTGTCGCTTGCAATCCTTGGTTCTCACATCAGCGCATGCAAATTCGGCACCTTCATGGTGAAGCCAAAGGTGAGAGGATTCCTAGGGTAACTCATGTCCTTGGCATGCAGCGGGGCAGTGAGTGCAAGTCTGAGTGCAGAACTGGTACATTCACCACTATTCGGGTCCACCTGGAATGAGAGCTATGAAAGCATCAGAAGCTGATTCTCCCATGAGTGAGCCATTAAAACTCAGTGTATTTAACCCATGTGCTCCTTTAAGTAGCTGTTACTGTACTTGACTGAGCAAAGCACTGTGGTGATGAGGAAGCTGAGCTGGTAGATGCTCTACCCAAGAATTTGAGAAAAAAATTAGCTGCAAATTCCAATCTGTGTCAAAAACTGAGGCACCATCTAATAAAGTTTTTCTTTATTAGAAACAGACTTAATGACAGGTCATCAAGCAGCATTTCCCAAGATTTAAACTTGGTACTACCAAGGACACTGCTGCTCCTTTTCTCCCTTTTATATTAGTGTGAAAGAACAATTGCTGTATGAGAAGGACACGTCATCCTGGTAATGAGGAGGTTTAATATTGGAGCTTGTCTGCTCAGACTTAGAGTGGTGGTAAATATGTCACTGTGGCTAAAAAATTCCTAAATGAAATGGACAGTGGTAAAACTATGTGGTGTAGTCCAGCTGCTTAACTGAATTCTTCTTCTGTGCATTGCCTCGGCTTTAAATGGGTGTAAGTTCATTTGAAGAGGGGAAGCAGGTTGAAAGGTCCAAAACGAGAGACTACAAAACAGGAAAAAGGAAATAGTTTCTCAGTTTCTGCTCTGGCAGAATCTTGAGTCCCTGCAGGGGGGGCAGGTGGCTGTGTTAGCCACCAGGCAGGACACTGAAAGATGCTGCTGCATGAACAATTGCAAAGGGTAGTCAACTTTGCCCCTGTTTCTCATAGTGTGTGCCATGAGCCAAGGCAAGATAAAAGAGATATAATTAACTTTTATAACTGGATAAAGAAATTAAATGAGTGAGAGAGGCACTGGCCACAACAGCAGGTTTTATTTAGAAAATATTTTTTTTATTTTTAATTATTAATATTTATTTTTTTGGTCAAAATGGCTTTAGCATTCAGTGCCTTACCAAACAGCACCTTTCTGATGGCCCTCAGCCCCGGGCATTCAGTGTCCTTTTTCTAGCAAGGAGGCAGCATATAAAACCCTGTGGTATCCTTGGGGGATTTCTAATGCTGTGACTGTAATACCTGAATTTTCAGAGAAGATTTAGGAAATAAAGCCACATGATTATGCTAATATCTGCACACCAGCAGATTTCCTTCCAAAATACTACTAAGCTTGCAAGATGTAACCTGAGAAAAATAAAGAAATTGCCAAATAAATGGATTTATGTTCTTAGGGGAGAAAAAACTTTTCAAGCTTAAGCAGGAGAAAATGTTTTTGTTGCTGTTGTTGTTGTTTTTTTCTCTTCTAAATAACTTGTTTTCTGTTTTTCTACACCAGAGACCACACAAACAATAGGAAATACACTGCTAATTCCAGATAAAGCTGTTCTCCTAATGGTAAAAAGTGTCCAGAATTTAGAAAGGATAAAATGTAAACTTCATGTTCTTCACTTAATTAATAAGGTTATTTATAGACCCCCAACAAAGAAACTATTTTATTCGACCAAAACATCCCTCAAATGACCTTAAATATCAATCCTTACTTGAAAAGAAAAACTTTACAAACACAACAAAAGAAAAATCCTTTCCCTATTGCCCACTGGACACGGAAAGACAGATGAGAGATGTGGGGGCAGTGTTTGTTTTGGTGATTTCTTTCTTCCTCAGGCAGCTGTGACAACTTTTGCTGAGCCTCCGGGGAAGGCTGGGGAGAAGGGAGGTGCTCACTCAAGTGATGGATGGGGATGAGGATGGTGAATTCAGCCGTGGACCTGATTTGGGCTCTGGATACGGTCAAATGACATGCACAGTGCTGGGCTGAATCTCCTTTCTGCCTTGAACCTTCCTACTTGCAAGAGGAAACCAGTGACTTCTATTTCCTTCTGGGACAGAGGCGTATTGTTCCATGAGTATGCAGAGCAGATGTGGCAACCAGAGACATGGTAACACAGAATATGTGCCCCAGTGCTAATTTCTCCCTAGCGCTATGATATGAGACTTCCCTTTTAATTGGGAACCAGTGGTAAAACATGAGCCCTTGTGGAGCTGGACCCTGCAGAGCTGCATCATGAGTCCAGTGATGAATGTGAGACAGGCTGCATCCTCAGGGGTACTGTGGTGTTCCAGGGGCAAGGTCAGTTGGATATTTTCACATTCATCTTCATGACCTGGAGTTTCTTATGACTCAACAACTCTAAAAAGTGTAGCGTCAGTGCTGGGCTTAGGGATATTTATTCCTCCACATTTGTTTGACTTCAAGCAGCCACTGAAATCATTATAGAATACATATAGAATACATAGAATAAACCAGGTTGGAAGAGACCTTCAAGATCACCACGTCCAACCCATCAACCAATCAAACACCACCCAAACAACTAACCCATGGCACCAAGCACCCCATCAAGTCTCCTCCTGAAAACCTCCAGTGATGGCGACTCCACCACCTCCCCAGGCAGCCCATTCCAATGGGCAATCACTCTCTCTGTATAGAACTTTTTCCTAACATCTAGCCTGAACCTCCCCTGGTGCAGCCTGAGACTGTGTCCTCTTGTTCTGGTACTGGCTGCCTGGGAGAAGAGACCAACATCAATACATCTGCCATTTGTTTTGCTACTTGCGGACACACCGTCACATGGGGTTTGCTTGCAAGCTGAAGAAGTGGCTTTTTGCTCACATTGCTGGAATAATCTCCCAACCACACACCCCCCACCCTCAAAAGAAGAGTTTAGTGATACCTGTGTGCATTAATTGTAATGCCAGTAGATAATAACTACACTTACAGCCTACAGAACAGTTGCCTGCTTTCTGAAGTGCTGATTTGGAAGCTATTTGCATCCTTTGAAGACCATTTTACTATCACCAGCAAGTAATCATATACAGAATTCTTGTGAAATACAGCAGAGTTTTCTGAACTTGAATAATGATTCTGTTAAAGAATAGAATTTTCCACAGTGTCTGTGCAACAACTGCATATTACATTTGTAAAAAAGAAATCACTCATTTTGATGGAATGCAAGATTTTGGTCCAAAAATCAAGAAGTGCCAGTGGGAAAAGTAAAAAAAAACACACCTGAAGATTTAACAGCAGTATTCAGATTGCTAATAGTCAAAGTATGCATTGAGGAATGAATGCAGAGGGAGGTTAAAATGCACTCCAAGCCTAATACACATTATTCAACTGATGTGCTGTGGTGGTGGACCATCGTGCTATGGTGCTGCAGGACAAATGTTCCCATCCAGAAGATGTTCCCATAAAAAAATAAATCACTGTACATAATGTTCTAACATATATGGATGTCATGCTCAGGGTTTCTTGATTTTTGTTCTGTGCTCACAATTGTATGAATAGAATAGAATAGAATAGAATAGAATAGAATAGAATAGAATAGAATAGAATAGAATAGAATAGAATAGGATAGGATAGAATAGATGAGACTAGACTAGACTAGACTAGAATAGAATAGAATAGAATTAACCAGGTTGGAAGAGACCTTCGAGATTATTGCATCCAAGCCATCATCCATCTAATCAACTAAACCATGGCACCAAGCACCCCATCCAGTCTCTTCCTAAACACCTCCAGTGATAGTGACTCCACCACCTCCCCGGGTAGCCCATTCCAGTGGGCAATCACTCTCTCTATGAAAAATTTCTTCCTAACATCCAGTCTAAACCTTCCCTGGTGCAGCCTGAGACTGTGTCCTCTTGTTCTGGTGCTGGTTGCCTGGGAGAAGACACCAACCCCCACCTGGCTACAACCTCCCTTCAGGTAGTTGTAGAGAGCAATAAGGTCTCCCCTGAGTCTCCTCCAGGCTAAGCAACCCCAGCTCCCTCAGCCTCTCCTCATAGGGCTTGTGCTCCAAACCCCTCACCACCTTTGTTGCCCTTCTCTGGACATGTTCCAGCAAGTCAACATCTTTCCTTAACTGAGGGTCCCAGAATTGGACACGAGACTCAAGGTATGGCCTAACCAGTGATGAGTACAGGGTGAGAATGACCTCCCTGCTCCTGCCGGCCACACTGTTCCTGATACAGGCCAGGATGCCATTGGCTCATGTTCAGCCTACAAGTTGAGTTGCATACTGTAAATATTACTTTTTAGTATTGCTGTGCTGCAGTTAAAAAAAAAAGAAGAGTGTCCTTGGACAAGTGATTTTTTAAGTGGATCCTAATTCTACTTTTCATTACACTTCTATACTACACAGAAGAAATGATTTTCGTTGGTGCTATGTGGACTTTCGCCTGCTTTTGTGCGGTGGAATGATCAGGTTTGTTACTGTGTGATTAATGTAAAGAACACTTTCATTACATCCCTGAGCTTCCCCAAGGTTTTATTAAGGACGTTCTTTCTTTTTGAAAAATGTACACATGGAGAGCAATTGAAGAGGACTGAGACTTAATAAGACAAGAGGGCTACAAAGAAAACAAAGGCAATAGCTAGTAAAACTCTGCGCCGAGGATGTTGACTCTTCCTTTTGCCCTTGGGCTCTAAGTACAGAAAATATCCTTTTGTCTCACAAAACCCATCTGTCATTTCTAATTTCTAAGCAAAGGTCTAGCAAAGAGCTGTGAAGAATCTCTGATAGAACTGCTGGTGGTGTGCACTGAAAATAGAACCAATATTTTCTTTGACAGAAGAGATTAATGTCAGGTAAACACAGTTCATTTAAATTAAAAGTTGCTAAAATTTGCAGAGAAAACACTTAACCGATAAATATCCTTATTATGCTGAAGGAAATTGTTGTCACAGTGTCAAAATATCTTTATCTCTCTAGCTAAAATGTTTAATTGTGGTATACCATTTCAGTTATTTTTGTCCTGGCTTCACCTTGCATTAACAGCCCTGTATTTATAACACCACGTTATAATGTAGCATAAACATTTTCACAAGGTAAGATTTCAGTGCTGCTAAACTAAAGATTTGGGTACCCTATGTTTAGGTTTGTTTGTCATGCTGTTGCAAGGAGAATTTTTAAATGCAGGTTACTTTTTTGCTGCCTCCTGCATCTCAAGAAAATGTCAGAATATCAGAAATTCCTGGAAAATATTCTCTCTTCTGCACAGGACTGGTTAAAATTTATTAATATTAATCAATCCTATAAAAGAAAAATATACTTCAAGAGGTGAGTGAAGAATAAACAGTAAATGGTTGAAGCTCTGAAAAAGGGATCTGAAGTGAACTGTCGAGCTGGGGAGTAGGGTCATAGTTCCCCAGCTACATGGTGTGATCACTTATTTCTTCATCCATACACATTAGGAATTTATTACAAAATTAATAAAACATGCAGCACCTGGTTTTACCTTCAGTACATTACCAGTTTAAGCCCAATATGAAGGCAAACCTACTCATGTATTGATTATTGATAGATTGGCTAAACATGAGCCAGTAGTGTGAGTGTGCCCAGGTGGCCAAGAAGGCCAGTGGCATTCTGGCCTGTATCAGGAATAGTGTGGCCAGCAGGAGCAGGGAAATCATTCTGCCCCTGTACTCAGCACTGGTTAGGCCACTCCTTGAGTCCTGTGTCCAGTTCTGGGCCCCTCAGTTTAAGGAGGACATTGAGACTCTTGAACATGTCCAGAGAAGGGCAACGAGGCTGGGGAGGGGTTTGGAGCACAAGCCCTATGAGGAGAGGCTGAGGCAGCTGGGGGTGTTTAGTCTGGAGAAGAGGAGGCTCAGGGAAGACCTTATTGCTCTCTACAACTACCTGAAGGGAGGTTGTAGCCAGGTGGGGGTTGGTCTCTTCTCCTAGGCAACCAGCACCAGAACAAGAGGACACAGTCTCAAGCTGCGTCAGAGGAAGTCTGGGCTCGAGGTGAGGAGAAAGTTCTTGACAGAAGGATTGATTTGCCATTGGAATGTACTGCCCAGGGAGGTGGTAGAGTCACCAGGGTATGGTTGAAATCATAGAATAGAATCATAGAATCAATAAGGTTGAGACCTCAAAGATCATCAAGTCCAACCTGTCACCCAAGATCTCATGACTACTAAACCATGGCACCAAGTGCCACATCCAATCCCCTCTTGAACATCTCCAGGGATGGTGACTCCACCACCTCCCTGGGCAGCACATTCCAATGGCCAACAACTCTGTGAAGAACTTTCTCCTCACCTTGAGCCTAAACTTCCCCTGGTGCAGTTTTAGACTGTGTCCTCTTGTTGTGCTGGTTGCCTGGGAGAAGAGACCAACTCCCTCCTGGCTACAACCTCCCTTCAGGTAGTTGTGGACAGCAATAAGGTCTCCCCTGAGCCTCCTCTTCTCCAGACTAAGCACCCCCAGCTCCCTTAGCCTCTCCTCATAGGGCTTGTGCTCGAGGCCTCTCACCAGCCTCGTTGAATCCTCCCATTGCCAGAAGTAGGAAGTCTCTGCCTGTCCTGAGGTTAAACATTGTTAATCACAGCAGCAGTCTACAATGAAGTTTAGCAGGAACAATGAAGTCCTCACTCTGTGGGACAGAAAAATAGAAAATGCCACAGAAAGGTAGTATAGAAGGGTCTTGGCAGCTGTGTTTCCCATTCATCGCTGAACTTCCTTTCATCTTATCATTTCCCCCCCCAAAATATAAGGATATCTTGGACTCTGTAATCTCATCTTTGAGGACACTACTAGTAGTACAATGAAGCTGTGTTGTACATACTACATTGTTCAAATGGGATTATGATCTGTGGTGAGCAAAACGAATTAGTATGCACAGTGTCAGTACAGTGTTAAATTAAGCAGCTCATAGTAATGAGAGGCATTCAATTTACTAAAGTGAAATGAAATCTTAACTGAGCAGAACTGATTATTGTATAGAATGGATAAAAGGCTTGACTCACCCATTGTCTAAACAAATCACCCAGAAACATGTGGGCTGGCTTTAGAGCCATTCAGATGATGTCAAAGCTTGTTTGTAATCTGTTTGGTGAATTAGAAATATTCTTTTATTTCACTCCTTTGTAAGCTTCTAATACCATGTGTTGCCAGACAGCTTCAGAAAAGTAGCAAGAAAGTAAGGTCCTTGCCCAATGGCAGAAAACAGATCCAGAGTAGGGCCAGAAAATTATTTCTGACACATCATTGCTCCTCCAGAAAATGTAGTTTTGATTGACTTGAAACTCTGTAACTTCCAAGCCCTATGAGGAGAAGCTGAGGGAGCTGAGATTGTTTAGCCTGGAGAAGAGGAGGCTCAGGGGAGACCTTCTTGCTGTCTACAACTACCTGAAGGGAGGTAGTTGGGGGTTGGTCTCTTCTCCCAGGCAACCAGCACCAGAACAAGAGGACACAGTCTCAAGCTGTGCCAGGGGAAGTTTAGGGTCGAGGTGAAGAGAAAGTTCTTCACTGAGAGAGTCGTTAGCCATTGGAATGTGCTGCCCAGGGAGGTGGTGGAGTCACCATCCCTGGAAGTGTTCAAGATGGGATTGGACGTGGCACTTGGTGCCATGATTTAGTCATGAGGTCTGTGGTGACAGGTTGGACTTGATGATCTTTGAGGTCTCTTCCAACCTTGGTGATTCTGTGATTCCAGTTGGATGCAGCAAAGATTTATGCTAAGCAAAACGGAAAAAAAATGCATGTGGAAATCAGTTTTACAGGATAGATTCACATGGAGGTTTGGACTTCTTTTTCAAGTCAGAGAGAGTAAGAACATAATCCTCATCACTTCTAAAATCACAGACACCATGGGAAGGGAAACAAAGTTTGATTTTCCTTTTTCCCTGATCTACAGTGCAAAGGTTTGCTGATAAAAAAAATGACTTTCATCATCCCAAATGTATATGCTTTAATGCTTCTACTCAGTGCTGGCTGTGCAAGCAGGATGCAGGCCAGGAAATACCACCCCCTCCACTCCCTGACTGCCTTCCTGGCCACAGGCAGGATTGTGATCATCTCCACAGGAGATGGAGGGAGAAAGCCTGAACAGATTGAAAGATGAAGGAGGTAGAGGTGCTCCAGAGCATCATGCCACATCTCTCAGTCCTACAGGATTTAATGAAGTCAAATGTTCACAGGACTCCTCTGCAGATATGGCATGGGTATTTTCCTATTTGTGAAGACAGGAACTCTTCCTCTACTACTGCCTACACACTTTTCTCTCCTTTGTCCTGTACATGCATGGAAAGAAACAAGATTATAACTGTACTTACAAGAGCTGGTGAAAAGTGCAGGCTCTGCTGAAGCCTATGTTTTAGTCAGTGTTGCAATATTTTCTAGGATCAATGGAAGTGTTTCATTTTTTATTAGTGTTTCAGCACACTGATGAAATGTTTTCTGTGATCTTTTTTCCAACTGCTTCCCTTTTTCACACTAGAAAATATTTCATATTTTTTCCTCTCCTCTGAGCACACATAAAAGAAATTCTTTTGACTGTTTACTGTGAATTGCCTGATTATATTCCTTAATTTGATTGCCCACAATAAAACTATTATTTAATACAACAATCTCTTCAATTGTGAAATGGCACACACTAAATTGCTACACATGCTGTCCTTTCAAAGAATTGGCAACAACAGCTTGTACAGGATATTAGTAATTGTTATTACAACTCCAAGCACTGTATAGGGCTGCACTGTTGGATTTTTTTCTTTTAAAGAAAACATTAGGAATCTCTCCCCAAGCACATTTAGAACCCAGCTTCATGTCTTGGCTGCTGAAACTTAGCAAGCAGTCTGCTGGTTGCCACCTGCCTCTCTGCTGGTATGGTCCTGGCGTTTCTTGGTCTTGGTTATCGAGAACTATGTGGCTCAGTAGGAATGGGAATGTTCATCTTTGGGAAGGCCAGCCTAGACTTTGCACAAGTGCTACCACCAAGAGCTCTCTTGCACTCACCCTGTCACTGTTTACCTATCTTTTCTGAGATTTCCCTCACTTCAGCTGGCAAGGATGCTCCAGCGGTGCTGTGGCAGGGGTCCCACAAGAAATTATAAACAGCAAGTCATGATAAAAGACACCAATGGGATTGCAGAGGCAGGCATTTAGAAGTTGGGAAATGGCAGAGCTCAGGTTACCCATAGAAGATGCCTTCAACACCTTGTTCATACTGGTTATGCTACAGCCCCTAATTCTATGTGCACACACAAGTTTTTGCCATCCTCAATATGAGCAATGTTTCATTTTTAAATCATCATCTCTGCAACTATAGGAAGTATTGTCACCTATTTTTACTCTTTTCTTTGTACAATGTTTAAGTGCAGGAAGCAGACTTCCAGTCCATCCTCAAAACACAGGGACCCTGTGAGCAAGACAAGGTCCTTAAAATTTTTACAGCATCTCCAGCTCTTATCCTATTCATGATTCACTAATGTGGTTAATTTGAGTCTAACTGCTAGCTGCTTGCAGTCAAAGCTGCATCTTATTTATTTAAAGCCATTTGCATTAAATCAGAGATTTGATTGGTCCCCTGAGTGCTCACTTACGGCAGGTTTAATTTTATGGTAAAACAGACTCATTAATGCCAAATGGAAAGCAAGGGCAATTAAAATTTACAACAAGCTATTACCAGTCTTTTAACAAGGAATTCATTAAAAGAGCTGCTAACATAAGTTGACTGAGTATATACAAACTTTGGACTTGCAGAAAAAAAGAGCCAAAGTAACTAAAAGAGGGAAAAATAAACTGCTAAAGGACTCCTTTGATCTGAGATAATAGTCATGGAGAAATGCATAAATATGCAGGAGACAGAGACACATGAAACCAGATCCGCAAAGTGAAGTTGTCAGGTACAGTCGAGATACTCATCTCAGTTCAGTCATTTCATAACCTCTTGCTTTTGACATATCCATCTGAAGGCAGTCTGTTGTTTTGAGAAAATGTCATGTAAAACACGTTTAAAAATGTAGAGATTTTGTTTCACCCACTTTGCATGTGATGGACCCTTCTTTCCCCCTATCAGGGGATTTGAAAGACTCACCTGTTGCCAGAAATGACAGCTGTGGGTGATGAACATATTTCATGGCAAGGCTCAAACTCCCTCCTTTAGCTCATGGCAACATACCAAAGACGCACATCAATGCTGAGACCACAAGCTGCTACCAGGTACATCACAGAAGTTCTCTGTTGAGAGCGAGTGCCCACAACACACCTCCCAAACAGCCCCTGATGCTACAGTCCCGGAGACCAAGTCACAGGCTGTTACCCTTCCGATGCGCTGGGGAAGTGCACGGAGTTGCACTTCTTCCAGATTAGCTGCCTACCATTTCTTGTGATTGACATGAAGTAATTATATGGTGTATCCTCCACACAGAGCTTTGTGCTACCAGCTGCTGGAGCAGTCCCCATGCAGCTGTGTGCAAGCATTATCCCCATAATAACCTCAGGAAAGGAGAAGGAATAAGATATTTCCTCATCCTCCTTTAGGTCTCCGATTGACTTTTCTGTGGTACATTTTCATCACATATTCCTGTCTTCAGTGGCAGCAGTCCTGTCTGCAGTTAGCTGCAAATAAGCTGTGTGCTAGGTTTTGAGATCTCTTGCTGGATCTGTCATGGTTCCAGGCTTGCAAACAAATAGGACATAGCAGAAGGAAAGGTGTCTAAGGGAGTTATACTGAGTAAGAATCATCATCCCTTCAAGACAATTCTGTGGCCTCTGAGGGCCGTGCAACAGTGCCCAACATCAAAATCATTGTACCTAAAAAGCAGGTTCCCAGTGGTAGCAGGTGACTCAGCACAACTCAGTATGGCCAAGACCAGTTTCACATATACCCAAGGATGTTTCTGGATTCTGAGGCCAGCTGCCAAGCGGTCTCCATGTAGTCTACAAAATCATTTTAGTATCCAGTATAGGTGGCTGCCTGCAAACTACCTGCCAGGAATGGTCTCTGAATGGCCTTATAATGGCCAGGAAATGTCCACATTAACTGGTCAGCATAGGCCAGATTTGTGCCAGATATACTCTCTTTATTGCTTGAAAAGTAATAGCCAGGTCTCTACACTTGATTTTACACGTGTAGACACAGCGCTGAAGACTTCGTAGAGTCCAGGAGGAGAGAGAGGTCAAGGGTGCTGCCATGGTCCCAGGCACTGAAATCAGGGCTGGTTTAGTGCAGGGGGGCTGGCTGCACTGCAGTCTACCTGCAGAGAGGCTGCATGACTCCTGCCTTAGCATTTAACACCCCTCTCCACATGGACTCTGATCTTAACCTCTCTAGGGTTGTATCCTAACCTATTCATGTCCCTTCATGCGTCACTATTACCCATGTCTGTATGGCTGGGCTTCAGAAGAGCAGTATGTACCAGACTACAGGTCAGGAGGAGCAATCTCTCTTGCCTGACTGCACAAAGCTGCCCAGTGGTGGGACTGCTCTCTCTAAAAAAGGGCAAATGTAGCAGCCAAATCCACATCTCTGGCATCTGATCACTGCTGTTGCTGCAGGTCTCCAAGTGCTGGGCTATGGGTGCTCTGTGCTATCAGCATCCCTCATACAGAGCCCAGTGCCACTAGAGAGCCATATTTGAGCTCCATCTAAGACTCCATCAAGCCCTGTGGTGGTCTGAGCACTCTTGGAGATGCTGGGCATCCCTGCTGAGTCTGGGACTGCCCTTTGTGGGTGGGTGCCCCTTGGGCTGCAGGGCTTGAGATCTTGCTGAACCTCCTCCTTCCTGAAGGAGGTCTAAACCACAGCCAGAGCTCAACACATCTGTCAGCCCAGATTCATGTGTTATTTTCTGAGCAAAGCACCAACACAGAATGGAATCCTCTCCCTGTTTCTTATTTGGTCTGTAGAATTCAATTGCCAGCACACATCACTTCCAGCAGACACAGAGCATGGCCTGACCTGTTCACCCAATCCAGATAAATCAACAGAAGTTGAATTTAGAAGCCCTAATAACTGCAGCAAACTACTCATAAATGAGTTACAGGGCAACAATTATCTATTGAAATTTTTAGATTAGAGAAGCTCTCTTTTCATGGGTGAAAAATGAATTACATTAGATAAATTAATTATTTGCCGCAAATCATTCATCTCGCTCCTGTTACTTGCTGTTCTGCAGTATGTCTGATAAAAACCATCAATCAAGTAAGCCTGTCTCGCTCTTTTCAGCTACAAAACCAAGATTTTAATTCATTATGATTTCCCTGACCCTTCAAATTTACATTTGTCAAAGTGGATTTAAAATGCTACCAGATCTCTAGCATTTAACAGGCACACTGAAAGGTGTAAAGAACTCTGAAAAGGTGCAAGACGAGGGAGAATAAAGCACAAGGATTTTAGCAGCCACACTGCCTTTATAAGGACTGATCTGGCATTTCAAAAATAGTTTCTTCCCAACCTTTTGAGAATGTGCTGAGATTTATCATTTGAGAGGAGCTGATTTCACCTTTCAAGCTGAACAATGTATGTACTAATCCTGTGTGCCTATTTTGTAGGTGTTTGTTCTGTAAAATTACAGGGTGAGAGAAAAAACCTTCTTGGAAATGAAGATGGTGCTTTCTGTCAGCCGTATTGGACCACACACTGGTTTCTTATCTTCACCTGGAAAAAAGCCAAAAGGTCACTGGAATGAATTGTTGATCAAAGACAGTAAGTGACTGAGATGGTTAAATCTAAGGATTTGGAACTAAAGCATTTGCTTCCCTATGTTTATGCAGCCTGACAACATTGTAAACCCAGCTTTCCCAGATCCCAGTTTAGTTTTGCAACAACTAATAGTTGGTGATCCCATTCACATTCTCCCCTCTGCAAGTATGTCACTGCTATTGAACTCTTCAAATTTATTCTGCTAAAGTCAAGATAATCCATTTGTGTTAGTGGGCAAGGAAGTCCCAGGTGGGTAAATACTTATTGCTATGAAACCTAGTCTTTTTCCACATCTTCAAGGTTTTTCTCTTGTCCCAAGAAGCTTGCAAGTTTTGGTAAACTTATATGTACCTGGAAAAAATTCAAAGGACGTTTTGTATTGCACCCATGAAGGTGACACTGGCCTCCAGAGATTAACAGCGAGACTCAGCTGTAGACTAATAAATACCCTTTTCCTGAGGCTGTCACTTGAATAAAATAACCAGCCCCTGTGGTTGTTTCTTGCCTTCTGTACTGCTCTGCAGTGGCAGAACCCAGGCATTTGAAGATTATGGAGCTGTGGTTCTTCCATGGCTTTTTCCTCCCTGTGAGACTGAATGATGGGGTGTTGCATTCCCTGGGTGACTGTAGCAGAGCAGCAAGAACCCACTTCCCTTGGTTTCAGTTTTTGCATCATAAATTTGTGTGTGTGTGTGACAGACAAAGGATTATGTTCCTCTGCTTCACACATTTCTTGCAAGTCTTCCTCTATTATGAATTCACCTCTTTCATATTTTCACTGTTCTCAATCATGCAAGCAATCAGGTACAAGGAAGGTCATTGGAAGGAGCTGGATCAGTGATTTTAACTCATGGCTCATGCAGTCTCAAGCATCATGGACTACCTCCAAGGAATATTTATAAGATATGTGAGGCTATGTGCATACTCCATGTCAAGATGAGGTCTGGTGCACAACCTGTTACCAATGCCCCATAAGCTTCTGTCAAGGGAGTAGAAATGGAGCACAGTGTACTCATTGGGGTCCCCACTGCTGTGTGACACAGGCACTATGACAATGGGCACAACACAGATCTTCCCTTTTTCCAGGATGGACACAAGCCTAGAGGAGCAAACTATCAGTTGGATTTGCCCTTTCTATTCCACTTAGAAGCCTTTCAGAAGCCAGTAAGTTGGAAGAGATCAAAATCTGCTGGTATAGATCATTCTGCTGTGGTCAGAAGCAGACCTTTACAAGCCATTTAGTCCAATTTCTCTGCAGTAAGCAGGAGCATCTCTGACTAAATTAGATTGCTCAGAGCCCCATCAAGCCTGACCTCGAATGTCTCCAGGGATGGGGCCTCTACCATCTCCCCGGGCAACCTATTCCAGCATTCCACCATCCTCATAGTAAAGAATTTCTTCCTGAAGTCCAATCTGAATCTACCCTTTTCTAGTATAAAACCATTGCCCCCTGTCTTATTGTTACATGCCTTTGTCAATAGTCCCTCCTCAGCTTTCTTGTAGGCCCCTCTCAGGTGCTGGAAGGTGACTATAAGGTGTGCCTAGAGCCTTCTCTTCTCCAGGATGAACAACTCCAACTCTCTTAGCCTGTCTTTGTAGGAGAGGTGCTTGAGTTACTTTTGTGGCCCTCCTCTGGACCCTCTCCACCAGGTCCATGTCCTTGTGTTGAGAGCCCCAGAGCCCCAGAACTGGACACAGCACTCCAGGTGAGGTATCATGAAGCAGAGCAGAGTGGCAGAATCATCTCTTTTGAGCTGTTGACACGCTTCTTTTGATGCAGCCCAGGATGCAACTGTCATCTTATTAACTGTGGGTTTTGCTGGATCAGAGCCCTCAGGACTCACTAAAATGAACTGCATCATCAGATTTAAGAATATAAGAGCAGGGTGATAGGTCTTCCTGCCTGTAAGGGTCTAGGGAATAAATGTCCATCAAATTCTGGAATTTGGAGGGAACAAATTTAAAAGGCAATGCTTGTTTTTCTATTTCTGCTTGTGGATGCAGTACAAAACACTACTGCTGGTAAGTAGATTTCACTGAGAAATCATCATAGATGTAAATTACTCACACCCTAATCACTGTCAGTTGACAACAGATCAAAAACTAGTGACTAAAACTAAGGACGCAGAGCCCACGGGAAGGTGTGCAGAGAGCAGGGAAAGAGCTGCGGTGTGAACTTCATGGTCTCTGCTTGGTTCTCACTGACACCAGTTCAAATCTACAGTAACTCATTGTCCTGATAGATAGTTATTCTAGATTTGCTCGAGCCCTGCTGAGAGCAAGATTTATATCATATATTCCAACACGCAGTATTTTCCCTCTAGCTTCTGCCAACACAAGAAAATGCTCCACGTCTTTCTGCAGCTCTGAATGACTTTATTCGCAGTTATGTTTCAGATTTGATTTAAAAAGCTGTTTTAAAAGACTCGTTCAAGTGCATACAGCGGTGTAGAAACACAGCTTTGTACAGCTAGTCAGGAGTATAAATAGCTGAACTGCGTTTTCTCCGTAGCTGATGTTTTGCTGGGTTTCGCCAGAAGAGGGTAGAGTTTGGAAAGGACTCCTCGCAGCCTGGGCTCCCTATTGTGTTGGGAAACAGCAAAGGCAAAGCAAGCACAAGTTTCTCCTCTGCACGCTTGCACCGGCTGGCGACGTGTAAGAGTCAGCAGATAAACTCTGGAAGACCTTAAAGTAAAGAGAAAACGGAGAGCGAGACAAAATTCAATAGCGGCTTTCTAGGGAGATCTGTGGAATCGAAGAGAGAAACCGCAACAGTTTTCTGTGGGCTCACCCTGCCGATTGTCTCTCTGAGAACTGTCACTCACTGCACGTTGCATTAATCAGAGCACAGGATTTATTTCTCTGCCGTGGCTTCCAACCTGTGAATAAATACCACTTTCAGAGAGAGAATGGGACCTGAAAAGACTCTCAAGCACTGAGCAGAGGGGTGAGTTTTATGAAATGGTTTCTTCTCTTTCAAATCTGCTGGAGCTTTCTAACATCCAGCTTGCAGGCACAGCAGCCTGGTGACTTGTCTTTTCCCTGCAGCTTGTTGCAGACCTCAGCAGGCTTTCCTGACCGCAGAGGTTTATTTCTGTAACCTTTCCCACCACAACTACGGGTCAGTTTGGTAACAGTTGCAGCAGAGCTGACTTGGTGCTGATTTGTTTTCATGAAGAATTAAACCCACAAAGCTTTGAAACCAAACAGGCTGCAAAGCAAATACAATTCAATACAGTTGAAATGGCAGGCGACTCCAGTTTCCCAGATGTGGAGAGCGATGGATCAGAAAAAAACGAAGAAACGGAGATCGTAGTCAATGTTGGTGGGGTAAGGCAGGTGTTCTATGGAGACAACCTGAATCAGTACCCAGAAACACGACTGGCAGAGCTGATCAACTGTTTATCGGGGGGATATGATAGCATATTCTCACTCTGTGATGACTATGATCCTGGAAAAAGAGAGTTTTACTTTGACAGAGATCCAGATGCTTTCAAATGCATTGTTGACGTGTACTACTTTGGGGAAATTCACATGAAGAAAGGAATATGCCCCATATGTTTCAAGAATGAAATGGAATTTTGGAAAGTGGATCTAAAATTTTTGGATGACTGCTGCAAAACTCATCTAAGTGAAAAAAGGGAGGAACTGGAAGAAATAGCCCGAAGAGTGCAACTGATTCTGGATGACCTGGGAGTAGATGCCTCAGAAAGTCGGGGGAAAAGGTGCCAAAAATACATCTGGAAATTTCTGGAGAAGCCAGAATCATCCTACCCAGCTCGGGTGATTGCTGTTCTGTCCTTTCTGTTTATTTTGATCTCCTCCATTGTGATGTGCGTGGGGACCATCCCAGACCTGCAGATTGTAGACGCGGAGGGGAACCGTATGGAGCACCCAACTCTGGACAGCATAGAGACAGCCTGTATAGTCTGGTTTACCATGGAGTATGTGCTCAGGCTAATCTCCTCTCCCAACAAACTCCACTTTGTCTTGTCTTTCATGAACATTGTTGACGTGCTAGCAATACTTCCATTCTATGTCAGCCTGACCTTGACCCACTTGGGAGCCAAGCTCATGGAGCTGAGCAATGTCCAGCAGGCGGTCCAGGCGCTGCGCATCATGAGGATCGCGAGGATTTTCAAGCTTGCACGGCACTCCTCAGGGCTCCAGACTCTAACCTATGCCCTGAAACGCAGCTTTAAGGAGCTTGGGCTGCTCCTCATGTATTTAGCTGTTGGTATCTTTGTCTTTTCTGCCCTGGGTTATACCATGGAGCAAAGCCACCCCGAAACTTTATTTAAAAGCATCCCTCAGTCATTTTGGTGGGCAATCATTACCATGACCACGGTTGGATACGGAGATATATACCCTAAAACAACACTAGGAAAACTGAATGCTGCCATCAGTTTTCTGTGTGGAGTGATAGCGATTGCCCTTCCCATCCATCCCATAATTAACAACTTTGTCAGATACTATAACAAACAGAGAGTTTTAGAAACAGCTGCCAAGCATGAATTAGAGCTGATGGAGCTGAACTCAGCTGATGGGAAAGCCACAAACTCCAAGAATGAACTAGAGGATCTTGCAAGGGAAGGCAAGGAGGCTCCTTTTCATAGCAGCCGGCTAAAAGTCTCCCACAGTGACACCTTTATTCATCTCCTGTCAGAAGAGAAACAGTATAGGACCAGGCTTCAAAGCTGCAAATAAACTGTGAGCTGCTGTCAGTGCTAAGCTATTGATTGGGACAACCTGACAATCAACTATGGAAAAGACTGGAGGGATCTGTTAAAGTTGGGAGGGAGCTCTGCTTTGCTTTTCCAACATGAATATATATTAACCCCCTGGTATCTCCATCAACAGTTGGTAAGACTTTGCTGCTATTACTCAAAATAAAATAGTAGGACTCTATTGAGATCAGACTGCTTATAATAAGTGTGTTCTGACAAAACCCATTTGTAACCATTCTGGAGACTGAAAAGTCCTTGCCGGTGGGTAACTAGTTGATGATTTGAATGTGCAGCATTGCCACATCAGAACTCTGTACCTGTGACAATAAAGCGCAGCATCACACAGATTGTGTCCTCTAGGCTGTCTTCAATGCCTTTGCAGCTGGGAGAATTGCTCCCAAAATAATTAAAGCAGCCTCTCATTCATATTAGGTTCAGGTTTACTGTAAAACATTATGAGCAGTTTCACCCTAGAGCTACAGAAAGTGTGAATATACACTGTCTGCAGAATACTGGGCTCAATGAATGGCTTTGTTTCTCTAAAGTGTAATTCAGGCTCAATGCTTTGGACAGCTATCTGTTCCTCTTTCCAGAAGTATTATAAATTTCAATGGGACATGAACTTTATTGGGCTACTTTTTTTTTGGGCAAAGATGAAGAAGAGGAGTTAAGAATGGTATTTGTTCTAGCATTTGACTACAACATAATAATTTACATATGTGGGGATCTTTCAGGAATGATTTATAAGGAAGTGATTCTAAAAACTGTAAGTTGGCTCATGATATTTTTTTTTATTCATTGTTGAAGCAAGAGATGTTTTTTTTAGGGGAGTTCAGCTGAGTGCTCCTAAATAAGATACTTTAACTCTTTGAAAGTAAATATGGAGAAAGTTTCAATAAGAATAGTATAATCTCCAATTGCTTTATAGTAAAAATATCTATCTGAATGAATATATCACTGGGTGTTTGATTTTAGAGAGCACATCCTATCCCTGCAATAACTGCATGGTTTTGTAAATGTTATTTTACAGAGGTAGTAAGCACTAATTGGTATCTTATTAATTAATCAGCATATTAATCAATGCCACTATGTAGCTACTCCGCTTTTCAAATCAAGTGCCATCTATGTGAGCATTAATTTGACTCGTGTAGTGACTGCAATACATGGATCTGGTCTCTATTAGAGATATCCATTGAAACTAGGAGTGATGCCAGTTCAAAGGGGAAGGGAGAACTGGCACACAGATATATTTACATACCTTAAAGGTAGGATCCCCAATGATTAAAGGACCAGAGTAGCTGTGCTTTCTGTTCTCTTTTGTGCTGAGCAGCCTTTCACCCAGTTGAAACAGAGCAGCGTGAGCCAGGACCTGTCCGTGGACAGCTTGTGCCCAAGATCCCCACGCAGGACTTTTTAACTCGGAGGCAGGCAAGTGCCAGGGCTGTGGCATCCGCTCCACATAAGCAGTGACTGCAGAGGAACAGAGATGCCAGGTGACCTCTCTGCTCTCTCCTAGCATCTTGTTTTCCCCTGAACCCAAGCAAAGGGGTGCCTGTCAGCCAGTGAGAAGACCATTGTCCTGCTGGGAGGAAGGAGCAGTGATGGGGCTGGGCAGGTGTGTGGAGGTGGGTAGCTTAACCCCAGAAACATGCTCTTTAGATTTCCTGGTACAAAACCCAACTCTTGACTCCCCCCAGGCTAAGGCCCTTTCCCAATATTACCCCTTATACCTAGTGTCGCTGATCTCCAGGGACACCTACTCTGTATTACCCAGCCCCATGCCAAACCTACTGTCCTCTTCCAAAACCATGTTACCATCTCCTGCTTTAAACACTTTACCAAGTAAGGTTATTCAAATCAATCTTTAAACCTTTCTGTATTAGAATCCTTCCACCAGCTTTTGTCCCAAATTATCTTCTGCCTATGGCAAACAGCCCCTTCAAATGGGCTCAAGCATCCCTTCACCCCCATCCTCCCCTCTGCGTTTCAGCTCTCAGTTTCTAGACCTGCTCTTTCATCCTTGTCTGCTTGTTCCTTGCTTACCAGCAGTCTCAACTCTGCTCTCCCTGGCTGCCCAGTGGGGACCACAGTGGGCTCTCACCAAAGGAACAAGATCATGCCCCTTGCACTGCTAAGGACTTCAAGGACACAAATATGGACTGCAGCTATCAAGAACCAACTCGGGTGCGATGCTTAGGGTGAAAGATGAGGAAAAGCAACAGAATTGTGCCAATTCCAGCTGTATGTCTTATCTATTAGCAGGGATATTAAATGTTCTTGACATCCCTCATGACATGCAGAGGGTGCCTGAAGATGAAATATGTTAGCAAAAATGCTTTTCTGAGTGAGGAAAGCATTCTACAAATGCTAAGCAACGTGGCTAGCACCACAAGTACTAAATCCTCACTGCTGCTCTTTGCAATTTATTTAAAATGACACACACACACAAAAAAGCCTCTTTAATCAGAAATAATTTCATGGGCTAATTTCTCCAGTGATTTATGCCTTGGAGCAGTGTGGTCTGCCTACACTATGTCAGTATGGAAAGAGTGTTGGGGCAATATTGGTGATGCTCCAGCCCAGGCTGGTCCCAAGCCAGGCTCTGTGTGGTTTGCTGCACCAGGGACTGTATTTGTTGGATTAGGTGCTGTGTGATTTATGTTCTTAAAAGTCTGTGCAAAGGCAGGATGGATTCCTGCCTGTTTGTCTTGTCTGTGCTGTGGGAACAAGGGGGAACGTGGGCAGTGATGGATGGACAGGGCAGTCTTGCGACCTGCACATATGGTGGAACTAGAGCAGAGCAGGGGAGACGTTGATGATAGAAAGCAAGAGGCTTTCTAGGGCCCTTGAGGAGATAACTTGAGTAGACCAAGAAACTCCCATTAAAACCACTGGCTTTGAAACTGGGGCTGGAGAAGACTCTGCCTCTTAAAGGATGGAGTGAGGTAGGGGATATTACTTTTCAGGATTTTTTAAAATGCCCTGCACAACCCCTCAGAGCTGATTTTCCTTTGTGACAGGTTCATCTAACAAAAGGCTTGGAGGTGGGAGGGGAGTCCCACCTCTGCAGTCCCTTTGCAGAGGGGAAGCAACGCTATCCAAAGGCTCTGTCTGAGTCAGGGTCTCCTGCTGCTAGACACAGGACTTTCTCAAGTCCAAAGTTAGGACAAGCCCATGTCTTTTCAAAGGGGAAACTGCATTGTGCTTGGGCCAGGTCTCCATCCTGTGCTCTGGGTGAGATGGACACAGGATGCATCCACCCAACCCACCAGTGAGTTTCCTGTGCCCAGCTTTTCCTGAGCGCTTTCTGGACGGTTTGACAATTAAATTCATGAATGCAGTGAACCCGCATCCAGACTCACACAAACAGCACCAGCTGCCAAAATGAGCTTCCCCAGTTCCTACATCATGTGGGAAGCTCTGTAACACAACTGTCCTTTGTGAGAGCCCTTGCCCCTAGTATTTAATACCCTTCAACTGGGTACCAGGACTGGAACAGATTGAAAATGTCCAAGTTCACAAAAATCTGTTGTGGTGGGTTGCCACATCTGTATAAATGGTATGGATCTCTCCTGGTACCTCTGCTACCTAAATAATTCTTGGACCTCCAAGTTGTACAAAGTAAAAGGGTCACCCTTAGCTTAAGACATTGAGAGCTAGGGAAAGAAAATTTAGTACTCTCCTGTAGAAAACCCATTGAGAAGAAAAAAACCCAAAGCTCCTATAATCATATTTGATATCCCTTCCCATACAGAAGCTCCTTAGATCACTGTGCAGGAAATTTCAGAGCACAGTGAGCAGGTCAAATAATCCTCTTGAGTAGTTATCCTGTAGAACATCTGCCCTATGCAGCCAGACTTGGATGCTTCTAGAAAACTTTGAATCTTTAATACAGCCTGGAACACACAGAATTAAAACTTGAAGGGAACAACTTTTCCTTCCTAAGTTTCATCAGCTTCAAATGTAAATGTGGGATTAACCCAGGTTTGACATCTAATAGCCGCCAGCAGAATCTGATTCTGGAGCTTTAGTTTCATAACCCACCCAAGGGTAGGTTGGTGGCAGCTGCTAAGACTGTAGGTAAAATGAAGCCTGTTTCTGTTTTCCTAGACCCCTTAAAGAGTACAACTTAACAGTGAAAATTGCTTATAGAAATGTGAGAGTTGGCTGCAGCAGCTAGTGACACGCAATATTAATCTCAAAAAACTGATAGGTGTGTAGCACATCAATTCACGCCGTGCTCTGGCTGGTGCGTCACAACCACCTTGCCTCTGGAGGCAGCTTCAGATTCAGGCAGAAATAGCCATCTACAGCTAAGTTTTTGTTGCTGGTCTGCCATGTATATATGAATTGAAGGCACTTAAAAAAAATAAATAAAAATTATGGAAAATCCTAGAATACCACTATTGTCTGCTGTCTCAAGTGCAGGAGCTGTGCTTCTTGCTTGCAGGTGTGGCACCTGCCACACAGGGTTAATGGAAATGTCCTCTCTGCTCTGTGCCTGTGTTGGAGGGAATGTGAATATGTGGAGGCAGAGCCAGCTCCTATCAAACAGAAGGAGAACTGAGGACTGTGCATCACAGCCCATCTGTCCCTGGTTGTGCTAAGGGCATTCATTGCTAAGGTCCTTTTTGCACCTGAAGCTAACAGTAATGCTGTTCCAGTAACCCTTTAAGAACTTATTTTTTACTTAATGTACTATTTGTATCTACCTAATAAAAATGCTTAAGAGGAGAAACCAAGACCATGTTGTTTCCAGCCTCAGATACTCTATCTATACTGATTTTTCACGTAACTACCCAAACACTTGAGACTGGATGAAAGAGCAACAAACAGCTCTTTGTTGAAACAGAGCATTCAAATGTCTATGAAAGTAAGGGTTAAGAGGTATTAATGAACAATTAAACATACTAGAAGACAACACCACCCCCTCTCCAACTCTCTTCCAGCCACATAGTGCTGAAACAAATAGAACCCTGTCCCCTGTGAAATGTGCTAGGGAAAGGTGTCTCCTCCCTACTTCTCATCAACACAGCCATCAGACCTACATCCACTGGCAAACCTCACAATTTCTTACAGAGGTAGAACCATTACCAGGCACATACACAGGAGAACACTCTTGCCTCTCAGCTGTGTCTCTGAGGATCTGGCTTGCTGTCCATTCAGATATTACTGCCTTTTGCCTAGGCTGTCTGTTCATGAACATCAACGTTTCCTTCCATACTGTCTTTCAGGAAGCACATGCCCTTTGAGTCTGATCATCCTTCATGATGTGAGGAATAAATTCTACACTGCCTGGTGTAAATCAAACTTCACCAAGAGTTGCAGCAACATAATACTAGTGTGAAAGTCAGCTCAGGGCAACGTATATTAAATTTACTTGCTTCAGCTGTACATATCTCACTAAAACCCAGATTGGTTTATCTTCCTGAAATGAACCACATTAGGCTTGAATTAATTGAGAACTTTGCCTTCCTTAGGAGTGTTGAGGTTAAATGATACAGCCAAGTGAGCCAGGCCAGTATACAAAGCAGGCTCAAGTAAATCCTAAGAGGAAAATGAAAATGACAGAAAGGTCTGAGAGCTCCAGAAGGAGCTGTGCCATTTAATAGTTTCGTTTCTTATTGCTTTTTTATGTAGATGAGAAAGCTGCTTTCTGTCTTCCCATTTAAGGTGAGCCTTGAATATCTTTCTGAGTGTCAAGTACTGTTAAAGCATCCTGGTCAGTTAAAAATATACAACAGAAGCAGAAAGGAAGGGAAATTGTAAAAGGAATCTAAGTAGAGGACTCTCTTTAAAAATAAAATCTCAATATGGAAAGGAAGACAAAGTTATTGTATATATCTTCAAAACCACTGTTATTTCCAGTTCATCACTCTATTGATTGCAAAGAAAATGAGGCACTCAAAGGTTGAACCTAGTGTTTTGGTTTTCTGGTTTAAGCATAAAATGTTGTGATTCCTTATTCTATAAGGCAGTCACCCTGCCCATGGCAGGGGAGTTGGAACTAGGTGATCCTTGTGGTCCCTTCCAACCCTGACTGATACTATGATACTACTATGATACCAGTTCACTCCACAGCAGTTAAACATCTTAAAAAATGAAAACCATCTGTATTCAGTAGTCTCCTCCAGAGCCCACAAATTCTGTGTGAGAGCTCACAAAACGCAGGAAAGTAATCTCTGGATGAAGGCAGCAAATTGCTCAGCACTGGGAATGGAAGTTTTAGGAAACCTTCTGGCAGCCTCAGCCTGCTTTACTGTGCAGGAGATGAACTACAGCTTCAACTATAATAGCAACATTACAAGGAAATTCTTTATTGCTACCATGCACTCCACTGATCCCAAGCAACGTTTCTACTGCGTTACAGTTACCAGCTTTACAAAGTGAATGTTTTCCAGGCTTATTAGTGTAGTGAGATAAAGAAGTTTTACACAACACCCAGAATATGAAGCAGCTGTAGCTAGCTGCTGGTCAATTTTGATTTTATTTGTTTTTATTTTCCCAGTAAAAACGATACACCGCGAATAGGATTTGCCGTACTTACATCATTGCTATATATTGATTTTAACTTCTCGTATCCCTGAAGTTCCAGTGTGTCCATTATTCACCAGTGAGCAACTAACTCCTGTCTCTTAGTCTATACCATACTAACCACCACGAAATACAATATGCCTTTTTGGTTTTGTCCTTTGTTCCATCAAGATGTGGCCAGCAGGAGCAGGGAGGTCATTCTGCCCCTGTACACTGCACTGGTTAGGCCACACCTTGAGTACTGTGTCCAGTTCTGGGCCTCTCAGTTTAGGAAGGATGTTGACTTGCTGGAAGGTGTCCAGGGAAGGGCAACAAAGTTGGTGAGGGGTTTGGAACACAAGCCCTATGAGGAGGGACTGAAGGATCTGGGGTTGTTTAGCCTGGAGAAGAGGAGGCTCAGGGGATACCTTATTGCTCTCTACAACTACCTGAAGGGAGGTTGTAGTCAGCTGGGGGTTGGTGTCTTCTCCCAGGCAACCAGCACCAGAACAAGAGGACACAGTCTCAAGCTGCACCAGGGGAGGTTTAGGCTGAATGTTAGGAAGAAATTCTACACAGAGAGAGTGACTGCCCATTGGAATGGGCTGCCAGGGCAGGTGGTGGAGTCACCATCATTGGAGGTGTTTAGGAGGAGACTTGATGGGGTGCTTGGTTGCATGGCTTAGTTGATTAGGTGGGTTGGATGATAGGTTGGACGCGATGATCTCAAAGGTCTCTTCCAACCCGGTCTGGTCTATTCTATTCTATTCTATTCTATTCTATTCTATTCTAAAGATTGCTGCCTAATTGGACATTTCTTATTGCTGGCATGTTTTTTCTTTTCATTCAGCCTCATTTTTTCATACCTTACTTTCCATCTCCTTCAGTGTTTTGTTTCAGAAAATGGAAATGAGTCATCGTGATAGTGCATGCCCATGAGTCACATCTCTCTGCACTGTGTAAGTTCACTGGGGCAGGCTTAGAACATGCCTGGGAGAGAAAACACTGTGGGTCAAGATTTCATCTGGATATGGTGTTCAACCACCCTCCATAAGAGAAAACTCTGATGTGTGGAATGCTCAAAAGAGGCAAGGTCTGTGTGCAGCAGCCCTGTCTGATTTAGCTGAGCACTTTTGCATGTGTTTAAATTCCCTTCTCTTTGAGAGCACTGAAACACTCTGGAATATTTTGCTGGAGAGAGACTGCTTTAAACGTGTGCTTATGTGCCTTGCTGATCAGAATGTGCTCATGTTAAACCTTACATGGGAAAAAAATGATGTTTCTGAACTCCATCCAAGCAGGCACCAGCAATTTTCTGCTCACAGTCACCAATCAGGCATCAGCACAATGGGACCTTGATTGGTCCCTGCAGAGGCTGCTCTAATATAAATGAGAGGGTTTTATAATTCATGAATAACAGCTAAAGTGTTGTCCTATTGCTTGAGAAGAGAAGCATCTAGAAGGAAGCCTAACCTTTGCAACCCCCTGAGTAACTCACTTTCTAGAAACTTTACTAAATACAAATGTGTTTTGGTACCCTCTCCCTCTCTCTCTCTTTCTCTCTCTCTCTCTCTTTCTCTCTCTCTCTCTATATATAAACAATTCCTTCACTATTTAACAGGCAAAACTCAAGAAGATAGAAGGAAAAATCTGCAGCCTCCCCCTGGGCTTTCGCTTGGAAATGGCCACTGGCCAGCTGGACACCTCTTGCATGTTTGCAGAGGAACAAATCACACCCTTGCCTGCCAGCAGGTCCTTCTATTTCTATTGGTTGTCACAGTAATAAATCAATTGTTGCTGCAAAACACAGCTCCTATCCAGCTCGTGGGGAATCTGTAAACTCTCTGCAGCACAAATGTCAACCTCTTACTGGCTGGGCTTTCAGGCTGGAGTGGTTATTGTTTGCCAGTTAGTTATTTGCATTGGAATGAGTAAATTCCATTTACAAAAGCCTTTACCACTTGGACCTGTTTGCCTTGGGAGCAAATGAATTGCTGCTGTACGACATCATCCCTGCCGTGACTCACACAGGGCACATTCGTACTGCCTTGGCTGGAAGAGTTAACATCAGTTGCCAGCTGGACTTCATCTTTGCACACTGGAGTTGTTGTCCCCCTCACAAGAAGAATATTCACATGAGACCTGAGCAACTTGAGAATGCAATAAAATGAGCTGCTCCCATATCTGATAGGACTTCTCTGCACAAAATGACTGCAAAATGTTTCTGATTTGGAAAAAAAAGAGTATAGAGAGAGTATAAAAATCCTCAATGAGCAGCTAGGATCTAGCTGAGGGAGTGTAAGTGAGCTGCTGGAGCAGTTCCTGGCTCAGCCATCCAAGGGCAGGTGGGTGAGGCACCCAAGGCTTTCTTCTTCCCTCCACTTATCTGGCTGCCCTCAGATCATCAGTTGGCAGTGAGCAAGGGGGTGGCAAATGATTGTGTCTGACATTCACCCAGAAGAGGTCTATCCCATCCTATTCCCTATACAGAAAGCCACCATTGCCCAAATACTATGAGGCTCCAAGTACAAGAAACAGGAGAGTAGATCAACATAGGAGAATGCAACATCCTTCCCTCAGCTACATCCAAGGGATGTCAGGAATATATTTTTTTTTTTTTTGAGGGAAATACTGTTTTAATCACAAGGTTGTAGACAGCCCTAGTGTGACCACATCTGGGACTATGACTGGAGCTGGGGTTGTTTAGCCTGGAGAAGAGGAGGCTCAGGGGAGACCTCATTGCCCTCTACAACTACCTGAAGGGTGATTGTAGCCAGGAGGGGGTTGGTCTCATCTCCTGGGCAACCAGCACCAGTACAAGAGGACACAGTCTCAAGCTGCAACAGGGGAATTTTAGGCTTGAGGTGAGGAGAAAGTTCTTCACAGAGACAGTTGTTAGCCATTGGAATGTGCTGCCCAGGGAGGTGGTGGAGTCATCATCCCTGGAGGTGTTCAAGAGGAGATTGGATGTGGCACTTGGTGCCATGGTTTAGTAGTCATGAGGTCTGTGGTGACAGGTTGGACTTGATGATCTTTGAGGTCTCTTCCAACCTTATTGACTCTATGATTAAACCTGCAAGTGCCCATGCATGTACCAGTAACACTTGGCTATGCTGATTAAGTCTGCCACATAATAGCATGTACCTCCCTGAAGAGCTCATGGCCCTCAACTTGCAGGATTTTTATAAAGAAAATAATCACAGTATCACAGTATCACAGTATAACTAAGGTTGAAAGAGACCTCGAATAATAAAGTCTTACTCAACATGACTAAAGAAGTTGCAACTATTTGCCAGCAAACTGGCTGTTTGCTGAAATCCCCACATAGGTTAGAGCAGCTCAATAGGTCACAAGCAGCCACCAAGGGAAATAAAAGCTAGCTGACTGGATTCTTCTACATTTCTTACTGTTCCTGGGTAAATGAGATTATAGTAATCATAAAGTGGTGGTGGGGAGTGAGCTAATCTGGTAGGCTTCCTTCTGATGTTTCTGGGCTTATCTTGTTCATCCAAATTGGCACATTTTGTAGACTAAAATGTAGGACTTTGTGCAGCAAGGCAAAGAGTCCAACAGCACTGATTCTTGGGCAGTCTGCAGTTATAAGTGGAGTACAACAAACTGATCTGAAGTTCCAAATTTCAACCTAATTCACTGTTATACCAAGACACATGATGATCCCTGAGGTCCCTTCCAACTCTAGCAATTCTATGATTCTATGATATTCTGTAATGATGGCAGCTGCCACAAAATGTGAAGGATCTGTCTGTACAGCAGTCCTGTGATAGCAAGATGGCATCTGCAGCTGTGGTGGGAAGGAAAGGGCCTTGGAGTAGGCTAAAGGACTGGAAATGTGCCTTAGGTGAGGTTTTACACAAGGACTCTCACCTGCAGCCCAGTGCTACAGCTTCTAATTTGCTCGGGGAATGTATGAGGGACTTCCTTGCACTTCTGTGTGTGTGTGTGAAAACACTTTTGCACAAGAAAATCTTGAAATCATAGAATGGTGTTGATTGGAAAGGACCTTTAAAGGTCATCTAGTCCAATTCCTGCCCCTGCAGTGAGTGGGGACAACTTCGACCAGATTGGGTTGCTCAGACACCTGCCTAACCTGACCTGGAATGGTTCCAGGATTTGGGCTTCTACCACCCCTCTGAGCAACAATCAATTGATGAGATTGATCACCACTGAATAGCCAAACAGGGAGGGTGATGGATATTTGGGATGAGTGTCTCTGAGTACTTCTTAATTATTTTTTTTTCAGGGACTAAAATGAAAACAACTCTTTTCATCCTTTATTTGATCCTACTGCTTTCTCTCCTGTTCAGACAGTAGCACTGCTGTGAGTTAGTAGGAAACAGTAGTTTCTTCAGGGAAAGACAACCAGCTTTCAACTGCCAGCTCATTTCCTTGCTCTGAACCAGGTAACAAAAGGCAGACACTATCCCAGTAGGCCTCATCCTTTGACATGAAGGGGTTCTTCCAAATCTTTAGTCCTTAATGAAGCAACCCTTGATGTAACTAAAAGATAAAAGAAAAGCAATTCAAACCAGTTTGGATTTGGAGTTCTTAAACCACTTTAAGGCTTTTCACTGTCCTGTTTTGCCAATCAGTGTCTACCAATGAGCTGGAAATCAAAATCTCCCACTGTTGCTGGCAGTGACTGCAACACAAATGCAACCCTGAATCAAAGTAAATTATTTTTTGGTGAAAACTGATGTGGTGGCTTTCATAGAATCATGGAATCAATGAGGTTGGAAAACACCACAATGATCTTCAAGTCCAACCTGTCACCTAAGACCTCATGACTGCTAAACCATGGCACCAAGTGCCACGTCCAATCTCCTTTTGAACACCTCCAGGGATGGTGACTCCACCACCTCCCTGGGCAGCCCATTCCAATGGCTAACAACTGTCTCTGTGAAGAACTTTCTCCTCACCTCAAGCCTAAAATTCCCCTGGTGCAGCTTGAGACTGTGTCCTCTTGTTCTGGTGCTGGTTGCCTGGGAGAAGAGACCAACCCCCTCCTGGCTACAACCACCCTTCAGGTAGTTGTTGACAGCAACTTGTAGACAGGTTTTAGGCTATGCCTTTAAAAATTTAGCTACAGATTCCAAGCAGAAAAGTAGAAAAATATAAATAAATCACTATTGGGTGCAAAAAAGAAAAGAAGAGATTATTCTAAACAAATTCACTGGGTAAATATGTGGAATAAGAGGAGCTGTACCATAACAATTCTTCCCATTTCTTTTCTGTTCTGTTCTTGGCTGTTTCTGCTTCACTCGGGAGAGATAACGTGTTTCTGGCTGGCCTTGGATAAGTCTAACCCACTGCTTTTCTCTCTCTGCTCTTCTCTCTCTTGGGTCAGGGGGTGGAATGGGACAGTGGAACAGCTTCCCTGGTCTTCTTGACCAGGGGTAATTTTGTGTTGTTTGCTAAATGTAAATATCTCTATAATATTGTAAATACTGTACATTTTGTATATATTCATTGCATTCCATTGTAGAGTGTAGATTTTGTTTGTAAATACAGTTTCATTTGCTTCTAACTGAGTTAGTCTGGCTGAAGTTGATCCTAGCGGGGAAACTTCTACCCACCACAACTGGTGAAGGCAGAGCAAGAAACAAATGCCTGGTAAATGGGTCTAATTTAACCATCATTCATTTGAGCACATTTGAATGCAAGGTTTGCACGCAGGTTGTTTATGCTTACAGGATGAGAACTGGGATGTGACGGTGAAAGGCACTTAGGAGTCGAGATGAGTTACTGGATAGGGCAACTGAAACAGAACAGTTCCCACACAAGGTTGGTATGTGATGGCTGCTGCAGTGTTACTAAGGAGCAAGGTGGAGAGGAGGTGTGCCATCATGTGTGATTTTAGAGACTCAACTATTGTCATGATAAGTGCTGCAGGAATGAATTAAGTTCTGAAAAATCTGCCTTAAAATAAAAATAATTTAACTTTTCTCCCTCTCTCTCTCTGTCTTTTTTTTTTTTTTTTCCCCCCTCCAGTTTGCTCAAGGAATGTTTTAGAAATGGCTTGATAAAATACCAGCATAGCAGGGAGGATTCAGGTAGATGGGATATTGTTAGTGCAAAAAGCAGAAGTGTAGCACACTCAAAGCAGGTATGTAATATAACCACAAGGAGTAACTCATTTTGGATGAGCAGACTTTGCCATCTGGACTCTTGGCTACATAGTGTTCCAAAACATGATCATTGAGAAGTCAGTCGCGCAATTGTTAGCATCCATTGTATCTGAGATGAGTGTCCCTTCTGGCCTGACACAGAAAGGGTATATATTTGCCATGTAGTACTGTTGTGTATCTGCCAGTCCCAGGCAAATTTAGGGCATCTCATGGGGTGCTAGACTCCTAAGCAACCTCAAATGAATGGAGCTGGAGTCAACACTGCCATTGGAGCCTACAGGCTTTCTCTAGCAGAGAAGCATCTTTCAGGTGCCAAATACACTGGCATTTATTGTTGACTGAGACCTCAGTATCACTTAGGTTGGAAGAGACCTTTTAAAATCACCTAGTCTACCTCTAGTCAAGAAGGATCAGTTGAAGCATGTTATCCAGGACCATGTCCAGGTAGGATAGTGTGCCTTATGAGGAGAGACTGAGGGAGATGGGTCTCTTTAGTTTGGAGAGGAGGAGACTGAGGGATGGCCTCATTAATGTTTATAAACATGCAAAGGGTGAGTGCCCAGAGGATGGAGCCAGGCTCTTCTTGGTGATGCCCAATGACAGGACAAGGGGCAAAGGGTGGAAGTTGAGGCATAGGAAGTTCCATGTAAACATGAGGAAATTTTTTTTCCCTTTGAGGGTGATTAGAACACTGGAACAGGCTGCCCAGGAGGGTTGTGGAGTCTCCCTCTCTGGAGACATTCAAAACCCACCTGGATGAGTTCCTGCGAGATCTGGTATTGGTGATCCTGCTCTGCAGGGGGTTGGACTAGATGATCTTTTGAGGTCCCTTCCAGCCCCTAACATTCTGTGATTCTTTTACAAAAACCCCAGAGATGAAGAGTCTTCTTTTACAAGAGAGTCGTGGAAGAAGTTTCTCTGTTGCTGCTTGGTTTATAAAAACTCCAAATGATCACATGTAAAGAAAGATGCCTGAAACAGATGGTGCCACAGTCTGTGACACAGGCATGATGTCATGACATTTCAGGCTTCCCTGAAATCAGGGGATGCCCGGATCTGGCTGTGGGAGCCATGCCTCTAAGTCCTGTCCCCCAATCAAGCTAATATACCAAACATCTGTTCCTGATCTTACATATCAAAATAGGGCTTGTGCCAGCTGGAAATGAGACACAAATCAGAAATGGGCTGTGCATTGTAGTGCTGGAACTGAAACAACCATGGAAGCAGAATGGTGACCATCCTCCAAAATGCAAGTGACACTCAGGCAGCTCTGCCAACCTTGACTGCATCCCATAATCCTGACAAAGCAATCAGTCCTCAGCACATCTCTTTCTGTTCTGCCACTGTGAAGAGCCTGCAGCTTCAGCTCCTCAGTCCCTCATGTGAAAAGAGAGAACATTTTAAACTGCGCTGTCATCTCCTGTTTTGGAAATGTAAATTCAAGGCTCTTTCCACAATTACTGGGAACAGAGTGGTTAATGCTTTCCAGCTGATGAGACTAGATCAAGCCTTTCAGAAACCATTAACATTTTGTTCTTACATCCTTCAAAGATATCTAGCTTCCAGGTTTTCATATTGACTCTGGAATGATAAATTACGAACCGTGATTTTCATAAACTAATTCAGCACCTCATTTTACCCTGTTACAATACCCAAAGATTGCCTAATTCTGGAAAGTCTGTTTTATTAACTTTTTTACACAAAAGTTTTATCTAGCCAAGCATTCCCTGGACAGCTTCTCATGCATATTTAAATTGAATGAATGGAAGCTCTGCATAATACTTCTGATGTTATTGTCCTTCACAGGAGCAAAGATCACTTGGTACAGCTGATGACCGAGTTCAGTGTTCTTGCTACAGACAAAATAGCTAAATCATGTGGTAACAATGAATTATCTGAATAAAAATAAAAGAATAACCACCCACAGAACTCTACAACCTATCAAGGTGCACTTGCATGTTCATTATTGAAATAAAGCCATGATTTAAACACAGTGGTAAAATATTTGCAAACACTTATTCCATTATTGCATGCTCATGTTTGATCATAAGTTGAATCACATGAAGCTCAAGTTATGGTATAGTTCCATGATGTTTAGGGCGACACATATGCTCACTGTCATATGTCCTAGTCCTTGCTGTGCCCCTGCATAGAAATAGTGTGACTTCATCTCCTGTTTATTACAGATGGAGTGACAGACACAGACTTTACTGCTGTCAAAACAGCATTAACACTTGGTAGTAGTTAGGTACTAAAATGCCACGAACTTAACCCTTCATCAGACTGTGTGGTATGGTGTTGTATTGCAGAAAAGATACCGTCATCGACGTGATGGTGGGAAGAACAGAAACATCAAAGCTGCACTGCAGTGACTGAAGAACAAATTAATCTGATTCATCACCCTGAAAAAATCCCATCTAAAACAAACCACCTTGAAGAGCCGGCACAGTCACTCCTTTACAGCTAATGAGAAAAGTTAATGTGCATGAGAGAGCAAGCAATTGCCTCTTGACCAGGCTTGATAGGAACATGAAAGGACGTATTGATAGTCAGCATGAAAGCAAAGCAACAGAATAGGTGGGAGTAGTCCAGGGTTCAGAAGGGTAATAGGGAGCAAAAGAATGAAAAGCAGTACAGGGAGAAACACTACAGAAGAGAGAGGTGGAAGGGAAGAGAGGCCTTTTCCATTTTATACCATTCTGCTTTCACACAAAGCTCCATTTTCCACTTTTCTTTTATTCAATGTGATGAAAGTCCCTTTAGTACTTTCAGTTCTACCAATCATTTGCTAAAGACAAATCCAGTTGGAACAGCATACAGGTGTGTGTATGTCTGGATATACACATAGGTATGAATGCAGTCAGCTTTGATGATAAATAAAAAACTACTTGTAAGTACTGTCAGAAAAGATGATGATTTGGCATGATGACCTTAAAAGTCTTTTCCAACAAAAATGATTCTATTCCATTCTAAAACTTTGCTGCTGCTGTAACAGAAGAATCTTTCAATAAATGGATTTAGTATTTGGTATATGTATACATTAGGATATATTTACATGTTTCTTCTTTGTGCCTTTGTACAAAATCATTTTTCTATTAATAGTTACTTGTGCACTTGCAGTCCGGAAAGCCAATCAGATCCTGGGCTGCTTCAAGAGAAGTGTGGCCAGCAGGTCAAGGGAGGTGATTCCCCTCCTCTACTCAGCTCTGGTGAGACCCCACCTGGAGTACTGCGTCCAGTTCTGGAGCCCCTATTACAAGAAGGATATAGACATGCTGGAAGGTGTCCAGAGAAGGGCCATGAGGATGATCAGAGGGCTGGAGCACCTCTGCTATGGGGACAGACTGAAAGAGTTGGGGCTGTTCAGTATAGAGAAAAGAAGGCTCCGATGTGACCTAATTGTGGCCTTCCAGTATCTGAAGGGGGCTACAAGAAGGCTGGGGAGGGACTTCTCAGGATCTCAGGTAGTGATAGGACTAGGGGGAATGGAATGAAGCTGGAGGTGGGGAGATTCAGACTGGATGTGAGGAAGCAGTTCTTCACTGTGAGAGTGGTGAAGCCCTGGAATGGGTTGTCCAGGGAGGTGGTTGAGGCCCCATCCCTGGAGGATTTTAAGACCAGGCTGGGTGAGGCTCTGGCCAGCCTGGTCTAGTGTGGGGTGTCCCTGCCCATGGCAGGGGGGCTCGAACTAGATGATCCTTGTGGTCCCTTCCAACCCCGACTGATTCTATGATACAATGATCTAGGAAGCCATGAAGTCAACTCGTAACAAGCTTCAATCTATTCCCATTTCCCTCAGAATTAGCTTGTCATTATAACTTTACTTTTTCCAGAGCCAGTACAGAACTGACTCACTTAATTGGACAAAATCCAGCACAAGAAGATACTGAATATTTCAGAAAATGAATGTCTATATGTCTTAGCCCTTTAATTTCCAGCTGGGAATTCTTTCTAGTGTGTCCTATAGGAAAAGTCACAATAAAAGGGAGTACATGGAAAATTTTTAATGAAATAAGATCACTGTGCTGTTCTCACTAATACATTATTCTTTCTCTGATTGCTTCTGATGGGATACCTACAGGAAAACCAAGGAAACTGCAGCATGGTCGTGGCTTATGAATGAAAAGAATATTTTTGCACAGGACATGGTGAAAAAATTATTTTCCATTATGACATAATTCCTAATTCTTGAGGAACTTTAACACTTGTTTTAATGGCTACCATGTAATCCAAAGTTATGGATGGCATTATAAATCACTACAGTAAATATCCACTTTAAAACTCCCGTGATATGATAACTGACCTCTGGCTTCTGATCTTACAGTTTAGCAGCGGACAAAAGAGTTAATAGTTTGGTTTTAAAGATCTGTGAAATATAGAGAAACATCTATTCATTATTTAATCAGTTACAAGAGGGAAAAAAAAAAAAGCTGTCACTGCCAAATACTCTGAAATGCACAGAGAAAATGCTAAGTAGGAGTTGCATATGATCATTCCCTTAAAGAAAAGTGCAACTTCTCCATCATTGACATAAGGAGAAAATGTGCCTGTATGTTCACAAATAAGTGTTGAAAGCGCTTTTGGTGTTTGGCTATCCTGGTGGTGGGAGTGGGATCCAAGCTTTCCCCTCCCTGTCTTGATATGCAGAAGCATTTGTACAGGCAAAGGAAGTGGCAGGTGGCTGTTGGCTACAAAAGCTGCCATAAAAGCCTTTTATGTCTTCTGCATGCCTAGCAGACTAGCCCTAGCCAAATCCAGCCTTCTGTCTGGCAACAGGAGAGCTCTGCTTTACAATGGGGATTAGCCCCCTGTTCAGCTCTTGTTCCAGCTGCACTGACACAAATTGCCTTGTGAGCTGGGCATCAGGGATGCCCCAGCTTTCCTCATGTATAGTTACCTGACAAGCTGCCCTGATAATTTGACTCATGCAGTTATTTGTGAAAAAGAGACTGTCATGTATGAACTTTCCTCACTTTAGACCAAGACAGAAATTAAAAGGCAGCTTTTCCTGAAAGGAGAGAGCTCTGAGTGTGATACAAAGCAACCCTAAGCAGCACAGGATAATGGAGCTCCTGCACTGCAGTATAATGGAGCTCCTGTGCTGCTCCTCCCAGTCACTGGGAGGACTTACTGGCATCATCTGCAATTCCTCCTTCGATGGTGAGGGTAAAGTAGAACTCAGATATAACTTTGCAGAGAGAAAAGACAGAGAAGACACTGTGCTTTTCATTTATCTTGCCAGCCTGAGGACTTTAGAAAGAGATATTTATTTACTTACTTATTTTTAATGAGCCTGGAAGCAGTTTTAAACATCCCTGCTTCCCATACATGCTTGTGTCCTGTCCTGATAAGTCTCCACCTGCTGTTACATGGGATGCTGAGATGTTCAGCCTCTCACTGAGGGCCTTCACTGGCTTGCTAGTAACAGGAAGCAATTTCAAAGCCTTTTTTCATGCACTTACTGACTTTCACATCACTCCTCTAGAGGATTATTGGTTCTTCATATAGTGACTAATGATGTTATCAGTTAAGAATTCATTCATCCTGAAAAATGTCTGCCATCAATGGAGTTCAACAAAGAAACTGAAAATAAGACATTATAGAAAAAGCAAGCATAATGTTCTAATGAAATGCTAAGAAGATAGTTGTTATTACAGGGAATGCATCTTAGGGAATGAAAATAGATTTTGCTTTCTTAACAGGTTAGCTCAATGAATAGCTGGAGAAAGGAATGGTATAAAAAAGTCCAAGTGACAACACTTTATTTCTGTGCTATTATTTCTGCAGAACTCTGGTTCTGATATATTAAGATATTGACAAACTTGGTGAAGAGCTGGAGGGAGCTGGGCTTGTTCAGACTGGATGAAGCTTCAGGAGGGCCTCACAGCAACATGACCCTGCCTAGCTGGAGGGTTGTCAAGGGGCTGAGCTGGGCTTTTCACAACAGTGCACATCAGGACAGTGAGGGGCAGGAGTCATAAATGGAAAGAATACATTCCAGCTGGACATAAGGAAAGAAATTTCCCTGAGGATAGTCGGGCAAATGATCTGGCTGTGGGCAGAGCTTGTCCAGTTTCTATCCTTGAAGGGTTCAAGACCCAACTGGATAAAGCCCTGACTAGTCTGGTCAGATCTCACAGATGATCCTGATTGGAGCAGGTTGGACAAGGGCTACTAGTGGTCCATCCCAAAATTACTGTCCTTCTCATTTGTCTCATTTGTAGACAAGCAAACCCCCCCCCCCCAACCAACCAAAAAACCCCACCACCACAACAAAAACAGCAACAAAAAACAACCAACCAACCAAAACAAAACATAACCCCAACCAACCAACAAACAAAAGCTTTCCTGAAAGCAAAAGTCAGTTATTTCATACAGAGTATTGTGTTAAAACTACCAGAGCAAAAACTAAAACCTGTGTGGAAAAAGGACAGCAGAGATTCCATTTCTGGGATGAATGATCTTCTCATGAACAATTTAATAGGTAAGATTTGTAACTTCTGTGCATGGGTCTGTTGTCATCTTAAATGCCATTAAACCTCAGTGTCAAAATGCCTATTAAGAAAGTGGCTGCTATTGAGAAAGAGATAATAAAAATCAAGTAGATTGATGAACTCTATGGGAAGCCTCAGTCCAGAAATAATGAAGCTCATAAACTGAACTTTGTCATTTACATCCACATTCTAAGTCAACCGAGCACTTTAATACAACCAGTTTTGGCCAAGAGCAATTTACCAGCCATGGAAAGCATCAATCAGAACTTAATAAAGTTTTGTATACATTCACAGAATCACAGAATGTTAGAGGTTGGAAGGGACCTCCAGAGATCATTGAGTCCAACTCCCCTGCCAAAGCAGGCTCACTTAGGCTAGTCCATGCAGGAATGCATCCAGGCAGGTTTTGAAAGTCTTCTGAGAAGGAGACTCCACAACCTCTCTGGGCAGCCTGTTCCAGTGCTCTATCACCCTCACTGCAAAGTAGTTTCTCCTCATGTTGAAGTGAAATCTTTTATGTTCAAGTTTGTACCCATTGTTCCTTGTCTTATTTCTGCACACCTGGCAGTAATAATTGGCCCCCTCTACTTCACACCCACTCCTCAGGTATTCATGGACACTGATGAGATCCCCTCTCAGTCTTCTCAAGTCTAAAGAGCCCCAGGGGAGATACTCAAGTCTCCTAACCATCCTTAAGGGAGTTTGTAGACAGGCAGATGTTGGTCTCTTCTCCCAGGCAGCCAGCACCAGAACAAGAGGTCACAGTCTCAGGCTGCACCAGGGGAGGTTTAGGCTGGAGTTTAGGAGGAAGTTCTACACAGAGAGAGTGATTGCCCATTAGAATGGGCTGCCCAGGGAGATGGTGGAGTCACCATCATTGGAGGTGTTCAGGAGGAGACTTGATGGGGTGCTTGGCTGCATGGTTTAGTTGATTAGGTGGGTTGGATTAGTTGATAGGTTGGACATGATGATCTTGAAGGTCTCTTCCAACCTGGTCTATTGTATTGTATTGTATTGTATTGTGTTGTATTGTATTCTATTCTATTCTGTTCTGTTCTATTCTGTTCTATTCTTCTATTCTATCCTTGCTGCTCTCTATTGGATTCTGCCCAGTAGACAGAGTCTCTATTGGACTCTATCTTGAACTGGGGAGCCCAAAACTGGTCACAGTATTCCAGGTGTAGTCTCACCAGGGCAGAGCAGAGGGGAAGAAGAGCCTCCCTAGACCTGCTGGACACACTTTTGATGCACCCCAGGATACCATTGGCCCTCTTGGGCACAAGTGCACTTTGCTGTCCCATGGAGAACTTGCTGTCAATCTGTGATATGAGGTCATATATAAAGAGAACTACAAAGTTTCAAATTATGTATCTTTTCTTTTTCCTTCAGAAACACTGAATATCTAGAAAAGAAGGCACTGGACTTTTGGCTTCCTGTAAGTCCATAGAAATCCCTACACAGGCCCACATAACCATTTTGTGCAAAGCAACATGTTCAGATAAAAAGTAGGGATGGGATTTTATGCATGGTAGACACCAAACAGTAAAGCAGCAGTTATAGATTATAAGTAACTTTATGGATTTATAATCACTCCAGAGCCTGCCAAAAGTAGTTGTTTCTGGACAGAGAGAGCTTCTCAACCCACCTGCTCAATTCCCAAAACTAACCATTGAGCATCTGGACCAACATTACAGCAATATGAAAATCACATAATAGTGCCAATAAGCATCCACTAACATCTCTGGCCATTGACTTCTGCTATCATTTCAGAACATAATTTTATTTCAGTTGCTGGATTTTGGAAAAGGATTGAGGAGATAAACTGGTGTCTGAAATACTGATTTGAGCTGAAAACCAGGAGCAGTGGAAAATTCTGTAGCTACTCACAATTATTCCCAGTTGTTTTGAAACAGCTTTGTTGCACACAAATGCAATAAATGTGGACGTGAATCTAACTGATTTTAATCTGTTGTATAATCACTCATCTCTTGTTCAAATGAGCCCCCCCCCCTTTTTTTTTTCATGTAATGATTTCTAAAAATTGCCAGATTTGAGCAAAATAGAAGCATTCTTGGAATATAATTAATCTCTAGATAAAGTTATACCTTTGTGGCAGTTAGTGCAGTTTTCTCATGCTCATTTTGTCCTAAAGAGTCTCCTTTTTCCCCATGCTTCAGAAATGTCACTTCATTTGTTTCCAAATAAAATATTAGTCAAGACTGGATTCTGAACTAGCTGAAGGACTAATTTGTAAAACTTACCATTTTCATATTTTGTGCTCTGAGAGATGCATTCCGCCCCCTTCAGATAAGTCCACTAGAAACAATTAAGTTGTGAACTGCTGAAATGGCTGAAATTGTGAAGGCCTGAAGCAACCTACATGGGCAATGGAATATTTGCATGTTCGCTGGCCTTGGCTAGGTCTAACCCACTGCTTCTCAGAATCACAGAATCACAGAATCACCAAGGTTGGAAGAGACCTCAAAGATCATCAAGTCCAACCTGTCACCACAGACCTCATGATTAAACCATGGCACCAAGTGCCACATCCAATCCCCTCTTGAGCACCTCCAGGGATGGTGACTCCACCTCACTCCACTCCTCTTTCTCTCTTGGAACAGGGTGGGTAGGGGCAGAGGAATGGCTTCCCTGGTGTCTGACCAGGGGAATTTCATGTTGTTTGCTAATTGTAAATACCTGTATAATATTGTAAACACTGTATATTTTGTACATATTCATTGCATTCCATCAAAGAATGTAGATTTTTGCTTGTAAATAGAGCTTTATTTGCTTCTAACTGAGTTGGTCTGGCAAAGTTAATGCTTGGGGGGAAACTTCAACCCACCACACCACCTTATCTCTTGGTGGTTTCTTTATTCCTGGACTTCCTCAAGAATCCCACTGCTGCTCAAGAAGATAGTATTTTGTAGCTCTTTCTACAGATTGAACCGAACATTTCCCCACAGACCAGGAGCAAAATGCTGGCAGTAAGATAAGATCAGCTTTCCATGAAAAGCTTCCACTCAAACATGAGCTGGCTGGGGATGATTTTTAAACCACTGCAAAAGTTACAAAGTATTTATTCTCTTTCAATAGCTAGTTTCTTTTGTGTTTGTTTGTTCTGTCTTTCTGTATTCTAGTTTAATTCTTCCCTTATTAAAGTGGCCTTTTTCACTATTCTCTCTCACTTGATAACTGGAGATAATCTGGCACAATTTTCACACTGGATTATACTAATATCCATCTTGAAGGCCATGCCCACCCTCAGGTGCTCAGGTGGGTGCTGGCAGATGAATCCTCAGTCCCCAGACCAGGATGTTCTCCAAGAAGTTGCTGGTTTGGGTAGCTGGTGGGTGATGCAGGTGGTCACCAGGCTACTTTGCCTTCACACTGCAGTGTGGCCACCTGTGTTGGCTACTCTGCAGTGTACATGAGTGTGTAAAAAAGAAAGACTTAACAGCCAGTCCTTGGTAGATCACAGGATCCAGCTATGAAATCATCAGCAAGCCCACAGCAAGGCCTAATGTTATTCCAGAGACCAGAGCTCTTAATAAAAAGAAGTGATCACTTTGCTCCTGTCCACAACTGTAATCCATCAGTGGGATGATTGTGCCTGCTGCCAGTCTGGCAGATGCAGCTGACCTGCTTCCCTGGCATAGGACAGTTGACCATGTATGAGCTACTGGCAGGACACAACTTGGCAGCACATCAAGCAGGTGTGAGATGTGAATGGAACGGAAAAACAAGTGATGCTGCCTACAAAAATAACTGTGACTTTAGTAGATCTAAGGCAGGCTCAGGGGTGACCTGCACAATGCATAGCAATGATTTTAAGGCAGCAGTAACAGGTTTATGAGCATGTGCTTCACAGGTGCACACTGGGCAACAGGTCACAGTAGCCCTGGGAACAAAGGATCTGGAAAAAAAACTTAGAAATGGTCTATTCTACATCCTCAGTTTGCAAGGTTTGAAGTTGTGAAGCAGACGTAACATTAGGGCTCTGTGTTCATTTGCTTCAGATTACAGTGAAATATAAAGATAAGGCTTAGTTTCATGGGAACTGTGTCTGGCTGGACCTCTACCAGCTGCCTAATGTGCTTACTTAAGAGTGATGCAGGGTAGATTAATTTCAAAGTAACTTGTTTCCCATTACTGTTTTACGTGCATACCAGAGGAGTGTTGTGCAGACTCAAGGAGAAAAGATACTGAGACTGCCAAAACAGCTGTTAAGAACTGTAATAGAAGCAATTCTTTGCCAGTGTTGTGCCCAAATGCAAAGTCAATGCTGGTTAAACTACACGTAACAAACATGAAAGTGCACAAGGTCACTTGTAAGGATCCTAATCTTGTGCCCTCTTCCTGAAGGAAGTTCAAGTTTCTTACCATCTGTAAATGACAAGAGTTATTTTTGCTGCCTCAGTTTCACACATCAAGCAAATTTGGGTTAGGGAGGGAGGCAGGATGAAGTGGCCATCTATTTCCTTGCTTTGGAAATCAGGACTTGGTGTCCTCACTGAGGTGAACAAATGGATGTTCCTTTGTTACAGCGTCAGACTGGAAAAGTAAGCTGTCTAGGCTAGTAATTAGCCCACACATCCTTACAAATGTGGATTTATATGTGGAATACCTGATTCTAGCTTTGAGAGCCAGGGGTGGTTTGGCTACAGATATATCCTTGTCTAAGGGAGTTGAGTGAGGCAGGGGAAGCAGGTCAAGTGATAATATCAAGAGAAATGCTTTCTTGGCTCATCTCCTATTCTTCTCTGTTCAGATTCACAGCACGCTTAACTGGGTCTTTCCAGCCCAGGGCAACAAACCTGATTTATAATATTCTTAATTGCTTTTTCTTTTCTTCTTTCCTAGCTGGCATATGGATTTGTACCATATAAGCCATGCTTTATGTTGTGGCTGCAAGAATAATAGAACCAACATTTACAATTTTTGTTTTATTTTTTATTTTCTGCTCTGTGCACATTGCAAAGGAAGTTCACTAAGTAGCATTTGCTCTGTCTTTATTTTCAGTCTGAGCTCTTGCCTAAGATCAGAAAATATTTCTGATGCATTTTCCTTGCTTTTATTATACAATGTCCTGAATTCTCTCTTTTAATTGCCACAAAGAATGCTTTTTGGAAGTAAGCCAACCTTGCAGAAACTTTGCTATGGATGTAGAAAGGCAAAGAATATTGTGGGACAGCACATGGCAAAGCTTGTAGAGTTTCCCAGCACAGATAAAAGAATATGACTTCTATCACATCTCTCAATCAAGAAATACATACATCTGAGGCTGGATATAATGAAGATTTTTGTTATAACTACCTGCCTTTGGAGTTAAGCTAAAGAGTCAACTCAAAGCCTCACAGTCAGTCATAAAGTTCATGATTTGAATGTCTACAGAATCAACAGAAGTCCTTTCTGTCCTCTTGCTGTTTTACTGGATTATGGAGAAGCATTTCAGAGTCATATTTGTGCCCAAAATTATGGAATGAACACAATATCATATCCTCTGAAAAGTGGATCTGACCAAGAAATATGAGGCACATTCAAATTCAAGTTTTAACCTGCTAAGTGTTGGTGTATTACCCTTGGTGAAGGAAAAGATGGGTAGAACTGACTTCAAGAGATTCTAGTATGAACTCTATCAGTCCACACACAGAGAAGGAAAGCTATATTGTTCCTTCTGACAGGGAGGGTCATTACCCTCTGGTTATTATTTAATGTTTTAGATAAAAGTTGCATTCTTTTTTTTCTGAGTTAATTTCAATATTGCATAGTCGTGTCCTCCTCAAATATTGTGCTGTGGAAGGAAAAACCAAATGGTCTCCTTTACAACCCTCATAAAGCTGCACATGGAAAAGCAATGCACAAATGCATGAAAAGCTTGGCTTCTCCTTGCAGAATGAAACTCAAGAGAAATGATATTTCCACTAGGCTGACTTTGATTTTAGAACGAGGAGACAGTCACAGCAGACAGCACGGAATGCTATGGTACACCCCAAAGAAGGCTGTAAGAGAGCATGAAATTAGTTCAGCTTGTGTTTGTGATAAAGAACATTAATTTAAATATACTTTCAGTGTGGAAAAATCCCCAGACTGGGACCATTTCAGCTTTTGAGCAATACAACTACTTATGGCTGTGCTTATGGAGCTGTAGTAGAGACAGCTAGGAGAAAGCAGTACTGCAGTACTCGGAGACCTCCCAAGGAAGATACAGGGTGTGAACCATCTGTGGAGACCTCAGTGTGTCAGGATATCAGCCTCAGAGTGAGTGCTGTCTCTTAAAATAAGAGCTTGGAATCACTGGACTGCCTTTAAGGTCATCAGTGTTTTATAAGCTCTTAGTAAGTGACTTATGAATTCAGACCTTTCCTTAACACATTTCTTCAATTGTGTAAATCCCAAGGCTCCATTCCTAGACAGGCAAGCTGGAAGTGTATGTATGGGTCAGAAGAGACAGAGTTCCATTTGCACCACTGGAGACAGAAGCACCAAATTCAATGTTCACACCCAGATCCACTACTAAGTAATATCAAGGTATTTCATAAGGGAGTTGATTTTGGGTTTAACCATCTGTCATGGCCTGTCTGAAAAATGTGCATTTTCTTTATCTTCATTGCTGCTATATTCTTTGCAGACACTTGAGAGCAAGCAAACATATACCCAAGTTTTCCCATGAAATCACAAAGATCTGCTCTTGTTCCTCTCCTTTTAAGTTGTCAAATGCTTCATTCAAATTTGTGTTGGCTTAATGTCAATGTATAGGCAGAGAGAATGTATTAACAAATAATTACCTACATTTCTATATTTTCTGGTGCTATTTTCCTGCTTATCTTCTCTGGAAACAAAGGTGTTGCCAACAAGAAGATTAAAGACCAGCTGCTGATGGCTCACAGTTGCTCAGAGCCTCTGCCTCCCTGAAAAAAGGACTATAAAAACATCATGAATCTATCTTCATTGCCACTTTGTACAAGGTGGCAGGGACTGCACCCTATAACAGCTGTTTTAGGCGCCCTGGTAAATCTGAAGCTGGCAAACTTTATCTTCTTAAGCAGCGATGAGAAGAAACCCAGGCTACTTTTAGCTCAGTCTCATGCATCTCTTGCAGTTCACATGCCAGGTGCTACATGGGGCAAATGAAGAGGAAGGCCTTTGTTAGACCAACTTCAACAGCAGGAGGACCCAGGAATGGCTCCATTCACTGCCACATTTTGGGGTGTCTATGGGAAAGAGAAATACTTGAAGGCACAGTTAGCAATGGACATTGCAGCACTCTAACAAATCCAAAATTCCTCAGGAATAGGATGAGAGGGCAAGAATTTCTATAAAAAGAGGAAAATAAAGCAATCATCTAGTGAGTCTCTCATTCAACTGTCAAATGCAAATCCCACAGCTGAAGAAAATATAAGTGAAAGAGGTTTAGTGTGTGCTGATCTTAGCACTGTCCCTTCAACCTTAAAATATGGTTTGCACAATTTTCTTGGCACCATAAATTTATCTCAGATCACTTTTTTTCTTGTGTTTATAAATTCCTTTTCTTCCTACTGGAAAAGTTAAGTGTTTTCCACACTGCTACAGAACAGTAAACACGGACTTAAATCCACCTCCCTCTGATAGTTAACTGTTTTGCAGGATTATTGCTTCAGTTTTATTGTACTAAAAGGGGGGTGAAGTTCAGTCAGTAGAACATGTAATTAACCTTGTCCAAGAATATACCTAACAGAATCTCTATACTTTCCCATTCTAGTGCCCAGGAATCTACAATTATTATGGTTACTTTTAAATAATAACAATTCCTACCAGGTCTAGGTAGTCAAACCATCCCAGACATTTCTCTTCAAGATTTCTTAAGCAAAGTGCTCAGTCTCCTTTACAATGCACAGCTTTTCCATCTCCCACAACTACCAATGTGCGCACACATATCTCCTGCTGTTCAAAGCATGTGTCTCACAGAGCTATTCACAGGAGAAGAATACTCTGTTCTTCTAAAGTTTGTCTCTTCCTCTGTGAAAACTCCTCTGCAGCAGGGAAGGCATTTTTTTTGCTTGGTATTAGCTAAAAAATTGTAGTGATATTGAACATTTGCATTTGCATGTATGGCAGCATGACATGCAGAGAATATTGACTAGTATCTTTCTCTTATCAGTTCATTCTCAGCTACTTCAATAATGAAAGACTTGAAGCCAGTTGCTAACTAAGGCTTGTATTTTAAACAGAAAAGCCAGTTAACAATTCAATTCCAGGGTAATGAGCACAGGATTCATTAAGTAAACACTAGGCTACACAAATCCATATTTATGACTCTCTGCAGCAAACAGATATCTAGAGTAATGCTTTGCAATAAATCACAAGAGGCAAGACAAATGTTGCATGGGGAGAAGGTTAAGTATATACCACAGAAAGAATGGTGACTCTGTCCTGTCCTCCTGGTAAAAACATGAGGAAAAACCACACTGAACTATTGATGAGACTGTCATATTGATGTAGACAGAGTGAGGCAAATGTCATAACGTATTTTGTAAAGCACTCTACATTAATTGACAAACAAGATGTTCCATTTCTCCACTGTATCCAGAGGATTATTGTTTAAAAAAATAATTGAATTGAAACTGACAAAACCTATTACCAAAAATTACTTGAAGATATTTCCCCCCCAACCCGGCTTCATATTCTCTCTCGGAGGAGGATTCAAGGTCTACAAGATCCTTGGCAGCACAGCAATTTTTTTGTCACCCTTTCCATTTGGAAGTGATTATTTGGGGCAATGTAATTAGAGGTTTTTGCATACAAACAGCAGGCATATGTGATTGAAAATTTAAACTGGGAGATTTCAGAGAAAGGAGTGTGCTGTGCTCAGCTGAGCCATCAAAAAGATTTCAAATCTGACTTTTTCTTTCTTTCCCCTGGAACAAAAGGGAAAAGATGTGCCATGATTGCATGTTCAAAAGGTCCAAAAGCAGAAATGCAGAAATAAGAAAGGAAACAAAAGAAAACACAACTAAATCAAAGTCTCATGACCAAGCCTTAGAAATCAGTTTTGCCTCACAGAAGCACAGGCTACAGCAAAAATTAAAGAGTAGGGTGGAAGTAAATGCAGCTACCACTTCAAATTTCTCATTGCATTTATATACTACATGCTATGCAAAACATGGCTGTAGGAATTGTCTCTCTCACCTCCTGTTTTGTTTGTTTTATTCCACTGATGGCTGAATGCGAAATGCATCTATGTAATGCCTTGTGTCATAGACAGAGCCAGTCACAGCTCCTGGATATTCCTGCACTGTAAATAGTAAATGGCTTTCCAAAGGAAGGTGCAGAAGTCTTCCCCTGTTCCCCAAAACATGCACTGAGTTTGTGATTTCCTAGAGATCCATAACCAACATACAGCAGGCTCTGCAAGTGGAGGGCATCTGGGAAACATGCAATATACCTGAGATTGCTCTCCTTCCCTTCAGCTATTTTAAAAGCTGTAGGCTGACCCTTAACAAGCAGCTCCAGGCACCTCAGGCTGGAGAGTGGAGAGAACTGAGATGATTTGCCCTCTGTAATGAAAATAAAGGGAGCATGACCAAATAGCTAGGTAGAGGTAGGTAAATTTAATTTTCCCTTAAAATGGCTGGAGGAAAGGACTTTACCAAGAGGCAAAGATAAATATTACTCTCCTGTGTAAATCAGAAGGATTCCATGTGTACTGCAAGCAGTGGGAGAACAGAATTGTTTTGTTAATGGGGAGGTTTAATTATCTTCTGTAGATAATGTTCTTATGTATCAGTTATTTCCCTAGCATACATGGTTCATTAATATTTAATTTAACTGAGAATTTAGGTAAATTGTCTTTGCCAGCTTATGCCTTGTAACTTAATCAACATGCACTTACAATGCTTGCCTAGCATGTAAGTACAAAACCTCTAAACTATCTTTCCAGATAGCTGAATCTTAGCTGAAGTTAAAAAGTCCCAGTACTTTCAGCAGCAGCAACTGCTCCGTGAATTCAGAAATGTGTTTCAAAATGGATGATGCTGATAGTATAATCCATCATATGTACTGAATTAGGTCAACATAAATTGTAAGAAGTAGCTGGAAATTTAGATATGACTTGTTTACCCTGATTTGTACAGTGGAAGGGGAATTTTGTTAATTTAAATGTTTTTTTTTTCCCTGTCATTAACAGAAATAATGATGTTTATTTTCCTATGGAGTTGTATAGAAAAGAGACTTAATGGAGTCCTTCCCTCTTGTAATCATTTAATCTGTGTGGTTGGCCAGCTGCATTATTAAATAACAGACAAAACAAGGAAATGCCTGGAGACAAACTGAGTTGAACATCTATTATATTAACTAGTGTACATGTAAAACAAACAATATTCCCCATGTCAGAAAGCCCACAATCTGCAAGAAAACACTTAAAGAGAAGGGCACAGAGAACAACTGTGTCAACCTAAAGGCTGTCAGTTTAAAACCAAAACCTTCAGTGATTTTTAATATTTTGCAGATATTTAGTCTTAAATCCAGAGAAGTCAATGAAACATTCCCATTGACTACAGCAGGCAACTGACCTGGAAGGAAGGAATTGGGAAGGAAGACATTCAAAGAATCATAGAATATTAGCAGTTGGAAGGGACCTTGAGAGATTGTCAAATCCAACTGCCCTGCCAGAGCAAGATCACCTAGAATAGATCACACAGGAACATGTTCAGGTGGGCTTTGCATGTCTCCAGTGAAGGAGAATCCACAGCCTCTCTGGGCAGCCTATTCCAATGCTTTTTCACCCTCACAGTGAAAAAGTTTTCCTTTATGTTCACATGGATCCCACCCCAGCCTCCTCTCCTCCAAGCTAAGGAGACCCAGCTCTCTCAGCCTTTCCTCATAAAGGAGATGTTCCACTCCCTTCAGCACCTTTGTGGCTCTGTGCTGGACTCTTTCAAGAAGTTCCCTGAGGGGGTCAGAACTGCACATGATATTCCATATGTGGCCTCACCAGGGCAGAGTAGAGGGGAAGGAGAATTCTCTCAAACTACTAACCACACTCCTCCTAATACACCCCAGGATACCATTCTGAAGGAATTAAGCAGCATTTCCCTTCTAGCTATTCTGAAAAGCCTACTTTAATGTTATCCTAAAGAGAGCAAGTCCTTTTCATTTGATTTAAAAAACATATATCAAAGCAATAATGTGTAGTTTGATCTCAGCATGACAGAACATCTTATCACTTATTTTTCATTAAAAAAACCCCTTCCAGCTAATAAAAATCCTATTTTCAAAGAAACTATAAACTCTCTGCATGACCATTCCATACAACAGCAATAATTTTGGTTTTATTTCTGAAGGGATGATAAATTGGAGCCTTTCATCAAATACCATTTGTCTCCTCTTTTTATGAAGAGGAAAATAAGTAATTATCAGTGTAGTTCTGTGATCAAGGAGCTGCATAAATTTGCAGTAGAAACTAATCCTGACTAATTAATCTGACTAAATGTATGGTTTAGAATAACCCTCAATACCAGCAGTCCTTTCTCAATCATTTACTTTTATGTTAGACTTTCCTCTATCCTTCATGCTTGCTCTTTCAATTTGTGCCCAGAAGAACCATTTTTACCAAGAAATGTGGCGATGTTTTGTAAATACAGCCTCAGGTAAAGAGAGACAAAAGCAGATGCTCTATTGATCTGGATGAGTACATTTTCATGAGAACAGGTGACCAGTGCCAACAATCTCTAGGAAATTTGGTGAAGTACAGTGGTTTGACACTGGGTTTTTATTGAATTGCCCACAAATTTCTTTTAGCTGTTTCATTTTGAACAGTTTTTTCTGCCATTTTAGACCTTCATTCCCTATGTTCATTTTGTTGTCTTAACTCCCCAGATTCCTCCAAGATGGGCACATAATGCTGGAAGGGCCTCAAATGCACGTGCAGAATGAGTGACTTTAATGTTAATGGTAAATCTACTACTTCATTGCTGTGCTGTTCAAGAGCTCTGCCATGTCAGGTTGTGCTTATGTTGCCTTTCACCCCTTGAGCCCAAACTGAACCTTGGGACCTAACACCATGGTCTGTTTAAGGAACCACCAACTTATCTGACAAATTCTTCATTGAGGGATCAGTTTTAAAAAGCCAAACAACAACTTAAAGGTGTTTTAAATGCTAAGGGCAAAAGTAGCTGTGTCAAAGTCTAGCTATTTCAGAAACAGTCTCTCATTGAGAGCTGAGTGCCTCTGAATGCTTCTTTTATTTACCCTTCAACAAGCACAGAACTTGTCTAGCACACTGGAAAATCTGCAAGGCCCATACAAAAATTGTCGTCGAATGTGCATGGTAAAGAAGAAATAAAAAGCAAGAGCTCAGCTGGAGACAAGTAATTTAATTTAGATGAATTAATTTAGATAAATATTCCCAGCGGTATGTTATGCAGAAATGCATTTCCTATGATGTCTGGGTTAAGAGATTAGCAGAAAAGGTTGAACCCGTTGACAATTAGTGAAACATTGCATCTGCTTGTCATTTGTATTCCCCAGTGCATCAGTTTTTCCTCCTGTGTCAAGAATGAAAGATTATTTGGGCTGTTGTTTGTCAGTCACCTTCCAAGATTTTGAATAATTGTCTTCATGCAAGCTTCCATGTATGGACACCTCAAACATTCTTCCCTGAGTTATAAATATGTCAGTACAGCCCATTCACACCAGAGAAATCATAGGCTCCTGGTTCACAAACAGGATTTAAGCAAACAGAAAAAATAATTGGAGAGCTTCTCAGAGATTTCAGCTCAAATGCAGACATCTTTCCATGTGCAGCCAGCTCTTTGAGGCACAGTGACCACGAGAGTGTCTGAGATCAAAAGAGTGTGGTCAACCCAGTCTGTCACAGATCCTGCAGCAGCTTGATTTAGGGATTGCAACCATTTCTTTCCATTGCATCTGCAGGGAGCCAGGAGCTGGAACGTCAGAGTAGATCCTCCCAATTTTTCACTTGAACTGAGATGCTGTGTTAGTCAGATCACCCAGCTTAGGTACTTATAAGGTGCTATGAATATGCCCCTCTACACTCCTCTGCCAGCTCTGACTTAATCTCTCAAGTGGTTAAACATCCCAGGCCCCTGCACAGCCCAGTGGAGGTCCCTGTGTCTAGGGCTCCCTTGCCAGGAGGAGCCATGAGTCTCATAAACTGTAGGCTTTTATTTTGAGGTTGGGGAAAAGAGCTGGCTCTTGCTTGTATTAATGTGGACAGATAGTAAATTAATGACAATATTCAAAGCTGGTTATGAAGAAGACTGTTGTTGGAGCAATTATTATTCTAAATTGTTTTGGAAGATTTAGGGAAAGAGTGTGCAGAAAAGCAGTAATGTCAAAGAGCAAGCATACTTTGGCTATTGAGGTAGCTCCATGTGACATAAAATAAGAGCCAGGGCTTTAATTGGTCATCCAGCTTTCAGAGAATAAGGCTTCTGTGACTAGTTGATGAAAATAAAGCCATTGTCCTGGCACAAGTGTGCTTTACCAATTTTGTTTGAGCTAGCTGAATAAAAACATTAGAAATATTCAGTTATCTTTTGCTGTCTGTACTAGCATGGCAGCAATTTTGGCACCAAGATAAGCAGTTATAAAAGGGATTCTTTGCATTAGCCTATTATCATCAGCTTCTAATAGATTACTGCTGCCAGTGGGAATACAATGGACGCAGACAATCAGGCATATGAGCCCTTGTTATATTCTTCTCTCACAATAAATGTGAGATTATTTATCCTTCCATAAAACAAAGTTAATCTAGTTCACATTACTGTGGGGAGAAGCCCACACGGATACGTGTTGCTGAATGGGTAACTTTGGTACATTCACATCGAGCTTAACTTCTGGTAACTTTCTGCTGTGCTCACCTCTGCAGCTCACCTCACAATAATCTGTGGAGGGTTGCCCTAAATCCAGAGACCTGTGCTGAGAGTATAATTCTGTTAGACATACCACTGTCCTCCAGTCTGTCTCCTTACCTGCTCTGTCTAGGGATCTAGCAAGAGCTGCTACAACCTTGTCATTCCCTTGTTACAAAACAGCTGTATAAGAAACGATTTCCAAACTACACGCTGCAAAAGTTGCTAAGGAGTTTACAGCCCTGAAGCATGAACTATATGAAGCTGTACTGCCCAAACTTTCTCAGCAAAAAGGGCCAAGTTCACAAGTACTGTTAACAAGACTCAAGTCTTTCTAGGTCTACTCAGCTATGGCTTTGCACTTCAACAGCACTTTTGTGTCTCAAAGACTAATTTCCTAATGCAGGGCATGGAAACTCACAAGCTGGTACTTTGATAAACTAACAAACTAAAATTTACATTTCACATTCACTAGCTCACTGATAGTAGACTATAAGTAGGTCTTCAATAAGACTGAGCACCATATGAGAGCAAACTTAACCCTCACTACAGTGGGAATTTCAGTAAGATGCCTGAAGGATATGGTGTGTCCTGGTGCTTTACTCCACAGCTCTGAGTGAAACACAGAAAAGACTCCTAGGTTCAAATAAATAACAAGCAGACATGAGGGTAATTACCAACTTGCACATCTGTAGTTACTTCTCCATGTCCAGTAACTGGCATTTTAGGTGTGATTGTCTCACAAAGCTTATCAGAGGGCAAGAGCTGTTGCTGGTACAGCTGTGGCAGCAGGGATTATTTGGCTGTATGAGGTTGCTCCTGGGGTGCCCTACTCTTTCCCTTTTGTGAAAGTCTCCATACCAGGCAGCAGTATTAGTAAAAATAAACAAGGACTGTCTTATGGAAGTGCTCTGCTCAAACCTCTGAAGGCTTTGGAGGGTTATTGGTAGGAAGCGAGGAGAGGGCATGAAGACTGGGATTTTAGTCCAGATTTAGGGAAACTATGGGAAATTACACCCAAAGTACAATCAAAGAAGGGAAGTGAAGAAATTCTATTATCTGAACTATTTGAACCCACATTACACAAAGGAGTAGAGAAAAATTGCACATCATTTGCTTCTGTCCTGGGAGTGGGGTGGTCTGGATTAGTTTTTTTTCCAGTTTCTTTTGAATCTGATCTTGCATTATCATGAAGCCTATTGTTGGGAAACCCTTCCCAATGACCTGCTCCCAACAAAGAGGAGATAATTGTGGGAGTGGATCAGGGTCCCACCACCAGATTAAAACTCACTGAAACAGCGAGGTGCTCTGACAGATCTCCTCAGTCTTCATAAATTGATGTCTTCGACTGAAAGAGTTTGTGTCCCTCAGAAATTCACCATGATCAGACAGTTTTATTATTGACATGGTAACTATATAGTTCACTGTGTCATCAAAGCTCTTTGACAATTCTGTGACTGCATTGCAGAAAACGTTAAAACAGAGATACTCAGCAATCAGCAAGGAAACCAGTGGTACACTTGAAATCTACCAACAGATCTTGATTCTGCTGTGCTACTACCAAAAGTCTAGAAGACATACAGAAAATTACATTTACCACTCCTTTCCCTGCTGTGTCTTGCAGCCCATGAAGATGCTAAAAATTGCCTTTGTTTTTTTTTTTTTCAGGGAAGATGGCAGTTGCTGATGCTGTGATCACTTCACCTACTTTTACTGATGTACTATTCAGCGCTACAATTTGGTTCTACTAATTAATTCCTCCTACAAAAAACCAGCTGATGAACACCCATTTTAAAAAGTGTGCTTAAATAAGACTGAGCTAGCAGTCTTTTAAGACTGCAGCTACTTTTGATTACTTAAAATAATGATAAGCACCTTAGTCACTCAGTTGCCTTAGGTAACACCGTATAGCACTTGCATATTCTTTCACTACCCATGATTGTAATCATAAGTAACTGAGGAAAAGTTAATTTTTATTCAATTTTGGGGCTCTTTCTGTGCCTCTCAGTACTTCAATTTTCCTCTGCATCAGTGGAAAACGTGTGGTACTAGTAGTGGCTGGAAATGATTTTGTGTGATGTCTAGCTCTTTTTTTCATCCCAATTCTGGCTGCTGTGGAGTCAGGGACTATGAAACAAATAAAGATGATTACATATGAGAGTTTTTCCCATGTAAATTTATGTGGCAGTTACAAAATGAACTTACTTTCTGCAAACTCATGTGGAGCTCTATTGTAGCAAAACTTTAAAAATGAAAGGGTAATACCAAGGGATCCTACCTTGGAAGGAAACTGAGGGACTCAATACTAGAGAGGGGAGCAAAAATTTGGTCAAACATGCTGTGAAAACCTATGTTTTAGTTACAAAAGGAAATACATGAAGGTTCAGTGTGAGCAAAGCTGGAGTAGCACCTCAGCTGCCTTAACAGGATGTCCATGCCTGTGGTGAGAAGAATGATCTCAATTCCCGCTGAGTGGTACCTTGTACATAAATGAGTAGTTGTAAGCTGGTGAACTTAGGTGCCTTGGGAAAGAGTCTGTGAAAATTCAAGGGGTCAGGAGATGCAGAAATATTCTTGTGGGAATGAGCTATAATCCTTTGGTGGTTGTTTTTTTTTCCTAGCAAGAGATTGAGTGGTTGATAGCTCCACCAGACTGCAGCACAATTCTGCACCGTGTCCTGCATTTCGCTCTTTCTTCAGCTTCCACACTATTTGATGGTGTATCTATGACATATTTTGTATTTGTATTTGTAGGTTTCCTGATCTTACTTTGCAAAGTAAGATCAGGAAACCTACAAATACAAAATTTGTCATAAATACACCATCCAATAGTGTGGAAACTGGAGAAAGAGGCTTTGCAAAGTAAAGAAAAGCAAATGCTCATATTGAAAGCAAATTTTGTGTGTGTCTGTGTAGGGCTGGGCATAATGTGCTGCTTTTCATTAATGTTTCATGTCTCTTTATGTACCTCTTTATAAAGACGTGAGGTTAAGTAACAATGGGATAGAATAAGATTAACTTTCATCTCCTGGTCAAATTCCATTTTAGACCATTACATTCTTCCTGACTAAATATCTTTGTAATTTCAATTTGGTACAGCCTATTTCCTATCTTGAACTGCTTTGTCGTACATCATGTGAGCTCCTGTTTTCTCTCCCAGAAATGGATGCACACTGCTAACAGATTAAATGGTCACTGTGCAACTGGTGAGTAGCTGCACAGTAAAGCCAACAAAATGTGCTTGAATTCCTTTTGGAAATAGTACTAAACGGCACACAGCAATAGTGTTTGTCATCAGTATTGAGCAGAGGCAACAGAGTCGGGGCTGGACTAGATGACCTTCGGAGGTACCTCCCAGTTCAAACCATTCCATGATGTTATGACTCTTTGATTCAGTTGTGGGGATTTCTTTGAGAAGACATATTAGGAAGATGACAGTTTGGTACTAAGCCCGTTCAGGTCCCAAGTGTCTCCCTTTGCCAAGGTGCCAAGGCCTTCTTAGTCCAACCACTGAGCATTTGTGGTGCTCAGCCTTGGGGATGGAAAAGGTTATGAATGCTTTCATCATCTTACATAAGCTCAAAGTATTAGTAACGCTGCTATTAACTGTTTAATATGAACCCAGAAACTTGAACTGAGCAAAGAATTTTCTGCTGCCTGCAGATAAGAGTCCTGCATGGAGGAGTACAGTGCAGGAGAAGCTGCCTCCAGCAGTGGAGATTGCAGGCTAATGCACCAGGTTTAATCATCTTAACCGTTTTATAAACTTATAATCTGTTGTTTATCTATTTTCAGGGAGTAAAGTTGTGCTTTCATGTTTGCTTCCTCTGAAGCAATTTCACTTCTTCATCTCAGAGTTGACTATTCTATTAATTATTTTTCTCCATTTAAACAAAAGACATTATAGTTGTGATCATTCACCAGAGTGGAAAAAAAGGGAGTGCTATGCAGCCTACACCAAACATATCTGTGAACATCTTAAAAAAAAGGTAAATCTAATAAAACGCAAGATTTTTGCTATGAATTCTACATTTCATGTTTTATGTGATTCCATTACATTTGTATACAGTCTGTTATGATAAATAGAAAATTATTTTAGAATATCATTTGTTCATAGAAACACAGAGTTGTCAGGGCTGGAAGGGACCTCAAGGATCATCTAGTTCCATGCTAGTTCCATTCTAGTTCATGCTATGTCAGGTTGCTCAGAGCCACATCCAGCCTGGCCTTAAAAACCTCCAGGGATGAGGCTTCTACCACCTCCCTGGGCAACCTGTTCCAGTGTCTCACCACCCTCATGGTGAAAAACTTCTTCCTAATATCAAATCTGATTCTACCCACTTCTAGTTTTGTTCCATTCCCCCTTGTCCTATCACTACCCAACTCCCTAAAAAGTCTTTCCCCAGCATTCTTGCAGGCCCCTTCAGATACTGGAAGGCCACAATAAGGACTCCTCGGAGCCCTCTCTTCTCCATGCTGAATCTCCCCAACTGTCTCAGACTGTTCTTTAGATGAGACTGATAGCACAGTTTCTGTGCCTGTGAGAATTTCAATCAATAAGACAATATTCTTGTCTAGGACTCAAATTTTTTCAAAAATCTATGTGGATTTCAATTTTGTCTTGGAATACATTTAAAGAATGTAATTGCTCTTAATGAACCATGACAAGGAGCTGTACTTTTCATTACATAATTTCTAAGGAGAGATCATAAAAGGAGAGATATTCTTCTACTTCTGACTTGAAAGAATTTCTCTAGCTGCCATCAAGGTGATTGAATCATGTTTGTTCAATGTTCTTCACCCTTACAAACAGAGTATTAATAAACAGCTGATAATTATCAAAAGAAACAAGAAGGAAGCAGATGATTTGCTGTACTTAACAGGGCAACGAATAGTAAATAGTTTAGAGATTTACTAGTAAGTTTTTGCTTTCTATGTATATGCATAGTTTCACTTTTAGTCTACATTGTGTTTGGTCAAAACCTTATATTCATCCAAGTCAATGTATTGTATGAAAATCATGCATTCATGGGCTTTCCTGATACAGGCTTTTCATTTTTCTCACTGAAATATTTTCTCAGATCCTACCTCTCCTTCCCACTGCCACCAGTGAATTCAGCCTTTTATAAACCACGCCAAGTATGGATTATGCAAAGCACCTTGTTTAAAACTGCCGCCCTCTAAAACTAATAGAAACTTGTTTTCAAAGTTAATGAGACTGAGAGTTCTAATTTCCATAGGCAATGAATAGGACCTAATCCTGGTACTTGTTACAGAGGGGATCAGGACTGGGTAGAAGAACCACTAGTTCACAAACTTAGCAGTGAAGTTTGGATGCTAGCATGGTACTGAACAGTGTAGAGATACAGTTTGGTTTGGCCTATTAAATGGGCAGGAAGCACTCAGGAACCTGAAATCCATGTCCAAAACATTCAGATTAAGCTCTTATCCAGATAAGAACACTTGTCAGAACAGGTTACATGTTTCAACACTGGGTTTGGAAATGGATGGACAAGACTGATTTTACCATGAGACACATATGAGAAGTCCAAAGATGGCAGAGGACCTGCATTTCCAATGGCTTTTGTTCACTCTTGCAAACCATAATAGTAATAATAATAGTAACAACATTCCTCTTCCTATTCTGACACAAGATAAAATGAACATTTTGATCTAAACTGAGGTGTCTGTGGGTCCCAGACAGGAATGTGTATAAATAGCCTTGGATTATTCCTCATACAATAACATCTGACAGAGGTAGCATACCAGACTGGCATTTGAAGTTTTAATTTTATCCATGGACTGCGGTCCCCATCCACCTCTATGGCAAAGTAATTTAGGTAATTTCTAAATGCAAGTAATTAAGCAGGTGTAAATAGCACCACAGAGCATTTAAGTGTGCACTTTTCCACTGAGAGCAACACAGTTAAGTGAAATTGTTACTGTTGTCATTTGTAGGAATGAAGCATTCCAGACACATGCTAACACGTTAATTAAATAGTCAAGATTCTGTCAGCATGATTTGATTCACAATATTTCACTTGAGAACAATCAAGATTCACCCATAGATACTTGGTCTTATTAAAAAGGAATATTGAAACTATTATTATCAAGCCCAGTCTACAAGAAAGATATTCACTTGCCAGCTCTGTATTACCCGGATAAGCAAAAGGAGGTATTTTTGTTACTTATTCAGCCAAGCCACTTGGGAACAGCTAAAACACTCAATGGTGTAGGAAGTTCAAAGCAGAATTTGCAGGCGTTATCTTCACATATGACATGTTAGCTTCAATAAGGAAATTTAAGTTAGATGCATGTTTTATTACCTTGGTTATGAGAGGGCTATAGGACTCGGGAAAAACACAGGCACCCCTGGTGCGTCCATGTGGAGACACAGGGCAGCCCACATGGTCTCACACATCCACATGCACAGTCCTAGCTTCACAGGGATGGGATATACTTTTTATTTCGATGTGAATCATTGCTCCAACTGGTAGCATAATGGCAAGACACTGGTACCCCTAAGCAGCAGGGTTTACCCTGCTTCTCAGCTGCTTAGTGAGATGGTAGGACCAAAATCAGATGGTTGATATCTCCTTTGAACTTCAGAGCAGATAGTGGTCCTGTGATCAGAGTAACACCATGCACATCCCAGCACACTGCCTCTTTTGGCAATGAAGATATGGAAGAACTTTAGTTGCGGACCATGCAGTGTTTGAAGAAGGTGATATGCATCTACACAATCAGGCCAAGCAAGGCAGAAGCACCTTTGTGCAGCTGAGGAACTTTGTGCTTAAAGGAGTTGTTTGGTTTGGGGTTTTTTTGTTTGTTTGTTTTTACAATAGCCTCCTGTAATCTAATCAGGCTTAGTACTTGGTGCTGGATAGCTCCTGTAAACTTTGGCTCTGTCTATGATGCACTGGGTGCCCATGTATGAAATCTTGTATCTAACCCCAAGTATTAGCTTTTGCTCTATCCACTGATTCACTAATTTGACTCTCTGACACTGTGGCTATTTGGATTCTGAGGTTAATTGATCTCCTGCAGGGTGGAGGAGTTTTTTATATGCAATAAACCTCTTATAGGAGCCGTTGGGAAACATCTACACATCACACCTGCAATGAGCCAGCCAACATTTTCTCAACATATTCTTCATTTGTAAGCATAGTTGGACCAAAACCTGTTTTAAAGGAGAGGCTTCTTGTCAGAAAGAGGCATAACCTATAAAAGTAGAAAGAAAAGAGAAATTGAAAAGCATCAGGAAGATTTTTGCCAGAGATTTCTGTTGCAGAATTGAGAAGTTTGTGCACTCTCCATGCTACTTTTTCAACATCAAGTTGCATTCAGAATTCACTTGCAAGCAAGAAAAAGAGAAGGTGTCACGTTTGAAAGTTAAATAGAGTTTTCATCTTCTCTTCTTCACACTCATACAATTTCTTATACAATTTCTTAGCCCTACAAAAGCTAGAAGAGAGTAAAAGATTGTGAGTATAGAAAAAGACCTATTTTGTGTTTTCATCCTTTGCTCATGAACAAAAAAAAAGAAAAGATTTCATGTGGAAAGTATTCTTGAGAAAAGCTCTACTTTTCCACTCTACCTATTCATGACACAGGAAAGATCAAAGGAACTGTCAAAAGTTTCAACATCAACAGCAGAGTGAAAAATAGAACCTCGTTTCTTCTGACTTTGCCTCTCCCCAGCATTCTTATTGCTGTCTCTCATCAAACACCCATTTCCAAAATGTTCCCTGATGTTGAGAAAGAGTGGGACCTGGGAAAGGTAGAGAGGGACCTGGCGGGACTGGTTGACAGTAGGCTGAATGTGAGCCAGCAGTGTGCCCAGGTGGCCAAGAAAGCCAGTGGCATCCTGGCCTGTATCAGGAATAGTGTGGCCAGCAGGAGCAGGGAAGTCTGCTCCTGTACTCAGCACTGGTTAGGCCACACCTTGAGTACTGTATCCAGTTCTCCCTACTACCTGAAGGGAGGTTGTAACCAGGTGGGGGTTGGTCTCTTCTCCCTGGCAATGAGCACCAGAGTAAGAGTACAAGCTGCACCAGGGGAGGTTTAGGCTGGATGTTAGGAAGAAATTCTTCCCAGAATGAGTGGTTGGCCATTGGAATGTGGTGCCCAGGGAGGTGGTGGAGTCACCAACACTGGAGGTATTTAAGAAGAGACTGGATGAGGCACTTGGTGCCATGGTTTAGTTGATTAGATAGTGTTGGGTGATGGGTTGGACTTGATGATCTCAAAGGTCTTTTCCAACCTTGTTAATTCTGTGATTCTGTGAGAGAGGTCCTGCAGGGTTCAAAAGGTGGTTAATAATTCCTCTTTTTGCACTGGACTGAAACTTTAATTGAAAATTTCATCAAAATAATATTCCTGAACACTCACTAACACATTGCAGCTGCTAAATTGCCACAGCAAACCCAAGCTAATTTTTTCCCATGACAAATCAAATATTTTTGGTCTCTTCCTCCAGCCATGCTCTTCAGTCACATTTCCATACTTTCTTAAAACAGACCACATAATTTCTTGCCATGTCTTTCACTCTCACCTGATATGATTTTGAGAACTTGTCTTCATTTCTCCAGGGCATTTTTCTGTGTAAATGCAAAACACAGAAAGATGTTCAGTTCTTTTAAACATTTTTGCCAAGTGAAATGTACAAAAGCTAAATGATGAGAAAACGAATGTATTAAATTACCTGTGGAAGGATCAGCCCTTTTTATTCTCACTCATGTTTCTACAGAATGATTTTTTTTTCCACATTACATATTCCATTCTTTTCCAAGATGCTGACAAATTCAAGAATGTAGAAAACCAAGGAAACAAACTATTTACCTTGGTTAATTTTATGCCGTGACTTCATCCCACGCAAAATATTTCCTTGTCCAGTGCTTCCATAATCCTATTTCAAGTTAATAAGGAACAATTACAGTAAACACTAAAACCCACCACACCTGTCTTTTCAGAGCTTTTGAAGCTAATGTTTGGATCTCTACTCCTTCCAGAGTACCATGCAAATGGAACAGAATGTCAGAGACTTGCCTCGTTCCTTGGAAGGGAGCAAGGCTGTATTTTGGATATGAAAGTCTTCAGGAATAACATATTAACTGGCTACATGTGTTCACACAGAAAGGCAAATAAGTCTTCCCAATATCTACCAGGGAAAGCTTAGAAAGGCATAGCTTCCTGGACCTGATCCTACAACCTTTTATGGCCACTTCATTTTCTTTCATGGATCTTTGAGTTAGTAATTTCTTAACTTGTATCACGTCATGTTGCAAACCCTAATTATCTGTTGTTTTCATAGATTTATAGAATGGTTGAAGTTGGAAAGGATCTTGAAGATCATCTAGTTCTAACCCTGCTGCCATGGGCAGGGACAGCTTCTGCTAGACCAGGTTGCTCAAGGCCTCATCCAGCCTGATGCTGAATGCTCCCAGGGAGGAGGGATCCATGACCTCCTGGGGTAGTCTGTTCCAGTGTCTCAACACCCTCACTGCAAAGAATTTCTTCCTTATACGTAGTCTAAATCTACCCTCATCAAGTTTAAAACCATTCCCTCTTGTCCTGTCGCTACAAGTCCTTGCAAAAAGCCCCCTCCCACCTTTCTTGCAGGCCCCCTTCAGGTACTGGAAGGTCTTTGTTCTCTCTATTTTTCTATTTGGTTCTCCCCAAATCTATGGGGAATATTTCCACAAAACTTACCCTCTCCTAATGTCATCATACACAAACCATAACTTTCCATTGCTGCAATTTCTCAGTGTTTGTCATCATGTGGTTGCCATTATTCCTTAATCCTGATTCATCCACTCCCCACTACATAACCACAGCTCAGTTTTCACTCAAAACTGCTTCCTTTACTCTATTTTTAAATCCATTTTAATTACCACCCACATCCAAGCATCACATCATTAACAGCCACATCCTAGCACCAGACAGACACAAACAAGCACTTTTGGCTTCTGTGGGCTGTGACTTTAATGCATCACCACATCAGGGTGGAAAACAGAGCAGATTTCACAAGGTTTGCTCTGGATGCATTTCTTGCAGCTCAGATACCAGCTAAGGTCCTGAAACAATACAGCCCAACGCATTTTAGCTGCTTCGCTGGGAGCACCAATAGAGAGAGATCTCAGCCCCACCAATGCCCCTGCACTGGAGATGGCTCCAGAAGGGAGGGAGAAGTGAGTTGCTCATGCCTCTTCATATGGCTTAGGATGCAGTGGCTCTGCAGCCTCCAGCCTCTAGTCTCTGAAATGTGTTTGCTCCTGTCCTGCCAGGGCAGTGTAACCTGAGATAGCTTTGCATTTGTGGCACTACCACACTACAAATTCAATATTAATTTTGTACCACTGCATACAGTCTGACATAGATATTATTAGCATATTCTCAGCTTTTGCTTGAACACTTATATATAAATATTTACTCTTTATAGGTTTTGCTATCCTATTTAATGCAAACATTTCCCAAGCATTTCCCTTGCATTTTCCTAGCTCAGTATTTCTAGGTGATTTTCTGCCTGTAGCGCTTGACTGCATTCTCTTGCTTTATTGCTCTGTTCTAAGGAGGACTGCAGTTTTTCTTTATTTAGCATGTACTGCAAACTGACTTCTCTTTTCCATGACACTAAGATGTTAAATGAGACCACGACAAAGTCCAATACAAGGACCAATACACAGGGCAAGGCCTAACCCATAATGTATAAACACAGCACAGAGAGGTTTTGAAGTGGCCATGGCTTGGCGCATCATCAGCAAGGGACTGGTGCTGAGCTTTCTACAAAGCCCACAGTGGCACAAGTCTTTCTTTCCAACCTGATTCCTTGTAGTAGCAACTTGTTGCACAGAACAAGTGGACTTGGGTTGACTCAAAATTTTTACCTCTTTCTTCTTTCAGCCCACAGACAGACCTCAGAGCACATCTTACACCAGCAATCTACTGTAAGAACGTCAACTCTTCACTGCTAATCCTCCTAGCTTGCAAATGTCTTTTTCTCTATGTTATTATTTCCTGTACTTAGTGCATAGTAGAGTTCCTTCCTTTCCCCATGAGGTCATGATCTACTTCTCATCGTTTCCCAGTTGATCCATTAGCCATTTGAGAATTCAATTAGTGAAAACTATGTTTATATTTATGCTGTAATTTTAAAATTGCCACTGCCAGTGACATGCTGAAAAAAATGCTTTTACTGAACTAATGAAAATATCATTGCTGATACCCAGTAAACTTTTCCAATACTTAGTTATGGCTACAATAGTTTTTGTGTTGCATTGTCACTTCAGCCCAAAGTGGATGAAGCAAATTATTCATACTGTGATCTGTAAGACCAGTCTAACACCCACCAGAGTCAGTGGAGTCTCTCTGTTCACTTAGGTGAGCAATGGTCCCATGCCACTAAAAAGTACAATTGTAACTAAGCTCTATAGAGAGATAGCAGTGAATAGCCCTGCAAACAGAGGAGCAGTCTTGTTTAATACAGAAAAGACAAAAGATGTTCCACATTCCTCACCTGCAAACTGGTGAGGGAACCACCTTCATGATGACAAAGCTATTAGGAAGGAACAAACTTAACATTTGAGTTGCATGCTTTCCAGTCTCCAAAGTGCAAGCATGGAGCATAGTCACAGCCTGCAGGACTGATGGCCTGACTAACTGGCCTGCTCCCCTTATGCATAGTAACTGCACCCAGCTTTTGATATACGAGTAAGCAGACTGGAAAAAGAAAAGACTGACTGACAGAAAAGCTTTCTTTCACTTTTCCCTTTTTTCTTTCCTTTTTTTTTTTTGAATTTCACTAGTTCTGCAAATGCAGAAAGAAAAAGGGAGTGAGTGAGGGAAGGGAGCTGGCAAGATATTATCTTTAATAAGCAATATGTCGCTTGTCATCACCGAGATCAAAGCTTCACTGCTTGAGGGTGCTTGGGAGGAAATGGCTTTTCTGTGTGGTTTGGCAGCTTCATGCTACTGGCACCACATCTCCGATGAGTGCTGGCATAGAGAACTTGAGAAAGGGAAAATTTTACTCCCTGAAATTTTATTACTCAGAACGAAATGAGAGTAAAGAAGATGAAAACAGAGGCTCAAGACTAACTTCTAGCAGCTGACCAATAAAAAACAAGAAAAAGTTTGTCTACACTGCTGTCGAGGGAAAATTTTATGATCATAACTATCATTAAAAAGCTCCTGAAGACCTGAGGATCTTCATACTTCAGGCACTTAGTAAAATGCACATTACTTCAAAACTGTGATCAGGGCTGCCTGTCCCAATTTTGCTCACAGTGGAAGAGCAGAACTAGATGCTGGAACAAGTCCAGAGAAGAGCAACGAAGTTGGTGAGGGGTTTGGAACACAAGCCCTATGAGGAGAGGCTGAAGGAGCTGGGGTTGCTTAGCCTGGAGAAGAGGAGACTCAGGGGTGACCTTATTACTCTCTACAACTATCTGAAGGGAGGTAGTAGACAGGCAGGGGCTGGTCTCTTCTCACAGGCAGCCAGTACCAGAACAAGAGGACACAGTCTCAGGCTGCGCCAGGGGAGGTTTAGGTTGGATGTTAGGAAGAAGTTCTACACAGAGAGAGTGATTGCCCATTGGAATGGGCTGCCTGGGGAGGTGGTGAGTTGCCATCACTGAAAGTGTTCAGGAGGAGACTTGATGGGGTGCTTGGTGCCGTGGGTTAGTTGTTTAGGTGGTGTTGGATTGGTTGATGGGTTGGACGCGATGATCTTGAAGGTCTCTTCCAACCTGGTTTATTCTATGTATGTATTCTATGTATGTATTCTAGATCTGGCAGTCAATTTTTCTCTTACTGTGAAGATCAGTGCTCTTTATCATCACATCATACACAGAAAGCATGACTCTAACTCATCACTTAAAACAGACAAACAATTGCATTTCAGTGGCCTTCCAGCAGAGAAATTTAGCCTCCATGTTTTGGAAATGCAAACAATGCAAACATGTAGAAATGGCCAAGTGGAAGTAATCAGTTTTACATCTCAGTACATTTCCTGCAACTCTAATGAAGAATCACCATTGTTTATCTAATGGTTAATGAAGTGAATATTTCTAATATATCTTTTCTTCTAAGGAAGAATTTTTTCAGTTGAAATCTCCAATATAAAGAGTATATAATTAGATTATCAAAGGGCAACCTCTCCTCTCTTTGGTACCATTTATTCCTTCACAAAAGGAGTTCTGGAGCAGCACAGCAGCACCAGCAGCACTGAAGAATGCAGCCTTGCCAGGCTGCTGCAAAGGCAGGCAGGGCTGAGAGTCTTACAGAGAATAGAATAGAATAGAATAGAATAGAATAGAATAGAATAGAATAGAATAGAATAGAATAGAATTAACCAGGTTGGGAAAGACCTTTGAGATCATCAAGTCCAACCTATCATCCAACACTATCTAATCAACTAAACCATGGCACCAAGCGCCCCATCCAGTCTCTTCTTAAACATCTCCAGGGACTGTGACTCCACCACCTCCCTGGGCAGCACATTCCAATCACTGGGCCAATCATTCTTTCTATGAAGAACTTCCTAACATCCATCCTAAGAATTAGAAATAGGCCTAGCAAAAAGATTCATATTGCAACACAATGAGAATCACTGCTGGCTGCAAAAAGATTCTCCTGTAAGCAGTTTGCAGGCTGCCAGAATCCCACAGGCAAGATTTTCAACTATCTATTGAAGCAGAGAAATCAAATTTTACTTTCAGGAGATAAGAAGAAATTTCAGACTTATCAGATAATTAATTTTGCATAACAAGTCACGTGCACAGAGTGGAGAAAGCAGCTATTTGCAATTGGGGTGGGGGGGACACAACAAAAGTAGAACTTCTCCCACTTCATGCCTGCAGTCTCCAGAGTGCACTATAGTAGGAGCAGTGGAATAATAGGGTAAGCTGGGGAGAGAGGATGAGAAAGCTGTCATGTTAGAGTGATGATTTTATTCACAGAGTTCTCTTTTACTTTTAAATTCTTAAAAGAATATGATACACATCAATGGGCCTCCTCATTAACCAACTTTAGCACCAGGTTGTGAATACTAAAATAAGCTTTGACTTGCATGCAGAAAAGCTGTACAGATGACAGTTGAACTGACATCACTCAAAATGCAGGATCTCTCTGGACTGAAGGTTTGTATGTCAGGAAATGAAGTCTGCACATGTAACTGGTTCTTGCAAGCCCTTCTTTTCTGAGCACTGCTACTTTCCTTTCTTCCCCTACTTGAAACTTTGTAAATTTACCCTGATAGTATTCAGCTTTTGGACTTGGTTTTGAAGGGTGCTTCCCATAAAGTTGAAGTTTTCTGGTGGGATGAGGGTAAATAGGACTTCAAAAAAATAAAGCTACTTGTTGCAGTGTCTCAGTTTTAAACTGGAAAAAGCTTTATATCATGCTTTAAAATATGCATCTTGTAAATCATTTTTGGAACACACATAAATTGCTTCAAGAAGGCTTTTTTTCCCCTCTTTTGCATGTGTTCAGCATTCCACAGCAGCTTTATTTTGTGGCAGTATGATGATACAGGTCACAAGCCTCCAGATTTTAAACCAGCAATGACTGTTGCTTTCCAACCCCACGAGTTTTAGCAGATGAGAAAATGGCTTAATTATTTTGAAGCCCCAGAGCAGTGACGTTTTACTTGCACCTGCAAAATGTCTGCACATATAATGCCTGTACAAGCAAAAATCCAGTTCTCTTTTCACTCTCCTTTCTGCACACAGAAGCTAAATTTGTGACAGTGAACAGAGCTTCTTGACTTTGGGTTTCAGCTATGTAAAGACCTGTATGTCTTTGCCAGTGAGTCTCTCTGGGTTTCTTATTATTTTCTATTCTGTCAATTTAAATTGTTAGCTTCTTGGTACAAGAAGTATCTCTGACTTATCAAATAATTTAAGTTGTATAACCAGTCACACATCTGAGAAGGCTGAAACCAAAGATTTGCCCAAGGTATGAACAAAAATGAATTTTCTGACAGTTTGCATTCTGTTTCCTGACAATTTCACCTTGTCAATTTAAAACTATAATTATCCAAGTCAAAATAGTTCTCCAGCTATGGTTTACAGAGAAGGGCAATAGCCAGGCTGGGTAGACCCTGCAGCTCCTGCATCAGGATGGCTGGGAGCTGTGACCTTTCCTCCCGCTTCTGAATAAATCCCAGAGCTCATCGCTTATTTGTTTTGCATCTGGGATGGTGAAAGGCATCATCTATGTCTCTCAGAGTAATGGAGATGTGGAAACAGCCTCCAGTTCCAATGGAGAGCTCTGTGCCAGTGCACCACTCTTTCATAAGGTATCTCCATCCCCTGGAGACCTGCTGTTATCACTGCAAGTCTCTGCAGCCTCTAGCCACCACTGTGGCTGATACACTTAAGTAAAGACTCAAAGCCATACATATCCTGCCTATGCAACTACATTAAATCAAATAGCAGCAGAAACCTAGCTTGACTTCTAAGTGATTGATTTTTTGCCTCAAGACTAACATTTTGACTGTATTTGATTATAAAAATAAAATAATTAAGATAAATGCTTTTCTTCTGCCACAAACCTGCTTTGAAGAGTGATGCTTCTTCATTTCCTAACTTGATTTATTCAGCTAATCTACTTGACCTCTTGCAGACCTTCTGATTTTATGTCTGAATGCTAAGAAGGAAGAATTCTTTATGCATGCAAGGAAGCCAGAGGGACTATGAGGAAAACTGAAGTCCAAACCACATTGTTTCATGAGGAAAAAGTAAAATCTGCATTTGTTGCAATGATTGTAACAAAGGTCTGCCACCTCCTCTTTATTTGTATTGTGGGAACCCCAAAATGAAGTAAGATATCAAACTAAATTATTCAAAAGTGTCTATCTGGATTATATGAATTTGTTATGTGAGTAAGAAATTGTTTCCCTTATGATCAAAAGGTAGGAAGATTCTCAGAAGACTTAGTTGACTTTATACAGTCTGAGTGGCCATAATTCCATGTCAGCCCCAGATCTGATCCTGCATTAAGACACGCTATTTTACTTCAGCAACATGTTCCTTTCTACAGGGAACTCAGTACAAAACTAAGGAGCAAGCTGGGTCTTTACTCCAGCAGCAGATACCAACACCTGGAGTCCAAACAAGTCAACTTTGGGCTCAAAGCAATCCCAGTCTAGTGACTGGTCTCACTGCTTGAAACACTAGGTACATTTTTTACTCTGCTATTGGCAGGATATCCTCAGCCATCCCCATGGGTTAATCTTCACCCTGATCTGGAGCAAAGTGACTGCCTGCAGTGTGGAAAAGAGCTGTCCTTCCTGCTCTCTAAGAAAACAAAGCAGGATTATCACTTTAGAGTTTTGGGGTTTGTGCGGGTTTTTTCTTTGTTTGTTTTATTTTGTTTTGTTTCTCCCCCTCGAGAAACTCCAATGGAAACAGTGAGAGACACAACCTTGAATGAGTGCTGGTGGCACTACTTGCTTGAAGAAGAGGGTCTCTTGCTGGCTTTCAGGTGAGCAATTGTCAAGAGGGAGTATTAATACTCAGACACAGTATTGGACCAATAGACAGCTTCATTTCTTAGTGCTCATGCTTTATATAATGTTTTCTAGATACAGTTATTATTTATTGGGTTGATTAATGTTAGCTTTCTGTTCCAAATTAGTTGGGATTTAAGGCAGATGGAGTTTTCTACTACCTGCACGACATGACCTGAAGGCACTCAAAAGAACAAGAACATTTATTTCTGGTGCTTGCACCTTTATAGTACACAGCATTTAATGGGTAGCTGGAAGGGAGCTGGTCAGCATGCACAGGGTTGGGTTCATCCTTCCCTTTGGGGATTAGACATATAGCAACAGACAGATTTATTCAACTTAAAAACCCATACACCTGTGTTCTTTGTTCGCTGAGAGCTAACTAACAATTATAACTCTCACACTTAAGAGTCAAAACTTGTTAGATTAGTTTGTGACCTCCTTGAAATACCTTTAAATTAAAGTTCTTCTCCAGCACACTGGTCATTATTTTGGTTGAAGATATATTCAGCATAACAGACATTTTTCAGAGTGCCAGTAAGCCCTAAGTCTGAGATTTTGACTTCAGAAGGAAAGGTTGTAATCTGCTGAGAGAAACATAGACCAGTATCTGCACAAAACTTTGTCCAGAAATAGCTTTATGTGGTTTGGCCTGATAAGACATGTAAGAATATGCACCTTTACCTACCCTATATTAAGTAAGTGCTTGCTGCTTTTCCTGACTGATTTATGACAATGTGTGCCATCTACTGTGAAACAAGACTCCTGACAGAAATAAAGGATAATAGTTTCTAAAACACAGCCAAAAAATAGAATCCTTCCATTGCCCTCAATGGGCTTAGAATCCATCCCAAACAAGGTGCAGCAATGTGCTGTTCACTGTAATATGTTGGCTTTTCCCTCTGCCTTGTGGCAAAAGAACATCGCCTAGCAGCATGCACAGCTTGTAGCAGCTTCACATTGCTTCACACTTTGAGCTGCAGGCAATGCCAGCAGCGACAGCCATGCATAGTGTCATGTTTATGGACAAGGATGGTCTGAGAGGAAAAAAGAAAAACTCACTTAAAGGCAAAGCAGACCCAGTGGTTGTCACAGATGCAGCCCTTCTTCACCATGTTCTGCCAGGGGGTCCAAAAGCCACAGCCAAAAAAGTCATTTCAGTATTTTCAATGCACAGCTTGCCTGTAAAGCAAGAAGGACTTTGTAGAAACCCAGAGTTCATGGACAAGATGCTGCTCATTAGGTGTTGCTACTTGGGCAGGAGTTGCAAAGGTCCATTTCCCTGAACCTATCATGTCTCCAGAGTCTGTGGAAGTGAGCAGAACTTGCCAACAGTGAGGTCTTCTTGTCCACAAGCAGTTCCTGCTCAGCCAGGGGCCAGAGCCCATGCACATGCATTTACAAAGCTTCAGGTTAATCTCCACATTTCACTCTTTCATGCAGCACTACCAGCATATGATGTTCTTGTCCCATCTGCTCCCATCCCCAGGCAATGCACCAGCCGTGCCAGCCCATGGAGACATGAAAGCACACCTCCTTCCCCCTTGCTCCTTGCTCCCTGCCCCTATTTGCATTGTGGCCTTGAAGGGAGCTGGAGAGAGAAAAATACTGTTTTCAGAGCCACAGTCTCAGGCTGCTTTTCAAAAACTTGCTTTAAGAGACCATGAACAGTCTCCAGCCCTGAAGCAGCTGGTGATGACTTCTCTCCCCAGGACCTTTCTGCCCAGCTCTGCTCAGTGCATAGAGCTGGCAGAGATTTGGCCAAACGAAAGCAAGGTGCTGAAGCACGAGGTGGTGCCAGGGGGACAGGGCTATTTACCACACAGTTGACTGCACAGCCACATGGACCCTTGAAGGTGGCACATGAGGAAGGCTGCCCAACTCCTTCCAGGGTCCCTTGGCAATAATTTGTCCAGAACTGCAGCCAAATGAAGTCACAGCTGGGTGGTATTTAGGTTCTCATTGCACCTAAGCTGAGCATGATGGTGGTTTTGAATTCAGTTCCGTTATTGATGTAAGAGCTGCAGACTGTATTTATCATGCTGGATTGCTCCAAATTATACATAAGCAAATTGGCTTGAGTTTAGGCTTCAACTTGTGTGCACATAGTAACACATGTCAGAAATGAAAAGACTGGCATAATTATTAGATACAGAGTTCCTTGCAGCAAGAAAAAGGTAATTCTGCAAAATAACTGAGCCCCTCCCCCCCCTTTTTTTTTGTATCTAAAATGAAGCTACTGAAATAATTTTCACTGCAAGGTTTAGCTGCAGAGCTCTCAGCGGTTCCTGCTTCATGTGTGACTGTTAAGACGTCACATGAAGGAGACCAGGCATTGTGTCTTGTTCTGGGGCAGCTGGCCTTCTGTGAGAGGTTCATTTTATTCATGAGCAGAAGTTGATTTGTTAAATCCAGCCTATAAAAGTAGAAGTTAGGATAGAAGTAAGATTATAATCAGATAAATAAAGTATTAGCCTTTCCACATCATAAAAATCCATGTGGTCTTTTTAGTAAGCAGCTAGAAGGATTTATTTAATCAGTGCTTGTTCACTGACTGCAAGCTAACATCTAAATCTTGGCACTGATACTCGGCACATTTGCTGAGACAAAAGATCATTATTAGCAATTAGGGCAGAGTTATTCTAAAATATTTTGCAGCACTTGAGCAATTATCTGGGTAATCACTGACAGCAGTGCACACACAATGGTGCCAAAGCACAGAGCCGAGTTCCTTTTTCCTGTTCTCCAGTCTTAGCCTCAAATTAAAAATCTTTACGAGCCAGTGGAGCATCACGCAGCATTATTATTACATCCGAGCTTATGCAGAAGCTTACTCTTTCCATATTTACCAATTCTGAATGTATTCAAGAAATCTAAACATATGCATGGTCACAGTGCTTCCAATACTCTGTCAACACCATGTGATATGAACCTTGTCTTGGATTCTCCACTTCTGAAAACATGTCACAGTGCAGCTCGGTGCTGCCAGGGGAAGTTTAGGCTGGAGGTGAGGAGAAAGTTCTTCACCGAGAGAGTTGTTAGCCATTGGAATGTGCTGCCCAGGGAGCTGGTGGAGTCACCATCCCTGGAGGTGTTCAAGAGGGGATTGGATGTGGCACTTGGTGCCATGGTTTAGTAATCATGTGGTCTTGGGTGACAGGTTGGACTTGATGATCTTTGAGGTCTTTTCCAACCTTGTTGATTCTATGATGGCACTGTCCACCTGCAAAGAGTAAGCACTGAGACTGTCTCAACATGATAACGCAGACTGCTCATTGCAAACCCAGGCATACAAAGATCCTACAATCGTATTCCTCCTAAGGCAGATTTGGGAATCCAAGAGGTCCTGTATGATTGAAGAGCTATGAAATAGTACTAGAAAAATATGTAGTGGTACTGCAAAGTACTGTTGAGGAACTGGAATGTGTTGCCTTACCAGTATGTAGTGGTACTGCAAAGTACTGATGAGGAACTGGAGTGTGTTCCCTTACCAGTTTAGCCAGGAGGGTATTTTATTTTATTTGGTTTTGCAGGCTTATAGTTTACAACCCTTCTACACCCTCTTACTGAGTGGTTTGCCTGCTGTTCCAAGGAAACTATTCTGCTGGAAGTCTCATGTTGTCTTTGAGGCTTATCTTCACACTGTCACTGCTGTATAAATAGAATCTTAGCTAAAAACAAGCATTAAAAAATGTTTATCAGGCACTTGCTTTCATCTCAGAATAGATTCATGTATAACACACATATATGCAAGTCTTGAGAAGTTGAACCAATATAGACAAAGCCCCTAGGCACCAAAGTACACTCTCTTGCCAACACTACAAATTGTAGAGGAACATGAAGCCAAAATTATTGTTTTTTAAGAGGTCCTAATAGGCATGAAAGTCAGGTGTGGACAGGGTGTCATCTTAAAATGTCAGAATTTATATTCAGGAGGGTATTATAGAAGATGAAGAATAAATGGTGCCACTATAGTGTTTGGTGAGCTCCTAAAACAGTCAAGATTTTGGTGTCCACATTGTATCACTAGTAATCTAACCAGAAGGATGATCTCCAGAAGGACATAATGTAAAAATCAGTGTTTTTGGAAGGTAGCCAATACTTATTTTCTTTCTTGAATAGAGCTTGACTGTTTCCTTAGGCAGTCTTCAGCAGAGATTAGACAGCAGCTTTTCTGATTAGCTGTTTGGTTTTGGAAGCTCTCAAGGAAATTTCTTTTAAAGAAATAATTGAGCATCTCTATCTCTGTTATCCACTTTGCTCAGTTCAGGTAAACTTTTGTGCTCTCAGTTAAGGACAAGTAAATGTCAAGCAGTAAAATTAATCATGTGTCTGCTGGATAATAAAAAGGAATAAATGTCAAGTGAATGTCAATAATTAGAGCTTAAAAGAATTCTTCAGCATTATTTCATTAGTGACTGAAGTCCTGTGAGTGAACACCAGAGGTATACTGCAGAGATTTTTTATACCTCTAGGATGTTTGATTTGCATTGTGTCATTTGATATAGACAGGTTTTACATTAAATCTAAAACTGTTTCATTTATATTGACTGCCTTACAAAAGTCCTGTTAATCACATGTCTTCATGGTTTCAGAAAAATGAACATTGTTTGAGTTACAAAAGAGGCCAGAGTTCTGGCATTTTGTGGTATCTTAAAGACTACTTGTATAAAAAGGATTAATGAAAGTGATATATATAGAGAAAAATTTGAGAAGTCAGAATGTTCTCTGTCCATATATATAAAATAAGAGATTTCTCAATTAAAGGTGAATTGCTGGTCATAGCCACAGAACTTGTTAGCCCTTTCTTTTCTATCAGCTGCCATTCAGAGTACTGTGCAGGGAGTCTTTAATTTGTGTAATGATTTGCCTTCCTACTAGGAATTATGGAGATACTGCAACTAAACATGGCAGTTTCATTTAATAACACAGAAGTGAGACATGCATTTTTAACTCGTTATGTACAGGACACATAGACACCCCAATCGTTTGTGATCTAAACTTTTCACTTGGACAACATCCTATGGAGATGAGTGCAATACCCCTGTAAGGGCAGCTTTTTATACCCTTGATTAAGCCTGAAATTATATATATATATATATATTTATATATATATATATATATATATATATATATATGAATGTTGTGGGGTTTTCCAGGTATTTTCTAAAAGAAATAGGTAAGATATATCAAAAATTATATAATTGTTTAGGATCTATTCATAGTAATATGAGGACTGAATCAACTGGTGAGTTTTAGGGTTGCTGAACTTTATAGCTGTCTTAAAGGTATTGCCTTATTTTCTGTTAGGTAAGAGGAAACTAATGCATCCTCTAAGGTGGACTTCTGTAATGGGTAAAACAAAGCAATCTTTAAAATTGCCTCTTGCTCTTCACTGATTAAGGAACATTTGGTACAGGAATCAGTTTGACACAAGAATCTAAATTAAGGAACTTTTGAGTGCATTAGGTTTCTAAGTTACCATTACAGTTACTAGAGCCTGAAGAGCAATTCAGCTCACCAGAAAGTGGGTTCCTAGTGGCTGATCATTGGAATCATTCATTGATTGCTTTTACTAGATCTCCATTAAGGTTAATGGGAGTGAGACATTTTATATGTAGTTGCTTGTATTTAGAGGACTTAATCTAGACTTGATCTCCCATCAGAAGTGTAAGAGTTATACGTGATAAATGCTTAATTACTTATCCATTGTCTCATGCAACTTCACTTTATATATACCTTTTGCAGTAACTAAGATCCAAAAATGACTTGCAGAACCAGGAAATCTTCTGAGTCTTCAAAGGAATTACATGTAGGAATGGCATGTTGTTCCTGAAAGTTGTTACAGTTACAGCTCTGCTCACTTCTATTCAAACAGAAGGAAAAGGAAGAAAATGTGGTTCAGCAGAAAAGTTTGCTAAAGGAGTATGGCTATTGGCTGGGTTTCACACAGCAGATTGGGTACTGGCCTAATGACAGTGTTGTCAAGGAGCTGAGCACTTGACCTGGAGCTCAAAGTTTGTCAAACAACTGATGATGAGATGTTGCCATGTTTGGTAAGTGCTAATTCACCCTTGGATATCATACTTCTTACAAGGTAAGTATTTATGCAGTGTTTGAGCAATAGGCGTTCTCAACGAGCAGCTATGACAGGACGCTGAGACAATTACCTTGTTTTAAATATTACCTCATTCCTGCCATGAGTCATGTAATGTCCATTGCTGCAAATTAAAGAAAGGAAAAGGAATTCAGCAAACACTTTCTACAAAGTCCAGAGTTGTTGACAGATAACTTCTCCAGGCAGTCATTCAAAGAATAGTTCACTTTTCCAGAGATGGCAGGGACAATGATCCAATGTGCTTTTTTCCTTATCTCCCAGAAATTTCCCTCTATAGTGGGTTAAGGTAACATTGAAAGGTCAGCAATGACATTTTCAATCATTTCATGCAATATTCTCAGAGAGGGCGTATAGACATGCCTCAAGACACTACTTCAGGAGATGGGTTGTGTGGGACTCTGAAACAGACCTTTACACTCTTAAGAAATTAATTGAATTTTATTGCAGAGGGGCTGAATATTCACAGAGCTCAGGCAAGCCCACAAAGAAGCAACAGCCCTTTTGGGGGTATTCAAGTTGTGGAAATGACAGAAAGAGAGTGAGATGCTCAGAGTCAAAGCTGATTTACCTTTTCTTTGCATATACTCTTAAGGGAGGTCTCCAGTGTTTCTGAACTGGGGATAAGTCCTTTCCCAGTCTTTGTTTTTTCCCTGTCTTTATGTAGCATCATGGACCTGGGCAGAAGGTCCATGCAGTTGTCCACAGAACTGCAGGAGCTGCAACAATGTGGCTGAAGAAAACACCAGGTGAAAACAAAGAACACACGTCACAGTAAATTTATGAACCACTTAGCCTCTCACAGTTTCCAGGCTACAGGTATGAATAGAATAGAATAGAATAGAATAGAATAGAATAGAATAGAATAGAATAGAATAGAATAGAATAGAATGGAATAGAATTCACCAGGTTGGAAAAGACCTTTGAGATCATCAAGTCCAACCCATCATCCAGCACTATCTAATCAACTAAACCATGGCACCAAGCACCCCATCAAGTCTCCTCCTGAATACCTCCAATGATGGTGACTCTATCACCTCCCTGGGCAGCCCATTCCAATGGCCAATCACTTTCTGTGAAGAACTTCTTCCTAACATCCAGCCTAAACCTCCCCTGGTGCAGCTTGAGACTGTGTCCTCTTGTTCTGGTGCTGGTTGCCTGCACCAGTATATAAGTATGTATAGGTATGTACTACCTGTGGATTTTCAGCTGTGGGTTTTAAGAGGCAAGCTTTCAGCAGGTGCCAGGTGCATGCAAGATTAACCTATTGAACTTTCACCTCATCAGTCACTGCAACTTCAGTCCAAGCTGTGTTCTTAGCACTGGAGCTAGCAGCGAGGCTGGATATTACACTCAACTTTAAAACCAATTGAAACGTTTTTGGCCTTTATGGAGCAGGGAGAGACTTCCCACACCCCAGGAATGTTCTTTCCCCAGGTTCTCCACTTCAGTTCACCTCTAATAAGTGGGTAGTTCCCTCCAGGGGAACAGCTTTTCAAATTCACTTTTAAATATAGAAAAGCTTTAATTTTTTTATTGTGTTAGAACGATTAGCCTAATGGTTTTTGTGGAGCCAACTGCTTTAGAGTGTTACATTATGAGCTAATTTCATTACTACTTGGCAAGAAGCAGTAATTGGAAGTCTCCTTGCACCGGAGTTTACAGAAGGGGCTGGAGGCCAGCACTGTAATTTCAGTAAACACCATCACATTTTACCACATCACTGTGCTAAACAGGCAACCAACAGGAATGCAACTTATCCATGAGATGGGGACTTTATCCCTGTTCCTAAATAAAGGTATTATGTTCCCTTCACATTTACCCCAACAGGTAGAAAACTCCAACTCTATTTACCTTGCCAATCTATAAGTAATTTATATGAAGCACATGGGAATTTTAGGGGCATGGGTCTATGAATGAGGTGGGAAAGAGTCTAAACCAAGAAAAACAATTTAAAATGATTTAGAGTAACCCCCCATGGCAGGGGGGTTGGAACTAGATGATCCTTGTGGTCCCTTCCAACCCTGACTGATACTATGATAACACATGTGAGAAGTCCTATTAGGATCTATTTTTTACCCCCCAGAATTTAAACTTGGGATGATCATAAAGTAGATGATTAAGCAACATGCTTAAGACCTTTCCTGAATGAATATAATTAAATTTTACGTTTTATATTACATAAAATATTCCATCTTGACCCCAAACATCAGCTTGCTATTTCTCTAAGAGGAAAACAAATATTTCCTCTGCTGCATTTCTGAAGTCTGTCAGCTTTATTTGCAACAACTTTTTGTAAGCCTCTATTTTGATGTTACTAGCCTTCAAATATGAGGTACACAGTTGCAATTATTTAAGGTATCAGGCTCATTCAGGTTGAAAGTTGAGATCTTTTCTGTCAAAGTCTTGCCTTCATTCAGCTCTTTGGAGAATGCAAAATACATCCAACTCAGTTCTGGCTTAATGGACTGTCAGGGAGAAGACAGCTATAGGTTAGCAGTGAAAAGTCAGAAACTGCTGAAGTAGCTCAAAGAGGAAACACTACTGTGAAATTAAGTCCTTTGTTACATTTCTAATGTTCCAAGAACTGAGGAGAGTTCTTTTACACGAGGGCATAAAGAGTAGTAGAACTATTTAAATACTTGTCTACTTCGGTAGTGTGAATTGAACAGGATGCATGAATTATTCTGGTCATGTCTGTGTTACTAAAATTAAAACAATAAGCTGGATTCCAAGGCCCAAATATGCACCCTAACCACAGATCAAAAATTTGCAGTTCAGTACATGTTTTACATGAAAGCCACCCACTCAAGTCCTTACAACACCAAATGTCCAGTTTGATATAAGTATAAATAGATATGGACACATATATACCTGTATTACCACTGTGAAGAATTAGTTCTTCATGGCCAAGGCAAATTACTAGCACCCTGTAGTTTCAGAGTATTTCACTAAGACTCCAAAGTCATTAGCTTTTGTTTACCTTCCTACATATATAAGGTTACATATGGCAAGGCAAGTAAGGACCAGATTTCAAGTACCCCAGAACCAGTAGGGTTTGTAAGCCTGCTACTTAAGGACAGGGCTGAATCAAAAGCTCAAATTTACTCACATTCCAGCCTGCACACACAAGCCCTTTGCTAATGATAAAAGTACAAGTGAATTACATCTTAATTCTGTCTGAAGTGATTCAAGTATTGGCAGCAGCAGACAATATGAGCAAGGCCCTTTTTGTGATTCTGCTTTATTTGTTAAGGCAGGCACAGGTACTGACACTGAGAGAGGATTCATGACTCCTAGAATTATTTTGGTCTTGACAAGTAGCAAGTAGATCTCTTCTAAGAAATAGAACAAGATCTTTCCATTTCTCTAAAAAGGGATATTCGTTGATTGTTCTGTTAGTATCAAACATAGTTCAGGGGAGGGAAAAAAGCATGAAGGCAGCACACCATCAACATCACAAGAAACAATCAGATCTTTCAACATTCTTTCTGGGAAAAAACTGCAAGCTGACAGGTCTGTCCGGAGAGCTTTCCATTTGTTTTCCTCTCTTTCATTGCACATCCCCAAAAGGCAAGGCTGACATTACTACAGTAGCTCCCTTCCTTTTGCTAAGCACACGAGGATCCCTTGTCAAGCTTTGATGTAAGATGTAAGGGCACAGTAAGCCACAGGCCAGAGGGATTATTTTTTGTACAACACTGTCCACCCTAGGGCAGCTGTACCTCCTGCCACTGACACCACCCCACTTCCAGCATTCACCCCAAGGGGCAGAGGAGAGGAAGATTTGTGCCAGAGGCGTCAAACTTGTCTCCATGTAGCTTCTCATAGCTCCAGGGGTAGGCTCTACAGGACTGCACTTACTCCATAGAATGATGTTGATTGATTAAGTGCTTCATAATTAAGGAGTCTAACAAGCTGAGTCAAACTCTATCCTCATATTAAAATAAAAAAAAAAAAACCAAACCCACCAAACAACCAAACACAAAACAACCAAAAACCCAAACAAGCAAAACCAAACCAACCAACCCAACAACAACAAAAACCACACAACACACATCCCCAAACCACAAAATGCAAACCAAACCAAATCAAACAACAAACAAAACCACCAACAACAAAAAATCCACTCCAAAAAGCTTCTACATGGGTTCAGAGTTTCCAGTAGAACATTTACACAGACCTTAAAGTTTAAGAGACCTAGCTAAAGAGCAAGTAGTTTTTCTTTAAAGCATTTCTTCCTTGATACTGTAATACTGTGTATGGGTTTCATTTCTGTCAGAAGTAAACCCCTTGTACAGAAGACATAAGAAACACATCTACACTTTGCATACACTCCAGGGCATTTAGTTAGGTGAACACAAGGACATAGTCAAGATACACATATTCAAAGACAGTAGGTCACAAACTGTGAAATGCTTTTATGGAAAACAAAGAGATATATAGGGGGATGCTAGGATAAATGAAGGTGTATGCTGTGTTTCAACACACATGGAAAAAAAAATAGTCTACATTCCAGTAAGGAATTCTGGAGACTGACAAATGATACACTGCTTTGAGCTCTTGTGCTTCAAGGATTACACAGTTGCAAAGACTCCATAGCTAGGCTGTTAAAGCTGGAGAAGACAGAGAATCAATATTGAAGTGTTTTTCTCAGGTGGAAAGCCACTGGAAGTAGCCTCTCCACAGCAGTTTGGTATCAATAGTTCAAAGGCCAGGCAGGGCTCCAGCTCTGAGGTTATCTTTAGATAACCCTCTGTATGAAAAGCAGAGAAGCTCTCAGTCACTGTGCTGAACTCCCTGCGGAACCTCAGGCAGGAAGGGACTGGCATGAGCAAGGAAAGAGGGAACTACCCTCCAACAAGGAGAGTAGAACTGCACTTAGCCAGCTTTGTCCTGTGTGGATGCATTGACTCTATCAGACACAGTAGAAGTTTATAGCAGCTTCCCACAAATCCACTCCTTCAGCCCCCCAGCTACTGAAACCTTGCTACACAAACCCAGTGCACTGTCATAGGAAACCTGTTACTGCCTAAGGGAAGAGATATCAGCACTTACATAAGGGAACATGTTCTTCCTTGTGTTCAGTGTAGAAAACTTAGTTCAGTAGGCTTTAACTACAGCAAGGGAGATTTCAATAGCTGAAAGCTTTCTGGAGTGAGAAATCAGTGCAGTATGGAAGGCTGCACAGGGAAGTTTGCACAGTCCCCACTACTAGAGGTTGGGAAGAAACTGTACAAGGATAATGCTCCTGGTACATGGTGTTACCCTGTTTTTGCTAGGAGGTTAAAACAGCTTATCTGATGCTTGGCAGTTTTATTTGACATAATTTTGACTTCCAGACCTTCAGTACCAACACTCTGGCTTGTAAAGGAGGGTTTTCCCTTCTCTCCACTCACTAATACATGGGGTTTTTAAAAGTGAGAAGACACTAGTAGATAAATGACTCTTGAAGTAACTGGCCCAAAGCTGATAAATTTTCCAAGATACAAATTATTCTTCATTACCTTTCTTCTGAAGTCTCTGTTTCCTGTACTTTTCTCATTCATGTATATAGTGTCGTCGGAGCAGATATCATCTGAGGAACTCAGCTGAATATGATTGAAAGTTGGCATTGTTTTACTGGAGGCCGCAAAGCATTAGGGACAGACTTCAGCCTAGCCAGGGAGTCTTCTAATAGTCATGCAGACTGTTTCATACTGTTCTTATTTTTCCTTGCATCATTATCTTCTCTTGTCCTGCCACATGGTAGGTGGAAGTAATTATTGTCTGCAAAATGCTTTAAAACCTAGGCTGAAAGAAACAACACAGGAATTATGGTTATTTGGAACAACTTCAGAATGTTCCATGGGTAATTTGCAATGCTCATATCCAGAAGAGGATAATTTCTTGTACCCAGAACCTGTTTTTATCAGCTCTTATTTTTTTCTTTTTTTCCTTTCTCAAAGCTGATAAAGTAAGAAAAGAGTTCATAGGAGTTTTAAACCCCATCCATCCTAGTGCACCAGAGCTCTTTGAAGAGCCTTGTCCCCCATCACTCTCCTGACAAGAATCTGGGTCCGACACTAACACTCCTTTCCTACACAAGTGGCATTTGAAATGCATCAGCTCTAGATGAAAGTGTTTGTACACTTTATTTCAGGAATGCTGCCTTTTAATAACTGCCCTATTTAGTTTCATCACCAAAGCCTCTTGATCCTTATCAAATGCAACTTCAGAGCCAGAGAACATGAGCCATTTCCATTTTTAACTAGCAGCTCTTTAGAACACTGCAGCATAGGAGAGGTAATACTGTTACAGCTGCAGCTGCTGGAGAAACTGCACATTTTGTCCTAGCTAGATGGGGCTTCTAGCAGAGTATTTTGGAAAAAGTTGGAAAAAATAATGTTTAATAAAACCCCACTGCTACCACCACCAGTTCAAACCCATTCTGAGCTGCTTTTCTTCTAAGCATGTTGCAGAAGTACCTCAGGGAAGAGGATGCCCTCTTGAGTGACAAAGCAGTGCAGATGCCCAGCTGAATCACATTTCAAACACCACAGGGAATTAGCTTATCCTGGGTACTGTGTATTAGCATACCTGCATTTAGAACACCATGACTGGGAAATTTTTGGGATGGATTTAACTGGTGTGGCTGAACCAGTGGCAATGACCAGTCTCACGTGTGTGCAGAATCAATAACTAAGACACAGGGCAGGGCTCAAAGCATAGTTTAATTACACAGTTTAATTAAATAATCATTGCTTAGCCTCAATTCTAGTCCTTTATGTCTCAGATATCATCCCCAGGCAAATTCCATCATGTAAAATCCCATAAGATTCATAGACTTCATGGGTCTTCTGTAGAAAAGCAATTGATAAAAGCTATAAAGGAATTTTCCCCCCTGTTTGTATCTCATAGACTCGAAAGCAGACAGTACAACAGCAGCTGCCTGTTGCAATGCTGTGACATCTCTCCGAGCCAAGCTTCAAAGACAGCACTGATCTTAGACAGAGATTGCAAGAGGCAAACCCTCCTGTTATCTCGTTATATAATTTCTTTCAAAAGGTACCTCAAAAAAGTTTCCATTGCAGCATTTTCCCTTCATTTCAGGGGGGTATGATGAGAGGGAAACTTTGATGAATTGCATTCTCCGTGGTCTTCTGAAAAACAACTCTTTCAGAAGTCAACTAGCACAGCTGAGAGGGTATGAATCAGGAGTAAGGTTTTGTTCCAGGCACCAAACTTCTGTTGCCTTTTTGGGTGAGGTCAAAGACAGAATCTGATATCCTAAGTGGGTTTTCAAAAGCAAGCACCCTTCACAAACTATCTGTAAGAAGTCGCTGTCTAGGCATGTAAGTATTCCCACAGCTGTAAGAAACAGTGATATCTGAATTTTATCTCAGCCATTTATCTCATAAATGGTTTAAACATTGCAATAGCACCAGTCATTAAACCTCAAAAGTGCCTATAAACCAGCACTCAGCCTGGGGCTAGACTGCCTTTCTAGTTCTTCTTACAACTTTATATGCATCTGTACAGTTATAAACACACTGACTGGTAAATCAGCCAGGAACAAGCCTTCCACAATATGTTTGCTTTTACACCAATTTATTTAAGGTTAATAAAAACTACAAATCAAACCACTGTTGAGTTCAAGGCTTTTTGCCCAGTGTTTCTCTGTATTTCATTATTTTTCTTTGCAGGACTAATACCTACCCATTGAATATACCTGTTTCCTTGAGGTTTCCTCTAGAAACTCTTTGACAGTTTGTAGATGAATGTATCCCACTCTGCATAAGCCACCAACTCAAAGCAGCAGTGGAATTTGCTCTGCTAATGCATCTAGAAGTTGAAAAAAAAGCCCAAAACAACAACACCCCCAAGCAAGAAGCTGGATACCTTCATCTGGTTTAATCCATCAGCTATTTTGAATCTGCAGCTGCTGAAAACCCTCAAGGATGGTATTTACCTCCAGAACACGCAGTGGGCCAGGGCAAAGGTCTGGTAGGTGGGGTGAGGTAGGATGCAGATAGTGACCCAGAAATGTTAGCACCATAAGGGAAAGGCAGTGTATTTACAGTCACATGAAAATACAGCTGCTCCCTTGGCAGTCTTGTGTCAGTTCTGTGAGCTGCTGACCTAGGAACAGCAAAGAACTTGAGATGCTACAAGATTTTTCTTCTTACAATAGCCAAAGCAGTGCCTTATTGGTGCTTGTATCCCCCTATTGTTTTCCCAGCCCAGCATCCAGAAGAGCTTCTTACATAGTGGAAGATGATGGCACATTGCAGGCTCTGGGAGCCATCAGGCTGGATGTTAGGAAAAAGTTCTTCATAGAAAGAGTGATTGGCCATGGGAATGGGCTGCCCAGGGAGGTGGTGGAGTTGCCATCACTGGAGGTGTTTAGGAAGAGACTTGATGGGATGCTTGGTGCCATGGTTTAGTTGATTAGATAGTGTTGGATGATAGGTTGGACTTGATGATCTCAAAAGTCTCTTCCAACCTGGTTATAATCATTGAATCATAGAATCAATAAGGTTGGAAGAGACCTCAAACATCATCAAGTCCAACCTGTCACCCAACACCTCCTGATTAACTAAACCATGGCTCCAAGTGCCACATCCAATCCCCTCTCTAACACCTCCAGGGATGGTGACTCCACCACCTATCTGGGCAGCCTATTCCAACGACTAACAACTCTCTCTGTGAAGAACTTTCTCCTCACCTCGAGCCTAAACTTCCCCTGGTGCAGCTTGAGACTGTGTCCTCTTTTTCTGGTGCTGGTTGCCTGGGAGAATGTTCATCTTATTCCATTTTCCCCAGCTGTCACATGATGCTGTTGCAGACATTGCCTTTCCTAACCCTAACCTTCCTATCCACATGTTTCTACAGGATGCAATTCTAGCTACTAGAGGAAAAAAACATAAACTGCTAAGTCATCAGCTAGGATATTGCAAAGAATGATGGTTCCTTGTTGGTTAGCTCTCTGTAAGAAAAAAAAGCTCTGCATTTTTGATGAAAAAGTGTTAGCTATTCTATACTAAATGCTGAGTTAGCAAACCACAGATAAGAACATCACAGCTGGGAGTCCAAGCTTGGCATTCAGGCTCTGCTTCTGCCTACTTCCTGTGTCCTCAGGTGGTGGCACTGTGAAGCCCATGCTGCACCAAAGTGCTAAGGGAAGCATTGCATAAGCTGACATGCGTTGGTGGAAAGACCCTGTGAAGAAAAGTGACTATCAGAAGCTGGTATCCCACAGTTATGTAAACAATTTGGTTGAGTGAGGGTGACTTGAGTGTTACACTGCCATCAGAAAAAGACAGAAATCTTTTTATCACCTGAAAAACCTGCCAGATGCCAAGCCATGTTCTCTGCCTGCCACCCCCTCCACCACCTGGTCTCTGCTGCCTTGTTGCACTCCCCTCTTTTTCTGCATTGTCTTCAGCCCTGTACTGCATTTCATTTATGTGTCCAGTATCTGAACAGATGGGACATCTTTCCATGTTGATTTTGTCAGAAGCTGATACTAGCTTCCTGAATAAGCCTCCACAGGAGATCTGCAAGGCTTTTGCTTTGGACAAATGTGTTCCAAACACCATTTTGATTTAAAAAATGGTCAGAGAGGTCAGGCAGATGTACAGCAACCTAAATGCTTCAATGACACATTCATCACTGTTTCCTGTTGCCAAATGCTGTTTGCTTTGCTCTCCAGAACTGTCAGTACTGGTGAGCAACCTCATTATGTGTGAGGTAATTTCTATGCCTGATTCTGCTCCCATCACTGCAGTGGGGCAGATGCAGGTCTGGCAGGAAAATGTGGCCCTGGGAAGGAGTTCACAGGGTGGTTTGATGCACACAAGACTGGAGAATGAAGGACACCCTGCCTGTAACACCTTCTGCCACTGTACTGTTTTGGTACAGTTTCAGAGAGCTGGCATCATGAGGGCTTTTGATAGGGGACATATTTCTGGGATATTTCGCTGGCCTGAAGACCTTCTAGATCATTTGTGCGTGCTTTTATACTTCTTAACACAACACTTCCAAATTAGGCCATGACTATGCTGATAGTATATGTAGCCCTTCACCCCAACCCAAGAACTGAGTGTTTTATACATCCAGATAACATATTTCCAAAACATTCTTACAGATATTTATCCTATTAAAGTGCTAAATGGCAGTGGAAACTTCCACAGGATTGTATGTATCAATTAAGGCAAATGGCAGGAATAAAGTGAAAATGTGTCTTTGTAATCCCAATGGCCAAACTTTTCACCTTGGGAAATGGGAATACAATTAGCCATTAACTAGTACAACACATTTTTGATAACAAGATTTTCTCTTTATCCATGTGTATTAATAGCATTTACCTGCTATGGCAATAGGCACTCTATAAATCAGTGAAGTCCCAAAAAAGAAACATTCCCGGTTTCATTTGATCTTCACAGAAGTAAAGATGATTCCTGCACTCTGCTGCTGGATCCTTTTTTTTTTTTTTCTAGGTGGAACTGTGGAGAGTTTTCATTCACAGTTTGTTTATCTTAGGATGAATTATTTAACTGACAGTATTTTGAACTTTATTAAATGGCACAGTGCTTGCCCCTTTTCTTTGGCATGTAAGAGAATGTGTGCTCGTGATGGTATTTGAATTACTTCATCATATTTCCACACTTAAATGTAAGCAAGTGATGGGCCAGAGTCATGGCATATATGTGCCACAAATTGTCTATATTTGGAGCTGCACGTTCAGTGGACAGGATGAGTAATGGTGAGCATAAACTGAGGGAGTGGGTGACTTGAGTGGGACCAAAAATATCTATTCAGGAGTATACAGAGCATCGGGCTTAATTGCCTACAGCAGGTGTATAGTTCCCAGTACAATCTTTTTAAAAGAAAAGTTTAAGAAGTTTTTTAGGAATGCAGGTGGCAGAGAGGATCCTGTCCTGGGGGCAGGGGATTGTCTTGGGTACTTCATGGAGTTGCAGCTGGGCTTGTAAACTAAAGAGTGCTGTTACAAGAGTCTAAGAACCTGCACCTTTAAAAGATGGTCCACATTGTTTAATTGATATTGCTCACGCTAGGATAGTTTATTCTGGTGCCCAGAGCACACTCCTAGATAACACTTATGGATAATATAGGACTTCTATAACCCTCTATGCTGCATAGATGGGGTCCCATTTGGGACAGAAGGGAGTTTATTTTTCTGGAGCCAAGGAGGTTTGTGCCACTGTCTGTCACTGTTGGAGACCAGAGTCTTTGTCTGCCTTGTTAACACACAGTCTTGTCTGTCTTACTCACTGCCAGAGGTTTTTATTCTAAACCTACTTTCCCAAGCCTTACAATCCAGCCTTTTACAAAGAAGAGATGTTTATAAAATGTTGGTATTAAGCTCTCAGCAATGTTCGGAGTCTGTTTTAGTTCAGCCTGTATTGTTTGTCTCTCCCCTGAACTTATCTTTACAGCACTGGTTTTGCTGATATATCACTGCTGACTTCAGTGGAGATTATCCTAATTTATGTTCAACAGTACTCAGAAGACAGCTTCATTAGGGGTAAAACCTGGGACCTTGTTTTTCTCCTTGTACATTGGGTGATGTACAAAGAACTGAGGATGTGAACAATACAGAAAGCTGAGGATGAACAAATTTATGATCAAGCATGGAGGGAAAAAATAGAGACCTTGGCTATTGACAGCAAAGTATGTAACCAGCAGTATATTTTTAGAAGCTGAAAAGAATACCATTAACTTTTCAAGAGAGGTTGCTATTTTCTTTAATTTGTATGGTCAGTGTTTAAAACTTTTGCATCTCAGGGTACTTGGACAATTCAACTAATACAAACCTTACTTCTATTCATTGCACAGAGAACAACCTGCGCTACGGCTGTAAATAGGACGCTGGTGCAACAGACAGGCTTTGAATGCAAGTTAAGTGATCTTGAGCCCATTTGGCACTACTGGACAAAAGAGTTTTGTATGTTATCTAGAGTAGAGGTGTCCATGATCAGATACTGACTGGGCAGAGAGGTTTTTTCCCTACAGAAAGTCTTTATTTTTGCTGCTTTTGCGTCCCTAAGGAAGGTTCACAGACGGTGGTAACTAATCTACAGCACAAACCCACATCTATTTGATAACTGCAAGTCTTCCTTGCTCTCAGCAGAGAAGTCTTCCCTTGTGGCTCAGGCCACTGGGGAATCCCAGGGAATGCTTCAGAACTGGATCCAGGCAAACATTCTTGTTGAATATACAATCTACTAGAATTAATGCATCCAGCTTGTAACTGTAGAGAAGTAGAAGGTATCAGCTCATCCTCATTCATAAAGGATTTTATTTTCTCAGTTTGCAGCACATATATGCCATGATTCTGAAACCTTCTGTCCTAATTGAGTCCAACACAAGCAGTCACAGTAATTTGTAAAATCAAATACAATAAAATCTATAAACTAGCAGATGGGAAAACTTTGCGCAGAGTTGGCTCAATGGACATTAGCACTTTCATCTGTTTGTTTTGTTTTGCTTTTTAACAGAAATAGAATAGAATAGAATAGAATAGAATAGAATAGAATAGAATAGAATAGAATAGAATAGAATAGAATAAACCAGGTTGGAAGAGACCTTCAAGATCATCATGTCCAACCTATCATCCAACACCACCCAATCAACTAAACCATGCAACGAAACATCCTGTCAAGCCTCGCCCTGAACACCCCCAGCGATGGCGACCCCACCACCTCCTCAGGCAGCCCATTCCAATGGGCAGTCACTCTAGTTGTAACATAGGTCAGTAACAAAAACATTCTTCTCCTTCATAGGCCTTGGGATGTTGTGAGCAGGCTCTGCAATTATCTACTGTATAGGTCTCATCAGACAGGTGAAGATGCAAGAGCCTGTGATTACTACAACTACACCTTCTCTTGTGATATGTTTAGTTTCTACTGTGCACATGATAAAGGAATCATACCCTCATTGAGAATGAGGATGCTGCAGAGGACATAGGCTGTCCTTTCTAGTCATGTCTCAACTCATGATATGAAGGAGAAGCAGGGAGGAAAGCTAAATCTGTAAGGGGTGCTGAAATTTAGCTGCCATAGCAAGAAGTCTGTTGGCTTAGTGTTTTTCCTCTGTCCCTCTCAGTCCCTTGAGATGCATTATTTATTACATATACCAAGACCCTTGGCATGGAGGTATTAAAAAGGTGGATTACAGAAGACAGCTACTAAGAAAATGTGGTTCCCATATTTGTTGCCTGGCTCAGTCTGGGTCTTAAAAATCAGACCTTGGCCATCAGAGAGACCTGTGCTGGGGTTATCTTCTCATAGGCTCAGCCAGGATCATCGTGGCATGGCTGGTATCAGAGAGGGTGCCACTGTGAGGCTGCCCTCTTCTTATGCCCTGCAGTCACTGCCATGGGGAACATTTTGATGACAGCCTTTTGGTGGCAGAGGAGCTTGGCTGAGGAGGGAGAGCAGAGAGAAGGCCCAGACAGAAGAGCAAGGAAGGATTAGGTCCTGTGTTTTGTGAACTTTGAGACTTGTACAGAGCATTTCCCAGATGAGAAAATTAGACAGGCTTTTCGAGACAGCCTGGAAAGTGTTGCACAAACCCTGTGTCTTTGAAGAACATGTTTCTTTCCTAAATCAGAGAAATATCATTTGTAAGTACTGCTGAAGCTTCTCATGAATGGCAGACCCTGTATCCAGGGATTTTCTTACTTACTTTCTCTTGAACTCTCTGTCAGGACAGATATAAACAATAGTTCTAATGTTTTACAGAAAAAATACAAAGATTTGGGTTCTACAATTCTTAACAGCCCACACTTAACTACCATCCATTTATTAAGAGTTCATGGGGAAGAATTGCATTTCTTTTCCAGTCCAGGGTTTCATTAAGGCATTTTTTGTTTCTTGAAGTTCAGAAACAACAATTTGCAAAGAAGCCTTTAATCAAAACAAAGGAACTGGGTTCAGATTTCTTTTGTTAACATAGGAGAAGAACACATGGTTTGTGGGAACAATTCATTATTCTGTAATATTTTCTCTTTAAGTGAATCTTTACTGTGCAAGAAAACTAGTAGGTTGCTAACTCTGGGCACATAAAGATCTGTGTTTACACACAGCACAGGCATGATCAAAGCAAATTTGGTGGCTCAGTCTTAATCTGCATCATAATTGGTATTAGAGCTGTTGAACACACTTAACAGAGCTTGGGATTTCCACTTTAAAAGAAATTGCAGTGGTTTGAAGTTTTGTACACAAAAAGAACATTTACAGAAAAAACCCCAAATCTTTCAAATGAGGATGTTTTTGTTTTAAATTGGAGAAGCAGACATATAGAATGTCAGACATGAAAAGGTCTTCTTGGGGCAGCAACAGCTGCTGACTAAAATTAGCACAGGTAATATGGACAAACCCATAACTGAGAGGGCACTAATTTCATTCAATAGGCACCTGACCATCCAGCACCTGGGTTCAATTGTCTTTTAATAAACTGAAGGTGGATGTCAGAAGAGACTTCCTACTCCTTAAAGCAGTAAGTCTGAGGAATAATCTTCCCATGGGGACAGTGGGAGGGGAGAAAAACCCAAACTATTTTGTGGCTGAACTGGTTATATATTAAGCTTTCCCATCTTAACACATCAGGAAAATGTCTGTATAGTTAAAGTGTTTTCTGAGCTGAATGAAACCTGTTAAAGAATTAAAGAGCCAATACGAGAGCCATACTGATCCAGAGCAATCTTTAATTAGCTGAACTCATTGACTGAAGCCTGTACATCCTGACAGTGAAGGGCTGCACAAGCACCCTTGTATGCTGTGTGGAAGGAGTCGAGAACTCTCCTTTGATCCAATCTGCAGCTGCGATGTTAAACTTGCCTGCAAAATGCTATTCCTTTTTCAGTTTAAATATGATTTCACCATCCTTTAAAACTATCTTAAAAGCTCATGGGATGACTTGTTCAGGATTGAGAACAAAACTGTTCTCAGAAAAATACAAACAACCAAACAAACTAAAAACCCATCCCCCCCCAAAAGCCCAATAAACCAAACAACTTTTGGAATGGCAAACAAAGAGAAAGTGGGTAAAACTTCAGATAAGCCATTTAAATTCATTCCCTCCCACACTCTAGAATTTCTAATACTTTTAGGGAAAAAATATAGGCTGAAAGATAAAAGAGAGGGGAAAAAAAATAGAATAATATATTTCAGTTGCACATAAAAGGAATAAGTGGGAGTACGAGCACATATTTGTAACTATTTTCTTATCACTAACTAGGGCAAAATCATTCTAGAAAGGCTTGGGATTATTTAATTCACACTCACATTCTGCTGTTTTTTCAACATACAATTTCCTTAAAGAGAAAAATGTCAGGACAGATTGACCCAGGGTATTAATGATACGAAAGCCACTTGTTTTTATCTTATTGGTTTGCTTTAGAATTAGTCAATTTAGCATAGGATTAATTAACTTAAATTATATACTGGCAACTTTGAGCTGGCAACTTTATACTTCCTTTATATTTGGAGGACAGAAAGGACACTTATGGAGGGAAATTTATTGCGCCCTTATGTAGACCTCTGGAATAGGTTAATGAATTCTATTCTCAGTGTCAGTTTCTCTCAGGGACTATAAAGAGAGGTGCATATAACTAGTGCTGATGTGGAACTCTACTGTGCAGAAATCTCAGCTTAGTCAAGATGATTTGTTCTTAGACATGCTTCAATTACTCACACACAGGTACGTAGTGCCATCAGAAAGGGTACCAGAGATGTCTGTGCAATAGTGGAGATAAGATGTTTGATCTGTGAGAGACTCATGATCTTCTTTAGCAGCAACTGAAGACTAGCTAGGACACTCTACAGTGTTTATAATAAAGTTTCACTGTATGTGTGTATGAAGACAACTGAATTGAGCCATTCTCATTGCCCTTTACTATAAACAGCTATAATATCTGAGGGGTGGGTGTCAAGATGAAGGTGCCAGTCTCTCTTTGGTGGTGCCCAGTGACAGGACAAGGAACAACAGGTACAAGATAGAACACAGGAGGTTCCACCTCAACAGAAGGAGACACTTCACAGTATCACAGTATAACTAAGGTCGGAAGAGACCCCAAGGATCATTGAGTCCAACCTGTCCCAATAGACCCCACAACTAGACCACGGCACCAAGTGCCACGTCCAATCTCCTCTTGAACACCTCTAGGGACGGTGACTCCACCACCTCCCTGGGCAGCCCATTCCAATGACGAACGACTCGCTCAGTGAAGAACTTTCTCCTCACCTCGAGTCTAAACCTCCCCTGGCACAGCTTGAGACTGTGTCCCCTTGTTCTGGTGCTGGTTGCCTGGGAAATGCACTTCTTTATGGTGAGGGTGTCAGAGTACTACAATGGGCTGCCCAGAGAGGTTTTGGCGTCTCCTCTGGAGAATTTCAAAACCTGCCTGGATGTGCTCCTGGGGAGCCTGTCCTAGGTGATCCTGCTTTGGAAGGGGGAATAGACTCAATGACCTCTGGAGGTTTCCTACAACCCCTAACATTCTTTGATTCTGTGAAAGGCTATAGCAGCTGTTTACATAGGTTGGGAACCAGTCATCTTTAATTCAGCAGACTGGCTTTCCCTCTGGAGGCAAGGCACTGAAAGTCACTTACTTTTCCCCCATTAGCTATAAAAGTGAACTCTGGCACTCACTTTTGGAAGGATTCTCTGTTAGATTCCAAGAGCTGAGCATAATTCATGTACCTAAACAGACAGAATCTTAATTCATGCACCTATTTTTTTAGTGAGTCAATACTGTATGTGATTTTGGTATTTCTGTGAAAAGCAATTCTTAGTCATATTGCTGGTGTGGCTAATAGAATTTTGCAGCTGTTTTCACTGAATCTTCAGCATTGCTGTGCACTCAGCACATGCCAGGTCTCTGTATGCTGGACACTCAGAACTGCACTTGTGTTTCAAACATGAGGTGAGGTCTCAATCCAGATGTACAAATTCCTGCCTTTCTTTGAAGGCTTTTTTGTTTGTCTAGCTGTCAAGAAAGGCAGGATGGGACCCTCCCTTCAGGGAAGTAGTGAGTCAGGATTTGGTAATGCAGGGTGCCAGACCCTTCTTTTGTCCAAACAGCTGAAGTCTGACATGATGCAAATCCACCTGCAGGCTCCTATACAAACACCTACATCTCAGTGAGTCAGTTCTTCTTTTTATGGTCATTTTTAGAAGAAGAGAATGCATCTGAGACCCATTTCCTCACTTCTTAAGGTAGGCATTTACACAGACTCCTGCCCCAAAGGTGCCTGCTCTCTCACTGACCACCAAGGGAGGCGTAGATAAAGCCATTATAGATGAAGATATCTTCTAAAGGTAGACCTATCTCAAGGAGATAACTACCTCCTGAAGGCTTCTCTTATTTTAGTGGGTTTTGGGAGTCTCTTTTTCTATGCTTCATTAACCATATGCCAGTTGGTGCAAGAAGCACCTCCTTGTTTGACATAGTGCTCTTGGAACTTAGGGACCTGAGGCATGCAGAAGCTGCAGTAATGAAGTACCTAACATACATAATTCCAGTCTGCTAGAGTCAAAAGAACCCTGCTACTCTTCCAGCATTTTCCCTACCCTCACCTACCATTTATTAAGCTTCTATTCAGCTCACTGCCTTTTTTCCCCCCTTTAACTTAGTTGTCCAATGACAGATCTGCTGGGAACTCACCAGATACCTCACCAAATTCAATATAAATACAAAAGGAAGGAGCTGGCTGACATTTACAGAGACTGACCTTTTGGCAGTGTGTGATTGAAACTGCCTCATTCGAGGTTATAAGAGGGTTATTCCACACAATGAATGATGTAAAAAAAGAAAAAGTATTTGGAAAGCATAAAGAGTGAGATCCTTCTTGCCTGGTAACCGGTTCTACACCATTTAGCATCTCTGCATTATTTCACTTCAATGTACCTCTTTGAAGAAACAAACTTAAAAGTAAAATTTTATTATTGATAGATTATTTAAGCATCTCAGCAAAGACACTGTAACAAATTAGACAAGCGATTTTTTGGGGTTTCTTTGTTATCTTCAGTTCTCCCTTTTGTTTTTTTTTATACCACCTGTCTTTGCCTCTTCTTCTGTGGTGGTTTGAGCCTTAACTGGGACTTGGAGCTCAGATAGGGGCCAGGCTGAGAAACCCTCCCCTGCTTCCCCTCCTCTTTCCCAATGGAGAGGAAAAGAAAGGAAAGGAGCAAATCCACCAAGAAATAATTTGGATTCAGCTTAGAAGTAGAGAGGTAAAGAATTTTCTTTAAACAATATATATATATATATCCAACAATAACAGGCAGGGGTCACAAGGGTAAGGAGCAAGGATGGATGGGAAAAAAGAAATATGAAATACAAACACATGGGTGTAGCAGGGAGGACCATGTGGCAGAGAAGCAGGGAAACCAGTGGCAATCCTTGTCCAGGCAAAAGCAGGGGACAAGAGAGCTAATGGCTGCAGTGTCCTCCTTTTTATAAGCTTACTGGACAGGGAAGGGGAGTGGAACAGACTAAACTCAGTTTCCCAGGGGGAAAACCCCCTTCAGGGAGGGCAATGTTCTCACAAGCCCTCCCTCCCCTGCTTCCAGGATGAGCATAACACATCACATCTTCAAAGTTCACTTGATAAAATCCTTTTTAGAAACCTTTTCAAAGCACTGTTTTACCCATCAACAGGTTTGTTACTACAGGCTCCTGTTATCCTGTTCCTATAGAACACAGAGGGCTTGAACAGGCTTCTTTTCTGGAAACTGTTTGACAAAAGAGACAACAACATTAGATAGAAGAAATGCTGAACATTTAAAGACCACAAACCTTTTTAAGTACAAAATATCTTGGGTTCCATTTATTTTCATTTATTAAAAAGTGGATGGATCAGCTAGCTAGGTGCTCCCAGCATCGTGCACAAACAGTTCCAATTTGTTTCATATAATCCCAAAGCAACCAACCACCCCCCCAAAAAAAACCCCACAAACAAATAAACCCCCAACTCAATCAACCAAAAAACGACAGACCCCCCCCCCCAAATAAAATAAAAATAATAAATTAAATCCAACAAAAATAGCCAAAAAAAAAAAAGGGCAAAAAAAGGATAAGACCAGGACAAAATGAAGTATATTAAAAAAAAAGTGCTTGACATTAATGACAAGATTTTTCACACTTTACCATCAAGGTTTGTTGTGGTTTTTTTTCTTATAGACATAACCTGCATTTCTGCAGTTGGCTTCCAGTTTGCGCAACAGGAAATTAGGAGCAGTTCTGATTAAATTTATGCCTATTAAACCCCAGAATTGGGTATATTGAAAATGTGTAGTTTTCCAACGTCAGTCAGTTGCTGAAGCAACTGGCTTTTTAGTAATTCCAAAGTAATTCAGTGAGATACTTCGCTCACAAATTCAGGAATGCAATGTAAAGCTCTAAGTAAAACAGTAAGGAGAATAGAATAGAATAGAATAGACCAGACCAGGTTGGAAAAGACCTTTGAGATCATCAAGACTAACTTATCATCCAACACTATCCAATCAACTAAACCATGGTACTGAGCATCCCATCCAGTCTCTTCCTAAACACCTCCAGTGATGTTGACTCCACCACCTCCCTGGGCAGCCCATTCCAATGGCCAGTTTCTCTTTCTATGAAGAACTTCTTCCTAACATCCAGCCTAAACCTTCCCTGGTGCAGCTTGAGACTGTGTCTCTTGTTCTGGTGCTAGTTGCCTGGGAGAAGAGGCCAGCCCCCACCTGGCTACAACCTCCCTTCAGGTAGTTGTAGACAGCAATAAGGTCTCCTCTGAGTCTTATCTTACCTAGGTTAGTCATCCACAGGCCCTTCCACTTAAAACCTTTTATACCCATACTTTATAAAAGTATATATTTCCTTGTTAACTGATCTCATGCACTTACCACCCACAAAATCTCCAATACTTGCATCAAATTGAAGCAACCCAAGAAATGATCCCAGCTCTGATCATCCTACCACATTTCAGTTTTGCTTTTTTGAATTCAGAGGTCAGTTATCCTCGCTTTCAAAAGCCACCTAGTAATAACATGATGACAAATACGACTGCAAACTTTGCAGACCACTCATTGCTGAAACTGTTGCCCAGTACATTTCAATTCACACTTCCAAAAAGTGTTGAATTTTTTTTGGAAACTGTGGTGACTTAGAAGATGACTGGAGATACATAGATTAGATAAAAATGAATAGATCTTTGAAGTGTGTTTTATAGATGGAACCCTCTGAGCAACATCTCTCTACTTAACTTTGATTTAGTTATTGGCCACTTGGCTTTATTTGACTTTCAGGTTGATTTTCTGGTTGGACTGCTGAGTTCCCTCTTGTTCTTACCAAGGGAGACTCCAGTAACAATATTTGGTTATGGATTTCAACTCCTGCATTTTAAAGATATTCAGGGACTGCACCTCTATGCAGCTTCTCTTAGCAGTTCAGTTGAACTAAAATTTTGGACAATTTGCCCAAATGATTTACATGCAATTAGACATCTGGTCAAAATTACCTTCCCATTGGGGTATGTGGCAAACTCATCTTCTTGTTGCACTGATGTAAGTTAAGGTATCATTGCAACTAAAAGCTGTTTCTCTTCATTTTCATCAGCATCATGGAGAAGTGGATTTGGCCCACGTCCAGAATGATTTCACAATACTACAGAACAAAGAAAAAACAACTTCCTTCTTTTTTTTTTCCCATAGCCTGATGATTTTCTCACTTCCTGAATATTATATTACCATGAATTCAAGCATAATTAAGGTTCCAGTCAATTCATCAGTTGCCAGCAGAAGCAGAAGGGCTTTTATTCCATAATTGCTTGGTTTTCAACGTCCATGAAAAGGATTGTTTGCATTCATATTACTGATGCCTGTCGAGAAAGAAGAGCATGAAAGAGGAAGCATTCCTGTGTATAGATCTGCAAGCACCTGCAATGTCAGAAATACTGTGACCAGAAGCTTAATGAACTCTGAAGATTGAAAAGATCATGTTTGAAGAGCTCTCTTCCTCATGGTGTTTCCTGCTTAGCTGCATTATCCCAATTACCTCCACAGTGCTGGGGATAGCTGTCAGAACTGTGGGTTTGATGGCTTCAACAGCTGCTAATGCACGAAAGCCAAAGAGCTTTTGAATTGACTCTGTAAGAGGACAGAGCTCTTACTCCCTTTACGAGCTGCTGCAGCACAGTTTTCAGAGTGAGCCTTTAAATGCTATCCACTAGCCCAATGTAAGTAGGGTTTGCAGGGGTGGTTGCATTTAGATACACCTCAAGGACTTTATAAAGCTGGCATCATGACAAGAGCCTAGACCTTCATGGGTATCGAGGTGTCTGTCCCATTTAGCTTGATAGATCATGGATTCTGGTCTAACTGGCACTTTGGCATGCTGGGAAAGCTAGAGCAGCAGAAAGCAAAAGCATTTTAAGGTTTCAAAAACAATATTTGTGAATGCACTGACCAAGCAAGCGACATTTGCAAGCAGGATAATAATTGTTTTACCAATTCAGGTGCCAAAACAAAACACTTAAAAGCAGTTGCTGGAGAGGTCTACCCATACTAAAAAGAACTGTAAATTTAAAAAGAGCAGCAAAAAACCCCAAGCAGACAAAAAAACCAAACCCAACCAAACAACAACAACAACAAAAACCCAAACCAAGATGCGAAACAACTTAGAAGTGAAATAAAACCTAAGGGGTTTTGTTTAGGGTCAAAACCACAAAATGACTGCTGCGATGAAACATGCTGAAGATCATGTAGTATTCCAGTCATGTATTCAAAGAGATGAAAAAAAGGATAATTGAGATGACTAGGCTAAAGAGGAGGGTTTTTTATAGATGAAGCTTAGCAGTTTGGCTTATTTAGTTGAGAATGATGAAGGCTAGAACAATATATTTACTGCAGAAGCAAAGCTGGAGGATGAATAGAGAAGGCCAAACAAAACCCACATGTATGCAGAGGTGCAAAGGTTGGGCATCCATTTGGTTGTGTGTACACTTTACCAGTTAAGAGACCTTCCCTCTATCAGAGGAGTGAGACTCAAAAGAAAACCCATGGACATTATGTTGAGTGGTGGGGCTGTTTGGAGGGCAATACACAGAACCACAGAGGTCAAAGTGTCCAACAAGCAAACTGGTCTAACTAGTCTAACTGGTATACCTAGGCTTTGGGGTGAGGGGCCATGCAGTTGATCTAAATGCTTCACCCAGGGAGCACTCCGTTACCTATTGTAATGGGTTGGGGCAGATCCCCTCCCCACCACAGGCAGAAATAACGACTCAGGCAAACGGATTGCAAAAGTGATGAAAGTTTAAATAGAAAGCAGTGAATGTTACAGAAAACCCAAAGCGCAGTGACAAAGAAAGATCCCATCCCCACCTGAGGGTGCATGCAAAACCCCCAGGGCTCCTTCTTCCCCCTCCCTCTGCTGGGCTAGTCTCAGCTGGCCAGGCCTGAGACTGCCCATCCCCCTGTGGCCTTGGGCCCAATCAGACCCATGGCCGGGAGATCTCTCCCCCAGTTACCAAGTCTCGGAGAGGGAAGGAAAGAGGAAGTGCCAGACTCTGCACTGGATCTTATAGTGGTGCAAAGAATTATGGTAGGAAATACACAATTTCCTGTGTCCATCCCTCTGGGCTGGACTTCTGGACACAGGAAGTGAATGCACCAGGGGGGCACCCAGCTCAAACTACAACACCTATAAACTGATATCTCTGATTCACTATGTCAGAAGCAGTACTTGAGAGAAACAGAATGCTTGCCACTCTCTAGGAAGGCACCTGCTGATGCAAAGAGAAAGTATGAACCCACACCTGGTAGATTTCAGGTGACTAGTCATTCTGCACCTCATGAGGAGAGGAGAAAATACATGGGTAGTACCAAGGTCAGAAGCACAAAGCTCCAATACTGACAATCTAATTGCTTTAAAAACTTTTTCCAACCAAAACAAATTCATCAGCAGTCCTGAGGTGAAGAAATCTGTATTTCTTCCTAGTAAATACAAAATTCAGTGGAAAATAACATGAAATTTAGTGGGAAACACTTAAAAATTATATTCTAACACTTCTTTTTTGTTTTTGCTACCACTGGTAAAATGCCAGCAAAGACTAAAGACTACATTGATGCCAAAGAGGAAATGAGAGGCATTAGGGTCTGAGTGCCTAATTTCTGGCACGCTGCCATGCTGCAATTTAAAAGGTGGAGACTGGCTGATCATTCACAGTTGTGTTGCACAAAGTGAAATTTCCCCAATTATTCCAATGGCAGCCCAAGCAGTATCACAGATTAGATGTAGCAACAATTTGCCTTCCATATGTAGTGCAGAATGATTTACATCAACTTTATGGAAACAGAAGCATGGTGCAAGTGATTCAAGCTGTGCTTTCTCTCCTCACATGGGAAATGGGCAAGAGCATTTACTGCCACCCTTGTCATTCTCCATAAGCTGTGATAAAAAGATAAAGGAAGACATAATGCCTTCATTAAGGTGTGGAGGGATCCATTTAGGAGATAACATTTTCTTCCCAGCCTCACAGTTATTTGTTATGCATTTGTTATGCATTAAGAAGAAACATGTAAAGGCAAAGCAGGCTCAAAAGTTTCTAACAATGCAGGATGAAGGCTAGAAATTCTCAGAGGAAATCTAACATGGGCTTCTCCTATCATGCTTTTGGGGTTTTTTTCTCCCTCCTAAAAACCTGCTTTAGGATATTGTCAGACACATAAGCATTTAATTCAAGGAAGTTCTATAGCTTCTATTGTACAGGTCAACTGAATTCTTTCTTTTCTTGGCTTTTAGAAGTTAAGTTTATTATAAGGAGTTATATTATGTGATACAGGCCCTCATCTATCTGACCTGCCATTATCTGGAAGAACTGGGAAGATACTGAAGGGAGCCCATGGAGGTAAAGGCTGGCCAGAGCTGTTATAGTGATCATTCATGCAAGGAGCACCACCCCCAGACTTTGGTAAGCAGGCATACTGCAAGATACATAGGCAAGAGAACTTAAGAGTATCAAAGAAACTAAAGAAGGGAATATGGAAAAATTGACATAGAAAGGACAGAGGGAGTTAAAGGAAATCTGGAAATAGATCTGAAGAAGCAAAATTAAAAAGTAGAGAAGAATAGCTGGAAATAATAGTGAAAGAGAAATCAGGATAAGATAAAAGCAATCTAGAAAGAGAGAAGCCAAGATGAAACATCATCCTTACCTACAGAAAGGAAAGAAGAAAAAAAAATCCCTCTCCAATCTCTCATTGTCTTTGAATACATCACCGCTATCAGATGTCAGCCTCTGGGAGAAGAAGAGGCTGCTGCAGCCCCTTTCACCCTCCAGCACCCACAGCCATACTCATGCCATTCTGCTTCCCACACAGCCTGGCACAGCCATGCTCTCAGTCAGGCACAGGGGTGAGCCACAGAGCACCTCAATTCTGCCCAAGAGCAGGAACGCCTCACCTCCACCTCACCCTCCAGCAATACCAGTTTGCCACTTGTCATTCATTTCCCTATATTTAAAATAGGAATAAACTTAAAAGTCAGTGGGACTGAGATAGGTTTAGGTTTTCCATACTAACTTCTGTTCCAGCATCCAAAATGAAAATGAGAAAAACCTACCTGCAGAAATAAACCTGTCAAGGATTAAGGGGACTAATTGGAGACAATTCATGTTCTTTTATCTGTGGCTGCCACTGGATTTTTCAATTGCAGATACTCTTCTCTTTAATCTCCACAAGACATGTTAAGCTCAAAGAACAAAAAAAATCTAGAGAACACGTTTTGTCACAAAGTCTCAGGAAAAGTAGAAAGTGCTCTTTGTAAGTGGCAAGAATCTCACCTCAATCAGCTACAGATTGGAGGGGTACAGACTGGGCAGTGCTTTGGGGTATTTTGTTGGTGGGTGTTTTGTTCCTTTGTTGTCTTTTTTTACTTACATTGTGTCAGTTTGTTTCTGAGCGTCAAAAGAGTCAATTAAAAACAAAAGCAAGGGAAGAAGAGAACATGATGGGAAGTGGAAAGTGCTTCAACACAGAAGAGCATTGCTTTGAGAATAGGAAATATATTCTGACTTCCCAGCACTTCACTGCAATGGGAAAATAGATTTACTGGGGCTGAGAGGGGGAGTTTGTATAGCTTAATGTACTGTGTCCCTAGGATTTATTTTCACAGATGTAAGGATAGGAAGGAGAGTGTGAAAAGGTTAAACAGCTCAATATAGAGTATTTTTCCCCCAGCAGATTCACAGGAGCCCAGTCTTAAAAATCAGTCTTTTCTGTTAGCATGCTTTAGGCACAGCTAGGTTGCAGGAGCTGTGCTGCCCAGGGAAGGAGCAGAAGTCCTCTGTTCTGCACATCCCCTCCAAAGGGACCAGAGCACACTATGCTCTGCAAGAGGTGGTATGGAGTGTTTGCTGGGGAATGTTGCTTCTCCATGCACAGGGAGTACCTGTGCAGTGAGGAAACATCTTTCTTGTCTTGCACAACCCAACTTTAATGGCCAAAACCCAAAGCCAAGACCCCACATCTGTCTGGATTCAAACTAAGATGAGGCAACAAAATATGCACAGGCCCTGCTATGGCAGAGTTCCTGTGCATGATGTGGGCATGTTCTGCCTCTTGTGCAAAAGTGTAGAAATCCTTAAACACATGTCAACTGGTCACAGTTAGGGTTAGACAACTGAACACAGGGAAGACACCTAGCTGCCCACCTGGTGAGAATAAGCTTGAGGCAGAGGAACAGAAGGGATACAGCTCATTTTTGAGGTCAATTCTTCAAAGCAGAGGCTTTGAGTCCTTGTACATTTGTATGGCACATTGAGTACTGTGTCCAGGTCTGGGCCCCACAGTTTAAGAAAGATTTTGAGTTGCTTGAATGTGTCCAGAGAAGGGCAACAAAGCTGGGGAAGGGTTTGGAGCACAAGCACAAGCTGAGAGGCTGAGGGAGCTGGGGTTGCTTAGCCTGGAGAAGAGGAGGCTCAGGGCAGACCTTATTGCTCTCTACAACTACCTGAAGGGAGGTTGTAGCCAGGTGGGGGGTGGTCTATTCTCCCAGGCAACCACCAACAGAACAAGAGGATGCAGTCTTAAGCTGCTCCAGGGGAGGTTTAGACTGGATGTTAGGAAAAAATTCTTCCTAGAAAGAGTGATTTGCCATTGGAATCGGCTGCCCAGGGAGGTGGTGGAGTCACCATTACTGTGTTTAAAAAGAGACTGGATGAGGCACTTAGTACCATGGTTTCATTGATTAGATGTTGTTGTGTGATAGGTTGAACTTGATGATTTCAAAGGTCTTTTCTGGCCTGGTTAATTCTGGCTTTCTGTAGGAAGGATGGGTATTCACTTGTCACAATGTCCCTTTCTCAGTGATTCTTTCTGTAGAGAAGTGGGACTGAGATTACCAAGCCAGCTTGAACTTTATTTTCCCCCTCTGCATTTACCACCATGAAACATAAGCACACTGGAGAAGATGCAGTCTTTTCCTGTCTGTTCTCTATGAAATTTGTCTTGTGATTCATAAGAAGTGATTCTCACTTTCCAACCTGCCCCTCTTCCTGAAGGCTTCCTGTTCAGAGTTGATTGATAAGTGAATGCATTTTCCAGAGATGCTTTATTGCTTTTTCCCCCTCCTTTCATTCCTTATTTCTGAAAAAAAGCAGTGAGGGGGGAAGAAATGGTCTGTAAATGAGGCACAAAAGCAGAGACTTATTGAATGATGAGAGCAGACTCAAGAGGCCTCCAGGTAAAAATAGCGTAATTAGTGTAATATCCTATGACTAAACTGCTCCTGCTCCATCAGCACCATTTTTGCACCCATCCTAGAGCCAGGGTCAAGATCTTCACCAGCCAAGATACCACACAGAAGAGCTCAGCACCAGCAAGGAGGCCCAGCCAACACCCATGAATAATACTGGAATGAAATTAATCCTGTTCCTACCGAACCGGGGGGCCACCAGGCCCCCCGGCCTTTGTTGTCACCACCACCATCACCCAGTGTGCCCCATGAGGACTCACCAGAGATGAGAGGAGGATCCTCCAGCCCAGATGGGCTCAGCTTGGGGCTTCTGCCTTTCCTGGGGGGATTAAAAAGGGGAGTGGGTGGGGAGGGCCAAGTAGCCACACCTGGGGTGGGAGGAGACTACAACAGAGCTCAGGTGCTCTGGGATTTGAGGATAAAAAGGGGGAAAATGGGGTGGGTGAGGGACTTCTAGGGTGTCAGGTGATAATAGGACTAGGGGGAATGGAAAAAAAAAATAGAAATGGGTAGATTCAGATTAGATGTTAGGAAGAATTTTTTCACCAGGAGGATGGTGGCACACTGGAATGGTTTGCCCAGGGAGGTGATGGAAGCCTCATCCCTGGGAGATTTTACAGCCAGGCTGGATGTGGCTCTGAGCAACCTGATCTAGTGTGAGGTGTCCCTGCCCATGGCAGAGGGGTTGGAGCTGGATGATCCTTGAAGTTGCCTCCAACCCCAACAATTCCATGGGTCTATGATTCTAAAACAATTTTGCAGTTTAGGCTGGTTGTTAGGAAGGAATTCTCCACAGAAAGAGTGATTTGCCATTGGAATGGCCTGCCCAGGGAGGTGGTGGAGTCACCATTACTGTGTTTAAAAAGAGACTGGATGAGGCACTTAGTGCCATGGTTTAGTTGATCAGATGGTATTGAGTGATAGGTTAGACATGATGATCTTGAAGGTCTTTTCCAACCTGGTTAATTCTGTGATTCTGTGAGTGGTCTTCATGCCAGCAGTTACCACTCTGAGCTTATGCAACCACAAAATGCTTATTAATAACTGTATCAGTTTTGTATCTCACTCTCTAAAACAGGTTACACCTCCTCCCACCCCCAGCCCAATCAATCAAAAGCCCTTAAAATAAATCTTCTCATTCATGCTTATAATCAAGTCTCAGAGAGAAAGTAACAGTAGATTGTTGCTATCATACAAAATCAGGTTTTTATCCCCAAATTCTTTCTAGAACATAAAAGAAATATTTTTTAATGCCCCTCTCAGTCTTGGTGTTATTTCTTCCTCTGATCTTGCTTCTTAACCCTTCAATGGTGAATGCTATTTTGAGTTCAACACATCATTTGTTTACTACCTATGTAATAACAGTTCCTCTTCTATCTCTGTGATGATTCCTGTTGCTATTCACAGACCATGCAGGAGCATGAGGGAGGGAAAATGCCCCTGACACCCTCTCTGCAGCCAAACACATCCCCAGGCTGGGGATAACACTTGGCACTTTACTGAATGTACAGTGCTGTTTTTCACAAGAGATACATCCATTGGTTTATAATTAAAAAGCACCATTTAAAATTTTAGTTTCATCCAGGAAGCATAAAAGTCTCCTAGATACAGAAGGTGAATTTCAGATAAAGTTTTGTAACCGAGCAAGTCATTAGTTAGCAAATTAAAAACCATTGGTGTGCCCTGAGTCATCATTTCATTCCAAATACAGCTTTTATTGTCCTGGTGCCAGTGATGGCACATTTACAATACCAGTTTGTGAAGCATCCATTCACAAAATGCCACAATATCATTTCAGCAGTAATTGCATCCCAGGGAAAAAGCCCAACATTGCAGGTGAAAAAAGAGAGACATTGAATTCACAGAATCACACAGAACCACAGAATCACCAAGGCTGGAAGAGACCTCAAAGATCATCGAGTCCAACCTGTCACCACAGACATCATGACTACTAAACCATGGCACCAAGTGCCACATCCAATCCCCTCTTGAACACCTCCAGGGATGGTAACTCCACCACCAACCTGGGCAGCCAATTCCAATGGCTAACAACTCTCTTAGTGAAGAACTTTCTCCTCACCTTGAGCCTAAACTTCTCCTGGTGCAGCTTGAGACTGTGTCCCCTTGTTCTGGTGGTGGTTGCCTGGGAGATGAGACCAACCCCCTCCTGGCTACAACCTCCCTTCAGGTAGTTGTAGACAGTGATAAGGTCTCCCCTGAGCCTTATCTTCTCCAGGCTAAACAATTCCTGCTCCCTCAGCCTCTCCTCATAGGGCTTGTGCTCAAGGCCTCTTAACAGCCTCGTAGGTGGGCTTGAATGTTCCTTGGCAGAGGTAACCCAAAATCTACCAATGTAACACATCTATTTTAACATTTCTGAGGCCTGCAAATACCAGACAGAAGTGTACTCACTGTAACTGGAAATAAAGGTCTCTTAGAAAGTCAAGCATTAAGAGTTCCTACATAAATCAGTGCAGTCTTGTCAGTGGTAACCCACCACACGTTTGAATGTAGGCTTCAGAATTGGCAGAAAGGTGTCTGGAGCTCACCCAAGGCACATGAGGGCTAGGAAAAGTTCAAACACCTAGAAGAAAGATTATGTATAGTCCAACAGGAAAAATAGATACCTAAAATTACCTCCACAGATCATCTTTGCTGACAACATGTGACATGGGCCCCTCAGGTTAGGAAAGATGTTGACTTGCTGGAATGTGTCCAGAGAAGGGCAACAAAGCTGGTGAGGGGTTTGGAACACAAGCCCTATGAGGAGAGGCTGAGGGAGCTGGGGATGCTTAGCCACGAGAAGAGGAGGCTCAGGGGAGACCTTCTTGCTCTCTACAACTACCTGAAGGGAGGCTGTAGACAGGCAAGGGTTGGTCTCTTCTCCCAGGCAACCAGCACTAGAACAAGAGGACACAGTCTCAAGCTGCACCAGGGGAGGTTCAGACTGGATGTTAGGAAGAAATTCTTCTCATAGAGAGTGATTGCCCATTGGAATGGACTGCCTGGGGAAGTGGTGGAGTTGCCATCATCGGAGGTGTTTAGGAGGAGGCTTGATAGGGTGCTTGGTGCCATGGTTTAGTTGATTAGATGTCATTAGATGATGGGTTGGACATGATAATCTTGAAGGACTCTTCCAACGTGGTTTATTCTATTCTATTTTATTCTAAAAAGGGAGATGGCATGACTAGCTGTTGTGCATAACAGTGACTTGTGCTGAAGGGGGAAGTGAGAAGCATAATTTGATTTAAGAATGCTTTTCTCTAAGCTTGCAAATTTCATTTTAAGATATAATCATAAATCTCTGTCTTTAGAACCACAGAAGGGGTAGGAGGTAGGAAACAGAAGAAATGAAAAATAGATTTTTATCTAATCATTCACTAGAATATTTTAAGCTCTTTCACTGGCAGATTGGCTGAAATAAAAACATGATACAGGAACAATGCAGAGTCACAAGTTTCTGGCATATAATACATTTCCCAAGATGTATTCACTCCATTCATCTTCAGAAGGAGATTTACCTGAAAGAAAACAGCAGAATTCTTAGAACTGCATGTCACAGGAAGAGATATAGAAACTCCTCCAAATTACATTCTTCCATTTTCTGTGCCATAAGAAATGTCACATCTTTTGATCTTTGAGACTTAAAAGTTGCCTGGAATTACAATTCTCCTTGTGTCGTCTGAAAGGGGTGAAAGAAAGGGCAGGGCGCAGGTATGAAAGCTTATAATGCTTAATCAAAATGCTTCCAGAATCTTGCTCAGAGAGGTGAGCTTCTCTTAAAAAAAAACCATGAAATACCCATTTTCAGCTTTGTGACATTTCCACCCTTCTTTTTGATTATACTGTTCAGGCCATTAATATTTCCACTGAAACCTTTCCAGGAAATAACTACAGTCCAACACAATTAGACTTGTACAATCCGTATACACCACCAGATAACAAGGCTCATACAGTTTTATCTTCACAGTTCCATTAAAGATAAAAACAATATTTAATGGTTTCATCACCTCTTCTCTGGCAAATTATTCCATTTGTACAGCTGCAGAGCACACGACGGGAACCACGCTTGCTCATAAAGGAAATGAGGAAGGGAAAAAAAAAGGACAGAAAGGAGTAGAAGGGAAAAGGAATTGTTGGAGTCTTACAGAGCAATGGTGAATCCAGAAGTGCTGGGGGGGAGGAAATCACTCCAGATTTTCACTCCCTAGCCTGGTGCACTGTGCCTGTTAGCCCTGCAATTTCCTGCTACATTGCACTGAGACCCTGGCCCTGAGCAACCACACCTCTTCCTCAATTCCAGCTGCCTTGAAGCAACGGTCAGCTTTCATTCATTCCCCTTACATGCAGAAGTGTCTCAGTCTCATTGCAAAGAAAATGGAAAAAAAATCTCACATTTTCAGCTCATGTTGTTGGATTCCTCCCTATTGATGAGATCCCAATTAATATATGTCCTCCACAAACAGTCTGTGAAAGCTGCCTAGAAAGATCTAAAGATAGGACAGAGAATTGTCCTATCAAAATGTTCACCTGGACTCTCAGTCTGAAAGCAGAGGTCTGTCCAAAGTAATGTGTTTTTAAAGTGCACATCAAAACAGTAATTCTGCACCTTAGGAGTGTTATCTTCTGCATTTCACTGGACCTGTTAGCATCTGCTGAAAGATGCTGCTTCTTTCAGATAAAAGCCATACAGTAAATGTCAGGATCAGCAGCGCAGGGCTGACTGGGAAAGATGCTGTGCTGTAATCTGTAGAGCTCCACATTTTCTCTCCACTCAGAATTCTAAAACTGTAGTACTTCAGAGAGTATCTGTATTATATTTTAGAATTAGAGCCCCAGAGGGCACCATTCAGTCAGCATGAAATGCCATCAAATCACTTGGGGTAAAACCTTCTATTGACTTTCCTGACATCTCATTTTATTTAGTAATCTATTTTTTTTTTATATGTACAGCTGAAGCAAGCTTTGCTTAAATATTTGCTTTTTTTCTGGAAGTGCTGTTTGTTTTTCACAGGGATGGTATCTCTTAATTCTCTAAAGATCAGTCTTGATACTGTGAAGTCTATAGCTGCGGTAGAGCAACCAGTATATAAATCAGATCTCCATAGCCTCTTGTGGTGAGGGAGCTGGGGTTGCTTAGCCTGGAGAAGAGGAGGCTCAGAGGAGACCTTATTGCTGTCTACAACTACCTGAAGGGAGGTTGTAGCCAGGTGGGGGCTGGTCTCTTCTCCCAGGCAACTAGCACCAGAACAAGAGGACACAGTCTCAAGCTGTGCCAGGGGAGGTTTAGGCTGGATGTTAGGAAGAAGTTCTTCCTAGAAAGAGTAATTTGCCATTGGAATGGGCTGCCCAGGGAGGTGGTGGAGTCACCATCACTGGAGGGGTTTAGGAAGAGACTGGATGGGGTGCTTGGTGCCATGGTTTAGTTGGTTAGATAGTGTTGGATGATAAGTTGGACTCGATGATTTCAAAGGTCTCTTCCAACCTGGTTAATTCTATTCTATTCTATTCTATTCTATTCTATTCTATTCTATTCTATTCTACTCTAAATGCAGGGAGAAGCTATATTTCCCACCAAATGAAATATCGGGTCAATAGTCTTAAGCTGTGCATATATTACATAACTGAATCACACATTTGAATTGTATGATTGCAATAATAAGAAGCCATAGGAGCTTGTGAGGTCATAGCCATCATCTGGCTCCCTTTGAGCTTGCACTTAATCCGTGGTGCCTGGGTTTCCCACCAAGCTCTGACAGGAGTAAGATAGGGTTTTCTGCTGAGCCTTGGTAAAACCCAGGGTCATTTGGATGAGAGATGTTAATCTGAGGGCCATCTTGGGTTTGGTTACCTGGGCTAAGGTATGAGATGAGAGAGGGCAGCCAGTGGCCTTGAATGAAAGAGCTGGGGGAGGAGTCTGCAGGTGCTCTTTCTACTTTTGTTGGCTTCTTTCAAGCTGAAAGTCTTGCACTTTGTCCATAATAGAGTTACAGCACACCTCCATCACAGATGTATTTATTTCCAGTGTCCTGTTTCCCTGATCTGGACTTGTGGACTTAGCCCTCTGGCTTGACTGAGACCTGCCTCAGTGCTGAGGACTTGCTGGGTGCTCACTGGACTCTTATCTGACCCAATCTGCCTACATTGTTCTGGTGCTGTGGCCAGTGAGGCTGCTTCCTTGCCAGTCTTACGTTGCCCCAGGATCCTGACTCCCCTTCCCTGCAGAGCAGCCTGTCCTTGCTGCTCCCTGATAGCCAGAAATAAAGATATCATTTTCATCTCCAGAAATCAGTTTATCACACCTACCCACGGGATGCTGTTTCCCTTTTATTTCCAGTTCCCCCTAGACCTGCTTTTGAAATCCATTAATCCAACCTCCTCAGGAGAACTCCTTGCATTCTTCCTCACTTAAATTTGGAGAGATTTTTATTCAAATACAGTTGAGGCAAGCGTAGGTGAACTCCTTCCTAGGCCCTTGCAAGCCCAGTGTGACCTAACTGAAATAGCAAGAAGGAAAAAAAAACAAACAACAGGAGTCATCTGGGAATTTCAAAAGAATTTGTAATTATTAATGAAGCAAGTAATGATAAGCAGTAATAATCCACTTATGATGTACTGCGTTTTAACATCCAGTCCCGGTGACTTTTGAAAGCAAACAGACATGGGCTTGCATAAAGTGTTTGTCCTCAAAGTTCCACAACCTTATCTTATACTCCTGCACAGAGATCTCTTGATTTATTCTTTATCCTGTGCATGTAGCCCTCTGCAGCAGATCATTCCATACCAGCATGGGCAGCAGGATGGTGTGGCTGGTCCTGTAGAGCCGCATCTCTAACCACCATCTTCCTTTAGGGGCAGGTCTCCATCAGAAGCACGCTGCAGATCTCTGCGCAGTTTGGTTGCATGTCTTTCATTCACAGTATCACAGTATCACAAAGGTTGGAAGAGACCTCGAGGATCATCGAGTCCAACCTGTCTCCACAGACCTCATGACCAGACCATGGCACCAAGTGCCACATCCAATCTCCTCTTGAACACCTCCAGGGACAGTGACACACCTCCCTACATCTCTTGGGCCTTACACCTCTAACCAGTGATGGGCAGATCCCAGTGGCGATGCTGAGGTGAAGCTCTGCAAACAGTCGATGTGGGGGAAGTGTGGGATGACAGCTAGTTGTGAGAACCTCTCTCCCAGTTGAGAGACTTGACAGATCACTAATATGCAAATGCAAAACCTCTCATCTCTTTTCTTTTTTTAAGGGAGCTCTAAGCTCCTCAGGGTAGAAACCAATTTATCACTCTTTGCATGCACACATGACAACAATTAGCATCACAGGAGCCTGAAATTTGAAGAGGGGCCCTGGGACCAGCTTGGAAGAAACAAATAATACTAAGCAGCTCCCCAGATGTTTAGTTTTAATTTATTTGTATCCTATGGAAAAAAAAAAAAGTATTTTAAAGTAAATTAAAGAATGGGAGAAACTGACTCCAGAATTGCCTGGACCATGTACAAATATGTAGCAGAGCCAAGAAATTAGGAATCTGTAGATTTTTTTCCCCCCTTTTATATTAGACAGAGGCTACCTACAGTATTTGTAGGTAAAATAATTTTCAGAGGAATCACTGCTTTGCAGTGTAAATTGGCAATTACCTTTAGCTCATTTTGTCAACTTGAATTCACACTCTGGTCCATCTCCAATGTTCCTCCTTGTTACCTGTACTGCCCTCTTGAAGAACTACAGTGCTTCAGCTGGAAAGGCCTGAGATGGGACAATGCAAGTTTTTGCTCTAATATTTACTAAGAAAAGAGACCACAAAAAAGGAGTTTTTAAGCAGCCACCTTATGGAAGGATAAGCTAATGCAAGAGGGACCTGAAGGGCTTCTCATGCATTTAATTATTTTCTGGACACTGGCTCCAGGATGACATTAGGAAATTGTTAATTCCAGCCCTAATAGCCAGGGAATTAGAGCAAACTGCAGTGTTTCACAGTATAGACTAAACAGTCTCTAGATGTCTGAACTCACCTCAGTATGGAAATGAATAGAATAGAATAGAATTAACCAGGTTGGAAGAGACCTTCGAGATCATCGTGTCCAACCTATCATCCAACACTACCCAATCAACTAAACCATACAACCAAGCATCCTGTCAAGCCTCGCCCTGAACACCCCCAGCGATGGCGACCCCACCACCTCCTCAGGCAGCCCATTCCAGTGGGCAATCACTCTCTCTGTGTAAAACTTCCTCCTAACCTCCAGCCTAAACCTCCCCTGATGCAGCCTGAGACTGTGTCCTCTTGTTCTGGTACTGCTTGCCTGGGAGAAGAGACCAACCTCCGCCTCACTACAACCCCCCTTCAGGTAGTTGTAGAGAGCAATAAGGTCACCCCTGAGTCTCCTCCTCTCCAGACTAAGCAACCCCAGCTCCCTCAATCTCTCCTCATAGGGCTTGTGCTCCAAGCCCCTCACCAACCTTGTTGCCCTTTTCTGGACACGCTCCAGCAAGTCAACATCCTTCCTAAACTGAGGGGCCCAGAACTGGACACAGTACTCAAGGTGTGGCCTAACCAGTGCAGTGTACAGGGGCAGAATGACCTCCCTGCTCCCGCTGGCCACACTGTTCCTGATGCAGGCCAGGATGCCATTGGCCCTCCTGGCTGCCACCAAACCCTGTCGATTTTTCTGCAAAGTCTCAGAGATCAGCAGGCTCAGCCTGGGGAATGGGCTGCACCCCTGGAGCAACCTGGGATGCAATTTGCATGTTCCCACCCCAGCCGAAGTTTCACCTGCAGCCTGGTTGATCTGCCTAGTTTGCACAGTAAGGAGCCAGCAGGGAATGCCTACTCTCTGTTTGCTGCCTTATGTTGCTCAGTGGAACAGGAATGGGGAGGCAAACTTCCACCAAGCAGCACTGCAAGCCAAGCCATGCATTGGCCTGTAAAAGTTCCCTCACCTTGTTCCTGACCTTTGTTGTATGAGAGATCTGCCAAACCCAAACAGTGCCTGGGCCAGCTGGGGTCTCCCATTTCCCAAGAGAAAGCCTAACTACCATGACTGGGAGGCCATTAGTCTTTTTTCAGTCCCTGCTTGGTCTCAGAATGCCATTTTAAGCCACAACTGTGGTTTCAGACACTCCCAAGGGCAGACTTGTCTGACGCTGGAGGCTTGACACAGAAATGAGAAGGATTCAGTGGCATTTCCAAACTGGGATGAGTTCAGAGTAACTAGAGTCTGTTCAGTCCCGTAGCTTGAATTTACAGTCACTTCTCCTTTTGCCTGCTGCTTTCCTTTCTCAGAGTCCTTTCTGCCTGGAGACATGCCCTGGAGACGTGCCATTCTATTGAAAAATATCAAGCACATGTTTTCATCCTGCCAGTCTGATGCTCACCACTGTACCTGTTTCCCTACTGAGAGACAGCACTAACAAGTCCATGCCTGAAGCAGCCCATTCCATCCAGAAGCTGAGAAATGCCCAAAAGGCCACATCAGCCCAAAGCACAAGATGATGATCCCTATGAAAATCAGCTAAAAGTTAGCAATATCATAGTCTTGCAATAACCTAATCATGAATTTTTGATAGCTAAGACTGCAGGAGAGTGATATGCTTAATCCTACTCTATATTATCTCAATTTGTATTATATTATATAATTTATATCATCCAAATTATTTTTTTTTCTTATCACAACTGCTCTTTCTTCAGCTACAACTTCTCATTTGTATGCTTTCCTTGAACTCACTGATTGCCATGGAAGAATCTGGTCTAGCATGCAGATTCATCTTCCTTAAAGTTTTGTGTTTGGATATCTACCAATCATGTCACCCCCCAGGTTTAACAGGATTCACATGAAAGAATCTAAACACCAGTTCATTGTTACTGGCAATGCTGATATTGGACGTCAAATGATGTAGCATCATCTGCCTCAGGTCACTAAGCAGATGTAGAGGGATACTCTGCTGAGGTGCACCACCACAGGCAGGTGCCCTCTGTCTAATGAAGGGAATAAAGACATAGAGGCTGGAGACAGATTATCTTCTTGTGATATGCATGAGCTTCTGAAGAATCCTAAAGAGTTAAAAAGCTAAGGCCCAATATAATGTGTATAATTACATGCATGTGTATTTTATTTCATTATCATCAAACATCCAGCTCAGTGTAAAACATAACTTTAGGATAAAATATATATTTAGGTTAGCTGACTAAAATAAAGGCAGTAGCAGTGAACAGTGTCTTGAGAAAAGAAAATTTACTCATTATACAATTTCAATGTAACACTCTCATCAGCTTGCTTTCTTCACATATTGACAGTGTTATTTCTGAGGCAGGTTCTCATATTTTAGCTCAGTGTGATTCCTAAATAAAAACATTAACATACACTGTGAGAAACCATTTCCATGATACTTTTGCAATACTGATATTGGGAATCATAGAATAGCTTAGGTTGGATAGAACCTCAGAGATCATCTACTGCAACCTCCCCACCTTGGACAGGGGCACTTCTCAACTAGACTTGACTGCTCTAGGCCTCATCTAACCTGGCCTTGAACACCCCCAGGGAGGGGGCATCCACAACCTCTTTGGGCAACCTATTCCAGAGCCTCACCACCCTTGTACAAAAGAACTTCTTCCTAAGATCCATTCTAAACCTACTTTCCCTCACCTTTAAACCATTCCTCCTTGTCCTGTTGCTAGACTTTATGAAAAGTCCCTCTCCAGCCTTCCTCTAGGATTCCTTCAGGTATTGGAAGACAGCTCTAAGGTCTCCCTGGAATCTTCTCTTCTCTTCTCTAGACTGAACAACCCCAGCTCCCCCAATCTATCCACACAGCAGAGGTGTTCCAACCCTTGGATCATCTTTGTGGCTCTCCTTTGGACTCGCTCCAATAGCTCTGTGTCCTTCTTATGATGGCGACACCAGAACTGGATGCAATATTTGAGATGGGGGTCTCACAAGAGCAGAGTAAAGAGGAAGAATCACCTATTGTGACCTGCTGGTCACACTCCTTTTGATGCAGCCCAGGATATGACTTGCCTTCTGGGCTGCATGAGAAACACTGCTGGCTCATGTTGAATCATAGAACAGACAGAAATATGACAGCATTTAAATCTTGGTCTTCAATTTATATGTAGAGTCTTCTTCTCTGGAGACTGTCAAAACTGTGCTTGGATGTGTTCCTGTGCAACCTGATCTAGGCATACCAGTGTTTGTGGGGAGGCTGGACTAAGTGATCTCCAGAGGTCTCTTTTTACTTCCAGCATGCTGGGATCCTGTGATTCCAGTGTTTGGACTGGATCTCTGCCCTGTTCATTTTGAAGCACCTTTCCCTTTTTTTTCTGATGAAATGTGACAGCTTCCAAGCTTTTAACTTACAAATGCTTTAAACCACTAAATAAGGGTTACTCAGAACATGGTAGAAGTCTCTGATTTCAGAAGTTGGAGATATTAAGAGACCATTTGCAATCTAGACATGGTGGATACTAATGTAGTTCAAATCTTAATGCAATAGGTCTAAGAAGGAATATTTTCAACTCTGTGAGGTAATAAGTAAAAATGAATTCTTTATATAATGAAGTTTATAGACTTTGCATGAAACTTGTGTGGATATGAATTGTACCTAATATATAATGACTCATAAAACCAGACAATATTTATTAGTGTGACTGCATCTTATAAACTTGTTTCTCTCCTATGAGGACAGACTGAAGGAGTTGGGGCTGTTCTGTCTGGAGAAGAGAAGGCTCAGAGGTGACCTAATTGTGGCCTTCCAGTGTCTGAAGGGGGCCTACAAGAAGGCTGGGGAGGGGCTTCTCAGGATCTCAGGTAGTGATAGGACTAGGGGGAATGGAATGAAGCTGGAGGTGGGGAGATTCAGGCTGGACGCGAGGAGGAAGTTCTTCACCATGAGAGTGGTGAAGCCCTGGAATGGGTTGTCCAGGGGGGTGGTTGAGGCCCCGTCCCTGGAGGTGTTTAAGACCAAGCTGGATGAGGCTCTGGCCAGCCTGATCTAGTGTGGGGTGTTCCTGCCCATGGCAGAGGGGTTGGAACTAGATGATCCTTGTGGTCCCTTCCAACCTTGACTGATACTATGATACTAAGTCTTTAAGTGAAAAAAAGACATAATGGTATCTCCCTTCTTAAGCAGCACTGCTGAGCATAGGAGACCAGTAATGTTTGCCAGGCTTTAGGATTTATTGCGCTCTTAAGAAAGTGAATCTGTTTTGGTTTTTATTTGCCTGGAGAAAAACTTCTTTCTGCATGCTGCTGAGCGGTGGTCACAAAGTGGTATACACAGATAATTGCATTTTGGAGCAGGATAAATGCTTGTTTTGAATCTAATAATGCACTGGTAAATGATAAAGTAATTTGACTCTCAATCTGCTTTCTTCTCTAGAAATTAAAACTGTAGTTTATACAAGAGAAACTATTTAATGCTTTCTTTGTCCATTATGCTGTAGCTTCATAAAGGGAAAGCCTGTATTTTCAGTCCCTGTAGTCACCCTTTCATCTGTGAAGTGAAAAGGAAGAAAATATCATGGGAGAGACAAAATGGTGAATAGATGGTTTAGTTCTTCTATATTTCTGATGTTAGACACCTCTGAAAATATAGCTATTATTAAAAGACTGCTGCCTTCTGAGAATAGAGTCAAATGCATTCACATTAAATATTAATTTCAGTATTTCCATACACACATATTTGAGAATGCACAGAAAAGTGCACATGCTGAAGATACAGAAAAATCTAACCACAAACACACACACAAACCAAAGACACCAAACCAAACAAAAAAAAAAATCCCAAAAACCCACACACACCAAAAAATGAAACATAACAAACCAACAACCAAACAAAAAAGAAAACAAACCCAAAAATTCTTTATGAAGGTAATGCCATTTGCCTGCTGGGAAAAGTGAATGTCCTATTTAGAAATAAACATGGAGAAGGCAAGATACCAATTCATCTGGAGAAAAGAAAAAGCAAAAAAATACTGAAATGTAATTTCTTGGTTTAAAATGTGCATGTGTTTTATGCAGGGAGTGTACTTGGAAGTGTACTTGATGTTGAGTTGCTGGAATGTGTCCAGAGAAGGGCAACAAAGTTGGTGAGGGGTTTGGAACACAAGCCCTATGAGGAGAGGCTGAGGGAGCTGGGGTTGCTTAGCCACGAGAAGAGGAGGCTCAGGGGAGACCTTCTTGCTCTCTACAACTGCCTGAAGGGAGGTTGTAGACAGGCAGGGGCTGGTCTCTTGCCCCAGGCAACCAGCCAGAACAAGAGGACACAGTCTCAAGCTGCACCGGGGGAGGTTCAGACTGGATGTTAGGAAGAAATTCTTCATAGAGAGAGTGATTGGCCATTGGAATGTGCTGCCTGGGGAGGTGGTAGAGTCACCATCATTGGAGGTGTTTAGGAGGAGACTTGATAGGGTGCTTGGTTGCATGGTTTAGTTGATTAGGTAGAGTTGGATGATGGATTAGATGTGATGATCTTGAAGTTCTCTTCCAACCTGGTCTATTCTATTCTATTCTATTCTATTCTATTCTATTCTATTCTATTCTATTCTATTCTATTCTAAAGTTAACCCTGTGTGCAGGAAGAACCTGAATGAGTGACCAAAGGAGCACACCAACTCCATCACATATCCATAAAGTCAGAATATTGGAAAGCTTTCCTGGTGATGTTAAGCTGCTCAAATAGTGAGGACAAAGGTAGATAGAGAAGCCTCATGAAGTACCTTAGGAAAATGAGTGACAAGGCAGTAAGATACCAGATGAAGTGCCATGTAGATACACGTAAAAAGATGCAGAAGACGGCAAACGATTCACACAAAACATTGGCTTCTGAGCAGAGGATAACCATTTGGGAATGAGGCCATGGGAAAGAGCTGCTATTTCCTTAAAACTGTCAGGTCACAGTATGGTAGATGTCAAAAAACCAAAGGAAATGAAAGGAAGTATCAGGTAAACAGTGGTTTCAAGGGGGAAATTAGGAATTCCATAAAAGAAGGATCCCTTGGAAGTGGCTGCACAGAGAAGCCAGTACTGACAGAGGAAACCCTTTGAGCTGAGGTTGCTGGAGGTGGGATAAGGTAGCATGAAGAAATATCACAGGAAGAATTATCCCATATTTATGCTTCCTTACATATCTCCTTACAGGCAATTTTGGGCTAGGTGGATATTTGCTCTGAACCAGTACAATCATTTTGGTTTTCTTACGGGGCACACAAAGGCTGTGTTAAATTCCAGCTGGTTCAGGGAGACCAAGTATATTCTTTGTCTGGCATTTTAACCTTAACCTTGAATACTTTTTCCCAGACACCTGAGTGAACATCAAGTTTGTGGCCTTTCATGAAGAGACTTATGCACCTATGAAAATTATTCCTCCTGCCTTTCAGTGAACTTTGCAGAAGCAGGAACATTGTGAGCTTTTTAAAACCAGGAGTCCTGGTCCTTTCATTCAGGCTGATGAGCAGCCAGAACACCTGTGGATGCAAAAACCCTATTATAACAGTAATTACTTGCATTTTTAGTACCAAAAATTATTAGTCTTACTGTGGAAATTCAATTCCAGTTAAAAGCTGGGTTCTGTTCTTGCAAAGCCTGAATTGCTGTTTTTTCCTTGAACCCTACTCGACAAGCAGTATGCTTTGTAAAGGTTACTCAGCAGGGTATAGAGCAGTTTTATTCCAAATGCATATAATGAGGTGGTGTGAGAAAAATGGTTGAGTCAGACACAGTTTGCCAGTTGTCGTTGCCTAGGTGGGATTAAGCAAGTGGCCTTATGTGGATTACTTATGAGGACTGTTTGATTCTGGAGTAACAGACAAAAATGAACACTTCACTGTTGTGATATAAAGATGGTTTTGTCCCCCTTTGCTCAACTGCAAAAAATTCCTATTGCACTTAGAGCTGATTAACCTCATTTCAGCCACTGATCCCTGCCTCAGTGATATTGCAGGTGTACCCATATGGATGGACTTTGGAGCCATGTTGCAGCTTCTTCCCAGTCCTGCCTCTGATCCTCTTTCCTTCTGCTTCTGGCCCTGGTTCACTGCTTACTGTGTCAGGGACCCCATTATTAACTTCTCTGAGACCATGCCTGAGGGTGAAGGTAAGGTTTGCACTAGATCATGCTTGGCTCTCAGGTCTTGCTGCATCTAAGGCAAGACCTTCCTGTCAATACCATTAATAATGATGACTGATGCTGGAATTTTCACAACAGGTCTACTTGAGTGGTCTTTTGTGTGGATTTTAAAGCTTGAATGAATCTTTCACAGAACGATTATTGTTGTCATGTCTCTCTGTGAGTAAGCTAGAATGGTCTTAGATGAAAACAATACTTTACCCAATAACTCCTCCAAACTCCCAAAGTTATGGTTGCTCTTTAACATGTATGCCAGAGGAATGTTCTTCCAAATCAAACACTGAGGAGTGAGAAGAATTTTGTATTCTCTGCTAGTAGTTTACAAAGGCCACCTTCAGGGCTAAAAATGCTTCACCATTCTCATAGTTCTATCTTTTTTTTTCAACTTAAGGCAGCAGATCTGCATATCTCACAAAGAAGTAGGGTTAATGCATCTTGAAGCTTGTTGTATTTATCTATGTTTGATCTGACTGTGTATAAATTGACAATATGTCATGTTCTTTCCCCAGCTGACACAGCTTCCATTTATTAAACGCTGTAAATACAAAATGGGTAACACAGATTATCTCAGTTCCATTTCTCCTGTGGTGTCACTTTGCTGTTTCCAGTCTTCTAAGGTTCTCAGTTTCCTGATGTCTTATTGATTGCACTGTGCTTTAATATTCATCTTTCTACAGAAGAATCAGTGGGGATACTCAGAGTTAAAGGAGTTTAAAATGTCAACAATATCTAAGAAATCCTGCAGGGAACCTACATTCTCCAGTATCTTCCATGTAGGATTTCAAAGCACTTTTCAACTGCTAAAGGAAGTGATGTTGTCTTTCCTTCTTCAGTCCACACTGCTCTATTTACTGAATATTAAGTATGATGCTTTAAAAGTTTTTTTCTTTTGAGTTCCTTGAATGGAGATGATAAAAGGACTTAACTAGAAAGTATGTTGTCTTAACTGGAAAGTATGATGTGGTCTAAAAAGGCATTACACAGAGGTGGCGTACCTACAAGCATCTTGTCTGCATCCCTTGACTCTGTAACATTAACTGAGGTGCTCTGTTTGAAGTTTCAGGCTGCCACACCTGAAAGCTAGCCCAGGGCACTTTGTGAAGGCTGATGCTTATGCAGCAGGGAGTCTGTAATAAACTAGGTCTGCAGATTATTTTGTTTCAAACAGCTAGAATACAATAATTCAGAAGAAAGGCACCACTATCTAACATGGAAAAAAGCTCTCAGCAAGTCCTGACTAAACAAAGCCCTGAGTATCCTGGTCTGATATTTAGAATAGAATAGAATAGAATAGACCAGACCAGGTTGGAAGAAACCTTCAAGATCATCATGTCCAACCCATCATCCAACACCATCAAATCAACTAAACCATGGCACCAAGAACCCCATCAAGTCTCCTCCTAAACACCCTCAATGATGATGACTCCACCACCTCCCCAGGCAGCACATTCCAATGGGCAATCACTCTCTCTATGAAGAATTTCTTCCTAACATCCAGTCTGAACCTCTCCTGGTGCAGCTTGAGACTGTGTCCTCTTGCTCTCATGCTGGTTGCCTGGGAGAAGAGACCAGCCCCTGCCTGTCTACAGCCTCCCTTCAGGTAGTTGTAGAGAGCAAAAAGGTCTGCCCTAAGCCTCCTCTTCTCCAGGCTAAGCAACCCCAGCTCCCTCAGCCTCTCCTCATAGGGCTTGTGTTCCAAACCCCTCACCAGCTTTGTTGCCCTTCCCTGGACATGTTCCAGCAACTTAACATCTTTCCTAAACTGAGGGGCCCAGAACTGGAAACAGGACTCAAGGTTTGGCCTAACCAGTGCTTATTGTAGCTGATCTTCCTTTAAGCAGGAGGCTGGACTAGAGGCCTTTCTACCTGAACGCTCCTATGACTCAGTGAAAGGGAATCTCTTCAAAATCCCAAAGAAAGCACTGTGCAATATAGCTCCTTCAGTAGATATTTACTGTTGGAGGCAACAGATAATTTCTTCTGGAGATCCAAGTCTTGTGATTTTTTTATTTTTCACTGACATACCCAGGTCATCTATTTACTTGATTTTCCCATTCTGGAAGAAATCCAGATGCCAACTGTACACAGCACAAATTGGAAAGAAAGACTGGCAGGAAAAAAAGGAATATTAAAAGAAGGTAAATGTTTTTTATCATTCTCCCTCATAACTTCTAAAGGCTACTTACTGCCCAAATGACATAGTATTTATGTCATTTGAGAACTTACTTAGTAGCTTCATGCTTTTAACAAAGATGTGAAGATGCTGCAAATTAGACAGATGTGTTTGTATTACTTGGAAGATGTACCTTATGGATTCTTAGAAAGAAAAAGTTGCTGGGCATTTTGAACTGTGGCTCCTGAGCTGTTTTTGCATTTCTGTGGTTTAGCCTTGTCTAAATGCTTGAGGGCTTAGTCTCTACTGGAATCTTCCCTAGAAACTGATTAGGCTATTTCAGGGTTTCTTGGCTCTTCCTTTGGGTATGAGGGAAAGAAACAGAGAGGGAAAGAGTAATGTAGAAAGTGGTCCAAGTGTCAAATTTTAAATTGTTGCTATGTCATATGCTATTTCTAAGTAGAAGGTATAATAAAATAGGAAATACAGATTTGGCAAGATCCATAGATAATGAATATTTTAAATAGTGAATACTGCTTTCAGTGCATAATTTAGATAGTTTGGAAGAAAGCTTGCATCTGTTGTGACATCTCCACCTCCAGAAAACCCCAGAATGCTTCATTCATATCAGCCAATGGACTCTTTCCTCTGATCATTAAAGCTTCAAAAAAGAAGATGAGAAAACTCCAGTGCAAAGAATGAGGAAGAAAGGAAGAAATCTAATTCAGAGACTTTCAGGCATGGGCAAGACTATAAGATGACAAGTTAGAATAGAATAGAATGGAATGGAATGGAATGGAATGGAATGGACCAGACCAGGTTGGAAGAGACCTTCAAGATCATTGCATCCAACCCATCAACCAATCCAACCCACCTAAACAACTAAACCATGGCACCAAGTTGAAAAGTACTGTCCTGTCTTACTTCATAAGACTAACACTGGAGGAGGATCAGAAGGCAAACTTGGCAAGGGAGGGCAATTCCAGGAAAAAAACAGAAAAAGGATAACTTCAAAAACTTCACCAGGGACAGAAAGCCTTAGAGAGTACAGGTCCTTAGTTGTTCCCAACCTTCTCAGTTACTCAAAAACTAACAAACACACACATACACTCCCAAAACATACTATGCTTTGTTATTTATACTTTTTTTTTTTCAGTGATTTGTTTAGGGTTGTGTTAAATGAGAATGTAACCTTCTGCCATAATACAATAAGATTTCTTGTGTCCACCAAAGCCAGCTGATTAATCGTAGAGGGATTTGATAGACCACACCGCAGCATGTTCTGTTCTTGGCAGACATGTCCTGGGAGTACCTGTAATTTCCCCTGAAGTTCAGGGATTAGAGTGTGCTTTTTAGCAATGTGCAAGGATTGTCTTAGAGGCTAAGCTAGCAGTACAGAGAGAAATATATCTCTGGGTTGATATGTTTAAAGGGCTAGAGACAATCCCTCAGACAATGTAATCCCATAGTGTGGAAAAACGAAGCTTTCTGTGTAGGAGAAAAAGAGAAATAGCCTTACTTTAGAGAACAGAAAGAAGTTATATAGACCACAGAAAGATGTACAACTTCAGCAGCCTTGGGAATTGAATGTCATCTCTTGAAAAAAATGCCTAAGATTTCAGTTTACAGATTTTCAAGTTATTTTAATTCTCAAACAGGAGCAGCTACAGTGCATTTATTCCCGGGTACAAAACATTTACTGTGAAAAAATCCTTCAACATACTTTATAGGTAAAACCAGAACAATTAATAAATCTTTTATACCAAGTAATAAAAATCTGACTACTTTTACTCACACTTTTACTATAAAAATCCCCAAACATGTTTAACCACGACATCCATTCCTTATAAAATATTAATTAATAACATGCACTGTCCAAGAGAGAGAGACACTCACCTGGAGATGAGGCATTGTTCTTCTTTCAGTGTTTCTTTCTCATTACTATGAGGGACATTAACTGTTGAGGACTGAGCTACAAGCAGAAAAGGAAGGAGGGTGTTTGTGGGGTTTGTTCCTAAACAGCGAAGTTCAGGTTTCACAGAAATACTGGTGCCTAAACATGATGGAAATAAGCCCTAAAGACTTTCACAGCACTGTCTGTAACAGAGTTCCAGGTCATGCACGCCTGATTCGGGCATAATTTGACATCTGTTGCAGAAGGAGAAGCTGCCTGGTAATTCAGAGAAAGTTGAAGAGATGCTCTAAGCAATAATCCTGATTTCTGCAGCCAGCCTCTGGACTTGTGCCTGCTGATGCAAGCAGTGGACTCACCCATGGACACTGTTCCCCAGACATTCCTTCTCTACATACAGCTTTTAACATTCACCTGCAAAATAAGGCCTCTTCTGACTTGCTTCTCATGCACCTAAATGGGGAATACACTTTGGACTCCAGAAAGAGTTTGACCATTGCCAACACCATGCCACAGAGATCTGTCTCATTTTTAGAGCTGAAGTGTACTGAAAATGCCTGTCTCAGCTCCACAACAGCATCTCCATTTACCAGCTGACTTCCTCTCTGTCATATGTCCCTCTGGCAGCAAAGAAAGGCTCCTGGTTTCTCTGCAAACTCCTCCTGACCACCCCATGGAGCCAACATGGCCAAGGCTATGCCATTAGCTGGGCCCCATCCTCCTTCCTCCTCTCCCCTAACTTAATAAAATCCATAGTTACAAAGTCTCCTGTTCTCTCTGGGCAGTAACAAGTCCAGAATGATGTGAAGCACTTAAAAGATTCAGTGAGGCCACTGCTGCATTTTGCATCCTCCTGCTGCCTCCTAAGGTAGCAAAGAAGTGTTGCAAATCCCTGGTTATTCAGTAAGTCAAAGCCAGAGGTAGAGAGACTGTTTTTGCAGAGGGGAATAGTACTTGGAGAAGGATTTGGCTAAAATGTGCACCCAGATGTGCCCAGCCACAGACATATTTTTAAATTATTTTAATTTTTTTGGTGCTCAAATCATTGCTGGGTGGGTTCTTGAGTGCTTCTCTTTCCCTTGCCATTCAAATCTCACCATCCTCAGTCCCAGTTTCCTGGCAAGTTATGTCACTGACAACGTTAACCACAAAATCCTGAGGTGAGATCATGTAACTGAAGAGAAAGAGAAAGCAAGAACAGCGTGTTCAAGCAATAGTGACATGGAAACAAGAATTTAAAAAGCCTTAATCTCAGATGTAGCAATCAGGCAATAGCAGCTCTCCCACTGCTTCTTTCCCTGATCTTGAACTAGGACTTAAGAAAAAAAATCATCAATTGTTTAGCCTGGATGTTGTGAAATTGTTTGTACTGGCCAAGCTAAGTGCTGTCAGCCCACATTTCAGAAACCTGACAGTAGAAACAGTGACTCATGAATCCTATAGTTAAGCTACTGCTACATGGATACTACTGCATGGGGACACAAGCTGAACTCTTGTCTTTTTATTGAGGTGTAAGACTGTTTTGTATAGCAGCTATTTCCATCTATTTAGTGTGTTTCTTTGGACTGATTCCATAGCCTTTTTTCCCCCCTGAAATATCTATCAACAACGGAAAAATAAAGGATTCGTAGTTTTAGAAGTTCCTGACTGGAGCACCACCTTTGACATGCAAATTAAGTTTATCTGACTGAAAATGGGAAGAATTTTGCCATTAATGATAGTTCTACCCATCTTATCCTTATTTTTCACTTCTTTTCCAAGCATGAGCCTCACATAGAAGAAATCTGGGTACCACTTCATAGGCTGCTTCCATGAATTATGGAGATGAAGAAACAGGGATTTTTGAGAGACAAAAGAATTAGTCTTCAACTTGCACTGTTTATGTTTCCCAGAACCCCCTCTGGAGAGCTTAGTTCACTTATATTTGGCAAGAAATGAGACAAATCTATTGCTGGAGACGTAATAGCAAGAGATGCTGGAGGCTGAGTTCATCTGTATCACAACCCATAAAACCCTCCAGGCTGGCTCCTGTGATGCGTGCTGGGACACAGGGACTGCCTGCGGGTCAGTTGTGCCCTGCCAAGTATGCTTGTCACCAGAGCAGTGATCTGCACCCCCAGGGATGTGAATGAGGAGTGGAGTCCCAGTATAATACAAACAAGCTTCACAGAAGCTTCACTGGGAAAAACTGATGCCTTTTTACCAGCACTTCATAGCTCATCTTCACCAAAAAAAAGTAAAGTAAAATTAAAATCACCTTGAGCTCCAACAGCAAATAACAAATGAATCCTTAAAAAATACTGTCTGAAAGCTTGTGCAGGTTTCATGAAGGTGGTTACTTTACAGCACTCCCTCCTCCATCTTCAGACACTCAGACAACACATACTCCATCAGTTAAAGGATAACGGCCCAAAAGATAGCAGTCATAGCTGCTTCCGCACCACAGGCAGAAGTCACCAAGGCCACAACAATCCCATATGAGCTTTGCAGGCTTTCATCTGGCCCTGAAATGACAGGCTTCCCTAGGCTTCTCCCATAGTCACCGTAAAGAGAAAGGCATCTCTGAGGGACCCACCCATGCTCATTGGCACCATTTGTTTTACTGGCTTGTTGTTGTTGTTGTTATTGTTTTGTGTTTGTTTGGGTTTTTAAGCAATCTGTGTTTGTTGTCAGAGAGTGTGCCTGGCAAAAGAGCAGGACATGAGTGCAAGCACCTCATGACGTCTGTGGCAGCACGGCCACGGAGTTCCCACAGCTGTCAGTTTAGGAAAGAGTTGCCGGAACATGTCCAGAGAAGGGCAACAAAGTTGGTGAGGGGTTTGGAGCACAAGCCCTATGAGGAGAGGCTGAGGGAGCTGGGGTTGATTAGCCTGGAGAAGAGGAGGCTCAGGGGAGACCTTATTGCTCTCTACAACTACCTGAAGGGAGGTTGTAGACTGGTCTCTTCTCCCAGGCAACCAGCATCAGAACAAGAGGACACAGTCTCAAACAGTGCCAGGGGAGGTTTAGGCTGGATGTTAGAAGAAGTTCTTCATAGAAAGAGTGATTGGCCATTGGAATGGGCTGCCCAGGGAGGTGGTGGAGTCACCATCACTGGAGGTGTTTAGGAAGAGGTTGGATGGGGGCTTGGTGGCATGGTTTAGTTGATAAGATAGTGTTGGATGATAGGTTGGACTTGATGATCTCAAAGGTCTTTTCCAACCTGGTTAATTTTATTCTATCCCACCACAGAAAGAGACAATGCAAGACCATAAATATTGCAGTGAGATTGTTTACACACCAGAATATTTGAAGATATTTCCAAGATGAGAAAATCCATCTGGCTTACTGTCATTCTCACACCTTTGCATTGCTTCCACAGAGTTAGCTGTTGGACTAGAACCAGCACCAGCACTTCAAACACCACTGAAAGGGGTTTCCCATCCATAGTATGATCTGTTCTCTGTGTTGCCTGTCCTGCTAGTCTCCAGTGTTACCACAGTGACAAGTATTTCAGAAGCTTAATAATGCTTGGAAAATGATAAACACTGTTCCTTGGGGCACTTGCTCTGTTTATCACCATTCCTCAAAAAAAAAACACACACAGAGAAATCTGCTTCATTGGCCCCAATAATCACAGGTGCTTTGTTTGAACTCCTCTGCACAGAATGAGACTTTTGAAGATAGAAAGCAAGTGATTAAAATGAGCTTTTGACAAAAAAGCCTTTTGAAAATACTGAACATAAAGTGAGAAAAGTATTCAGCTAAAATGCTGGTTCACTCAGAGCATGATCTTTCCTCTTGCTTACTTCTTATTCAATTCAGATAGCACAGGGTGAGCAGGAGCTAGCTTTTCTTCCAAAATAACATTTCCGTAAAGCTGTGTGTTTTGTCCCTGTGAGATAGGAGAGATGCTTTTAAATGAACATTTTGAAGGTGAACTTCACAACAGTGACACACCTGTAGGCATTTGTGTTGCATGAGTAAGAGCAAAAAAGACTAACAGGTTGTTATAGCAACAAGCATTAAGTGGTGACTTCATGAGAGGGGCTGAGTGACATCACAACAGCACCTTGAAAATAGCTGCTTTTGCAGCTCATTTTGCAGGACAGGATGAATGCTCTTCTCAAAGGAGCTGTGAACACAGGGGAAACCTGAACTCCTGTCTCCTGCTCTGCACAGGGATGAGCAGAAGCAGCTGGATGAGTGAGGTGTGAACACTCTGAATTCAAAGGATGCTCCCTTGTTTATCACACAAGTCTATGAGCATTTACAAAACCCAGGATTTTTTCCCCCTAAACTTTGCATGCTGTAAGCTTTCCAAATTTCTCCCCAGATGTCAGACGAGTTCCTTGGCTCAAAATGTCTGTGTCCCTCAAGCTTCTGAGCAGAGGGTTTCTGCTTTCAGACTTTAGCATGGAGTCACACTATGCCTTCCAACCCCCAAGAGAAAGAGAGTTCTGTGAAGGGCAGAAAACAAACAGCATGAGTGGGCTGGGATGACTGTGGTGCTGCTGGAAGAAGTAGTTACTATTCCGAGTGCTATCTGAGGATTCATTGACCATTTCCATCCCCATAACAGCTTCTTCAGAAGCAGATCTAATCCCCTGTCACATCCTTTCCCTTATCTTGTTAGCTAAGAAGCTCAGGAGTTACTGGGGTGTTTCTTTTCAGAAACTGATGAGAATTTTTGTCCAATCTTCAGTGCATTCTTTCACCCTAGGGACTTACATAGGCAGAGAGGGATGTCTTTGTGCTCTTGTTATTTCTTGCTACAGTAGAACCTTACCTCTCTGCCCCCAAACAGGTGAGGAACTAAAGATTCGAGGACTTGGTATTTGGATATAGAAAACTATGTGTAAATTTTCTTTTCCCTAGTCCTTCAACCCCCTTAGTGAAGCCACAGTTTTATCTATTCTGGACAGTTTCCATTTCTCTGTGGTTTTAATACCTGGTTTTGATTACCTGCCTGCTTATAGGCAAAGGGAAGGTCAAAAAGGGGTTGGGAGTTCAGATGGTTGGGAAACACTATAAAGAACATGTAAGAAACACTGTAAAGAGCCTAATAATTTTTTTAAAAAGTAATTTAAAAGTAGTGGTTTAAATGTCAATACATTACTTATAAAAGCCAAATAAAATGTCTAGGAAAGCAATTTCCTTCTTTGAGGAACCCAATTTGTAGATATTACCTTGAAAATATAGATTAACTTTTCCATAACGTCAAGATGCTTTTCCAGACAGGCTCATTTCAGGCTTTGCCTCTTCAGCTCTGAGATGTCACCTGCTGAATACAAGTAATCAAGAGACCACACACCCTGGTCTGATGTATGTGGAAAATGGGAATAGAGAGTGAGGTGTTGCAATACATCACTTACACTACATTAAACAGAAATGCGAGGTGAGTGAGGAGGGCCACATAACTTAGTCTCATGTATAATGGATGAAACATGATGGATATGCAAATATATTGCTGAGGACAAGCACTAATTGCAAGCTGAAAGGGCACAATACCAGCCAGTGACTGCTTGAGTGGTGCAAAATCAGTTAGTGGTGGCTTTGTGCTTGGCTGGAAAGATTGAGTTCTTTGCACTTTCTGCTCCTTGATGCAATGAAAGAACAACTTTGAAGGCTTTCTGGATTAGCTGCCCCCAGCAACTGAGAAGTCCTTTAGTCCTCTTTTAGACACTTTAGTCCTCCAAGCTTTTCTCCTTTCCAGAAAAATGGAACATTTCAGTCAAGATGCTAAACACTAAGGAGGTAAGCACTCACAACTGATAATATTTAGAACAGTAAACAAAATGGCCACAGATTCTCAAGATATCAAAGATGCTGCATGAGTCACTAATGAGTGCTGTAAAGGAGTCTTTATCTGTGACAGGATCAGAAAGTTACATCCCACCACATGGTGTACGCAGTTGTCTTTCAATGACTCACCCTCCTCTGACTTCTGGAAACCATAGTGTTGAATTTCAATTTACGGCCCAGCAATGATTAATGAACCTCAGCAGAGGAGACAGAGGCAACTAATTAGTTGCACACTTGGACCTTTGAGAAAAAAGAGGAAGAATAGGGAAATAGGGAAGTCTTAAAAAGATGGGGGGGGTGGGGGGGAAAGACTCATTAGTATGCCAGGCATTTAATTTAATTGCCTGTGAAACAGTTTTCTCTGTAAAGAAAACAAACATCAACTGTGGCATGCCTTCTCTTTTCAGTGGTGCCCAGTGATAGGAAAAATAATGAGTACAAACTAGAACACAGGAGGTTCCACCTCAACATGAGGAGACACCTCTTTATGGCGAGAGTAATGGAGCACTGGAACAGGCTGCCCAGGGAGGTTGCAGATTCTCCTTCTTTGGAGACTTTCAAAACCCATCTGGATATGTTCCTGTGACCTACTCTGTGTGATCCCGCTTTGGCAGAGAGTTGCTGTGTCCTTGGACACCTGCCCTTTACCTGGAGACACAATATACATGCCCCCCCAAAATGTGAACAATAGATGTCCCAAATGTTTGTTGACTTGTAAACAGTGAATAGATCCAATCCAGTATCAGTATTAAAAGTATAAAAGCAGTTCAGAAGACGAATTTATCAGCCATAGTGCCTCAAATCTTGTCTAAGATATCAAAGAGAGTAAACAAAGCTGATTTGAAATCCCACTTCCATGCATGTATTCTTGGTAGAACATATCAGCTCAAGAACATAATGGCAAGTTTTCAAGTGTCTAATCTAAATCTACCCTGCTCTAGTTTAAAAGCCTTCCCCCTCACCCTGTCACCACATGTACTTATAAAAAGTCCCTCTCTAGCTTTTCTGTAGGTCCCCTTTTGATGCTGGAAGGCTGCTATAAGGTCACCTTGGAGCCCACTCCAGGCTGGACAGACCTCATCCTGTCCTTGTAGGAGAGGTGCTTTTTGGGCTGTCAGTGCATGTTGCAGGTTCATCTTAAGCACTCCAACTGACACTCCCAAGTCTATAGGGCTGCCTTCTCTATAGGGCTGCTCTCAATCCACTTGTCACCCAGCCTGTATTTTTGCTTGGGATTGCTTTGACCCAGCTACAGGACCTTGCATTTAGTCCTGTTGAACTTCACAGTGGTGGCAATGGCCTACCTCTCCAGCCTGTCAAGCCCCCTCTGGAAGGCATCCCTTCCCTCCAGCGTGTTGACCACACCACAGAGCTTGATGTCGTTGGCATAAAGCCTTGCCATCCTTTGATCAACATGAAAAATGAGTCTGATCATTAGGCTAGGGCTGCTGATGACAAATTGGGGGGGGGGGAGGTAAGATGGATGGAGACAAAGGTAGTGTCTCTGAGTTAGACTTGAAGAGTTAAGTATGATGACCTGAAATTTCAAATTATTATGGAGCTACATGGAATAGAGAATAAGAGGATTGTTGAAGGATAACTTGTTGAATTAATAATACAAAAAGGCTTAATCCTGCTAATTGGGTGACAGGTTGGACTTGATGATCTTTGAGGTCAATCTTATTGATTCTATGATTCTATAATTTGCATGGAGCAAATTCCAAAGGATTGAAAACCTAAATTCACATGGAAACTGCAAACAGATGTTGCTGTCCTTCACAACAGATTTTTTTAAATCACCACTGAATTCCACAAACCTTTCTTTCAGATTAGAATCTTGATGTACTTGTCAGGGACAACTGAATTTACACAAACTTCCTTACAACTGGGGATGCAGAGGCAGTTACTGAAATTGACTTTCAACTTGGGAAAATTTTGTCAGCGATAGGCCTGTGGCTTTGTGCACTGAGAAAGACAAACTGAAAGAGTATCACAGTATCACTAAGGTTGGAAGAGACCTCGAAGATCATCGAGTCCAACCTGTCACCACAGACCTCATGACTAGACCATGGCACCAAGTGCCACATCCAATCCCCTCTTGAACACCTCCAGGGATGGGGACTCCACCACCTCTCTGGGCAGCCCATTCCAATGACAAATGACTCTCTTGGTGAAGAACTTTCTCCTCACCTTGAGCCTAAACTTCCCCTGGTGCAGCTTGAGACTGTGTCCCCTCTTGTTCTGGTGCTGGTAGCCTGGGAGAAGAGACCAACCCCCCTCCTGGCTACAACCACCCTTCAGGTAGTTGTAGAGAGCAATGAGGTCACCCCTGAGCCTCCTCTTCTCCAGGCTAAACAATCCCAGCTCCCTCAGCCTCTCCTCATAGGGCTTGTGCTGAAGGCCTCTCCCCAGCCTTGTTGCCCTTCTCTGGACACATTCAAGTGTCTCAATGTCCTTCTTAAACTGAGGGGCCCAGAACTGGACACAGTACTCAAGGTGCAGCCTAACCAATGAAGAGTCCAGGGGCACAACGACTTCCCTGCTCCTGCTGGCCACACTATTCTTGATGCAGGCCAGGATGCCATTGGCCTTCTTGGCCACCTGGGCACACTGCTGGCTCATGTTTAGGTGGCTGTCAATCAGCACCCCCAGGTCCCACTCTGTTTGGCAGCTCTCCAGCCACTCTGACCCCAGCCTGTAGCTCTGCATGGGGTTGCCATGACCAAAGTGCAGCACCCAGCATTTGGACTTGTTGAATGCCATCCCATTGGACTCTGCCCATCTGTCCAGTCAGTCTTCCTTAGAAGAAATCAATTGGTTCCCAAAATGAGAAATTGAAAGACAATTTTGAAAATTCTGTAAACATAGTGACCTGAGGAAAGAAGGATCAAGTGTTTTAAGAGAACCCCTAAAATTGATAAAATATATTAAACAGCCCATTTTTGCTTCTTTATTTACATATCTTCATGTATAAGTTTCTGGCTTTAATTAAGATCTGCATCTTACTCAACTAACATCCACTGCTATAAAGTGATAACAAACTTAAACCACAGGACTGCTCTTTCAAAAACAAAGAATTCTGGTCTTGAAGTTAATTTGGTTTATAAGTCTTAATTGATTATAGCCCCTAGATCTTCCTGTCCCATCCTAATAACTATTTATTTCATGACTGATTATCCTAATGCGAGACTGCTTAATCACATAGGCCAAAATAACAACAGGATTTCAGCCATAGTTTTAATTGGATAAAGGGCACTGTTAAGCTTGATTACTCATAACTAGATACTTAATTTCTCTGCCCCACTGTTAACAACATGAAAAATCTGGGGTATTTTCTTAAAGATAAGATTCCTCTCAATACTTGATTTTGCAGAAAATTGCAAGTGCAACTGCAGTCCTGCAGATTTCAGCAAGCAGAAAGAAAGCAGATATTTCACCCACTGGGGTCCTGAAGGACCCAGGCAAAACTATCTGACATACCAAGCAAAGCAAGACTATACTCCTGTAAAGATCATTAATGACTGGCAAGAAGACAAGATGCAGAGAGGGCTGGACACTGGCTTTGATGGAGCGATAGGTTAATGGAGGTAAAGTGAAAGCTGGCATGTGCCTTAGTAGAGAAAGACAGCACATCCTGTGAAATAATTCTGATCAAATGAAAGCTAAATGCCAAATAGAAGAGGCCTAAATGTAATCAGCTAAATGCTGCTGAATTCCCATCTCTGTTCTGCTTAGTGAACTGTTATTCATGTGGCCAAGTATGGAGTCAGTTTCTAATATTAAACAATGAAATGTAAGCTTTAGGACAGGTCTGTTTGATGGTAACAAAAAAGTCAGTGTAGAGGCATCAAACCCTATTCTGTGGTTCCCATTAATTGACGCAAATCCCACACCTCAGAAGGTGAAGGGGGTAATTTAACAGTTGCTTCTCTTTATTTTTTTAATTGCCTCCTATTTACAGAATCACTGAATTGTCAGGGTTGGAAGGGACCCCTAGTTCCAAGCCCCCTGCCATGGGGGGGAGGAGCACCTCACACTAGATCAGGTTGCCTAGAGCCACATCCAGTCCGTGTGGCAATGCCAGCGACGAGCAGTGTGAGCAATCTGGCAGTGCAGGCCTAGAGCCTGACATGGTGGTAGGTCATGCTCAGCATAAGTGCAGAGCCAGCTGTCAGTGTACCAAACAGTGCTGTCTTGCAGCATGTAACTGAAACAAGGCACTGGTAGCTATAAACACAGCAAGTTATCTTGGGACAACAGGACATGCACCTGCATCAACAAACCTTGTGTGTCATCAGTAGTTGGACCAATAATCTATGATAGTGTGATGTGTGGTCACTCATAGGGAACCAATGAGTCCATGCCAACAAGGCACTCCAAGTTTATAGAAGTTGTAGCAGTTCCCTTGCTAGGCACTTCTGCCTTTCCTATCCCCTCTTCTTCTTGCTTTACTTTACTGTGCTATACTCTCACCATAGGCCTGTGCCATAGGCCTGCAATACTGGAACAATAAAGGAACGATACTAGATCATACTGATCAGCTGTATTGATTCCAATCTCTGCCACCGATACAGTCTGGCCTTAAAAACATTCAGGGATGGGGCTTTCACCACATCTCTAAGTAACCTGTTCCAGTGTCTCATCACCCTCATGGTGAAGAGCTTCTTCCTGATATCTAATCTAATCTAACTCTCCCCTCCTCTAGCTTGGATCCATTCCCCCTAGTCCTATCACTACCTGACACCCTAAAAATTCCCTCCCCAGCTTTCTTGTAGGCCTCCTTCAGATACTGGAAGGCCACAATAAGGTCTCCAAACTGAACAATCCCAACTCTCTGAGCCTGTCCTCATAGGAGAGGTGCTCCAGCCCTGTGATCATCCTCATGGCCCTTCTCTGGACACATTTGTTTTACTGTTTTTTCACACACTGCCAAGAATTTCCACGTACCAATCTAAAACATATTTTCAGTGCAACACTTCATATTTTTAGTGGCATTTTCCCATAAAACTACTGAGTAATTACAAATTCTGTGTCATTCTCCCTATGAGTCAGCAACAGTGGTGGAGCAGGGTTCTCATACAAGAAAATTACCTCTTTTTTCTTTCCTTCTTATTTCATTCCTAAATACTTGTTTTTACACAAGTGGATTTTTTTCTAATGCTCTGCATTATGAATGAGTCACTTCATTTTATTTTTGCATTTATTATTTTTCCATCAGCTGTGAAAAATAGTCCTGGAATGCCTTAACATGGCTAAAATTTCAGGTAAATTAAGTTCAATCCCTTTTTGCAAATTGAAAAATTACAAAAAGGGCACAAAGACCAAAAACTTTATTAGTAAAAAACAGTAAATAAACCACTCAATTCTCAGAAATTTTCACCAGTTCAAAAATCATCTTATGCCACCCTCCTTGGGGCAATTTTAAACAAAATAGTTTATTATTAATCAGGGAAAGCGGCCACCAGGCTCCATGGATATAGTCTTCTCCCTGAATCATGACCAAACACAACACAGAAATGAAGTGAAAGGAAATTGGGGAGGCTCTGGGCAGGACCCAGTTGTGCAGACAAGCTTGGCTGGTGCAAGTAGGTGATTAGAATAGCATAGAATAAACCAGGTTGGAAGAGACCCTCAAGATCATCATGTCCAACCCATCATCCAACACCATCTAAACCATGGCACCAAGAACCCTATCAAGTCTCCTCCTAAACACCTCCAGTGATGGCAACTCCACCACCTCCCCGGGCAGCCTATTCCAATGGGCTTTCCATGAAGAATTTCTTTCTAACATCCAGTCTGAATCTCTCCTGGCACAGCTTGAGACTGCGTCCTCTTGTTCTGGTGCTGGTTGCTTGGGAGAAGAGACCAGCCCCTGCCTGTCTACAACCTCCCTTCAGGTAGTTGTAGAGAGCAATAAGGTGTCCCCTGAGCCTCCTCTTCTCTAGGCTAAGCAACACCAGCTCCCTCAGCCTCTCCTCATAAGGCTTGATTTTCAAACCCCTCATCAACTTTGTTGCCCTTCTCTGGGCACTTTCCAGCAACTCAACATCTTTCCTAAACTGAGGGGCCCAGAACTGGACACAGGACTCAAGGTGTGGCCTAACCAGTGCAGTGTACAGGGGCAGATTGTTACAGAGTGCAGAAACTAAGTCAAGTGCAGCCCCACAGAGGCCAGAACAAACTCAAAACTTTAATTCATGTCTCTCACATCCTGACTCAGCATCCTCTATTATCAGTGTTTCAGAAGTCGAAAAACTCATCACTTCTAAACCACAGCAGCAGTAGGTGCAAGGGCAAAACTTCATACCCACTGGAGGGAAGTTTCTCTTGAAAGGATTTTTTTTTCCTCTTTATGAATTTTAAGGTAGATGACTACTGCACAGAGTTGCTGTGACTGTCCTAGGTCCCAGGATTTGTGTGAGATTATATTTGCTTATGACTTACACAGCAACATTTTTCTCTCACATCTGATGTAGGATGACATATGCATTAACCCATGGCTGAATTCCTCTGGGCAGAGCAAGGGGCTTGGAGTGTGTGGGCTTTGTTTTCTTGATGCCCCTTTTCATGCCTGGGATGGATACAATACTAGTGCCCAGGTGCCTGAACACTCCTCCACTCACCTCATCAGCATTTAGTTCCTATACAATGTGTTCACTTGCCTGTTCTTTGTCACTGGCAAAGTCACACTTCTTGATGTGAACTGCCTGACAGGCTTTTCTCCTCCACTCTGCTTTCATTCACATGTCTTCATACAGAACTGCTTGTGTTCCTAAACTCCTCCATGTGCTGCAAGGGATTGACACAAGCTGTGACAGCTACATGGCCACCGTAAAAGCAAAGGTCAAGCAAAATACTTTAATGCCTAAAAGAAGCAAGTAAAAATGCATTGTGTTCTAATGATTCCTTTGCTTTTCTGCACTATTCCATGGCTGAATCTCACAGGGTTATTAAAAGTCTACAGAAATCTGTAGACATTTTCTGTTAAATTCTACAGGACCTTTCTCATGGGGCCATAGACTGGGGATCCTGCAGAATCAGGCTCTTTCACTGGTTGCCACTGTCCTGAACTACTCCAGCCACATGTCACCATGGCTAGAGTAAAGTTTAGGAAACCCTGCAGCAGTGTGCACAGTGCCACAGTTGAAGGAAATTTCAGGAGAGGACACACTGCAGCTTCAACAGCATTGTACAAACCTGGACACTCACAGAGAGGTTTAACCACCCATCAATGAAGAGCACAGCTTGGTGCTCACACCATACCTGACCAGGTGATTGGCAGTAAAGTGTCCTGCCCCACTGAGAGCCTGTGCTCTGGAGGCTCAGGGGCAATCCCACCCTCACTCCCAGAGAATGATTCTAAAGTGGGCCCAATCCTAATCTCTGCTAGCTCTGCAGTTCACTTAATTTCATAGCAAAAAAAATTATAATTATCAACACTAATTCTTGATTGCAGACAGGGTTATAGCAAGTCTCCTGCAGTGCTGGACTCCAGCACAGCTGCATGATGCTGCTGTGTGTCTTCTGCCTGCAGTCTGCTGCCTACTCCGCAGATCAGAGCCACTGGACCCCCAAAGCCACCAGCACTGCACAACCTTCTAGCAGAGAAGCAGCCCCAGTTCACAAGCAACTGAATACGTGGGGTCATGGCACAGGCACCTGAAGCATCACACAAATAAACTAGAGGTGAAAAGGGGGGGAAGATAGTCTAATAATTTCCTGTTGTGAAATGACAGTAAAAATAGCTAATCCTGAATAAAGTTACTGCTTCGCTGCTGTATCCATGGCAACAGAAATGGATAGCAACTGCTAGACCATCTGAACATGAATGTGGCTTTTTTCCTCTCTAGAATCAAAATGGTTTGGGTTAAAAGAAACTTGAAAGGTCATCTAGTCCAACCCCCCCAGGAGTCAGCAGGGCCATCTTTAACTAGAGCAGGATGCTCAGAGCTCCATCCAACCTGACCTGGAATGTTTCCAGGGATGGGGTATCAACCACCTCTCTGGGCAATCTGTGTCACTGTTTCATCACCCTCACTGTGAAATATTTCTTCCTTCCTTCTATCTAGTTTAAATCTCTCCTCTTTTAGTTTAAAACAGTCACCCCTTGTTATGTCACAACAAGCCCTGCTAAAAAAATTGTGCCCATTTTTCTTATAGGCCTCTTTTAAGTATTGAAAGGGCACAATAAGATGTACTCACGGACTTCTCCAGGCTGACCAACCCCAAGTCTCTCAGGCTTTCTTGATCGGAGAGGAGTTCCAGCCCAACACACAAAGCAGCCCAATTTGCCCCACTACTTCAGCAGGCTGGTGAGGATGGTCTCTATGCCTGGCATGAGCAGGTCCAGTGGCAGAGAAACAGACTTCCATGGTTGAAGCTCTGTAGAAACCTGTGACACTTTCATAACAGCCTGGTCTGCTCCTTTGGGCTTTTTCTGAAGGCACACACAGGGAAAAAATGGGTAAATGCACAGCATTTACAGAAAGATGTGGGCTTATCCCCAGCCTTTCCAGCCAGCCCCTCATCTCAGACTCCCATGCTACGACTACCAGCATAGGTGATGTGTGAAGACACTCAGTCTCACCTGGATTTCCCTTATCTGCCCATCTCCGAGAAAAAGGCTCATGATAGTGGTTAAAGAGAACAGGCAATCCATAGTGGCTGCTCATCTCTTCTGTTGAGGCATAAGATCTACTTTCTAAAAAATATTTTTTTCTGCATCATACTGCATTAGAATTTGAAATTAAATCTTCCAACATCTAACACAATGTAGATGAGTTTCTTAAAATCATTTCCTCCCATGTGCTGCATGGGTGTATTTGTCAGTCCTGTGCTACAGCTGTACAAATACAAATTCATCTTCTGATCTTGCAGAGCAAGTTGTTACTCCAGTTGTACAGACTTCTACTATAATGCTTCCACACTACTGCAGACTTGTCACCATGGATTTGGTCCTGGATGCTTGGCTTAATGAGGAATTTTTTTCCTCCTATCATCAGGCACAGACACTGGCAAAGCTACAGTATTGTTGACAAGTGTCAAACGAGGCAAGATTCCTGTTCTCATACAGCAACAGGGACAAATGCTGACAAAAATGGCCAAAATTAGAGCATACAAAACACCACTGTCATCATCCATTGTAAACCAGCAGACTTTAAATGTCCAGTTTCAGAGTCAAAGCATGTGAATACAGTTTTATTGGCACCTGCTTATATTGTTTAGTGTACTGTGTACTCTGATCCACTTCTGGGGGAAAAAAAAGTAGGGAGAGGTTATTTCATGAGAATAACTTTAACTTTCCCAACATATTGATATTGCATTATTGCATTTCAAAACCATTATTAACTTCTTGCACAGCACCCAGCAGAAGTGAGAAAAGAATATGAATTACTGTGTTGGATGATGTAAAATGGAAGATGTTTTAAGCTGGTAGCATCAGGGTCTAGAGGGGCGCATCTTAAAGTAGCGTGTGAAATCTCCTCCAGTTCTCATGAGGGCTTTATGATGGCTGTCTACTTTACACAGTCACCCTCTCAGTTATTCTGCACTAAATATGTCAGACTCTTCTGCTGCTCTGGATGGCCTTTCTCCAGGAGATTTTTCCCCCCCCCCTACATTTTCTGTGTACACAGAGCTTGAACTTCTGTGATGGAGGAGCCCTCTGCAAAGAAACAGTATGGAGAGAGGCTTTAACCTTTCTGCTTACATTTAAATGACAAGCTTTCTGCAAGATATGTATGTACAGCATAGCTAGAAACATTTTGGAGCAGAGGCCATACAAACCACCCCACACTTGGCTTAAGGCTCCCTGAAGATTGGTTGGGTGGACACAAGGGTGTTCATAGCAGCCCTCTTTTTCTTCTCATTTTCTTACAGATATCTGGGTGCTTCATAACCAGCCAAAATAATGACGACATTTGATCTTGTAGTCACTGATATCAGTGCTAAACCCCTACCTCATAGAACTTAACCGGATCAGCCACAGACTGGTACATTTCTTTGCTTGGAAAACAGTGAATATTGGTCCCTCTCTGACTGTGTATGGAGCAGTTCACTGCATTTTGTCTTTTCCATGCTTAGATTTACAATTGAGCTTGATATAGAATCAATAAGGTTGGAAAAGACCTCAAAGATCATCAAGTCCAACCTGTCACCCAACACCTGATGACTACTAAACCGTGGCACCAAGTGCCACATCCAATACCCTCTTGAACACCTCCAGGGATGGTGACTCCACCACCTCCTTGGACAGCACATTCCAACAGCTAACAACTCCCTCAGTGAAGAGCTTTCTTCTCACCTCAACCTAAACATCCCCTGGCACTGTTTGAGACTGTGTCCTCTTGTTCTGGTGCTGGTTGCCTGGGAGAAGACACCAACCCCCAGCTGACTACAACCTCCCTTCAGGTAGTTGTAGACAGCAATAAGGTCTCCCCTGAGCCTCCTCTTCTCCAGGCTAAACAACCCCAGCTCCCTCAGCCTCTCCTCATAGGGCTTATGCTCGAGGCCTCTCCCCAGCCTTGTTGCCCTTCTCTGGACACGTTCAAGAGTCTCAATGTCCTTCTTAAACTGAGGGGCCCAGAACTGGACACAGTACTCAAGGTGCAGCCTAACCAACGAAGAGTCCAGGGGCACAATGACTTCCCTGCTCCTTCTGGCCACACTATTCTTGATGCAGGCCAGGATGCCATTGGCCTTCTTGGCCACCTGGGCACTCTGCTGGCTCATGTTCAGCCAGCTGTCAATCAGTATCCCTAGGTCCCTTTCTGCCTGGCTGCTCTCCAGCCACTCTGACCCCAGCCTGTACCACTGCACAGGGTTGTTGTGACCAAAGTGCAGCACCCGGCACTTGGACTTGTTGAAAGTCATCATGTTGGACTCAGACCAATATGGGAGCACAGAGGGAAGACTTCACTCAAGTGTTATTCAATGATTCCTCAGGCTAGTGTCCATGGTATCCCACCCTGGGTGCAAAGGGGATGCCACCAAGCCTATCTCTGCACAGAAGGACACGACTGAAATAACATCAGTTCTGAAATGCAGCCACATAAATACCTGAAAAAGAGCATGTGTTGGTCTGTGCTCTGCCTCCCACTGTGGGCACAGAGCAGCTGTGGTAGGGAATACAATGAGGAGTGCAAGTGGCCCACAAAAGAGATTAAGTGGACTTGGAGTCTACAGCCTGAACAAGTCATAACTGAGGGCAGCTACCTGAGCTGCCTAGAAATCCAAGTGCAGAGGAAAGAAACAATGAGAGTGTATTCATTATATTTTGTAAATCAGAACTGAGATGACAGTGTAAGAAACGGGGAGAGGCATTACATCCTCAAAGGACTAGGCATTGTCAGTGTGTATCATCCACATCCTTTTTCAGTGCAAGTGGTGGTACACTCACCTTGCATACTTTATTCTGTTCTCCCTGCAGGTACAGCCTAGAGGAGTAAGCACATCCCAGTTCTCAGCAGGGGAAGAATTCACCAGGCCAAAAAAAAAGCGGATACAATCTCTACAGTGACAGCCTTACAAGGTGGTGATTTGTGAGCTATGAAAGAAACAAATGCATGTCATTAGATCTTGTCAACGAATTAACAACTTCCTAATGAGAGCCAGCTGTAACAAACAACTTACAAAAATGGCCCAATGATTTATGACAGGATCGTTGCAGCTTGCTGGGGAGTGTTTTCCTCCTGCACACAATAAACACCAGACAGAGAAAAAAAACAGCTTATGGACCACAAAGCTTTTTTTCACCCCAGCTGCAGCCTTTCCCTTCTCTATGCTCACAGAGTATTTATTCTATTTGCAGGAGAAAGTAAAACTTCTAAATAGTTTCCTGATCACAGTTATCTGGCAGGGTGGTTGAGTTCTCAGTCTGTAGAAATGAAGTGACAGATAACCAAAGTGGTTCCACATATCTCCATTTGTAGCAACAGGTTGCAGTGGATACCTTAAGCATTAATGGAATAAGCTGGGGTGGTTTGCATTCTGATCTAGAAAGGTTCTTTGTGCATTGCTGATAATCTGTAAGTTACACATTGACACTAATGTGTTTGGACTTCTGTGAAACTTCATGTCATGTCACAGAATGCCAGAGGGCAGCAGGTCAGTATCTCCCTTTCATCCCCACTGAGTGTGTGGAAGTTACATAACTATGTTGACGAGTCCATCCATATTGTCTAGAAAATAGTAACCATCACACATGGAAAATATCCTGTATTTCAAGTCCTATTGCCCTGTCTAAATTTTATTCTACACACAGATTTAAGACCAAGAGATTGGGGCTGGGACACAGATTTCAAGTGTCATGTCTAGGTGAGAAGTTGCCATGAGTACTGTACCCCAGTCACATCTGCTTTTATTAGCATGGTTTCATCTCTTGCTTATAATTAATTGTCAGTCATGAAATTCCTCCTTGTAAGAGGAACATAAAATTTTATTTTAATAACCACTTTTAACTTGTTTTCATTCACGAGTGTTGTTTTTATCTTGATTTGCTCTGAATCAAATAAAACATATTGCTACAGAGAAAAAACCCAACCCTGTTAATAGGAACATTCCATCTGCTACAACAGCAAAAGACTGTAGTTTAGCAAGACAGTATTGGATGCAGAGGAGCCATGCATGCACAGCCCTACAATGGTTTTGCATGAGGTTTAATCTTGGTTTTTGAATCTGAATCCTTTCCTGCAGACCATTGTTGAGCTGGCATGCAAGAGCAATGCTCCTGTAAGCCACTGTAATTTTGGAAGGATTAAGAATCCCAGGCAGTTTGGAGGAAGTTTGTGAAGCATCCATAGCTTTTATGCAGTGAGGCTCTCCCAAGCCACATTTACAAGGACAATTCACATTCAGAGGCTTTTAGAACCCAGTTCCAGATGATTCCACTTTGAAGTTTGTCCTAGGCTTGCTGGTGTTAAAACCCTTTCCTCCCAGCACAGCCCTGGCAGAGATAACCGAGCATTACAGAAAGCAAAGCTGCTGATGGTTTCAGAGTCCTGGAATCACAATTATAAGAGAAATTAAGTATTACAGAGAAAATAAGGCAATACAGTATCTGGCAAGTCACCCTTTTATCTAATGCTATAGCACCTGATTGAGCTGAGAGGATCAGAAAGCCACTTTCACACTGTTAGTGGACTGCCTTCAGGAAAGAGAACTTCTCTGGGGCTAGGGAAGAGCATAATGTTGAGGTTGTTTATAAAGAGGTCTCACCTACCTAATGAGTGAAATTAAATTGCATTACTAATTCCTAAAAATATACATTCAATAACATTTATTTTAAGTTTTTCAAGTTTCATAAAATGGTTAATAGCTTTATAAACCCAAGTAAATAAATTTCCTGGGAATGCTTTGTTAGGTTATGATTATTTTTTTTCCTTTGGTAGAGGTTGCAAGAGTTATTATCCCTGCCCACAAAAACATTATGACTGTAGCTGAACAAATGACTGCAATGCATAATTTATGTTGGCTATTTATTTATTTCCATTTGTGAATCATCCAGCTACATTATTTTTTCCTGTTTGCTCTTTGCAATTGTTTAGGCATTTAAAAATTACATTTCACCTTGTAGATGAATAAGCAGATGCTCATGATAAGAGCTAGATATGGGAATTCAGAAAGGAGGCAACTAAGTCACCCAGTGTTCATTCTGCTCCCAGATTTGAAAGCCTCACTTTAAATAGGGCCTGAACTTGAATTGTGGCCCAGTTTGTGAGGGCATGGTGTAAGAGGTGTGGGATATTTTAGGATGTCTTTCCCATTTACTTGATCTATCTTTGAGCATAGTTGAGAGCCTAGGGTGACAGCTCATAGGCAGTATTCAGTCCAAAGCAAAGGAGATGCAGGAAACTCACAGATTTCAGTTTTGGAAAACAGTAGCAGCCCCTCTTTCCCCAGATGACTTTGCTGTTACTGTGCCATCACCATTACTCTGAAGATTGTGAATCAGACCAGGGCCCACTGGGTGATTTATAGACACAAAGCTAGCCAGACCAAGTCTCTGAATCCTTAGGAGCTTATGACTGAACCAGAAAAAAAACCCAACCAAATATGCACAGAGAGCCAGAGGTACAGCAAAATGTGGGGCTCAGCTACAGAATTGTGGTGGGCTGAGAGTCTGTCTCTCACACATGCTGCACATGGATGATGCCATGTTGCCTTTTAGGGACCAAAACCAGTCAGTTGTGCCACATCAAGTTATTTTTTTTCTGGTAGAAGGGCTGGAAAGAAGCCATCTGGAAGGATGGGTAGGAAAGTAATATACCTCATCAACACCTGTAGAAACAGTTGCATCTCAAGAGCCTTCTCAGGATTATCACATCCTCACAAGCTGTGTGCATGCCTTCAGACATGTTTTATCATTCTTTGTCCCTGGCCACTTGTTCTTGATCCTGATCATACCCGTTGCTTGAAATAAAAATTGGGTTGGCTATTGAGACAGTACCTCCAAAGGTGTGAGCTCTTTGCTACCTCTTCACTATGAAATAATTTCCTCCAAAAACAACAAAAGGAAGGTGGACTTGAGGGGTGGTGGTGAAATACTAATTCCAAACCTCCATCTAGCTACAGACAGATTTAATGCTGCAACTATTCATACAGCTCAGAGCTACAGGATTAGGTATGCTGCCTGGTAGTGCAGGACTGAATGATGTGAAGCCCCAGGAAAAGTGGCTCTCTTTCTATGATGGCTCTCACTGCAATGAGCTGCAGGGGCTTTCTCCTCTTGTTTTTCCCTTGCAACCATTTATTCAGCCAGTGCTTGTTCTGTGTCCTCAGTCTTTCCTAGGGGTCAGGGGCCACATGCTGAATGATTTGTCAAGGTTTCCACTGGGGCTGTCTTTGTAATTTCCCCTTTGCTCTTTCAAAACCTGGGAAGCATTCCAGACCCAAGGGACCATCCAGCAAACACCAAGGATTCTCCCTCTAATCACAGCTTCAGAAAAGCCTTTTCTAATACTCTTCTGCACAGAAAAGATAAACCCTGGTAAATCCTTCGGCAGTCTTACTTGCTTATCAGTGCCTGTGCTGTTTTACTTCTGCACTTGCTGCTATCTCAGGTATGCTTCTTCCCCACTGGCAATGGCTGTACTTGGAGAGGAACCCTTCTCCCACCCCACACATCTTCCCAGGACCTAAGGAAGATGCCATGAGTGCACTTCTCCAGCCCCACAGTCAGATGCTGCCTCAGGAAACATTCACAGTGAAGCACAAGTTGCTCCCCCAGCCCTTGCAGGCTCCTTGGATATGGAAAGTTTATTGCAGTCCCTAGCTACTAGCTTCTCCTGGGAGCTTATTTGGATCTTGGAGCTTAAGAATCTTAGTACATAGATACATAGAAAAGCATAAATGTGGTTTACTAGCAGAAGTAATCCCTGACCTAATATCTCTAACTTCATGCATAGACAGCTGTCTTGCTCTGCCATGGCTGTTAACTGTACTGCATCCAGTAAAGATGGGAAGGAAGCTCTTTAAAAACCTTCTGAAGTAAGGCATAGCACTTCCGAAACCATAAGTTCAAAGCTGTTAAAGCAGAAGGCAGCCACTGAAGTGCTTCCAGAGATACCATGACAGGAGGACAGGAGGTTTCTGGGATTTAAACTCTTCTAGAGCATTCTGCAGGTTTAAAGCAACAGCATCAGATTTTAACAGCCTACAGATTATTTGAATCATGCTGTGTCCTACCAAGGCTGTTGCATCTGCCCAGTAAATTATGATGGACATTGAAAAGCAAGTCTGATTCCACGGGACCACAGTGAAGCTACACCAGTGACATCCCAAACTACTTACTAAATACATTCAGAGAAAGATTTGGTGGCCTCGCAAAACACACTATCACCAAAATGAAAAATAAGACTTGACATGTTGTAAGAAACAATTCTATGTGTTACTAAATCACCTATGCAGCCAAAGGATTCACATTAATTTGATCTCTGGTTAATCTCTTAGCTCCAAAACACAACCATGTGCCTCATTTCCAATCAAAAGTAAAATTTACATAATCCTCAGTTGCTTTGGGAGAGATGATACCATAAAAGATATGCAAGAGGAATTGTCACTGAGGTAAAATGAAACTAGTCTCCTTGCAGAGTGAAGTGCTCAGTAGCCTGTGGCTGGATAATAAGGATACATTAAGCTGCATCAAAATTGCATCGGTTTGTTCAATAATAGTGCGTGCACAATGCCTGATAATACTTTAGTGCTTCTGTAATTTGGAGAACCACTATGAACTCTTCATCTCATTAATTTGAACTCACTTTAAAATGCATGACTTCCTTTCCATAACCAAAGGAGTTTCACAAGGTGGAAGTCTGTAAATAATTGAACGCCCTGCATCAAGTCAAGACACAGAGTCAATAAACAGTTATCTTTTAAGCTGATACTAATATTCAGGGACACGTAACTTGTTCCCACAGAGCTGGTACACAGTGATGGGACTAGGGGAATTTCAAATATTCCTACAGTAATGAATCAGCTCAGATGCTAGAATAGCAGCTCATATTACTGTTAGAGAGCTGGCAGCAGGGATGTGGCCAAACTGCTAGGGATATTCCTCTGAGAAATTATAACAGCTACAACACAAAAAATGAAAGCCACATGTGTGGAGCATAAGAAGAAAAATGTTTCTGGTTCATGAAGCTCTGGCTCTAGAGATACAGTTTTACTGTGGTGCTGGTGTAGAACTGAATTAGGTGGGAAGTAGAACTGGAGAGAAATCTCAGTACACCTCTGTAAACAGATGGGGTAGATCACACAGGAGCCTCAAGGTTAAGGCCGCCAGTATTCCTTCTCAGCTGCATTTCTGTTGTTTGTAAGAAAAATGTCTATGAAATTCAAAGGTTGGAGGTAGAACCTTAGGGAATGCTGAGGGAAGATTTAATGCAAAATAAAAATTTTATTCATGTATCTGTGAACCTGCACTGGACAAAAATCCTCAGTCACTCATGTTAGCCTGACCTGGATGATAAAATACAATTGAGATTACAGTTGTACAGCAGCATGCTCTGCCCCTCAGCCAGAGCCTGGCTCCCATGTGAGGTCTGGGAGTGCTCATGTGAAGAGCATATTTTTACTCATAAAGGTTGTTTCTTTGTTTTGTGTGTTGATTTTTTTTTTAAACCAGAAACCCCAATTTGTTGCCTTTTCTTGTTTTACAGTGGCACAGTCACTCAGCCATTGCTCAGCCACCCACTGGCCCTTTTGATAATGAAGCATCTTGGAGAAATTTCTTCAAGCAGTGAGGAGCAGCCCAAAGAGGACTTAGAAATACAGGGCTCATTCACAGGTAGATCAGGCAGAAGGCTTTAAGAAGCTTTTCCCCCCACCACCCTTAACACTGTTCCGTAGCTCATTTGAGCAAAAAATGTTCAGGGTAGAGGAACCTATCTTGCCAAATTGTAATAATCCTCAGAGATGAGGGTTTGCAATTCAAAATTTGACTTCATGCTGACTTCATCTGTGTTTCACTTTGCAGAAAACACAGCAAAAGCAGACAGAAAGGAGTACACATTTATAAAACTGTGTGCACATATTGCATTCAGGCTTAACCACTCATAGCAGATAAATATTTAAGTAAGAGGGTTTTTTTCTGTTAAGAGTTTTCTTTTGGGATGAAGTGGAAGGAGACATTGGAGAAACCACAGCACTTTGGCTTGAAACAACCTATAATTTTGTTTTGTCTAAACAGCCAAATAATTATTCTTCTATGTTTCACTAATTATGGCCCACCAAAGGCACTTGCAAGGCTTAGTCAATCTAGAGAGAAAGGCTTTTTAACCTGCTTTGAGCCAATGACACTTGCCCTTTAAAAATAATCTTCAGTGGATGGAGAAGGGAAGCTAAAATTCCTTTCCAGAAGAAACAATGGGTATGAGCACTGGTACTATTTCTACACATCACAGAACTGTCAGGGTTTGAAGGGACCCCAAAGATCACCTAGTTCAAATCCCCCAGGGACACCCTGCACTAGATCAGGCCACCCAGAACCACATCCTGCCCAGCCTTAAAAATACCCAGGGATGGGGCTTCTGCCACCTCCCTGGGCAATCTGTTCCTGTCTCTCACCACCATTATGGTGAAGAACTTCCTGACATCTAATCTAACTCTCCCCTCTTCTAGCTTGGATCCATTCTCCCTAGTCCTATCACTACCTGACACCCTAAAAAGTCCTTCACCAGCTTTCTTGTAGGCCCCCTTCACATATTGGAAGGCTACAGTAAGGTCTCCTTGGAGCCTTCTCTTCTCCAAACTGAACAATCCCAATTCTCTCAGCCTGTCTTTATAGGAGATGTGTGTGTAACTGTCTGCTTCCCTGACATCCTTAAGTAGAGCTCACTTGGAGGAGAAAGAGGAATTTAATAAAGAATGGCAGAAAGCAGAAGATCAGTGCCTTTCTTATTCCCCATTCAGCACATACACTTTGTCTCTCTGGAGCATGATTCCTCTGAATAAGCATTAGAAATGCTTGCTTGCAACAAGAATGCCTTTCCCACAACAATCAGAAACCCCCACTGATGAGATCAAAGCATGCAGCAACTCAAGCAATCTGAGACAGGCTTGTTGACGCTTTGGCTCCCATCCTCATTCTTGAGCAGCTCTGCTGCCAAGAACTTTGCCATGGACTGCCACAACAACCCAACAGCTCTGCAAGAGAGTGCTTTAATCCTTTAGCAAAGTTATCTGAAACTGAGGATCCTGGAGATGAAAATCCTGCCAACCTCCCCATGGGGATGGCAAGGGACAGAGCTGGGCAGCCAACCCTGCTCCCACCACCCCATCTTCTTCTTACTCTCTGTATTAATGATCAAGATATTTTAGGATGAAGCACACTCTGTTCCTTCCAAAATACTTTCTTCCTTCTTCTAGAGAAGCACTTTTCCACTTGGCTTGTTCAGGGCCCATTGGCCCTGCTGACCAGAGCAGGGCAATGCCTTTATAAAGTAGTAATTTTGGTCTTTTATAGGAGTATCATATTAAATCTCAAAAAGCAAGGGCAAGTGTGAAAATAATAATGATAGCAGTGAGAACAAAAATACAAATCACAAAGGGAACAGATGGAATGATGGAGCTGATGGGTAATTAAGGGAAGATGGCTTTCATCAAGCGAGTGCTACATTGCAGGAATCTCTGGGTCTGAGCAGAGGCTGTGGTGTAAAGCTCCTCCATGCTGTAACTTCACCTCTCTTTTGCATTACACCTGTGATGAAGCTGGTACAGAATGGCATGGAAGTATGCTTCAAGTAGGTAACAGAAGTTTGATGTTTTGGCAAGAATGGATCCAACCCCACTAAAGCCAGAAGAAAAGAGTTACACTTCCTCTTCACTTGTTTTTGCTTCTTTTTTTCCCTTACAGAGGTGCTAAGTACCCAGCTCAGACTTGTAGATGCATGTGAAACGGGATCTTTTAATTATTTGTAATGCAGCAGCTGTATCTACTCAAAAACATTGTGCTAACACTTCCTATTAAAGGCAGAAAAACATCAGACAAGACACAGTGGGGGGAAGAGAAGATGATGCCAAAGATTAGGTGAGCTTTCTTCCAACCTGAATAATCCTGAGATCCCATAAAATTGAGTCACCATCATTTTGTAAGAGTTGAGCTGAGGAACAAGGAGACCTGAGAAAACTCACTGCCCTCAGGCATAGGGACAGCACCAGAAATCCACACTGGTTGGTGTTCATCTTTCTCCTGTTTCAGTCATTGTTCATCCTCCTCCCTCTCACTTTTTCATCTGCCTCCTTTCAGCCTTCAATTCTTTTAGCCTTACTAATCCATACTCTTCACTTTCAGCTGCCATCCACTCCAAAAGCTGCTCTCACAAATACATCTAAGTGCTACTCCCTAGTCCCACATAAGCTTCTCACCTTTCACACCAGCTTTTGTGAAAGCACCACTGCAAAAAGCACATCCTCCCTTCCTTCTTTGATGATGTACGGTAACCACTGAACATGCCCCCTCTTATCCCTAACCAGCGCTCTTCTTCCCATCAATCCCACATATACTGCTGCAGCTTTTCCTGCTCCTGCTGTCCTGCCCTCTGCTACCTGTGGGAAAAGGGGCATGGTTTGTGAGCAGAGTGGGGTCCTTCAGCTACCAACTAAATCTAGCAAGTGATTGCAGACTCTGTGCAGACTAAATCTGCCAGCAAAACAAATCAAAGACTCCCTCAACCAACTGAAGAGGAGGCAAGAGTCCTCACATAAACAAGGGACAGAAACATCCCACTAAATGATATTTTTCCAGTCCATTTATGTCTGGCCCTTTATGATTTGTGATGAAAAGAGACACTTGAAATATTCCAGCAGAATAAAATTAGCAGGGATGTGATTATCAGACATGCAGTTCTCTCACAAGTTCTTGCCTGTGACATTGGTTCATTAATCTGCTGTTTTGCTAACGACTCATTTAGAGGCTTTGAGACCTTCCATGCCATGTGTTTTCTAGTACAAAATGTTCAGGGCATGAATGTGTACTGTCAGTATTTTGGGAATTCATGTATATTTATTTTTTTCCCCCAACCAACACATCACTTTTAAATGTTCTAATTCAATAGAAAGCCCAATTCCAGCACCTCCACAACATAGTAAGAAACCGAAAATGGGAGCGGCTGGAAACAATGAAGCAGCCATTTCTTCATTCCGCTGCAGATTGTGCTTCCCTGCGCCGGGCAGAGATGGATGCACGGCCGTTGGCTCCCCTCTGCTGGCTGGTACCTGCTCATGGCACAGAGCCACAGCCAGACCTCCCCAGGGGCGGTCATCCACCAAATAAACAGCAAGGACACAAACTACTAATAATCATAAAACGATTTTTGTTTTCCCCCAGGCAGGTGATCGGCATTTGCACGACTCTGTGGCAAAGACAAGCGTCTGAAAGCTATTGTCACAAATTCTTCAGGCAGAAACCAGTAACTTTGTTGCAGGGGGGCTTGATGTACTGCCTGAGATCAGGATGTCTTGACCTTCCCATTGCAAACATCACGTTTTCTGTGACTATAAGTTATAAATGCAGTATTTACGTGATTAGGAACTTTGATCCTTATTCCTGACAATTTTCCTGTCAGCTCTCTACCTCAGGCTGATTCTCTTCCATTTTAAACCAAAACAGCACAGCAATTTCTGAAAGTTAATGTAGGGAAGAGCAATATCCTTCTCTCCTTCATGTTACCTGTTTATTGGTTGGCTGTTTTGAGTTTTCCCCCAAAATTTTCCAGTGGAAACTTGAAATTTGGCAGCATGTATTCAGGAAACTCTTTATACCAGCAGCTAGAAAAGTACATAACCAAGTTATGAAACTCAGGATCAAAAAAATGCCTCTCCACCCATGAGCAGCAAGAGACTTCAGAGTTTGGCAGCAAACCTCTACAAAGAGCTTGTCTGTGCTGAGAGTACACTGCTGTTTTTAGCCGTTCTGTGAGATTGCACATCCAGCATCTTGTCAAAACACTGCCCGAAAAGAGCTAGTAACACCCTTCCTACCAACGACAGCAACTCAACAGACCTGCTGGGAGAACACGTGGCAGAGACCAGCAACCCTCCTACCCACAGAGGCTCCAAATGTTTTCAGCAAGCTCTGCCCAGACTAGGACCCCAGAATTGCTCTCAGGTTGCATCCTGAAAACAGGCCAGCTTGTTCAAAGTTGATTGTATCTTCAAGCAACAACTGCATCTTAAGTGTACTTTTCTTTTGCATTATCTGGTTAAGGATTTGATTTTTATTCCCTCCTCAATCCCCTTCCTACCCCCTCCCCCACCCACCCCCCCTCCCCGAGGATGGCAATTCTCTGACTAATTTCAAGAGAACTGTGCATGACTTCAATAAGGAAAATGCTTAAACCCCACTGCGTATGAAGGACATTTCTTTCTAAGTACAGGAGGTCTGGTTTGAATCAGTTCTGATACCACAAAATTAAGTCTCACTTAGCTGGCTCAATGCCAAGAAAGGACACTGCTTACCATTATTTGTATTATTACTATTGAGTTATGTATGCCTTGAATAATAGACTCTTAAAACTTTTAAACACCAGGCATAAGGGTACATTGCAGAGGCATATGGGTGCAGTCCACAGCTATGAGTGTGTGTCCAGCATAACACATCACCTTGCAGAATAGTGATAGCCAAAGGCCTACTGTGAGGAGAGGCTAACAGAGCAGCTTTCTACCTGAGGCACTAGACACTGGCCTTTGGCAGATCTTTTCAGCCTTGGAACACACCTATCATCTTCCTCTTTTTGTGCCTGGGAGGGATCTGGAGAGAGAAGGAACCTTCAGCCACCTCTCAACTGCTGGTTCCACAGGGAGAGGAGATGAAAAGTCCTTTTGGCTTCTTTCTTACTGTTGCTGCCACATCAGAGCTATTTGCCCTCCAGGATGTCTCTGCCACTGTCTTCCTGTTTCTGCATTTCCTGAAATTCATGCAAGGGATCCATTATTTCCCCAGGCTTCCAAGCAAACCTGTTTTGGCCTGTGGCTAGAAACAGGTCTCCAAAGCTTTCCTGCTCCTCCCTAAACAGAGCTCCTCACGGTTTGCATGCCACTGGTCATCAAGACCATCATCATCAAGTAACTCACCTTCAGATTGACAAGGGTTCACTTGCTTGGAGCTGGCAGGCCTTTTTTTTCTCCCCTCATTTCAGATTGCATCAATAAAGCTTTTCAAGAAAAAGGCAAAGGAAAGTATTCATATGCATGACTACTTTATTTAATGCGCTTGTTCCATTTCCCTCAGTGTGGCTTTCCTTATATAGTTCCATGTCTAGATTTTTGCATGGGCAAACCAGCTGATTTTGACAGTGGTATTTGTGATCTCAGCTTAGTGAAGAGAAAATTATAACATCTGATGCTGTGAGAGTTTGTTAAGAAGATCAATAAAAACAGGAGCACTTTGACTTTTCTTATTATCTTTTCTCTGGCAACCAGGGGAAATAGTGTAGGCAAAATTACAGTCCCATCACACTCCATGTGCTAACAGTACATAACATATAATTGCATGCTTCCCAACAGAAAGCTTAGTATAATCCTATACAACCTTCCCCCTCACATTGTTTTAGTTATTTCACCATTTTCACAGCTTGCAAAGCCCCACAAAACTAAAGAGGAAAACAAACCCCCTTGAGCTGGTTTTGCTACTGCCTGGCTTTGAGAGCTTATGACAGAACTAATTTAGTTTGTCTGGCAGTGATCATCCTAGATTATTCAAAACTAAGAAGAAGTGGGTGAGTAAATCATGCAGCCTTTCCAGAAAGACTTGGGCTTGCAGTTTGCCAGGATCCTCACTCTGCAAGAGGATGAGCTTCAACACTTCTAGAGAATCAATTCTTCAGAAAATACTGGACTGGCTACTGATTTCAAAGAAGAGGCAGCAGGTCAACAACTTACTTTCAGCATGCACTGTCTAATACCTTGTGTGCAACAGTCTGTGGACCCCCACATCTGCCTGTTTGGCCTTACAATTCAAGACTACCCTGGGTTTGCAGAAGGTACTCAGGGGTACCTGAAGAAGCCCTGACATTTCCTCCCCAAGAGGAAGGCTGCTAGACATAGAGCATATGAGAGGAGATGGATAAAGCAATGTAAAAACTTGCAGAATTAGATTCTAATTCACAGAAATAGAGGCCAGGATTCAAAGCTCTCATCCTTCCCCACCACAGCCGCTCCCCAGTCTCCACACACAGTCCCTGCTTTTCCTCTGCTCTAGTCACAACTTTGACAGTAGGACTCTGAGGTTTGGAATCCAAGAGAAGTTCAGCTTCTAAACCTGCAAACAATTCTCTGTTGAAATAAGCAGTCTAAATTCTTAAGTGCTTTTAAGAGCTGTGAGACAAATAATATGCCAAACCTAATGAAACTGCCATTGTTTGGGGCTATAGAAGCCAAATGCGAACTCTTGTTGAGGCTAGTAGCATAGCACCAAGATATGAATTTCAGCTACTTACCTCTGAATATTAGTTTAGGACATAGGATCATAGAATCAATAAGGTTGGAAAAGACCTCAAAGACCATCAAGTCCAACATGTTACCCAAGACCTCATGACTCCAGGGGAGGTGTAGACTCGAAGTGAGGAAAAAGTTCTTCACTGAGCGAGTCGTTCGTCGTTGGAATGGGCTGCCCAGGGAGGTGGTGGAGTCGCCATCCCTGGAGGTGTTCCAGGGGAGATTGGACGTGTCATGGTCTAGTCATGAGGTCTGTTGGGACAGGTTGGACTTCATGATCCTTGGGGTCTCTTCCAACCTTAGTTATACTGTGATACTGTATACTGTGACTACTAAACCATGGCAGCAAGTGCCACATCCTATCCTCTCCTGAACACCCTCCAGGGATGTTGACTCCACCACCTCCCTGGGCAGCCCATTCCAATGGCTAACAACTCTCTCTGTGAAGAACTTTCTCCTCACCCTGAGCCTAAACTTCCCCTGGCACAGCTTGAAACTGTGTCTTCTTGTTCTGGTGCTGGTTGCCTGGGAGAAGAGACCAACTCCCTCCTGAGGTAGATAACAGCAAAGTGAAGATAAACTTGCTGTAAATAGAAGATTACCTCTATAGAAGGTAAAAGTCCTCTGAGATTGTGTCTCCATGGAACAGGGGAAAATAGAGGAGCAAGTGACAGCTTTGGGTGCAGCAAAACATTTGTAAAACCCTTTAGAGCTTTTTTCCTCCAGTGCCAAAAGGTGTTAATTACTTAACACTGGGAACCAAACAAACCCTGGGTGCTCTGCAACAAGCTTCAGGGTGTGTTTCTGGGGGGAAGTCCTGGCACAAGGCTGCGGAAAGTCATTTCCTGTGAGAACACCTCAGGCTAGCAACAGCCAGGCCCTGGCTGGGTTAATGCACCCAGGTGGACCACAGGGAGAGGCTTTGCAAAGCTGAACAGGTGGGACCTGCTCTGCCTGCCAGTGAATTATTGTGCTGACACCACCTGCCTACAGCTTCTCTGCCCATACTCTGAGATGCTGTTTTGCATGAGTTTAAGTGATTTTCCCAGTGGCCGCACTATGTTAAAGAAGGTGGGGGGGAAAGGGTGGGGGTTAATCTCTGCTTTCTTTTGCTGACTATCATTCTGTGATTTAGCATAGAATCCTGCAGAGTTGGAACAGACCTCCAGAGATCATCAAGACCAGCTGCCCTGCCTAAGCAGGATCACCTAGGGCAGGTCACCCAGGAATGCATCCAGGTGGGTTTTGAAAGTCTCCAGAGAAGGAAACGCCACAAATCTCTGGGCAGCCTGTTCCAGTGCTCTGTCACCCTCCCCACAAAGAGGTGTCTTCTTGTGCTGAGGTGGAACCCCCCTGTGTTCTAGATTGTAGTACTGGTGATGGAACAACCATCTGTTTTTAGACCCTGTCCTTGTCATCCGTCCTCATTTTCTCCTTTGCAGAAAGCTCCTATACAGGCTTTCTGGATGAGTATTTTCACCAAGGATGCACACCACATGACTGTGCCCAAGACATGCTAATCCTGGTCTTTTTTGTTGTCAGAGATTCGCAGATCTATTTCTTAGGTAAAAGCTTTTGAGATACTGCCTCAGCTGTAACATCCAGCATTTGGATTTTTATAAAGCAGCTCCCGTTTACTTCTTCTAGAGATCCTGTCACCTCTAAAGAAGAAAGCACACCTATTGCTTTAATATACTGCATGCATCCAATCTCCTTTTTACTTTTAGCAGACAGCAATTCAGATGTCTTTGTAGTGTTCTGTGCTTATTTCCTCCATGTTCTGTTTGTTTTCTAGTGACAGAAATTAGAATTACAAGCATTAGCAGGACTGCTCTATTGACTGAGGATCAATACTAGATTGCTTTTCTCCCTTCACAGCTGACAGCTCCATCCTCCTCTGACTTCAGAAATATTCAGAGTTATAGTAATTTTACAGGCTTTCTACCTTAACACTATCATGAAAGACTTAGCAGACACAATGCTTTTCAAATATCACCTCCTTTAATGCTGCCTCGTCTCTCCCATTAGAGGTACACAGAGATGGTCAAAAGAGACTGTACAGAGAAAGTTACAACAATCATTCAAGCCAACAGAGGCTTAATGTCATCCACACGTTGCAACAGACTTAAAATAGCAGGTAAACCTTTATACTACAAAGCAATGGATTTCTTTTCAGCCCCAGCCACTTGGCATCTTTAAGCCCAATGTAAAAAAGCAGAAGGTAAAGACACAGCAGTTCAGAAGGCAGCTGGCCTTTGGTCAAAAATACTGACAACTGACAGTGCAGGTTAAGGATTCCACAGTCTGGAGCTGCTGCTGGCTGTGCCTCCACAGCAGGACATGTTGTCACAGAGATAGTAGTTTCTATAGCAGCAAGCACTATGTAAAAACTTGACTTTTCTCTCACACTTACATGATGTAAGGGAGTTGGGAGAGAAGAGGCACAAACCTACATCTGTGTGTGTTTCAGGCTGGCTCAAAGCAAGGATTGGGTCAGATGGTCTGTGAGGATCAGCTACCCCTGGATCTCCATCCCATGTACCACTGATCTTCTGTAGCTATTATTTCTCCTGATAATTACACAGTTTCAAGCTGCACCAGGGGAGGTTTAGGCTGGATGTTAGGAAGCAGTTCTTCACAGAAAGAGTGATTGGCCATTGGAATGGGCTGCCCAGGGAGGTGGTGGAGTCACCATCCCTGGAGGTGTTTAAGAAGAGACTGGATGGTGCACTTGGTGCCATGGTTTAATTGATTAGATCGTGCTGGATGATAGGTTGGACTTGATGATCTCAAAGGTCTTTTCCAACCTGGTTAATTCTATTCTAATTTCTGTCAGGGAGAAGGTACCCTGAGGATTTCCCAGTTGCTCCATATTAAAACCACCTCTGTTTCTCCTCTCCCTCTGCTGATGGGGGCTATTCCTGGTGTTCATAGCTACAAGGCACAGCCCCTTCCCATGAGTGCCACATAACACATCCCCCAAAATAGTCAACAATACCACTCTGCTGCAATACTACCTCAACACCTCTACACCTGCCTCCCACCACCCACTTCATAACTCACCCCATGTCTTTCCCCAGACTCTCTAGTGCTCCCCAGGACTACCCCATAGGCTTCCATCCTCTCCAGTACCAGCCAACAAATATCCCTTCTGTGCCACCACTGCATGCCCTCTGCTGAGCCCATTAGGGTGTGCAGATACAAGTTTCCCTATACCTGCTGGTCTCTGGTTCCTATTGTTGAAGTTTCTCTTCTCTATATGCTGTGGAGAATGAATTCAAGGGTTACACCTGACCCTCAGTTATTCATCCCAATACAGAGTCTTCTACAAGGAAGATTTCATGTGGCTTATTTGAGGATCACAGAGGTCAGATTTACTAATAATTTTAAAATTCCAGTCATGTAATTGCACACTGCTACATTTAGCGTGTTGCCCAAGAGCATCAAACTGCTTTAGCACAAGAATCTGTGTTGCAATGCTATCATTTTTTGAACAGTGAACTCAGTTCACAACTGCTGGAGCAGTCAGTTAGCCCAGTTTTGGATGGGATTATGCATGTCTCATTTGTCCAGCAATATCACCAGAAGCTATGCCATCAAATGGCCAGATATCATATTTATATTCAAGCTATCCCACAGGGCACAAATATGAGCAGGAACCAAATATGAATCACATCATCACATATCTAACCCTGCCCTGCCTCCTACTCAGCTTCTCCAGCCATTCCGTGTGCCAAATCCCATGAGTGCCTTACCAGATACAAGGTCCTTCAAACAGCAACTCCATCTCAGGCTGACCCTTCCCCTGCCCATGCATTCCTGCACCACTGGCCAAGTGTAAAGGCAAGCCAGCTGAAGCACCAACATCTGGGGTGAAATCTCCAAGGAATATTTATATTCCTTATTGGCAATATTTTATTCCAAAGTATAAATATTCCTTATCATCATACGAAAGAAGTACCAATCACAAAGTACTGCTAGCAGTGGTGGCTTGGTTGCAGAAAGGAAAAAAAATGTCCTTTCCTGGCATATACTTTAAACTCCTACCATCCCCATGCAGTCAGGATTTTGGGTGGATGAGAAGCTCAATATGTTTCACTGTCAGTGTGCACTTGCAGCCCAGGATACAGTTGGCTTTGTGGGCTGCATCAAGAGAAGTCTAGCCAGCAGGTTGAGGGAGGTGATTCTCCCCCCTCTACGCCACTCTGGTGAGACCCCACCTGGAGTACTGTGTCCAGTTCTGGAGCCCCTATTATAGGAAGGACCTGGATGTGCCAGAATGCATCCAGAGAAGGGTCACAAGGATGATCAGAGGACTGGAGCTCCTCTGCCATGGAGACAGAGTTGGGGCTGTTCAGTCTGGAGAGAAGGCTTTGAGGACACTTTATTGTGGCCTTCCAGTAGCTTAAGGGGGCTACAAGAAAGCGGGGGAGGGACTTTTTAGGGTGTTGGTTAGTGATAGGACTAAGGGGAATGGAGCAAAACTAGAAGCAAGTAAATTGAGACTGGATGTTAGGAAGAAGTTCTTCACCATGAGAGTGGTGAGACACTGGAACAGGTTGCCCAGGGAGGTGGTAGAAGGAAGCCCCATACCTAGAATTTCTTAAGGCCATGCTGGATGGGGCTTAGGGCAACCTGATCTAGTCTGATGTGTTCCTGCACAAGGCAGGGGGCTTGGAATTAGATGATCCTTGAGATCCCTTCCAAACCTGACAATTCTATGATTTTCAGAAGCACATAACTTACTCCACTAGCTTTTGTTGAGCAAAATGTCCACCTCAGTCAACAGAAGTTTTGCTTGAGTAAAAGCTACATCTTCAACCATGTCCAACAGGTTTGGGGCTTCAAAATACATAAAGTTGCTCCCGGTACAGAGAGGCAGTTTCAATATTGATTTTAATGGAAGAACTCCTGCTCTGCCAAGTGCTTACATGAACCTGTCATGCATTTTCTAGTAGAATAAATAAGTCAAAAAATACCCTCTCCCTATGGAGTGTTGGTGATTTATTGTTTACTGGAAGCTTTCAAAAGATAAAATTATTCACCATTTAAACATTGAATGCAAATTTGTCTATCAACTTATCTGCAACAATCCTTTTGTTATTAAACCAATTAGTGAACTGGTTCAGAAAATTCCTCAGGACATAAATTTACATGGCACAGATACATTTATTTGAACTGTAAACAGAAGCCGAGGGTTGCTATGGTGTGATCTTTTTCTCAAAGTCTATTTACTTCACCCAGCTAACAGCAGTGCCAAGAGTAGAGTCCATAAACCAGAAAGCATACAGCAAAGCAGCCGTCACAAACCATGGTGCTGAGAAGTCCTCATTCTAAGGAAATGAATTTGAACACTCACTATAAAAAAAGGTATGTAGAAAAGCAAGATTAACATATTTCCCCCTCCCCTCTTTTTTTTAAGGTTAAAAATGGTATTTTAATCTGTATGTTGTGATAGAAGTTTTGAAAAGAACCACCAGTTTGAAAAGTCTTTTAGTCATTGCTGTTTTCTGGTCCTCCTGCAAAACTGTAGGCTTGTACAATTTAAGCAGCCTTGGTGAATATTCACATTAATGAGAGCCTGGAGGAATGGGGACAGGCAAGGAGCAAACAGGTACAGCACAAAGGGATTTGCTTCTTGCAAAACCCCTAAAATAGCTTTTTGCAAGGGTATGGTGACATTTTAATGCTAAAGTTAGTGCAGGCAAATTCCAAAATGGATATTTTTATTCACCAACAAAACTTTTGATTCCTGTGAATTGCTCTCCTGCTGCAACTATAAGTATATGAAAGTTTGATTCTTATTTCATGTTAGTGACACGGGTTGTTTTCCTAACCAGACTTGCAAAAAAAGGCAGTCTAAGTACACCCTTATTCCTCCAATTGTGATGTTCAAGTTCATAAACAAAACTCTTCTGCAAGAAGGATGGCTGGAATTAGGAATATAAACCATAGGAAATAGAGAACACACACAAGACTGAAAACTTAGTTATTTTTCTGGGAAGTCCCACACCAAACTTTTCCTTTTACTGCTGGATAAATCCCTTTTTAAATAGCAAAGAAGTAACAGATTATATAATGCAATATAATCACTTAATACTAAACTTCTTCCACTGAGGTGGGAAATGTTTCTGATGCCTACCCAAAGAGCATGCCCAAGCACTATCTTCCTAGTGCAGGTCCAGTTAGACTTTGCCTTCATATTAAGAAATCTCATTTTCAACCTCTGCATGTAGGACTCCATAAGGGTACCTCTGCTGACCTTGCAGGTAATGGAGGTCTAGGGAACATGTCAGTGATAACAGGTAGTGTGGATCTGTGGAGTGAACCCAAAGGTTTTAACCCACCCCAGGGGCTAGAGGCTGCCTTCTCTTTCCTGGTCTGCAGTGTTAACAACCATGAAGCTCACCTCCCACAGCAGCATCTCAGGAGTCCACACAGCCTGCATATTCCAAGACCACCCCTTGGCACAATCCAAAATACAGTAAGAGGAGATGATTTGGGTATCTGCTTGAAAAAACATTGTCAGCTGGACATCAGATGTGATTGTTGATGCACTCAATCATCCAGTGGAATCTTTCCTTCCTGCTGTCTTAGGAAGGCATAGTTCTCTTGCAGGTTTGCTGTGCACCTGTTGGCCCTGCATGTATTTCTCAAGTATCCTAGGACTTTCTAAATGGCAGTAGATGCCTCTGTATAAGACTAACTCAACTGGCCCAACTGGTTTTGCACTGGTTAGTCAGTCTTAAACATTTTACAATATACTTAAAGGATCCTTAGCAGGTACAGCAGACATGAACCAAGATTTGTAGAATGCTCTTTTCATGGCTTAAAATACCAATTACCTGGAATGCTGCAGCAGATCATCCAAAATGAAAAATTATGTCTGAATACCCCTGTTTTGCTTGTTACCTTTCCCATTCTTTTAAAACATGAGGAAGCCTTGGCTTGCCTGCCCAGAAACCAAGGATGCCATGTATCCCAGAGAAGTGGGATTCCTGCTTCTCACTAGCAGAAATGCTGGAAGCTATAGGAAATCTCACCTGACATAAGGTTCTCCATTTTGTCAGGCTGCTGGCTTTACTCTGCTCTGGGATTCCAGATCCTGGAAGCATTTTAGAAACCCTACTTCACATTCAAAGGTTCACTGATGTGGTTATATTTCCAGATGAAATATTTCAGGTTGAACAGGTCAACAATTTCTCATAATCTCAGTTCTGATGGAAAGTTTGTTACAATGTCTGTATGCAAGAGGCTGGTAGGTGCACTTACGTCAGCCCTGTGACCAAAGCTGAGCATTTAGAGAGGTGTGAAATCCTCCTACTGCATAATAATTTACCAAAAAGTAGGATAAAGTTTTGACCTTTTCTCATTAAGTGGTCCGTTTCAAGAATCACAGAATATATCTGGTTAGATAAGACCTCAAAGATCATGCAGTCAAAGCTTCAACCCAGCACTGAAAGGTCAACATCAAACCATGTCCCTAAGTGCCAGGTCCATGTGGCACAACACCCTCAAGGATGGCAACTCCACCACCACCCTGGGCAGACCATTTCAATATTTGAGAACCCTCTATGCAAAGAAATATTTCCTAACCTCCAGCCTATACCTCCCTGATGCAGCTTTTAACCATTTCCTCCAGTCCTGTTGCATGAGACCAAGGAGAAGCAGCTGGCCCACTCCCTGCTCCAACTTTGCTTCAGGTAGCTATAGAGAGCTATGAGGTCTCCTCTCAGCCTCCTCTTCTCCAGACTGAAGAACCCCAGCTCCCTCAGATGCTTCTTTTAGGCCATGTGCTCCCAGCCCTTCATGAGCCTCATTGCCCTTCTCTGGACACCCTCCAGCGCCTCAATGTCCTTCCTGCAGTGAGGGACCCAGAACTGCAAGCAATACTCCAGGTGCAGCCTCACCAGTGCTGAGCACAGGAGGACAGTCACCTCCCTGCTCCTGCTGGCCACAGTGTTACACATACAAGCCAGGATGCCAATGGCTTTCTTGGCCACCTGGGCACACTGGTAGCTCATATTTAGTCAACTATCAACCAACACTCCAGGTTCCTCTCCAAGACGCAGCTTTCCAACCACACAAGTCTGTATCTCACCATGGGGTTGTTGTGACCCAGGCAGAGGACCCGCAGGACTTTAGTTCTGCAGCTGTATTTTCAATTGCACCACACTACTGCTTTGGAGGCTTTCAAAACTTAAGCAGTAACCTAAGCAAAGGGCTTCCTAAAAACAAGGACCTGTCCTGAAAACTGGAATATAGCCCAGAATAAGAGTCAGGCTCCCACTCTCTTCATTAAACTGTAACAGTATCTTTAACAAAACATCTGGTACAAGGAAGTCCATCTGAAAACTGTTCAAAGTCTGTTTGACTGCTTTGGCCCTCAGGTGCAGGGCTGCAGCTGTTTTCCTTTTGCTTTTGCCTTACTGTTTGAGTATTTGCATGGGAACTGTTGCACAATTGAGCTAAAAATACAAAGCTCCAAACACATCCAGGAAAATTTCACATTGTTCTTGCTGTCCCTTTCTTCAGGGAGCAAACGTTTCCATCTCCACAGCAAAACAAAGCAGCTCTCTACAACCGTAGAAGGAAAAAAGCTGAACTGAACTACAGAGCAGCACAGGTGATCCAAGAAAAGAATGGCAGATGGGACTCTGCTTTCCCAGTACACTCTGTCAGTTTCTTCTCTAGGTCTCATGGAGCATCTGCCCTGCTGGGCATGAGGCAGTGTTTGTGGTCAAATCAGGCAGGGAAAAAAAGGATGGCATGAGTTAGATAAAAAAAATCTGCCTGTGTAACACAGATCTGACAATGTGTCCAGGAGCAAATCCTGCACAGTTGCATGCAGAGAAGGCTGTGGAGACAGCCAAAAGCCGTCTCCCAGTACCTGCAAGGAGGTTATTGGAAAGACACAGGTGGGCTGCTTACAGCAGTACCCCATGGGAAGACAAAATAAAACAGGCAGAAATTGAAACAAGGAGATCCCTTCAGACCATAATTCTCCCAGTCAAGAAACTTGCCAACAGATTCTAGTGTGTCAAAGAAAGCACTGTATAAAATCTCCACTTGTGGGAATGTTATTTAAGAACTTCCTTCTAATCCCCAACATCAGCCTGAAGTGCAATTTAACAGTAGCTTCTACAGTTAATAGCTGCAATGAAGATACTAAAAGCTTTGCTGAAAAACAGATAAGGCTTGTGAGCGACATGTTCAGAAAAGGCTTCCCAATTTTAGCCTCTGACAGTTATCTTGAAGAAAAAAGTTACTCAGTTCTCAGCCAACAGAACTTGCAAAGGTGAGGAACATCAGAAAAAAAACATGTCCCTTTCATTTAATAGCCAGAGATATAATTTAAAACAAATTTCAGGTACCTCAAATTAAAAACTCTGCCTAACATGCAGCAGGAAAAAAATTAACTGGTATCTCACACTGAAACAGAAAGTGAATGTCCTTTCTGATTATGGTGAGCAGATTGTAAATGAAACACAATGTCTTAAAGTGCAGATCAACAGACTCTCAGCTGCTAGAGAAAGCAAAGCAGCAGAACAGCAAAATAATAATAAGATGATCAAAGCAACACCCTGAGCATTGAAATACATAATGGTATACACCTGAAATACTGTAATTCATAGGGTAAAATAATTTGTATGCATTACAGTGTCCCAGGTAGCAGAGAAAAAAAAAACACTAATTTGTGTAGTATTTGTGAAGCAGCTTCTCCTCTGCTGTTGCAAATTGACCTGTAAGCTGATCCTGTTACCAAATGCCTACCCCAGGACTCAAAAAAAGCTGGGCTATGACAGATTTCAGAGGCCAAACTGCTCTTAGTACTTAAGCAGCATGAAGCACAGCCTTTTCAGAAGTATTTAATCACTTTAACAGTTCTAAGAGGATTTCAGTGTATAATGAACTCTGCAAGAAAACAGTGAGGATGAACAGAATAAAGCCAAGCTCCAGCATGAAGTTACCAGAGCTCCCTGCTGTGGTGAGGATGTGACTTTAACAACTCTGACCTACAAAGACAACTTTGGTTGTCCATGCATATTGCACTTCTTGCAGGATTCAGCCTCCAAGACTGCAATTATGTGAAACAGTAACTGAAAATACAAGTCTACCTCACTGTCTGGGGTATATTCACAATTCTCTCTTCCAACCAGATACTCTCCTCAAACATCCCCATTCACACACCAGCCCTGCAGCATTCCCTCTCTAAAACCCCAATCACCTTGCTCTGGCAGAGCAGGGTTAAGCAGAAGGCTCTCAAGTAACAGGCCTGCATATTCTACAGAAAAGCTGCCAGTTAATAGGTGGTGTTTTAAAAACAAGTTAAGATTGTTTTATTTTAAACAAATTTGGAAAAAAAACCCTGCACATCAGTATCTAACATTTTCTAATACTAGAATATACATTTTAAGAGCCCACCACCACCCCCACCCACCCCCCCAAATAATCACAACAGATTTCTAACAGCCTGCACTACAGCTTTGATTTTATTTTGAAGTGTCAGACTGTGTCACTGGAAGCAGACTTTCCCTTGGTGGTATTTGTACGCTGCCGACGCAACAGACACTCAACCTGCCAGACTCTCTCAGCAAAACTCTGTTAAGACAAGAAAATGTATTGGCTCTTTATGAAAGCCACAGCAAAACCTAGTGCACAAGGCCGTTAATCAAGCAGCTACATAATCGTTTAAAAGCAGTTTTACCCCAAGCTGGCAGCTTGCAGGATTTGTTTACGTTTTGGCTGCACACAGTGACCCAAGGCACTCTGCTCCTGCCAGATCAAGGCACATCTTCTCCGCAGGATCTGTCACCTTTGTGCTCTCTGGGGCCCTTGGTGGTTAACGCTCAGGGCTGATGCAGTAATGCTCTATTACTTCTCTGCTGTCTGCTCAGTGTCCTCTGACCAATCACCTCACACCCTGCTCTGCTAACCATTGACATGAGCCATCTTCCACCTTGCAATTGTGACTAAATTGACTAATCTGCAACATTTGAGGAAGATGGTGATGACAATGCCAATGTCACTACTTCAAGAGGCAGGCAACACAACTTACACTGAGAGGTTTGCATGGAAATCTCCATCCCATTAATGAAGTGGCAAAGATCATCTGCATGGCAATCTGCTCTGAAAAGTTGGTCTCCCAGAGCATTGCCCTCTGCTCCCGTTGATGATTTTGCTCCTGTCTCTTGTTCACACATGACCTATATACTGAAGCTGTGGGTTTGAATGTGTGTGTTTCTTAAGTCTTTGCAATATCTCACAAACTTTTTTTTCCAATATAAAAATTGCTTTGCTGTCCATTGAAGCATGATCACACCCCTCAAAAATTTGTTCTTCACAGATGACCTTAAAGGTTTTATTAACCTTAATGACTCCACAAATACAGTACTGACTCATGAAAAAAGTGCAAACCAACTCTGGATGTTTTCTGCAGAAGACTTAGATGGGAAGGAGAAATCTGAGAAACACAGATGAGCTAAACCAGATTTCAGATCTTATTTCCGCAAGTAGGACCCCACAGGAAAATCAGATGAGTCTCACTGATTTTGACAATGCCTATCCTGGACCAACATGCCAGCCAATCATGGTTGGACCAACTTCCAACCAAAGCAGCAGCACATTTATCTCCTGTTATTATTCCCCTTCTGTGATTGCACTCAACCAAGTGATCTCCATTAAGTATATCACTGTTTCTGAGGTCCCCATCTTCCAGCGAAGCCTACAAGAACCTCCCAAGCTTCAAGAAGTTTTTACTATGAAAATAACCCCACCAATTTTAGGGGAAAAAAAAAGAACAACCCACCAGCTCAGAAATTGCCTCTGCACAAGGCCATCAAATACTGACATACAAAACCTGATTTTCTTAACTACTGCCAATGTAAATCAACAATTTCCAGCAATGTGTATTGTCAATTTAAGGCAATGCACATAAAGACAAACATTAGCTCAAATCTTGCATAACTGATACTGCAATACCCTCTTGTGGTCAAATAAAGATGTTTAAAATTGCTGGAGGACTCTGAGCAGGGACAGGTTCATTGACCCTCACCAGCCAAGATACCACACAGAGGAGCTGAGCCCCAGTAAGGAGGGCCAGCCAGCACCCATGGGTGATACTGGAGGAGCCATCAACCCTCTTCCTACCTAACCGGGGGGCCACCAGGCCCCCCGGCCTTTGTCACCACCACCATCACCCAGTGTGCACCATGGGGACTCACCAGTGATGAGAGGAGGATCCCTCAGCCCAGATGGGCTCAGCTTGGGGCTTGTGTCTTTCCTGGGGGAATTTTAAAAGGGGAGTGGGTGGGGAGGGCCAAGTGGCCACACCTGGGGTGGGAGGAGACTCCAACAGAGCCCAGGTGCCCTGGGATTTGAGGGAAAAAAGGGGGAAAATGGGGCAGGTGAGGGACTTTTAGGATGTCAGGTAATGATAGGACATGGGGAAATGGGAAAAAAGTAGAAATGGGTAGATTCAGATTGGATGTTAGGAAGAAATTCTTTGCCATGGGAGTGGTGAGACTGGAACAGGTTGCCCAGGGAGGTGGTGGAGTTACTGTCTCTGGAAGTGTTCAAAAAAGGATTGGACATGACACTTGAAGCCATGGTTTAGTTGTCATGACGTGTTAGGTATTAGATAATAGGTTGGATTTGATGATCTCTGAAGTCTTTTCCAACTTGGTTGATTCCATGTTTTTTCTAAACACTTGAACTTTTATTAGTCCATAAAAATCCATTCAACACCTTTTCCTTTAGCAAGGAGAAATAACTCACATATTTTTCACAGAGGAATGTGTAGTGCCTATCATCACTTTTCTGGCAACAACAGAAGACTAACCTTACTCAAGTTCTTCTGCAGAATGATGGGCACCAACACTGCTTGTCAAATAAACTAATCCCAAACCAAACTCCTAAGCAAAGACACCATCTCCTACAGTGACACTCACAACTGTATTTTAAGTTTCATGTTCCCAAACAGAAAAAATAAAGATGCTGTGAGCATAGATACACATGGCATGAAGCCACAACAAAAATCAATCTCTGCTACTACAGAATGAAAAGAGGTACAGAGTACATCAGTCATACCAATTCAAATGAGCCCCCTGCTTAAACACCCCAAGCTGCTATAATGAACAAATGAAACACTCAGCTAGCAGATGCTAATATGAAGGGAAACAGTCTGGTATCTGCAGTAGTTCTGCTGAGCTGTTCAATCTAGTATGTGGACTAAATGGGCTGCTAGCACATCCAGTAAGGAATACAGAGTAACACCCAGAAATTTCATCCTTGCACTCACCATGGCGAGTGGATAACCACTCCCTTAATGACTTCTGGTCCCAACAGAAATTGGAGTAGTTCTCAAAACATCAACTTTCAGTGATCTGGCTTTGGAACAGTAACTATATTTTAAAGTCATATTATTATAATGTTTTTAAAAAGTCAGCTTATTTAAACAACCATGATCCCATTATCATCTATTATTTCCAGTTAAGACTTCCTTCTTCTGAGGTTGTGGGGTCTCAGATCAGTAGGTTTGGCTTTAATCTCTGAGTTCACTTTCAGCAAGATGTTCTGAGAAGAACTTTGTAGCCCTACACTGGCATCAAAATCGAGGTAGTTACAACTCCTGCATTCTTGCAGACACTTTTCAATGGCACAGATTTTTAACACCTGCTTGTAATCTTTCCATTCAGTTTATTCGGTGGCTACAAGCCATCATTTTGAAGCTGTGTACCTGGTTCAATAACCATTTTTATGTTATTATTATGTTTAATTTACAAAAATTGGCTTGGAATTAGAATTGGAATTAGAATGCCACAAGAACTTTGTAAACAAGAATTAAAAAGTGTTCCACCCACAGGAACAGATTTCCCAACAGCATCCTTTCCTGACCTGATCAGGAGCTAAAATCCCATGTGCACCAATTAATGCACTGGGTCTTCCAAACATGCCTTAGCTTCCTTTTAAAGCAGTTAGATGCTGCTAAAACTGCAGTCTCCATCCAGCTGCACATACTCCAGCTTGGAGATCCCTAAAATGAATGCAACAGGGTAAGCAGATTCCACAAGAGAGAAAACTATTGGGCCAAGTTGGCAAACAGTTAATTTCTCTGTGGATACATGACTTTTTATTGCCTTTTGGCTGAAAGAGACCAAAAAAACCCCACCCACCCCACTGGTTAGGTTTCAATTATCTCAGCAAAAGAAGCAAGTGAACAAAAAGTCTACTAAAAATTCATTCAAACCCAAATCAAACACTGTGATTTGAGGTAAAGTTCACCTCTTCTCATGTTATTGCAGTTTTCAAAGTCAGATTAATTCTTCCAAACACAGAAGTATTTCTTGCTCAACTATGTCTAGATGAAGTGTTTGGGCTGTTGTATAGTTGTAACTACTTTAAAAGAAATTATTTGCCAGATTCATCATTTATTTCCCAATATTGACAGCAAGTAAGTTTGGCCTAAAAAGGCAGATTTGAAGTTCATTAGCATTTACCAGGAAGATGAAGCACAAGGCTAGAGTTCATCTAGAGCTAATTCACACTACTCAAAAACAAGTCACAGAATCACGGAATCACCAAGGTTGGAAGAGACATCAAAGATCATCAAGTCCAACCTGTCACCACAGACCTCATGACTAAACCGTGGCACCAAGTGCCACGTCCAGTCCCCTCTTGAACACCTCCAGGGATGGGGACTCCACCACCTCCCTGGGCAGCCCATTCCAATGGCTAACAACTCCCTCAGTGAAGAGCTTTCTTCTCACCTCAGCCTAAACCTCCCCTGGCACAGCTTGAGACTGTGTCCTCTTGTTCTGGTGCTGGTTGCCTGGGAGAAGAGACCAACCCCCTTCTGGCCACAACCACCCTTCAGGTAGTTGTAGAGAGCAATAAGGTCTCCCCTGAGCCTCCTTTTCTCCAGGCTAAACAATCCCAGCTCCCTCAGCCTCTCCCCACAGGGCTTGTGCTCGAGGCCTCTCCCCAGCTTCGTTGCCCTTCTCTGGACACGTTCAAGAGTCTCAAATGTCCTTCTTAAACTGAGGGGCCCTGAACTGGACACAGGACTCAAGTCAGTCAAGAATTTCAGAGGAAAATTATACTTTTAAATACTGCCTTTTCCTGCAAGGTCACAAATACTTGAGGAAGTGACTTTATACCACAAAAGCCCAACAGTCTGACTATAAAGACAAATACTGATATCTTGGACAGTGTTTTGAACATTCTTACTTTATACATTAATGTTCCTTTAAAGCTATTTGAAACTACTTCTCATGCTTGTGTAATGCCTTCTGCAGAAATCTCTAATTGCTTAAAAAGGACTCCTAAAAAAAAGAAAAAAGTCTGAAGGAACCTTCAAAGCATAGATACATTGAAATATCTTATTTTAAACTAAAATAGTGTTCAAGTTCCCAGCAGCTGTCCCACTGGGTCTCTGCAGCCTTTCTGGTGAATAGTCACAAGTCATACTTGTTTCCAATGGAGACAGCAAACACACCCAGGGAAACCAGCAGCTTTCAAGAGATTGTGCTTCTGCTACATAACCACAACAAAAGCCCTCCTGAAGTACTCAGCAGCAGTCTCCACAGCACCCTTTGCTACTAAACCAGACTTTATTGTGTTGAGGATTTTGAATAGAGGGTGACCTCAGCTGCAAGCAGCAGTAATCACCTCATAAGCTAGAAGCTTGCTGGTTACAGCAGGAGATCTAATGGCTTTCAGCAATAGTTATTTCTTACAAAATTGCAGCTCCCATGAAAACTCCTTCAGGATTCAAGCAACAAAGTAACACAAAGCAGTAGGAAAGAAGAATTAAATAAGAGGCAAGTAAAACAGGGTCGAACATCACTGTGCACGTTCATTTTGTGAAAGCACTCCAAATCAACAGCTAAAGGAAAATGTTAGGAGAGAAGGAGGTTTGAAAGCGCACATAATAGCAGGTTTAAGTTTCCTAGCAGTCACAATATACCCAACCATACTGAGGATACAGCAACTCTCAAAATGGACAAGCTGGGAAAGGCTTCTGGATTCAGGAGAAATACTTCAGTTAGGTCTTGGGAACAAGCAGCCGCACCTCTGGGGCAACCAACTTCAGCTCCATCTGTGTCTTTCAGCAGCACCCAACCCAGAAGACCTGTTGTTGCACAGCTGGCTACTCAGGCCTGGGCAGACAAGCAGGCAGCACTGCAGAAGGACCAGGTTCAACAGGATAAGGTTTGGAGAGAGTCTGTGGAGGCCGAACAGAGAGGAAGAAAACTCTGGTAAGTCACTTGTTCATGCCTTTTCTACTCATCTTGACAACAGTATTGACGCTCCCCGACAGTTTTAGGGCTTGATCCAAAGTCGACAGTATTAGAGGAAACTTTCTTCTGCAGGGACTTCTAACACGTTTCTTTCTAAGATTGTCTTACCTCTGTTTTCTTTCACTGGACCAAATCCATGTTAATATCTGCCAGCGTGATGGGCTTAAGCTGAAAAGAGATGTAAGGAATTGCATGCTAAAGTTATCTTTAAGCTTTATAGAGATTTCCATAATGAAGATGTAAATGTGCCAACCTTTATAATTCGTTGCAGACACACTGATATTATCACCTCTTCTTGTATTCTTGGAAATGGCTGAAATAGCAGCTGAACAGAGTGTTCTGCCAAAGCATGATTTTGTATTCCAAATCTACTGTAAATCTACCCAACATGCCCCATTGTTAGAGCGTTCCAGCAGATGGAACTGTACACATGCAATCTTAGCTTTGACTGGGGAGACACCACTGACCTGAAGGAACCTCAAATTAGGATCCTCTCTGTCTCCACCACATATCTTATGTAAGTGTTTATGTTTGTCCTTCAGTACACAGCATGAGCATGCCTACTAGAAGACTATCCTTGGAAAAAGTCAAATCAGACTGCAGAGCAGTGAAGAGAAAGGAAAGGGAGGAAAGAGAACATCTCTCTCAGGATTTTTTAGAACTGTAAAGAAACCAACTGAGAACCACTGTCCTCCTCAGCCTTCTGGAGGAGGTACAAAGCACAGAATCACAGAATGCTAGGGGCTGGAAGGGACCTCGAGAGATCATCTAGTCCAAGCCCCTGCCAGAGCAGGATCACCTATACCAGAACACGCAGTAACTCATCCAGGCTGGTCTTGAATATCTCCTGAGAGGGAGACTCCACAACCACCCTGGGCAGCCTGTTCCAGTGTTCTGTCACCCTCACAGTGAAATAATTCTTCCTCGTGTTTCCAGGGAGTTTCCTATGTCTCAGCTTCCAGCCATTGCCCCTTGTCCTGTCATTGGGCATTGCTAAGATGAGCCTGGCTCCATCCACTTGGCACTCATCCTTTACGTATTTATAAACATTAATGAGGTCAAATCACAGCTCTGATGTCCTCAGAGATGCATTTGCACTCTTGTCTGGCTCCTTTTACCTAAGGTCAAAGCTGATGTCAGAACTCTGACTCATGCAAAGCCAGGGCCATGCTACCAACATTACTCTCTCCTATTTGTGCACCTAGGCTTTTCCCAAACAGGTCCAGCATTTTCCGCAGCCTTCCCCTAGCAAAGGTAGCAGGAGAGACTCTCTCTGTGCCTCTCCCCTGAGGTTCTAAGTCATGGATATTGGTGCAAATTCACTTTTATGGGTAAAAACCACTTCATACAGCTGATTCATGTTCTCCTCTCCAGTCTTAGCTATGAATACAGAAACTCTTGTAAAAGGGTAGGACAGAAGTGTGAAGGACAGATGCCTTAAGCTAAATTCACCAGGCTACACAAGGTACAGCCTGCAGAGTACTGTCCTTCAGCTCCACATCCCCATCCCAGAAACAATAATGGGGAAGGCTGCTGTGTGCTGGTGATGAGACTTGAAGTGGACATAGGTAAACATCTGAGGTCCAGCATTTCTTAGTAATTAGCACCATATTCAAATAATGGCTGGCATAGCCCATTCCAATGGGCAATCACTCTCTGTATAGAACTTCTTCCTAACATCCAACCTGAACCTCCCCTGGTGCAGCCTGAGACTGTGTCCTCTTTTTCTGGTACTGGCTGCCTGGGAGAAGAGACCAACATCCACCTGTCTACAACCTCCCTTCAGGTTCTTGTAGAGAGCAATAAGGTCTCCCCTGAGTCTCCTCTTCTCCAGGCTAAGCAACCCCAGCTCCCTCAGTCTCTCCTCATAGGGCTTGTGTTCCAAACCCCTCACCAACTTTGTTGCCCTTCTCTGGACTCGTTCCAGCAAGTCAACATCCTTCCTAAACTGAGGGGCCCAGAACTGGACACAGTACTCAAGGTGCGGCCTAACCAGTGCAGTGTACAGGGGCAGAATGACCTCCCTGCTCCTGCTGGCCACACTTCTTGATGCAGGCCAGGATGCCATTGGCCCTCTTCGCTGCCTGGACCTCAGTGATGTGCTGGTATACCAAGACAGAAAGTGACAAACACAACAATCAGAAATTACAGTTTTCTTTTCACTTAGGGAATATCTGCACTGGACAGGGGAATGCAGCACAGCTCACAGCTCCATGTGGTACATGGAGATGCTGTATAGGTGAGCTCAGCTTGGAAGGGTGTACAGCTTCAGCACTGGATCAGTGAGCTTCCATGTTACACTATACAGACACAGGTAACTAAGCTCAGAGAGTCAACACAGGTGTCCCTTGAGCTTTGCTGCAAATACAGCTGTAGATAATGGTCTGCTCTCTCAACCTCACAGTACTTTTATACAATAGCAAGGGAACTTAATATTTTCTCCATCTCAAGCCAGGGAAAGCAAGGGCCAGAAAATCAAAGGCCTTGCCCCTGTAGTCCCACACCAGATATAGGACAGGGCTGAAGAGCAAACCTCAGGTCTTCTGACTCCTCAGTTTGCTCCTAACACTGCTGCCTACCTGCACAAAATACTCCTATGGGTGTTAGCATGAAACTAATACGGCTCTGGGAATTCCTACCAGGGACTTCTGCCAGCAGATAATCAGCCACTTGAAAAATGAGAAGCTGGGTTTAACTCAAGGCATGGGACAAAAGTGTGCTAGAGTGACTCAGGACTTTGTTGATTTATTTGCATTCATACAAGGAATACATTATGGACATGCTATCCCCATTTTCTTCCACTAAAACCACTCCCCTCCTCATGTAGCATGGGAAGAAAGAAAACCCTGGGCTTCACCACAGAAAAGACAGGTTTCAGTACAAAGAGCTTGCAAACATAAGAGCTGAGCTGTAAGTATCAAACTGAGCTGTTAAACAGGCATTCAAATACAACCAACTGTAACTAATTGAATTAAAGGCAGGCAATTTTACACTGAATTTTTACTTTCTATTCCAAGGCACCAGAACTGGAGTTTCTTAAAGGACTATGACCAATTGGTAAGTTCCAAACAAACGTCTAACTGTAATCCAGGCTCTTGTTTAGTTTTCATCAAGTTGAGCTAGGCTAATATTTCAAAGTGAAGCACACTTAGGCATAATTGGCAAGTGCTTTAAGGATAAAATACATATGAAAAATGAAAGGAAACTGAAGTGCCTTTCATCTGCTGCCTACACCACAAAGGAATACAGTATATGTGTGTGTGTGCATGTGTGTGTGTTCAATTTATTTCAGTATTAGCAGCTCCATAGAAAGACAAATGTGACAAGAACCAACAATGTTACCATGTTGAAATCCAAGCCACTTATTCAAAATCAAACAAAAAACCCCTCCCATATCATAACCATTCTAGAGAAGGCTAACTTCTGTCCCAGCTGACATTTTATTCAACACATCCTAAAATCACCCATTTCCCGTGCTATGCTATTCCCATGTAAGACAACAGGGACAATGAATAATTTTAACTTTATGTCTTCAACATTCAGTGTGACATTTTCCAGTACATAAGAATTCCAACTTCAAAAGTGAAAGATCTGATATTAATAATCGTATCAGTACAACATTTTTGTAACGAGCTGTAGTGGTGTGATGCTTTAGCCCACACGCACCAACAATAAAAGCACAGCTAAACTCAGCCGGAGAAGCGAATGGAAAGCTGTATTTTACATGAAATAATGAAATGCAATGAAAAAATACAACATATGCAGTATTTACAATATCATAGAATCAGTCAGGGTTGGAAGGGACCACAAGGAGCATCTAGTTCCAACCCCCCTGCCATGGACAGGGACACCCCACACTAGATCAGGCTGGCCAGAGCCTCAGCCAGCCTGGGCTTAAACACTTCCAGAGACAGGGCCTCAACCACCTCCCTGGACAACCCATTCTGGGGTTTCACCACTCTCATGGTGAAGAACTTCTTCCTCACATCCAGCCTGAATCTCCCCACCTCCAGCTTCATTCCATTCCCTCTAGTCCTATCACTACCTGAGATCCTGAGAAGTCCCTCCCCAGCCTTCTTGTAGGCCCCCTTCAGATACTGGAAGGCCACAATTAGGTCACCTCGGAGCCTTCTTTTCTTCAGACTGAACAGTCCCAACTCCTTCAGTCTGTCTTCATAGGAGAGGTGCTCCAGTCCTCTGATCATCCTCGTGGCCCTTCTCTGGACATGTTCCAGCATGTCTATATTCCTCTTGTAATAGGGGCTCCAGAACTGGATGCACTACTCCAGGTGGGGTCTCACCAGACCGGGTGGGGTCTCAATAGCAATAATTTACAGGAAATAACACAAACACAGATCCTCCCGAGAAAATCCCCCCTCGGGTTCTCCTCAAACCTCTCTCCCCTTCCTTCCCTACCCCTAGTGGTTAATTAGGTGAAAAAGGAGAGAGAGAGAGAAAAGGATATTAAGGGAAATTTGTTAGCTCAAAGCAGTTGTTAAGAAAGTTAGTTATTCTTATCAGTTTGCAGTTCAGGGTCGACATGCATGCAGTCTGGCCGAGAACGAAAGTCAGAACAGCCTGAAGGTGGAGCTGAAGTAAGTGAGAGAAAGAATGCTAGAGATATTTGCTATGGTATATCTCACATCTGACCAAGGAAATTCATTTAGAATTAATCTTTGTTTTCCTTTTTGCACCTAGACATTCAGCCAGAGAATTCTGTAGCTGGCCTTTTCTTAAAGGCACAGCCTAACCTGTCACACAAGCAAGGGAAGTGATTCTGAAAACTTACTAATGGTTATTGTTTTATCCAGGGTAAGAAAAAGGAGCAGAAGCCACTGCCAAACTATATGTCTGTGTTCTCAAGCGAAGTTCCCAACTCAGCCAACCAAGTTATTGGCAGTCGGATGAATACTGAACTTGGCAGGGCTCTGGTAAACATGGATTACTTCTTCAGCAGTGGAGCACGGAAGAGGAAACTTGAGGGTGATCTCCAGGTTTCCTAGTGCTTCGGTAAAAATATAATGACAGCCATCTGAAGGACTGCATCCTGCAATCAACCCAAGTGAGGAGGACTGATTCCACTCTGTGCAGACATGAATTGTAGTAGACAACTGTGTTCACATACACCAAATGGGAACCTGCTCTTTAAGACAGGTATCTTCTTGTTCAGCTAAAATGATTTATGTTGTGTCCTGCAAACAGAAAACTGCACTGTGAACTGGTTTGCCTTCAGATCTCTGAAAGAGGGAGAGGAGAGACAGATCAAGCTTTTCCTTGTCCATATGTTGTCCAGAGCTTTTTCCAAAACCAGGCACAGCCCCCTGCCCAGAGGTTACACATTTATTGGTGACTGCATAATACTGAAAGTCATTACACTTGCATTACTCTGAAACATACTGAGCAGCCTCAAGTTTTCATATGGGTCATAAACCCTATACTGAGTGGCAGATGTCCAGTATCTGTCAGGCTCAAGTTCATGTAAGAACACTGCATTTCTAAAGCAGGGAGATTTTGTTTTTCAGCACAAAATCATACAGAGCTCCATGTTTCCTTACCTCCAGATGGCACTCAATCCACATCAAGTAATCCATGGGGAAGGACACTAAGTTAAAGCAAGGCAGGGTTACACAATTCCTTTTTAATTTCAAGGGACATTAAATAATTCCACATTCTGGACTCTGCTTGTTGTGCATGATTCCAGAGCCCCTGCAGCCTGGAGGGTATGGCAAACAGGACAGTCTAAGCAGTGCACAATTTAATCCTTCCACTTAAGCACTGCTGTTGTTTCAGCTGAAGCACTTCTCCCCATTTTGTCCAAGACCTTCTATGTCTTACTCTAAAGATGTGGGCCACAAAGCAGAGTCTAGAGAAACAGTGCAGTGATTACCTGTATACAGGAAGACCCTTGTACACTCCTGCACACCCACCCCCTACCCCCCCCCCAGCTTTGCACAGGTCACTTCAGCTCAACAGATCACAAGAGGACATTCTGCAGGTACACCTGAAGAGGAGCCAAAATATGTGGGGATTTTTGGCTTAATCATCAAAGTGTGCAACCTTAGAAAATGTAGCTCTATTCCTTGTTGGAGGATCACAGCAAACCACAACTGTACTGTCTCTTCTGATGGGGAATACTTTGCCTTTCTGATTAAGTTCATTGACATGCCTCTAAAATGTCGGTGGGTAACAACTGAGTGTGAGTAGTTATGTTCACTCCTAAAATTCTACTTCATTCCTATCAACAGCAACACTTAAGCACTTGACATCTTAATGACTGTCTCTAAGGGGAATGTAACTGTTTAGAGAACAGAAGTTTCCCATGTGGAACAGATCTGATAATCTGCGTGACACGGGACCATTGTGTAGAGCTGGACACCTTCTTTTGTTCGATTACTACACCTTCCTTGGAAATGCAAATTATTTTCTGCTGCTGCATTTAGCCCTCCTCTGGCACCCAGTGTTGTGTTGCCAAAGTTTGTTTGTATCTCTCTGCCACCTACAGCAACCTTCAGACAAAACCTTTTTGGGAATATCTGAGATGCTAAACTGCCTTAGCATTTGTGTGTAGAAGAAAGCAGCAGATGTCCTTTACACACCATAATTTTTACCATAACAAAATCTGACCATTAATCCATATTTACATAAGCAAAGTCTATTCAAAAGACTGAATGAGATGGTAAAAACATTGAAATCTGTAAATAATCAGTGGAAATTCCATTTATTAACGAGTATACGTCTTATGGAGCAACACTTAAGAGAATGCTGACACATGCTAGCACTGTATTACCATAGGATTACTGAACTGATTTTCACTGAAAAAACACAGAAGCCACAGGGCAAAACCAGTGCATGGCAGTGTTTCAGGTCTGGTGAGCCAACTATTTCATTGCTGGAACAAACATGATTATATTGTAGGTGCCCCTCAATGCTGACAGATCCATTTGCATGCTCTGAGAGAACTGTAAGACCTCTAGCAAGAATATAGGAGGCAACACACCCCAGGACCTTAATAAGGGCTGCCATAAGGTATTGACACTCTCAACTTTTACTGGAGCCTCTTATTTGAGTAATTCAGACGTTGGCATGGAACTAGAACAATGCCAGTTCTATATCCAAGTGCTACAGTTCAAACCCAGTGTAGATTTTTTACATAGAAGAGACAATTCCAAACCTAATAGGAAAATGAATTTAAGGAGTCTGAGTACATACTAGTAACTATATTTTCCTTCTCTTTTGCTCCTCCCAGTTCTTTAGCTTTGTTAGGTTTTGGGTTAGGCTTTTAAGTCTGTGTTTAGTATTCCAGCCTCTTTCATACCACTTTTTAGCTAGCCATGTTATTTTAGATAACATGCCACTACCCAGAACAACCTTCAGGCCTTCAGTGAACTGAATAAACCATTTCACAGAGCAAACACTAAGTCATCAGGGTTTGGGGTTTTTCTTTGCTTACAGTACTTTCATTCAATTGGCGATTCTTCTGTTCAGCCTAACATCAAGCAAACCATATACAAATACTGCTGTGTTTTCAGTTTGCCACAAATCTATGTAAAACACTGCATGCAAAACCAATGAACTACATGCAACCTCCACTGTTTCATTTATATTCCTGTGATGCACGCTTGTACAACATAACCTCAAACATGAAGTTCACAGGGATTCATTGGACTTCTTTAGTATAAGGAGGTTCTTCAATTCAGAGTTGAAATTCTGTCATTCTATCACCAAGGAGTCTCTCAGCCCAGAGGTAACTCCCTTCCTCATGACAAGTTTTTGTGACAGCTCTGCATTGGTCTTACTGCTCAAGTCAATAGTAAAACTCTCAGTCCTTGGGCACTACAAAAGTGCTCAACAAATATAACCAGACACAGAGAGTAGCTAGAATCACAGTTATCCTTTATTTTCCCAAACAAGCTAAATTCTGTTCTTCTGAAGCTCTGAATCTCTGTTTATTTTCCTTACTTCTCATTTCCAAGGTCCTATAGTTGCTGCTGCCAAGGCTGCCCGTATCTTACACATTGCCTACTAACTCCTCCTTGTTTCTGAGTAACAGAAATTGGTTGGACTGCTTAAACCCACCAGGTAGCTCCTCCAGATGTCAGAGCAATGTTACATTCCCAAAGAAACTTAGGCCCACAGCTGTGAGCATTTTTTTCCTGGGTATTTAAGGCTTCACCTGCTTCCTCTTTCTGATCAGGTCATTTATAGCAGGTGCCCTCTCAGTATTCCCCATACTGGTCTCCCCATGAATCCCAACCTCTCAGATTACAGTCACACTCAGAACAACTTCAGGTCAACACCCTAAAATACAGTACAAGTGATTCAGCATAGCTTAATTTTCTTGGACCTTCATCACAGTTTAATTCCCTCCATTATTCATAATCTGTCTCTTCTGTTGCTGCTGTTTAACTACACTGCTCAGTAACGGCACATCTATTTACCCCCATGCTCCAGTGTGTGATGCAGACTAAGGCCTATTTGATGATTGTTCAGGGACTGACTCAAAGTCACCTTCTGGCTTCTTGTCTTAAAATACATCTCTTGCTGGGACATAGCATTTATAAAGCATGAAGTGCACCTTGCAACTTCTTCCCTGTGACACCTCAGCCAGCCCCATCTGAAACTGCCTGATTGTGAGTCCTGGGGAACAGACTGCAGGAAAATGTAGCAGCCACATGTACTCCCAGCTGCCATACCATAGGAAGGGCTCTGCTTCTGTGCATCTGTCAGGGCTGCCCAAAAGTAGCAGAGCACCTGCAGTAGAACAGATGCTCATGTTTGTCTGAAATGGAGCTGGAGCCCTCTAGGAAGTGTAACCATGTGTCAGGGAGCGCTTGGGTACCTTAAGAATGTCCTTGAAATGTTCCTAGCATAGTGACACCTTTCCACCTGTATTGTTGGCCTAGGTTTGGAAGTTATATTCTGGGTTCCAATTTTAGTTCCATATTCCCATCCCATCTTCACTTGAATTTATTTCAGCTTTCTATCAACGCGTCGTAAACATTCCTAACAGGAGAGCAAGGGCTGCAGTGCAACAAGGCATTTGTTATAGAAGCCACTTAACTGAGGCATCAGCCAAATGTGGCTGGGGAAAAGACGTCAGCTGAGCACAGGACACGAACGGAACACCCCGAAACCTCCCTCTCTGAGATGGGGGGACGCGTGGGCGTGGCCAGGCGGAGGTCTCCCCCGCACAGAGCCCTCTGGGAAATGTAGTTTCCGCACCGGAGACCAGCGGGCGTTGCCCCGCCGGCACATTGCCATCGGAGCATCGCGCGGGACCGGCGGCCACAGCACCGCCCGCCACGCCGCGCAGGCGCCCTGGGCACGCCGGAGCCGCTATAAGGGATGTCGGTTAGGTACGCAGTTTCTGAGCGGTGAAGTTTTAGTGGGGGCTAGTCACCGGGTGGATGTGAACGGGGTTGCTCCGTCCGTTACCGGGCGAGTGTTGGGGTGGGAATGGGAAGCGAGCCTTTGAGCGAGGGCACCGCTGAGCGGCTGAGGAGGCGGCTTGACACCACACACACACAACCCCCACCCCCGTGCCCCTGAGTGTGCCAGTCAAACGGTGTGCCCTTTCGTCACCCGCCAGTGTCTCCCTCTCCGCTGGGAGCTCAGTGCCGTCGCTGTCCGGCCCACCGTGGATGGAGTGGCAGGATCTGTCCCTGGGCCTCTCGTTTACGGTGTGCGGAGGAGACACGGGGAGAGAGGCAGGGAGGAACCTCCCCTCTTTCTTTGCTTATCCCCACCTTCTGGGAAGGTGCGGGAAGCGTGAGCCGTTTCGAGTGTGGGGCGGCCGGGACTGGCTGCTGGAATGCAGCTGGGAGGCTGCGCTGGAGGCGACTTGTGCGGCGGAGTGGGGAAAGAGGCAGTTTCTGCAGCCGCGGATTGAGAATCGCTGTTCTATTTGCTTACTTCAGGGCACGTTTAAACTAGTACGGGAGAAGTTAATCTTGTCTGGCTTTCCAAAGTCGCATTCCTGTTGTAATTTTCAGCTATTTGAGATTAAAATACACACCTAAACCCTGGCGTTTACAGAAGATGAAAGACATCCATGTAGAAAAAGAGCACATTATACCAAGCCCTGGGTGTAGAAGTGTGAGAGACAGAGCGCCAAGTTGGTGCGGCATGAAGAACAGGAATGGTCACAATTTCAGCATGCTAAACATAAGGTCTGTTTAACTTTCCGTTGTTTGTTTTGCAGTATGCAGTTATTAAATTATATGCAGCAGCCTTTTTGCTGTGCCAGCTCTGTATGGCTTCACTGCATTGAAGGTGAACGGGGAATGCTGCTGTGTGGAAGAGGTCATTCCAAGGGGTACTGTCACTATCTTAGTAACAAGTTTGAGTGCATATTAAGCATTTTCACTTGTAAATGTGACTTTTTTATTCACATTTGAGAGAAATATTCTCTTCTAGTGTTGATATCTTAATGTGAATCTAGAGGATGTTTTAAGCTTTTGTACTTAAGAGAATCATTACAACCAAGTAAGAACAGTGAAGAGCTCAGCACAAATCATGTATCACTCAGTGTTGGTCAGGGACTGGCTGAGCGTTAGTCTGTGGATGGTGAGCAGCTGCACTGTGCACCACTTGTCTGTCTTAGGGTTTATTTCACTCTTTATCTTCATTTTTATTCTCTTACTATTATAATATTTTACTTTATTCATATCTTAATCCATGAGTTTTGATTCTTCTCCCCATCCCATCAGGGAGAAAGGAGAAGAGTAAGTGAGCAACTCTTTGGTGCTTAGTTGCTGTCTGGGGGTTAATGTGACAACCTCTAAACCTTTTAAATAAATGAAATTCATCAAACCTACATATTTGTGTGTGTTTTGTCTCTGAAGGCTGAAAGTAAGCCAAGTCCTGCACATCTGTACAGTGTGGCATTAAAATCTCTAACTTTGAGGCAGTTTCAGGTCAGCTCAACTTCATTGCTGTAAGCTTGTTTACCCTTCTACCTCTACTGTTCGACTTACTGCTGCAGGTAGTAGATCCAGATAACTGGTTGCAAAACAGGGATTCTGTAAAATTTGTGATCACTGATGCAAGGAAATGGCTTATACTGATTTTTAAGTGGAACTCAACTCTGCACTAAGCAGATCACGCTATTGGAGGACAGGCTGAATATCTATCCCCTGGCTTGCTTAGGTAAGCTCTCCTCTTCTGAGTCACATACAGTGACATCCATATGCTGCAGGTGTTCTTCCAGTAACTTCCTTTACTCAGGACATGCCTAAACAGGTCACAGTAGAAGCTGCACAGGTCAGTTTAGCTCAATGCCAGGAGTGCCCAGGGAGTCTTTAAACTCCCAGCTTCTGTGGAGTGGAATCACCAGCAAATGACAGCAGAAGCCTGAACTACACATCATTTACTTAGCTTAATACAACAGCCTTTTGTTCAACTCACCTTCCTATATCAACATGTGCTTCCAAAAGCAGGAGGCACTCCACTCAAGTGGCAAATGAACTAGTAAATGCAACCAAAACACCTCAGGACTTCAAACATGTTGACTTTGAAATACTGTAACTTCAGTCCCCCAAAAGGACTGAAATACAGATTGTTTGTGGAACAGCCTGCATGCAGCCTGTAGCTCAGATCACAACTGACTTCCTTAACACAGGGATATGAATGCTCTAAAATGTTATAAACATCCCTGTGTCACAATGTATCAGAATTCCCTGCATATAAACTGACTTTTGACCTATTCCCAGTTAAGTTCTCCAGAAGTTTAAACAGATCCAGTAAATCCTTCTGTCAACTCTGACTGTACACTGATTTTTCTGAGACAGCCATATGTCTACCAACACTACTGTGGAGCAGATACAGCAGACTTTCCTTCACTGATAGTTAATCTGCTCTGTACCCAGTTTTTGTCATGAGCTGTCTGATGTACAAATCCACTCTGAACAAAGGAGCAGCAACCAGCAATAATCAAAGACAGTACTGGCAAGGGCCCAGATCTAAGGTTTTATCATGTGGCTAAGACCTAGGCAAAGGGTAGTTAGTGCACTAAAGAAGACAGCTGGCTTTAAATGGAATCTGTGAATTAGCCAGAACGCCAGTGTTCCTCTAGAAAAATGTCTGTCTTGTAAGAAACAGACTTCTGCAGTATTTAGAATTCAAATACAGAATCAATAAGGTTGGAAAAGACCTCAAGGATCATCAAGTCCAACCTGTCACCCAAGACTTCTTTAATGTCTTATTTCTTGTAGGGTCAAATTAGACTCCTTGCTATGACCACCAGGCTTATGTGTCACTCCTCTGCCAGGCCACTGTACACAGACTCCAGTAGTCCCAAAGTTCCCTCCTGCTGGACTCAAAATCTTCAGATGCTGCAGGATAAATAGTCTTGTAAATAAATAAACAGTCCAAGTAAATGTTTCAAAAGAAAATATGCTGTGTTATATGGAGCATCTCTTAAACCAGCAAGCACTTCAAGAAATGATACTTATATGTGGCACATTCATGTGTGTATCTCTGAGGTTTTTGTTGCAGGGTTCATGTATTATTCTTTTTAGTCCTCTAAATCTGCCATCTTTCTATGCTGGAAACCCATCAATTTTTCCTTCCTTAAAACTCTGCCCTAAGAGTCCTTTCTATTTTCTTTGTAGCCTTGAAGTTCCTGTCAAATCCTATGGACTTTCATAAAAATTGAAGGAAGTAAAGAAAACTTGATAAAAGTTCATTTCCCATTAGATACTGTATTGTGGAATGGTAGGAAAGGCAATTGCCATTGTTTGGTGTACCTAACAGATTCAGAGTCTGACCATTGCAGTTACACAGGACAGTTTTGTAACAGTGTAGTCTAGGTCACCTGGAAGATGTTGTCTGCTCCTGCAAAACTTGCTTAATGAACCTGAACTGCAAACATAAATGAAGAAATAACTTATGGCAGAGCTCTCAAGGCAATTACAAAGAGACGGTGTCTTCTAAGCCTGGAAGCCTTTTTTTCTTTCTCATCAGTTGTAATTTATAAGTTATACCTTACACACTTGTGACAGATGTTGCCAAGAAGTGTGGGCAGCACTCTATCTCTTACTCTGTTTGAGGGTAACAGAAATAGATGACAGAATCATCAGGCTTGCACTTTGTCTTCATATTTGTTTGATCAGTTTCACAGTTACATTTATCTGGAGCCTTTTGGCAGAACCAAAACAGTTACGTTGCGAAGGAGCTGTCCTGTCTTTTCATACAGTCCCACTGTTTTGTGTCTGTTCAGCTTCCTTGTGTTTCTGAGGTACCAGATCTATTATGGTTACCCTCTGCAGACGTACCTGGAACATCCCATCGTCATTGCACGAGGCAATTTTTTTAAGCCATGTTTTGGGAAATAAACCGGCGCTTGTTCAGCACTCCAAGGCTCTGCACGTAGGTACAGTACTCCACTGCAGTGGTGTGAATCCACTGACCAATTCCCATCTGGAAGAGGGAATGAACATCTCAAATATAATGGAATTCTTACAAGTTTTAGGAAAAGACAATGTCAGATGGAGGATAGACATCTAATACATGGAGTTGTAGTGTATGCTCATCCTTTTTCCAGCAATTCCGCTTGGGAGAGAAACATTATAAATACCCCAAACTCTTAATAAAATCCTCATTTTTAGAGCTTGGAGTGTTTTGAACATGAATCAACTTTGAGAGATAAAACCTGTAATAAACATTTCCATAGGCATGGTGCCCAAGGGAGCTGTCTAGGAGTGGATTTGGACCTCTTTTCTCCCTTCTCTGATGAGCGATCTTTTATTTATTTGAGATGTCATTCTCCTCCTGCTAATTCTGCATTTCAGTGGGAGCATGAAATGAGCTTTGTTCTGTGCAGTCACGTCTCCTTTGGAATCAGGGCAGTTTGGTTTATGTAGCTTGTTTGCTGATTCTTTGCATAGCAGCTATGTCCTCATTTGTTTCGTGCTGCCATTGTAAATAATTTTCAGCCGCCCCTCAACACGCATTCCACATTCATCTGTTGATTTCTGGGGTAGCAGTAAAATTTCTACAAGAAGTAAGCTCCATATGTAGTGGTGCTGGAGAGGGCCTACAACTGATAAAGAAATAAGACCAATTCTTAGTTGGCATCTTTGCTAGAGATGCAGAAATGCTCTTTTTGCTTTGATTCCTACCCATGCAGATTGTACTTGCTACAATGAATGCAGCAGTGTTTGGCTCTTTTTAAAAACAGACTTGGGCTGAAATCTCAGGTCTGTGCTTTGGGCGAGGTCTTAAGAAACTCCAGGCAATGTTCAATCAGAGACCATATGAAAAATAGGAAGACTTAGTGTTTCAACCACTGCTTAGTATGTTTTATATAGATTGTATAGTCTGTCACAGAATTTCAGTAAGATTATTTCCAGATGTTTAAAAAACCCCTCTAATTCCTTAGGCAGTTTCAAGAGCTTTGGTATCCTAGATTTTTCAGTGCTATGAAACTTAACATAATGTAAGATTTTGGGGGGGGGGGGGGGGCTGTACATGTTAACACTGCAGAAATGGATAATAGACCTGGCCATGGTAAGTGCAGCATGATTATTTGAAATCAGGTCCTCATATGAAATGACTTTTTTTTCTGAAAGTCTTTTATCAGTGAAATCTCTCCTTATTTTTGTCCTTGGGAAAAAAATATCATTAGGTTAGCTTTCAGAACAACCAATCAGTTTCCAAATACAGCTGGTTCTCACTTCTGTGAATAGCTGGAAAACAGCACTGGCACTAGTGGCTCACTGAAAAATCCCAGTTCTGAGGTGAAGTTTTCAATTAAAACAAGCAAAGGTTTAAGATGTTGAAAAAAAGATTGTCCTTTCAGTGTTCTGTCATAATATCCACTAATAAACCTTCAATATGAGAGAAAAAGAGCATCAAAGTATTTGAAATAGGGAGTGCTAAATACTTCACAAGATCTTTTTTTCCTTTCCTCCTAGAATTTTGCAATAAAATACCATCTGGTAATGCCCTGAGTAGGCTAAGATAGCCTCTGCCCTTTTTATCAGAAAAGAGTTAAACTCAATTGAGATGAACTGGAGTTGCTAGTGCAAGAGGTGATACAAATGGGAGTAAAAGCTTCTAAGCCTAACACCGATCCTTACTTGCAAGGGCAATCATCTAGGCATGGCATAAATATATGTAGAGGTCTCCTCTACCCAGTAGCTTTGCAAAATCCCCCTAGAAGGATGACAGTGAATAGTCTGTTCTGTTCATTAGTTTTTCCCACCAATTTTCCACACATTCCTGTCAGTTTCCTCATTCTTTTAGGGTCTAGTTTGCCAGACATAATGGTAACAGATGGTCTGAATCAAACTTGCTGTTTAGACTAGATCAGTCTCATTTAAGCTAACTTTCATAAACAGCCTTATGTAGCAGGTTGAGCGGCTTTTTTATTTCTTTGCTTCATATTGTATTTGCATGTATCAAGCATTTGCCAACAGCAGTAACAGTTGTGCTCTTTGAGCTTCTTTCTGGGCAGTATCTTTGAAATCAGTAACTTGCTTCTGGAAACTTCAATTTTTTGCTTCATGGTTCCTTAGTAAGAAGCTGAAATGCTTGAGTTGTGATAAAACTGAAAATGTATGTCTTTTTAATTCTAAAGGAAAAAGACTATTCACTGTCATCCTTCTAGGGGGATTTTGCAAAGCCACTGGGTAGAGGAGACCTCTACACATATTTATGCCATGCCTAGATGATTGCCCTTGCAAGTAAGGATTGGTATTAGGCTTAGAAGCTTTTATTCCCCTGATATTTAGTAAGTTACACACTAACAGCCATAAGCTAAACGTTCAGATAACACAATGGCTGAGGCAGAATTTTTCTTTTTACCTGCTTTTCAGAATTTGTGCACATTGACCAGTGCAGCCAGTAAGCTGGCTCAGCTTTGGTGCCTCTGGCAAACAAAAGATTCTGGACAAGCGAGTGTCTTGACCTGGAGTATGTCTGCATATACCTGGGCAAGTAGGACATGAGCAAGTTGGTGCAAAACACTGAGTTTTCCTTCTTTTAAAGCCTTGTCATCTCCTAATGCCTCTTTGCCTAGGTCTTCACTCAATTGTAGTAGGTAAAATTCTCACCTAATGTAGTTTCCCTTAATGCTGACTTGTGAGATTCAGTTACCACACAGTCTCTGGAGGTCAAGTTTTATCATTGACACCAGCTCAGTCGCAGTGACGCTCTTGACTTAGAAAACATACAAATATGGTCAAGGTAACCTGATACAGTTGAAATAACTGTCTTTATGAAGAAAATACTTCAGTGTGCTAGTATTTAATAAAATCTGTCATGAAAAGGTGCTAGATTTTGAGTTAGACGCTCAGACAACACTTCTCTCAGTCATCTACAAATAAATACACACTTAACGCTAAATATCTTTAACCCTATGACTACACGTGAATACAGTTCTCAACAGAGGAGAAATGAAGGCTGTACCAAGAATGGTGATTTTTACAGTCCATGTGTTAACTACCTAGTGGTCTGCACAAACAGTTCTCCTACAGCTATTTGTCAGAAGTGCCTTTGTCATAGTCACAAAACTAGTTTAAAATACTCTTACTATGAGCCAGTGATGCTGGCTCTATTTCCCTGTGATCAAATGTTTTTAGGTCAGTAATTAGAAGTTGTGGTATGTTGGCTGAACAATGGCAATAAGCTTTCTGACTGGTTTTAGTCTGCTGCAAATGTGAAATAATTAATGTTTAGATTTGCTGTGGGAAGGAAAGCTGAATTCTTCAGACTTGCAGAAAGCTACAAGCATGCATGTGAACATTCACAATGGTTAAGTCATGCTAACTTGTGGGTGTAGCTTGCTCTCAACTGCTGAAGGAGGAGGCTGAATAAAAAGAGAAACAGTAAACCACATCCAGTCTGAGTTAGATACAGATCTAAAAATTCTAATTAGATCAGTGATTTTTCTCTTTATTAAAAAGACCCTTAATAGAGTGTCACTCAGCCTTGAAAGCTTATCTATGGAGAGGATGCACAGAAGTGGCAATGTCTATACAACGTGTATTTTCATGCAAGATTATCCTCTATTTAAATATAGGTATTTCATAATGTTTTGAAGGGATTAATGTGTCATATGTAATCCACTAACCACAATTCCTTCAATTTACAGCAAGAATCTTTACAGCTGTAATGACTACGTGATCATACAGGTGAGTAAAGTATGGGACTGTCCACTTTGCTGAGGTAACAGCTGCCATGGTAGTTTTCAGCTGTTTTCTAAAAGGAATCACCTGGTCTCAGAAGAATAAACCATGAACCTGGTGGGGTAGCACAGTGAGGGAAGGAGTTACTGCTAAAAAATTAGCACAGGGTTACAAATAAGTCAAATACCTGAAGGAAACAAAACCACCTCTGCTTATGCTTATCGCATGGTGACAAAAGGTCCAAAATACATTATTTTTTTTCCAGAAGGCAAAAGCACTAGAAAAATATTTCTGACCATAGCAGAATAAAGCATTTAAAATCTTTAAATGCATAAATAAATGCATTTAGTAAAATAGATCTTCAAAATGCTGCAATAAGTCATATAATGATAGAATCAATAAGGTTGGAAAAGACCTCAAAGATCATCAAGTCCAACCTGTCACCACAGACCTCATGACTACTAGACCATGGCACCAAGTGCCACGTCCAATCCCCTCTTGAACACCTCCAGGAACAGTGACTCCACCAGCTCCCTGGGCAGCACATTCCAATGGCTAACAACTCTCTCTGTGAAGAACTTTCTCCTCACCTTGAGCCTAAACTTCCCCTGGTGCAGCTTGAGACTGTGTCCTCTTGTTCTGGTGCTGGTTGCCTGGGAGAAGAGACCGATCCCTTCGTGGCTACAACCACCCTTCACTGAGTGATAGATTTTCACTGTTGTGTTTCCTTATTGTGGAGCTCGTGCATTAAAAAATAATGTAGAAAACTAAAGTTCAGCTTATTATATGAGTGGTTTTAATCACAACATTCAGAAATTTATGGAAGGCTGAAAATTAAGTGGTAGGCTGGTAAGAAACTCACAAAAAAATATATAATTTGAAGCTGATTTCCTTATGATGCTATTTTTTAAATAGAATAGAATAGAATAGAATAGAATAGAATAGAATAGAATTAACCAGGTTGGAAAAGACCTTTGAGATCATTGAGTCCAACCTACCATCTAACACTATCTAATCAACTAAACCATGGCACCAAGCACCCCATCCAGTCTCTGCCTAAACACCTCCAGTGATGGTGACTCCTCCACCTCCCTGGGCAGCCCATTCCAATGGCCAATCACTCTTTCTATGAAGAACTTCCTAACATCCAGCCTAAAAAATAGGCAATCTCCAGGCCACCTCAGGCTCTTGAAAGCCCTGGGAGAAACTAATTCTGGATCATCTAAGATAGTTCGGGGAAGGGCGGGGAATAATAATAAGCCAAGCAATGTCTTTCAGTCTATCTGCAACACCTCACATCTCCGCAATAGATTCCCCTTGACCTCTGGATGACCTTTTGCATCTCAGAAAGCTTTCCTTCCTGCAGAATGGAAAGTTAAGGCACAGAAATCCTTAGAGTGTGTGTATAAAATGTCATTACATTCAACTTTCAAATCTTCATTCAAATCTACATTTGAATCTTCTTACCATCCTGACAAAACTGAAAGAATTAAGGAGTATAGTGGGTTCTAAATAGCTCAACATCAAGACTTGATGGATGTAAACACAGGAACAAAATCACATTGTACTGTATTTGGTGGTTCCTTGTTTTAGGTCCAAACTGGTATTTCATCAGAAGCATCACATGAATTGATTTTATATTTTTAAAGTAGTCCTCTGCAGCACAGTAAGGCTTTAGTTTTACAGCAGTTCAAATAGTTCTTTCACTAGGAAAGTTAATCCCCTTTTCAGGGGCTTTTCCTGCTTGCTGCTTTCTCTTTGACAGGGTTAACTGGTATAATGCACACACAGATTTCATCCAGGTCAATTACTGAGTCCAGTTCACCCACAGCTACACATTTATGTTGAGAAGAGAGAGAGGTATATTGAGAGGAGGAAAAAAAGGGAAAAGCCACCATGAAAGTCAAAAACTGGCTCTGGTTAAAGCACAGTACAGTTTGGAACATGAAAGGGATGGCAACAAATATTGATGCAGTGCTGCTTTAATGGAAGATGTTCACAATGGACTTCTAGCACTGCAGACTTTGGCATGTTTATCGTGGTTTTGTACACATGCATGAAACTGTCAAATGCCACGTTTCTGAAACAAGTTTTCTGTATGTTTCAGAATACTCTGAACATTCATTCCAGTTACCAACCGGAACATTAGATATATGCTTCAAATTGTGGTCTCAGGGGTAGAACTACTGTGCTTATTTTGGATTCTAAACTATCTGAAAGTTAATCAAGATACTGAAAAACTGGTTTTTGTTGGGTTTTTTCCTCCGTTGTCAGATTTCCCCTCATTAAAATCTGACAGATAAAAGTATTTCCTGTCTCCCTGAAGTCTAAACCTAACAGATGGCAGTGGAGAATAATCCTTTTATTATAAACATCACATGCAACTATAAAGGACATACACCTAAAAGTAAACTCTGGAGCCACAGCTTGTACATGCATTTATGTGAAGCTACTGGTTTTGTCACAAAGGAATTAAAGTGTAGTGCATTATTTTCCAATATCATCTGTAGCAGGTAAATGCTCTTCCCTGCTATACTTACCTTGGAAATTTCTGGGTTGGTGAACATGGTAATTTAAACTAGTTGACTGAAAAGAGTTGCAGAATGGGAACCAGGCTGTTTGTACACTATAGAAGGTTTACAACACAATGTGTCTTCTGAAAATGACAGGAGCTGATTCTTTTAGATTTATGCTCAAGGGTTTGGTTTATTTTTCCTTTTAGTTCTCTTCCACTTCATAACCATGCTTGTTCTCAATGTTTGGGTCACAGCCACAACCCTGCACCACAGGAAAACTAAAAAAGAATGATTAGAAGACACTCACCAGCACACCGTAGTTACCATCAAAAAAATCCCTGATGCAATTAAACTTGATGGAACAAGGTTGATGAAGCTCTCTCTCTCCCCCTCTCTCATAAACTTAGTATTTATTAGTACAGTCATGTTTCTTTTCTCTTAGAAATAATTCTGATAAGATATTATTAATGTAAGCAGCATATTTTTATTGGTCATTTAAAGACAAGTTGCACTGATATCATCACATTTTCTCTGGACTTTTAAACTCAATGAACAAGGTATTTAGATGTTCATATATTATCGTATCACTTCAGTACTTTCTGGTTACACATAGGTGATTTTCTTCAATTACACAAAAGCAGTTTTGCACCAGCAGATCAGCTTAACTTTCTGCCTCTGCTGTGAGGCTAAAAGAAACAACAACAGATGTTGGTCTTCTTGCAGGCAACTTAGTTAGACATTAACTCTCTGTATTTTAGGATGAAGAAAATCTAAGTCAAGGCCCGATCCAAAATACGGTTCTAAATGTGTTTTACTAAGTCACAAATCCAGTTGGGATTGTAGCACTTACATGCAACACTTAAATAGTACAATTTATACAGCTGATACAGGATACCCATGGTCACTTTCTTCAATATACCCCATTTTTTTTTAGATGAGAGTAAAAACTCAACTATGAATTCTTCTTTTTCAACCTGAGCTCTCATTCACTGAATATACTGGTATGGGAACAGCAGAGACTACAAGGTATAGGTGAAAGTTTCATTAATTCAAAAGAACTATGTTCAAACAGAAGTTCCTGAATCAATATCCAGAATCTCCAACTGCAATCTGTATGACAGTGACCTGTTTACATGTACAGCTTGAGGCATGGCAGCAGACTCGTCTCCAGTGGTTTTAATGTTTGATGATACTGCCTTGTTAGCTTTTAGCCTGTCTGTACTAAGTGTGCTTTAGAACATAGAGTTCAATTAGATTTTTACTTTGGAGTCTTTACTCATTTTGTAGTAAATATATTAAGGAAAAGGATGTTCTTGAGAAATATGCATGGGGGATTTTGCTTTTGGAAGTAATGCCTTTCCAACCAAAAGTTACAGAAGCAATCCTACAGCTTCCCTTTAATTCTCATTACATTCTCCAAAATGAAAAAGATAGGCCTCAGAGAGTCTTACTGTTAAATCCAAGGCACCCTTGGTGCTCACAGCCTTGAAAACTGTGGGAAGACTGCTTTGACTACATTTGAGGGAGGTTTGCTAAATTGTTGGACTCTTACAGAGGGGCAGGATCTGCAAAAGCAGATGTTGCCACTGGTGTACACTTGGCAGTAAGACTGAGACCTTCACCATCAGAAAATGTAGCTGCTTTGTGAATGCTGATTTTAGAGTGGAAAGGGGTGGGAATAAATGTGTCTGTGGATGTAAAATGTAATGCATCTCACAGTACTGAGAGGGTGAGAGTTCAAAGATCAGGATTTTTTACTGCTCCACTAAAATGTTAAATATTTCTATGTAGGTGCAGAGAGATCAAACATCCTGTTACTGGTTTTACTAAAGTTGTGTAAAATACCTGAAGTGTTCCAAATGGTGGCAGGTGGCTTGTGATACATTTTCCAGGTCTTATTAATAAATGCTATTTTTCATGACTGGTGAATGTCATTCTTGCAGCTAATTTTCATTACAGTTGGGTTTTTATTCTATTTCCATGTATGGAAAGAAAATTAAATATTCATTTCAGGTCATTAATGGGCAGCTTCATATTTCAAGCATGAGGCTATATATTAACCTGTGAAATGCTAAAGCACTCCAGCACCTTAAAAGGAAAAAACCCACAATTCTCATTTTTTTTTTAAAATTAAAACGTTTTCTTGACAGAGAAAGACTTTGTATAGAGTCCAACCCCTTTCTCTTATTGACAGCTTTCATGGTGCTGAGCAATGCTGTATCAAAAGGAAAACATGTCATTTTCAGTGTGAGGATCAGGACATCAGGCTGGGTATTTTTCATCATAAAATGCTGAAAATGCATTTGAGAGAAGTTCTTTATGGGTTACTTAACATATTTTTAATAAATCATCTTAGAAACCTGTTAAAAGGAAGATATTGAGAAGAAGAAACAAAGCTGGGTAATTCCCAAGCTTAAGGTAATTTTGTGGGCTTGCACAGCTGGACCATAAATTCTCATTCAGGCTGCAAGAGATACAAAACAAATCAGAATGTAAATAGTCGTTACGCACTGTCTTTCCACCCCTCCCTCCCCCTCCTCCCCCAAGAGTAACTTCTTCCACCTTCATAGGGTAGACATATACTCAAGGCCCACAGAAGTGTACAACCTGTGGTTTTCCAGTACATAAACCATAATCTTCTCAGTAGCAGGATTAAAGGGTATAGCTTTAGGCAAGACACGTAGGAAGGGCCAATCTTGTTAAAATTATCATTCAACAGTATCTGGGTGGACACAAGTAAGTTGTTTGCTGCATAACACATCGTTGGACAGGCAGGGAAAGCATCTTGGATATATTGCAATGTTTGCAAGCCATCACACAGCTTCTATGCACAGGGCTGTAAGCAATAGGTCTCCGTTTACAGGTGCTGTAGAAGTGCTGAATGACACACTTAGTGTCCAATTGCACCAGTTCACAACATGCTCACAAGGTTACATAACCCTTCCTGTCCTGGCTGATAATGTGTTGCTCCTGTCAGGACTTTCAAAAAGTAAGAAGTTTTTTACCTGTGAAAAGACAGGATCTGAACTCTAGAACAGTCCACTACCCCAGGGATCTCCAGCTATGGATATGATGAACTCTGACTGCATTTGGTGACACAAGCTACAAGCCTCACTTAGCCACAAAGCTCAGTTTAGCAGTATGGAAGAGAAAACATTTATAATGAGATTTACTATCCAAAGAAAAAACAAGGACATGATTGCAGAGACAGCAGGTTGCAGGCTTGAGAGTGAGGATGCAGATAGAGGAAGACTGTACAGTTCACTTCTCTCAACAGCCTATTTCTGAACACGCCTCAGTGACCAGAAACGTTGTCCACAAAGGAGAACTCATCATCTGCCCCACCCTACAGGCCTCTGTAATGCTCAGCATTCTTTGTGTTACTCTAATCCAGCAAAAGATGGACTGCTCAGAAGTCCCTGCCTGTCTGACCTCTGTGCCTTTCCTTCTGGCTTACGTTGTGCACGTAGCTGCTCCCTAACTTTGTTCTGCCCATGTGGTTATTGCAACAGGAGAGAAAGGAGTGGGGTGGAGGGAGGTGGACACTCATCTGAATCGTCGGAATTCAGAAGCTGGATTTCAGAGCAGCTTGATTCTTTGGGGAAAGTCATTTACAATTACTCAAAAGGTGCCAAACAGCTTACAACTTGTATAAAGCCTTAATTCACTCTGTTACATGAGGTAAAATTACTCTTCCTCCACCAAACAATCATTATCCATTAAAAAACATAAGTAAATTGTTTAATTATTTAACAGAAAAAAAATACAAAAAAATAAAAAGGAAGTAACAACTTGGGAGCCCACAGGAAGAGCTATTATAAATGAAAAGCTACACAGATGTGGAGATGAGCTCAAATGAGGTAGTTTCCTAGCCATGTATTTTCTGTGATGATAAACAATTGCTCCCCTGCTGATTCTGTTCAGGCTTGTTTGTTCCATTCCCTTTCAGATTCTTCAATACTTGAGAGTTGTATTTTGTGTATGAAGAGGAACATGAAATGTTACCCTCATCACTAATAATGGTCTAAAGATGTCCCAGTTTAGAATATGAGCCAGCTGAAAACAAAACCAAACCAAATATTAAAATAGAACGTTAATAAATTTAATTTGTGTGATTTTTGAGTTAGTTCTCCAAAACACTTAACAGCTCTTGGAGAGGATGGCTGTTGATGCCAAATAGGTGTCTGTGAGCCACAATAAACATCACATTAAGAACATGACAGCTCATGACTTGTGCTGGATCCAATTGCAAGACCTTGGCAGTCTCACAGACCTAAATCCTGATAGACCTCAGGTGTTTCCTGCCTGATAGCAAGAGTGGGTTAATGATGTTGACCATTTCATGCTACCTTGGAAGTGGTTTTGGGAAAAGACCATCTCTGGCTTAGAAAAAAATCCAGTCTTTCGACCAGGGATAGAATAAGGGAGGTTTTCTGCTACATGATACTCTTGACAAAATTTAATTTGGGATATCTAAAGATTTTAAACAATTGTAATAATTGTCTTCAGGCCCTGTTTCATCTCCCGAGTCTTAAAACTGCCAGCAGCCTAAACAAGTATTTCTGGAAACTAAAGGACAGTAGTCTAAAATGTGACAATAATGCCAATAATGATTATGATTCAAATTGAACAGTAACATGGCTCCATGCTGAAAATAAATTCTACTTACCACCTGATTGTAACTGGGAGTCACCTGTGCCTATTTGGGGGGCTGCAAGATTGCTGCTTTTGAATGGGGAGGCTTTGGCCAGTACCTCCAAGATGCTGACCTCTCTCAGACTGTAAGAAACATGTAAGTGCCTCAGTGGCCCCTGTGTCATGTAAAGCAGGACTCTAATGAAGCACAGATTGAACTTGTGTAAAGTGTATTTTAAGTTACCAAAGGATTGCTGCAAAGGATTTTTTTTCACTTCTGAGCAATTTACATACAGATCCCACTGAGTTCCAAGACAGTGCCTTAAGAGATTTTAGATTGTTTTTCCTGAAATGCAGAGTCAGCACAACTTACAGTTCTCATGGTATGCATGCACGTATGCCCCCCTTACCAGTAAAAAAACACTTAGGAGAGCTTCCTTACTGTATTCAGCCCTTCTACCACTCCAGAATGGACAAGTAGCTGTACAGTTCCTACTGAATTTCACCTGGCCCCCTGAACATGGGGGTCTTAATGTGCTGGACAACATCACACAGTAGGTGCAAGTAGAAGCAAGTCCTGAAGATGCAGCCAGACCTTCACCTCGCTACAAGATCAGCTAAGAGAGCCTATCTGGCTGGCCATGCTTACCAACCAGTAAAACAGCATCCTGGGCAAAAAAAACATCCTGAAGAACTAGCAAGGGTGATGAGAACTGGATGACCTAAGAGGCATGCTGGGTCATGACAGCATAAGGCTACACAGACAAGCAGGCTCCTATCTCTGGAAAGATGTTGAAGGCCTAGACCTCAAAATGGGGTGATACAACTGAAGCACCACATGAATTGCCTTGACTGTGAAAGCATTTCTACATAGCTCATCCAGGCAACCCAAAAAGGGCTGCCGGGACACGTAATTGTTGCATTCTGCCTGTTCAGGCTGATTTCAGGTTTCTCTGAGGTATGTATGACTGTATACACTTAAAACTTTGTACTTTTGCTACCTTTCACTGTGATTTTAATTTTGAAAGATCCCTTTAATCCTGGAACTTTTGTAAGACTGGAGCAAAACCAGCAGTTGTCAAATACAGCTTCACATTTGCTATAGCAATTTTCAGGTAGTAACTTGACTGCCTACAAAGGGGGCAGAGTCAAAACTCCTATCTTCATAACAAGGCCTGGTAATTAGAATCCCTGTGCTAATAAATTACAGCCCCTGTGGGTTCCCACTTCTTAGAGCTATGGCTTCACCATCAGCTTTCCCATTCATTGCAGTAATTTCTGGGGAGAACTAGATTCAATGTGTTTAGACACTGTGTTCTTTTCTGCCACCTACATCTCAGTAGGCTTGTCTCATTTCTCAGATAAGCACATCTGACTACATCACTGTCCACCTTCAATGAAGAACATGAATTAAGATTCAGAGCCACTCCATCAACATCTTTTACAGTGATCCACAACTCCCTCCCACTCTCATGAGGGATACTTCAAAGCAGTAGGCAAACCCCCATTATTTCTTTGTGGTTTAGAGGATTGTATTAAGAAGTAACAATAATGTTTTCATTTTACAGGTTAGTATGCGCAGAAATGATAGTCCATAAAATATTCTGAAGATCATCTGCACAGGTACCAAACCTGTCAGAGTTCAAGAAGCAGTTGAATGATGCTCTTAGTCACATGCTTTAGTTTAGGCAGTCCTGTGAGTTGGATGCAGTGATCCTTATGGGTCCCTTCTGACTCAAGATGACTATGAAAAGTAAATGAACCACTATTTTAACCAAAATGCTGAGGCAAAATATCCAGGAATGGGAAGAAGACTGAAATACTTCAACTCCCTGAACTAGACCATGGACTGTTGTGTTCTCCTGCCTTCGAATAAGGAGGTGGTAAAGGTTTGTAAGAATGATGCAGATTAAGTTTATTTTCATCCAAGTTCCCCCTTTTCAAAGCAGCAGCTGAAATACAACCTCACAAGCATAGGCTGGGTGAAGGCACTTGAGACTAAAATATATAAATCCTCTTCCAAGGATGATTCTCATAAAGCTAGACAGGAAACTAATACATTGTAAGATTATAAACACAAATGGCCAGATTTCTAATGATCATCTGGCACTGCCTGAGAAACTAAAGAGAAAGCATCTAATTTCTATCAGCAGCTTTCCTGGCCTTGGATGATGTCAGACAGCCTGTCAAAAATGTGGGAGGTTCAGTGTCTTCAACAGAGGTAGAGACTTAAATGCTTGCAGTGAAACTTCATCGATGTTTTAAATCCAGTCACTGTCACTGACTGCTAAGATACTTGGTCCTCTTGCATGTTTCCATGTCCTACATGGTACTATGGTCCACATCATGTTTTGGTTATGGCATCTAGCATGCTGAGAAGCACAAACCCCATAATATTTCCTTTAGTGTGAAGATTTGGCACTGGACTGCTGGCAGTGCTGTGAGGAGCTGAACTCTGGCAGGGACCACTAGAAATAGGAAACTGCAGTATGCAACTAGAACAGAAGTGGAAACCTCCTTGAAGACTGCTCTTTGTGATAACTGACACGTTACCTCCGATGGGGTCTTCCTGTTCAGCTTCTCCACTGGTGGACTCTTGGATGGAAACCAAACTTCCCTACAAGTGTTTTGAACTTCCATCTCCCAAGTTTGACCCCTGATTTTCCAGAAGGTTAATTTGCAGCTTGGCTGTGCTATTTGATTACTCTTGTGAAACAAAAGATAAATAAGATAAAGTCATCCAGGCCATAAAAATGTCCTGTTTGCCGGGACAGCCCTGTTCAAAAGAGAAGCATTTTAAGTACCAGTGACACTAAGACAAATACACCTTAGTTGAGGAATATGCTCTTCTCTCAAAAATTTTAAAAGGTTACCAGTAGACAATAAGGAAACAAGACAATCTCCAGGAACTAATGTTTAAGAGTTTTCTGAATTCCTTAGATCAGCAGATGGAAACTCTGTCTCAAGCAGAAGTAGTAGTGAGAAGAGAAGAGCAGCTTTGCCTTTTGTGTCCTGGGTACAAAACAAGGTTCATGCACATCATACCACTGGCCAAATGATCCCCGATCCCCACATTACAGCTCAACATAGCCCATGCCATTCCTTTGTTTTGGGACAAATTGAATGAAGGAGAACTTAGGAGTGCTATGACACTTTCATCCCTAGAGGTGCTGGAAACTCAAAAGCTTTGAAGAACCTGTATTAAGTTAGCCCTGCTTTGAGGACCTTCAGTGCTCCCTATTAGCCCATATGGTGCCACAATACCATCTTAGTACAGCCTGCTCTATATATTGCTACTAACTATTTGTATGAGTGTAGAATACATAAGCTGTGGCTAAGGAACAGTTAGTACATTTCCTAAAATGTCAGGCTTAACAGGGCCCCAGGGCAAGCCAAGGAGAGAAAAAGCAACAGATCTAACCCCAGCACCTGATGGCCTACCAAAACATCTCCCTTGGAGCTTCCTCCACACAAGAGCCTTTGCTTGGCTTACTTTTGAGCAACTCTTGCCTTTCCCATATCTGCTGTGGCAGTTGCCTCTATATTTAAATATTTCAATTAATTACCAGTTTCTCAAGGTCAGGAACTATTTTACCTTACTCAAATAGTTTATTTAAAAATATATATATAATATTCTCCAATCCAGAAAAGGATAGAACTTCCCACAGTGTAACATTTTTTTTTTTTTATATATATATATATAAAATATTTATGCATTCAGTGAATGGAAACAGTTTTACTGTATACATTTTTAATGTTGTACTCTATGCAAATCTGCATTACCTAAGAAACATACCGTACTTTTGTAAATCAAAACAAGCAGGGTGGGGGGAAAAATACTGCAGCTGTGTGCTGGGTTATAATAGCTAACAGAAATGATATGAAAGTTTTAGTTTTGAATTTGAGAACTCACAAACGGTATTTTACTTTGCGAGTGCATAAATAGAAGACTGAATACATTCTGGCTCTGTTAAGCTGAACTGTAGTAGAGGTTAAGAAATGTAAATATATTTATTGATTTTCAGTATTTCAGTGTTTCCAAGTTCACCTTTCATGACAGTTTTAAATAAATCATGGTCCTATCCTTCCAAACGTTTCAACACTCTTAAAAAAAAAACCAACAAAAAAACCCCCCCCCAAACCCCAAAAAACCAAACAAAAACTTTTAAAGTGAAATGTCCTCCTTCATTGAAGTGTTAGATCATATTTTAAATTACTGCACTCCCACACAATATTATATATATATATTTTTAAAATATATATATATATATATGTATTTATATATATATATAAAGAGACCAAATAGGAGACTACATTTTTTTTACTGTCATTATGTTTAACATCGCATACTGTAGTTGCATAAAACATGCATCTTCTGGGATAGTTATGAACACGCCATGAATGAGCCCACAGAAATGACATTTTTTTTGTACAACTCCCAAGTTTAAAAAAAAAAAAAAAAAAAAGGAAAAAAAAAAAATCAGATTAAGTGCCTCTGAGGCCCTTTATTCCCAGCTGTCAGTTCTCAAAACACAATACTAAAATATTTATCTATGCCTACAGCTATGTGCTAGAGAACCAGATTTAAAAAACATCTACAGTATGTTTTATTTTTCCTAAATTTTCTGACAGTCCTTGGATATTGTGTTGTGAAATGTAAAAATAGTCACAGATTCTTTTTTTTTTTTTCTCTCTCTTTTTTTTTTCTTTTTTTTTTTTGTTTCCCCAGAAATAAAAAACACATCTAGAAGAGTATGTAAAAACAAGGCAAAATGAAGTTTCATAGCACTTAATGAGGGTTAATGTAAGTCAATAACTAATATTGAGGTTTGTAAAAAGGGCTGGATGAGCAGTTACAAGTACAAGCAAATGGGCTAGTAATTCCAATGGTATCAGACATTGTTTATGTAACCAACACTTCTCCACCCTTAAAACCAGTCAATATACATTCAAAATAGGCTGACATTGATATACTTACTAGGTGTAAAAATAGTGCACTATTTTTTCTGCCACAAAGCAAAATTGCATCCTAAGAGCTGGTAAACCTTCTTTTTCCTTAAATAGAAAACGGGCAAAAAAACTTGAAAGAAAAATTAAATTAAGGCAATTAGACAGGTAAAACAGGACTGCCCATGATGATGTAGCTAAAACTAGTATACACTTCAAAAATTATACTAGCTGCTGAACACTGACATGCAGCTTTTGATAGACGTGTATGAATGATATAAACTTCAATGTTATGGCTTTATACAAGTGCATAGTTGCAACTGCAATAAGTAACGGTATCTGATTAATAAGCATAAAAAAATAAAGTGGAAAGATTTTTAAAACCCTCTTGCAGTATTACAGTACAATATATATACACAGTATAATGGTCACTTCTTACAGATGCAGTCTATATCACTATGGTGGAGCTTCTTCCTGTTCTTCATGCAGACATGCTGGTGGCATCTTTATGAAAGCTGAAAAGTCAGTTTCTTCCATTTTAATATTCATTCCTCTTGATGCTTTTATGAAACGTAGTGTATGTGTCTTGCCAAGAAAGCTTTTGTGGAACAGAGTTGAAAAGGTTACCTAACACATCCTTTTACTGTTTACCAACCATTCCTCATTTGATCAGTCACTCAGGAGAATACGGGAAAACCCTCAGAGATTAGTAATTTATATTGCAGCAAAAATGTAAACCTCTGATATATATAGCACAATCTCTCAGGAAAATATATATTTTTAATATATTTTGGGATATGTTTCAGTCTTGCTGTAATGGGAAGAAAAATCATCACCTTGAGTTGTGTCTGCATCCACGGAAATCAGTTAGCTGAAAAAGAAGCAGGAAGTTTGGTCAGAAAAATGCAATGAATGTTAATGTGACAAAAACACACTTCCTCAAAGTCTTCCTTTAAGATGGGCTCATCAGCATACTTGGGAGAAGTATAATTTCTCTGCATTTACCAACATTGTTACTTAAGCACAGTACATCCTTCCTCGTTACAATCCCAAATCAATTAAATGCCCTTTTAATATATGAGGGTAATGTGCACAATGTAAGAGACTAGTGATTTGTAAGCTTTTAACACGTAAAGATGCAGTATATTTAGTTGAAATAATGCTTGCTACTGTAAACACTAAGCTAGTTAAATTCTCCAAGAGCTGGTATCACAGCTGAGGTACAGCCCTGATGCTGCTGTCATTGCCTGTCCTGATAAAACTGAGATACTCTTTACTGTTTAAAATAATTCTTAGGAATTGAACATTTGGGTTGTGGGGCTTTTTTCTGTGAAAACAGAACACTGCATCAGCTTGTAAAATGATTAAACACTGAGAACTATAATATAGTTACCATTAGTTCCAGTACATTCACACTGCATAATTAAATAAGCCATGGGACAAAATTAGGTCAATAAAGCAGCTGGATCCTTTAGAAAACTAAAGCAGTCAAGGAAACCGCATCACAGAAGCTGCAAAGCCCATTTGTTTACGTAGTTTTAAAATGCGTGGTTAGGTACCCAAAAAGCACAGCACTGCAAAGGAAAGCCAAGTCAAATTCACTTCATAACACATGTAAAAAAGCAAAATGCAGAACTCCAGTGATTTCATGTCTGCTAGCCATGGACTAGTCAGTTTATGTTAAAAGCTTAACAATGAAAAGGATTTGTAAATACTAATTCTATTTCAGCTAAACATCCAGCTGCCATGGTCTCCCTTTTAGCCTTCAAAAATTATCTGCAGAGGTCAGCAGTGATGGCACTACAGATGAACTACTCTGAACAGTAGATTTATTTTATCGTTTTGGCAGGCAGACATGAATTTTAAAAAAAAATAAATCTAAAATTAGAAAATAAAAGGACTGATAGAGACAACAACTTCATTTTAATGAAAATGACTTCTCTAAGTTTTCATCAACATCACCAACAGAATCTCATTTTTACTGTTTACAATATCAAAATGAGATCTTGTGTTTCCTCTGCTTTGAGAAACATAATCCAACATAGCATGCTGAAATCAAAGGCAAACAAATCCATTCCTCTCTATGTAGATTTACCCCTTATACTTCTTCAGAAATCAAAAACATCGTCATCATCATCATCATCATCATCATCAATATCATCAACATCATCAAATGACCAATCCCAGTCCTTAAATGCCAGATCAAGTAATCTGCAACAGGAGGGTTTGATGTTTAATGTGTGTCATGCTTTTATAAGAGACTTCAAAATTCCATATTTTATTGCCAAACCTTTTGAAGTAAAGAGTGGGTTACAGTAGGTGGGTTACTTCCTTCACCTATCACACAATATGTAGATTCAGTTGTAAGCCAGGAATATTGTATTCATTGGAAATTTATCTCCCAAATCATTCTGCGACACTTACCATACTGATGTTTCCCCAAAACCCCACATTTCAGTAGAAAAGACCAACATATACATTTCATAAAATGAGCTGCTTTCTGTTTTGCTGCTGTTCTTGTTGACTGAGATGCAGCTTTATGCTCTCCTACTCTCCTTTTCCCAGACAGTAACACAAGGCTAACAAATTTTCCAATAAAATCAATTAATGTTGACTGCTGAACAGAACAGGAAATAAAATAGCATCACCTGAATTTACAAATACAGTGGGATGATATCACACAGTCACTGTTTAAAGCTAAACAATGCCAAAAAAGAGGATATTGCAACTTGTTCCCTAGGCCTCCCTGCCTGCGTTCCTTCTATGGTCACTATAGAACAAAGCAAGCGAGGGAAACAATGTCAGCAAATGAGTCATTTTACCAATTTTAGTCACTTATTTTGGGATGGGATGAATCATTGTCTGGAAGCATTAATCTCTTTCTGTTGTTATTGAAGGATCATAGCCAAGTATCTTAAGTACAAACTTCTCAACTGCTATAGCTACAAGAAATGAAATGCAGTGTCATCTCTCCAGTGAGCTCAATGGATCTTAAATCAGGATTGTATGTCAACCATAGGAGGCAAGGAGAGAAACCTTACCCGAGCAGAACATTCATTGTTTTTTAACTAAAACATGCTACAATGTTTAATATCACTAATCACACACTTTAAACAAAATGGGCTTCCAGGATTTTTTAGGGTTTCAGGTTTTCAAGTTTTTGCACTTTAAAATGTGATCAATCCCTGAAAATGCTCAGTATTAATTTATAACACAAATTACAGCTATTGTAATTCCTAAAACACTTAAAGAATGTATGAGGCATTAAAATATGTGTTTCCAATTTGGAATCATCCTTTTACCATAATCAGCTGAATGGATAAGCATACATTTTATGGTCTGTATGAAAAAAAATTATTTGCCCTTATTAAAGTCATCATGAAGAATGAGCAAGAGCCATGAAAACCTTGGAGGAAAAAGAATCACTGTGCAAAATTCCTAGCAGGGACATGTACAGGACCATGCAGGTTGGAAGGAAGCTCAGGAGGTCTTTAGCCCAAGCTGATCAAAGTGGGGTTAGCCCTAAGGCCAGCTCAGGCTACTCAAGGCTTGGTCTTATCAGATCTTGGCAGTCTCCAGGGATGGATTGTATCCAGCCTTACCAGCTTACCTCCCCACCCAGAGCCTATCTTGGCTTTTCCTTCTATTCAGCTGGAACATCTCTAGGTTCATTTAAGTCTGTTACCTCTCACTCATACACCATGCAGCACTGTAGAGCCTGGCTCCATCTCCTCTGTACCCTCACTACAGGCAGGGACAAGTTGCTATGATAGTGCCTTGGGGACTTCATCCTGGTTGAACAAGCCCAGCTCCCTCAAGTCTCTGCTCTGATCATCCGGGTGGCCTCCACTAGACTTACTCCAGTTGACCAATGTCTGGTGTGAATTTGGGGGCCCAGATGTGGAGGCAGTATCTCACTGCAGACTAAGGAGTAAACAGAAGAACATAATCTCTTCCCTCAATCATCTGGCTGTACTCCTCTTGGTGCTGTTTCAAGCAATCCAGCCTTGCTGTCAGGGCCCACGGCTGGCTCATCTACAGCTTGTCCCCAGCCACTCATTCTTCAGATTTAAGTGGCAACTACATCTTCATTCTTAATTTAGAACAGAAAATTCATTATTCCATATGGTAAACCCTTGCACAAAAGCCTCATAGAAGCACCAGTCAGATATAAATTTGCCATAGCAATTACACTAACTTACAAGAATGTGGTTTCTAATTAGAATTGTTTCAAAACCATACAAATTTCCACTAGGTTGAGAGATCTGTGTTAGTAAGGTGATAGGTGACGTTGCTTTTCCATCTGTTAGGTACATTTGCAAAGCTAACTTGGAAATTTTGACTGGAAAAATAAAATGGTTTACACAAACATATTCATCCTCATTATTCTCCCACAACTACAAAATATATATAGAGAAAAATACACAGACAGAAAAAAACACATTCAAGATTGTTGGACTTGATGATCTTTGAGGTCTCTTCCAACCTTGGTGATTCTGTGATTTTGTGATTGATTCACAGTGGTGAAGGACTACAACTAAAAATAATCATAGAATTGTTTTGGTTGGAAAGGATCTCTAAAGTCATTGAGTGCAACCATTCACCTAACACCACCATGGCCATTAAACCATGTCCTGAAATGTCATGTCTACCCATTTTTTTAAACACCTCCAGGGATGGTGACTCTACCGCCTCCCTGGGCAGCCTGTTCCAATGCCTGACCACTCTTGCAGTAAAGAATTTTTTTCCCCAATATCCTATCTAAATCTCCTCTGGCAAAATTTGATGTCCAAGAATGTACCGTGTGCTTTTCTCCAGTAGGAGTAGGAGACACAAGTCCTGAAAACTACTCTTTCTAAACATCAACTGTAAATGGAGTCAGACAGAGATACGTGTGTTTGGTTAGAGGAAACACACATTAACGTACAAACTCACAATTGCAGGGCTAACCTCACAGCAGGCCAGAAATTCAGACACATGCCTCAAAACCAAGCAACAAGAAACAAAAACCAGGTAGTCTTTCGCCACACTTAAGGCCTCCTAGACAGGTTTTTGAAGGCACTTAATTCTCTCCAACATTCATTAGCACCTAACTTTATCGCTCTGCTTCAAATCTGGTACAATAGCAGCCCTACTGAAAACTGTTAAATGTTTTTTCTTTTCTACTTTTAATTCTTCACACCCCTCACTGACCCCTTGGCTGGTTAAACACCATCTTCCCTACCAGCTGCCAGTTCACAGGAACTATTAGGCTACAGATGATACAAGTTCTGCCTATTACAAGCAAGGAGAATAGAATAGAATATAATAGAATAGACCCTTGAGATCATCGTGTCCAACCTATCATCCAACACTATCTAACCAACTAAACCATGGCACCAAGCACCCCATCCAGTCTCTGCCTAAACACCTCCAGCGATGGTGACTCCACCACCTCCCTGGGAAGCACATTCCAATGGCCAATCACTCTTTCTGGGAAGAATTTCTTCCTAACATCCAACCTAAACCTCTCCCCATCTTGTTCTGGTGCTGGTTGCCTGGGAGAAGAGACCAACCCCCACCTGGCTACAACCTCCCTTCAGGCAAGTTGCAGAGAGCAGTAAGGTCTCCCTTGGTGCCTCCTCTTCTTCCAGGTTAAGCAACCCCAGCTCTCTCAGCCTCACAGGGCTTGTGCTGGAGACCTCTCACCAGCTTTGTTTGTTGCCCTTCTCTGGACACCTTCCAGCAAGTCAATATCTTCCCTAAACTGAGGGGCCCAGAACTGGACACAGTACTCAAGGTGTGGCCTAACCAGTGCTGAGTACAGGGGCAGAATGACCTCCCTGCTCCTGCTGGCCACACTATTCCTGATACACTATTGGTATGGTAGGGTTAACTAAGAGGTAATGCAAGACAGTTTAAACAAGAAAACAGAGTGTCTCTCTGTGATCACTTATGCATAGTAACACATACTACATTAACTGCAGTAAAATGTTGAAAGCAATAAAGTATATAGCAGCTCTTGTGTCACCTTGGTTTGTTTGGAGGAAGCTGTCGACTTGGTCGTCTGATGGACTGGTTTGGCTGTACCTTCATGGAAGTTCTGGGAGAAGATCGAGCAAAGGGGTCTGGTGCTGGAGGCTTCTTGGGTATTTTTTTCACCAGTCGGCTCACCCATTTTTGCTGTTCTTCTGTAGAGTTGGCTAGCAGTAGTAGATTCTTTGCCGTTGAAATATCATAGTACACTGTAAAAATAATAATTTTTAAAGTAAAAATTAATACATTAAAGAGAAATGATCAGAGAAATCAAAAGAAGAGCAAACCAGATTTTGCCAAACTTTAAGTTCCCTGGCTGCTGACAGAGCCTCCTTCTTACATTTAGAGGGTAACAAATGACTACCATGGAAGAGACACAATCACACAGAAAAAAACCAAGGGCAACTACAAAAACCTGTGCCTGAGCCCAAGAAATGATCAGAGTCACAAGGAACAAACTTCACTGAACATCATCACCGGAGTGAGTGCAGAGGAGGGCAACAAAGTGGTGAAGGGCCCAGAGAATAAATCTTATGAATAGTGACTGTGGGAGCTGAGGCTGTTCAGTCTGAAGAAGAGGAGGCTAAGAGCAGACTTCATTGCTCCCTATGAAACTACCTGAAAGGATGCTGTGGATAGGGTAGATTTAGATCGGACATTAGGAAAAGAATTTTCACAGAAGGAGTGGTCAGACATTGGCATGGGCTGCCCAGGGAGATGGCTGTGTCACCACCCTGGATGTGGTTAGATGTGGTGGCTGGGGATATGGTTTAGGGGTGAACATTATAGAATGGGATTAATGGTTGGACTTGATGATCCCGAGAGTCTTTTCATAGCACTCACTAGCACTCACATAGCAATGCAGCAGTGCACACAGTGTGAGCAGTCTGACAGCTACCACGCTTTACCACACAAGGCTGACAACACAGCAGGTGTGTACACATAATAACCACAAGCCATTAGCTCACCCTTAGAAAGGTTCTGACAGCTACATACTAATAAAAGAAAAACCTGTTATGTTTAGTTGGTGTCACACCATTATGAAATACCCTGATCTATTAGAACATTTTGTGACTCCAGTGACTGTATGCATGTTCAAATATTTGCTATTTACCTTTGCAAGGTGCTATAATCTCTTCTTTTTTATCCATGTGGTCTTTGTGACATTTGATATGGCAACGACGACATTCTAGAGCAGGAGGAGGTTTAAACATATGCCACAGAGGCTTCATACAAGCTTCACAATTGGTTGGAAAGTGATAAAGAGTAGGTATAAACTCATGTCCTTTGTGACAAATGTAATTTGACTTTTCTCCCATGGGCTCCACAGGAAATTCCTGTTCCTTTTTGCTCTCCCCTTCATTAGCATACAGAATCTAGAATCAAAGCAAAGTAATCTCAGTACTCCTAGACGGCAAATGTAAATTCAAAGTATTGTCTAAGTAGAAAGGCTGAAGAATTACACTGGAATTGATTTTTCCCAAGAATTTTTAGTAACTATTTCATGTGTTAGATATCATGCTTGTTATACTAGAAACATTAATTTATTACTGAATACCTGGAATATCCTAGGAATTTCCTTGGAATCTGCTCTGTACACATCCGTCTGAGTGACTGGTCGGACATGGAAGAGTTTGCTATAGGAAATTATTTCAATAAGAACATAAATTAATGTTACCAAACTGACAAGTGTACATTGGCAAGATTAAGTTAGGATACAACATACCACATTAGGACTTAGACCTACTAAAGATTTGTCAGAACAAATTTGTAATCACTTGATTAAAGTCCTGTCTTTCAATCCTGTACATGAACTTCAGAAAAAAAGAAAAAGAAAAAAGACAGCATTGAAAAACCAGTATCATTTGACATTAATGATTGCTGGTAGTTTTCTAACACAATCCTCTCCCCATGCTCTGAAGGAGAAATCACCCATGATAATACTTACTCTATATCTAACACCATGTAGGGATTAGATTGTTCTTTATCTTGTTCGCTGTCATAGAACAGGATCTTCTTACTGCTTACAATTACATACTGTTAGAAGACAGAAAAGGATAAAACACATGTTTTAATCCAGCTCATCTTGGAGGTCAGGATGTCCCAGCAATATTTTTCTACAATTTTATTAAATAGTGGGAACAACAGTAGCACTGTATGCTAAGCCCCTAACTGCCAATAAATGCACTGCATTACAAATAGAACCTGATTACCTGATAACTCAATTTATAGTATCATATTTACTGATATTTAAACAGATTTAAACAGATAAGTGGTTTTGGGATGAAAGTAAGACAAAAGCTTTTCATTTCTATTGTACTGACTAATTTCCAATTAGACTGCTAGTGAAAATAATTATTATCTCTTTTACATGTGCAGCTCAAAACTAATAGGGATCACACTCACAAAGACCCCTGTTATACTCACCAGCTTTGCTAGCACTTTTCATAACAAACTAAGTTACCTACAAGACCTCCTCTATTTCCACCATGAACAGTTTGAGCAGTGTGAACTGGTATGAAAATGTGTATGTTGTTCTTTGGGCAAAGACCCATCAAAGATGTTACTGAAAAGCACTAAATGAATGAAGGCTGCACAAGGCACATGAGTAGTTGTCGTTTTTATTTCCTGATAATGAATTTGTCAAGGGCATCTGTTTCCAAACTCTGCTGAATTCCAGCTAAATAATACTGCTGGGAATGCTTATGGCTGAATGTACAAATGTTTGAAGAACATTAATGGTTGTTCTCAACTTTGTGAGGGTCTTAAGCAATTACAATTGTCTTACTTAGCTCCTCTCAGACATAGTTATGCCCGCTATGATATTTTACACATTTTAAGTACTGAGAGAACATGTATAAAATTAAAATTGAAGAGTAAGTTTAAAATCCAGATTGTACATTCAACAAGATCAGGTTTTCTTACCTTTTTAACCCATCCAAATTTTTTAGTGTTGTTTCTAACAGGCAGTGATAGCCAGCCTTCCAATCTTGATTCTGGAAAAAACCATGTAATATTAATATTCACAAAACGTTATTTTTGAGGCTATGGTACATTTTAAAATAGTTATCAAAGATAAATAGTAAAGCAACAAAGCAAACATAAGAACATGAACTATTTAAAACCACAAGGTCTTGCAAAGTTTATCACAGTAATTGTTCAGGAATAAATTGAATCATATATTCCTGAATACAGCCACTGACCAACAATGCAATCACAAGATGGCAGTGAAGCATGATGAAGAAGGGGAAGGACAAACTTGCAATTATAGCACACACATTCACTTTAGTAATTTTTTTCCAAGACTTAAAATGCTTACATCTATCAAGCTTGACCTTTTATAACAATGTCTGAAGATATTAGTACACAGCATCCAGTTCAAGTCAAAAAAAGGCAAGCTACCACCACAAATAACCTATAACCTCTATACACTGTCTAAAATTTCAGAAGTTTAGTACTCCAATTTACATTTTCTGCTCTATTTCCCCCCCCCCCTAATTCTGCCTGTATCTCCTAGGCAGAATTGTATCTCTAAAATAAGTCATTTTTGGCTAATCCTTAGGCTTCACCTAAATTCAACTGCCCTTTCACACACTGGTGATATTTTTTTATTACACTGACACATTAGTCAGATTGCATTTATCAACAGTACTAACAGCTCAGCTGTTGTTTGACATTTCAGTAGTAACAAAAAGCTGACCAGGATCACACTTTCCTAGTGCCTGGCAATACATAGCATCACATAGCCTTTGACCGTATTTTTATAGCTGCACTTACAACAGGCATTTCTTTCTCCTAAGTTTTATTAAGAGGAACTGCTCAACTGCAGTAATATTTTTCCAATGAGTTTCCCACTCTAGCAGAAAACCTCTACTGCTGCTGAGGAACCTCCAAGTCAAAAATACTGAAGCCTTACAAACACAAAACCATGAAAGGAGCACAAATATGGTCCAGAATTGCAAAAACTACTATTTTCTTTGTCATCAGAGAGCATTTGCAGGCTCCTGCCATGTTTAACATAGTGTAACAAATATATACCTGAAGGAGGCCTACAAGAAGGCTGGAGAGGGACTGTTTACAAAGGCCTGTGGTAATGAAGGGCAATGGTTTTAAATTAGAGAAGAGCAGATTTAGATTGCGTGTTAGGAACAAGTTCTTTACCATGAGGGTGGTGGAACACTGGAACTGGTTGCCCAGAAAGGTAGTTGAGGCCCCATCCCTGGAGATATTCAGGGTCAGGCTTGATAAAGCTCTGAGCAACCTGATCTAGTGGAGGATGTCCCAGCTCACTGCAAAGGGGTTGGACTAATGACCTTTGGAGGTCCCATCCAACCCAAACTTTTCTATGATTCTGTAATTCACAGAAATCTCATTTTGCCTAAAGTGACATGAAGCAAGGGTTTTTATTCAGATCCAGAGTCTTCAAAGTTTATTTCTCTATAAGTACTGCTGTTGATGACACATTTTAATGTCATTCCAAGTACACAAAGGAGTATGAGGCATCTTGCCTCATACTTGCCACTTTAAATTGTCGATTTCAACTACACCTGATACAAGCATAATACTGATGTAAAAAAGTCCTTCCCGATATCCATGAAGCAAGTGTACTTGTGTTAACAGTATGGAACAAAAGAAGCATTAATATTTATCCTACTTTACTCTGTAATCTCTAATGCTATCACATGAAATTGGACACTTCATTTCTGGTGCCTGTTCTATATTAACAGATGAGAGAAAGTGCAGAATTTTCACACTACATGCTTGTAATTACTAGGAGGGGAAAAAAACCCCAACAACAAATACAACCATCATATCTCAAACCTGTTGTATTTATGTCAGCAAGAAGTCCTAGCTTCAATATGATCTTTACTTTAGAACAAAACAAAACCACACAGATAATACAACAGTAGTAAAAATATTCTCTATCTACTTAACAACTTTTTTATTAGAAGCCTCATAGGAAAAAACAAAGAATGAAAAAACCAGCAAATGCATTACTTTTTACTATCATTTAGCCTTATGAAGTAATGCTAAGTATCTCCCCAATATTTCTGTTTTTAGTGAAAATGTATTCACACTTTAAAGGAATCTCCACTGAAATTGAAGAAAAAAAGAAAATAGTTACAAACCCCACATCAGACATTAGCATTAAACAAAAGTTTTGTTCAGCATGGTGTATATGTAGTAATATAAAATGGATACAGAATCAGTAGAACAAAGCTCTGTTAAACCATAGTCATATTATTTCATTATATGCTTTATGTATCTGGAAAATTGAATGAATTTTGCTTGCCTTACCATAAAAGAGTCAAATACAAGATCTGAATGAAATGCAAAACAATGTAATACTCAGAAGACTGAATTTCTGTGCACATATGTAAATTTAGATGGTGAGGAGTTATATGCCTTCAAACTTAAACTGAAAGATTTGACTTCCTGGTATCTAGCATCTTGGCATCATACAGATAGCTGCAGATAACAGAGACTACCTTGAAAACAAGGCCATAAGGCTCATTTATTCAATACCTTAATAAAAATGGTGGGTTTATAAGTGGCAGCAAGCATTTGTAAACATTTAGAGAAAACAAGCAAGTTTTTTCATGCAACCTTTTCATATCTTTGATGGCAATGTTTCCAGCCACTGCAGCGTGTTTAATGCACAATTTGGTTTTGGCTTTTCTTGAATAATATATTAATAGTGTTAGTTTTGAAACCAAGAAAAGGACACAGTAAGAACAAAACCAAACAGTCCTTAGGGATGTCACCTGTGCTATCAACTTCTGTAGGGCTGTGGGAACAAGACAAAGGTTCTTCCTCTGAGTCAGAATCAGAATCAAGCAGCATGCGAGAACGGGAAGGCTTAGTGGCAATACTGACAGAAGTAGAAGAGTGCTGGTATGTAAAGGACATGGATTCCATAGTGTGGGATTGAGTGATATGAACTAAATATAAAGCATAAAGGAGGAAAAAGGTAGAAAAGAAGTCAAAACAGAATCTCTGTGAAGAGATTATTAGTTTTACATTTCATTACATTACACAATAACTGCAAAGGAATTACCAGGATAAAGTGGACAAAAATGTTTAGTTTTAATGAAGTACAATAGGATTTTAAAAAGAAATTTCTTTAAACACATTGTAAGATGAAGTATAATTCAGACAGATTTAGTTAGTAGGTGGACAGTGATCACTATTAAAGCACTGAAAAGGCTGGAGAAACACATGAAGATGAAAAGCCACAGAATCATCAAAGTGCTAATACTTCAGCTTCTATGGTAAAACATCGATATGAACCCAAACAGGACAGAAATATTAATAGAATTAACATACCAGGGAATCCATCATCTGCCTCAGCATCTCCCGGTCCACTGCCTATGCTACTGTTGTCTAGGCCAATGTGCAATGACTGCAGCTGTGAACGAAGCTGTTCAATGTCACTATCTTTGCTGTCCAGAGTCATCTGAAGTTCAATCCGTATCTGACTCTCTTCTGCTATTTGCTGTAAGGAAAAGTGACAACATTTTCTATTATCAGCATATTCAGTTACTCAGAGAAAATATTAGTAGAAAAACTGGGTGGACTTTGCAGCCAGTCTCAACTGGCTGTATATTTCTTTTGGTTATGGGAAATTCAGCAAGAGAGCTTTTATACACCACCTTAATGCCTGTTATTGATTCAGGGAGACGCATAGAAAATGTTATCAATGTTTATAGTTGCAAAAGGATCTTACTGCCTGCATTTCATTGATCTCCTTCTGATATTTGATCATCATTTGGGTTAACTTTTCTCGTTCAGACTTCAGTTCCATATGCAGTTTCCTATTTTCCTTTTCTTTCCGTCGTACATCAGTGTCAGCTCCACGTTTGACTGGACCCTTCCGATTCATGATCTCAGCCAGTTTATTCACAGCCTTTCCAGGGGAAAGAAATGACAAAAGCCACACGGATATATAAAGTTACATTATGAAGTAATGAAGTCTTTTCTCCTATCCATGACCAGACACTTCCAATCTAACTGGAAACTAAGATCTCTGCAATCCTGCACCATGAAGTTGTTTTAATTCAATGTATTACTCAAAATTGAGAAGAAGGTAATGATGCCATTTACACTTGAAACAAGCATTAGCTTGCTTACACTTTTAAATATCGCCTTCTGTTGTCATTTCAGCTCCAAAATACATCTTTGGATTAAAATGCCAGTTGTTCTACATACCAATCCAGAGTAAAACCATAAATACACTGATTTATGGAGCTAATACAGGAATACAAATAAAGATGGAAAACAGCAAACTATTAATTCATTTAACTGAAATGAAGATTTTTGCTGGTGGATTAGGAGTTTCTCTATGATAAATCATAGATGTAGTTCCAATACATTGAAAATCTACTTAGCAGAAGGGGAAAAAAAAAATCAATATATTTTGTTCTGTCAAACAGAGTAAAGCACTAGCAGCTTACCATGGAAAGCTTTCTATTAAAAACTACCCAATTCATGGACACTAGCTGTTTATTCATTTAGATACATTTGCTTACCTGGGTTTTCAAGGTTCTTTCATTCAACAACTGCTTCTCAAATTGTGCTTTAATATTTCCTACATTTGCCTCTTCTTCTTTCAGCTTTGTAATTTCTGTAGCAAAGTGATTAAAAAAAAAAAAAGATATGAAAGCTCATTACAAAAGAAATGAATACTATTAAAGAATAAACGTGATTTCAGAATAAATTACTTTTGGCTCAGAGAATACATACGCTCTTGTACTTCTTTCAGTTTATTGTTTAATTCTTCCTTCTCATTAGCAAGATTCGCCACATCACTAGTTAGTGTCCTGTTTGCTTCCTCCAACTACAAAACAAGAAGTACACGTGATCATGTAACAAAATTCATTTGGCATATGAAAGCATTTCAGGATTGAAGGAATGCTTCAGAGTGAAGCCAGTATAAGGGTAAGAGGACCAGCTGTAATAGGGGTAGGGACACAGAACAAAGAATGATCAGAGAGATGTATGGAAGAAACATAGTAACAGATGGGGTTTTTAAATTTCATTAATAAAAATGAAGTATTTTTTAAATGTCAGATACAGTTGTGTATCACTTACCTCTAAGTATGCCCAACGACAATGGGTAACTTAAAGTGCAAATAAAACTCAAGCCCATGTAAACTTCCACCAAAATTGCAATTCATATTACTCACAGAAGCTATGGTGGCATCTTTCTCAGTAAGTTCCTGTTTATGCCTAGCCATCATCTCTTTAATCTCCAGCTCTTTCATAATCTTCTCTTTTTCCAAATCAGAGTACTGTTCCTCAGCAATGGAACGTGCAAGTTGTTCGGAATCTGCTTTGGTCAAAGTAATCTCTAGCTGAGCAGCCAAGGAATCTCTGCAAATTATTGATATATATTATTATCTTTAAAAAATTACAGCTTACTTGGGGGGGGAATCAGTAGGAAACCAAAAAAAGCCATCTTAATCTTCTAAGTATTAGTAGTACAACTACTAAAACCTACCTCTCATCCTGTAACTCTTGAATCTTTTGTTGCATTTCTTTACAAAGTTTGGTCTTTTCCTCACATTCTTCTTTAAGTTCTCGAACTTGTGTCTTATACAGAGTCTAGAGTGTATGGTTAAAAAGAAAAGGATATGACTTTCTATTCCAGCTTAAAAGTATGCAAAAATGACACAAGATGACATTGTATGCAGTACTTTAATCACTCAATTGTGTGATAACTTCTTTAACTAAAGGTTGTCATCACTCAAATATAACTTGGTTATCTTTTCTGCCGTTTCAGCTTGCATACTTGTGAATGGATAGATGTATGATATAAGTGTTAATGTTTGTAAACACTGCTACAGAGACTAAATATGGAAGTCTATTGAATAAAAAAAAACAATCACAAGTATCAAAACCAAGGAAAATACTTAAATTACTTTACAATTTTAAATCTTTGCCTGACATATGCAGGTATGTAGAACTTAAGACTTTAACCATAAAAATCCATGAAACCAAGATAGTGGTTAAAGAGCAAAAAGAAGTACAAGAGGAGGGGAAACACAGATTAAAAAAGCCTTTGAAAATCAAAATATTGTGAAACTGATACAAGTCTAGTGCTCTAAAGGCAATGAAAGAACAATATCCTGCTCTGTACACTGAAATGACTGAATACAGATGAAGTGGCAGACAACCACAAGTAGACTTACTAGAGGGATTTCAAGACAGACTCTTTCTTGCTTATGCAAACCAGTGAACTCAATTCGCCCCTTTTCTCCTGTAGTGTGTGCAACTCGTTAATCTACTAAAGCTTCAGACAGTCACTCTCCTCACTGACCACAGTAAAATCTTGTGTTTCCTTTTATTCTGAAACAAGCCTTTTGGCCTCTACTTGCAGTGGCACTGATTACATAATATTAATATAAATTAAACCTCCATATGCTATTGATGATTTTCAAATACAATACCTATTTATTCTGTTGTATTTTGTCACAATACAGCACAATCTCGCAACAGATTTCTACCAAGTTTAACTACAATGCAAAAACTTCCTCCCAAGCTTTAAATGCATATCTTGTGTCACCCCACAATTCTGAGAATACAGCTCTTCAGAAGAATACAGCATGGAAGAGATACTGAATACAGAAGGCTTGAAACATGCAGAAATTTATTCACACTCCTCCCTCTCTCCAAACTGGGACATTTCTTAATATGAGCTTTTTCACATCGCTCAGTGACCAAGACTGAGGAGTGAAGACAATGCTGCAGACAAGACTGAAGACAGACACAAGAAAAAGAATTAGCTTTAGGTTGGAGATGTGAAATGCCTGATGGCTGAGGAGGAAGAAAAGCTAGTACTGCATTTAGTAAACAGATTAACATAAAAATAAGCGTAACACCTACTGAGAAATACTGTTCAGCTTCAAGCTGGTCTTGAAGCTCTTTCATTTGTCCATCTGCATCTTGACGTTCCCTAGAAAGGAATAATATACTTTAAAGGACAAAAACAGTGAAGATAGCATGCACACTCTTCAGATTTTCAGTCATCTCCAGACAAAAGTACAATAGGCAATTAAACCTCAGGCTTCGTCTGGGTACCAGCTCTCTCTTTCTCACTTCTACAGCTGAGAACATTGCATTAATGAAAAAAATCAGTTTAGTACTGTTAACACAACAACTACATCAGTGTCATGTAGTTTAACCAGTAACAGAAACTAATAAAGCAAACAGCCACTGGCTGAAACCTACTTCCACGTAAACCATCACTGATATGACAGATTGTTTTGAGTTTCTCATTTGCTAGAGCTCAGTCTGTGAAAACACATCTGTATGCTTTGACACACCATTTTTTGAATTTGACTGTTATTAAAACAGCTCAGCAAGTCAGTTGGTCCCATAACAAAGAACAGTAATGTAGCAGAAAAGATCTCTGCCACCATTTCACACAGAGTGATTATCACATGTAGCTGTCTTCTACGTAACTACATCTTCCCAGCAGAGCAAATAAACCACAAGGAAATAGGACGTCAGAAGTCTCAAAGGACCTAAGAACAAGATTGATACATGTGCTAAATGTCTTCTCATTTATAGAACATCCTTTTTGTAAAATAAAAAGTATTTATTTATTATCAGGTGTAAATATTAGGTCATAAGACTTTGAAGAGCTCCTATTTCAAGGATGAACAGATCTCTGTCAGCATCTGTAGTACTAGATATTTCCAATGGCAACTCTTCACAGATCTGTATCACTAATAATTTCCAACTTTAATAAAACTCTCTTGGACTAACAATGCCAATTCCTCTTCACTGAAGTCTTACTTCATGTTTAAAAAAATGTACCTAGACTTTCTGTTAAGTATTTCTCTTAAGTCCTCACACTCTTGAGTTGAAGCTGGGCTTTTTTAGGATAACAAAATCTTTTACTACAAATCTCTGCACTGCTGAATCACTAGGGCAAATCTCAGCTACAGTCATTCTAAATTACTAAGTCTTACACTGTAGAAGAGTATCCTCTGTGCAGCAAATTTATGAAATTAGTACTGCTCTCCCCCCCAAAACAATCACAAATCAGGAACATTACTAAAAAATAAAGAGCAACTTGGCATACTTGCGGAGTTCGTTATTTTGTTTCTCCAGACTTAGTTTGATTTCCTGAAGATGGTTATTCTCCTGTTTCAACTGCTTCTCTGACATTTTCAAGGTGTTGACTTGCTGTGTTTGCATCTTGAGGTCATTTTGAGTAAGACAGCGCTTTTGTGTCTCTTGCTCTATTTTTAATGTCAGGTTTTTTACCTGAAAAATAAACAGAAATCTGTGACTTTTACAGATCTATGCAGGAAAGTAACATTTAAACACTATCTCTTATTGAATTCCTCTACATTTCTGTGCAACATGTTCACATCTTTTGGTATGTCAAAGTTGCTTCCTGAATAAAGGCATTAGCACACAATAAATAAGCTAGTTTTCCCCATGTCAGTCACACATTTTACTTTCCAGAAGGAAATCTTTTGAAGATCAGTAACACTGAAGAGTTTCAGGAAAATGAAACCACACTCTGTAAAGCAGACTTTTCAAAGCATCAAGCACAAAGAAGGAAAATGTTGCTGCCATTTTCATTCATGAACATTCCTAAATATAGCTGTAACAGGGAAAATGTGAGGACACTGAAAACCAGGTTCCACTCAAGGCCTCTTGTGTCAGGATTCCTTACATCTTCATTTAGTATATCCTTTTGCCTAAGGAGCTCGTTGATTTTCTGTTGTGATTGTTTGAGATCACAGTCCAACATGGAGCGCTGCTTTTCTGCTTCTAACAACCGATTTTCTACTTTTTGCTTTAAAGCTCTCTCTTCCAGAAGCTTCTTCTCCATTTCTGTGAAGTAAGAGATTTAAGATGTCAGTCAGTGTAAACTAGCAGATTTTGGAGGGCGACTGGAGGAGGACATCAGTCCCATATTAACAACAAGCAACATGTTTATCTTTTTAGCACTGAGAAAGATTGCTGAGAAGTGATTCATTAGAACTTCGCAGTACATCCACACTCAGAGGATGTTTTTGCAGACATACTGATATCTTGAAAGTCAAAAGCAAAAAATAGCTACCAACTTCCAGTTTATCTGCAACACATCTGAGATGGATTAAAAAAAGGTGGATTTTTAAAAATAATCTGTCTACATGTACTGAAATGTTGCTCTGACTATGATAACTGGAAATCATTGAAAGAGCTGAAGCTCTTTGGGAACCTGATATGACAAGTGACTCAACCATTATTACTGAATCATTTTTCCTTTAGTTGAACATCTGCATGCTCAACATCTTTGCAAATGTTCTGCAACTGGAAGGACAGGATCTGTGGGTAACTTTCAAGTAGGTGCAATAAATATAATCCATTCAAAGCAAGATCCAGCTTCTGTAATTGGTAATTTTCCTTTGCTGCAAGAGACTTTAATTGCTATGAGATGCACCAAAATATGCATGGTGACTAGGGAAGCATAGCAAAGGCTTTGCCATTTCTAACTCTATCTGATCTACAGATTTAAATCTTTTAAGTTGCTGAGATATACTTCATTTGGGAAGACATAAAAAGGTATAAGTAGACTGAGTAAGAACACAGATAAGCTCTTAACAAAAATGTTTCAAGCATTTTTAATAACATAAATTTAAGAAAAATGAATTCAAAATGCACTAGCATAGAAAAGGATTTACTGCCTCGTGGAGAATATGCTTTACTGCCAAAACTACTGTGATACTACGCCAGTATGTCTTTAACCTAGCAAAGCAAGGATGAAGGGACTACAATTAATTTTTATCACACTAATTATATTTAAAAAGAACAGGGGAGTCGAGGAATAAGGCCACACTTAAGCTCCCACTAGAATCAAGAGATTACATTATCCATTTTCTACAATTTACAACTAAGTCCAACCGTGAGGTCAAATACATACCTTTCATGGCTTCAGATTTTGCTTCCTCTATAGATTCATAGATCTTATTTTTGTCTGCTAATCGTGCTTTCGTGGCTTTATGCTCAGCCTCTTCTTGTTCAAGGTTCTGCTGCATAACTTTGAATTTATATGTCATATCTATTTCCATATTGCTTTTTTCCTGTTAAAGATAAAATTACATTGAAATAAAACATTAAATACATCAGGTTAAAGACAAAATTTTGGAAAACAGTACCATACTGCTTGGGAGTGTGTGCTAAGAGTAGAAGACAGAGCTCAGACTCTAAGGAGCTAACTGAGAAGTCATTTCTACACGTTTTTCCACAAGTGGAAAAGTGATTAAAAAATGCACAATGACATTCCCAGTTGCAAACAATCATAGAAGTACCACCAGCATTCTGTAGTAAAGCAGCTCAAAGATTAAGCTTATTGAGTAATTTTTGCAGTGCTTTTGTTTCAATGACAAGTTTGTTGAAAAAAAAAGCAGAAGCATTTCTATTACTGGCAATATTGAGTTAAAAAAGCAGTAGTAGATGAAATTAAACGTTACTATTGCACTGTGAAGTTACACACTGGAGTGCATTGTTATGTACTGCAGAAATATGCCTTATGATCATAAGGGAAATGTTGATTTCCACACACCACACCCCCCCCACTTCTGACACTGCAAAAACAAATTCAAAGAACAAATACTGAATAGGTTTTTGAACAGATTTTGTCCCCATGTTTCAGGTAATAAAAGCACAAATTTTAAAATGCTGTAATAATGCAACACATGTTCTCTCAGAAGTGCTGTTACCTTTTCTAAATCTGTAAGTTTTTCCTGCAATTGTCTCTTCTCCATTTCCAATTTGGCTAATGCACTCTTTCCATTTTTTACTTCTTCTTCAAGGCTAGATATTCGACCTAAAAATGACCAAAACATCAATGAGGCTGAGCACTGTGTAAAAAACAACATACTTTACCTACTTAAGAGATCAAATTTTCCTCAAATACAACAGCTTGTAATTCTGACTGTCCTATCACTAGGCACCACCAAAAAGACACTGTCACCTTCACCCTGACAGCCACCCCACCTCAGGTATTTACAGACATTGGTAAGATCTCCTCTCAGCCTTCCTTTCTGAAAATTAAACAGCCTCAGTTCTCTCAGTCTTCTTCACAGAAGAGATGTTCAAGTCCTGCAATCATCATACCTTGTAAATCACTGATAATCTCTGATCCATGACTTCGATCCCTCCTCTCTGATTCTAGAGCTGACTGAAGATTGAGAAAGTCCTTCTCCAGTTTGAGTTTTGCATTCTCTAATAGGCAGTTCTTATCTTGTAGTTCTCTATTATTAGCTTCCAGCTGCTGGATTTGCTTTGTGCTTTCTGTATGGTTCTTCCTTAACCTGGCTGCAGTATCAGACTCTGACCGCAGCAAAGAATTGGCTTCATCCAACTAAAGATTGTTAAAAACATATTTCAGCAACAATTAAAATATAACAATTATCATTCCTACTACAGAATACTAAATGTTATGGATTAAAGAAATAAAAAAGGAGAGTACTTTAAGGTTAATTTTGAACACCAAAAAATGACAAGAAACAATAGCTTTTAAAATTCCATTACACATTTCAATTCCCTCTACTACTACCACAATCTGCACTTCAAATAGCTACTATCTAAAAATAGCAGCAGGCATACCTGTCTTTGCAGCTGATTGATCTTCTCATTGGATATTTGTGAGTTTTGATTCCTCTTTTTTAAATCTTCAAGTTGGTCTTTCAAACTGTTAACTATAACAAAACCAAATCAGTATTGTTAATCACTGTCATGGAAAAAGCTTCCCTCTCAAATATATGCAATTTACTTTATATTTGAAAAACCCACATCAAGCATGATTCAACATACCCTCATTTTCCAAATTGCGTTTTTTATCTGCTTCATGTTCTGCTTTTCTCTGGTATTCTGTATTCTTGTGCTGAAGCAGAGCCTTCTCTCTTTCTAGCTGTCTGACTGTAGACTCTATATTCTTCCTTGAAGTTATCTGGATATATTACAAAAAGCAAAAAAACCACTAATAGGTAGAGAAGAGTGATATTCTTTAAATGATAAACAGAAAACTCATGCACTCAGTTTAGATTGTAATAGAAGAAAGACACCGACTCTTTGCTTGCAACACATCCAGAGCATCAGAACATGTGGCCAAATCCAGCCCAGCAGGACTATAGCCATGTAAAAGGTCCTGCTTTTACAATTTAAAAGACTGATTGTATAGATCTGATGAATTTGGCAAAGCTGCCTAGTGGCTCACAGAAACACAGATTAAATGTGTGGTCTTGACATACACCTGTATGAGCAATACATGAAGTTGTGCACCTCCACTAAATATATGATAAACCTACAGTAGCACTAAAAAGCACAGCTGGGCAATAGTCCTTTTACCAACACTGAACAATACAAAGAATGCCTTCCTCTCCTAGTAAGATTACTCTCACATCTTCAATTTTTACAATTGTATATGGGGTGTTTATATCATGCTGCCCTCCAAATTAAAAACACAGTAAAAACTGGATTCTGGATGTGCAGTTGTAGCACAGAAAATCATCATATAAATATTTTAGCAGTGACAACAATTTCATGCTTGTGAAAATGAAGAAATCAACTGCTATTACTTGCTACAGGTACACAGTTATAGAAAGTAATTTCCTGCTTCCTCAGGACAAAGGCTACACACAAATGTTAAGTGTCTAAATCCCTTAAGAAGTAACTACAGACTTACCTCTTCATCAAGCTCTTTCACTATCTTCTCTAAGCGAGTATTAGTAGACCTGAAGAAATTGGAAAAATATTTTTAAACCTTGCTGAATATATAGAAATTAGAATGTTTGGATGTGTCTCATTCATTTTGTGTATGATACTCTATTTTTGGCAATCAGATGAAAATTCAAGGACTAGGAAATTGCCAAAACAATACAGAGGTTCTTATGGAGAGTTAAGTTAAAAACCCACACCAACCGAAAAAAAACAAACCAAAGAAACACAAAGGAAAACAAAAAACCTAAACCAACCACCAACCAAACAAAAAAACCCAACCAATCAAAAAAAACCCCACACCAGTAGACAGGAGTAGTAAGAAACAAGCCAGTCACTAATCTCTTTGCAGGTTTGAGCATCCTCAAAGTGGATTATAATGCTTTTAGCCATTCAAAAAGAAAAGCTGTAGTAAGACTTGTTTATCAACACACCAAACATGTTAAAACAGTCTCACCTGTACTTCTGTTCTAGTTCATCTTTGGCTTGTAATTCATTACTGAGCTGTTCCTCTAGCTTGCTTAATTTTTTCTGAAACTGTTGCAAAATGTCAAAACAACATGGTCCAGATATTAAAACAGTATCACACAGAACAAGTGTAACTCAAATAACAGAAAAGGGAAAGTGAGGAAAATTAATTACATCTTCCATTATACAATTTTAAAGCCATCACTAGAAGGTTACACCTTTAAAAGGAATTAATCCTGATGTAATATTCAAGTCCAGGACAATGTTTGTGCAATAGATTTGTCTCACATATTCAGGCTTTAAAATAGTTTTATTTTCCTCCTTTCCCCTTCTTCCTCTACCCCCAAACATAATGAAGTAAGTAGGTAAGTACATAAAAATTCCATAGCATTCTCCTGTTATCTGCAAATTTAAACTAAATTATCAGTCTTCAAAAGCTGGATAAATATGCTTCATATAAACACTTATTAGAGTACGATTTAAACATTCCTTTAACACTGCAGATCACAATTTGCTTTCCAAACTCTGAATAAAGCACTCATGAATCAACTCAGGCAAGTGTGGAGCCAGAATTCAAAAGCTTTCCAAGACTGATGTTGTTTGTAGCCAACAAAGCCTTGCACATTTGTTTTCCAAACAAATTCAAGATGTCGAAATCATTCAACAAACTTTGCATTTGTTAATTTTTAAACTATAGCATCCTAATGCTTGAGTAGAAATGTTTCAAAATACAACTGGCTTACTCTTGACAAATTGGTAAGTAAACATTTAAGGTATTTCACATTCACATAAATCATGTAGGAAAATTTTTATTCTTTTCGTAATTGAAAAGAATAAACACATCTCCTTGCAGTCCCGTAAATAGAAAACATCATTTTCATTGATAGTTATTAAAAAACAAAAACCCCACAAAGAATTTCCTGAAAACTTACTTTAGGCTTTGTCTTTTCTTAAGCAGACCTAACAGAATTAGTTAATCATACCATTAATAACTGAAGAAAAAAGGCACTAACCTCATTTTTGCTAGATTGCACAGATTCATTTTCTCTGCAAGACTGAGAGGAGTCACTTAGCAACCTGTCAAAAACAAAAACAAATCCCTCCAGCTCTTATTCAAGTTTTGAACAACTCCAGCAGCCTTGCCAATCAACTCATTTTAATCAGTTCTCTCAAGTCTTAATTTGTCCTACACCGTTCTCCAAATGAAGCTTGGTCTATTTCACCGTGAGCGAATCTTCCTGATTCGAATCTTTTCTTAAGCCAAGTATAACACACATTTTCAAATCTATGGCAGCTTAAAATTCTTTAAGGAATACAATTATTTCTTAGGTATTCAAACTGAGTCCTAGCAAGCTATTAGCTTGGACAATTTTTTTTTTAAACTACTAATTAAATGCCATTTTAGAACTCAAATCTATCAGTATTTTAATCCCCAAAGATTTTTTTTTTTTTTTTGAGGGGACTATATGATTTTGTGCATACAAAAACATTGTTTCATCACAGTTATCAAAATGACCAAAACAGTGCAAATTACACAGTCTACTTAAACTCTGCATTTTGTATCTTGACAACTGGACATTAAAAGAATATAATACAATTAATAAGTTATTTATCTGGAGTGGAAAAAGACCTATAAGCCAAAAGAAAAACCTGCAGGTGTATTTCTAAAAATACATATTAAAGCATCACGTACAAATTGTCTCTATAGTAGGTAAATCCTATAAAAGGCAGCTGGTTTCCCACGAAGGCTTTGGGGATTGGAAAGGTTTCCACGTCTCCCTTGTCGTCCTCAATGTCATCAAAATTACTGCTATCTATATCACTGCTAAGCTCAGGAACAACAGGAGCAGCAGCTATAAAAAGGGGAGAAAAGATCAGCTTCACTCCAAAATTCAGCCACTTGCTTTATACGGGTATCTCTATAAAGTTAAAAAGACCATAATGCAAGCTGTCTCGCTAGATAAATATGTATTAGCTGTGCAGATCTCTAAATATTGCTGTGAACACTTATTTGCTCATCTATTTTTACATTAGTTGCCTAATACATAGACTTACCCGGTGCACAATATGTATTTGCTGAGCTAACTGCATTTGAGAATAGAACTCTAAATTCAATAATAAGTTATGATCAAGATATGACCATGCTCATTACCCAAACTGGCACACTGTTGGTTTTTTTTTCCTAGAGTTATCCAGGTCACAATGCCTTAAATGAGAAGCAGTAAAATCAACTGCTGTCACAACTCCTGTCTTAACTAGAGAGGTTAAATAATAAAACCCCCCTCCGACTCTCACACACATGCTGGAAAAAACCCAACAACCCAATCCTGAAAAAAAACCTAAACCAAAACAATGAAAGCCACAAAGAAAAAGAACCTAATATGCATTTTTTTGAGACAGAATTTGGAAACAAAGTTCTGTTGTTCAAAACAAATATGTATACATTAAAAGCATGATAAAGGTGAGGATAGTTCCAGCAGAAAAAGTGTGCATTTGCTAACCCTTATTGATTTTTTTTATAATACAAGTGACAAAAATGAAGCTTGAGGAAAATTATTTATAGAAAATGATTTATAAAGTGTGAATGTTTTTGCATTTGTACTATTGCAAATACTGAATATAATTAGAACTTTTAAGTTGATTTACTTACTCTCTCGAATGTTGTCCCAGTTCCACTGATCACTCTTGAAGAAAGGGTGATGCTTTATTTCTTCTACCCCATTCCTCCCAAGTCGCACATCTCTAAACACAGCAATCAAACCAAAATCACATTAGGAAAAATAGCACTTTTTCTTTTTGTTATTTAAATTCTCACTTGCTCATAAGCAGCAAAGAAACTTTCAGTAAAGATTGTCTCTGTTAACCACATTAATGGTAAAATTAAAAAAAAAAAATCAAATTAAAACCCACCAACCACTGATCTGTAGTCTCTTATATAAAATGTACTCTGTTTCTTAGCATGCACTCTTCCCTCTGATTGCTAAAATGTCCAGAACTTGGAGTCTGCCACGTGGGGAGTAAAGCAAGAAAGAGAGCATTGAGGCAAAAACTAAGAACACAAACAAAAAACCCAACACCCTGAGGGGAAAAAAACACTGCAGAAGTTCCATGTCTGCCAAACCACATGACAAACCTTAAGATGCAAGTGAAGGAAGGTCTAACGTACTGCACAGAACAGCTATTCAAAACTGGACTCGAATAAATATTTTCAGAATTCCATCCTCTGCCCCATAACTAACCCTGACACACATTTTGCTGATATTTGCAGTGAAGTAAATCTGAAGTGCCACAAGAAACTTCTAGTTTGACCAGAAAAGTCTCTCTTAAAACCATCTACAAAAATAAGATATAAAAACAATGTGTCCAAAAGACCTAATAAATCATAGGGTTGATTCTTGCTGTAAGTGCTCCAGCAGTGATCACACATATGGAAAGAAGGCATCTGTTTCAAATAAATCACTCGAGCTCTGTATTAAATAAAAACAGGAAGACGGACACACGTAGTGGAAGTACATCTCACTGCATTTACATTATTAAATTCTACTCTTATTTTCTCTCTACCCTTTAGCTACTAAGGGTGAAAAAAGCCGGGAAAGTACATCCTTCCTGAGTAACCATAGTCTTGCTCAAGAGAGCAAACATTCTCTCTCTGAATGCAAAAAGCATTGTAAAGCAATTTTTTTTCCCCTCTAATCTCTCATTCTGTACAGGCTAGGAACTCTGCTGTAGCCAAGTTCAGGTGACCACAGGAAAGCATAACAAGGTGTCATCAATTCAGAACTAACTATATAGGGCATTCTTTTAAATCAGAGAAACTGAAGATATTATCTGCTTTCTGGAGCTAAAGAAAATGTTAAGTTAAATATTAAGTTAAATATTAAGCTTACACAGCTTAATATTCTAGAATAGAATAGAATAGAATAGAATAGAATAGAATAGAATAGGATAGACCAGGTTGGAAGAGACCTTCAAGATCGTGTCCAACCCATCATCCAACACCACCTACTCAACTAAACCATGCACCCAAGCATCCTGTCAAGCCCCGCCCTGAACACCCCCAGCGACAGTGACCCCACCACCTCCTTGGGCAGCCCATTCCAATGGGCAATCACTCTCTCTGTGTAAAACTTCCTCCTAACCTCCAGCCTAAACCTCCCCTGGCACAGCCTGAGACTGTGTCCTCTTGTTCTGGTACTGGTTGCCTTGGAGAAGAAACTAACCTCTGCCTGACTACAACCCCCCTTCAGGTAGTTGTAGACAGCAATAAGGTCACCCCTGAGTCTCCTCTTCTCCAGGCTAAGCAACCCCAGCTCCCTCAGTCTCTCCTCATGGGGCTTGTGTTCAAGCCCCTCCCCAACTTTGTTGCCCTTCTCTGGACATGCTCCAGCCAGTCAACATCCTTCCTAAACTGAGGAGCCCAGAACTGGACACAGTACTCGAGGTAATGGCTCAGTTCATCACAGAGAGAGCTCTAGGATCTATTTAAAGTCAAAAGAGCATTCTTACTGGTTTGTTAGCGATACTTGTCAATTAAAACAAGGCAAGTAAGTGGAAAAAAACATTCAAACACTCCAAGAAAGCTTAAACAAACCTGGTAAATACATATTTTTACAGAAGTATTTCCTTTCAGTTTTTCAAGCAACACCTGCTTAGACACCGAGCACAACAATTTGGTTCCTGCCTCAGAGTTTCTAATTTACTTTCAGTCTTACAGGTTGTTACTACATTATATACTGCAATTGGAAGGATCTGTCTGGCACAAACCTGGTTGTTAACAAGAGCTGGCAGAACTGCTCATAGAAATAAAGTACAGTAGCTGGAAAAACCACCCCAGCAGAAAAGCTAGAGGACAGAAGTTTTGGCAGAAGAGATTTTAACAGAGATTAGGAGAAGTAACGGAAGAAATTAATTTTTACACTGTACATGTGCTAACATTATCCAAAATAAAAACACTACCAGAATAATACACATACTTACCTATCAGTTAAAAAGGCACAAATGAGGTTCTTTGCATGCTTAGAGATTTCCACATCATCTGGGAAATGTAATGAGTTCTTATGATCCATAATTTTACTGTATGTTCCTACTAGCGAGTCTGCATAAAAAGGAGTATCACCTGAAAAGAACATGGTAAATTGACTGTGATTTTCAGTCATACTCAAGCCATGTAAGTTGAAAAAGACAGAAGATATGAAGCCTACAAGCAGTTTTATCTCAAATAGTCTTTTATTTTAAAAAACAGTAAAACTGGAATGCAGGTTACACAATAATCTATACTATTCAAAACATTCCTTCTGTAAAATGCCTGTGTTGCAAACTAAACCATTTTCCATCATGTATATCACTACCAAAATTTTGCCTAGTGAATTACATTTTTTGTTCTACCTGAAGACTCTCACTGTTTTTTCTTAATTTACGTGATGGCTGACACCCACGTAAGTCCCTATCGTAAGATCTTCCATGAGTCTAATGGTCTGAAACTCTCTAAAGATTCCCTAATGCACATTTGTTGGAAAGAATCCACCAAAGCTCTCCAGAGATTAAGGTCTACCCCTGGAGCTGCCTAAGGCAAGTCATCTCTGAGCAGGACTCTTCACAGTGTGTTACTGCACTGATTAATAAAAGTCATTGACTGATAAATTGTATTAGCTTGGGTGTCCATATTAACATGGGCTTTAAGAATCATAGCCCTTTCATATCCAAAAGTTTGCAGCATAGGCTTTAGTTAAAACTATTACTATTTTTTTTTTGTAGATATCCTAAGAAAGGTAAAAATGTGGTAACAGAAAAGAATTGGTATTGATAACGGTAATTAGCATTCGAGCTAACTGGCAACATTTTGTGTATATTAACTATTTGGGTCAGTAATCAAGTGGCTGCAATGTTTACATAAATCCTTTTTCATAATTAAACCATAGGTCTAATAGAAAAAGTGAACAATCGTGTGAGCTAAGCTTTTTCTCCATCCTGGTGTGCTTCATGCAGGTGGGGATCACCTGGCAGGGCAGTCAGCATGCTTCCAACAAGGTCCTGAACATTTCAGAAGCTAAGTACATGAGAAAAAGCACAGACAGACCAATAGACAAAAACCATCTAGATATCAAAAAGATTATAAATGTAACAATCCTGCCTTTAGACCCTTTCTATCATTGTATGTCACAATAAGAAATGAATACACATCACGTTGAACTTAACATCTACACTTCTAGTAACTTCATTAAGTTGCCACACTAGTACATCGGAGAGGGAAATCACTGATTTGTGCTGTTGCCTCACTCTTTCCAAACCTTCTCTATCTCGCTCAATCATCTTTAGTCTGAGAAGCAACTCTGTTCTAGGCTGCACCTCAAAACTACATCACTGAAGGGATGTTAGGAATCATCTTGTGACCAACATTTATCTTTCAGTTAAGGGCATAATAAAAAGCAGTAGTTTCCATTTGTTCTGCCTCTTTACTAAAGCCGGAACCAACAGGATGCTGCTTGTGTTTCTTTAAAGCGTAAACTTCTAGAAGATCGCAGGCAGAATCAGTTACATAAACACAAACAAAAATAGATACTTTCTCCATATCCCACACATTGGCATAAAGTAAGTGAGATTTAACTTTAAAAAAATGTTTTAATTAGAAGGATAAAAAGGGGAGAGTTCTCCCGCTCAGGTACAAGGCAAAAAGCATTCTGGACAGCTATGTCCAGTATTTCAGTAACTGAAGAATTTAATTTATTGCTAAAATTGTTTATAAGAGATTATTAATGATAAAACACTTTTTGTATATCAAAGTGCCTTAATTCTGAAAGATGCAGAGACTGTAATAGTAACATATATCCAAATGTCTTTCCTGGCTCAGCATACCAGGAACATCAAATCTGCACTATCCCTAGGACATGCTGATTTGGATATTTAATAATTATATGCTCAATTCCATCCTTCTATAATCAATGTTTTGCTACCAGACTATAATACTGGTCCTCACTGTATTTTAAGATGCAGATGAGTCATTTCCTTAACAGACTATATTCTATGTTCGTTGTCATAGCAGTTTCATTTACTTTACTGGAAAATCCTAACTTAAGCATAAAAGAAAGAATCAAGACATACTTCCACAGTCATTTTGACCTAATAGGAGCCCTTGCTAGTCCTGTGGTGGTTGGAGGAGTGGGAGGGAATTGGTGGAAGGGGCACAAAAGGGAAAAAAAATGGATGGAAAAGAAGACGATGAGAAAAATAAAAGGGCAGTCCTGCCCTTCCCACTCCTTTCTCATCTCTGCATGCCTGAAAACTCTGTACCACTCCTGAAATGGCACAAATGTGCATGGGATCATAGCTGATCTCAGTTAAAACTATTCTAAGAGTTTTAAACCGAACCGAGTCAGGGAACTAATCACTGTGCAAGCACGCAAACAGCTGTCACAGCGTAAGTGCAACAGAGTGACGAGAACAGGAATGAGGCAACAGCATCTGCCAAAAGTCAGAAGCTGTAAGATAGTGAGGGACACCCAACCCCCTTGCAGCAAAGTACAGCTAAAGGCACAGTACAGACTCAACAATAACTTCATCAGCAGAAGAAATCACTACTTACCAACGAGCATCTCAAAAAGGAAAACTCCTACAGACCACCAGTCACACTCCCGTCCATAATAACCATCACCCCCCTGCGATTTCAGCACTTCGGGCGATATGTAGTCAGGGGTTCCCACAGCGGTATCGCAGCGCACCATGCCTGTCTGTGCAACAGTAAGAATTCACACAACTCTGAAATACTTCTGAGTCTTTAGACAATTACCCTACTAATAGGCCAGAAAACCAAACCAAACCAAAAAACCACATAAAAAAATATAGCCCCAAGTATTTGGTTTGAGTAATGTGTTTGAAATACTAGATTTTTTTAACTCCAGAGGCAATATGGACTGAAATGACAGCTCCTGGTAATATGCTCTCCACTGCCTACTCCATAACAGTTTTTCTTGATTACAATCTTTCCAAAATTGACCAAGTTTATTATTTTTCCCATTGGTTTCTCTACAATGCTATACACTGTATTAGCTTGTTCCTCATCTCACTAAATTCAGCTATGAGTGATTTTTATTGACATATTAATGCTGATGTGTTAATGGAATGATTCTTCATCCTTTTTGCTTTACACTGAGACCAAAAATGTAGGAGCTAAATGATGCAGAAGCATCGTCAGATCTGTCAGCATGCTGGTTCAGACTTCTATGTCTTGTTTCCTTTAATCAAATTCACTGCATTCATTCCACAGAGACCAGATGGATGAATGAAATTAAATCCTGTATGGAACTAGAGAGGCACCAAAAGTATACTAATCTTTTATTCTCTCAACTTGCAACCTTTTCTAAGTCATCTTACAAAGTTTTTTGGGTGTTTTGCCAGCAGCATAAATGGCAATAACTAATGTCAAAATACATATTTAAAGAAAGGAAGAAAACATTTTGCTTTGGGAACTGTATTGACACATAAAAATCGCCCACCAAATACTTCTTTTCACACACAGTATGAACTGCCAAAAGCTTTTATTTATGCACGAAATAAGAATCCTGGAAAGTCATGAACTGGCAGGCAAAAACTAAAGTGATGACTAAATACTGCAGAGACCTAAGGAGTACTTCAAATGCCCTCCCTGCAAATGCTTATCATCTTCTACACCACCATTCTGTAAGTGAAAACTAAAGGAAGCTTTAACTTATCACTTCCAGAATGAAGAACAAGTTAACTTCTGCTTTCCATACCATGAAACAGTACATAGCTTCATCATCCTGGAATAAGAAAATGAAGTCAACTCTTCTGAGAAGACCTAATACATTCTTTGGAGAAAGGAAAATACAGATACACTAATTCCAATACCAGGAAATAAACAAAAGCCCAAAGGCCTCAGAAATCTAAAGCTGAGAATATTAAAAAATGGATCTGGCACATGCCAGGAATCATTATTTAAAAATCCTGCTTGTAATAGCACTGTGCACCAACCTACACATCTTCTATGATAAGCCCCTTTTTGCTTTGAGCACTGGAGGAACTGCTCTAGGCTCACATGATTCTGCTGATCTAGTACGAATGCAGCATCTTAATAAGGCCTCTGACAAGGGTGCATCTCTCTCTCTTCCTTATCCAAATGTAAAATTACAAGGGAAAGTCTGAATCTTCACTCGGTGAAGACTGGATGAAGCCATTTGAAACCCTTCCTGGGTGAGAAGCTTTTTTGAAAACAGAGTCACTAACACATTTCTTAAAGATTTCTCTGAAGACTGCAGCTTCAGTCTCAGCCTCATTGTGCCTCAACACTGAAGTACTTAGTAACACCCCATTTCCCTTTCCTCTAATTAACACACCAAAACAAGTGCTCTTGTTAGTATGTCACATATATCAATATTTTATGTTATCTTATGCAAAGTGAAGGTTGTGCCAAGAAAACACAGCTAACCCTACCCAAGTTTGGTGGTTGGTATGCAGCAACAATGGAAGTTCTTTCCAACTACATCACAGACGCTAATGAACTTCAAGTAACAACACCTTAAGTTTTCAGAAAAGATGTCAAAGTATTGAGAGGAAAATTAAAAAGTACTTCTTCAGCTAAAAGGGTCCTGCCTTCAGTTTTCATGGGCTGAATCTCTCAGAGTGTTGGTTATACTTACTCCCCACCTTCTGTCTCAGGAACAAATCCAAAAAAACATTCACAGAATCACACAACAGCTTGGGTTGGAAGGGACTTTGAATGATGACCTGGCCAAGCCCATCATGGAAAAGGAAGCCTAGATGAGATTATCTAGCACCCTGTCCAATAGCATCTTGAAAAACTCCAGTGATGGGGATTCTACCATGTCCCTGGGGAGGCTGGTCAAATACCACCTGAATATAATATTCTCAGATTTCTGTGACTCTCATTTGCACACTAGTTCTTTCAAAGAACTTGGGTGTTGCTCTGTATGCATTTTCAAGTACTGGATACACTCAATACCACAGCTAGACTTGCTTCTATGATCTCTGGAATCAAAGCCAAGAAAGCAGGGAAATCCTCTCTGTGCATGGCATCTTGATGGTTTGTACACAGTCATTTGCATGATGACTTCTGCCTTCCATACATCAGCATTTGAAGAGATCTAAAAGGTGCTATTTTCTTTGGATGGTGTGCTACTCCTGTATTTCAAATACTAAGCTTCTATTTTATGCCCAAGTACCACACTTAACTATAGCAGCTCCCATACAAAGCTTCCTTTCAGGAGGCTCAGGTCAGTGCTTTACCTGAGACTTTTCTTATCACTTCAAAAGATAAAGGTGGATCTTGGAAACCATCTTTTGCAACTATGTGAGAGATGTGCAGAACTGTCAAAAAGACTGTTGAAGAGACACAGCACGTTCTCACAGCTTATGGCAACTTGGTGGTGAGACTGTAGTGTTTCATAGCATCATTCAGAACTACCATATTGTTGAAGACAAAGCAGTTTAGTTTTCATCCTCAGGAGGATCTCCATCAGACCTGAATGACTCGCTATCTTGAACTAAGGCTGAGATCTAGGCTTTCAATCTCTCATTAAGTTCTTTCCAGTAAACAAGATCTGGAGAGTGCTTGTGGGGAAAAATATTAGGATAGCAGAGATCAGGTGCAGCTGGGCTTGTGCAGTGTGCTGCAGACAGCAAACAGAAGCACGAAGGATCCAGCAGAGTTCTGGATGAATTTCAATGAGAAAAGTCTAGTTCTAAAACAAGGAACACATCCCTGGTTCCAGCTAAACTTCCTGAGCTGAGGTGATAACCTGCAATAGCAATCATTCCTTCTTTCTGTCATGCAGTTTTTCAACAGATATCCTCTAAACTTGTGGTCTTCTAAAAGCTCAGTTAGTGCAAGACAGCATTACATATTGAGCCTGGCAACATTAGGAGTTCCCGGCTCCATGATACCTGTTTGAAGCTAACCACTGCCCGTTTCTTTTACAGAAAATCTGAAGGTTAGAGTCTAGTGAAACCTCCCCTGTGCTACTTTATTCCTAAATATCAAAAGAGAATCACAATTCTGACTAAACCTTTGAGGCTGACTCCAGTCTTTATTCGATTAAAGAAAACTTCATCTTGTTACAAGTTTTTTTAAAAGGAAAAAAAATAGTTAAGAACTCACAAATTCCAAGACCACAGCAACTGAGATACATAAACAATTCACTTCCTTTGACATTGGAAAAGATCACTAAAAAAAGGTAGCAATTCCTTTCACATACTGGTAAGGAGGAATTCTGCTGCAACTGACTGGGCTGGCCTGGAAGACTTAAGGGGACACAGCAAGGGTCAAAAAAGTCTCTCAAATTGCAGGGGAACTTTCCTGGGCTCTCAATATCATAAGGAAGACGGCAATGTTCACAACTGCTAAAAGAACTCCAAATCAGAAAAAGTAAGTAAGTATTGGGTAAGCATATATCTTCTAGAAATCATCCTACCAACATCAGTGTCATATTTACACAGCTGGGATGTGTTCATGTTTTGTAAGTAGCATGAGATTTGGAGACAGTCCAGAACCTCTCAACTTCTAAAGCTTCCTGTATAAAAAATTTTTGCCATTCCACTGAGTCTGAGAAACATGAAGAACTTAAAATGTAATGTTAAAAAAACCAACCACTTCTTTAGAGATCACTAGTTCATTTATGATGCCCTGTCTAAACTGGAGCTCACTAACACTTGAAGAGAAATGGGCGTGCACTTCTCACATTTATGAACCACATTTCAGTATTTCGTTTTTTTAACAACAGTGAAAAAGAAAAGACCAAAGCACTTCAGTTCACCATTTCTGGGATTTACATTATGAACTACTTTGACTTCTTTTTTTTTTTAAGTCTCTGATGAACATCAGAATCCCTTAAGACCTACAGACTATTGGCTCAAAACCAAGAGCACATGACAACGAGCATCTGAGGGAGCTGGGGTTGTTCAGTCTAAAGGAGAGGAGACTAAGGGGAGACCTTGTCACTCTGTACAACTACTGGAAGGGGAGTTGAAGTGAGGAGGGGCCCAGCTTCTTCTTCATGGCAAATGACAGGACTAGAGGAAATGGTTACAAGCTGCACCAGGGAAGGTTTAGGCTGGATGTTAGGAAATATTTCTTCACTGAAAGGGTTCTCAAACACTGGAATCGTCTGCCCAGGGCAGTGGTGGAGTCACTGTCCCTGGGGGGGTTCAAGCAGCATGTAGACCTGGAGCTTAGGGACATGGTTTAGTGTTGACCCTTCAGTACTGAGTCAAAGATTAGATTGGATGATCTCAGATATCTCTTCCAACCAGATATATTCTGTGATTCTGTATTTTTTTAAGCACTAAAGTAAAATCAAGTACTACTTTTGACTTTTCCCAATTAAAGTAAATGCTGTCCCCTAAAATCTAGACAAGTAAATCAGTGTGGAGGTAAATTATCTGCTGGCCTTTTGAATAACAATTACAATTCAGCAAAACTAAACAAAATACTGAACTTCAATAAACAGCTGTAGCTGTTCAATGAAGTTAAAATATTGTTGCAGGAAACAAACAAAATCCCTTAACCAGAGACAGTACTTCTAGACAGCTGAAGAGACATTAACTTAATGATGCAAATGCAGATTAAGTAGATGGCAGAAATTATACCAAGCACTGACTAAATAATACAGGGGACAAAAAAATATTACAGCAAATAAGCTTAAAAGGATCATCCTTGCCAACATCCCTGCCCTTCCCTTTCACAAATCAGGCAAATCACAACACACATTCATACATGGTTCTTCTAGAATGTGTTGTTTTTGACAGGAAGAATACATTGTGTAAATTACAGCACACTGTTTGTGTGGAAAGATTTTAAAAGCGCAAACTACAAAAGGCAGCTGTGTTTCAAAATATATTTTAATACTATACAGTATTGCATCCCATTAAAAATAACCTATTCTCATGCAGGCTGATTGGAAAATGGTGGGTTTGGATGCAAATGTTAAAACCTGGACAATTAAAATGCATGACATGTATTGACAAGTAGTTAAGAAATTTTAATCAATGTATCACATACCACTGCTGCCTTACTGTGACCTCATTTTAATGGCCACTAGAGGATGCTATGAGAACAATTACACACGGGGCGGGGGGGAAGGACTGTATCTTGCCTATAAAAAAATTTAATTTAAAGAAAAATGTAATTTTATGAACTGTTCCAAGGTCACTAAGGTTGAAACTACAAGTTGTCTCATAAGCTTTTCAGACCTTTGGCAAAACATCCCACGAACCTCAGAAATTTATAAACACACATGCTTTCAAAAATAACAAAAAGTAAGTTTATGTCCTCCTTCCATGTGCCAGAACAGTTTATTTTAGATAAAGTTACACCATTTAAAGCACCCTTGCATTTAAAACTAGGAGATAAGGAACAGCTTTCCAATCAAGTGAGGTGTTTGATGTATATTCCATTGGGAATTGCAATTCATAAAAAAATAACCTTAAAATTGCAGTTTTACAGAAGACAAATTATTCAGTTGCATACTTACTTCATCCATTTTCATGCAAGTGCCAAAATCTGCCAGCTTCAGATGCCCATATTTATCTAAAAGCATATTGTCAGGCTTCACATCTCTGTGTATCAAGCCCATGGAGTGAATTGCATCAAGAGCAAGAACAACTTCAGCTGTATAGAACTTGGCCCATTTCTCAGGCACATCGTAATTGCTCATAAGGTTTACAAGATCTCCACCTGGCATGTATTCCATTACCATGTACAAGTATTTGTCATCTTGAAAGGCACAAAATAGCTGCAATATTAAAAGGAAAGGAAAAGAAAGAAGCACTGTTACTTTTCAGAGACAGTGAGGAAAAAGAACAGAGCATTTTATCCTGAAGTTTCATAAAATCTGAGCATGTTTTCAAGACTGATCTAAAGTAACTTTCATTTTTACAGTCAGATAATCTACATTTTCTACTGATTAAGACAGCACCTTGACATTCACTGAACTTCAAAACGTCATCATTTTCATTTTTAAGATTTTCTGATTATGTTAGTAGCCTGAGTTTCTATATATCCATGTTTCTTGCCATTAAAAGTGTCACTGAGTCAAAATGAAAAGTACTGAATCTGAGAAAACATTTGAAACAGTTCAGTAGAATCTTAGATGGTTTCTAAATTTCATATATTATTGATCTGATTTTCTGTGTACACATTTACAAAAACACTTGTCTCTACTAATTTTGTCCTAAATCAACACAAGAAATCAAAAAACAGAACAAAATGTTCCCAAAGATAAGTATACTACAATACAAAGAAATTATGCTTAACAATAAAATAAGGGTCTGGTACAGATTGCAGTTTCCTACTGGCATGACAGTACCTAAGAGTACTGAATTTCTAGAGATTTCACCCAGTGAGGACCAGGCCTGAAAACAGCTCAAACCAGCAAAAAGTACTACTATCTAATGTTCAATGACTAGTGTGAAAGTCTCCATACCTTATTTCTCAGAGATGGCTCCTTTACATTAAAAACTAAAATAATTCACATCTTTAAGTTACCCACACAAAATTCAGAGGCAATTGAAAAAGAGGATGTGTGCAAAGGAGGAAATCAGGAACAGGGAGTTCATGAAGTATGAGTAACTATGGAAGGCAGGAACATTGTAAAGGAAATCTTAGATAAAAATTTATGGTATTGTAGTAACTGAAGACCTATGCTATAAATATGTATTTTAATACACATATTGAACTGTACTTGTTTTCACAAATGGCTAGTATATGGGATATATAATATGGTCACGCACTTGGTCATTAAAATCTAAATTAAAATCCAAATAGTCTGTATTCTCACATGTAAAGATATATTAATATAACACTATAATGAATAACACTACACTATGCCTTTATACACTCCTTTCATTATTGCTCTCAAGGGATTTAATTAAAAAAAAAAAATTAAAAATAATCCAAATTAGCTAGGCTTTTGATTTCATTTGTTTTTCCACACAAAAAAAAGAAGACACAGAGAAGTGGTGTGATCTGTCCCAGTTTCCAGCACAGAACAGGACCTACATTTTTTTAAAACCAGTTTGATGTCCTCTCCCTCTGGACCACATTACCTAAATATATCACACTAACACACTTCATCATGGAAGGCACATTTGCAACTACACTTTGTATCACTTGCTATTTACAAACACACATTTATATCACGCTTACTACACTTTTACTTTGAAAACTGAGTCATACATTTCCTATTACTTTTGACTGCATGTAAAAACATGACAATTCCAGACAACTACTGTCATTAGAACAAAAAGAACTAAACAAAAATTCATCTGTCTGGGTAAGTATTTCTGATGAACATAGGCAAAAACATAGAGTATATTCAGAAAAGCAAAACATCTAAATAAAAAACCCTTCTACGGCATTACTTGCATACATGAGGTAAAGTGTTATGAAGAATATATGGGAAGTTTAAGGTTATTAAATATACAGAAGTATGACAACATATGTGAAAGCATTTAAATGCATTAATTATTTAACAAAATTAAGTACTAACAATTTTTCCAAGCATATGCTTTCATTGCTCATTTTATTAATTGGTGCAATTACAACAAATTGCAATATTTAGTACTAATTCTTCCCAAAGGCATAATTCATATTACAGACATGATGATGGTACATGTCAGGAGACAGTTGCAAGCAATGGTGTTCAAGAGTACCTGAAGAAGTCAACTCTCCATTAATTGGAGCTGAGATGCAGTAATTGACCACAAGCAAACCACTGCTATAACCTCCTGTCTTACAGGAGACCAGGAGTGTAAACTCATCCTTCCACCAAGTCACAGCTGAAAAGACAGTATCTACTTAAATAACTCTTAATACTAATTGCCTGTCATCAACTGAATGTATCATGAGGAAAGACTGGATACAATGTTGACATTTGTTTCTATGTTTTCCAAATAGAATTTTTCTTAGTTTGAAAACTCACCTCCCTATTATTGCAAATAATTATATGGATATTAAAAAAAATTATTTAATTCTGTTCTATGATGCATTTGCAGTGAATAACATGTGTATTACTTTCTAACACAGTCAAATACACAACCTGATGATCTCTTGGGGTCCCTTCCAACCTCTAATATACTGTGATACTGTGAAACTCAGTGAAACTGCTGTAAATATCTTTTAAAAGTATAGCCTGAACCTAAACCATTATTTGAGTTCAGATGTAAACTCAAAACCAGCTGAAGACTGAGAAAGATTTATGGCTTTATTATTTTATAGTTCTTTCTTACCTGGACCACCCACGGACTGTTGGCAAAGGCCATGATATCTCTTTCTTCCCAGAAAAAGGCTGAATCTGATCTCTTGATCATTTCAAATTTACTGAGTAGCTTCATTGCATAAACCTTCTGTGTCATTTTATGGCGAACCTGTTGGATGAGAAATAAGAAAAACAGCTTTTTAAAATGCATTGTAAAAAAAGTAGTGTCAACATAGTATTTCTCCTGTGTACAAACTGCTTTCTGAGATGTGATGCCTCCAGGTCTTCATGTATCCCATTTTCTACATAGTAAGAATCTGAGAACTTCCAAATCTGGAAAGAAAAAGCTAACAGCTCCTCCAAAAAAAATACAGCAAGGGTGGAATAAGAAGGATGTCAAAAATGAAGATATGCAGAGCCTAGCCAACTCCTGCAGCTGCCTCTGGAACCCAAGAAGATGAGCTGCACAGCCATGAGAAGGACATGCCCCAGGGCTGCAGGAGCTCATCTGTTCTATTGAAGAGTCACTTATACAAGCATATGCTCTTCCTCACCATGGCTATGAGCATGTAAGTGGGAGCCGACTGCAGCATTCTGCTTGCTTACATTGAAACTGTTAAAAAACCCGACCAAACTAAAAGCCCAACCCATCTTTCTCCAAAGAACTGGACTGCTCTTCACATTTTCTCAATTAACATCCTACTTCAAATCACCCAGTACACTTTAAAAAAAATATTTAAAAAATCCTCCCTTCAAAAGTTCCATTGTGTTATGAGAAATGAAATGCAACTCTGCTTATACTCTCTTACTCTGAGCACCAGGCGTCCATTGCAGAAATTCTGCAAGCAGTCCACTTTGGCCTCTTACAATTATTATTTTTCAGGAAAAAAAAAGGATCATTGGTATTTATTAAGTACTTTTAAAATTTACTTCTAAATAGTGTAAAATCAATAATGTAAATCTTGTTGGAAAATGGAAATTAAAATGGACATGAAACACCTTCAAGAAATACAGGTGAGAAGCAGTCAGCTGTAGGATGTCTGAGTCAGCAGAAAAAAACCCTCCATCTTATGTTTCTCCATATTTTCTGCACATTAAAATTAAAAAACAAACAAACAAAGCACTGGACTAATTACTGAAATCAGAGCCAAATGGTTCTGGTGCATTTGAAGTCTTCATATTCAGTAAACCAAACCAGATTCCCCAACCTCTTAATTTTACAAAATGTCTGAGTTTAATTATGTTACTTGGGAGTATGTTTAACAGGCTCTTTTCCTGAACAGCTGTACATGTTTGAGGTCCCTTACATCTGCAGTGCAAAGCTTCAGAAATGCACCTATTTGGTCTACAAATCTGGGAGCATCAGCCTCCTGCTCCTGAGGAGCTGTAAACATTAATGTTGCTCAAGCCAACAGGAATGATCTCTAGAAATAGGAGAAGCATCAGGTGGTGATGGCACGGTAATCTTGGAAAGAGTGAAAACATGGAGAGCAACAACATTATTTTAGAACTTACTGTTCTTGAAACTGGGCTTTTTGTTCTCAAGATACAGGGAAGAAAGTTTTAGGACTAGTATATTGCATAGTTTGTCAATAACCAAGCATTTTCTGTATAGCTATACCAAAAACTCTCCAACATAACAGCAACATACCATTTACATGCACTGACAACTCTATAAGCATGTATGTTTTAAGGCATTAACAATTCACTAGCTAGTGAATGTGTCCTAAAAATTATTTTGAAAACTATCTCCTCCCCATGTACTAGTCCCACGTGGGATTATTTACAAATACTTGGTGGTACAACACAAACTAATCTCTAAACTAGAACTTTTATAACCCTGCTTAAAACCAAAAGAAACACAAAGAACAGTAATCTCAGAAAGATATGAATTGAAGATGCATTTCTGTGGAAGTTCACTAAAGCTTTGCAATATATTCAGCAGTTTACAGTTCCTAAAGCCACTGTGTACTCTTGCCTGAGTGTCAGTATTACTAGCTGCCTTCATTTACAAGAAAAATCATCTCCAACTACTTGGGAAAGGTAATTCTCAAAAAGTCAGCACAGCCTAAGGCAAACACATGCACAGGTGAAGCAAAGTAAACAGAAAACAGTCTCTGCACCTCTCCAAGGTAGTGACAATCTGTTATTAGTTGGCTCAATTATTTCTTGATAAAATTTCAAGGTAGGTTCACCTTCTGTATGAAAATCAAAGAGCAAAAGCAACAACTAGCATATTGACATGCCCAGCAACACAGTGTGTCTTGGCCTGCCTACAGGCAAGTAGACCTACCAGTGATACTGTCTTTTTATCCTCAACTACCATGGGCCGTGGAGCTAGCCACTGTACAGAGTTATATTTGTACATACATATATTGGCTCATATAGCAGATTATTCATGTATTAAACTGTCATGATGTTTCAATTTCTTCCAACCGTTTAAATGAACTGCCAAATTTAAACTGCAGCCCACCACAGTAACTCTCAAAATAGGTAGGAAAATCCCTTCATGCCATCAGCACTGACATGGCCTTGTTTAACTTATGAAAATGCATTCAGAAGTAAGAATTCCCCTCTACTCAGCTTCATTAGTCTAAGGCTTTCAAGAAATAGACAAAATGCATCCATAATTTCTACAGCTTTCACATCAGAAGACAATCTGCAAGCAATGAAAATATCATCTCCATTTGAAGTTACTGGATTGAGTGCATAGTATTGATAAAGACATCCTCTCTTTCAGGAGAAAAAAAAATATGAAGATCCCAGAGTGGAGTTGTTCAGTGAACTCTAAGGCTTGAAATAATCACAAGTATCCTCAAATACTTGAGAGTATATGAAATTACTGCAGATAGGGTACCAAAGTTGATGTCCTGTGACCTGCTCTAGATGATCCTGCTCTGGCACGGGGTTGGACTAGATGATCTTTTGAAATCCCTTTCACCCCTAACATTCTGTGATTCTGTAACAGACTGGGACTCCTTTATTAGCATTATAGGGTGTTATTTTTGCATTACATCACTTGCATATGGATATAAGAGGTACTACAGAAGGGTTTATCAGCAGCATCTGAGGAATTAAACATAACAAACAAAACATTTATTGTAAAAAAATTAAACCAGTGCCTGTTTGCCTAGGCCATGACAACAGCTGGTTTGCAAAGCTAAAGAATCACATATTACAGCCTGGTACTCAGACCATCCTTTACAAGGAAAACTTAGCCTGGCTTTAGTTTTCTATTCCAGGTACATGACTGAGTCAGTCTGCTGTATCACTTCAATGTTACAGACCTGGGAGAAGAAACTGAGGATATGTTTCAGTTTCAAATCAAGAGGATTTGTCCTCAAGTGAAAACAGACAAGTACTTGGTGAGTGCTTTCAGAAATTACTGTTTCTGCATCAATCACAAGTAACATATTATGTATGATAATTCAATTTTTCTGTCTGTCCTAGACACCAGCCATTTTCATTCACAGAACTGCATAAGAGAAGCAGTGATCAGGCAGCTGGCAATTATTTTCTTAGCTTTCCCCATCACTACAGACTCAGCAAAGCCAGAGACCATAGCTTTAGAGTAGAATTTAATGCTTCTGAAGCTATAAAGAAATTGTTTTTCCACCACAGTCAGATACTTGGACCTGAGTCATCTGATGTCTCTTCACAGGACTGATTTAATTTTTGGGGGGGAGGAAGGAAAGAAGAAAAGCTTTTAAGAAGAAATCTAGCTGTAAGACACAGTGGCAGAGAATGTGTTTCCCTTTCTTCTACAATCTGGGAAGCTGCTCTCCACACTCCTTTTTTTCCACAAGAAATTATTATACTGGAGCAGATGACAAAATTAATTTAAGGAGGTCAGAGCTGACTATTTCATATTGTATATTAACATTGTCATTTTTTGCTTGCTATACTTAGCAATTACAAATATTCAGCAAATGTTTGTGCTACAAATATATATGCACAATAGCACACACTGATAGTATGACATTCATGAATTTAACCCATGGACTCAATCATGTTTTATTTATGGTTCTTTCTGCATTTAGTACCCACTGAAGCAAATTTCTATTTTGATCACAAAATGTGTTGCAAAATATTTTGATTACTGCAGATCCATCATTTCCAACTGTGGTGTTAACATTCTGAATGGAGTGTAGAAATAGATACAGCTTAGCTCAGTAGTTTAAACTTGTATCATACCTTGTGAGGCAAGAAATCTAGGTATGTATGCCCTCATCACCAGCTAATATTAGTTCAGGTCTACAGCTGTATTTATTAATCCACTGCTTTTCAGCTACAACACAGAATAATTATGTTTTCTACTTGTATTTTTATGCCCTATAAAGTGTCTTCTTTTAAATTGACAAGTATGGAAGAGGTCTGTACAAGTTCCATTCCACTTTTATTTTGAAGCTTGAAGGGCTTATTTAACAAATAAAACCCCCCAACATAACAATAACACAACAAAAAACCCCAAACCTCATCATTACGTGATCAAGTTACTTTGCATTTTGCTATTACATTATAACGAGGCAAATGAGTACTTTGTCTTCACACCTCTCAAACTACCTAACTACAGTAAGCACACTGTGAAAAATCATCTCTGCTTTAGAATTTAAGTTGTGCATGACACAGTCAATGAAGAAGAAAGGCTTCCATTCAAAGCCAGAGTAAATTAATAAATTGTATCATAAATAAGATGTTATAAAGAAAGTGAAAACTGTTTTGAAAAAGTCTTCACTGACTTCTCATGCAAGTGCATGAAAAAGGAATATCTCTATGGGCTACAGTGAAAGCAAGCAGACACATACAGTGAAAGAAGTGCCTAATACAAGACCTTAAACTATTTGATATGATTGTCAGTGGAAACAGAATAGACTGCTTTCTTACAAAGCTCCCTGCAGCAGCCCCATCTCAAGTAAGAATGGTTCTGTTGAAGGTTTTGTGTTTGTTTTTAACCTCTTGCCAGCAAGGACCAGATCATCCTTCGGGTCCCTCCCAACCTGGCATTCTGTGAATCTGTGATATCTTAATTCTTTAAAGTCTTATTCAAAAGTGGAGATCTATGAAAATGCTCTTCTTCGTACTTCATAATTTCTTCTGGAAATTAAAATGAAGTGCAAATGACCCAAAAAGAAATAGGAGAGAGAAAGCTATGTTGTCATATTGTGACACTTAAATGAAATTGCCTTAAAAAACAACATAAATGGATAAAAATTGTTGATTAAATGTCGTTAACTGCCACATGAATTACATGTAAGTTTGCAAATCGCCTGAGTCATGCAATACAGTGTCAGGATTTTCCACCCCAGTTCAAATCAACTTCACCAATACTGATACAGAAAATGACTTTATAAATTATTAATAAATTGATTGGCATTATACACCAAGTACGTCCTATAAGCACTTCAGCAGTAACCTCTTGTCACAGTCCTCACCAAAATTCCAAAACACCTTTGCATTTTCCAAAATTGCTTTACATTACCAGACAATGTGATTTTCCCAGTTTCCTAGTGCAAAACCATCACTGAACAGCAAAATGTCAGTTCTATGTCAAAAGGCATAAGCAAAAGAATAATTTTTGTTACCTTGTGGTAACAAGGTAATAAGCCTCAATTGCTGTAAACTAGTTGTTCCTGTTTGCATTGACTTGCTTCACATCCCTCCTAAAAAAAGCTCACACAGAAAATAATCTTGGATCAACTGGTGCACAGTTGCCTGTCAGCTCATAGTGTCTGCATTCTCAGATTCTATTTGGTGTTCACATCCACAGCTTATTTCAAAATTGATCTGAAACAATCATCTCGTACATATGTTCACATTTTTGTGCTACTTATCACACAGTATGACTTGGAAAAAAACGAAATGAAAAGCAGACTGTGCATGATATACTAAGCTAGTTTTTGCATTTTGATTGCTTGGGGATTTTTAAAATTGAATTTCTCTGCAATATAAATTTAAAAGCAACCTCACTCTTAAATGAGATATTACATATATAATACAATATTAAGTGGACTATGTTAAGCAAATTTTACATGAATCGCATCAACTAAACACAATGCAAGCAGCACAATTTTAAGGGCAAACCAGGTTTTTTTTTGGTTACACTATTAGATGCTCTTTCATAGGAAGGTTTCAGACTATTACACAGTGGTGGTCATAGCCAAAAAAAATAATTAAAATTGCCATGAACTGCCTTGTCCATTTTGATTGAAGGATAGCAAACTGTTTCCCAAGTCAGTCCCTTCTGACCCATCACGTTGTAAACTTGGAAGCATTGTTTACTATGCACAGAAATTATCTCATCATACAATGAAAATAATGCTTTGTAAGAATGCATTTTTAGATACAAGGGATGCCAGACTGGGGAAGGTTTTGGCTACAGCCATAACTCTGTCTAATCATTAAACCATTACATTCTTACCAGTTGCACTTCTCCGAAAGCCCCTCTTCCAATCACCTTAACAACATCATAGTCTTCAGCTTTCATTTGTAAAGCTCGGATTTTTTCCACAATCTTCTCATCTAAAGCAAATAAAACATAAGTTGTGATCATGCATGTATTAACAGAATACAAACATCTCAAAATTAGGTATTTTTATTTAAATATTTAGATACTTCTTGGCAATTCTTGAGATCTGCAGCCACTGTTAATATCCCCTTTTGTTACAGTTTGGAAATCATTAACCACCTACCTCTAGATGTAACAACTGTAACGTTTGGATTCTGCTGACTCTCGTTTCACACCTCTAATAATCATTCACATGCTTACAGGAATACTCTGGTAAGAAGAAGAAGGAATGCCTATCTTGAATTTTCAAACAATTATTCATTTCTGCCCCTTGTGCTGCCAGGATCCACTGGCAATGCAGGAGTGTGAAGTACTTGGTACACACAAAAGCACTGCTCCTACACACCTGGAAGGTTCAACAGCAAATGGTGAGGAATACAAGTAGTAACCTTTATGTACAACTTTAGACTACGCAAGAATATGACTTCAAACTGACTTGTTCATTCCACAGAAAATAATAAATTGAGTTTATGTGAGTATGTGACTGCTGGCCACCTGTTGGCCGTCTGGAAGTGTTTCTTAGTATTCACTGGATGTGTAGTTCTACACTTCATAAACTTAGGGCTACAATGCTCTGTTCAAGTATCCTCCGGTGCAACATTCTGCAGATGAAATCTTTCAGTATTTTTCTTGTTGGGAGTTTTCTTGTGGAAATCTGTAAGTGAAACCAGTGAAAGTCTGACCTCTGATGAATTCTAAAATTATATAAGGTAAATGTTTTGTACATGTAGCATGCTAGTGAATGTAATCCTGGCTGAATGACCTTTAAAAATCTATTCTTATTACAAGGACAAAACATAATGGGAGCAATGAATGGAATCCATAATACTGGAGGTCATCTTTCTTATGTGTGACAAGCTTTGACATTGTTCACACATGCTTACAGAGGAACAAGCAAAACAGGTTGACTGGAGCAAGACTTCTATCAGGGAAGAGCATGAAACTGTACAAAAAGCTGTAGATACTTATTATCAGAGAGGAGAAGAGGTATACAACAAGAGATCCACATTTAGGGTGAAAGATCACGGAGTTTGATCCCAAGAAAGGCATTAAAGGAGATCTCAGATCTGAATACTGGGGGGAAATCAGAGATACAGTTAATTCAGTATGACATTAAAGATCACATTATCACTGGGGAGTTAATGATAATGAACATCTAGTAAATAGCTTAACCATTCCTATGTACTCATGAAGAGCAACCTGGCAGGCTGTAAGTAATCCAGGAGATGTCTGGCTATCAAGAATGTTTCTTTTGACCCACGTGAGTAACAAGCCCATTCAGGGAGGCACTGATGTGTTACTCATGAACAAGAAAAAAAATGGTGAGGGATGACAAAGTCTGTTGTAGCCCTGGCTGAAGCAACTGTGAGAAGGTGGAATTAAAGACCCTTAGAGAACTGAGGAAGAAAAATAGCAGACCTTGGACCTGAGGAGAACAGACTGTGTGGCTTGTTCAGGGAACTCACTGGTAGGATCCCGTGGGAAGATGCTGTGGAGGGTAGAGAAAAGTGGGTTGACTTTCGAAGACATGTTCATAGAGCAAGAACGATCTGTTCTAGAAATCAAGCAGGCATGGCAGACAGCCAGTTTGGCTGTCTTGGCAACCTCTGCCTCAATGCAAGCACAAAAACCAAAGGTTTGGAGCATGGAATCAGGAATCTCTCAAGAATGCAAGGATGGAATTGGGGAAGCCAAGCTTAGCTGGAATTAAAACTAGACAAGTTTATGTAGGGAATCAAGAGCTTTTATAAATACACTGTCAACGGAAGAAAGCACAAGGCAAATATAGGCCCACTGCTCTCAGTGGCACAGGGGATGTAGATGTGGACATAGAGATCAAGGTACTCACTGGCATTTTTGCCTCACTTCACTGACAAGCTCTGCTCACAGGCCTCCTAGCTTCCCAAAGCTCATAAAAGACTGTGGGGCAGCAAAATACTGCAGTAGAGGAAGTAAAGAGTTAAGAACCAATAAAGCAAATGACATACACCACACCATGAGACAATACAGGATGCATCTCAAGTGTGCTGAAGGAACCAATCAACACCACTACCAGGCTGTTCTCTATCACCTTTTAAAGGTCAATGCAACTTGGGGAGGCTCCTGACAACTAGTAAAGGGCAAATGTCAGACTGTCCTTGCTCTAGAAGGGCAGCAATAAGGACTCAGAAAGCTACAGGCTGGAACAGCAGCCTCAACACAGTGCCCACAATGATCATGGAGTAAATCCTTCTGGAATCTACTTTCAAGTAATTGATGGACAAGCAAGGATGGGAACAGACTGGATCTAAAAAGGACAAACTATATTTAATCTTATTGCCTTCTGTGCCGAGATATCTGTCAAGAATCCTTGACTGTAACATTACTTTCAACACAGCATCTCAAAGTATCTTTGTAGCTCAACCCAGCACAGAGAAACGACAAGGTGGATGGAAAACTGGCTGGTGAGTGGTTCAAAGTTGATACACTAGAGAGCAGGGCTGCTCCTAAGAGGGTCCAAGACAGGATGGGTAAATGAACTGACAGGAACTTCACAAAGCTCAGCAAAGACAAATGTCGAGTCCTGTAGCTGGGCGAGAATGACATCACATGCACAGCTACAAGGCACCTTGAGGAAGAGGATCTAATAGCCCTCGTGAACAAGATGAACGAATAGGAATGAGAGGCATAGTCTTTGCACTGACTGCATACAAGACTGCTTTGCTAAATGCATAGTGAGTAGGCTGAAGGCAGTAATTTTTCCCCTCATTTGTCACTTGTGAGAAGACATCTAGAATGCTATGTTTAGTGTTGAACTCTTCAATGGAAGGGTAATATGTAAACATTCCCTAGCTTAATGGAAAACTATCAGCATGCTTAGAATGATACTCAAAGAGAAGCTGAGAGAACTGAAATTTTCAGCTTAGGCAAGTCTAAGTAGTTGGCCTTCAGAGATGCAAGTTGAAAGAACAAGAGGCAGCACACACAAGTTGGAAGATTAAAAATCCTACTTTGTGGGGAAAGAATCCTGAGAATTGGGGAATTATGTAGATCTGCAAAGCCTCCATCTTTGGAAATTTTCAAAATTCAGCTGAACAAGGACCTGAGTAACTTGATGCAACATTAAAACTGGTTTGGCTTTGAGCAGAGAGTTGGACCTGTTGACTGCCAGAGGTCTTTCCTAATCTGTGAAAAACACACACAAAAACGCAACTAAAATTTCTTCTTCTAAGGAAAAGATTAAATGGGAATGGGAAAGCGAGAGATTTAAAGACAGAAGGTCAATAATGATGGAAAAGAGTCTACTAGTAAAGTTGTATGAACAGAGGCAACTAGTAACTCGAGTAGACAAATGTGCTAAATTCAGTGTACCAGTAAGTGTGAAGTAACCCAGAGCATGGACAAGAAAAGGAGCTAAGAGAATTCTGAGGCTGTGTTCTATAGTGAATCATGACATCTTAGAGAAGAAACATATGACAGCAATAGTGCTTCACCCACACCAAGTTTATTATTTCACTCATGAGAACTAATTTTGCAGTTTGAGAAGGGAAGACTGTGCTTGGAAGTTTATTTAATTGCAGAACACAAGCTTTGGCACAAGACAAAGAGAACAAATGCAAATACACTGGAAGCAGCAATAGAGAGGGAATATCAGCAAATTTCAAGTCAAAGAGGATGTACAATTACATATTTGAACACAATGTTACATCTCACAAGGGAGGGGAATCACATGTATTTATTTTCAAGTGTTTCTGAGAGGTTTCAAATCTTGCTCAGAAACTCAGAGGAAACTCCCTTCTGTCTTCAAAATGTAACACAGAAATTATGAACAATGTTAATACAACTCAAGTGAAAGTCTTTAAGCATTAAACACTACAGTTAAGAAATGAAAAAAAACTAATAATATATGAAGTAAGCAAATGAGATGCCAAATGAGGAATTACCAATTTTATCATTCCTGTGAAATGCTGAGGATGGAGAAATCCTACTTGCTTCACTAAACGATTAATAGAACAGAATTAGCATATAATAGAATTAGGAGTAGGATTATTCCAGGTGTAAGGGACCCACAACAATCATCTAGTCCAACTGCGTGACCACATCAGGATTGACCAAAGTTAGAGCATGTCTTTAAGAGCACTGCTCAAATGCTTCTTAAACATCAACAGGCTTGGGCCTTAACCACCTCTCTAGGAGGCCTTTTTCAGTGTTTGACCACCCTCTTGTTAATGAAATGCTTCCTAATGTCCAGTCTAAACCTACTATTCAACACAGACGTGAACAATTTTCCCATTTCCTGTTAATGGATACCAGGGAGAAGATATCAGCTGTAAAGGGTGCCCTTCCTAACTCCTTTAACTAAGATACAATAATCTTAGTTTAAAATAATAATCATAATCTAGGGATAAAGGAGTTGTAGGGGTATCCGACAGATGGATTGTCTCTTTTGTCATTGAATTTAACAGATATGGAATAGATAATCAGAGCAGGGAACTAATCTGAAACAAAAAGCAAGCCTCAAGAAGGCAAGCTCAAAGAAACCCTGAAGCAATGTCATAATTGCAACATAGTGGATCATATGATTTAGTTCACATATCACGTAACATGATCTAATTCAGGGTGCAAGAGATTTTTCTTTATAGGGCAGGCCTGAATTTTCAGAAGGTTTCACATAGATGAGTTTGTACATTTGCAGTATCTGTTATGCCCATACCACAGAATGCATCTCATGAATTTGCAACAGCATGAAGTCCAGCAGATAAAAAATGTTAGGTTCAAAAGGAGACATTATACAGACCCCCTCATACCCAGAATATAATAGAATCTTTTAAAAATATTGTGACATATGATTAATAAAGTTCTATAATATGAGAGTGTTGTCACCTATGACTCAGGTTTCTTCTCTAATATAGGAAGGTTTAGGAATGCTTGATAGCAAGTGTTTAAAGACAGGTTTTGATTTACTATTTCAAAATTGCACTATAACCTTTAAATAAATGAAGCTTTGCTTTCTGAAAGGGCAAAGTGTTTGGATCTGTCACTGACAGCTGGCAGTAAGAATGTCCCTGAAGGTTACAAGTGAAAAAGGAAACAAATACTTGACTAGAAGAGTACAGGGGGGTGGGGAAGAGGCAAAAAAAAAATAAATCCAGCTTTTCTACTCTTCAAAATGAAAAAAAAATTAATAAAATAATATCCAGATTATTTTCTTGAAAGTTAAAAAGAATGTGTATTGGGCAGTTCTGGGGTGTGTATATGTGAGGAATAAAAATGCAAGGGATTGCAATTTTATCCCCACAGACCAGACACAGTCAGTCAATGACTGCTGTTATGGAGTACATTAAGTCAAATGTTGCTGCCCTAGGCAAAAGTCTAGCCAGAAGTTAAACTGAAGTACAGCCAGGAAGTGCTGCAATCGCACACCCACCCAAAACCAAACAAACAAAAAAATAATAGCTGGTTAAAGGTGTGTGAGGAACAACAAGGTGCTGGAGATCCTGCAGAAGCAGCAGAAACTAGAAGGACAGCTTCAGATTGGCTAGTGTTTCAGAGTTAAAACAGAAAGACCCAAGAAGTATTTTTGTCTTTTATAAGGCAAAAGATGCAGATTTAGAGAAAAGCAGCAGTCATCTGCCTAGCAGAGGACACATCCCCAACTTAATGAAAGGAACCCTGATGGCAGAAGCGAGCTGTTTTATATCTACCAAGTATTCAAATGGAAAAGTGGTTAATAACACTAACATAAAACTTGTTTATACATCTAAGACATTCTATCTTAAACAGTGTGACTCTAATTCATGTTCTGCTTGGGAACAGTTGCTCATTTGATACTTCTCCTATTGCTACTCTTACAACAACAATATCATTAAGGATGGAACTGGATGCCAACCTGCTGACACCACTGCAAAGACCTGGCAAGGAGTGGTCTTAAAGAAGTGACGAGAAAAACAGAGACAATTAGCTCCTTAACTCAATTTAAGTTCCACAGTGCACTAAATTCTTAAGGTTTTTCTTGGCATCTGATATTTCACCTGGGTTGCTAACAGGAGGTATGGAGCACAGAGAATAACAGTCATGATAGGTATAAAACCATATCAGATAACACTTTTCTGCTTGGAGAGGAAAACAGCAAACCAGCTTTCCAGGAAGTTTGTTCAGGCAGCTAGCAAGCTGCTGCACCTGTATTAAAAAGTCCTTCTACTGTAAATACATCCATTGCCATTACAACCTAGATGTTTGCCAATCACCAAGCCATCAGTAAATCATCTTAACAGAGCTCTCCAATTTTTGAGTGATGCTGGATAATGTATAGGAAGTTCCTAATCCCTTTCAGGAGTGAAAGCTTCTGGATTGTACCAGGTCTGTTGATAGAACCACACCCTGGGCTGCTGCCTGGACTTCCTCAAAATCCATTTTTCATGCCCTTCCACTCTTTGTTGGTAAGATTCTAAATAATTAAATATTTTCAACCGCTGCTGTAAACCGTTGCTTAATTATTTAACTTTCACCTCCCAGAAGTTAAAGCAGCGAATAGGCTACACAGTACATGCAGGGGACATCACAAAAAAAGGCACACGCCACTAAGGCATGATTCAACACTTGGCTAACCTCAGATGGCTGAAAAAGTGACACGGAAGGATTTACTCAACCTGTTGTCATAGCCTAGATGACAGAAGAGGAAAAGAAAAGAACATGAAAGATTTGTTATACCAAGCCCATGTAGGAAAGTTCAAGCTTCTTTTCTAAAATAAGTATGCTAGTTTTTAGCTCTCAGAGGACTATGAGATTCCTCTCTTTGTTTTAGGAATTAAATATTACCTTATGCTTTCCTGTCCCATGAATAGTCAAAAGAAGCAGCAATTTAACTAGAATCCTAACAGTTGATTAAAACAACACAGAAGACTGAAAAAGAATGGTTGTATTTTATGGGCTACTTACATACCTCATGTAATAAACACATGCTATGCTTTGGCTTAATGCCTTAGAATAATAAGGGAAAGTAGGCAAAAAATATATAATCTCTTGCATATTAAACACATTAAGAGGCTGCTTCTGCACAATGGTCACATATAACAAGTTCCTACAGTACAAGCAGTTAATTGTAGCTTTGTGAAATGAGTTAAGGCACTTGAATTTCATCTTGAAACTATGAGTCAAGCTAAATATCAAATATTGTCTCAGCTGAGACACAAACTATTTCATTTTTAAATTGAAACAGGCTATTAATAAAACATTAACCTGATTAGTAATAACTGGCAGCAGATCTGAAGTAGGGTGTATTCAAACCCCTGGGATTATGGGAGAAAAAAATAATTTTCCTTCTCAAAGTGCTACTGTGGAAGAATTAAGTGATTAAATTGACTGAAAGTGTGATGACTATTGCAGCTTTCCCCTCAATTTTTCATTTTTTAAAAAAATGTGGATTAAAGCAATTGTAAGCAACAACTCCACCTCCACTGATTCACTATGCATTATGGAGTGCGAACTCAGAAGACGGCCCTGACACCTCTCTGCAGTTGCCTCAGGAAGCCTTGAGGAGGGATGCCGGCTTCAGGCCCCTGGCACAGAGCACTCATCAGAGTGTGTCAGAACCTTTTGACAGTAAATCTCATCCAGGCATTTGCTACAGCTCATCAGATGCTGAGAAAAATCAGAAGAGACAAGAACTCACTGTTCCCTAACCTAAGAGAGTAACAATTTACTGTGCCATAAATTCTTAATGTATTACCCAACTCTTCTTCCAAGTCCAAGGTAGTGAGAGGCTTCACCAAGCAAGTGACACCTGCTATCCCCAGAACAGTTTCCAAAAAGGCATGACCAATGGGTTCAGTGACTTCAATTCACATTAAATGGCAATGTCAGTAAGAACCCAACTGTTCACTCGTATTTTCCTGCATCTCAGCAGCTCTCTGTGTGCTGCACAAGTGTCAGTGAAGAGAAATGAAAAAAACCTGATCTTCGCCTATTTTTTTTTGTTTTTAAACTTTTGCCTGACTATTCTAACAGAAAGAAACTAACCAACCAATTACCCCACTCTCTGCATTAATTCTGCTCAGTTTCCCAGTCTGGTTCATAACAAACCCCACAAACACCTGTGTTAGACTTTGAAACAAATCACTGCAGCAGAACCGATTCTTTCAGTTGCAATACTAAAATACTATCAGCTTCAAATGTTTACAAAACTCTAACTTCAGAAATATTTTTTCTTATACAGTATGCTATGCAGAAGCTATGAAATACTAATTTTCATAGCCATAGAATCACAGAACTGCTAAAGCTACAAAAGACCATCAAGATCATCGAATCTGAATGTAACACAACTACCATGACCACTAAATCATGTCCTGAAGTGCCACACCTACAGGCTCCTTGAATACCACCAGGGATGGCAACTCCACCACCTCCCTTGGATAGCCTGTTCCAATGTCTCACCACTCTCTCAGTGAAGAAGTTTTCCCTAATGTCCAATCTAAACCTCCCCTAGCATAACTTAAAATCACCATCTTTCATCCTATTGCTAGTTACTTGGGAGAAGAGACCAACACCAGCCTCACTATAACCTCCTTTCAGGTAGTTGCAGAGTGCAAGGAGATCTCCCCTTAGCCTTCTCTTCCCTAAACGAAACAACCCCATCTCTCTCAGCTGCTCTTCATGTGACATGCCCTCCATGTCTGGACATGCTCCAGGATCTCAATATCTTTCCTATACTGTGGCACCCAGAACTGAACACAGTACTCAAGCTGTCGTCTCAGCCTCACCAGGGCTGAATACAGGGGCACAATCACTTCCCTACTGGACACACTGTTTTTGATACATGCCAGGATGCCCTTGGCCACCTGGGTACACTGCTGGCTCATGTTCAGCTAGCCATCCACCAACAGCCCCAGATCCACCATGCTGCTTTCCAGCCACTCTTACCCAAGCCTGTAGCATTGCTTGAGATTGTTGTGACCAAAGTGCAAGAGATGGCACTTGGTCTTGTTAAACCTCATTCCATTGACCTCAGACCATTGATTTAACCTGTCCAGATCTCTCTGCAGTGCCTTCCTACTCTCAAGGAGATCAACCCTCCTGTTCAATTTAGTGTCATCTGCAAATTTGCTGATTTTTCATTCTCTGCCAGATGCTACGGAAACAGGAAAGAAGTCACATTAGTGACTCTTAAGGTGACATGCACAGCCTCACAATGTGTGAGCCAAAACAGTCAGCTCTTACATGGTTTTTAAGTCCAATAGGTAAGGATGAAGTCCACACCTGTGGTTTCTTTTTCTTTTTTAAATACACCTTTTGAACTAGTACCTGGTTATTTCAACTATAAATGCTCACCTGAATTTTTTAAAAAGGGTAGTAATAAAATTGGAATGAAAGTGTATTTTGGGTTTTTTGCTACTGCTGGTACACTGCAGGCTACATCAGGTGCCTAATAATATTCACTATGACAATGAGAGAGAACTTGAAGAGCAGGAGGAGATGCAACAGCCTTCAGAAAATGAAAGACAGCAAGAATGTTCAAGGTTCAGGGGCTGCAGAAACAAAGAAAAAAAACCCAACTGTTCCAAACTTTGGATTTATTTTCCCACAGTTGCTGTTTTTAATAGCCAGAAGATAGTGGTCTTCTGATTACAAAAAAGTTTCTAATTCTGTTCTACTGCAGAAACTGTATTGTAATGTCAAGGTGCATCTGAATAGCTCATAAAAGTTACTGATACTGTCACTGATGTAATGTTTGTGTTTGTTGTAGAGGGGGTTCTTCCCTCACATCATACACAAGGCACAGTTGCATTGCAAAATTCCAAACATAAGAATTCACCACAACTGACTACACCAGCCACTATTTAACTAAGGACCACAACTGGATATTCAAAACAGTCTCAAAGCAACAGAGGGCAGACACAAATAACTCTTACCAGTAAATAACCAAAAGAGAAGATTGCATCTGCAGTAATCTCAACATATGCAATAGAAAATGTTTTTTTAAAGAAACTAATCTCTAAATAATCTCAGTACAAAGCATAGTTGCTCCAAGAAGGCTTACTCATTGCAACTCACATTTTAAAGAAAATAACCCACTATTTTAACATGAAAAAAAATTATTTAGGTACATGGAAAGAAAAAACTTTAACAGCTGCTCTAACAATATTCCATTTTCATATGCTCAATAAACTCCAAGAGCTGTCTACAATTACTCTTGGACGAATCACAAATCTACAGAAGTCTCCTCTGTTAGATTAAATAAGACTGCATATAAAACGTTGGCATGTTGAGTAATTAATTTCTAAAGAATAATAACAAGGCTATACTTTGCAAATTATGTTGCTGCACATATTTAAGAGTCAAAAAAATAACAGAAAAGGATTTTTCCAACTATAGTTGGGAAAATTACAATCTACAGGTGGTACATTTCAACATATTTTCAGCAATACAATGACTTCCCAAAATGAAACTGCTCTATAATAAATGGTCCTCCAAGGCCTTCTGAATATAGAAGTTCAGGGTTATTAAAATTGGTAAAATGAAAATCAGTAATGCATTTCTGACAACTCAGCTTCCTGCGACTGAGATCAGAGCAATTTCATTGTTTAAGGGCCACTTACATCTATTCAAGAAATTATCGATGTTCTTGTTTTTCCTCAGTGCTGGATAATCCAGATCAAGTACCAAAGAATTCAAGCCATCCTGGAAAGAAAAAAAAAAAAAAAAAAAAGAAGTTAATTAAGTTCTAAAATCTTAATCAACAACTTTCTTAATCAGTCTCAGTGTAGTAGTTTTATCTATCATTCCAGCTCTGGAGTCTCCAGCATAAGACAGTCCTGTTTCTTTGGGTTTTTGAGCCCTGACAGAGCAACACAGACATTGAAGTCAGAGACCACATCATGTTTATTAAGAGGTAGGTCAGTAGAAATAGACAATTTATCAGTCTTCTCAGTAACTGAGGCTATAGCTAAGAACCTGATTTTATTTTTTTCTTAATATATCAGGGGAAGACTAAGTTCTTGCAAGCCAGCACCAGAACAAGAGGACACAGTCTCAAGCTGCACCAGGGGAGGTTCAGACTGGATGTTAGGAAGAAATTCTACACAGAGTGATTGCCCATTGGCTGCCCAGGGAGGTGGTGGAGTCACCATCATTGGAAGCGTTCAGAAGGAGACTTAATAGGGTGCTTGGTTGCATCGTTTAGTTGATTAGGTGGTGTTGGATGATGGGTTGGACGCGATGATCTTGGAAGGTCTCTTCCAACCTGGTCTATTCTATTCTATTCTATCATTACAATTATTATGTTCATTCTAATAATACATCTACCTGGATAGAGTTAAAGGCAAGGTCCAAGACTGTTAAACACATTTGGAATGCCAGACTGAGCTAAATATACACATAACCAAGTAAGACTGTGGAGATGTAGAGACGTCACTTTTCACCACAAAACACATTAATGATTAAGTGCATTTTCAAAATTAAGAGATTTGACTGCAATTTATTTATTGCTTTTTACCTTCTAACAAATCAAAGTGTCTTGGGAAGTGTCATATACAAGGTGACAAATTATGGGGTAGACAAATGAAAAGGATGAAAAACTAGATGAAAGACCAGGCCCAGGAAATTGTGATCACTAAGTCCAGTTGGATGTCACACATCAGTAGTGTACTCCTGCACTCAACATAGGCCAGTACTGTTTAACATCTTCATTGCCTTCACTACACCTGCAGTCAATACAAAAGTGGGGGTGTGGTTGACATACCAGATGTTTGTGCTGTCTTTCAAAGGAACCTTGACAAGCTGGAGAACTGTGCAGAAAGGAGTATCACAAATTTTGACAAGGGGAAATGCCAAGTCCTTTATCTGGGGATGAATAACACCAAGCACAGGTACAGGCTGGCCTTGACAAGCTAGAAGGTAGCTCTGCAAAGATGAACCTGAGAGTTTTGGTGGACAAGTGGTGGACAGAAATTCAGCCTCACAGGAAAAAATGGGCAATAACATCCTGGGCTGCATTTGGGAAATGAGTGTCAGCAGGGTAATGAAGGTGATCTTTCCTCTCTACTCAGTACTGGTGAGGTGACACCTGGAGTGCACTGTCCACTCTCAGGCTCCCCAAACCAAGAAAGGCAGGGACTTACTGGAGCAAGTCCATTAAAAGGTTATGAAGAATAAGGCACTGAAGCATTTCTCCTAAGAGAAAAGGCTCAAGGCAGCTAGGACTATTCAGGCTGGAGAACAAAAGACTCAGGGCAGTGAATCTCATCAATGTGTACAACTACCTGATGGGAGGGAATGAAGGAAAGATAGTGCTCACTGATAGTAGAAGAGACAATGGGCTCAAAGCAAAATACATGAAATTTTATCTGAACACAACATTATTTTTTTTCTTGTGAGGGTGATCAAGCACTGGAACAGGTTTGCGAGATAGGTTGTGGAGTCTCCATCAGTGGAGATACTAAAAACCTGACTAGATGCACTCCTGGGAAGCTGACTTTGCACTGAGCAGAGTGCTGGACTGGATACTCTCCACAGGTCTTTGCCAACCTCAACCACTGATATAACACTCAAAACTATTTCCACTGACGCACAGAGAAATGGTGGAATTTTGCTCTTCTGTTTAATCTGTGTTATGAAGGTCTTGCCCATCACAGAAACATAAACAGTGTCAACAAGCAAGGCCAATGAAGAAGACACAGTATTAGTCTTGGTTACTTCATGAACAGTATTTATAGGCCATATTTCAGCCTTTGACCATAATTGTTCCTACAAGACCCATGAAGGCTGATGAAGTGATGAATTAGGACAATATACTTGTCTTTAAAAGGGAGAAAAGACTTACTATCTATTCTTAAACTTGATAACACTTTCATTAAAAATTACTTTAAAATCAAGCTAAAATAATCAAATTGATACTTATGGATTAGTCCCTGCATGAGGTGCACAGGATCTGTCCAATAATCTGGACAAATTCAAAGGAAAGTACTGATTTGAGGTGATTTCCTGCAAAATAACAGAACAGGATCTGTAACACCAAACTCAATTTAGCAAACACTGCCTGCAAAAAGGATATCTCATTCTTTAGCACCGTGTCAGCAGAAAAAGACCATATGAAATGCTGTGACAGAGAACTAGGCCATCTTTTGTGATTTTACCTAGCACGAGGAAGTCTCCATTTCAATTAGCTGGTATTTGACACACAGCAACTAAGTCAAACATTAAACACAACTTGAATTTACACTTTCATTAGTATATTTGCAGTATAACCGCATCAATATATACCTGTAGTTTACAGTATAAAATTACCGAATCAATGTCAGAGTCTTTCTTACTCTTCAGCATCTCCTCATGCAGTTAGTTTCACTGTGTCCTAAACATAACTTTTCTGAATAATAAGAGTTCTTGTTTCTACTGCACAGATGGAAAAAAATTAGTTCTCTAGAGCTCTGAGCACGTTCTTACCCTACTTTCCTCTCCACAGTCTAATACTTTTTTCTCTTTTTACATTTGGCTTTCATCGCTATTGAAACACTAACAACTGGGTAGACTGAGATGTAAATGCACTCTCTGCTAGCACAAAGCAGTTGAGCATACTGTTGTTCTCCCTGTTTTGGGGGGAGAGGGATGAGGTCACCTGGTATTTCAACGCTTTTCACACCGAGAGATATTTTAGAGAGGAAGAAACATTTTACAGGGGCAAGTATTTACAGTGTTTCTTACTTTTATCTTATGCACAAAGTCAGGGAAAAGAATAGTTATCATCCCAAACAGACATTTTAGTACTAAAGTTGAACTTCAAGGTCCAAAGTAAAATGAGATGTATATTATTACTTCAGATGTCACTGTTTTTCCCTTGTGTCATCCTGATTCCACAGCTTTTTGTGGGATATAAAATCTGAGAACCATATTTGCAGCTAATTGTTTTATTAGCCCTTGCTGCTTCCTTTTCATGAACTTCTGGTAACAATTTTCACAAGTAATTATTAATGAATTGAAATGTGAGAACAGCACAACTGCTCACCCTTAACTATTTGGAACTGTCCTAACTCTTGAGGACAGTCATCTACAGATGGCAGTAAAGAGAGGTTATTAATATCAGCATCATGAGGAACAGAAAAAGGGTCAAGGGATTTCAAGTTCATATCAACAGGCAGTTTATGAAAGACCCGCCTTGCACATTAGCATTTTGTCAAAGGTGTTTCCTTAAAGCCTTACATTTTCATTAAAAGATCTACTTTACATTACTTTAAAAAAAAAATTGCACTACAAGAAGCTGGGGCAAAAGATTACACAGTAAAATAGTCCGTTCAAGAAGTAGTAGTAATCCAGGAAATGACATCTCCTCTGTCTAGGCCTCACAGATAAGTCACTTCAACCAGGAAATGTGTTATTAAAGTGATTTCACTGTTCACTTCCTCTTTCTGCAATTACAAAAGGCTCAGAAGCTAGCAGGCCAAAAATAGCAGCTTCCAAACAAACGCGCTGTTGGCAAGGGACAGCTCTGCCCCCATCAAAAGTCTCTTGCTCATGGCAAACCTACTAAAATGTTTTCCACAGATTGTTTTCCAAAAGAAAAGTCCAAAATTGGTATTTCTGCACCCTCCTACACTAGGAGAAGAGTTCCTGGCTACTCTGGCAGTGATAGTCACAACCTCTAGGGACAACATGGAGCCTGGCTATAGCAACAAGCAGTTTGCACTGTTGCAGACCTGAATGAACTGAAGAAAAAAATAAACAAAAAAAGTTCAGGAGATACAGGAACCAGACATTTATGATGTTCTCTGACAAAAGGAGCAGTAATAGAGAACAAATAGTAGTAGCTTCTAAATAATGAGCTCAATGTTAACTCCAGAGAACCGCACAGTAGCCCTCACCAAATGAAACCATTCTGTACTGATACCAATTCCTATGGAAAAGTAAACTCCACAGGGTGTCACAATAACTTTAGCTACTTTGATTTATTCCTCACTTCCATGATAAGAAAAAAAAAGCAAAATTCAAGACCAAAAAGTGAGACAACTGAACAGAAGTGGTATTACAGATTGCATCAGGTTAGAAGGGACCCTCAAAGGTCACCTTGTCCAACCCCTCTGCAGTGAGCAGGCTCCCAGGGCCACATCAAGTCTGATCTTGAATGCCTCCAGGGATGGGGCCTCAAACACATCCCTGGGTTATTTAGTTCCTTCAGGAGACATTTCATAATCCTGCAACAGCTGGAAAACTTTACAAGCCTGACCTAGTGAATGTCCCTGCCCCTGGCAGAAGGGTTGGACTAAATGATACTTCAAGGTCCCTTCTAACCCAGATTCATGTGATTCTATGAAAATGTCACTAAACCATTACACATAGAAAAATCAAACCACTATTCCTTTCCCTTTCAAAATCCACAAGATTTAATAAAACCTGCTGCAGTAGAAAGTAAGGATAGAATAATTTTTCACTTCAGATAACATTTTCCTACCTTTGCATGCTTTCTAAGGCAGGATGTCCTGAATCTATGCATACAGGAACTGACATCTAATGACTCTTTACCAGGATTAAGCCCCCACTACAGTCCACCATATGCCAAATGGACCCTTAAGTAATACTGGTCTTCCCTAAGCAATTACTTCTTTCTGTATCATAGAAACTACCTTTGGATATGGAGTGAACAGCTCACAATGCAAAAGGCAACTAAAAAAGCAAGGCAAATATGCCACTTCCCAAGCTTGTCCTACTCAATGATCTTCAGCATATGTTGCAATTCATTTTTCTCTTACTTAAGCATAACTAACATGCAAAGAAATAACTCGGGGTATAATAATGCAAGTGAGATTTACATTTGGGAGATCTTGCTATTCTAGAAAGTCTCCAATAGTTCTACATTAATTAAAAGACTGGAGTTTTAATATTCTTGAGTATATATAGTTTAGAAACCTAAAGCAGATGCTGTCCATGAATAAGTATGTAAATACTTAACAAGAGGTTTACACACAATCTGATTTCTCTATGTGCAGGTAAACAAATATTGAAATTATTCAAATTACTGAAATTATTTTAATGGTGTCTGCTCTTGAATAAATGAACATTTTTCTTCCTTGTCCAAACATTATTTCTCAAGGACCATAATCTCAGGTGCTACATCCTACAAGTGTATTTTAATGGTCTTACACAATTTACCTTGCTATTTGAAAGACACAGTGCCAAACTGTTTCACTGTAACAGGATGATAAATAAAAATAGCTTCACCCTTAAATACTAAAAAAAGAGTAAGCACAGAATTGTCCAAGATGCAACAAGAAGAACTCTAAGAAACAAAACTATGATAGCAAAAACCTATAAATAAAGATCAGAAATGCAAAGGTATACCAGCTATACACTACAAAGGATAAGAGGAAATGACAGAACACATAAGGATGATGAGTACACAAGTCCAGTAAGAGTTAAAAAAGGCAACAAAAACACAGAAGTCATTCTTGAATTTTCTGTGGTTTCTTCAACAGTTTGCTGCTGTTATTTTCTGTTTGGTTTTGGTTTAGTGTTTTTTTTCTTAAATGTTATGTATCTGAACATATTTACATGGGGTAAGAATAGAAAAAAATCCTAAGGAAAATCACTATACATAAAGAAATGTGCTGAGGACAGCGAGATGAAATGAAATATGCTATAAAATATTTAAGAAAACTGTCTTAACCAATGTCCTTTGAGAACTCAGGAGAACAGGAGAGGTTGTCAGGACTGAAAAGGGCAAATGAAAGCACTACTGTTAAAAGTGGGGGAGGACTTACCAAACTACAGATCAGAATACTTTGGGAGAGGGAGCTGGAACATGACATGAATCAATTTGAAAACACTTAAAGATTAACATGTAAGATCCAGGGTTTCAGATTTTTTGCATTCTTCTCAAAAATAAAGCAGTGTCATGTAACTGACTTCTGACAATATGTATGTTGCAGTCAATAAAGGAAAGTGTCTTAACATAGGGGTAAAGCACAAGATTCATGATTCTCATTGGGGAAGTAAGAAACAAAATCAAAACCAACTGTATAGGAAATCATGGAGAACATGTCCAAAAGGTAATTATTAAGAGTTCGGCAATTATCAGGATTTGGAGAAGTATGTCAGAAAGAAATTACTCTGGGTTTGTCCTGTTCCAGTCCTACAGAATATTTATTACCACAATAAGGCAAAGGATAAGTTTCTTATTTTCTTAAGAACAAGTAAAAATTAGCAACTGATATCAAACTCAGAATTCTGAGTATACGTGTTTTATTGCACTTTATCTCAAAATGAAGTAAAAATTTCTGGGGGAAAAAAAATACAATCAGATGTAATTCAAAGGATACACACAAGAAGAGTGGGAAATCCCCACCAACAAATGCTTCTGAAAAAAGTAAATGCACAGAACATGAAAACAGGAGTAGTAAGTAAACAGGAAGATAAAAGATGAAGACACAGGGTTATAGCAGACTACAAGTTCAGTCTAGGATGCATAAACAGGAGGTGCATTGTGTAAGACCTTACAGAGAACTAAGGTTCTCTTGTAAATACAGATCAGAAATCATTTGATGATACTGTTATAGGCCAAGCCAGAATGTTGTGTCCAGCTTTGTGGGGACTGCAAAAGACAAGCTGCAAAAGAAATGAAGTTAACAAAAGCAGAGAAGTGATATGCAATTTGTGCTAGGGAAGACTGTCAAGACCAGAGACTTTGGTCTTAAAAAAAGGTTAGCCTATGAGGAGACAGGACAAATTCTTTCAGAACATAAAAAGCTGTTATGAGCGATGATGATGGCCATTTCCTCACATCCCTAGAAACAGCCCAAAACATTATCTGAAAGAAGAGTGACAATATAGGTCACAGAATAGGAAAAAAAACCCCAAACAAACAAACCACAAAAAAAAAAAAAAAAAAAAAAAACCCAAACAAACCTCTAAATAACATTACTGAAGAAATTACATAATGTATCTACTCAATGCAACTTCACAAGAGAGTCACACGTTAGAAAACAGTAGAACCAGCTATGGATCTTACTGCTTTGCAGATGACTTAACCAGTGATCTCTCAAATTCCTTCCAAGCCTGCCTGCAAACTCTTATATATTAGTTGAAGAAACACACAAAACTAGTAAATTAAGGCAAAGAGAGAGGACTGAGAAAGAGGAGAAGGCCAGTAGCTGTGAATATACAGCTTACATTTCTGAAATACTATTCACTTCAAAAAACACCTGTGTATTAACATTTAAGCATGACAAAAATGCCTATTTTCTCCTCCAAAGCAGTTGCTGCTATTTTCTCCCTAAACCTCAATAAAATAAAACTGGTCTTGCCTGTCTTGCTGGCTATCACTGTAGCCATGGAAATCCAGTAATTGAACATAATCCCGCTTCATCTCAAGTCACTGTATATTTCCAGGTTCTTTAGCATAAACTAGAACACTGGATATTTCATTTCAACTGAAGGATAAACTTTGAGAGTGACAGAGCACTTGAAAAGGGTGCCCAGAGAGGCTGTAGAATCTCCTTCTCTAGAGACTTTCAAGACCTGCCTGGACACATTCCTGAGCAACCTGATTCAGATGAGTAGTGGCAGATCAGTTCAGTATTCAGTATCACTAAGGTTGGAAGAGACCTCAAAGATCATCAAATCCAACCTGTCACCACAGACCTCATGACTAGGGTAGGGAAGGACAATAGTGCCCACTGCAGGCTTGAACTCACAAGCTTCCCATTAGGGGTCTTATATGCTACCAACTGAGCCACAACACAGATCCTTTCCATCCCTACCATCCTGTGTTGCTGTGATTTCTCTCTTTCCAAACAGTGCTTTCATAGAATCATAGAATCTTTATGTTGGAAAAGGTCTTCAAGATCATTGAGTCCACCCATTTCAAAGGCTACAGCTGCAGGAATCAAGAGGTAACACCAGGAACACAGATAAAAGCCCAGTGAGCACATCTGTGGTTGAGGTAAGAGACAGATGTACAGTCTATTCTCAAACCCATGTTTTGTTCACAAGGCCATCCTTGTTTCATATTAAATAATGGTTTTGTACTCTCCAACAGTTCAGTCTGTGAAATTAGTTTCAGCAGCTAGCTGTTGCACATTACACCATCAGAAAATGCTCAGCAGAAAAGGACTTGGGGGAGCTGCTTGACAGCTGGCTGAACATGAGCCAGCAGTGTGCCCAGGTGGCCAAGAAGACCAATGGCATCTTGGCTTGCGTCAGGAACAGTGTGGCCAGCAAGACTAAAGAGGTGATTGTCACACTGTACTCATCACTGGGGAGACCTCACCTTGAGCACTGTGTCCAGTTTTGGGGGCCACAGTATAGAGACACTGAAGTGCTGGAGAGCAGCCAGACGAGGGCAACAGAGCTGGTGAAAGCTCCTGACATTAAGTCTTATGAGGAGGAGCTGAGGGAGCTGGGGTTGTTTAGTCTGAAGAAGGCTGAGACCAGACCTTACTGGAGGTTGTAGACAGGCAGGTGTTGGTCTCTTCTCACAATTCACAACTGACTGGACAAGAGAAAATGGCATCAAGTTATGCCAGTGGAGGTTTAGATTAGACATGAGGAAAAACTTCTAGACTGAAAGGGTTATCAAAGACTGGAACAGTCTTCCCAGGGAAATGGTTGAATCACCATCCCTGGATGTATTTAAAAGCTCGCTAAATATGGTGCTTAAGGATATGGTATAGCAGTGGTCCTGGTAGAGTTGGATAATGGTTGGTCATGATGATCTTAAAGGTCTTTTCTAACCACTGTGATTCTGTGAATCATTGATCCCTTGATACCACTATGAACTTATTTTTTGATAAATATATTTCTTACATATTCCTTCACATAATGCAAATACTTGTGTTATTTCATATATTTTTCCTAACTACTTAGCAGTCTTGGATAAATAAGATGCAAGAACACAACCTACTAAACTAAAAAAATCTTACTAAGTAATAAAAATTATAACAATCTGTTTCACAGCAACTAGAATTGCAAACAATGCTTGAAAGGAAAATCGTGATACCATCTAGCATCCTCCCCCAAAAGCACAAATGACTAGAAGTAATAAATGGACTTGCTTTTTTCTAATCACTGATCCAGAACAAACGATTACAAAATTTTCCTGCACTAAAAATATCAGCAACTGTTTAAAATCACTCTTCAGAACATTTCTAACCCAATAAATAACAGTCTGCCCACCATGTTATCTCCTTTCTTACTTCAACTTGATGTCAGCAGCATATTCTAATCAGCTGCACTGCATACTTCTTAAAATACATGCGCTGTACTCTGCCATAATTCCACTAGTCCAGATTTCCAGTTAAAGTGACGGATAAAACTGAAGTAATCATCTATCTTTGGAGCATAGAATTTGATGCGGTATGGAGAAACCTTTATTGCCACAGATGGATATTTTTGTTTTAATGTCAAAATATCAAGACCAATCCATCAGATGTCAGCATGCACGGATACATGCACTAGCAGAAAAAGCCATTCTCAAAAGCAGCTGTATCTGTTCACAATCTGAATTAATACAGACCTTCTCTGTTATTAAAGAAAAAGAGCATACAACTTGAAAAACACAGTTTTATGGGATACATTTGTAGAAATGTTTTTACAGGGCTTTTTTTTTTTTTTAGTAGAACACTGTGTTCACATAACCTAATTCTCATTTCATACATAATATTAATTTGGAGTTTCCAATAAGCACATTGTGACACACTATTCCACCTTCTACATTATTAATCAGTTTGCAAAAGCTTTTAATGCTAATTGCAAATCATATCAGAGGGAAATGTATTTAAAAATAAGCTAAATGTTACATAATACTAGACACCCAAGAAAAAACTCCAAACTATTGCAGCTTGAACAGACAAACCATAATGAATATTTTGTGTTAATACACAGCAATTCAGTTTTGCTTCAACAAAGGAAAAAACATCACCTTATCAATGTTTCTGAGATATTCAAATGTCCTGCAACACCATAATAAAATAAGTGCATGATGCCACTTAGGTTATAGAATAGAATAGAATTAACCAGGTTAGAAAAGACCATTGATATCATTGAGTCCAAACTATCATCCAACACTATCTAATCAACTAAACCATGGCACGAAGCACCCCATCCAGTCTCCTCCTAAACACCTCCAGCGATGGTGACTCCACCACCTCCCTGGGCAGCCCATTCCAATGGCCAATCACTCTTTCTATGAAGAACTTCTTCCTAACATCCAGCCTAAACTTCCCCTGGCACAACATCCTATGCCAAGCATAGAAGAGCAGCTGTTTCTCTTAAACTGAGAAGCATTTAGAATTACACTGGCCCTAGAAAACCAGAATATACACACTTGCATCCTCACACACAAGGACAGGTTCAGATGCTGCCAATGAAAGGGTATGAAGGACATGAAGAAGGCTTCTATGAATAAATTGGTGGCAGAAGAAAACAAATGGGGGTGCATTTTCTCAGTGAAGTAGGAGGCCTAGGGACAGAACACTTCCTGGCTAAACAGTGGCTTTGAAGAAAGGATCTGAGAGTCCTAGTGGAGAAGAAGGTGGCAATTAATCAAAAGGAGGTCCTGTGGCAAAGGTGTATGACAAGAGGCAACAGACACAAGTTCTCACTTGTGACACTGCAATTAGCTATACAGAGACATTTTTTTTCCCACCATGATTAAACACTGGAACAGATTTCACAGTGAGGATGTGGCATCTTTGTAATTGGAGAATTTCAAAACTTAATTCTTCAACATCATCTAATGGAACCTGCTTAAGAGCAGCAGCTTGGACCAGAAGACCTCCAGAGGTCCCTTGTACCCTAAATTATCCTGTAATGGGTAATTGTGTTCTATTCTGAAAATAGCTTCAACTAGAGCTCCATTAGTGATAGCATGCCATGTAAATCTCCAGAAATACCACAAATTATTTGGCTAGACACTGCTGTTAGAAGAGCTGACAGGGATGTTTTGTGAAACAGTATTTCACCATGAATTGTATTATCAGTGTCACTGATCATGTACCAGGACCTCTCTGTGGAAGATCATGACTTCTTTTTGTTTTGTACTGCAGTCAAATCTAAGATAAGAAATGTCTGATAGATGAGCACAGATTCAAATAAGCAGAGACATCAGACAGTATTACAGGCAACCAACTGAGATCTGGTCTGCTGTGTAGGTGGTGACTCACTGGCTAGCGGCATCCCCATTAATAAGAAGATGGAAAGCAAATTAAGATAGCATGCAGGAGATTCAAAAGACAAGGAAGAGTTATTTTCAAGTCTTAAGAGTTAAGCTATAACTTAGTGCACAGGATGTTTCTGCTGCCAGGAAGTTTACACTGGGCTGAAGGCTATTTGATTCAAGCAGTTGAAGCCATCAAGAGCTACAAGACAGAAAAACACTGTATTTATCTTGGAGAATTCTCAAGCTGTCTCATCTCCGCAGCCCAGAGTATGTAATGGAATAGGAAGAGTCCTTCTGCACTCTCTCCCTGGCTGGCACTACTGAGTTATTGGGTATTACTGGAACAGGATAGTTTGGCTGACAAACTCCTGATTCTATCTAGTGATCCACCTTCATGTTACTACCTTGGGTAACTGGCTTTTTTTATTCCTACACAGGCTGCTTCAATTCTTACAATTTATTACAAGAAAAACAAGATAAAGAAAGACATTGTTTCAGTCCCAGTATTATATGCTGTGCAAAAAAATTAGCATCAAGTGTCAAACTCAAAATTACACCAGGAAGAAGAGAGGAGTTTCAACTAGAGACTAAAAAACACCATCCTAAAATGAGTACATGTTGCATATTGCCTAGGTTCAAATGCCAGCTCTGGCAACAGCCAAACCAGGCGCCACTGCTATAAAGCAGGCTATGTGCTTGAAGAAAACATTTGAAAGGCCTTAGTACTAGCCCTGTGTGGAATAAAACAATTTTTCTAATGCTGGCAAGATATAAAACAAGAAAATTGTTTATCAATAAGTGATGTTTTGAAGCAATAATGCAGCTATTGTAAGCTTACTTGTAAATCTTTGGAGTGGCATTACAACTACATACACATACACCTATATTAAGAGGAAAAATATTCAAAAGTTGAGTGCCCAATCTTCCTTCATTTTCCCTTTCACAACAAGGTGATCCTTCCAGTATGGAATGGGTGGCTGTGCAATGTTGCTTTGCATCCTCTTTCCCAGATGCAACTTCATCTCTCAGTGAAAACAAAACCAACAGAACTAAGTGTATAAAATTTCTCTCTGGCAGTTTAAAAACAACATTTCAGGTACACTCAGTGTTCTAGGAACTTGATTTTCATTACTGCATAGACAATGTAAAACTACTCACACTGCAGTTTCTGAAATACCATGACTGATCATCAATTTTACAGTTGGTTAAACTTCATTCTAGTTTAAAAAGGCTATTTGTTGTGGTAATACTCTAGATAGTAAGTCTGAAATAAAGTGGGACACTTGGTCTGGCATTTGCATAACAAGTTGCCAGAACATTCTTCTCCCCAGTGTTCCAGTCGTAGGTGCAAATCAAACAGATGGGTGTGCTTATGTATACAAGATTTTTGTTTGCATTTCTGAACTGGAATCACATCAAATTAGCAAAGGAAACTGTAGTCTTCTTAAGAGAAACTCAAAATCATAATGCAGTTCCTTAGTTTTTTATTGCTAAGAGTGAGAACACTTTCAAGTTCTTTCTTTAAGAGAACTCCAGTATCTTAATTTCTAAAGATAGAATGATGACTGAGATCCATTTTCAATATAACATTAACTGTACAATTTCTTCAGCCTAGGAAATTACTATTTTTAAATCCAATTCAAAAGGTTATCTCTACCAATACAAGCAGTATTGTGAAACTGTTCTGAAATTAGAAATACTAGTGCAAATATAATTTCTTCACAGTAAAGAGGTTCCTAGGCTATTGTACTCCTTCTGCTCATTATAGATGAAGAAAAACTGAATACTTTTCTGTACATATGCACACGCATCCTTTTAGCTAGGAGACCTGTAATGTGGTTTTCAGATGGATATGCAAGTTTTCAAGCACTCAAGAAAAAAAAAAGATCAAAAACAAAAACTAAGACAAAACCAACCAACCAACCAAAGACAAACCCAATCCAAAACCACTACATTTTGAAGTTGACATGCATATTTACCTCCTTCTACTTTTTAGGAGAGTTCCTGGTCCCTAACATCCTGTACACAGGAAGATGAAGGCATGCAGGTGAGAGGTAAAAAGGATCACATTTTCACTTTTGACTCACAAGAAAACATTTCAATACTAATGCACAAACACAGCATTATAAAAAGCTAGCATGCAGAGATTAATCACTTTAAACAAATGTGCAATAACCCACACGGCAACTTACTTTCCAATACTGATTTCTAAATTTTGGTATCACCCTGAGCTACACACTATGCAACTCTATATTTAAGTAATCTCTTCACTCAGAATGCCATCACTCTCAGTGGAAATACTTCAGTTAGAAACTAAAATAGAACTCCTAGAAGCACTAATCCTTTATGCTGACTCATTTATCCGAAAATAAAGCTTCATTTCTTCGAAAGCAGATACCTAACCTCAGTAAGTGCTCACCCATGTTTGAGCATACTTTTAAGAAACACTGAATTAATTATTGATTGCACAACAACAACTATTTATGAAACTTCACTGATGTGCAATAAATTCCTGCCTGTTTCTCTGATCCTACAGCAATTTAAGAACATCTGAGTAATAAACTGACAATAGAGTGCCTGTTTGACAAGTAGGTATAACTGTTATTTGCCTAATAACAACAATGTAAAGGAGGAATGCAAAGGGAGAATGAAAATCAACAGACAGGTTTCTACAGTAAATCATGGTAATGAAAATCCAGGTTTATAGTAAAATGGCCAGAAAAAAAAAAAAAAAAAAGGCCCGAGTTCTAGCAGACAACTCAGATAAGAAAGGGGGTCAACAGTTAAAAAGATGAAAAGGATAGAAAAGGATTACCCAGGCAAAGATCATTCCAAAGACATTTTGAAAGGAATTCAAAATATTGTTATCACTTAGACTTGGACAAAAGGAAAACAGGAACAGATAAAATTGTTACAGTCTTTTCAATCAGAATTGTTTCATTCAAATTATAAATTAACGTTTCTGCCCTGACTTTAAATCCCATCAGCTTCTAAACTATAGAACAAAATTTAATTAGATATTAAAATTATAAAAAATGTCAGCAAATGAACTGAAATCTAACTAACTACTACCATTGAACCATACTGTGGGAGAAACTGATGCTGGTCATTTCAAAAGTGAGCTTTCTTGTAGAATTTTATAATACTATTAACACAAACTAGCTTTAGGATTCTAGAACCAGTTCTAGAACTATTTATAATTTTTTCATAAATGTATTTAGTAAAGGCACTGTGTAATTTTTTTTTTGCAAGTATTTAAAAAAAAAAAAAAAAAAAAAAGAGGCACAGCAATAAAGTATCATAAACTGATCACCAGATTTTACAACCTCTTATCTAAGTCCTTCCCATTTTCAACTAGGGAAAAATACAAGTGCTTGAAAGTTGCTTGTTGAGACAGTAAGATTCCTCTGAGGTCATTCACCGACACATGTACATCACACAGCATATGATTCATTATCTGGAAACAGTTTCCAAGATCCCTCACATTGCATGCATGGGAATAATATGGGAATAAATAATCTGGAAATTGAAGTTTGTTGTTTAGTAGTATTAATGGCTGGACTCAACGATCTTCTCCAACCTAAATGATTCTATGATTAGCGATCCAGTACTCTTACAAAGCAAGAGTGGGGATGGTAGCACCTCAGACACAATGGCACAGACAAATGGGATGCATTTCAGGTAGACAGTGCAGGATGCATAGGATACAGGTCAAACAAACAAAAAAACCCCTGCAACTTTTTAAGTTCTATCTTCTGCCAAGATGATAGGAAGAAGCAGTCCTGATTTCAGAATCACAAGAGCCCCAAGTTCACAGAGAAGGGAACTTTACAACCCAGAGAAATCTTTCCCAGTGAAAATACCAAGACAGTGACTGTACAGGTGTATTTTGTGCCCATGACTATTTCAGAGCTGTATCAGCAGCAAAGATTACACCCATAGCCTTATTACTGCACTGCCAATGAAAAAGCAGGTGATCTCAACAGCTGTTACTAGCACTTTCCATTGTAAACTGAAACACGGCAGATGTCAAGACTTCTGTCTGGTGTAGGTGCACAACACTCCAAAATTACTGATGGACTTCCCTTCTCCTCCCTCTCAATAATTTTCACTCTTAACAGTGTCATACTTCATACCTCACCCAAGTTGCAAACCCAACACTTAGGTAAGTAACTCACTTTGTTGGAAAATTGGATCAGTTTAACAAAAATGCTGCATTTCCATTCCTTTATTGACCAAAATCAGCAAGAACATTTACACTGTGAATGACAGGCAAACGGCCTCAAGATCAAAGGTAAGTTTGTGAGGTGTCATAAATTAAAACAAGACAATTTTTACCAGAATCCTCCATTAGTTAAAAAATAATCTACATATGCAATGAAACTATTTGAGCAGCTTAGTACAATCACTTTCTGTTCTATCTCCTGCTTCTTTCCAACTTGGCACAAGTTTCTAGAGTTCAAGGGTTACTCAGCACTTAGAAACCTTGTACTTACTTAAGTGTTGCATGTCTATAGTTGTGTAAATGCATTTGTTAAAACTGTTAAGTGCTGTATATAGTAAGAACACTTTAAATAAACCAAGAAAACATAGTATCTCTTTATCAAGTATCTTTCAGAGTATTAAAACCTGTAACTTATTTAAACCTGGGAAAAATCTTCGTGGTCCACCATTATTCAGAAGTATACAACATGACACTATTACTGAGGGTCAGCTGATCAAAATTCTAGATATAATTATTTGCCTTTAAAAAACACAAAATCATTTGGAGCAAATACACAAAATACACTACATCCAAATACATATTTAAAAGAGATCTATTGCTTTTACCCTACTCAAACACTTCTAAACAACAGCCATTCTGTAGCAGAAGCATTATCTCACAGCAGCAGCACCCTGTTCCTCGCAGACAGCTGAGACTGTCTGACACACAGAGCAGTGCTGAAAGCAGAACAGGAATGGTAGCCACGACAGGGCACAGCTGCTCTGGTCCTGTTCTCCCACACCTACAGGTGTGGTCAGTTACACGGGCTTTATGTCCCGTTACACATTCAGAAGAACCAGAATTCCTCTGCTGTGACAAGAAGCCTTCAGAGTTGCTCCCCTGACAGTATTTGCAGACTCTTCCTCTCCATCTCATAGCAGTATCTGTCTGTCTGCAAACTGCAAAAAGGAAGAAACCCACAGACAAACATTTTCCAAACTAGGAGACTATCCTTGAGTTACACATGACAGCCAACATTGCCCTTAAGAGCGGAAGCCTTGTCCTTATCTCTAAAATAAGAATTCTCTCTAATTAAGCATTCTTCACCTCTTCACCAAAGTTGAAGAATCAGAAATCAGAGTTGTTTGCTAGGATACGTTACATTTATAGTTGTGCTATTCAATTAACAAGAATGCTAATGAAGGCATTAACCCACTCACTTTGTCATGAAAAAATATTTCAAATAGGAAAGGGTGAGATAAAGATCTACTATGAGAAAATTAGCAAAAATATGACACTTGTCCAAGCTACAAATTCGCAATCCAATCTCTGTAACATACATAGAAACCTGCAACAATGCTTTGATATATATATATTAATTTCTACTCCCTCAGTTGCTGCAATTAAGATTATATGTGCCAAGCTGATGATATGACTTCACATCTTTCAAAAAGCTTAGGTAATTGCAATCATACTTCATTTTAAAAATATCTTCCACTCCCTACAGGAAGCAGTTGAACAAAGGCAGAACAGGGCACCTGCCCACTCCTATGAACAGCTGCTCAAATACTATACTCTAGTAAATAGATGATTAGATGGGATAATTATTTAATTTCCTCATATGCTTCAACTTTAAGGTGCTGAATAGCACAGAGCCACCTGCATGAGATACTGTGTGAGTGTGCGGGTGAAAAGCAGGAATTTTCAACAATATGATGATGACTCCTAGTTTATTGACGTATCTATCAAACAAAGAGTCAGACTGTGATACCAGACGTTTGTTGTACTTTGACATTCACACTAAAAAGTGAAGCCATACTCAATGAAGCTGTGTCAATATAAATCACAATGCTCTATGCAAACACACTGACTACATAGTTACTGTAATTAAGTATAGTCTTCCAAGTAGCCATGATATTTGTAAACCAACTTCCTCCTTTTAAATTTTCTCAAGTCAAAAATAAGGAAGCATTCAGAGACCTTCAACAACCTCTCCAAAAGTCCTTTCACATAGACACCTCCCAGCTGCACAACCTTCCTGATGGCACCTCATGTCCCACTGAAAGATCTAGGGCCTTGCTTGGACAGAAATGGACTGAATGCACATATCCAACTCATACAGAAGCACGGAAAACAATGAAAATTTATGCCGGGATATTTTCTTCTGGTAAGTCAGAGGAACATGAAGTACTGTCCCCGTAAATGCAGAGGTAAGCTATTCTGTGCAGCAGGCAAGCCAAGTTCCAGGAGCTCTTTATGCTACAGAAGACAAGAGGAAAAGCTAAAAATGCCTTATTACTTCATGCTACAATAAGGCACTTCAGTCAAGATTCACTTTATTTCTACTAAAACCATCAGAACAGTCTTTGATATTTAAGGCTTTTTAAAAAGTAGTGCTGTAATTGTGTCAGTAATGCAATGTCAGGAGTAGTTACTTAACAAAGACATGTTCCAGCTCCTTGTCTCTTGCTTTTTTCTTCATGGGTTTTCTTTCCTTGCTACAGCTCCATGTTAGCTTGGTTTCGAGACAAAATTTCATTCTCTGAAAACTGACCTTGCATTATTTCCATAATTTGTCATTAACTATCTTAACATGAAATGTTTGATTACAGCCAAATATCTTCCTCAGAGGCACAATGTGTTACTCAGCCAACATATTTACAGCTTTTTTAACTTTTCCATACAGTAAAGGTAGCCATGCCGTTTTTCCCTACATTTTTTAAATTCATTACATGTAAAGAGGTCTGCTGTATTAACAGTGCATGCTACTTTTCTCATCAGATCACTCAGTAAAAGACCCTTGCAAATCTTCAGACTGAAAGGACCATGACCTTTTGAAGACTAGAGACTTTCTGGGAAACTCAAGCTTTTAAACAGTAATTTTCAGGATTCTTCTCTTTATATCACAGCAAGTTCAGCTGGTCTCTAAACCTCTGAAGATTTTGTGCTTTTTGGTCTACTTAGTGACAAAAAGCTACTTCAAGCCTACTTCACAGATATACAGTGGCACTCTACTAACTTCACAAAAGCTGAGAAATTCTAAATAATTACTATTAATGAACATTTAGAGGGTTGTTCTGGATGTCTGCTGCATGGAATTATACCATCTCAGCAGCTTCTGTGAAAATATTACATTTACTGCACAATTTTAATTAAGTTGTAGATTTTTTAATATGTATTTAACTTCCATATGCTTTGAGGAAAATTTTTGAGTTAACTGGACTACACAATAAAATTAAACTGAAGTTATCTAAGGTAAATGAAAAATGCCATTAGTAAATAACCAAATGTTTTATAGAAGTATTATTTAAGACACTTCAAAAACTTGACTGAGGAGCAAGAGTGTCTAGCCTGACGCCATCTCCTAAGGAGACACATGTCACTGCATAAACCGCTGGGGTTTTAGAATACCGACACTGCCAGAGAGCCTGGGTGGCCATATAAAGTTGCAGACACATATTTGTAGTATTCATTTTCCATAGTTTCTTGGAAAGCAGTTCCTTGTTTAACAGAAGTCATCCCAATCTTGAAGTTCTGGCTCTGTGATGTCATTTCATCTCTAACTGAAAATCCGGCTGTCAGTCGATTAAGCCTTTCATTATAAACATTATGTAAATAAGAACATTAATCCAAACTCTCCCCCCTTATACAGTCCTTGCCTAAGATGACATTAACAATAACATATCTAAGAAACTTATAAATAAAATCTATGCACTCTACCACTCCTACATTGCCTCAACTTTTCAGATTATCTGGCCTATACAAAACAAATCATAATGGATATTGCATACATTAACTGTATGGAATGTATAAAAGCTATTTTAAAATGCAAGTTCTAAAAAATAAAGTTAATAGATTTGAAACTGAGGTCTAAATATATTATAGTCCATTAAAATCATTTAAATAGGACTGTGTTAAGGTAAAATGAGAAAAAAAGCCTAGAAGCTATACTAAGTTGACTCTCAAAATGCATGATGAAGTAGTTGGTACATCTTTTAACAAAGCCCAAAGGATTTCCACAAGTAACAAATGTGAAAATGTTGAAATTGTAAAATATGTTGGTAATTGTTTTGTTCTAATTCACTGAAGAAAAGTTGTTATAAATAGTTCTATGGGAGGGGTTCTGCTATGGAATTTAGTGAACAGCTTGTACTTTTCTTAAGACTGACCAATTTTGGCAATTTTCATATAAAATAACTATCATTATATGGCATGCCAATATACATGTATCAAGGACAAGCGTAAAGGAAATTTTTTAAGCTTTTATTTTCCATTTGCAAACTGTAGATAACAGCCATCACACTGCTGATGCTATCAAAAAGCATTTGAAGAAAAACTGCAGAGAAATCAGAAGCTGAAGCTTATGCTATCCTTAATTGAAACGTGATATCCACAGAAGATAGATGTCTCAAGCACTTATCCACCTGAGTCTTCCCAAAACAAACTTTAAAAGCAGGTTAACATTATCATTTGCTTCCAAAGCTGTGTATGTTGTAGGCATCTAACAACAACTAAGTAAGTTACAGCAACCCATTGTAATTTTCAGGGCTGTAGATCAACCAGTAAGACAGCCTATGTTTGCATACAGCAATGATCTCTTTATAGATTTATAGAATGGCTTGGGCTGGATGGGACCTTAAAGATCATCTAATTCCAATCCCCTTGCCTATGGGCAAGGGGACCCTCTGCCTAGAATCACATTCTTCTTATTGAGCAAAGAGGCTTTTAACAACAGAGATGAGTTTTAAAGCTTAGGCTTCTAAACAGAGATGATAGAAAGATGGCCCAAAACTAGGGAATGAAATTCCACACAAATTATGGATCACAGAAAAGCTCACCAACTTCTTCTGGGTAAGTTGCAGTTCTTAGTCAAATGTTGCTGCAGGATCATATATATCATATCTGAGGAAGCCAGCAGAACACTTTATGGAAAAGCAAATATAATTGCCCAAACTCTAAAGACAAAGAGAGCTTGTAGGAGCTATGAGGGCAGCCAGCTCTGCAAGTCTGAGAAAGACTGCAGTCATCTTCACATATCCAGCTCATTTTCAAAATGTGTTTTGTAACACTTAGGTTCTTTCAACATTTTAAGTTTGTTGCAGAAAGTTTCTCCTACATACAATAAAGAGGTCAGCAGTTACTACAATTACTTGCAAAATGGCCAGTAAAGAAATACTCATTTAACTCAAAATTTCAAAATATGTTTATTCTTTAAAGATGGCCTGTGTGCATGTGCAGACAAAGGGGAGAAGAACCAATAACATTTGGTTAATATTTGACAGTTTGGGTTGAAATTGCTTGCCAAAGACTAGTGTAATAGAAGTAGTGCAGCTTGCACTAAGATAAGCAAACTACAGATAAAATTGAAATAATTATCACCAAATGCTTGACAAAATGGCATGAAGAGGACAGAACATCTGTCAGCCAGTACCACCTGATTAAACTTATTTCTGAAAAGTTGAGAGGAAAGAAAAGACAAAAATACAGTATGTAGCTACACAAGTCATGCCATGAAACACATCTCTGGCCAAAATTCACTTTCAGTAATACAAGCAAATCACAGAATCATAGAATGCACTAGGTTGGAAGGAACCTTTAAAGGTCATCTAATCCAAACCCCCTGCAGTAAGCAGGGCCAACCCCAACTGGATCAGGCTACCCACTTCTAAGTACACATATTTATATGCCTAACAGCACATACTGCAGCTCCTGCCAATGATCTCAAAGAAAAGCTGACAGTACCATGAAAAACGCATTATATCTTCATAATACAAGTCTTTAAGGAAATAATACACAGGTTCCATCAACCTGTGCATATTTAAAACTGTGATAGTAACATTTTTTTCTGTAATTTTCATCAGTGTCACAGTTGCAAATAATTAGCTACACTCCCAAGTTTCATTCGGATATTCTAGTAAAAGAACAAAACATCTGGAGAAAAAAGAAGAAAAACACAACAACAAAAAAAACACCAACAAAACCAAAACCAAAACCAACACACAACACATCACTGGGCCCAGGACGTCTCCCTTTCCTCTTCCTTCAATTATTTCTCTGTAAGGCATACAAAACTCAGTGCAAAACCACAATTAAATACCTGAGTGAGAATGGGTGGAATCCCAAGGAACTAAATTGAATGCATTACTAAATTACTGAATATATTGCTGCATTTCACAGCAGGCAAAATGCTTGGCTTCATAGCAGTGATGATTAAGCTCACAGAACTAGATGCTGGCAAAACACACATTCAAACTTTAGGTCTGAAGTATCAGGACTCCACTTAAACGAAACATATTTTATTAGGAAATAGTTTGCTAGTTTCATTTCTTCATTCGCTAGTTTCAACTCAAATGGCTCTATGCTGCTCTAAGACGAGAATAAAGATTAACATGAAGCAGGTACAAGAAGTAACTTGCATATCAAGATGACAAGAAAAAAATAAATAATAGAATTTACACAGCCATTAGCAACAATCAAAGCCATGACCCTCTGGACTCAATCAACCTCATGTCTAATTCTGGGCCCATAATTGTATTTACTAGAAAGTTTTAAGATAAACATACATGCTAAGTGCTTGTAAAAGTGCACCCTAATAATATTTCTGAGAAACATTACCCATGCCCCAAAATGCCTTTCAAAAGACTTTCAGGAATCCATCTTTCTAGGATCCATTTCACTTTCATGATTTATTTAACTTTTTTTAAAAATCCTAATCTAGGTATCTGTTTATCTGGGGGAAAGGAATTTCTAATAAAAGAGAGATGAGAGAATGTACAAACAACCAAAGAAACTCCCAACTGTGACAGAGAAACTCATTTCACCTTTTTTTTGTGAAAAGATGGTAACTTTGCATTTTGGGGACATCTGAACAGTACAGTAATACAGATTTTGGCTTTGTTTTTGCTTTTTGCTCTCTGCAACTGCCTGAGGGGTGGTTATAGCTGGGGGGAGGAAGGGGGGGTGGGGGGTGGGCAGGGTGGTCTCTTCTCCCAGGCAACCAGTGCCAGGGCGAGAGGATGCAGTCTTGGTCTGCGCCAGGGGAGGTTTGGGCTCAGGGTGAGGAGAAGGTTCTTCACTGAGAAAGTTGTTGGCCATTGGAGTGGGCTGCCAAGGGAGGTGGTGGAGTTGCCATCCCTGGAGGTGTTCGGGAGGGGATTGGACGTGGCACTTGGTGCCATGGTCTAGTGGGTATGGGGTCTTGGGTGACAGGTTGGACTTCGTGATTTTTAAGGTCTTTTCCAACCTTGTCAATTCTATGATTCTACCTACTGGAAATGAAGCAGTATTAACATAGCACTAAGAGTAACTTCCAAATAAGCACTGGCAGCTAAGACCTCAAATTAGTTATTTTGGCATTTTGTATGTTGATGGATTCCACTATTTTCAGCTATGTTTCTGAAGAAAATATGAGCCAGTATTCATCTTTATGACAAGTTTGTTTACACACACAATGCTGTTTTCTTCCTAAAACAGAGGGGAAGTAACAACAGATTAAAGCAACAGGCTACAATACAAAAAAAAATAGGTTTAAGTTACTTGAATCTAGACATAAACAAGTACTAACAGGAACTGGCCTTTCAAATGTTTCTTTTTAGAAATAGACCTTTCTAGTTTCTACAGTTTTTTCTGTACATCAGACAGTGTGCTATTACTCCATTACCTTCTTACATAGGTCTGAATATGACAGTAGAATTTATTTCACTCTTTTTCTAATTTGCTTTTCTTCTAATTTTATATTAACAGATTCTATCCAAATTGGAGTTCTCTGCAATTTTGAAAGCAACTAGTGTCTGCACAGCAGTACACAGAGCTTTACTCTTGTCCCCATGCTCCTTTCAAAGTTTCATTACTGACACTGTGGAAGAGCACACAGATGATGGCATGCATTCAAAGAAAGTAGGCTGCATATTTTAATTAATAAACACACTATTCATTTCAAACCTAGTTCTTTGAGGAAAGGAGATACAGTCCTAAGCCTGTCCAAAACAAATTAAAAAATCCAGTGTGAGTCCTTTGGGGTTCTTTTAATGTCATAGTTGTAGTTACCATTGTATTCTGCAAATCTGCCAGGATTAACTGGGAAAATGTTTTAAATTAGTTTAAAAACAGATTAGTTACTCAAGCCCATTCACAACACACCGGCACAAACATTTGTGTCACTATCAAGGTGGTGCCCCATGGAAGCAGGTGGAGCTACTCCTTTAACTGATAGTGAAACTATTTGTGGAACTCTGTTAGCCATTTGTTTTTAACTGGATCTATACAACCAAGGGAGAAAGACATGGGTTAAAAAGTTTCTGGAATTGCTCAGATTGTTTCCCATACTGAAAAACTTCTGCCTTCCTCAGATTTCTGAACATTTATTGTTCTAATTTTAAAAGCTGCTTGGTATCTCCCTCCAACAGTGTACAATTTTATTGGTTCATTTACAAACTTCTGGGAAATAAATAAATTTTTGTTAAATACACAAAATCTTGATTATGATTATCCTTCATGACTGAAGCCCTTAAAAAATACAAAAAATGTAAAACCAAATAAATATATCTATACATACACCCCTGCCCTCGAAGAATAATCCAGAAAACCTTATTTCAATTATAAAGACCATCATGTCTATTCCTTTTCTCAACATGCTACTACTAAGACAGAAAAGCCAAGGTGGCTCCATTAATACACTAATTTTTGCACATACATACCACGAGGATGCACATCTTTCCTCAGCTGTGCCCACCTTTTAAAAGATAACAGGGTCACCTTTTTTTGTTACATCTTCCTTCCTTCAGAGCATTACAGACTACCAGAGAACAGCTAGGCTAGTCTTCATTATCGCTCCATTTACCCTGCAGACCACAGTTGTCTGACCCAAGGACCATACATACCTATTTAGTAAGAGCTTGTCGGCAAAATCTCACCTCTTTCTGCTTCTAGAAGTCATTCAGAAACAGATACTGCATCCTACGGCATTTTAATGTTTCCCTAACCACTGACTATTCATGGCTCTTAAATTGATGACGACAAAGCTTATCTGAAGAAACAGAAAGACATTCTAAAAGTCTTTGTCTATGGCTGATAGAGATCTTCACAAAGGAACCCACATCCTCAGGAATCTGTCTCAATTTGACAGTTAAATACCTTGTACTTTCAGAATTGTAGGACTATTTCACAGCCTTTTCAAGATAAAGCCATTACAAAAAGACTCTGAGGCACTATAAAACTTAAACCAGGCATACAATTTTTCTTTCAATAGATGATATTGCAAAGCAGTGGTATTATCCTCACACATTTGGGCAATGAAATGTTGCCTTAATCACCATGTCATTTAACAGAAGAAATGCATGTCTGCCTTTAACGAGACAGTTAAATTACATCAGATTTTGTAAAAATACTGATATTCAAAACGTAAAATGAGATTACACTTGCTTGAAGAAATTTTAAAATGTAAGAATATTCTTTAGAATAGAATAGACCAGGTTGGAAGAGACCTTCCAGACCATCACGTCCAACCCATCATCCAACACCACCTAATCAACTAAACCAAGCACCCCATCAAGTCTCCTCCTAAACACCTCCAGTGATGGTGACGCCACCACCTCCCTGGGCCACACATTCCAATGGGCAATCACTCTCTCTGTGTAGAATTTCTTCCTAACATGCAGTCTCAACGTCCCCTGGTGCAGCTTGAGACTCTGTCCTCTTGTTCTGGTGCTGGTTGCCTGGGAGAAGAGACCAGCTCCCACATGGCTACAACCTCCCTTCAGGTAGTTGTAGAGAGCAATAAATAAGGTCTCCCTTGAGCCTCCTCTTCTCCAGGCTAAGCAACCCCAGCTCCTTCAGCCTCTCCTCATCGGGCTTGTGTTCCAAACCCTCACCAACTTTGTTGCCCTTCTCTGGACATGTTCCAGCACATCAACACCTTTCCTAAACTGTGGGGCTCAGAACTGGACACAGTGCTCAAGGTGTGGCCTAACCAGTGCAGTGTAAAACTAAAAACATTGCAAGAAATTCAGGACTAAGTGAATATTTTAAGTTACTTCGGAAAACCAAGTAAAATAGCAAGTTCAACAAGGAAAATAGTTTTCACATAGATAATAATTTGGCATTTCCTAAAATCTCCTTAAACTTTGACAACAAGTGATTCTGCTGGTCAAACACTGTTCCACCTTTCCCACAGGCCTGAGATCAACTGCAATAGGAGTGACCTGAATCATCCATTTTCTCAAGGAATATGTTTTTAATATCTTTTTAAGGAAAAACTCCTTTGCATTAACATCACAAGCATCTGAAGAGCTGTATTCACTTGGCTAAATATTGTAGGGAAGAAGAAAATTTACATATGACTCTTTTAAGAGCATTGCAGCATCTGGTATGCATATACACCAAATACAGAGGACAGACCCAATAAACTTACTGAAACAGCACAGCCACACCAGTGCTGCACTGCCCTACTGCAAGCAGACATTGTTATTAGTTACTAAAGCAGCATTAAAATCCAGGGAAACAAAATCTTTACATCAACAAAAAACAGTGTGTCAGCTTTACTGCACATCATTTAGGTGATGTTTCAGGCTATTCCAGACAAAGTCGTGTCCCTAATTGACTTGGGTTTCTTGTCATTCCTTAATACCCGACAATTAGCTATAAGCACCTCATTGTGCAAGGGAGTCCAAAAATACCAAAAAATTGATTACGAAATGGGGCTACATCCATTGACTCACAAACCAGCATTTTCAGAAAGTAAATACAGGAATAAGAGATGCATTATTTTAAAGATCTCCTGCTACAACCTCTCACTGTGTTGCAAAAATGGTAATAGCAAATTTCACCACAGTCTTTCTTAGCCTGTTCTGTCACACTGTATCTAATCTACCAATTAAGTCAAAGCCAGCTGAATAACCAGCAATCTATGCTTAAAATTAACCTTGACAGTGCAGAGACTGAATTATGGATTCCAAACCCAAATCTGTAGCAGCAAGGGAAACAGCTGTACCTGAGCCTCTCTGGGAGACCTCTATTCACCATGCTGCAACCAAGGCATGCATTTGGACAGCCACAGTCTAAAAGCTTAAAACTAGGTACAGAGCAATACTATGCCAGCTAAAGCACAGGAGGACCCTCATACTATTGTAGATACAGATTTACAGCACTATTTTACTTTCATTACTTATTTTAATGCAAACACAAACAAAAAAGCCCCATAACTATATTCTCATGATCTGCATGTACTTTAAGCATCATTGACCATACGATATTACAGTAAATATCTGTTCCTTTCACTCCCACCCCCTTCCATTTTAGAAGATGACTAACCAAATAGGTGTAGAATTTCATGTATTAGACAATAAATCAAGACATGGCATCAGTAAAGCAATATCAATTCCACAATTCAGAAAACTACTCTGTGTAAAACCAACAGCAATTCTCATGCGCCAAGAAAGGAATCCAACCACACTGTAGCCTCTTCTGATAATTATGTTACAGAAACTCAGTTTTGAATCAAAATGTAACTACAAGGTTTTAGGATTAAACCCTGTTTAAGACTTCTCTTCTATCTTGCTTTCTATGTACTACAGAAAGTCAAAACATCTTACATACAATGACATTCCTTTCTCCCCTCACATTCAGCATCCATTTGATGTAACATGTTGATAAACAGAAACAATGTCACTGTACGTTGCGTGGTTTGGAATTAATAAAAGCGTATTTGGATTGCAAGTATACAGAAACTTCATTAATGTACATCTAAGTCTGAAAGACACACTGTACATCTTCCCCCATAAGTTTACACAGCATGATGTTCAAAATATGTATACCCTATTACCAAACATACATTCAGCCATATAATCTAACTAAAACACACCACAATGTAGAGAAAACTTAAACTCTGTGCTTAGGCTCAACATTGTCTCTGGCTTTCTGATTCAGTGATACCCTGCAGTACAGTCATATAAAACAGGGGGGTTTAATAATAAACAATGCTATACATTACAGAATTGATTTTAAAGTTACATTTTCAATTTTTAATATGCCAAATTTTGGCAAAGATGTTTTCAGACATAAAGAGGGGTCACTTGGGCCTTTGGGCATTTGAGAAACACTGCAGGGCACATATGGGAAAAAACACTGGCATTTCTTCTGAAAAAAAATTAAGGGCACTTAAATAGTTTATTTTGACACAAAATGATGTTCTTCAGAAGCAGTCAACCATTAAACTATGTAAAGTGATTCACATCTCATGGTGCTACTGTTTCAGTCTTCTACATACATGAACCATTCTTCATTATGCTTTCTGTACTAGGAGGCTTTTGTTTCAATCCTAACAGAAAACTTCAAAACAGAGAACTAGCAGGATGTTTTTCAAGAGATGCCATTTCTGAGGAGATGCAGCTTCTACCATCATATTTATTATATATTCATGTTCTAATTCTAGTTTAAAATATTTCCAAAACAGAACAAATGTGCACACACAAAACTGTGTTTCTGCTACTTATTTGCTGCTACATTCATGTTTTGCCACCAGAATTCTGACATGTGAAGTTCTGCTGCTCCCCACCCTCACTTTTATAAGCATTTTCAGAGTCAAGACAAGCACCTCAATTCTGGGGAGATGAACAGTGGGGAAAACCATAGGGATGGGCATTAAGGAAAGTGAATAAAATGACAAAGAAGCACATTTCATACAACTCATGTAATTTATTCATAGCAATGCCAAACAGTGAACCTGACAGCAATTAAAAAGCCAAGGCCTTTATAAAATGTTACGATTTAGTAATAGGAATACTTTTTTATCTTGAAAGCACAGTTATTTTTAGCTTTCCCTACCAGATCTGTATCTTAGTGCAGGTGCTTATAATGCCAGCATGGATGCAGCTCTTAAGTTCAACAAAATTATTGACTACTTTGTACTTGCAGAGAAAAAAAAACAACATAGAATGACAATTAAATTAATAGCAGTAGCTGGAATACAATAATGAACTGTCATTACCTCCTTGCCACATGAGTAATTCAAGTGGTTGAATTCCACGTGAAAATACAAAAAGAACTGAGAAATACTTCACCGTACTTTAGGCTTATACACCCTAAAGAGGTCATTACATTGAATAGACCAAGAAATAAAAACTATGGCTTAATGCCTGTGTGGGCTGACTTTTACTGTTGGAGGAAGAGGTCCTGAAATGTTCAGTAACAGAAACAGACCAAGCGTGCATGCAGCTGGCATTAGAAAGGTTTTCATTATCCACTAAACCAACAGCTTCCAACACAGTATTATTTCATGCTCCATTCAATTTTCTATTTTCTTGCACTATTAGAGGGAATAGTTCTATTCCTAAAGTAAGAGACTTCATGGTTGTTGTATTACAACAGTTTAAATATTCCATAAAAAAAAAAGAATTCACAAGTTAAGGATCCTTATAAAATTGTGTAAGGGGTGGAAACAATATTAAATAATGCCATAAAATCTGGTATCTACTTACTAAATCTTGTTCCAACAGACTTTTGCTGCTCATATTAGAAGTCTACCACAACATTCACTTCCTTGTATACCAGATGATGCTAGAAGTAATTTACAAAGAAAAAAAAAAAATCTGTGTCCTGTACATGCAACAAGCAGAAGGTTTGTCTCCCTGATCTTGTACTCAATGTAATCAGAGCTAAACTGAAAATGCAGACCAGAACAAACCAGTTTCAGAAACCACAGGGAAAACCAGTTTAAAACTAGTTTCCATATGAAATAGAACATTTTCATAGTATAGGCAAGCCAAATGATTGTATACCCCTTGACCAAAGCCTGCTGTACTACAGTTTTTTGAGCACCTCTTTGAAGACATATACAAACACAGCACTGAATGTATTGATGCTTCACTTTTCATTCTGAACAAAGGGAAAATACAGAGGGTCAATCAAGCTGGACAGTAGCAATAAACACAAATATATTAAGTTTTTCAAGTTCACAGCTCATTCAATAAAAAGTAATTTCCGAGGAACACTTGAAGCTATTTCTCTACATCATCCCAGGGTAAATCAACACTGTTGAGATAGCAATGTCTGATATTTAATCAACAACTAACACACAGACTTTGGATAACTCCCTATAACACAAGTGACAAACATGGACAAAGAACAGCTGATGCATCAGAGCCTTCAAAGAGTAATCAAGATTTTAGTTAAACTTTAAATACCATGTGGAAGAACAAAATGGAACTTCGGCATTTTTTCCTTCAAGTTATTTATTTATTTGGTAATAACAAGAGTCAACACTATTCAGTTTGAGATTAAAAATAACAGAAAGAATATTTGGTAAAGATTATCTTTTCTTCTTTCATTGTGGCTCAAACCTTCTTTCATATCTGTATGGGAATTCCTCTTAACTTATTTCTGAAGAAAAGCATGAGTCACCCAAACTTTATCCTTCTTTATGAAGAATCCTGTTATTCTTTACTTTAACACAGACTAATCAGTACCTATAATTCAGAACAGTCAAGAGGCAATAAATCAGCTCGCTATCTAAATCCTTGAGATTCACAATATACTTTGACATGACATTTCTGTACGATCACCTTTTGTTTGAATCACTGAAGTTCATTCTAAATATTAAATTCTTCTCTAATACAGGTTTTAAAGAAAAAAAAGCTCTATCATCTCAATTTCCTACAGCTGGGAACAAAGGAAAATTTGTCTGATAAAATACACTAATTAGAGCTCAGACCTTCCTGCACACCATCCTTGTCATTTATTCCTCTGTCTGTACCACTTGGAACGCCATCCTAGAAACGCCACACACTAACATCAATACCCACAGGGAAAACACAAACTATGTCACTGGTGACCATTTCCAAAAGATTTGGTATAGGTAAATCATTCTATGTAAAATAAAATCAATGAAAGATGAGAATAATGAAAAAAATGCCCATGTGCGATAGGCACACTGGTTTTCTTCTCATGTCTATCACCTTCCAGACCCTACAACAACTGAAGCAGAGACTGAACAGGGGGGATGTTTCACAAGCCAGCGAAGAAATCTGCATCCATCCTTTCATGTGAAACAAAACAACAACAAAAAAATTAAAGTGACTCTTTCAATAGCTGTATCAATAGCAGATGAACACAGAAAAAAAATCCAAACCAAACCAGAAAAAGCTAAGTCCACACCACATAAGCATCTGTTACTGTTTGAGATGATCCAACCCACTGAAATTTGGACAAAATTATCAGAATCACAACCTTCCAAACCTCTGTACATTAGGGAGTGTCCAAGTCACTGTTTAAAGCATATGGTCTTAAAACACTGTTAGCAGGTAATTACTATAAGGTTACAAGTGATGCTTCGCCTGCTCTAAAGAAGCTGAACTGTCACTGGCTGTGAAGACACTGCTTCTGGCAATGCAGGGAGTGTTTTGACATTTCACTATTGTAGCAGCAAAAGCTTCTAGCACAGTAAATATGGCTTCAGAACTGAGCACTACATTCAGTGCTCTGTTTACATAGCGAAAGACTCATTAAAATAAGTTTATTACTAGCAAAGACTGCCAATATAAACATAGTATTCTTGTTCTTAACCAATGGGATGTACCAAGAAAAAAGTATTTTAAATAAATTTGGTAACAGAAACATTTGCTGCTTTTCAGTATAACTGTTTAGAACAACCTTGGAACAAAACATGGCATTCTCCCATCAAAAAACCAAACACCCCTCTTTATGGGTTATTGAAAAATATTTTATTCTTCTTTTACATTTGTATTCTTTATGTAAAGCTCTACTACCAAGTTTCAGCAACTTTCATCCTTAAAAGCAAAGGTCAGCTCCTTGGGGGCAGTGATATAATTCCAGTCATATTTTGTAAATCAAACACTGGCAAGAAACCATCAACTGATAGTTGCAGAGATTGGTTACTGTGATAGCATTTTTAAATTAGGCAGCTTTTGTTATGGATTGCATTACGAGGCAAATAGCCAAATACTTTGGCATGGCCCTTCTATTAGTTAAAAACTGAAATGTACTTAAAAACTCAGGTTTTAATCAGCACTGGCACACATTCTCCAACTGGCACCGAGACTACTAATATTTGGAAAAGCGAAGAGTTCCCAATTTTTTATTTCACCACATATAAAGCAGAAGAGAACTGTGTTAATTTGATACCATTGCTGTCTGGATCCCCACCCCCCCTTGAGTTGTTACAGAAATTGAACAACTAAAGGATACTAATGACCCACTCTCATATGATCCATACAGATGAAATATCAGGAGTGAACATTCTTGTGAATGTACAGGCAAAAGCCAAACACATCTCACATGTGGCAGTAAAAGCATTGAAGCTGAGCAAACTGTCTTTTTTCCTTTCTTAAATAAGTGAAATGCATTAATCCTAGTGTGGAATGAACTAGAATACAACACCTAAACCTGTCAGAAAATAGAACTGTCCTTTTCTAGTTAACTATATTGCTATATATAAATCCATCACATGAGAATAATGAATGAAAGACAATCCTGTTTCTTTAAAAATCATCTTTTTCATCTCTGCAGTAGTTCTGAAATTACAGACAAAATAGAAAATTTACAGAAATAATCAGAATCTAAGAGAAATAACAGCAAAATAACTATAAAAAAATAAGAAAAATATTTCTGCAAGAATAGAGAATTACTTGATTTTTGGACTACTCACTGGGCAACAAATATCAGATCAGATCCTGCTAACTGCTATTTTTTCAGTTCTCTGTGCTTACTGACTCAAATTAACACAGCAGATTGTTCTTACTGGTTCAAATCACGTGGCAATAAATTTAGAAAAATAAAGACAGCTTTCATATGAAATATTCAACAGGTTGAAAGCTCATAAGGCCAAAGTCCTGCAAAGGGATATATGTGTGTCAGCCATGATGACCTGGAGACCCTGTATTAACAGAGCTCAACCTAGTGATCTGCTAAATTAACACTCTTGGTATAAAGTTGCCATCAACCAGTTGAGGAGATTGCTATGGACAGATGCACCTACTGAAAGAATCAAGAGTCACAGTGGTATCTGCAACCCACTTTTCATTAGGAATAAAATTCTAAGATCTCAATTACAATGATCAGCTTAGATGAACATCTATGTATGTTCAAACCAGTATCAATACAGTTTGCCTGTCAACTTTATTCTAACAAATAAATAGTAAATTAGTTCAGTTTTGGTGTCTTGTCTTTTTCATGGGTTTTGGGGATTTTTGCTTGTTTGTTTACTTTTAAAGCACATATACTCCAAGACAATAAGAACTCCCCTGATAATCACCCCTCCATTCTTAGTCTGCCATGAATGTGTTCCCAGTGTAGCCCAGCACTGTGCTCACAATTTCACTGCTGCACTACCTAATTAGCAGTTTTAAGAACTCCTTTCAAAGACTGACACAACCATAGCTGAGCAGGCAGCAGATACTTAACACTTTGCATCTCTAGTGTAATGTCAAGGTTTAATCTTAACACTAAAATCTTAGGCTTGCACTGAACAAAACCAAGGGCAGAGCACCAGTTACTTTCTCTACGCAACTGTACTCAACTGCAGCTCCAGCAGAACAAGGCAGACAAGTGCAGAGAGAATGGTTAAGATTTATCAGAGCTGTTAGTCACCACCATAAAACTCTGAAGTTTGGTTCAGCATGTGCTGAAGTGATAGAATTACTTAAGGCAAAGAAGTGTAGACCTGGATTAGTTTTACACAGCCTACACTCATCTATCTACTATAGTTTTCAAAGACATGAAGCATTCTGCTAACGCCGAGCAAAGCACCCCTAAATGATGTGTATTTAATACTACATAAAATAACTCAGTTAATACTGTCTATAGAGCATATATGCAAAAGCATAAATATACAGATGTATTTAAGAACCCTTAAGCTCTTCTTATATGTAGCTGTCAACTAGAAACTATTTGGTAGGAATGTATTTATAGAAGGGTTTCTTATAGATCACTGAAGGTCAAATACCATTAAGCACTACTATCACTGTGTACATGCAGTATACTTAAAAATGTCACTTCATTAAAGCAGTGAATGATACAAACCTTCAGAAGAGCAAATAACAAGAATAAAGTAGTTTTGCGAAGTGATATGCACGATCTAAATGTAATGTACAAAACAGGTTTTCAGAACCACTAATGCAATGTTACATGACCAAAAAGAGCAAGAGATTGTATCACAGAAAGCTGTGACAAATAAAAAAGTTATTTATCTTGGCATAGGCAACGTAACACAGGCTTTCAACATGATACAATGAGAAAAGAGAAAAAAAAACACTCAGTGGATGCCTAAAGGAGGTTGCAAAAACCACTTCCCTTTGTAGATGTCTTTTCTGAAACCTACCATGGAACAGTGTATACTGTTCTAGCATTCCCATTTTAATCTTTGTCCAACCAACCCCAGAAGAAACCCATCAAGTACAGGCTATGCATTTGAACCATGCTAATGAGTAGAAGCCCTCTGATATTGTTGTTAAATTCAGCAGAAAAAGGAAAGTGATAATCATGTCACACATTTCAATTTGCATTTTTACACCATTTTCCTTTATTTTCTCTTAATAACTAATTACCAGGACAAATTAAGTGGCAAGTTCTCCACCTCATAATGCCTCTGAATTGAGACTGCATGTCTTTTTCAAAGTTATATTTTAATCAAACACAAATGATCATGCTCAACACAGGCATAAACAGACAAGAGTTAAAGCATACAATACAGCAAAAAATCACACCAGAATATTGTAACAATCTCTCTTGAGCCCCAATGGGGGATGGGAAGAGAATACCAATGTATTTGTCTTCATGGTGAAGAAACAGATGGATATGGTCAGCCATCCTGTGGCTGACCTGTGGTAGGTACACAAAAAAAAAGTATCTTCACTTAAAGCCACTAAATAAATTGTCTTGATAGGCAGTGGAACTTGGTATCTAGAGAAAGACAGTTTATTATCTCAGCTCTTCACATCTTTCAAATTTGTACCATGTGTTGCAGATTAACAGTTATTTTTTTCACTTTTTATGGCTTCCCAAAAATAAAGCATGCACACAAAATGCAGAATAGCAGCTGTTTATGACTTTTTACAGTGTAAGGAAATGAATTCCATTTTGAATTCCATTCCACATTTTTAGTTTTGGTTATGTTATTTTTGGAGGATGAAATAGTGGCATTCCAGCTAGTCTTTTTCAGATGTTTTCCTGGACTATTAGTTTCTGCGACTGTATTTTTCCTTTTAACTGAAAACACATTTCAATTTATGATACTATAGACTAGAAGTGAGCTGTTTAGTAAACAAGCAAATTTTGCAATTTGAATATGAAGTTTTCATACTGTCTAGCAGAATGCCAATACAAAATCATAGCAATCAGCATAATGCAAAAATACTGAAGTCCAAAAGAAAAGGCTTTTACAGCATATCTGTTGCAAATTTCCTAAATAAGAATAATACATAAACCTCCAATAGTTCTTTATTTCATACACAGAAATGCTGAATCCATGTTTGTGTATCCTGAAAGATAGCCTATTGGATTGATTAGCATCATATTTTACTTGTGGTCAATGTTTACACAATACTCACAGAGTGCAAAAAACCAAAGTGATGGCCTTTACTATTTAAAAAAAAAAAAAAGGCATTTACAATCCAGATAACACCGTGGTTTGGCAACTTATCCAACATATTACATGAAGTGGCCTACACCATAAGCAAACAAAACATTTAAAACAAACACAACCAACAACAACAATCCCAAAAAAATGAAATGCCAGGCAACCCAATCTTAATATTGCAATAAGAACTTTTCTCCATAAATATAAACAACTTTTAGTGTATCTAATCTATGTGCAAGGCAGAGGAGGCAAGAGAATAAAAGAAACACACTGGTGAGCAAAAAAGCAGAGAGTGTGAAGAAGTCTACTGGGGTTAAGTATTAACCTGATGCATTTTTCAGAATGACTGTACTATTTTTAACTGGTCTTTTTTGGCTACAGGTCAAAGTTTTCCTAGCAAAATACCAAAGTGAAAATGCTGGGAGCAAAGCCCAGAGGCAGCTCTCCTTGCTTTGGCCTAAGCAAAAACTTATCAGAATCCAGTTAGATATGTAGTACTTGTTTCCCACTCCCCTTCATTGACCACTATGGCTGTCATTATGAACATCTAATGAAAGGCGCAATACAGTACCAAAGCCTCAAGAAGAACATTTTTCAGATGTTATAGGAAATTCCTATACTCTGTACACAGCACAGGCACACATACTGTTCAGCCAGATCCTGTATTTTTGGCTAAACAGAAATAAGTCGTTTGAAAGAAAAACAAACAAACGACAAAAAAACACCAACAAAAACTCAGTGCCTTGAGCAACTCTTGGAAGAACTGGGATTTACACACACACCCCCCACTTCTGTTCTGAGGAAAGACTGGAAATCTTGGGATAAACTGGAAATAATAGTAATAATGCTAATGATATTAACGCTAATAATATTAATAACAATAATAACAACAACTCCCTTTCACTGCCTTTCCGGGGTTTGGATGTTCTAAATGGGAAAATACAACTCCCTTCCCACTCCTTCCCGAGGGCATGGATTTCTTACTAAAGGAAATCATATTTCATACATTTAAACGGAAAACTGCTACCTGACATGGGAGACAGACGAATCAATTTGCCCCAATGGAAAATAAACGTGACCCCACAGGACCCCCCAGTTACATTTCTCCCTTAGGCGTGTCCTTTTCCTGAATTATTTCCACAACGCACAGCAAATCTCAACTTCACTAGAGGACGCTTTTACAGGAGGGTTGAAAAGATAGGTACTGGGTGCCCAGTAGAGCACACAAAGGCAGGCACTTTTGGAAGGGACACGATATGATTAGGAGGCGCGAAAGTAAAAGATGCTGGACAGAAAAAAAACCCAACACAACACCAAAACCCCAAAAAAAGGACGCGTTCCTCCCCATGTCTGATCTTTCCAGAGACATACCTCACTTTCCCCGAAATAAGCTGTACCTAAACGGAGAGCTCTCGCTCTCAGCGCATTCCCTTCACTACCCACACCCCCTCCCCCCCAAAAAACAGCCGCCGGGGGAAAGGGCCCGCTCCCTGCCACCTCCCGGCCCGGCGGGGCCCTCCCCTTAGGTGGCCGAGCGCCCTTCGGCCCCCGTCGCCGGTAGCCCGGCCGGGGGCGTGGAGAGGCGTCGCCCCCCAGCCCTGCCCGGGAAAGGAGCCTTCGTTCTCCCCCAGGAAAGCGCCTCCAGGACGCGAGAGCCCTTTCCTTCCTTCCTTCCTCCTCCCGCCCGCCCGCAGCGAGGGCAGTGTTCCCTTTGTTACCCCGCCAGGCGCTTCCCCCAGCGGCGCGGCCCGGCCGCCCCCCTCACCAGCAGGCTCTCCACGTTGACCGGCGAGCGCGGGTCGCGGATCATGGACTCGAGTTTCCTCTGGCGGCCTTCGAGCATCCCCGCCGCAGAGTCCAGCGCCTCCGCCGTGAGGGGAGCCGCCGACATCTTCACCGCCGGCTGCTGGCTCATCCTCCGGCCCGCCTAGCGGCGGCGGACCATCCCCCGCTGCCAAGGAGGAGGGGACTGTGCGAGGTCGCCGGGCGAGCCGGCTCGGGGCCTAGCGAGGCGCAGAGGCCGGGGGAAGGGCGGGGGCCGTGGCGGGCCGGGCTTGGACAGCAAGGCGGGAGCAGAGGGCAGCGCGCTGCCGTTGGCCGCCTTGCGGCCGCCCGGACATGAAGAGCGCAGGGAAGCGGCTACTGCTCCGCCCGGGTGCGGGGTGAGGAAGGAGAGATGTAGGAGGGAAGAAGCGCTTCCCGCCGTGCCCCCGCCTCTCCCCCTGCTCGGGGCGTCCCACAGCGGTCGCCGGCTCACTGCCTGCTCCCAGCTTGCGGCCGGGCCATCGCACCGGCCGAACGACCGGTCGGAGGGCGGAAGGAGGCGGGAAGGGAAGGGGGAAGCGACTGCCGTGGCGTCGGAGTCGGAGTCTGGCCCTCTCTCCTCCACCTGGTCTTCCGCTCCGGCGGGAGCCGCGATCCCTTCCGGCCTCGCCTCACTCCATGGTGTGGCCGCCTCCCGCCCGCGGCACGCTGCTACCGCTGCACCCGGCCCGACCCGAGCCTCCTCCTCCCCCGGCCTCGCGCCGCAGAGGCGGCCGCCCTTACCCACAAGGCCCCGCTGCGAGCGGCGGCGCATAGCTCAGCGCTCACTCACCGCCTAACTATAACCCTTAGCTCAACGCGCCGCGGCCGGCAGGCGAGGCCCGGGGCTGTGGCTGGGGTCGCAGCTGCTGCAGCCCCGCTGTACTCAACCTGTTGCCCGGCCGCAGCAGCAAGGTGACCTCTCTCTTTGCGGACCCCCGAGCAACTGCCATGGGCAAGGCCCGGCAAAGATTACCGGGCCTGGGCGCAGCAGTTGAAAGGAGAAAAGGCAGTGTGGTGATGGGGTGAATTTGGCTGAGATCTCATTCTGCCTGGAAAAGTGGACGAGCAGCCTTTCTGATAGAGCAAAAATGCTCAGTCGCATGCAGGAGGAAGGATGGAGAGCTGGAAAGTGAGGGCCTGTGTCAGGGAAGATGTAGAAAGTGAACGTCCACACTCAGTGATGGATGTGGTTAGGGCCAACTTGTCTCACTGAGGTATTTCAAAGGGGACTGGATGCAGTTTATCAGACCCAGGCACGAGCCAGCTGTAGTGGGGAGAGCGCAGTTCACCGCCTGAGTGATAGCTGTGGACATGGAGGAGGTGAGTTGGACAGCAGGGATGCTCCATGGGATGATGTGAGGTTGTGGCCAAACTGCCGTTCCAGCAACCTGGAGATGTGGCCAGTGTTAGTGGGCAGAATGAAAGTGATTATAGAAGTGCCATCCACAGAGATGGAGAGAACTCGGGGAAGAAGAGTTAGCAGTTTTATTGTGTTGACTTCAGCTGATAGCTGGATGTCAGTGAGCTGATGTCAGAAAGATGGGCCAATATTTTAACTTGCAGAGGAGAGGGAGTCAAAGAGGAGTAAATATGTGAGTCACTTGCATGGTTTTGAGTGAGATCACTCTTTGAGATATTCTGAGTCAGGGCCATGGCGCTGAACAACCCCCAACTCAGGGAGGGTCAGGTTTGAACATCAACCCAAGCACCATAACTGGATTCTGTTTTACAGTCCACTGAATCAAAATCCTTGAACCTGACAGAAACACTTAAATACACACACGTGAACACTTTGAAAAGTCAGATTGGGCGTTGTGACTCATGCTTCTTTCACTGTGTCGCACTGAGTCTGAGTTTTCTGAAGGAACTGGTGAAAATCTGTTTGGGAGAGGCACTGTTTATTTATATCATAGGACTGCTTAATCCCTTAAACAGATGATCCATTTCACTGTGACACCACCAAAAAAAACTCATCATTTGCTTGAACAGTTTACTTTGCAATGAGACGAAGTAGGTGCAAAACCTAGCAGCTGCTAAGATAAGGACACAGGTAGGATCATGACGTTACATAGTCTGATGTGTCAACCATTAATAGCTCTGAATTACCAAACACCCCCATGATTTCTTCATGTAAAGCCTGCTTATTGGTTAATTTCTTGTAAATGACACAGTAGAAACGTTTTGGTGCTTTTAAGAAGGGATTTAAAATAGTTTCGGACAAGAGACTAAATGTGTGTGTGGGGTGGCTCCAGTGATCAATAAAGACTGTGTTGGGTTTTGCTCATAGCAGCAGTTTTGGGGCTGATTTCAGTGAGCACCGTGTGGTAAGATTTAAGCTCTCTTCTCAATTTCCCCATGGCTATAGGCAAGCTGCTTCTCTTTTCCTCTTTTTTTTTTTTTTTATCTGTAAAACATTGTAAAGACTAATTTTTATCTAGCTTGTATGATATAGTGACATTGTTCAGGGCACTATTTAAACGAGTAGCAGAGATATTCTTAAATAAGTATAACAGCCCATTTTGCATACAAAAAAAAGTGTGATTGTGACTTCAAAAGCAAGTGTGTACGAACAGTCTTGCTGAAATTCTTGCCCAATAGATCTGTTCCTCCAGCCTTCAGGATATATCTGTTCACTGACAAACAAGTTTTACTCTGCTACAAATTGATAACAGCAGTCAGCTGAATTCCTTTGCACAACACAGATCTTCAACAAAATCAGCAGAAGCTTTATTGCTGGTTTAAAGTGATTAAGTGCCAAAAAGAGTACCCAAAAAGTCAGATTCTTCCCTTACTATTTGTGAAAACACTGTCTTAACATGTCCTGAAGTAAAAATACCATCACCCTCTGCAGTCTTCTTGCCTTTTCTGCCTATCATGATATATATCTCTTAGGATAACACTTGTCCCTCGCAATGGCCGTCTAAGGAACAATTGTTTAAACTTGATCTGCATACTGTCGCTTCGAACCCCGATGCGGTGAATTGTCAGATGTTATTTACCATGTTTGTAACATGGTGCAGCTTTAAGCCTGTGAGTCCACGGCTGGATCCTTCACCACTCATCTAGTTCCTGAAAAGTCATTTAACTCTTCAGGTGTCTATGATCCAGATATGTCTTAGGTGTTCTGAGGCAGCTGGGAATTTACGGTTGACTATTTTCAGAACAGGTTCCATTTTTATGAGCAGATTTGTAAGAAATTAGTAAACTGGTCTTATTGGTTAAAAGTCATCACCTGAAGGTCATTCCTTTAGGGCATTCTACAGGGATTGGGCCCTCTCATCAAGAAGGATTTGGCTTTAGGCCTCAGGAATGGTTTCACTAATAGCTACTGGAGAAGAAGAAAAAGAAGACAAGCTACCCATCTGTGCAGCTGTTTTAGAGAGAGGCCTGCTATGTTTTTAGTTCTTGCTGCTGGATAGTTAAGGCTTTTGCAGGTATTCTGTTTAGACTCTCACTCCCTGCGGGTATTATATGGAAAGCAACAAAGCACTATTGGTTGAGTGGTTGATTCTACTAAGTGGTAGGGTCCCTAAAATTTAGGTGTAGCATCTCCTGTGGCTCTAGTCCATTTCTGTGTTTGACGTATGGGAAAACAGATGAATAGAAAAGTTGACAATGATCTCATGGACTATCTCTTTGTAGAGACATGAATTGACTCTCATCCTGAATGAGAAACAAATGTGAGAACAGAGTAAGAAGGACAAATAAACCTCCAAACAATAGTCTAAGCAAATACACAGTGAAAGCTGCCAAAATTAAGCCCTGTCAAACTGCTACGGCAAAAGTGCCTAACTATAATCCCTCCTTGCTGGGGCATCCAGGACTCCATGGTGATGGTTAGAACATCACAGTGGATCAGTGTTGTGATGGAAATAGGACAAAAGATTATTTTTTTAGCTCAAGACCTTGGAGGTTATAGCTAGTGTTGGATGATAGGTTGGACACAATGATCTCGAAGGTCTCTTCCAACCTGGTTTATTCTATTCTATTCTATTCTATTCTATTCTAAAGATGATAATTCTACATAATCTACATTTTTACATTGTGTATTATTTACATTTACTTCACTAGCATAAGTGGTGGTGGGATTGTTGGTTTTTTGTTTGGTTTTGCTGTTTAATAAATACAAAATAAGGATGGAAAGAAATAGGTTTATTGTGGGTTTTTTTAGTTTTTTGCTTTCCTGCATGCTACTGTTTAATCAGTTTATGGGTTAATAAATTATTTTTAAAAATTAAAAATAAACCTCTTTATCTTCATTAGAAGTTAATGGAAATATATGGGGAGAAAGGTGCAACACTTCTGTGCCTAGGAGAGCTAAAAGTACATTTTTAAAGAAGTCAGAAGTCAGCCACAGTCATTATCACTCTTGACTTTCTGATTCCAGTGTTGTCTTGGTGCGAATACTATAGTTCTGTAAAGCCCACAAAACCCCATTTTTAAGCATTCTTTCACTTAATTCATAGCACAGCATCTGTTGCATTGCAACTGCCAACGTTAAATACAAGCAACTTTTCAAACCCCATGTATTTCCAAACCAGCCCTCAGTAAGAATGACACTACCACATCAATCACTAGCACAGGCCAGCTATAAAATTACAAAACCACTCAGCCATCTGTATAATTAAATGCAAACCAAAGTAATCAAGCAAATGTTAAATGCCTTCATATGGTAAACTTCATAAGGCCTACATCTACTGTTTCTACTTGGGAAGGAACATATCTTTATCTCTCATGAGTATGCTTTCCACTCTTTTGAACAGCATTTACAGCTGATAGATACAGAAATATTAGCTGGTTCTGTCTGTGCTAGGTTGAGTTCAGTATCTCAAACATGAATACCAGAGGATCAAGAAAAGAAGATGTGAAACAAAAGTGGCTGCATAAATGCCTGGGTGTGTCCTGATAACAGAGGACTGACTTGGTCTCCTCCTGTCTTTTAATTGGTTGCATAATCCCTGGCTAACTAACATTGCTTTTGTTAATAAGATAATTTCGTAGTTTCTTGAATGCATTGGGAAGACAGGAGTGAAACTGTGAATCTAGGTTAATTGAAATGCTTACATGATGTTGATGTGCCAGATTCTCTGTTTTAAGTCTCAAGAGGAAACCTGCAGTAAGTGTAGATTGGAGACTATGGGCAAAGTGACCTCAACTTTTCTTTTACCGTTTTCTGCATTTAGGCAAAGTTTAGGGCACTGTGGGCTATAGGCATAAATCAAAGCAGTTCAAGGGGCTGCTCTGATTTATTAAATCCTCCCCAGTGTGCTGCCAGTAGGCTGCTTGTACCTCACAGTACCTTGGAGCAGAGAAGGGGTTTTGCCACTTTTATTCCTGCTGTGAACATTATCTCCAGTACTTGGCCCAGAAGGTGAGTTGCATCCTGGGCTGTATCAAAAGAGGTGTGGCTAACAGATCAAGAGAGGGGATTCTGCTACTCTACTTGGCTCTGGTGAGACCTCACTTGGAGTATTGTGTCCAGCTATGGGACCTTCAGCACAAGAAGGACATGGAAGGGCCACAAAAATGATCAGGGGGTTGGAGCACCTCTGCTACAAAGACAGGATAAAGGGAGCTGGGGTTGTTCAGCATGGAAAAGGGGAAGTTCCGGAGAGACCTAATAGCAACCTTCCAGTACTTGAAGAGGGCCTACAAGAAGGATGGAGAAAGACTGTTACAAAGGTCTGAAGTGGTAGGACGAGGGGCAATAGCTTCAAACTAGAGAAGAATAGATTTAGATTGGATGTTAGAAGCAAGTTCTTTACCATGAGGGTAGTGGAACACTGTTACAGGTTGCCTGTGGAGGTGGTTGGGGCCCCATCCTTGGAGATACTCAAAGTGAGGCTCAAGAGGGCTCTGGGCAACCTGATCTAGTTGAGGATGCCCCTGCTTACTGGAGAGGGTCTTCGACTAGATGCCCTTTGCAGGTCCCTTCCAAACCAGACCATTCTATGATTCTATTATTCTTTACAGTGAGGGTGGTGGAACATTGGAACAGGTTTCCCAGGGAGGCTCTCTAACCTTTCAATGAGAGTGCTTAGGATGGAGGCAGAGAGGTAGAGAGCAAACTTAGTGACCTTCACAGTTACATGGCTGTTGAGTATTTTTAGATTGTGATTTTGGATTTTGGTGTGGATACCTAATAAATCCTGTTGATCTGGCCTTTAAATATACAGGAGTTGGCTTGGAAAGTGATGGTAAAACCCTGGGCACTGAACACTCCCTGCAATTAGGGGGAAATGCCAGTACAAGATGACTTGTGTTGAATAGGCTAAATAAAGATGATTATTGCTGTAGCTCTGTGTGCATCTCTGAATACCCACATTATGTGTCTCAGTACTAGGACTGTCATTCATATGATCTGCTTTTCATCAAGACTTAGCTACTGTTAATTGTGGGGTAAAGAAGCTAGTCTAGCTGATAGTGGGGTGTAAACAACTATGGTTGCTGTGCTTGTTCTTGGGAAACTTGAAGGGGCTGTAAATGGTGAATACTGTAATGAAGATAAAACTGCAGAGAAGGATTTACCAGTCTTGGAGAAATTACATAATTTGGTATTTAAACAACATCAGAATCAAGCAGCAAAGTAAACAGCAGAGAAGGGAAAAGAACGATAGAGAAGGAAAGAGAGAAAGAAAAAGAAGGAAAGGAAGGAAGGAAAGAAAGAAAAAGAGAGAGAAAGAAACAACAAGTGTAGATTTAATTCTCAAATAGAAAGTGGGGCAACAGTGAGACTGCTTCATCTAAGCTTTGGTGATAGATGATATTAAAACACTAAATGGTTAACAGAATTAAGATAAAAAAATTGCCATAGGGCAACTACAACAAATTTGGAAGAAAAACTTGAAAGATTTAAATAAATTTGGTATCAGATAAGCATCAGAATTCTGAAATTAGTAAAACTTAATAACAAGTGATTTTTTAATGAATTACTATTGACAGGATGATGCCATATGATTTAAAATAGTAAGTATAGATCTGTATCTTAAAAGAAGACAAGTATTACAATTATCAAACTCTTCTGTGATCTCAATAGCATGAAATGTTTAAAAGCATATGGAAGAAACAGTCTGAATGTACATCATACCAGACTGATCACAGCTATAAAGTAACAGCAAAAAATAAGTGCAGCACTGAAGACATTTACCTTGTCTTCAGAAAATAATTTGATATGGTAAGGCTGGAGTTAATAGGAATTATTAAAGGAACTTTTCATGTACATTCTTTGTAGGAGTTCCATCTATTAAACATCCCAGAGCATAATATACTATTCCTAAACTACAAAGAACTGAATAGAATAGAATAGAATAGAATAGAATAGAATAGAATAGAATAAACTAGGTTGGAAGAGACCTTCAAGATCATCGTGTCCAACCCATCAACCAATCCAACCCACCTAATCAACTAAACCATGGCACCAAGCACCCCATCAAGTCTCCTCCTGAACACCTCCAATGATGGTGACTCCACCACCTCCCCGGGCAGCCCATTCCAATGGGCAGTCACTCTCTCTGTGTAGAACTTCTTCCTAACAGCTAGCCTAAACCTCCCCTGGCACAGCCTGAGACTGTGTCCTCTTGTTCTGGTGCTGGCTGCCTGGGAGACGAGACCAACATCTGCCTGTCTACAACCTCTTTAGTCCAAGGGAAATTGAAGAAGAATTCTACTTCTTAGGAAACTGTCAAAGAACTGAGGATTCCTGAAGTGGGAGAAAAGAGAATATTCTTCCTTGTGTCAAAACTGTTGCCCTGCACAGAGGCACCAAGTTTGCTGGACCAGTGAGGAGGAGCATGAGGATGATGGTTCCCACTCTGGGAACCAGTATTCTTGCTCCCCTGGGAGATGTGTCCCCATCCTTCTCTGTCTGGACAAAATTGAAGTGGTAACAGGAAGGACTGAACATAGTCTGCCTCAAAACAACCTCTGCTAAGGGATTTCTGATACCTAAGTAAATGCTCTGATCATTGAACTGCCAGGTAATTGGGGATGTTCTTCTAACAGAGCTTATCCTCTCTTTGGGTTTTTGTTGTTTGTGTTTTGTTTTGTGTTTTGTTGTTGGTATTGTCCCCTCAGCCAAAATTATTCAGTAAATTTAAAACAAATAGTTTATACATGACTGAAACCATATTTTCCAGGGAATTTAAACAAATGAGTAAGTCAGTCATCTAAGTGTTACCACTTTTTAAATCTATGCCACAGTCTAAATTAAACCACATTTTATTTCTTTTAAAGTATAAGAGGTCAATCCATCTACACAGCCAGAGTAATAGATAAGGACTCATTAATTATGTTGTTCTAGGCTGCATGACTCCTATTAGAACACTTAGAACTAATGCTTATTTCTTCAGCTTACCAATTTTTTCTTTGCAGCCCATCTGATTCCATCATTTCAAACAGTCAGTCCCTGTAGGAGAGGGAACTCTTCACTGTTAATTTTTTATCCTTTTCTAATCAACTAATTTAGAACTAATAAAAAAAAAGTACTTTTGTTATTGAGCATATTGCTAACTTGTTGGTTGTTTAAATAGATTATGCTGTGCCACAAGGTACAAGCTACACCACAGGAAACAAACAAATAATAAAGAAAAAAAGATAAAAGTGTAGGAGATGTTACCTTATAACAGAATTCTTGCTCTGAACCGAGTGCTGGATGTGATACTGCCTGCAGAGTGGCAGTATGAATAGCAATTTCACTATAGAAAACAACAAAATAGGGGGTTTTGGAGTTTTCCTCCATGGCTGGTATCACAGGCAGACAGGCAGGCATAGGCCACAGAGTCAGTCCACTGGTACTGACATAGCCCAGACCCCCTGATCTTCCAAGAACTAGAAGCCCTTGAATTTGGGCTGTCAAAAAGACTTGAGTGGATCATGTCTGATGTGCTGGAAGGAAAGCAGCAGCTAGGGATCTGGGAGGAACCTGCTTGCTTTCCACCAAATTGGGATTTGATGGTGGAAAACTGTCAGGTAAAATGGGGCTCTGAGACACTTGGTCTATTTGAAAATGTCCCTGATTATTTCAGGGAAAGTTGGACAAGATAACCTTCAAAGGTCCCTTCTGACCCAAAGCATTCTATGATTCTATGCTTATGTGATTTTTGGTCAGCTCACTTGGACCTTGTGGTACTGTGGTGTGGCATCTTTTCAGATTGGTGGTTTCCAAATACTTTCCCTAGGCCGTGGAGCACGACCCTCTGATATATTATTTACAACGTATTCAATTACTGTTTGATGCTGAGCGTAATGATCACTGAATGTAGCCGGTCAGAAATGTGAAGTGGTGATTCAGGGATTCAGCAGCTGGTGGAAGGACGGTTGCAGACATCCCTCTAGTGGCCCTGCAGCTTCTGGAGGCCAGCGAATAGCTCTGGCCTTCCTCAGGCTCAGCATGGATATGGGTGCACACATGCTCCTCTATGCTTGTGTCTTTGCATGCTGCGCACTTCAGTCAGTGTGGGGCTTGGACCTGTTGCCCTTGAAACTCTGCTGGACTGTTTATTGCACACAAGCCACAATGGTGGAAGGACATACCCATATCAGTTCCTCTATGGCCACTGTAAAAAAGATGTTCTAGGAGATGGAAAAGGGGCAAGGGAAAGGTTAGTCCTATCTCTTGGCTTACAAAAATGTCAGATTATTTAACCAAGAGAGAGAATAATTTTATAACTGTTGAAAAAAATACCAGTTATACTGAAGATTAATCAGATGTGTCAGATTTTCCTGTCTCACAATACAGGACTGATAGGATATCAAAGGAAAAAACACTGTATGTGAAATAAACAGGGAACATTTAAGGAACATTCATATATTTTGGCTTCTCAATTGAAATAGTCAACAAGATGCTAATTTTCTGATTATGTGTTTAGAACACTGAATTTACTTTGCCATTTTAATTTATTAAAGGGCATACAGTAAAGACTGAGAGCATCAAGCCCTGGGGCAGCATCTTTCTTGATAGCAGAGTTTTCCCGTGCTGTCTTCAGAAATGATGCTCTTCTAGAGCACCTGCTAGGTCCTGGCACCCACCGTAATTCTTTCGTGAAGTACAGCAAGAAGTCCAGACACTGCCTGTATTGGTGCTGGGCAAGCGTCCTATGGAGGGGCCTGGGGAAGCTGGTTTGCTCTTAGGAGTCACTGCAGAGCAGAATGGGTAGGAGTATGCAAAGGAAAGCAAGGCTGTCATTGCCTTTTTGCAAAGGGACACAAGACAGAGGAATGATTTGTCCAGAGGCAGCAAGTGCCTGATAGCAGTATGATATGACATTGAAAGGGTCTTTGGATTTATATGTCCTTAGATAGCCTACACTGATATTCTCTCTCTCTCTGTGGAAACAGAACCCCAAATCTCATCTTTCTGATAATCATAATTCTGTATCTCAGTAATTTGTCTGTACTACCAGTATTGCATTCATCATTGTGAACCCAGTCTTTTAGACTGAGAATTACCTGTATGAAATACGGAACTGTAATAATTCAGCTCCAGGTATAAATTATTCATTGTACTTGTCCCCATTTCATAGCCATTTCCAGTTGAACAGCAATTTTGTTTAACTGATCAGAAGTGATTAATTGGATGAACAGACAACATCCTGATCAGGTTTTGATTTCAAAGGTGACAAACTTATAAGTGTCATTGGGGGGATTTTTTTTCCCCTTCACATATATACTTTTCAAACCATAAACACCTTTTTTCAGACTTCCCTCTTTACTCCCCCAAAATAGCTCCAACTTGTTAATTCAGGGAATGATCCATTGGCACAGAGCCAGCAGAGGGACCATAAATGCCTGAGAAGTTTTCAGGCAACATCTATGTAAACAATTATTGTTGTCTTGTTTTCATTTCTAGGCAACAGATCCTCAGAGACACATACAGAGGATACAGACAGTATCTGGACAGCCTTCCAAATCCTTCTCTCTGTATCAGTCTGTACTTGCTCCATGCATAGAGGAACAGTATTGTACAGAATGGAAATAGAAAGTATTTTCATTTGGAAGATAGTTGATTTTAAGACTCCCTGGAGTGATCATCTAATGTCATAAATTTAGTTTCTTTCTGGGCTTTGATCTGTAGTAAATTTTTAATACAGTCTAGGCTCTTTCAGCCTGGGAGAAACAAGTAATTAATCAATAAATACACAGTGATCCATATTTTCCTTTTGTGCTATTCGGTGGCCCAGGGCTGTCAGTGTTTTCAATACTTTCCAAACAAACCAAAGCCACTGATCTGTGCCCTGAGACTGCCAATCTGTGTTTTGACAACTGGAAGAGTGACATTTGTATTTATCCCTCTATCCAGTTCTCCAAGGAAAATCTGCAATTAAGACTCGTTTGATCTCAAAAGAAAGGTACCACTTATGTTTTCACAGTATTTTGCTTCTGTTTTCAAATCTCAAATCACACAAATAATTAATCCTGCCATTCTTAATGCAAATCTCTATTTCCCTCATGAATATTCTCCCAGGGTGCAATCATTTTGCATAATTTCCAAGGTGTTTGTTTTCTCTTCAGCTGAACTGGGGCAGAAATCATAATCTCCAATAGCTTCTCACCAGTTTGAAGGACTTGCACATACTGCTGGGCAGTTAAGGTTGAATCTGTCTCTAACACACAAAACTCAAGTATTAGTGTTCTGGTTTCAGCTGAGATAGAGCTGTCTGGGTTCAAACCATGACATACTGGTACTGAACATACGAACACTGCTTGGTGGTCAAAAGGTTCTTTGATGATTTGTGGGGAGTAACCTTATCAAGTAAATCACAGTTCACTGTTCCCGATTACAAATTCTGTGCAACCTGCACAGAATATTATCCTATTTTCATAGATGGATATTATTTCATGGATATTGTCCTGTTTTCATAGGTGTTTTGGAGGTGGTGAAGAGATGACAAGTAACTTCTGGGAAGTCTAGTTTGATCCTTGTGTGTCTAGCTAACAGCAGTGTCTTACGTTACACAAGAGTACTTTCATGGTTGTGCATGACAGGGAAGAATGGCCTCACCAGAGGAGAATCATAGAATCTCTCAGGCTGGAAAAGACCTTTCTGTGATTAACCTAACAGTACCAAGTCTGCTGATAAAACCATGTCCCTAAGCATTACATTTACACAGCCAGGATCCCTAGAGATGTACAAAAACCGTGTAGACATGGCACTTCAGGACATGGTTTAATGGTGATGGTGGTGTTAGGTCAACAGTTTGACTCAATGATCTTAGAGGTCTTTTCCATCTGAAACAATTCTATGATTCTGTGAGAATGTCAAAACACAGCCTCCACAGTTTGCAGAAAGCTGGATCTTGCCAATAACATTGAGATACTTTGTGTCCTCCTGATAAAAATCACATTGATGCCTTCCCTCGTTCCAGACACCATGCTAAAATTTTACCACTTGCAATATTTAGTAGGATATGTTTCCTACAAGGTAGCCGTGTTCAGGAATTTCTTTTTGTGCACTTGTGAAGAAAATAAAGAGATAGGTAACTGCCTACAGCTACCACTGCAAATAATAAAGTAAATTCTCCCTTTGCTGATGTTTCTAGATCCAGAATTATTCTGTTGGTATCACAGCTGTCTCAACTATTATTTCATGCTAAATCTCAGCCAAAAATCTCAGTCTTCAGAGAAGTCTGTATCTAGTTTCAGCCTTTACCATTAATGACTGGTATAATAAACATGGGGTTTATTGACCTTGGTGTACTTTCCAAGTTTGCAGGTATTTGTTTTGTAAGTTCTGCTCAAAGGTTTGGGCCCATCTCTAGTTTACAATCCTATTTAAAACTTTATTATGCAAATAAAGTCTGAAATATTTTTACTGGACTTTAAATGACTTAACTTTTATTTTCACATTTGGAAATTAACTTTTCACATTAAGGTCACAGTTTGTGCACACATATGTTATCCTAGGTTTAAGGGAGTAAGCCTCTTAAGAATTTGTGTGCCTTTGTAATTAAAATGCATATAAAAGCTGATTTCCCTTTTTGGAGCTTGCTGAAACTTTACATCATATCTGACACTTGCCTAATTTGCAAGGAAAACTTAATAAACTTTTGTTTAATTTTTCATGACATTAGCTTTGGCTGTGTATTAGAGAAGCAACTACTGCCACAACCTGCTTGTGACATTTTTATGGTTATAGACGGAAAAAACCCCAAAGGGTTCCTTAGAAAATTGCATCCATACTACCAAAATTGTCTGGAAAAGAATATTGTATTATCTAAAAGCAGGTCTGTGCAGGTTTGCATTATAATCTACAGAAGATGAAAGCAAAACTGTTCCAGGGGCATGAATAGCTTTCTGCAGATTTTTGGATTCCTCATGTTTCCACTTGAAGTGCCAATGACAAGTTTGCTTTTTGAAAAAAGATGCTCCGAAATGTTAGAGGCCTAATAAAATTCAGGAAAAGACTATGTTCTGAGCTTGTATCTTTTGAATCTGCTGTTAAAACTTCTAGCATCACCGCCTGTAGCCACATCACTTAATCCAGGAATGATTACAAACACTACCTCATACCTTAAACCCATGTATACACATCAAGTGTCCCAGCAGCACAGCTACAGGAACTTGGACTGCTTGCCACCAGACTGCAGTGGGATGAAAGGAAGAGAAGGAACCACACATAAAGTATGGAGAGTACGAGGCTTCTCTTTTCTCCAGATACAATTTTCTTCTATATAACATGGTTTTTTTGCAAACTATTGTCACAGTCCTTCAGTAAACATCTATGTGAGAAGCCTCCTGATGATTTATATAAACCATATATACCGAATATAATTTATGTGATTTTAACCTCAACACACTTCTCAGAGTTTACTACTGGCAGATCAAAAGTGGAACCAAAAATAGCAGATTCCTGCTCTGGATAAACACCTCAGCAGTTAAGTCTCAGCACAGTGCCAGAGCCAGCCTATACACCATGATGGTGGAATGCACATAGATTTAGAACTTACAGTCAGCTCGGGACCAGCAGATTGCCTGGCAAGTAGGCTAACTTCACCGCTGAGTATTACAAGCACTAAAGAAGCTTTCAAAATCAGTGTAATTTAATTATGCTTATAAATGAGGCTCTTCACACACAACAAAAAGTTTATTCAAAATGAAGGAATTTGCTGCCTTTAAAGTGCTTTCCAAAAGATAATGAAATAAGGCAGTCTTCTCTCTTCTTCACAAATTACATTATTTAAAAATTGCAATTCACATCTGAAAACTCTGATGAGTAATTTCCCATGCCCAGTAAGGGCTGAACTGGCAACATGTAGTATTTGTTCCAGTTCCAGAGTCAGCAAAACTAAGGCAGTTTTACAACTACAGATCCTGGCTGTTGCTATTGCTCATTAATATATTTAGATGCTCAACCATTCTTGGTGAAGGAAAGACAAAAACATTATTACAGCTTTTTTATCACAAACAATCCTCAAATAGCTGAGGGAAGTGCTTATATGTACAAATACGCTGAAAATGGACAGATATGAACTCAACAAAAATACTTTCATCTTAACAAGCTCTCAGATAAACATCAAGCATTTTTATACAATTGAGAGTAAGGTCCTGTCACATTTACTTTTTAAGTGAGCTTGTAACTTGTATGTAAATTCAGCATCACTCAGGAACTTTTCCTCAAGTCTAAGTGTCTGATCTTTTCATTGTACTGAGTTTATACAGTGCATTGTTTTCCAGTATTGCAAGTGGATAATACTGTTAAGTATCCTAGTAAAAATAAGTAGTAACAATAAAGTGGTTTAATTTGCAAAAGTCCATTTGTTCCACTGAAGGTGCACTACAAAACAATAAATGTGTTTAAGAAAATTGTAATTATCATCTTACAGCTTCATCCACTTCACTGCAATAATAGTATAGCTTGAAGTTAAAATTCAGAAACACTAGATATTTGTTCAAAGTGAAAAATCCTAATGTTTCAATTAAATAATGTGCTGCTTTTGAAGACAGACTTCCTGAATATAGATGATTATTTTGTAAAAGCCTATTTCCATATTCCACAGTTAAAAAAAAAAAAAGAATTTCACTTTAAAACATAGCATTCCGGATTGGTTTTTACTGCTGGAAATTTGTACCCATTTCACAACAAATGTTAATTCAAATTGTTGAATTAGTTTAAGGGATCAATATGGCTTAGGCATAGACCTCCTTTCCCGTCAAAAAGAGAACAGCTGTGTAAAAAATCAAATAGCAAGCTTGCCATGGAGTAAGAAAAAGGCAGCCATTGAATGGAAAGGACAGACTTTCTGTGTGAAAAGATGACTTCTTAATTTAAAACCCCACACCCAGCTTCACTGGATGAGCACTATCACCATTTTTAGTGTTATCTACACTTTGTTATTATTCTGACAGCTCAGCCTGCAGTCTTCGTTTTATAGAGACACACCAAAATAGTATGTAACACTGAAGACCCACATCCTGGAGCTGGAATTTGGTAGCACACAGATTTCTTTCTGACACAAACTTGTTATTGCATTTCCCAATTTGCATAGTATACTACTATACACTTTCAGAAATAGTGAACCTTGTAGAAACTTGGATTAACTCTCAGTCTGTATTCAGGTATATTTAAGATCTTCATTGTCAACTGCCCTACCTTAACTGTATTTATTAGTAGAATACAGGGCATTTAATTTCACAGCATCTGTCTAAAACAGAATAGAATAGACTAGACTAGACTAGGCTGGAAGAGACCTCCAAGATCGTGTCCAACCCATCATCCAACACCACCCAATCAACTAAACCATGCAACCAAGCATCCTGTCAAGCCTCGCCCTGAACACCCCCAGACAGCTGAATAGTTCCTGGTTAAAACCTCCAGGGGTTTGTTAGCTTTGCTGTGTGTAGAGTACTTGTTGGTATTATGTGATTGGGAAAACAAGGAGTTTGGATCTGAAAAGAAACCCTTCCCTGCTAACACAGAAAACTGAAGTATGTTTTTCAGCCCTGGAGTGAAATGAGCCTAAGTATGGTGTTTGCACAGTGATGGTTAATACACTTAGAAAACTCTGCATCAAAATTCTGATGCCTCATTTTACAGATGCTAAAGAGTGACAAATACAGATGTAGTTCTAAAATACTTCATGTATTTTTGCATGCTCAAGCCACAAAGAGATCATTGTACTGGGCTAAAGCTCTGCTGTATGTAAACTGTAGAAACCGGAAGGGACCAATTCAAGTAGTTATCAATCAAAACGCTTCTTTGGAAAATGTTACAGGACTGTGGCATCACAAGTCAGATCTGCCTGCCTGTAACAGTTTTAAAATTTTCACATCAGTTTTAGTGTTGGTAGTGGTTTCCGGTGAATTTCAATAAAGACAACCCAAGATGTTTCATTAGACTGACCAATTAGACTAGTCAGTAGTTTTAGAAGCTCATTTTATTTCTTTGCTGTACAAAGGCAGAAATGCAGACCATCTCAATAAATCTACATCAGTGACTACCCAGACATCATACAGATATATACAAAATGCCCATTTATTTAACTTCACTGTTGATACCATAGTTGACGTAGAGCTGGATGCAAACAATGCAAACAGCATCTACACAGTGTAAGGCATAATTCATTGTATTTACATCTTGTTCCTTATAAAGAACACGCTATTTCTTTGTTACACTCCTATCTGACAATCCCGCTTAGCAGTAGTGCAGCCTCAGAACAGAAAAGTGCATTCTTTATTATATACATTTTCACAAGAATTGAGGAACGTTCCAGAAATAGTTTTAAAATCTTAGTTTTTAGAATTACCTATGTCTTCTGTCAATTAAAATGATTTAATAAACTTAAAATACCATTGACCCAAAGCTCTGTGGATCACATGCAATTATGAAAACAAAGCTCCTAAAAGCAACTCTAGGAACTCCTCTCCTGTCTTTTGACTTGGAAAGATAAGCAATTCTCTGAAAGCGCTCCACCAACTCACTGCTATTTTAAATTTAAAGCACTTTGGAACATTTCAGTTACAAACTTTGCAGATCTGAGCAGCTTTGGAAAAGTTCTATAAAATAGATATTTACATTCTGTATTAGATTTTTGAGCTGTAATTAATTTGTCATCTCAGATGGTGTGCTGTTTTTCTTCCACTGGAGATCTCACTTTGAAAGAAAAGTGAAAAAAGGAATACAATTACTGTCATTGTAGGAAAGACTCACAGTCAAAAAAGTAAAAAGTCAACTCTTCACCTATAAAGCAGCACTGACAAAAATAATTTATCTTTTGTGTTCCAAGCTACTGCAATTCCTCACACATTTATTTTTATGCCACAACATCCTGCAGCACTGGGCTCTTGGAAGAGTATATTCAGCCAGTCTTGTTCTGTGTGCCCTCCCTTAGCACAGTCACGTGCAACAGCAGCATACTCTTTTGTTTGAAACGGCATCTTAACTCTCACAACAACCACTTCCGCTGAGCTGCTGGAGTCTGCAGTGAGGCAGCAGAGAACTGACACACAGCTCCATCCGCACAGTGCAGCTCCGACAGGAAACCAGTAAGGAGCAAAGGAAGGAGAAGGTCAGGCAACAAGAGTGCTTCCCTATGTGTGCACGTGCCTTGACTCTGACCTCCTGCTGCTGTGAGGTAACACAACAGCACAGACTTCTCTTCAGGCGTTTCCTATACTCCCACAGATCTTGGCCCACAAACTATGCCCAGAAAATTCTTTGTATAGTTTTCAACTGTATCAGAATGGTATGACTCTTTTTAAGGAAAACAAAACAAAACAAAACAACAAGGTTATGTGGGAAAAAAGTGTAAATGAAAGACACTACCTTCATCAGGAGGAACTGATATCTCAGTTTCATAAGTGACAGTATCCATATCTTCCAAAGTTTTGGCACCTGGCTGCTCTTGTTCCACCTCACATAGGTATACATCAATGGGTCCTTTTGTGCTCTTCACACGTACTTCTATGCAATCCTGTAAAACAGACATTTGCATATAAACCAAAGAACAAATCTTACACATCAATTAGATATTTTGCACATATTTTCAAGCCAATAGATTAAGAACAAAAATACTGGGATGACATAACTGCTCAAAATTGTTACTAGTTCCAGATAATTTATGACTATTTCATAGAATTGTAGGCCATTGATCAGTAAAACAGCATTTACATGTTATTAAGATCATTATCAAATCATGCTTATTGCTTTGGTTAGATATAAAATTTTTCTAGATTTTGACATAGAAACATTAATAACTCTTCAAAAAGTTCTTTCATCCTCGTAAATTATCAAACTGATATTGGACATAAGTAGCATTCATTACAGCTGTTCCATTCTCCATTGTAGCAAAACCAATTAACTAAAGCTCAGACATGTTTATTGTTTAACAATTTAGGTAAACAGAAAAATACTGAAAATAAGTTTCTTAGACTATTAACTCTACAACATTCTTTAGTGGACTGCAAGAACTATGAAATACTAATATTTGCTGTACATGTCAAAGAAACTGGAAGCAATTACAAACTGCTCTTGCAACATCAAATTTGAGAACTTTTATTCCCATAAATGTATAGAACTTACTTCTTTAGGAATTGGTATTTCCAATTTGGTTTCCTCTGGAGCTTTGATTGCAATCACAATCTGTCCTTGAAATGCCTGAATGCTACGGATATCCTGATAGGTCACATAAGCTAGTGTATACATTGGTCAAGGATTCTGTAAAGTCATTTGCCAATAGGCAGAAGCAAAGAGTATGATGTTAAGATACACAGAGTATCAGCTTAAGAAAAGTTGTAAAATAGTTTAGCTGAAGTAACTTCAATACTAATTTTTTAAAATTAAGCATTAGCTAACAACCCGAAAACCTTTTTTCTTTATTTATACATAGGAGAAATGCTTTTTAAAAGAGTAGAGATATTCAATAATAAACATCCAAACACATCTGGCAAATGATTTTCAGAGTTGTAAGTCCACAAATTGGAGGGAACACTGCCCTTGAGAAACTACCTCTTTGGTTTGTAGCATCTATATAAGCAAGAATTTTCTGGAAAAACTGTAGGTGCAATGAAAACTTTTCCTGGCATCATACAGAAAATGGCACATTTTGTTTGGCAGAATGTTGTCTTTGCTCAAACAAGGAACATAAGTCATATCTTATTGTAACCCAAATCCAAAATCCAATGTTTATGTCATAGTAAAGCAAATCCCTTTATTATGAAAGCCTATCTGAAAGACAAGACCATACTGGAATCTCTCTCAATGAGACAAAGCATCACTAGGACACAAGATTTTATCAACAGGCCACCAGGAACTCTGCTTGGATCCTTTCTCATTTTCATTCTTCTGCAGTGCAAAGATCACACCAAATAGCACTCCCCAGAGAACAGGCTAGACTACATGCGATAGTGAAAATTAGGGCACATGACTTGTATAGACTAAAAATAACCAAAAAGTTGCCTACTATAAAACTTACTATCAACTACTACTGCATACCTGTGGTATCAGCCTATGCTTATTACTAGGTATGTGAGTACTTGCAACCAAATCCATGTTAAAGTAAGAGTCAAAAGGATATTTTGCATTTTCTTTGTCATCTGTTAGCTCAAATAATTGATGAGCACAATCATGAATTAATTCATCCAGAGCTTCTTCCATGGTTGCTAAGTCAGAAAGTTCATCTTTAAGACTTTGCTTTTCTGGTGCTCTTCCAACAACGTGGTCAAGATTAGAACCTCTAGAAGGATATGAAATTTGTCTAGTATGTTTATTTATATAAGAGCCTGTTCACTGAACACAAAGTATACCAAAGAAAACAACCGGGAATTCCGGCATCCTTTACTCTTTCAAAATACCATTCATTGTGCATTTACACTCGATAATTGTTAATAGGGAAAATAATTCAGAGAGCCTAAAGACACAGAAGTAGTAAAATATTTTTATTAAATGTAATTCAGTATGTTTAAAAATACTTTCAAAGTTACCAATATTATGAAACATAGTTGCATTTTATTGTTTCAGAAATTAGAAGCTTCAAAGCCAACTCACATCCACTGGATAAGATTCTTAGATCTTTTCTGAATTAAGTGGATTCCATCCAATACATTGGTGATGTCATACACTCTTCGTTTTCGTACTCCAAGTGTTGTTGCTACTTCATTTAAATCAAGAACACCGTCTGGAGCTGTTCTGACAAGATCCATGAATTTTCGTGTCAAATAAACCAAAGATGCATCAAATCGAGGCTTTCTGACTTTCAGAGTTCCTGTAAAGTTTTGATACAACATCTAGGGTAAACTACTACACAAGTATGAAGCATTCCTAAAAATACCCCACACAAAAGTGAGAAAGTAGCAATGAAAATAAAGTCTGAAAGCACTGTGATTATTAACATTGACATTGCAATGACATACCAAGTCTATTAACTGCATATACCTTCATTTATTTGCAATGACTGTACTGCTAGCGTGGATATTAATAGTTGTGGAACTGTATGTTCTGTAGGACATGAGCCTGTACTACTGAATAAAAAACAGTGAAACCTTTAGTTAACGAGATAGTACTGGAGCTGCCAAAGAACTGCAGCACTATTGTCTACTCCATGACACTGTAAAAACATCTTTTTCCACACCCTTTTGGTCCAGATTAACCAGATGTTAAAAATAACATTCAAGTATGGTTCAGGATTTAGCTTGGCTTCAGGGAATGTTCCAGTCTGGACATGACTAACTTCTTCTAGAGTACAAGAATTTAAATACATGGATAAACTCTGGTTGTACTATTTGGCCTCAGGGCAAAAAACTGCTATTGTTTAATTTACTAATTCAACAATGATCTAGATACCAGGACACCACTGGTTTCAGAGATATCCCTGTGCTATGTGTATCTATTACAAGTATACTTGCAGAAATAGCAGAGAAGTAACCGATGCAGCTTGTTTAAGTACATTGTTATTTATGTATGTGCAAAGAATGTATTTGAGACAAAAGAGATGTGGTACATATGGACTCATCCAATGCCAGAGTCAATGAATGACTGGCAAATCCTGCTGTTACTTGTCCTTTGTCTTGCAAAACAAATCAGGTATTTTATATCTGATCAAACTGTGTCTCTGAATATTCCAGTCTAAAACTTCAAGAGAACGTATATGCAAGTGTCAGGAAGCTTCCCTAAGAAGTGCTATACTTCAAACTTCAGCATTTTTCCCCAAGAAGAATGCGACATGCACTTTTACTTGGCGTATTACATGTATTCTATGGCTACAACATTCTGCTCTCTTGAACATGAAGTGACAGGTTCAACAACTCAGTTTTGGACTGTGTTACTGAGAGATGTGCAATACTACTCATTTGGTGAGAAAAAAAAATCCAAAACAACAACACAAAATTCACTCAAGCTTGTATTTTTTTAGTACTAGTTGAAAACCAACATTGGTCAGTACAATGTTCCAGTTTTCTCTAACTCACATTTCCAGTGGATTGTTTTCTGTATAGCACTGGGCAAGTACACTTGCAGCAAATTCGAAGAGGAAAAACTATGAAGACTGTGTTACTTCATATCTGTTATTTCATTTAGTCTACAGCAATGCTCCTGTTCTGCCTATATTACACACATAACAATTTCTCATTTGTTTACAGCATGTACTCCGCATTGTAAAAAACATGAAATAATCCAGGAATAATCTTCACACGTGGAATACAGCAACTTACTTCTCACAAACCGTACGTCTTTGTCCACATTCATGTTGATCATTGGTGTCTGGATAGAAAAAAACAAACAAACAAGAAAAACCAACAGACATAAAATGCTATCAACACAGGAAGCTTCCTGCAGAAGAAACCCTCAAATCAGTTCTAGATACTATAGCCATCTGACTGCTGACATTTCAGGACATTACTGTGAAGGATATTACTGATATTACTGTCAGGATTTGTAGCCCTTCACCTCAGCACATCTCCTTGACTTGGCAAGCAGTGAAATCCCTAATGCTCAGGCAATGATCACAACACAGATACGTGCATAAACTCTACAAATGCAAGCTTCAGCTGTTCCATGTAACCGCTTACATACAGAAAATACACTGCTATTATATGGCATTACAATTATACACCACAATAAAAGACTGAAGTAGTCTGCTCTGGTCAAGAAACTGACATGATAAGCCTAAGCAGGTACTTCATTCCACCCCTCATCCTAATTTAACAAAAAGAGTATTTTCAAATTTGTTCATTCCAGCTGGAAGAGATCTGAGGAAGGTCTTGGGTCCAACCTCCAACTCCATACAGGAAGAGCCATTACATGAGGGCAGCTCACTCAGAGCGTTGTCCAGCTGGGTCTTGAAAATGTCAAGGGATGAAGGCTACACCTCTGCTTGTCTGTACTTACAGTGAAAAAGTTTCACTTTACATCAAGTTGTAACCTCTCTTGCTTTTTTTTTTTTTTTTTTTTTTTTTCAATTCATGGCTATTTGCTTTCAGCTTCCAATCATACAGAGTTACAAAGCATCTGGTGACAGCTTCTTGTTTATGTCCAGGCAGGTCCTTTCGGCAAGATGGTCCTCTAGCCTGGGGTGACACCCTTGTACCACTGCAGGGTTTAGGCTGAGATGCAGGACTTCATAACTGAATTCTCAGCTTTCTTGGTTGAAGTTTATAAGGTGTCTGATGACCCATTCTCCAGCCATGCCTAGCTGTCTACAGCATCTTCCTCACTCATAAACAAATGTGCATCTTATGTCCTCCTATTGACAGGACAGGTGCCTAGACAGGCCCTTGAGGAACTCCATTTAACAATCCTCTTCTGGCTAAAGTATGCACCTCTTTGAGCCTATTGATCCAGACAGATTTTTGAACTCATCTAGTAGCTTAAAATCTGTAACACCCCAACTCAAAGAGGAGGATACTACAGAAAACTGATTCAAAAGTCCTGCTAAAGCTAATTGAGTTGATATCTAATAATTTCATCACAAAAGGTAATCAGATTGCAAGTATAGCCAAGTTGGCTATTTTCAATTGCTTTCTCTTTCATGAGCCTTGAAATAACTTCCAAGAGAACTTGCTTCATGATTTTCAAAGGGACCTGATGTGAAGCTGACCTCTCAAAGATCCTGACAGCAACCTCACAATGACATCAGCCAGCTCTCTCAGGATGCAGACCTATGGGCTGAGAATTTGGGTTGAGAGTTCTCACGGGGGTCCTACCTCAACACCTTTCCACTGCTAGTCATGCTCTCCTTGAATACTGTCTTAGACACAAAGCCTAGGAGACATCAGTTCTAAAGACCATGCAAGAAGGCTGAGTACTTCAGCCCTGTGTCATTTCTTCCTAAAGCACTTGTCCCATTTAAGAGCAGGTTCACATACCCCTCCACCTCCTTTCCTACTATGTTGTTGTCACCTTTGACATTCCTTGCTAGCTTCAACATTGGCACTTTGTACCTCTTAGCATCATATATATATATACACATACATACAGTATTTTTTTATCCTCCTTTATGGCCTGTCCTTGCTTTCACCTTTCACTTCTTTTTGCCCTACCCAGAGTGCAGATATAGCTGTACCTATCCCTCAATGCATCTAATTCTTGTCATGAGTATCAGGATAAAATGTCCCTGTCCTTACAGACCTTCACCTTTTTGCCTCTTCCAGCTTTCAAAATTGCCTCCCCTAATATCTCAACTACCTGTTGCCTGAATAAGCTAGAATCCAGGTTCTGTACTAGCCTTCCTCATTACACTCTTGAACTTCACTATTCCATCCCATGCTGCTAATATTTACTACATCCTTGACTTCACTGTTCATGAGAAGCAGATTCAGGAAAGCATCACCTCGGGCTGCTTCATCCAAACACCTACATAAAGAAGCTGTTCCCAATGCTCTTTGTTTCTGACAATCATCTCCAATAGTAAGTAATTTCCAATTACCAGCATAAAAGCTCATGTAAAATGTTCAGTACTTGAAGACATTAATACGCAGTAACATTTAGCCCACAGTCAAGGTTGATAAAAATAAGCATTTATAAGGAGTTTCATAGAATTGAAAGCAGGCCTGTTTTTTTCTTGTTACCTATCTCATAACATTACTAAAAGCAGTGATGGAAGGTGCAGATTACCTGAACAGCAGAGATGTCCCGAAAAGTACAAAATACACAGTTGTAGTCTGTGTTTCTTAAACATAGCTACAATGTATTTAACTCGATTAAGAAGCTACAGGTAACATAGATTTTAAAAAGATATCCCTTTGTACTATGACTAACATCACTGCATTTTCCTTTCTCGGGCAGGCTCCTAAAATGCAGTGTAGGAGGATTGTACCACAACACCCATTCGTGCACTACTCTGGCTAGGCCTGCTACATCTTTCCAGCTCGGGTATCCACCTCCTGCCGAACAGCCGAGAGGCAGGACTTTGGGGAATCTCCTTAAAACCTCCCGCGGCGGGAGCAAAGCGTTGCAGTGCCGTAGCGCACTTTCGCCATCCACAGGCGGCACCTCCCTTCCCGGCCTGCCGTGTACCTCACTCACACGCAGCGTGTCCGGCCGCAGCGGCCTCAGACGCTCCCACTTGCCGGGGCTGGCCATGTTGGCCCAGCCCCTCCTCTTTCCTCTGGCCAGCCAGCCGCGGCCTAGCGCGGCGGGAGGCTTCGCCTGCCCTGGACAAGGCGGCGGAGGGCGGGCGCCTCAGACGCTTTCACGACGAACCTGCGTCTCCTTGTCCGAAGAAGGCGCCGCCATCCTCACTCCACCTCTGGGAGGAGGGGGCGGCAAGGGCCCTCCCGCCACCGCAGTCCGTTGTGGCCGCCTCTCCCCTGCCGCCCTCCGCGAGCGGACGCTTGGGCGGGAGAGCCGAACGCGCGCAGGCGCCCTCCCGCCAGAGCCGCGGCGCTAGCGAAGGTAGCGACAACGGAACCTTCCCTCTCGGGGCGGCGGCGGAGACCCCACTGCCCTCACCCAGCGGCCCCTGCGCTGCGCTCGCCCCGCCGCCCCGCCCACGCCGGCTTTGCTTCTCGCCCCTCTGCGTCCGGTGCGGTGTATACTTTTCACGCCGTGCTTCCGTGTCTGTTGAGGGGAGTGCTCTCCTTGGAAAGCTGTGAGGAAGGAGATGCAGGGTTTCGCTTGGGCTGGTGTTTTCCTCCACTATCTTCTTCTCCAGGCTGAACAACCCCAGCTCCCTCGGCCTCTCCTCGCGGGGCTGTGCTCGGGGCCTCTCCCCAGCCTTGTTGCCCTTCTCTGGACACGTTCAAGAGTCTCAGTGTCCTTCTTGAACTGAGGGCCCCAGAACTGGATGCAGTACTCAAGGTGTGGCCTAACCAGTGCAGAGTACAGGGGCACTGTTGCCATGACCCTTCTTTACCTTCACTATTGCAGATTCTCTAAGTTTTTGATGTAGTATCCAAGAGTTAATAAAAACCCTATGTATCCCAACAGACCCATAAACTCAGAAAAAAAATGCATGAAGCACATAAAACTTCACACATATTAATGCCATTTTTAAAACTATGAAGTGTCTTATATTACAACATTTGCAAGAATTATACAGTGATAAAGGTTAGTTTATTAGTAATGCAAAATCCCTAAGTAGCATATTATCATCTCTTTATCCAGACTGCCTCTTTGACCAGGCTAAATGGTGTCTTTTCCTTGATACTTACAGCCTGTAATTACATCTGCACACGAGTCATTTTTGGTTAGTCATGTATGTTTTAGTTGGTTTTAAGCTTTCTTCATAAGACAGTCCTAGGTCAGCTACTCAGAGTATGAGCAAAAAAATATTGAATGGTTTGAATACATGCTTCCACACTTTATGCTGGGAGAACCTCTTGAGGTGAGGAGAAAGTTCTTCACAGAGAGAGTTGTTAGCCATTGGAATGGGCTCCCCCGGAGGTGGTGGAGTCACCATCCCTGGGAGGTGTTCAAGAGGGGATTGGATGTGGCACTTGCTGCCATGGTCTAGTAGTCATGAGGTGTTGGGTGACAGATTGGACTTGATGATCTTTGAGGTCTCTTCCAACCTTATTGATTCTATGATTCAATGATCCACCTCCTGGGTGGCGGCGAAAATTTGTTCACCCCTTCCTCCTTGTCTTAGAATCATAGAATGCCTTATGTTGGAAAGGACCTCTAAAGATCATTTAGTCCCCCCCTCCTGCAGTGAGCAGGGACATCTTTAAACAAGTTCCGGTTGTTAGAGCCTCTTCTAACCTGCCCTCGAATGTTTCTATGGATGGGGCTTCTATTGCCTTTCTGGGCAACCTGTACCAGGGCTTCACCACCCTCATTGTAAAAAATGTTGTCTTGTATCTAGTCTAAATCTTCCCTCTTTTAGTTCAACACCATCACCCTTTGTCTGTTGCAACAGGCTCTGCTAAAAATTCTGACCCCATCTTACAGGGCTCTCAAGCATTCAAAGGCAGCAAGAAGGTCTCCCTAGTGCCTTTTCCCCAAATCTCAGCCTTTCTTCACACAAGAGGTGTGCCTTCCTTCTAAGCATTTTTGCTCAGGTCCTCCTCTGGCCCTCTTCCAATAGGTCCATGTCTTTCTATGCTGAGAGCCCCAGAACTAGGCATAGCACTGCAGATAAGGGTCTCACCAAAGCAGAGGGGCAGAATGCCCTCCCTTGACCTGCTGCCCGTGCTGCTGGGGATGCAGCCCAGGAGGCAGTTGGCTTCTGTGCCATGAGTGCACAATGCTGGCTCCTGTCCAGCTTTGCTGGTCTTGCCAGTGAGGTGCGGCTGGCAAGGGGATCTCCCTTAAGCACTGCAGTGGGCCAAAGTGAATTAAAATGAGGAAGTTCTCACCATTTCAGTTGCTGCAAGGAGGGAGTTTTTTCTTCCCTCAATGTGCATCATGAGCATTGAGAGAGCTCCCAGCACAATTCTGTTGTGTGAAAATAATTAGTATTACTGTCTTGCCAAATAATCTGATTCTGTCACGACCTGCTAGTGAAGAGCTAGGTATCTTCCTCCAGCACCAGAGGGGAGCCAACACATGTGGCTTGTCTGAGCTAACCCTGTCAATTTACCTGCCAGCAAGAGGCCCTAGATCCTTTCACAAATTTCAATTCCATTGCTAGTAGTTTCACATCACTTCAGGTTAGAGATTCCTTTGGAGTAGCTTATGTCACCACTGATACATCAGATACCTTGGTAGAGGATGGGCAATTCATAGAATCATAGAATCAAAAAGGTTGGAAAAGACCTCAAAGATCATCAAGTCCAACCTGTCACCCAATTGCTTTGATCAATTATTTGTGTTGTAGAGGTGTGTGGAACTAAGGTGTGTTCTTGCAGATACAAAAGGTTTTCCTTCTCTGGAGGCTTTCAAAACCCATCTGGATGCATTTCTGTGCGGACTACCCTGGGCAATGCTGCTTCTGGCAGTGGGTTTGGACTCGATGATCTCTGGAGGTCCCTTCCAACCTCTAACATTCTGTGATTCTGTTATGGAATCAATGCATTACTGAAATGTAAAAATGCTGACTTTTGTATGAGCAGTAGGAACCTTCCTAACTATCCTCTGGTCATAAATGTGGTTCCATAAGGAATGAGTATTTATTCCTCTGTGTCCTATTCTTAACTGGAAGACATACCTTGCCATTGTAATCACAGATTCTATAAGCCCACTGTGATAAAGCAGGGTGTTTTTTTGCTGAAAGAACAGACCGGTATAAAATAGGTATCTTGGGCTGCTTTCATGTGGGGTGATATAAGGAATGTGCCATACAATATAAAAATCATCAAACAGGATTTTGATGATTGTTGGGTAGTCAGCTATTGAGGAAGGCTAACAAGTCATAGTTTGAGAATTAGGATACATGAATTTCTATATTAACTCACGTGGAAAACATTGCATCAATATTTAACTATGCCGTTGTTCTAGCCAGTCATAAGATCAAATTCTGTTGTTCCTGTGCTTCTCTGTCCTTGGCTGCTGAAATACCTAACTGAGCAAAGAAAAGCCCCACATGGGTTCCAATTCAGAAAGACTTTTCTATATTTATATGAAAATTATAAAGCCTAATTTTTCTGTTAAATGAAAATTATATTTTGAAGTAACTGACTGGACTATCCAGAGTTTTGGCTGTCACATTCGGTTGACTGAAGAGTTTGATTCTAGTGTGTTATTATTTACATTTTATAAAGCTGATAATGAAACTTATCCCGCATGCTTTATTATTCTTGCAGAGGAAAATGTTACTTATACTTCATTTACTCTTGTCTTATTGCATGTGAAAAAAGACTGTGCATTCTTCAGATGTTAATCATACAAAACATAATTCTTCAAATGGATGTTTATGTGAAAGTTTTCTTAGATTGATTTGATTCTTAATCTGCCACCAGGGGGCAATAATTCCATTTCCTAAATCTGATCTTTAACCATCAATGCGTGCTAGAACAGTGGCTTCATTAAAATTTTTGTGGGACTACACAGAATCATGAAGGTTGGAAAAGACCTTCAAGGTCACTGAGTCTAACATATGAAAGCAAAACACAATAAAAAAATGAACCAAAATCCCCCAACCAACCAAAAGCAAACCAAAACAAGCCAAGAAAACCCTTCACTTGCGTAATTGAATATTTTACTCTGCACTACTTAGGCATACAGGTTTTACTTTTAAGCAGCTGAAATTGGAGTGTTTGACAAAAGTTTTTACTGGTGAATGTCATGCAGCACTGTAATGGTGCAAGGTTTGGAGTTTCATGCAAGACAGGATGTTTTGTGGCTTTTTAAATTGTCATTGTACTGTTTTAAAACTTGTCTATTTATTAGCCTATATATGTAATCCTGAATTTGGGAGTTATACCACTTGATAGGTACCTCTATATCTCATTATGATATCCATTTGTTTTACTTATGTATGTAGTAGTTCCAACATACTGCAGTTAAAGACAGAGCCAACTGGTACACTTTTTATCAAATGCAACCTTCCCTTTAACAGTGATACTCTTATAAGTGGATCTTGTACTAAGTGCATATTTACTGTTGAAAAGATGAGCCAGAGGAAACATCTTCCCAAAAAGGTTAAAAAATACAAAATCATGAAAGACAGAAATAGCTGTAAGAGTCTGTTTAAACTACATAGAATCACAGAATCATCCATATTTTTGTATGAAATTATGTCTGGCTGTATAAAATTCCTAGCCTCCCTAAATCCTGAATGCTGCATGATGATTAGGCATAAGGGTGTGCAACATCACAGCTGCCACAGGAGGATGCTATTTACATAACCTGTCTTCTGGATGGGTTTACATGGACCATCTTCTGCTGCCCTTACCTGTGTCATGCCTCTTAGTTGCCCTATGAAGCCACCAAGAACAAAGAAGCACGGGCTAGAGTTTTAAAGTAACTTGTAGTTACTATATCTTCCTTGTGTCTGACCTTGGCCTTGCAGTAGCTAACTCACTGCTTGATTTTATGCAGTAAGTAAAACAGCCCTCATGAAGTAAGTGCCTAATACGTGTTCATACATCACCAAAGAGCGTCAGGTGCCTCTCAAAGCCTCCAGAGGGAGATCTTGTCCACTTAACTGAAGTGTTTAACCTTAAGCAGACAAGATATTTTAGAATTCTTCATCATCACCTGCCTCTCTCCACAGTCTCTGTAACAAGCATAAACACTTTAGAAGGAATAGTTTATTGCATATCTAAAATTAGGCCCTTAAGAAGAACATGCTGGCTAGCTGTAATTGCATGTGATTTTTGGAGGACAGGTACTGGCCTCCTAAAGGGGGTCTTTCCTCATAACTACTGAAAGTGAAAAAAAGACCACTTGAACACATTTATCATTCAAGCTGAAAAGTCAGAGGACTTGTGCCTGTGTTTTCCACGATCTTAAAGGTGATTGTTTTACAGCTCATAACCTTAAAAATTTACCAGTGGTTACTTTCTTACTTCCATTCACTATTGCATTAGATTACACTGCTATTCAAGTCTGGCATTTCAGTGAAATGTTTGGAAGCTTCTTTTAAAAAGTCTGTTCAAAATAAGGGTTGAGAAACAAACAGCATAAACAATAGGCAAACTGGAGTTGGGAGATAAGTCATTATCCAGGGCACTTTTCATTAATCTGTACGGATCTTTTAAACTAATCTCCAAGTGGCAGGCGTTGGCTACTGTGACTAGATTTCTTTCACACACAGATAAACGATCGAAGTTTCCAGTTTCTCCAGAATGCTTCCACTTTCCCCTCATATCCCTGTTCTCCCCTGTGTACCTTCTGTTTTATAAACTCCTTTTCTCCTAGAGCTGTTGAAATTGCCTGTGCTTTAGACCCTAGAGCCAAATGAGGCATGTCTACTTGGGAAGATACCATATTCAGTGCGAAGCAGGGGTGGGGATGAATGAGACTGGAGAAGAAAAGGCAGGGGGGAAGGGTGAGGGGGTTGTATTCTTGACCTTAGGTAGCTGGTGCTGAGAGGTAGCGTATTGTGTCGAAGTACAGGCAGAACCAGAGTTTATGTATGGGAAGGAGGGAGCAAGGAGGAGGGAGGAGGAAGCTGGGACAGTGAAAGGGGAGGAGGAGAGAGCAGCATCTCTATCTTTCTTTGCAGACCACGCTGCTAAACAGCGACGGGAGGCTCATGCTTCCCTAATATCCATCACTCCCTGCTTCCAGCGTGGTCAAAGACACAGCAACAAAGAGGGTCTCCGAGGTAAGATCCTTGCAACTTGCAAAGCTGTAGCGTCTGCAAAATTAAGAGAAGCAGCAGCAACGATACAGAAAAAAGATTATCAGTACCTGGGAATGCTCAGAAACGGAAGGGGGGTAACTGGAAGCCCAGTTCCCCTAAAGGCTAAGGAACTGTTAATAACAGCAGCAAGCAACCAAAACGGAGTAAGAGGGGAGCAGATCAGGTTTGAAGGGATCAGGATACCAGCCAGCAATATTCATCAGGGAGCAGTTTGTGATATAACTGCCTGTGTAGAAAGAGGAGATAAGTTAGAGCTATGAATGAGACCTGAAATACATGGTTAAATAAGGCTTAAGAAAATATATGAATGGTTTACTTACCCAAAATGTTTTCCTGGAGTGAACAAAACAATTCATTAATTTCTGCATGTCAGAAGAAAACAAAAACACCCCACCAAAACAACAACAAAAAATCCTGAAAAGCAAAACTATGCCTGCATATTGTTTTGACTTTTTTTTCCAATATGAAAGTTTGATTTTTCATCTTAGGACAATGTTTCAGTTTTTAAAAATGCATTTAGGAGCTACAAGGAGGAAAAAAAGAGGCAAAACCTGCAAGTTAAATGTTTTGGGGTTTTTTGAGTCAAACAAAATGGGCTGTTTGAAAATTGTTGTAAGAAGATATTTGTGAATACCAAGCCAAGGTATGCTGTCTGACCTGAGAAATACTGTTTCATTTCATTTAGGAAAAAACAACATAATTTGGTACTGACCTGAAATGAAATCTATAAATGTGTTTGATTCGTCCACCCAGCCTAAAAGATCAACAATTTGGTTAGGTGTTTTTATGAAGTGAGCTGTTTATTTCTAGTTGTGGATCATGGAAACTCAGAAGAAGAGGGCAGACAGAAAATACAGCATCTATATGCTGGAGAAACTGTCACTTTTGCCTTGTGCTTTGTCTCATTGAGTTTTTTGAAGTATGAGCTACCTTGGTTTTGATCTAACACCTTATGGACCCTTCTGAAAAATTATGAACTCTTAATGGCAGTAATGGCAATGTTTGCTCTTAAACATGTTGAACCAGCTATGAAGAAAATTAACAGTGGCTTGTATGTCTTATGAGTAAGTCTTTACGATTTAATATATTTTTTTTCTCCCCACTATGAAACACAGAATTTGACTGCAAAGGTGGGCATTCTGGAATATTTGTGTTTAAATGGAAGTTTCTGTGTTTTCCTCTCCACAATAAGTAACTAAAATAGCTGTAGTGAGTTCATCTGGTGTGTGAGTGGGGAAGTCAGAGCCACTATTCTCTGCTGCCTTGGAGAACTTAAGAGATGGTGGACCTGATTTTTATTTGCTTTTTAATTGGTTTAAATTTACTTGTACAAGTGTGCATGGGATCAGCAACAGGTTCTGTACTGGTCTACTTTAGTGTTGCCCCATTTTTCTTATAAAAGGAGAGAAGAACCACATCACAGCAATGGGATCTTTCTTTCACCAGTGTTTCTAGTCATGTTAATTTCAGGGCTTACAGTTCTGTTATGGCAGTTTGGATTTGGTCATTTTATCTGGTGTGGTAGCTGGCAGCTGCAGCTCTGAAATGGACTTTGGTCAGTAGATAATCAGGGGGGTTATTAAAAAGAAAAACCAAAAAAACCCTCTTTTTCTGTCAGCCTAAACCCTTGCTTATGCAACTAGGTTTATTTTTTTTTCCGTCTAGCTTTTGGTTTGCTGACTACAGGAATGCCTAATATATGTTTTTGAAACCTCTTGTTCTGTCTTGTCCTTAATATCCATCTGCTTAAGAAAACCTCAAGTTGAGGTCTTAAAAGGCTTTTTTTTTTTTTAAGAAAAACTAAACTTACTACCTTAAAAATTTGCCTATTTATTTATGTATTTGACTAAATCTGGATTTTCTGTGGCTGCTGCTAAAGAAATAGAGTAGTCTAACTGGAAAAGCTTGACTGTTTTATGTGCATAAAAACCAATTGCAAACCAAAGCTAACACAATTCTACTACTGCAGGTAAATTTTGTTTGAAGCTAACATTTTTTCTACTTAAACAATAGTTAGCTATTGTTCTTTTAAAACAACCTTCTCTGTACTGTATTGTTCTTGAAGTTTATAAGGCTAGATGCAAAGCTCCCCGAAGTCAGGAAGAGGCATTCTTTTGACTTCAAATGGCTTTGGATCAAGCCTGTCATGTGAGATTAGCTCCTGACAGAAGATCTTATAGGCAAAAGCACAGAAGAGAATGATTTAAGGATGGAATTTCACTTATGCTGTGATCATCTTTGCTTTGTGAATATTTGTTAGGCACAATGTTTTTGAAGTAATGCTTCATTTATTTATTGTTAAAAATGTCTGCATTCTTTGGTATTGTGAATATGTAGTTTTGCAGAAATTTTCTTCTTAGGGCTCAAATCTATTGTCTGTTTGTGTCTGTTTGAGGGCTTTGTTAAGGGAGTCTGTCTTTCAATATGATAGTTCAGAATCTCTTAGATGAGATTTTAGAACTTCAATAATACTGTACATGCCATGCACAAATTTAAGGAAAGAGCTTTCTAATGTGAAATAGCAAGTTAAAAACAATGATTTGAATTGGTTTTCTTGTTAAACTCAAAGAACATATTCTGCATAAGAATCTAATGGCCTCTGTAGTTTCTCTTTACAAAAAGAGAATGCTCTATGAAATGTGAAAGTGGCTGTCTGACATTGCAGTTTTTCTGCATTTGAAAAATATGCAACTTACACAATGTGAAAGTAATCATGAGAAAAAAATGTTTTGCGTAACAAAATAAAACAGAAACATTTTACAGCATACATAATGTAAGGCCAAATTTGGATTAGGAATTTGTAAACCTTCAAAGGTGATTCCTGTTGACAAAAGCAAGCCTGTCAGACTCCTAAATCCTCTAGTGATGCTGAGAATAATTATCTCTAAGGAAAAATTGCCTTTGGTCTTATTGATTGTGGCTCTTATAATGAATACAGAGTGTGCACAGCAAATGATAAGTGATTTGTTACTCATTTTTTTCATCTTCATACAACTGAATGCATGTACTGTAAGCTGAGATCAGGCACAGCCAGGAGTTTATTGTATGTGAAAAAGCTGCATGAAGATGCTTAAAAGGTTAGTGTAACCAGCAACAACCAAAATCCACATACAAACATCCCTGCTTGTACAAAACCATGACTGCATTCATGTATGACACACATGCACAGGGAAAACAATGCATCTTTAACTACAGATGAAAACTCTTTGCTTGGTTAATAATTCATTCAGTCTGCAAATCTGACTTCCAAACTTCTTTTACACAGACTGTGGCAGGAGAAGAAACTATAATTTACTAAGGAAATGTAAATGTTATGCTTGTTTTATAGGCATATATAGTTGTTCCTTTATAATTACATCTAAGGATTACAAAGAATATTGGTTTGATTTTCAGTTTGTCTTCATTTGCTATTATCCATGAGTTGCCTTTTATGCTTGAATGTTTAGGTAAGGAATAAATGAAGGCTAAGAAGTCACATAGCTAGTGGTCTATTTCTGAATAACAGTAAAGAACTTTTCCATTTAGACATTTTATATCTTAGAAAAAAATGCTGTTAAATAGAAATACCCATTGAGTGTTACTCCTATCTAAACAGCACAGCAGTACTTAATGTGCAAAAAGCAATCTGTAATGATATTAGAAGCATAATTCATGTAATTATGGAGTAGATAGAAATAAAAGTTTTTCATGGAAAGTATATTAACATCAGGGTGATAAAAATAGGCAGTACTGGTAAAAACTTGCCATCAAAGCTGTATTTATAGGTATAACTCATATTGATACTTATTGACTCTTTTAACACCTTTTGTGTTGTTTTAAATGGTTGCTGCACAACCTATCTTTGTTTTAACCTAGATGTATCACCTTTTAGAGCTCCTTAGTAGGAAAGTGGAGCTAGGTCATCTGTTTTTGAGAGAGAAAATACACCATCCCTGGAGGCATTTTAAAGATGAATAGATGTGCTCCTTACTTCCTTCCGGCTTTACTGCCTGCCTTCCTTCCTTCCTGCCTCCCTGCCTGCCTCCCTCACTCCCTTCCTCCCTCCCTGCCTGCCTCCCTCCCTCCCTTTCTCCCTCCCATCCTGACATCCAGCTTTCTTGCCCTCCTCCCTCCCTCCCTCCCTTCCTCCCTCCCTTCCTGCCACCCTGCTATCTTTCCTCCCTCCCTCCCTCCCTCCCTCCTTCCCTTCCTTCCTTCCTTCCTTCCTTCCTTCCTTCCTTCCTTCCTTCCTTCCTTCCTTCCTTCCTTCCTTCCTTCCTTCCTTCCTTCCTTCCTTCCTTCCTTCCTTCCTTCCTTCCTTCCTTCCTTCCTTCCTTCCTTCCTTCCTTCCTTCCTTCCTTCCTTCCTTCCTTCCTTCCTTCCTTCCTCCCTTCCTCCCTCCCTCCCTTCCTCCCTCCCTCCCTCCCTCCCTTTTTTTCCAAATGTTTTGTATACTGCACTATTGAAGTACACCTTGCTATAACTCTTAGTAGAGTTCATAGTACGGTTGGGAGAGTTAGTGGGGATTTCTGAAAGGCGAGCTATTAATTTCATGGTACTCATCTATAAGCAATCTTTACACTGACAGTCTTACATCTTCCAATTTAACAATCATATATGGAGGTTTAGTACAAAAAGCAAAAGGGCTCCCGTTCAGAGAAATACTTGAAGGAGCAACTAGGAAAATGGGCAGTGTTGCAGTTTTCTGGGAAGACGTACTTGACACAGGTGACAGAATAGAGGGAAAGTATAGTCAGCTTTTTTCCTTAGAATTATTGAACAGGCAGAGAGTTTGCTAATGCAAAACCTGGTTTTATTCATACCAGTTGAGATAGATGTGTTAATGAGGCTCTTTGATGAATGGACCTGCTAGTCTTTAATGCCCCTGTCTCTGGCTGCACCACTGATCATTCTTGCTTTCTGTTATGTTCCTGTCCTGGATTTCTGTAGCTTAAGTCGTGTATGTTTTGTATGGTCTAGAATATTGCTTCATAGGATTAATTTTATGCTCCTATCTGAGTAATCAAGCCATAAGATTACTATTCATATGGAAGCTTTTTCTATGGATCAAATATCTGTCTAGGAGGCTGCCTTCCCATGTAGAGGAGGCAATGATTCCATGTCCTGTGTATGTCAGATATGTATGTTTTTATCTAGAGTTCGGCTGATTAGTTAAAGTCCATGGGAAATGATGATATTCTTCATGTATAATGCAAGATTTCTACTGAATGTAGAACTGCAATGTTTTTGTAAAAAAAAATGTACTTATCAAAAAGCTAGAGAGTGACATTATAATCCCTGAAAACACAAATGCTTTGTTTACATCTATGCATTTTTAGTATTCCATTGTTACTGTGCTTTAAAGAATCCCTACACTCTGAAAAAGGCCAGTTTGCCATGTTCAATTTCACAGGAATTAAAGGATTAACATCTGTAAAATCTCAGGCAGTGATTTGTGTCTAGTCTTCTCCACATGTTGGTATATATCTTTCCTGTGTCTACCTTGCTTTCTTTTATGCAGCAAAGTTTCCTGAGACATTTTGATGCTTATTTTAGTTCTTTTTTGCAGCCAGCATTTGAAATGCACAAGAAGAAGCCAATGGCAGCTGAGGGATACAACTGAGAGTATCAGTGGGTATGAAAAAGAGTGCAGCAGGAAGGGCAGGGTGGTTTCTTAGTTTATTCCCAGGTTTCAGCCCACTGGTAACGTTCACTCTTTTACAGTTCTCTCTTTTACAGTAATTCAATGACTTCTCTCCAAGGCAAAACTTAAGCATTGTTCTGGAGCTAATGTATTTCAAAGACTGCTCCCACTAGGCAAAATGGATGACACGATTACTTGTGACTTTCTTAATCCTTCACAATTTTCCAATGCTATTTAACTAAATCCCTTGCACTGTGTGTAATGTGATGCAACATCCTGGTTCATGTATCACATGCTTTTAGTTACTTGCCAAAAAATATTGCTCTGATAAAATCTGCAACACTGCCTGCATAATAATTGAATTAAATTGACTGGGGGAAAGACCACACACAAATATTTATGTCAGGGCCATGCAGGCCTAACAGAGGCCCAAAGACACTTTGCCAAACATCAAAAGATATGAATATGATCCTGCAAGCAATTCTCCATCCCTTAACATAAAGGGCAGGACAGGTCTCTCTTCCTAGGCCAGATGCTTTTAGTGGAAGAGGTGTAAAGTCATTTTGGGAGGCCAATCTGGATGTGAAGTAATGATGTGTAGTATGGCAGCAAGAAAACAAAAATTGATGGATGGTACTATCCTATTTTCAAATTAGCTGCACTGTTCCACAGCATTTTCATGGCTAGATGGCATTGCTTTTGCCTGTGATTTGGCTTCATTGGCAGTATATTCACTTTCAAAAGAAAGAAGGTTGTTTTGAATTCAAGCTAAATCTTACTAAGTGTGAGAATGATCTATTTAAACTTTGCAAATGCAGTTTTAATCCACAAGGAAAACTTCCTTGAGGTTCATTTTTTCCCATTGTGTGTTTCTGTGGATTCAGGATGAAATACTTTCTTTTTAAGGTGCATCTGAATATGATATATTCAGTTAGAAATTACTTACACAGTTGTCAATATATGTGATGAAATTCCTAATGAGATTGGAGAAGGAATAGTTTGACAAATTGCAGGACTGCAAAGGAATAATCTGTCCAATTTTGTATCTTCTACTTTCATCAGAATTAAGTGTAACTGCAGCCCTAGAATTTGCCTGCATTTAGGGCCATGTATAAAAGCATGCACATGACAATCTAGTGTGTTTTACTAAGACCTTATTCACACAGCCTCTTTCAACAGTGGCTGTGCTGGCAAAGAAGGTTGCTGCCTCTAGTACCTCATTACTGCACTTCTGTCAGAGGTTATCACAGGTAACACTGCCAGCTGAATAGTTCCTGTGCATGGCTCTTAATCTACTTTACTTGAAACAAATGGGGATACTGAAGATCTATTATTTTAACATTTTTACTTTTTTTGTTCCACACCCCCCCCCCCCACCCTGCAGAGGGTCAGGGATAGCTCACTGGAGCAACCCTGTGGGTAAATCTGGCAGGACAGTGATTTCCAGCATTAGAGCAATAATAAGCCTTGATAGAAGTGATGGTAATCTTTTCAGTGGATGCTGCCAGAACTGGGAGTTTTATCTATGGCCTTGAATTAATGCCACTGATTGTTTAGCTTTTGCATGTTGCTATATAGATATGACCTTAGGTTCATATATATGTTGCCTGTTTGTGTATAATTTGTTATCCATGGTCAGGATTCAGTAAAAACGAAAATACATACAGCATTATAGTTCAGTAGAGCTTTTTGAAGTTTGGTTTAATTTTATCTGTTTTACATTCATGCTGGAGCTGCTCTGAGCACTCTGACTGATTCAGAGTCAAGCTCCCAGTTCTGCCTAAGGACATGCAATTTATATTTAAAATAAGAAGAATAATAACTGAGCAAATATGCTCAGGGTCTGGTGTAGCTCAAAACCCACCAAGACCAATAAGATCAATTCTAACAGCTCCTTGTATGGCTAGCATCAGCATTTTGTCTGAGAACTTTGTGGATTTTAAGACTTAAAAAAACCCTGTTCTTTTCCCTCTTCTCTACTTCTTGCTGATATATGCCTTAATTTTTATGTTAGTAGATTAATATAGAAGAGAAGAGAGTTTCTAAAGATGGCAATATCCTTGGTCATTCTCATCACATTCTTTTTGTCAGTTTGTTTTCACTCTTTCCTGATAGACATCTATGTTAAAGTAAATAAACATCAGCTGAACTGAGTAGATAATATTAGGTGATTTAGTACTGGCTTTGAAACAAACATTATAAATGCCACTGTTTTATGACAAATTATGAATTGTTTTGTTTTGAAAATGCTGGCATGTATGCTTTCTTTATCTGTTCTGTTATCACTGATACGTCATTGACTTATAAATTAGGAGGAATATAGTCAGTGTGGAAGACAATAATCTATAAATGGCAGTTAAAAACCCAAATCAATACAAACCACTTTACCACTTGTGCACAGGTTTTAAAATTAAAGTTGGTTTACGAGAGTGCACACTGCAAAAGCCATCAGATTTTGGATCAGAGTTTTTCCTCATTCCTATCAACAGTACTTCATGGCAGGACAATATTTTAGTGGTGTGTTACAAAATGGGTTGTCAAAGCACCAGAGATGGACTATAGACAGTACTTTGGCTGAATTCCAAATTTTGTTTATGTATCTAGAGTGGGTTTTCAGCAGGACTTCCTATAATAATGAAGGAGAGAAGGGTGTTTCTCTAGGTGTTTGCCTGGCTGAGCTCCTGCAGAAAATGTTGTTTGAGTGTTACAGGGAATGTGTTGTGCTGCTAATGATGTTAAGGGACTCCCAGTGACTTGACTAAATGTATATTATGTCTATTTGACTATTTTGTTCAGAAAGGGGAAAATAAAACTAGTTGGTTAAAAGCACTTAGTGCCCATAATCATCTCTAATAGTTTTGTGTTTCTCTAAGTATTCTGGAAGACAATGGGGAAAGGATCCAATTATCAACTGTGTAGGAAGGAAAACATTTTGAAATAAATTGAAATTACATTTATTTTCAAAACATGAATGTATAAAAATTGTTAATGCTCCTTAAAATGCAGCATACACACTATTTAAAATTCATATCTTTATGGAGTGAAATTACATTAGCAACCAACATCTGCATGTTAGAAGTGTAATTCTGTATGGGACCGGCTAGGTACGAGTATTGTGAGTATGTGTGCATGACATGGCATCATCAAGAAGCTTTAGACAGAGTAGTTTAAGAATGGTTTACAAGCTAGGAAATTGGAAGTTGTCAATTTATGACACGTTTCCTTCCGCTCTTTTTTGGTAAAGTATTCTCAGCATTCCTACTGGTACGTTAAGACACAAAGCAATTATGAAAAGCAAATTAAATCCTTGGTTTATTGGGTAAATTTGGAAAGAATTTTTGACATGTCTAACCATCCTTCCAATAAGGATGTCAGAGTGCAGAGGTCAGGGTATAGAAGCCTTCGGATATCAAAAGGTGGTGAGAAGAATGGCTGGGATTTCCAGCAGCCTTAAGAGTGTTCTTTTGTCTCCAGTGGTCAGTTGTCGACGATGATGCCTGTGGACATCAAAGAAATGTCTAAACAGTGTTATCTAGGCCTGTCCTTTGCCCCCTGCCATGTAATGGGCCTCTTTTCAGGAAAACATTGGGAAAGCTGAGAAAGCGAGTTCTCCTATGCCAGTGCTATTAATTCAGCAAGAAAGCAGATCAATAACATTTGCACTAACAAGTAAAACAGTCTGTTAGTTTCTAAAATTGCAGATTAGTACAGCCTACAAATTATACATTGCACATCCAAGAATCAATTTCAATGTTTTTTCATAATGCATAAGTAATGAGAACTTACTCTTTAACAAATTCCTTTTCTGCCTGCTTTGACATATTATGAGCAACTGTTCAGAGAAAATGAAACAAAACAACCCCCCTGCCTTTCTTTAACACTTGCAGATAAATTTGGGGGTTTTTATTCATGAGTTGTATGTACTGAGATATTTTTAAAGTAAAAAAATAGAAGAGCTGACATTTGACACAATTCATGCTGAAAAATAGGCACTTCATTTTCCCCTGTCATAGTTGCATCCTGATTTTACAAACATCTCTGTCTCTAGCTTTACACAAAAGAACATTTCCCATGAGTGAACAAGGACAAATCACATAAAAGGGGAGTGTTTGCAGAAGTGAGATCTTATGACTAAATAGATGAATCTAAATTTTTATCAAAGTGATATTTGTTTACAAGTATCATATTTCATCAGTGGCTTAGATCCTAGACTTAGATAATGAACAAGTTACTGCTCCTTGCAAGTGAAAACATGTTCTGTTGTGTCATGAATGTATAATTTATAGGTAAGAATAAGAAGACAGAAGTCTAGGGAGCAAGAGAAAAATGTAATTTCTCTCATGAAGATTTCCAGACCATCTCTGAGGTTTGCAGAATTGCCTCTTTATTTCTCTCTGTTCAACACTTTTGCAGAACTTTCTGCTATATGAATTGATGAACAGTCTATAGTTCCCCACCACCACTGAAAGACGTACTTTAAAAACCAAATTTGCTATATAATACTCACAGTGACAGTGGCTGTTGTCACTTACTTGCTGCTGCTGGCCACGCATTCCTACAACAGTTGCACAGCTGCATAGGTGGCATATGTGTTTGTGTAGCTATATGGTGAAATGATCTAAACTTTAAGCTGCTGCAGAAGTAAATAGACTTTTTGTAAAAAGAAGTCGGACATTATTTTAGCTGTTCGTCCCCAGTTCTAGAGTAGAATTAATAACCTGGTAATGAAAGGGTAGCTAATGTCTAATGTTACAAAAAATGAAAACTAATATGGCAAGTAAATGTCCATGCATAGTGATGTGATTGGAATTAACTGTTCTTCCTCGAGAGACAGGCTCTGAAAGTTTTTAGGTCAAAGCTCAGTGGTAGTTAAGTAAGTAAGACATTAATAACTATTACAAGGAGAAAAAAAAAAAAGAAAAAAGGAAGAAGGTATTTTGCCACTGTATTAATCTGTTGCCTACCCATTATCTTGAACAAAGTGTACAGTTCTGGTCTTAGAGCGGAGCAGAGCTAGAGGATTCCTGGAATGCAGTCAAAGATGACTGGAGGAGTTTTCATAGGAAAGACTCAATGGGCAAGAGCTCTTTAGCTTTGGGAAGCATGGCAAAAGGAACAGAGGTTCTAGGAGGTCTAGTAGGTAATGAAAAATAATTGTACTGGAAAGGCTTATTAAGGACTTTGACACAGCTGCCCCTAACATCCTTCATGTTAAATTAGAGAGGTGGATTTGATGGAAGAACTGTTCAGTGGATGAGGAACTGGTTAGATGGTTGCATCCAGAGGGTAGTGGTTAATAGCTCCATGGCCAGATGGAGATTGGTGACAAGATGTGTCCCTCGGGGGTCCATATTGGACAAATGATGTTTAATATCTTAATAATACAGGTACTGAGATAGCGTGCAGGTTTGCAGATGACACCAGGCTGAGTGGTGCAGTTGACATGCCTGAGGGATGGGATGTCATCCAGAGGCACCTGCATAAGCTTGAGAAATAAGCCTGTGTGAACCTTATGAGACTCAACAAGGCCAAGTGCAAGGTCCTGCACCTGGATCAGAGCAACCCCCACTGGTAGTACAGGCTGGGGATTGTGGAGGTGCTCCCACCATAAGAAGGACATTGAATTGCTGGAGCAGGTCCAGAGGAGGGCCATGAAGATGATCAGAGGGCTGGAGCACCACCCCTGTGGGGACTGCTGTTCATCCTGGAGAAGAGAAGGCTCCAGGGAGACCTTATAATGGCTTTCCAGTAGCTGAAAGGAGTCTGCAAGAGAGCTGGGAAGAGACTTTTTGCAAGAGCTTGAAATCACAGGACAACAGGAGATGGATTGAAGCTTGAGGAGGGCAGATTTGAAGTGGATGTTAAGAAGAAATTCTTTACAGTAAGCATGGTGAGACACTAGAACAGGTTGCCCAGAGAGGTCATGGATGCCCCCTCCCTGGAGGAGTTCAAAGACAATTTGGATGAGGCCTTTGAGCCACCTGGTCTAGTGGAAGATGTCCCTGTGCATGGCAGGGGGGTTGGAACCAGATGATCCAATGATCATCCAGATCATTTAAGGTCCCTTTCAACTCAATCCATTCTATGAATCTATGAGGTTGAATTTGCAGTCATGTGAACCAGTTGTTCCTTCCAGTGCTCTTCACAGATTTTGGCACAGGAAACAATGAACAAAAGTAATATTTCTATGTGAAAGTGACCTGGGCACCTTGTGGGCTTGTCTCCTGGTTTGTTTGTGGTTTTTTTTTCCAGCCAGAGATCATGTTCCTGAATCATAGACAGCATGTAGACAAGGAACAGTTACGATCATTCCTCAGTACTTATGGAGATGTTTGTCTACAAAGGATAAATTCCTTAAAATTGTTCATACATGGGTCATCCATTAATTTGTCATAGAGCTACTGTTTGGGTACCTTTAATATAATGTTTTTCTTTATTTTTCAAAAGTTCAGGCCTAATGCAGTGCTGTTTCCTGAAAGTTGTGTAATAATGTTTACAAAATAGGCAGTAGTTCAAGATACAAGGCATTTTTAAGAAACTACCTTTTCAGTAAGTAGAATTATCAGTATTTTTCAGTGAGTAACTATACAGGTTTAGAGACAAAAACAGAGACCATAATATTAATGTATTGGTGTGATATAACAAGCTAGGTTAATCTTAAGTCTCCCAAGAGATACAGAACAAAGTATGGGACCAAGGTGCCCTGTGGTGGGTAGGGGAAGTGGCCTTCTTGGAATCAAAGAAAACTGTCATTCTTGGAGTCTGAATTAGAAGTCTAAACTTGCACCCTGCTGATCTTGTCCTAGCTTTTCTGAATGCATTTTCTTTTTGCTTTCAAATTATACCACAAAGCCAAGATACATTTTTCTGAAAGAGCCTGTCTAGGAGAAAACCCTGCCCGTTATAAGGCATGTTTACTTCTATTGTATGAGTTACATGTGTGTGTAAAATACAGTAAATGCATCACTACAGGAAAACGTATGCTGGCAGATGTGAAAGAGCCACCCTTTTAAGAAGAAAGTTTTGCACTTATAGAAATTACAGCTAAATGGATGCTGGCAGATGTCAAAGAGTCAGCCCTTTAAGGCAAGAGTTTTGCTGCTACATAAAAACTTGATCCTTACATGTAATTTGTTACAATATGTCCAGTTATGATGATTCAGGCATACCATTTTGTTCCTGCTGTCTGTTTAGAGTGCTGTTCCATCTAGTCACATGTGCTCTGTTCATTTAAATATTTCTTGACGGTGAGAAACTGTTCTCTGCTGCAGGGACAGTGTACGATGGATAACTCTCAAATGTGAGAGCAGTGCCCTTTTTTATTTTTAAGAAACGTGAGGCACTATCAACCAACTGAAATAACAGCATTAAAAATAATATAACTGAGAGAGTGTCCTAAATTTTATATGCAAAGATAAACTGAACTGTGGGTCCTCCTGCACCCTTGATAAGCCAGTCATTATTTTATAGACTTCTAGCAAATGCCTTTAAGTCACCTTATTTCTGTTCTGAAGAATCCCAGTCATACAGATAGTCCTGAAGCTTGTTAACCTCTTGGTCTCCAGAGAGGGAGACTCTACAACCCCTGGGCAGGCTGTTCCAGTGTTCTGTCACCCTCACAGTGAAAAAATTCTTCCTCCTGTTTCCATGGAACATCAGCTTCCACCCATTGCTCCTTGTCCTGTCATTGGGCATCACCAAGAAGAGCCTGACTCCATCCTCTTGGCACTCACCCTTTACATATTTATAAAAATTAATGAGGTCCCCCCTTACTCTCCTTTTTTCCAAGCTAAAGAGCCCCAGCTTCCTCAGTCTCTCCTCGTAAGGAAGATGTTCCACTCCCTTAATCATTTATGTGGCTCTGTGCTGGACTCTCAAGCAGTTCCCTGAGGTCCTTCTTTAACTGAGGGGCCCAGAACTGGACACAATATTCCAGATGAGGCCTCACCAGGGCAGAGTAGAGAGGGAGGAGAACCTTTCTCTTCTACTAAGACCTACCAAGCATACCCCTTCTAATACACCCCAGAATGGCATTTGCCTTCTTGGCCACAAGAGCACATTGCTGGCTTGGGGTCAGCCTTCCATCCACTAGGACCCCCAGGTCCTTTTCCCCTTCTCTGCTGTCCAACAGGTCAGTCCCCAGCCTATACTGATACATGGGGTTATTCTTTCCCTGTGCAAGACTCTACACTCGCCCTCGAATTTCATTAAATTTCTCCCTACCCGAGTTTCCAGCCTAAGTCTCACTGAATGGATTCATCCAGTGGCATAAACACATTTACTGTTTTGCTCTTGGTTCCTTTGCTCTTCATTCTTAAAATCTGATTAAAGCCAAGAGAATTCAAGTGGTAAAAGCTGCTAAGAAACACACTTAATACTGCAAATGTTGCTTTTCTCAACAAAGACACTGAAATGCTAGGCCATGTTTTGCTATAGGGCCATAAAATAATTTCAGGTATAAGGAAATCATTCTTAATAACCATTTTCTTTGATCACTGCAATTGCAAATACAAACATTATAATCATTAGAATTACACAACACATGTGCAACAGGAAGAGGGAATGTGACTGTCATTGTATAGCATATAATTGTCATTGTGCTGTCTGAAGATATTTATGGTAAAAGAAGCTATTACCTGTAATTTATACTCCTTTTTGTATAGGTCTGTAGCTCTGGATTGCCTCTTCTAATAATACTTTTGGTATGTATGTCATATAACATGCAGTAATGATTTCAAACCAGGGCAAGACAAAGAATCAAACAGGGAAAAAAAATGTCATCATGGCATTGTTCTTCCTCTCCACCTTCTTTTCAGTACTATGAAGTGTTGGAAAATGGTAAAGATTTTAACATTGCTTTCAACATAAAGTCAGAAATCATGCATCTGTCAAAATGAGTTCTAATTTTGTTGAAGCATTTAATACCATTGTGGCAGATTTGAGCCCAGAATTACTCTTTGATGAATTCTGAGGATGAAAGGGCAGTCATTACAGTTAATCATGTTATTTTAGGAAGAAAATCCTTGCTTTTAATTTTTTTTTAACTTCTTTTCCCCAAATTCAGCAGCAGCATTTGTAGTTGCTATGCTATTTCAGCACCAGATTTTAGATGTGCAGAATGTTAAGCTAAAACAGATTCTGTAGGACCTTTGCCTTTGCAATTTGGCAGTCGGTATTCTGCTAAAAGCTAAGTTTTGAGGCCTTGGAAACTGCACAAGCATTTATATGATGATAGCATAATGAAAGTATTTTCACATTGTTCTTACTACATTTGTAGCTGATAACTTTTATGTACTCAGATGGAAAGCACAATGATGCTGATATATAAATAGGAGATGCAAAAACAATTCCTTTGTGTTTTTTCCCCCCCTTGGTGTCAGTCGATATGCTAAAGCTGTGTAAATGACTGCACTGTTTTGAATGGGTGTGATAGAACTTACAGTAATGATTAACTGATTCTTATAAACAGAATGTGAGAAAAAGGATTCAAAGTTTGAAAAATGGTGTCCATAACTCTCCCAAGTACTGGTTACTAGTGGTGTCCCCCCGGGATCAGTGCTAGGCCCCATCCTGTTTAATGTCTTCATTGATGATCTGGATAGGGGGTTGAGTCAGTCATCACTAAATTTGTGGATGACATGAAGTTGGGAGCAGATGTTGATCTGTTAGAGGGTAGAAGGGCTCTCCAGAGGGACCTTGACTGGCTGGACAGATGGGCAGAGTTCAACAGGATGACATTCAACAAGTTCAAGTGCCGGGTGCTGCACTTTAGCCACAACAACCCCATGCAGAGCTACAGGCTGGGGTCGGAGTGGCTGGAGAGCTGCCAAACAGAATGGGACCTGGGAGTACTGATTGACAGCCACCTGAACATGAGCCAGCAGTGTGCCCAGGTGGCCAAGAAGGCCAATGGCATCCTGGCCTGCATCAAGAATAGTGTGGCCAGCAGGAACAGGGAAGTCATTGTGCCCCTATACTCAGCACTTGTTAGGCCACACCTTGAGTACTGTGTCCAGTTCTGGGCCCCTCAATTTAAGAAGGACATTGAGACTCCTGAACATGTCCAGAGAAGGGTAATGAGGCTGGTGAGAGACCTCAAGCACAAGCCCTATGAGGAGAGGCTGAAGGAGCTGGGATTATTGAGCCTGGAGAAGAGGAGGCTCAGGGGAGACCTTATTTCTGTCTACAACTACCTGAAGGGAGGTTGTAGCCTGTAGGGGGTTGGTCTCTTCTCCCATACAACCAGCACCAGAACAAGGGGACACAGTCTCAAGCTGCGCCAGGGGAGGTTTAGGCTTGAGGTGAGGAGAAAGTTCTTCACTGAGAGAGTTCTTGGCCATTGGAATGGGCTGCCCAGGGAGGTGGTGGAGTCACCATCCCTGGAGGTGTTCAAGAGGGGATTGGATGTGGCACTTGGTGCCATGGTCTAGTAGTCATGAGGTCTGTGGTGGCAGGTTGGACTTGATGGTCCTCGAGGTCTTTTCCAACCTTGTTGATTTTATGATTCTATTCTACGATTCTATTCTAAGTACCTGCCTTCCACTTTTATGTAATGAAAAAACAGAGGCAGCTGGATTCCCAGTCTACTAACACTATTTTATGCTATTTACAAATACTAGACCTGTTTTGATTTTTTTTTAATCTATGTTAGCAAACTCCCTGTGTACAAGCAGATTTACTGTCAGCTATAGAGCTTTCCTAGGTAATGGGATAGGTACCAGTTCATGCTATGTGAAAAGTACAATAGATAGAGAATCCTTTTAACTTGCTTTCAAGTTCTTCCATTTTTAGCAAACATGTGAAATTGATCATATCTGTGTCATCTGATCTTGCCATATCTGTATGGTGCTCAATGAACATGCAAAAAAGCCATTGGTTGGTACATGTGGCCATGATTTGTTCCTAAGAGTATGTAGACATTGGGAATACAGACCAATGGCAGTTTGGGAAGTAGGTATAAAGCATGGCAATGTGTAGTGGGTTGAAATTACCCCCCAAAATAAATTCACCAGACCAGCTCAGTTGAATGCAAATGAAGCTATATTTACAAGCACACAACAATCTAGAAATGCGAAATGCAATGAATGTACAGAACATACAATATGTACATATATTTACAATTTATAAACAGCACAAGAACCCACCTGGACAAACCCAGGGGGCTACCAACATCTTCCCCCTTTCTGCTCCCTTCCCCTCTGTACATGGCAAAAGAGAAAAAGGAGAAAATCAGAGAGTAGTTTATTAGTACTTAGCCACAACAAAGAAACTTAGCCAAGGTCAGCAACAGCTAAGCAAAAGCACCAGCAAGTATCTGCTAGAGCAAAGAAACTGAAAAGAGAGTTAGTTTACGCAACTAACTCTATGTAGTTACCAGGCCAATGGGATTATTTAGACCCTATCATTGTTTTCCCTTTTACATCCAATGCTAATTTATTTACAGTCTACTACTTTTCTACTCAATCTGTGGAAAATTTTCCTAGGCACAGCCTAAAACTGCCACACAACGACAGTGGAAATTGTCTAAGTATCTTTAATATTTTGCAGCATCTTTGGAGACAGATAGCAGGTTAAAGCAAGCATGCTGAGTCACACACAGTGAGCACAAGATTTGTTCAATTAGCTTCAGTTCACATTCGCGACAGAATGTAGTGTGTCTGCTCCCCAGGTGTAAGATGGTGCCACATCTTGTCTCCTGACCCAATGTACTGTGTGGGTCCTGTGTCACACGTCTTGGCTTATGAGGTCTTTCACAATGAAAGTGAAGAAAGTTGAGAGTTCTTAAGAGCTGTTTTTCCAAGCACTCCAATGGATGTTACTCAGTTTGAAGGTTCAGAGGTTTTTTGCCAGTACAATTATTAGAAATGAAGGAACACTTATGGAAGTGTGTTGGACAGCTAGAGCCGTTAATAGCTCCAGAAGTATCAGTCAGGCTGTAGCTTTTACTTGTTAAAAAAATAGTTCTTTGAACATTCATTTAAGATTTTTACAGAGGTACAGCATGACTGAACAAGTAGCGGGTGCTTTTGTGCAGTGTGTGAAGAAAAAAGTAATGTGGGTGAGATATGAAAGCAGCAACAGTTTTGGTTGCTGTTAAGAGCAATGAAGAAACAATTGAGACACTCTAAAGTGTTCCTGTTGTGAACTTAGAAAACAAAGGCTTTTTCTGGCAAACATTGTACCAGTTGTAAAACAATGTGTTAATAATGCATTCTGTTGAAAAGGAATGGGAGGTTTACTTAGATATGATTCATCGTTGTCTGTTGCAGTAATTAAGTCTGTTACTTGTCTTAAGGTCAATGTGACCCTGTTTATTTTAATTTGTCAGTCTTGAGGGTCTGTGCAGCTGATGTTTAGGAAGGAATTAGCAAGAGATAGCTTTATTTAGTTTTTGGCCACAATTTTCTTTCACTTCTTTTCCTTTCATTTTTTCCCTTTCTTCCCCCCCCCCCCCATTATTTTTTCCTTAATTTTTTTTCCTTGCTTCCTTCCTGCCTTCCATTCTGCCTTATTTCCTTCCTTCCTTCCTTCCTTCCTTCTTCAATGTAGATATACCTGTGGAATTGCCAGTTTTTCACTGGTGGTGAAAAAAAGGAGTAAGGTTTAGTTTGAGATTAAGGATTTGATTCTGTTTCTTGTTTAACAAGATTCTTTTGACATTTGAAATATCCTTGGGTATGCTGCCTGGCTTGGTTTCTTGCAAGTTCTACACTGTGTTTGTGGGGTTTATGCAGCTACCTTAGATACCCTGGAGCTTATCAAAGACCACGGAAAGGCTGTGTGTAAGCAACTGAATTGAGCTCCAAGACTCCAAAATGCAGAGGTCTTCATGTAGACATATACAGGTTCAACTCCTTGTAGTCAGTACAGATACAGGTAATGTGGTCAGGTAAGAGATTCAGGTCATGTTGAAGAAAATAAACAGTAGTGGCTGATCAGCTGAATCACTCTCTCACCTCCGCTGATTTTATTGATCATAATGGAAACTTCTGACTGAAGTTGTCCACTCTGATTCAGTTGCCTGAATATAGACTCCCACATTGCACATGCACTTTGTTGGTTTATCTGAAATGCTGATAAAGGAGTTGCCTCAGACCTCTGCTTCTTTGCAGCAGCAGCTAGAATCCAGACAGGATACCTGTGGTTAGGAAGCTGAATTGCACTGTATTTCTAGATAACCTTAAAGGTCCTTTTGTATGTGTCTGAAGTACAAGACTGAGCATATTTCTTGTGGAGGAGACCCTCTGGTCTCCACACAGACATTTTTAGCCCCAAATGTATGACATTTTGTATAAGATTTTATAAACATTTCAATATTTCTGCATACATACAAAAGGCTGGTATGCCTGCAATCATTTTTCTAACATTTTGAGAGGAAAAGTAATTGTCTTGCAATTAAAGCAGTCATCCTGCTGGGCAGGACCCAGTTTTATTTCTTCCATACATAAACTGCATGCAAAATGCTTCAGGTACTAAGTTGCTGAGTGTTTTGGAGGGACAATCTTCATTTTCCCCTATAAAGCTGCTGAACAAATTGGTCATTTCATCACAAATAACTTTTGCTTGTCTTTGTTGGAAAAAACCCAAAGCATTAAACAACAATTAATTTTGCTTCTGGCTGCACAGTGAAACAACCCCATCCTTGTTCTTCCTTATAAATGAATGTCCTGATATTTATTTATTTACTTATTCATTTATTTTCATGATGCTGTTTTTCCTTGTATCTTAGTCTGTGCTTTGAACTTCTGAAAATCCTGTTAACCTGAGGTTGTAGCCTCAGGTTATGTCCCTTGTTTCACTTCTGTTGTAGTGTCCTTAAACTTTGGAAAAAAATGCCCTGTTGATGTCTGTAAAAAAAGATTCTTTCCTGTAAGTTCCTAGGATACAAGGTATATATTTTACATACATTTTGTTGAAATAATTATGTGATGAGGTTTTCCCTAACAGCTGTTCTGACTCATTTCACACAGTTTCAGCAGCTTATTTCAGCAGGCAGACCTGCTCTTTTCTGATGTCTGTTGCATCAGCAGCTTCATACCAACTACATCTACTGATTCTGTAAAGGTTTCTTACATAAAATCTCTGTGCTCATCACCCATTGCAGGGATTTTTGTTCTGGGTACTAGCCAAACACTATAGGTTGCTTACACTTTCTCCTCAATCTCTGGAACTTCTGCTCCATGCCCTATATTCAAAGCAGGCAGGCTCCTTTTACTTTCTGTGTTCCATTACTGAATACAATGTTGAGCACCTACCCTGTACTAATATTATTTAAGTGTGATGCGGTGTTTCCAGTCCCAAACCAAAGTCAGACAGACACTGCAGCATCCTACACTTCTTTCTAGATAGCACCTATGGAAATTTTGTTCACACATGAACTACAGTTGTGGAGCAATGGTGTTTCGTTGGTGTCAGTCAATTTATACCTCCTCAGAACGTGTATTTTCTGCCTTATATTGTTGTTGACTTGGTAAATGATTAAAAGTGGCTCTTCAAAAATCATGTGCTTTCACGTGTCTAGCTATTTCTTGCAGTGCTTGTTTTCCTTTTGGATATGTCTAAACTTTGACTGTCAACAGTCTTCGAAGTGTCATCTTGTCAGGTTAATGTGTTTAAGGTGCACAATTGTACAGTACTGATTGGAAACCACACAGTGATTTCTGCATTCCCTAGCTGAATGATTTTGTATAGTACTTGAAGATGACATGAGTGAGGTCTCTCATATTTGACGTCAAGTATAGAACATTTCTAAAACTTCTAGTTCACTTCATAGTAACAGCAAAAACACACCAGTTACTTTCCTAGAGCATTACCTGGTACTTTCTGTAGAGTTTCTTTTTCACCTTCTTTCATACAGTGCTTGCATCTAAAATTTAAGTGTAGAACAGAATAGTCTTTCAGCTGAAAGGGGCAACGCTCATCTAATTCAACTGCCTGACCACTTTAGAGCATGTTGTTAAGGGCATTGTTCAAATGCCTTTTAAACACTGAGTGGAGAATATACATGTAGAGAATGTATTTTTAAAAAATACCAAATAAACAATAAAGTCTTTCCATTAATATGAAAATTGGTTTGAGTGAAAGCACTAAATCACCTAAGTCTCCAAGGGATTCCTCAGCAGACTTTTTTACCTTTTGGGTTATAGAAGAAAAAGCAAAAGGTGTTGTATTTGATAATGTTCTTTAAAGCACTTTCATAGTCTGGAGAAAAAGATTCTTCTCTCACTGCCATACCTAGGGACATGTTCCTAGTCCTTTTCTTTTGCACATGTTAATGGTCATATACTTTATGCATAGTTAGTTGAGGGATCTGATCATGAACATAACGTGAGAAAAATTACTCTTCAACCACATCAGCTCAGATCCCTGCCACTGAGCGGGAATATATGATCAAGAGTGAGAGATGTTCCTTTTAAACTGTAACTTGAGTTTAGAGCATCTTGAACCAGTCGTGAAACCTGTAGCCTGAAAGTGAAGAGTGGAAACAGTTTTGCAAGCTTCACTGAAAAATAATCTTTTCATTATTTGGTGCATCCTGTGTACAAAGATTATACAGAACCTTAATTCACCTGAAAGCCTATTAAATGCTTGATTTTTCTAATTTCAGTGATGCTTAACTGAGTTTAAAATCAAACACATATCTGAATGTTTTGTGACTTGGGGCCATAGGAAAAAGAAAGTTCAGTTTTCAGAATAAATGCTTTCATCTTCTGACATGATGTACTGCGGCTTATGACCTAAGAAAATGTTTGATAAATATGCCTTTACCAGAAATAAATGTTCTCTCTATATCTACTCTAGATGTATCTTCAAAGGATGCAGTGTTGGTTTAAACATGATGGAAGAGCTGTTTCTTTGAATATCTAGCATTATATTGAACATATTTTCTCCAATACTGTTTGGATTTTGTATCCTTTTATTCAGAAGATACAGACATAGTACCAACACAAAGATATCACTACATATCTGGTTTCTCCTCTCCTGTTAATATTTTCTTCTTTCCAACCCCTACCATTCTGTGATTCTGTAAGCAAAATGAAGTACTCATGGCATACTCTTTGTGCTATCTTTGAAGTGATTTTTTAAAAAACTATATAATGCAAAAGGGCACCTAAATTTCTTTAAAACAACTCACCTTCAGTCCTTCCAAAACCTGCAACAAAATTCTTGACATTAATAATACTTCAGACATGACAGATTGAGATGTGCTTGTCCAGGAGCACCATGACCCAGCACTTCTGAATTAATAAGACATAAAGTCAGACCATTTATCCTTTCGTATAGCAAGCACACAAATTAGAGACCATCTTTCCAGGGCATATTGTGGTCTCATTACTTTGTTTTCATCATAGCTGCAGAACAGATAGCTTTGAAACCTTCCTGTGCTCTACTGTGACAGGAGAGTGTTCATGTCATGGTGACCTGACTGAGTTCTTCAGTTGTGTACAGTGCTGACTCAGGAGGCTTAAGTGTCCTAACCAATTTGCCAAGCAGCAGACTCTTCTAAATCAAAAGAAGGAAAACTCCATAAAGATAAAATCACTGGCAGTTACCACAGGTATAAGATACTCAGCAGTTGAAGCAGAATATGAAACTCTGAAAGTAGTTTACTGAATGTCACTGAGGAGCACATGCTCTCAGTGTCGTTTTTATTACACAACTAGTATTTCCATGCTGATAAATACTGCTACTATTTAATGAAAACTTCAACATATCATAATCTGTGATTCTGTCTAGATCATATGTTAGGAACAAATTATTTACCATGAGGGTAGCAGAGCACTGGAACAGATAGCCCAGGGAGGTGGTTGAAGCCCCATCTCTGAAGATATTCAGTGAGGTTTGTCAGGGCTCTGGGCAACCTGATCTAGATGAGGATGCCCCTGCTGACTGCAGAGAGGGTTGGACTAGATGACCTTTGGATGTTCCTTCCAACCCAAACCATTCTGTGATTCTGTGAAATACAGCAGTTGAGAGGTATTTTACAGCTAATATATTTTATGTATAAGCATTTGTACGAATTTTGTGTACCTTTTCTCTTGTCAGACAGGAGATACCTCTTGTCTTGTCTGGGGTGAATAATTTAAAAACCCCCTAAAACCCAGAAAACTTGAATTTTTAAAGCTTTAAGTGAAGAGTTCAGATCTCAAACTGCTAAGTTCAGTTGCATAAATTGATGAAACTTGGGCTTTGTTGTGGTTCTTTGACTAAAGAAGCTTATTTTAAACTTTTGGGTTGCAATGTTTGCAAATGTTTCTCATTTAACGTTTTCATCCTATAATACATATGCAGCTGATCTCCTGACTGAATATACCTTGATGTTCAGTTTTATTTTGCAGTGTAATACATTCATTTGGAGATATATTTGCTATCCACAGATGGTGAAGCATAGTTTATTAAATGGAAAATATGATCCAGATACAGCATAGTGTGCTCTCTGAGAAAAAAAATCAGTGAAGATCTCTTTCAAGCTGTGAGGCTTCTATGTGAATTAGGTAAAGCCTCTAAGCCTGTGCACTCTGTGTATATCCTTGGATAACTGCCACAGCAACTGTCTGGATCTGCTTCTGATGCTCTGAAAGAGATGACTCCAAACTATCTTTAAGCTATACATTCTGGTCTCACTGTGTGCCTGTGGCTGTCCTATAGACTGCTGCTGCACTGCTTCCAGGAATGAGCCTACAAGGGTAGGCTTGGGGTAAGTGAAAACAAAAGTCTGTTTTTAAGGATGGCTTAAAAGCTAATCTGTACAGTCAGTGTAGGATTACTCATTGTATATTCATTTTAGATTCTGAAAAGAATCTCTGAAACAGTCTCTAGCACCAGTAATTGGAAGAAAATAATATACCTCAAGTGCTGGTTTCTTAGAATTTCCTTTGGATAACGTTAATTTCAAGACAATCTCTCTCCTTCTGGCTTGCCAGTTTGCTTCCTACTAATTTAAGGTATCAAGTGCTGCTGTACTTGAAGGTACAGGGCAGATGTGTTAGGCAGTTCTTGGAAAGAGAGTTGAATCTCTTCCCTGGATAATAGTGAGAAAGCTCTTGTGTGTCCAGAGTCGGCAAAGGGAGTGACCTAGACCTGTACAGCTTAGGGATCATTTTTCACTAATTTTCCAGTCTCCACTTTGATCATTGCTTCCTGGAGCTGATTTGTGGCACCTCCTTCTCCCTCTTTCTCCTCCCTCTACTTGGCTTCTTCCTGCTGCTTAACAAGCTCAATTGGTTTTATGCATGTAATTTATTTTTTTTTTTTTAAGAGAGTTTGAAGGTGGTCTCTAAAAGAGTTGCTTTCATCCAAAGCCAGGAGCTGATCAAAGCAGCACACAAAAGCCGAATGGGAGCCAAGGCAGAGCTGCCTGACCAGCCATAGGGTCAGTGTTCTGTGCAGGAGAAACAGTAAAGCATATCAGCTGAACTATGCTGGAAGCTGCTGATAAGGGATTTTCTCTCCAGCAACACCTGCAAAGTTTACGAGATACTGCAGGAAAATCAAAGAAATCTGCATCAGAATACATTGTTTCCTGCAGAGAGGAATGTGAAAGCATTTACAAGATGAAGTGCTATTGCCTAAATGTATTTATTGCCATATCATATATTAGGCTCCTTCTGCACTCTTATTACAACACTGGATTGTCACCCACCTCTGCATTTGCTTTTATGGAGTGGCTCCTTAGCCCAGTTGTCAGGATATTAATGAATGACATGTAAGATTGTCTACGAAGAAAAGGTTTATGCTAAATCAAAAAAAGCAAGTAGTCCTAGTAGTGACTATGATTTTTTAAACTATTGAGGAGTAATCCAATGACTTCTCATGAAAGACTTTCTACTATGATCAATTGGAACTTCATCTGGCATTCTTTCTTCTATATTATTAAGCAAAAATAGGGTGGAATTTTTAAACAAACCATTGCTTTGAATGTCTCAGAAAAGTTCAAGTCTGGTTTGAGAGTAGGCATAAAAGCTTGTAGGGTAAAGGAAGTTTAAGTTTTGCATAGTCATAAAAGAAGATCTTGCAAGGTCTTGCAACCAAAATAACCTTTCCTCTCTAAATAATTAAAGGAATCTGGATGCAACTGGAGTTTTCTGTTTCAGAAAATGACAAAGTAGGCTGTCACAGATGAGATTCCTTGTCACTAAATTACCAGCATGCCTCAGTCTGAATCTCCAAGCAGAGCTGTGTATTTCAATAGATTTATAATAAGTGAAGTGCTTTGCATTTAGTCAAGCTTTCTATTTGGTTTTTTCAAAGTAAAGATGAATTTGTCTGAGAAGTTTAAAAATATGATTGCTTTTTTTTTTTTTTTTTAAAACACATATTGGGAAAATCTTTTTTCCTTTTTCTGTAAAAAGTAAATTGCTGGGTTTGCTGCAGTTCTCTGCATGAGTTGTAGCGTTTCCATTGAAAAATGAACACTGTCCTCAAAAGTAACGCTTGCTGGTTTGCAGTTTAAAAATTTCAGCAAAAATAAGAAAATATTTGTTTCTAGCTGAAGTTCTCTTGCCACTGGTTTCATATTAAGAATGACATTTAAAATAGTTTGATGTATTTTCTGCCTGAAGGAAAAAAAAGAATGCAACAGCTCTTTAATAGTGTTTTTACTGAGGTTGTTTAACACTGATTTGCCCAATTCTGTTTTCATCCTGTTTGATATGGAACTGTCTGATTTTTTTTTTTTCAGGGGCACAGAGGTCAGTTAACAAATGAGTTGTGTTTGTTTGTTTTTGTTTGGGTGAGCAAAATTGCATAAATTTAATTTCATTGCAAAAGTGTCTTATTAATCTCTACAGCAGTTTCCTAGAATTAGAGACATCTCTCTGTTTTTTACTTCAGTGGTTTCAGTGATTAATAGAAACAATTTGCCTTGAAATACGAAGTTGCCAAAAAACTTGAACTTGTTCCCAAAAGACTGAACTTGTTGGTAATTGATTGTGTCCTCCTAATCTCCCACTTGGATCCCCTGACTATTTTTTCCAGCTTTCTTAACACAGCCCACATACAGTCTTTATTTTATAGAGTTTCTGCTGAAAGTAGACTTTCTTCATTAGTCTGTTTCAATGGGAGTTACCAAAAGCCCCAAATTAATTTCCACCCTCTGAAAGTCCTTAGGTATAGGATAAATTTGGTCCAGAATTGCTGTGCTAGATCTTCATTCTTCACAAAAACTTAATGCTGTTTTCTGATCTTTATCATCGAAAACTGCAACTAAAAAGTAGCTAGTGTCTTACCATCTTTGTTACACTGTACAAAAGATCTTCTATGCTCTAGGTAATGGGAACTTCATGTCCTCCTGCTGCCATCAATGGCTCTGTATTGTTATGACCAATTACTGTCATGGCTCTCATGGTAGGTACTACCCTCATGGCAGAGAGGCTGCTTCTTTTCTAAATCACAGAAGATGGAGTACAGGGTCATAGCAGAATAGTGCTGGTTCTCTTCAATTCCTCACTAGTTTAACAGCAGCTGAACTTGAAGTTGACTCTGTATGTGGCAGACGTTAACCCTTAAGAAGATCTCTGGTTTTCCAAGTCATGTAATCTCTATTTACCACGGGAACTCTGACAAGTTCCTTGTTTGGAATCTGAGGGCTGTTCTCTTTAGTGACAAACACACTTCCAGCATCATTTTCGGATGCCTAGACTTTGGCATCTCTCTTTGGCAATGTTATTCACAGATTTCTAAGACATTTGCCTGACCTGCTTCATTTGTATCTGCAATTGTCTCTTAGGTTCCCAATATCCTCAGAGCTGTTTTCTTCTTTTTATCATGGATTTAAGCAGCTCTGCCAGGTTCAGATCTCTCCCCTTTTTCTTTCTTTTGTATTGGCAAGTAATTTTGTCTGCATGCTCTCCATGGAAACTGACAGTGGGATAGAGAGGTGTCCTTTGATTTATCAGTAGTTGGGGTTGAGGGCTTTGTCAGTGTGGGCTGGATTTTTCTTAACAGATCTGGTCACCATCTATGTTCATGGATTGGAATTTCACAAGCATTTGAATGTTTAGCCCATGTCAAACACTTGTATCCAAGAGAGACATAAACCTGGGCCGGGAATGCCGAGTCCATTGAAACGGGAAAATAGAACTAAAAACCTTTGCTTCCTGGTGCCATGAAGTCAGCAACTGACAATTCAGGTACCAGAGTCTGAGAAGCTGTAAAGAGAAGAGTGAAAGACAACCATCACAGAGTCAGTGGGAAACAGCTTCTCCATTCCTTGTTTCATAGAAGAAATTTCTCCTGCAACTGAAAGAGTCACTGGGACTCTGAATGTCAAAGGCTGCTGCAGGAAAGAAATATACCCTCTTGCAATGCTTAGTCTTCTGTTTCCAGTGGTGTGTCTTTGATGATGACAAATGGCTATAAAATACTTATCACATCTTCCAAAGTACGTTCCTGCATTTATGATTGTGTTTGGCACTGTGATGATAAGATCTCACAGGTACATGAGAGCTTACCAGGTTCACAAATCCAGAAAGCATTTTTGGGGTTCATTTTACAAACCCAATACATTAAATTAGCACCTTAAAGAATAAACAAGCACGCTTACATAGTGAAAGACTCCAGGACCTGCCCCTTGCACAAATAACTTAACCTTAACTGATTCCTTATCTGTAACATCACATGGATAAGATACTGGTTTCTGCCACTCTCAGAGTAGGATAAACCTCTGCCACTGTGGTCAAACTTTTATATATTTTCTTCGTGTTGTATCAGTGATTTTTTTTAGGGGCAAAAAGTCTTTTGGATTCTGTATACATTTTTCATGATTTGGTTCTGTATTTAAATAAGGAGTCTACATAAGAAAGTGAGTGGAATCGATGGTAGCTGAATGCTATATCCATTCCTGAAGGTGTCACTTTAAAGTTTCATATTGCAAGCATGTCCATGGATTTTCATTTCTCTGTAGTCCAAACTTACAAGACTGTGATAACAGTTGTGTAGAGCCATAGTGTACCTGCCAGAGAAAATCTAGAGATGGGTCCCTTAATGAAAGAGATTATGAGTTCATAATATAGGGCGGAATTTAGAATTACAAGGATTAAATAGATACCTGTCAGATATCTTGATAATTGCTGTTTTGCCCTTGTTACATTAAATGTAAATGTAACATGAAATCAATGTAGCAAAGACAAATAATATCAAGATACCTGATGATCATATAATGATGAAAAGATAGGTCAGAACTAAACATTCTTTAGTGCTTTTGTGTAGACAGAACATTTAGTGTAATTCATTTCAGAGCTTGACCTTGGATTTCCTGCAGTTACCTCTGATGAAGCTTTTAAAGGACAAGAGTGATGTCAGGCTTTCCCTATGGTCTTAGATGCCTTTGGTGTAGGCGAAGTGGTACTTAAAATAGGAGGTGTGGAATGAGAAATGTAATCTGCTTTTTGTGTTGGAAGATAAGATGCATCCTCATTTCTGTCTTAATGCTGAACATCACTAGCAGGTTTTGCAGCTTCCTATTTACCCTTCACCAGTACTACTCACTGCAATGTCTGTGTTTGATTTTGTGTACAGACATGAACATATTGTTAGTAGTGCCTGCTTTTAGTCTAGATCATCTTCTTAAATGCTGCCTGCATTGTGTTGTACTACTTGTTGTGCTTCTATAAATACCATATAATATCAAAATGCTATATTATATAGCATTGACTAGCTACACACAATATTAGCATGATACAAACAAGTATACAAAAATATCATTATCTATGTAAAATGTGCTTTGTAAAGCTGTAAAAAGTGCTTTGTAAAGTCCTACAATTAAACCCAAATTGTCAATTTTTTTTTTTTGTATGTTGATCTTTTCAACCCCCTTTTCCCATCAAGAACAGTATGTGCTTTCACAGTAGTTTTTGTTGTTTTGCTTGACTGATTCCTACAGGATGCTTCTCAAAAGCCTCATTTCCCAAGCCGTACCCAGTGCTGAGGAGGGGCTGTTCAGTGTTTAGGAATTACTGCCACAAACAGGAAGCGTTTCATGCTTTCTATTCACAATTACTTGAGGAGGGAAAGGACATGGGGCCCAGGGCAAGAGCTACTTTGTAATAGGAAAAGAAAGCTGACATGGCTTTTGGTTATAGCAGTTCATTGTATCTGCTGTGGAAAGCAGGCGGCAGTTAAATACGTGGGAGATTCAGCTGGAATAGATTGACTCCTCAATAACAGAATGAATCAGTTCTATGGTTTCATTAACTGACAAGTCTGAATAATTAAATGCAAAATCAAATAAATAATCAATAAAATCTTATTCTAAAAAAAAGGAAAAAAAAAGGAAAAACATATTTATAGGGAAAATACTGCTTAAGGTGAGAAGGAAAAGCCATTGTATTTAACAGTATCTGATTTACAGCAATGGTCATTATTTATGGGACAGCATCTCTAAAAGATATGTTGGACTTATTTAGCCAGGAGTTTTCAGACATGATAAGCCATGCAAAGATAAATACTTACAACTTAATACATATAATGTGTTTATCCTGTTCAAATCACATAAAACAGAGTGATTGCTGACTATTGAAAATGGATATCTTCGCTTGCTATATAAACTAAGGAATTACTCAAATCAGATTTCCAGCACATCTTCAAGAAGGTGTCAAAGCTCACTGCCTTTCTGCTGAATTACAGAAAGCTGTTACTTTAGATAACTTCCTGTAATTTACCAGCAGGATCTGCTCAGCAACTGCTGCAGTCAATGTTATTTTCCTTTTCCTTTCTTTGTGGACAATGAAGCTTCTCTCTTTTCAGAGAAATGTTGTAGTCTGACATCAACATGCAGTGATTGAGTTCTGAGTGCTGAAATTGAAATACCATTTTTTTTCACCTTTCCTGACTTTTTTTTTTTTTTAGAACATGGGAAATTCTTATGCTGGTCAGCTCAAGACAACAAGATTTGAAGAAGTATTGCATAATTCTATTGAGGCTTCTCTCCGCTCAAACAACTTAGTGCCCCGACCAATCTTTTCTCAGTTGTACTTGGAAGCTGAACAGCAACTGTCATCATTGGAAGGTAGGAACTAGTAGAATTTGTATTTCTGCTCAAAGACAATTCTGCCATTTGCTTTCCCAAGGCTCAGCACACACATTTCAAATCAGAATACAGAAAACCAGCAGTATGTAAAGTCTGTATTTCTATGATCCACAATTGGCTTAAAAATACAGATGACATTGTCTTTCATTTTGACAAGATGAAGCTCTTTGCTCAGGTTCATCAATGTACATAAACTAAAGCACTAAGAACTGATTCCTTAAATGTGTGTGGGAATCTTTGGAGATTTGGAACATAAATCTGTTATCCTATAATTTATTATGCACTACTGAAAGTTATACATCAGCAGTAAATTATGGCAAGCACAAACACACAACAGATTTATAAAAGATATACGATAAGAGTGATTTTCATTGTGGATAAATACAACAGAAATATTTGTAGCTTCTAAGAAGTTTTATCATTACTTTAGGCATATTTTTTGTTATTTTGTGGTTGCAAATGTAACAATTTAGGCTGTGTTCTCTTGTAAATTCTGCACAAGTTGTTATTTAACACAAGGGATTTCTCAATGAATTTTGGTGTGTAGTAAGAGAAGCCAGCTTTCTGATTTTTTCTTTGTGCAATCTATTCTGTTGTTTTTGTTGTTGTGTTTGGGTTTTGTTAGTTTTCTCTTTCTCTCTTTCTTTCTTTCTCTCTTTCTTTCTTTCTCTCTTTCTTTCTTTCTCTCTTTCTTTCTTTCTTTCTTTCTTTCTTTCTTTCTTTCTTTCTTTCTTTCTTAATATAGTTTATATCAACTGCATAGGTCTGGTAAGCAAAATCATGATAGAATTTGACATTCTAATGTGCTGTTATGTGTAGTAGTCTCCCATAAGCTTGCTGGTAAGTGCAGAATATGGGCATGTTGGGGAAAGATTATGTTTAATAATTGCATTATTTAACCATTTGCATCACCAGGGTGGTGTTTCATTTCTTTTGACCAAGTCTGCTTCCTCTGGCATACTTTGCTATCGATGGCTTAGATACATATGTGATGAAAAATGCATAATTGTTAACATTCCACAGTAACAGAAAACCAAACCCCCAACAAACCAGTCCAAGAAGTAGTACCAGATAAAAGTATTTTGCAAAGATTAAACTCTTTACCATTTCCTCATGTTAACAGCTGACAAAACATTTTGTCTTGAAAAAGCAAATGTGCTTACAGTTCACATATCATTAGTAATTTCTTCTTATTTTTCTTTCTTTTTCCTTTTCTTTTAATATAAGGCATAAATAATGAATGTATATTTGTTGTTTAAATATCTATGCTACTTGTTCCCTACAAAATGTGATCCTTCTATCAAACACATTAATGGGGATCTAATAAAATTTTCTCTGACAACCTATTGTGATATCACAAAATCGATTATGACATCAACTGGGAGAGATGTTACAAGAGCAAATACATTGTTTAGGAACAAAAGTGAGATTTCACACTTCTGTAACTTCTTCCTTTCAAGGCTTTCAAAGGATTTTACCAACTTTGAGGGGTTGATTCTGTTTTCTTTGCAGTTAATGGAAACAGAATTGAACAATTAACAGAACTGAACAATTAACAGAACTGAATAGTTAATTAAAAGTCTTACAACGGCCAGGCAGAGGACATTGCTTTTATGAAAGTTTCAGACAAGGGGAACTTTGAAGAGACATGTAATAGAGGTTCTTTTAAGTTGATCCTCAGATGGGAGAGATCGGCATCTTTTCATCATGTACTCCAGCCTCATCATAAATCAAAATCTCCACTTCTATCTATATGAATCTTTTATTGTTCTGAGGGCCAAGAGGAATCTGAAGCAGCCATCCTTGGGATCTTGCATAGGCCTCTGTCCTCCGCTCTCATTGTTATCATTTGTGTGCCCTCCCAATCTACCATAGTGATAAACTTGGACTATTCATCACAGCTGCCTGATAGTCGTTAACATGTTCATTATTTTTGCAGTAGCATGTAAGTCCTATACCACTGATATACCTGAAAATCCTACATCCTGCTCCCTCCAACTCCTCCTAGCCACATATTTTGATTTTCTTCCTTTTCATTCATTTAATAAATAAGTCCAGTTTAAAAAAACAACAACCAAACCAAACAAACCTGGTCACTTCTGTCTGCCTAGTTAGTTTCTTGCCAGATTAGAAAGCTGAAATGTCTCAGCACAGAATCGTCTAAGTGTCAGAATGGATACAAAGATGAAGGAAAGAACTTCATGGCTGGAAGTCTGCAGAAAGAGAAGAGAACTAGAGTCTTACTTAAACACCTTTTTGCTTTGTTCACTTTCAGCATTTTTTCACTAGACTACATCCTTAAAACAGTTGTGTTTAATGTTCTGTCCTTATTTGTGTTCACCAGGACTGAAGCTTGATGTTTAGATACTAAAAAGTAAACATATCCTTCAAATCCGCTTCTAGATTGGCGTGTGAGTCTCAATAACCTTTAAAGAGGAATGTTCAAACACCAGATTTACTTTCTTCAGCTTTCTTACTAATTTACCATGTAGCAGTTGTTTAGCTGATTCTACAATCATTTGTAAATAAAATAAAAAGGCATTCTGAGGAAGTTCATAGGGAAAAAGTCCTTTATGAAGAATTATAAGTTCCTGACTCAAAGTCAGTTGGAGGATGACTGCAGTGGGCTTAATTGTTTTTCTGTTTCAAGACTAAAAACTGGATCAACAGGATAATGTAGAAGCCTAACTACTTTACTTGCCCAGGTCCAAAGAGCTATTTGGCTTCTTGCAGATCCTCAAGTACCTGCATCTCTTCACTGCTGAATTTTGCCAGTGTTTGCTGCAGACACATTCCTATAGAAGCCAAGAAATCAGAAGCCTAAGGCATAACCCCCACTGGGTCCACTTAGCTCTTGTGCCTGAAGCCTGCTGTATGTAAGGCTGGATGTAGTCTGAAATTTTCATTAGTCCTGTTCCTGAAAGTGGTCTCCTAATTTATCATTTAGATGTACTCCTCTGGGGGCTAGCTTTGGCTCATTTGCTATGAGAATGCCTGAGACATAAGAGGGAATAGTCAGTATGTTTTGCTGGGACTGTTGAAGAAACACCTGAAATCCTCTGAAAAATGAATCCTACATCCCATTTTCTTCTCTCTAGCATTTAGTATTGCCTCCCAGATTAGCACAGTCCATGCACAGGCCACTGTGAATCATGTTCCTAGATATCTGCCTTTCCTTGATACATTGCAGGGAGCAGCAGTGCTTTACTCAGAGCTCTGGATTCTGGTAGGAGACAGACGGACTGAGAATTAGATGTTCTTATTGAAGTATCATCTGTGATGAACCTTGTTTCAAGCAGGAACTGTTTCTTCAGTTTCCTGTACAACATCAAGGACATGGTCAATGCCTAATTAATAAAATCTGTACTTGGACTGTAGCCAGGACATTCTAAAGTGCCAAGAAGTAACGACTTCAGGTTTATATTAGCTGGTAATATTATAAACAAAGGATGTAGTTACACTGTTGTTATCAGCAAGTGTTCAATCAGCAGGAGTTAGGTCTTTAAAATCATGAGATCAGTTTAAAAATAATTAAATTAAAAGAAAATATACATTGAAGCTTCTTTTTATTTGTCCTTTAGGTTCTTTTTACTTTCTGAGGTGCAGAGCTCAGAGCTTTATACTTTCTGAGGTGAAGCTTTTGAACTTTGATTTGCACAAGTGCTAAAAGATTTCTATTTATTTATTTATTTTCCAGAAAGACATTCTGGAAGTTGGAGCTTTAAGGGAATGACAAACATCATTAGAATGGGCAACAATAAAGTCATTTTCAAGAGGAGAGAATCCAGTTTGCTGTAATATTTTCTGTAACTGGGTCACCCTGTTCATTCATTGGTTCGTTGCCAGTGTTGTCTGTTGTCTAAGTCATTTATGCTATGATAATTTGCAGCAGGCAGCAGAGCAGACAATGAGGAAGAAGAAGAAGAGGAGGAGGAAGAAGGCTCAGAATCAAGTAGTCCTCCTGTTTCTTACCAGATGAAGCCTCCCCCAGAAGGATGTTGCACTACTGATGGTGAGAAATGCTGTCAGAAGGCATTTGCCCTACTGAAAAGGATAGAATTGGGGCCATTTCCCCTATAATTCATCGGAAGGAGATAATCTGTATGGTATAGAAGTCCCAAAAATGTCACTGTTACCTGCCAGACAAAGCTGGATTGCTCTTGTTTGCTCTTATTTTTGACAGGGTCTTTCTCAGTGTGTTAGATAAACATTTGTGTTGGAACGCCTGGCATGAGGGCAGCACTTCTATTCTCTTAGACAGCATGACCTTTAAAAGATTGAGTTTGCAGGCATGGCATTTGCTAAGATGAATGTGGTAATTCTTATGGCTTTTTCATTGCTCTTTTCTATTTAAAGTATGCCTCATTCATTGTTGCTGTAAAAAATGTTAGAAATCCCAAGAAAAGCCAGTGAAATTCACTAGATACTGAGAACTAATCTCTCTATTGTCAAATGTCTGACCTAACTTGTGATGGTATTAGTAAATAATTCCATAAATATGTAGGTTGCAAGACATCATCAAGAGAAACTTCACTATACATTTTCAGAAGAAGGGAAGAAAAATATCACATGCTTTGCCCTCAACCTCAGAAGATACAACTTTGCATTTCACTAAAAATATATGAAGTCCTTTCATGAAGATAATTGTGAAGACTAAAAATAATGGGCAGAGTCCAACAGGATGGCATTCAACAAGTCCAAGTGATGGGTGCTGCACTTTGGCCACAACAACCCCATGCAGAGCTATAGGCTGGGGTTGGAGTGGCTGGAGAGCTGCCAAACAGAAAGGGACCTGGGGGTACTGGTTGACAGCTGGCTGATCATGAACCAGCAGTGTGCCCAGGTGGCCAAGAAGGCCAATGGCATCCTGTCCTGCATCAAGAATAGTGTGGCTAGCAGGAGCAGGGAAGTCATTGTGCCCCTGTACTCAGCACTGGTTAGGCCACATCTTGAGTACTGTGTCCAGTTCTGGGCCCCTCAGTTTAAGAAGGACATTGAGACTCTTGAACATGTCCAGAGAAGGGCAACAAGGCTGGGGAGAGGCCTCGAGCACAAGCCCTATGAGGAGAGGCTGAGGGAGCTGGGATTGTTTAGCCTGGAGAAGAGGAGGCTCAGGGGTGACCTTATTGCTGTCTACAACTACCTGAAGAGAGGTTGCAGCCAGGAGGGGGTTGGTCTCTTCTCCCATGCAACCAGCACCAGAACAAGAAGACACAGTCTCAAGCTGCACCAGGGGAGGTTTAGGCTCGAGGTGAGGAGAAAGTTCTTCACAGAGGGAGTTCTTGGCCATTGGAATGGGCTGCCCAGGGAGGTGGTGGAGTCACCATCCCTGGAGGTGTTCAAGAGGGGATTGGATGTGGCACTTGGTGCCATGGTTTAGTAGTCATGAAGCCTTGGGTGACAGGTTGGACTTGATGATTTTTGAGGTCTCTTCCAACCTTATTGATTCTATGATTCTATGATCTCCTCAACTTAAAATACTGTGATTTCTTATTGCCCCCCCTAGGTTTTTGCCAGGCTGGTAAAGATTTGAGGCTGATTTCAATTTCCAACGAACATATTGAGATACCATCGGGTTTTTCACTTGTTGGTGCAAAGTCACCAAGCTTACCTGATCACCTTTTAGTGTGTGCTGTGGATAAAAGATTCCTGCCAGATGACAGTGGGCGCAATGCCCTGTTGGGTAAGTGTCTGTGACTGCAGTAAGTGATTCTTCTGTGGGCTACAATTAATAGTTAGTTAATTTTTTTATAGAATGAGTTTGGCAGATGTTATTTCTATTCCACTTCTACAGTAATGCTCGCTGGTGATGCACAACATGATAACAACTCAGAGCTGGCTATGTTTGCTTTGGGAAGATACACAATGAGCTAGTTAATTAGAAATGCTTCATCACCTCCTATCCATTAGTCCAAGGCTAAAGTTGTTGTCCAGTCAGTTTATGTCCTGATTGCTGGAACTGCACACCTGGAATCTGGGCGAGTTGAGCTGCTGCCTGTCTCTATCTTGCCTTTCCACATACTGACATGGACAGACTATAGGGCTGTCAAGTGGAACTTTCAGGCTACTATATACATGTGAAAAGTTTGATGATTGTTTGGACTAAAAAACTGTATGACCTCTTTGATTTATCTCTTTGAGAAAGGGATAATATCCTTCACTGTGTTTGAACATTAGCATGTGTTCTGGATCCTATACTAAGACTTTTTGCTATTATGACAATATAATAAAGAATGAATGAGTAGAAGTTGGATTTTTTCCTGTATATGTAATCAGGTAAATCTGTGTGTTTGAATAATACTGTTTGTAGGCTACTTCAATATCTTCCTTTGCAGCTATTTAAAATTCTGACTTAAAACTGGCATAAAACTAGGTCCTTCTATCTATATTATTATTTTATTAGCCTCATCCACATGAACATAAATAGGGAAAATCTGCAGCCATGTGTATTAATGAACTGAAGATTATGAAATAGGTTTTATAGTGGGAAAAGTGTATATAATTGGAGGGAGAACCCTTTTCAGTCAGACACTCTCAAGCTATTATGCACTGTTTTCTTACTTAACCAAAAAATTCTGCCTCCTTTATGTGCGTACCAGTTTGATCTTTAAATAGCAAAAGGGAAAGATTTGTCACGTCTTTTAACAGTTTTCTTTCACAAAGATGGAGGGATATGATTTTAAATCAATTGTTACCTCATCTTGAGCAACTCTTCAAGGCATTGGGGATGACAGAGTAGTGTGAAGGTGCATAATGTAATTCTATGTACAGTAATTTCTTTCCTCATGTCATCTTGCAGAGTTGGATTGGTCACAGTGTATTTGACCAGTGATTGTAAAGGAATTAAGAGAGCTGTAAATCACCCATGTGTTGTCATTTTAAAGATAAAGACAGGAATTTGTATCACTCAAGTCATTCAGTGCTAGTGCTATTAACAGCTTAAGCTCCTTAGGCTGTTGTTAGCAGAGAGGAAGTAGTATATTTGTTAATTGCATGTTAAACAAGAACAGAAAAAGGCAACAGGAACATAACTGTGAGGTTTTTATGCTACTCACATCCTCAACTTGCTTTTTTAATACATTTTGGTTTCCTGAAAGCATTTAAATGCTTATTTTGTGGACTATTATACACTTAACCAGTGAATCACATTCTTTTGCAAAAGCATTTTAATCATTCTGTAGGATGACTTCTATGTATTCTATAACTAGCTTAAATATGAAAGGGCTTACACACTTTGAGATCCAAAGCCTTCATCAGGTAGCTGGGAATAAAATAATATGCCTGGTCCCTCACCTATCAAAAAACATGAGATATCTTAATGACATGAGGATAACATACTATTCATGCAATAGATCATACTGTATATAGAAATGATTGATTCTGGTTTTCTTACACTGATGCAAGTCAAATCAGGGTAAGTAACATTAAAAGCAGACATGCAGAGTCTCATGGTTTCAGAGACAGGAAGATAAAAGTCAGAACCATTCTTGCTTTACATTCTCTATTGATATAACACAGTGACCTCTTGTAATAGATTTAATTTGAAAAGATTTCATATGAAGAAGGGAAGCTCTTTTAGTTATCCTGATTTAAAAACAGGATACAAGTCTTATTTTTGGTATTCAAAGTTTAGGAAGTTCTCCTTCAAACATGGCCTTTTGCAATGGCATGGAAAGTGGTCCCTTCAAGCCTTTATAAGTTTAGAGGGAAACCAAACTGAAGTAATTTTGATTCAAAATGAGCTATCATCATGAGTCAAACTATGGCCCACACTTCTGTTAAGGCTTATTGCTCCTACAGGCACACCACTTGTAACCCTTCAGCCCCACTGCTTTTGTTTAATTTCATGTTTTTTTTCTTTAAATATATTGATTTTTTGCAAGGCAGCTCTTACCCAGTACTGTAGACTTTTTTTTTTCCCCCCAAAACCAATTTATTTGAAGGGAAAGGAAACTAATGAATCACCCAATAGTTTCATGTTTTCTCATAGTCTGCGCGCTTATGCTTGTGAAGAGTACAAAAATCCCTGAGGAAAACAGCAAATGTCTTGGTAGTTTCCAGGATAACTTCTTACTTATGGTCTTGTTTCCTTTAAGGGTGTTGATATACCTCTGGGGCACATGCCAGTTTACAGATTATGCTAATAAGTTGTCTCACCATCAAGGCATATGTGATTGTGATTTGAAAGCAATTTCTATTGGAAGTCATGTTGTTTCTTTGTTTTTACTATTGATGCATTATTCCATAGAAAAAAATTCCCATTTTCTAGAAAAGACTACATTTTTGGCAAGCAAAAAGTTCTCTGTGTTGGAACATGTGCCACATATGATTCTGTTAATCAAGTTAGATCACAAATCTATGAAACAGATTCAGATTTATGCCTTTAGGAAGAGGTTTCTTAGGTTTTACGCAGCCTAAAGGATGCTTAGATGGAGGAAACACTTCTGTGACAGTGTGGTTTTTATTGAAACACTTCTGTGACAGTGTGGTTTTTATTGTTTCCTAATAAAAGTAGCTAGCATGTACCATTCCCAAAGGCTTTTCCTCCTTTATTTATGTTTTATTTTTTTTTCCCCCCCCTTCCAGTTCTCACTCTTAAGGAGAACCTCTCTTGATAAACAAAGCAGCTATTCACCCATCATATTCCTTCCCAGAAGACCAAACAGCTGCCCACTTTCCTAGCAGGAAATAAGAAATCCTTTCTTTTCCACTGGGTCCCTGAGGTCAGAATGACAGAGGAAAAGATTAGTTTGCTTGCATTCTAAGCTATGTGTAAGGTGAAAACATTGAAGTATAAAATACTGTGGCTGCTTCTATTAAAATGTGCAGTGTTCCACTGGGCTTTTGTAATAGTACTGATTTCTGTATAGTGGAGCCCCCCAGCTTGACCATATTGATTTCATTTAGTTAAATTTAGAACTTCAGTCTTCAAATGGAGTGGTACTGTGTATGTGGGATAAAATGTGGACCACTGTCAGTGTTTATGTGTTTTTTTATTTGAGTAGACCGGAAAAGAAGAAATATTTTCACTGAAAAGTTGAAAGTATAATCAACCTTTGTTTAAGCAAGCTGTAAATTTTCCATGAAACGATTAACACTAATTAAAACCTTGCTATTAATTTACAAAAGAAAGAGGAAATAAATTTTGTCTGCTGATTTATGAGAGGCTAAATTGTGAAATATTAGGTTGTGAAATATTAGATGGATATCCTTCCATCCTAAGCCCTCTCTTTATTTCTAGCACAAGCTTGCTGTTGATCCAAAGGAACCATTTTCATTTCCCCAGTGAGGATGTAGGTCAGGTTTCACACTCTTTTAGTCCAAGGCTCTTCTTCTGAGCACAAGGTCCCTACTGTGGAAGAGCTTTTTAAATTATGGGTAATTGATCATTGTGACATGAGCAAATTCAAGCAAATGTATATGATAAAATACCAGATACAATCAAAGACCTTCTAATTAAACAATCTTCAGAGGGCAACAGCTTAAAGTCACTACTGAACTGAGTTGTATATGAAGTGGTGACCTAAAGGTGAAAGGCTTTTAGCCCCTAAACTCCAGGCATTGATTTCTAATTCTCTTGTGAAATCAATCCCATGACATAGATATATTGAGTCACCTTATGGCTGCCCTGACTCCCTTGACCTTTGTCCTCTCTATAATGTAGGGAAGAATATTTAATGCAGCTTGTTTATGAAACAAGCTGGCCCCTCTGTTAGCTGCTGCCTTGGGCCATGGCACATGAGCAGGGCACTCAGAGAAATAAGGATGATGAAATGTTTGGGTTTTCCCGTGTTACTCAATCTGCTACATAAAGTGGTATGAGCAAGGCTGGCAAAGCTCTGCAATGAATAATGGCTGAAGAGCGTTTTGTTGCAGAGGGATTATAAAATCACACCGTGTTCTCTCTGAGATGTCAGCTGCATCAATGAAGCAATGACTGCCATCACAGAAAGTGGTGGTCAGAATGAATGGGATGAAAAATGATGTTGGCAGGAGCTTGCAGAAAAGGAGACTCTGGGGATCTGGGGAAGCTTGAGGTGAAAGATGATAGCTTTTTCACTCCAAAGGAAAATGATAATAATAAAAAAAAACTTCTAAAATGTTCTGCAAGGACTTTTCAAAACAAGTGGGCAATTTAGATCTTAATCCTTGCAAGGTCTCAGTTATGTGCTGTATGTGGTGTAAACTAATTTTCCAGCTGACCTCACAGAGTTAAAAATAGGTGATTAGAGCAAAAGATTATTTCAGGTAGAAGTTGTTGCTAAGGCCGCTTTTAGGCTGATGGTGGTTTATAAAAGTTACCAAAAATGATTGTATTGAACAAAATTTATGCCCATGGCTTTGGCAAGTGGCTGGACACTTCCAGGAAAATGATAAAACCTAAAAATCATGCAGGTACTTCTATATGACTTTTGGAAATGGTTGCTTCATGCTTGCAAATTGGAAAGCAGGGAAGAGCTTGTAAGCGGCAATGAGGCGAAAAGTGCAGCGCTGCTGCTGGTCATGGCCAGTGTGCTGCCAAACGGATGGGAAGTTTTCATTTACTAGCAGAAGCATTTTTCATGATTTCTTAATCTGCATAAAATGCATGCAAATTCTACAGCTTTTCCCACATCCGTCCTAATCTTGTTTCCTTTTGTTGTTGCTTTTATTGCAGCTGCTGAAAGGCTCTGTGATGTTAGACAGATGCTTTTGTGCTGACTGATATAACACAGAGGATTCTGCAGAGTCATGGCTTGTCCTGATTTTATGAGTCATAATGACCTTTATCATCCTACCGACCAGGATCAGAGAGATAATAGGCAGCTTTCAATAGTTGTTAGCTACTTGTTCCCATGGCTACTAGACCCATTTCCAAGTGAAGTTAGGTTTTTAATAAATTCTCCCAAGCCAAATGAAAACTAATGAAAGTGCTTGAGTTGTAAACCAAGCAACAGGTGTTTACAAAGCATTGCATCTCAGTGCCTCTGTTTTAAAGAGGAAAAATATATTAGTAATTAATTGGGAAAGGTGATTTGAAACATGGGACTGAAATGATAATTTTCATAAATGACTCTTAATTTTATCTACTGTGTTATTGATCCTTTACGCCAGTTATTTACCTTCAGTGTAATTGTATGTCATGCAAAACGTGTTTCCATTGTTTTCACCATCTTCCAACTCAGAGAACATGCCCTTTCCATTTCAGTTCCTCTGACAGCACATAAAAAATGTTCATTAGATATGATTAAAATAAAATAAAACTTTATGCTTCAGGTCACGTGCAGGGAACACAGGGAAAATTTCTCCAGGGAAGATTAGCTTCTAATTACATGCTACAGAGTGTAGTAGATAATTATTTTCAGGCAGTTCCATTGGTCTAATGCAAGATGAAAATGTCTTAGGAAATACTTCAAAAAAAGGACAAAAATTGTTGTTTAAGAATAAAAAAGGCAGACAGCTGTGCCAGGAATGCCTTTTTTTTTACAGTGGTAATAACATCACCATCACAAGCTTCTCTTTGAGGCTCAAACTGTGTACCTCAGAATGAGAGGAAATGGCAGTATCCCTGGAAATACCTCATCAAGGCAGAGTACAATAAGCTTCTCTACTTACATAGTGCAAGAACTGTGTCTCTGTCATGTCTATAAAGTTGCAGACACTTTGTTTCCGTAAACATTAAGTAGTTTAAACTGCTGTGAAGTGCTAACACAGTCCAGCCATCATTTGAGGAAGCTACTTTAAATTAATAGCCCAGGAAGGCTTTAGTACTTTTTTCTTCTATATAAAATCACGTGCAGTAGAAACTTGGTACTTAAATACTCATACATCTAATTAAATGTAATAAATTGAATATATTTCATTTTTTTGAGACTCAACTGCATGTGTAGTTTTAGTAAAAACTGAAACAGAAGTGAAGAAAGTAATTTCTCTGGTGTTGTGTAGGGCTGAGGTTAAGCACATGTGCTTCAGTACTCCTCAATCAGAAATTCTTGGTTTAATGTTTCACAGGTAGGTAATAAATACAATTTGCGATCTTTTCTTTCTGGTGGGAGAAAATGGAAATTGCAGCCCATTTTAATTATTCTTCACCATGGGACTCTGGGTTTGCAATCTGGTGGCCAAAATGCAATAAAATGGACTCGATGTAATATTTTTTAGGAGGGACATGTTAACAAAAAGTTCTCTCTGTGAAAAAGAAAATCTAAATACAGCTTTTCTCCAGGAAAGAGTCATATATGAATGTTATTAATAGCAACCCACCTATCTCATTGGATTATATGTATTGTTTATTTTATCAGGCTTCTCTGGCAATTGTGTTGGCTGTGGCAAGAAGGGTTTCTGCTACTTTACAGAATTCTCAAATCACATTAATCTTAAACTGACCACTCAGCCCAAGAAACAGAAACACTTAAAGTATTATCTGGTCAGGAATGCACAGGGAGCTCTGACCAAAGGATCTGTAATCTGCTGGAAAGGGACAGGTAAGATAATGAAACTGTCTTCCGCAAGCTCTGGTTTTCATCATCCAAGCTTAGCTATCAGAAGGGCTGGCGTCTGTGTAAAACCTAAGACAGATCAGTTGAAAGAAAGACTCTTTACAGCTAGGTGATTGCTAGAGCAGCTGTAAAAAGCAATTGACTGACCTAATGCAAGGATGGCATGTCTGAAGACATTGGTTCCTTCCTTTCCAACTACTGTAACCTCTAAGTAATTAATGTGCGAAATTATGGCACCAAATATGCAGAGAAAAAACAAATGTCTCTGTGGTCAGGGGATAAGAAGTTTCTTTTTTGTTAAGAGTTCAGAGGGCGTCAGTCTTCCTCCAGCACCTGCTCAAGCACATTGTTCCAGCTGCCAGAAAGTTCGGGCCTCTCAGGAAGCACCTCAAGCGAGTTACTCCCAGCAGCAAACCAAAGCGCTCCATCTGGGACTCAGCCAACAGGTACTGCTTAGAAGAAAAACACACTGGGATTCCCCCTACTCTTACTCTTTTGTGCATGAGTATTTGTGTGTATTTGTGTGAATGGAAACACAAACAAAGCACACTAGCACATAAAATATAACAAGATGACTAGGTTTGGAGATAAATTACAAATAAAGCAAACATACTTCAAAGGCTTCTCATTGTCTACTTTTCCCTCTCGGTTTTATGTGTAAAAGGTTGGCAAATGATGAAATAGGTGCTCTGTAGCTTACTCATGGCTAAAACAAACCAAAAAGTTTTAAAAGCAATTATTTTAAATTTTTTTTTTAATTGCAAAGAGTAGGTAGTGCATTCCTTGAGCCATTGCTTGTCTGGTTACACAAAAAAGATTACAGACATTTATATTACAAGCATTACAGTAGCATTTCAGCTTTTTCTTCTGATCTAGTCCATTTTAAGCTATGATCAGAATTTTGTTTACTGTAAGCATCTCATCAATGTGTATAAATATCTGAGGGGCAGGTGTCAAGTGGAAGGGGCCAATGTCTTTTCGGTGGTGTGCTCTAATAAGACAAGAAACAACAGGTTCAAGCTAGAACATAGAAGATTGCACCGCAAAATGAGGAGAAACTTTTTTGCAGTGAGGGTGGCAGAGCTCTAGAGCAGGCTGCCCAGAGAGGCTGTGGAGTCTCCTTCTCTGGAGATCTTCAAACCCACCTGGATGCATACCCTAAGTGATCCTGCTTTGGCAGGGGGGTTAGACTCAATGATCTCTTGAGGTCCCTTCCAACCTCTCATGTACTGTGATATTGTGAAGCGTTACACAGGCATCAGCAGGAAAGCTTCAGAGATTAAAAAAAAGAGTCACTTTAATATTAGAAAATGAACTAATGATCAATATCTGTAATTTTTTTTTGTCTTTTTTTAAATGAAAATTTCTTTCTGAAACATTATCTTTTCCACTAGATGGACATAAACAAAAACTGACAGATGATAGAGAATGATCTTTTAAGCTTCTTCATAATGAGAACAGCTCTTTAATGTCTTGTTGTAGAGATTCACATAGGGCTACTTGGTGCTTATATTCTCTTTGTGAGATAGGAGCTTGTTAAGTAGTTGTGATCTGGAATACTGGTACCCTTGTAAGGGTATTAATCTCTTTATAATAGCAGACTCACAAATGCATTTATTTATTTATTCTTGGTGGAAGTTGCATATATAAAAATGCTATATTAGTTAGAAGCATGTTAGGCTTGAGAAAACCTCTCTGTAATCATAGTGAAAAAGCAGCTTGGAAAGATAATTGCAAATTGGAATGAAGGCTTAGAATATTTTCAGTAAATTTTAAACAACCTCTATCACTCTCAGAGCTGGTTCTTGTACAAACTTCATGTGAGAGCTAGGGTTCCCCTGCAAAGAGCGAAAGGATCTGACATGTATTTAATTGCATAATAGGATCTTACCCAGTCATGAAATCAGAAGTGGGCTTGTTTTATTCAAAACTGCATTCACTCAGAGCAGATCCTGGTGGCCCTTTTAAAGTAAATGATCACGTAATCAATTTATTCTATCAGCTAGGGATCTTGACCTAGAAATGTTTAATGTATGTATCTTGCTTATTTCTTGCCAGTTGCAGCCACAGACCACCTCCCTTCCACAGCAGCTTTCAGCTCAGCAGTTTATGATGGCATAGAATCACCTAAACAACAGCTGGTGAAAAATAATCTGTCTGCTCTGACAAGACCTTCAGTGTTAGGTATTTGTATGGATTTGTTATTTAATAACCCTAAACTCTATATTCCACGAATACAATAGAAGCAATGAACAAATGATATAATGATTGTAATATCCTGTTTGAATGTTTGAATAGAAACTGCTGTTCCCTTCCAAGTCCTTTCTGACTGTAAGAATACCTTTTTCTGTGTCAATTTTCAGAAAATGAATTGTTTATGTTTTCAGCCACAGCCTTGTTACATTTCAGATTATTAATTGCAAGTTTTTTGTTATAGTTACAGTTTGTTCATTTAATAGAAGCACAGACTAGATTCTGAATCCAAATTCTTAAAGAAGTTAGTTTGCATCAATCTAATGAACAGATTTTGTAGAGGGAATTAAGGAAGATCTACAAGTAATTGCTCACAGGATAATTCCTGTGTTGCAGTTCACCTTGTGATGGAGCACTAGACTTTGACAGCTGGCTCCAAATTAAAGAGGCTCTCTTCACTGCACCATTATTACAATGATGTGTATCAGCTTTTTCATTACAGACTGTATTCTGTGTCACTGGCCTTTTTAAGCAAGAAAATTAGTGTACACTATAGCTAGAAACACGCTGTAGCTCTATTTTAGAATAAATCTTCCCAAGTTTCCCTGCTGCTTCTGTGGTGAAATTTCCCCTCCAAGCAGTAACTAAATTTTAAAGGCATAGCCTAAAACTACCACAGCTTCACAGCCAAATGCTTTTTCACTGCCTGTCGAGGATCTGGGTCTCTGTCTTCCATGCAGCAACATACTCTTGCCAATTGACTTCAAATGAATTACTTCCACATATGAACGTACCTACAGGAAAGATTACAGCGTTTTTCAAATTAAAAATTCTATGTATTGCTCTAGCTAGCTTGTGACTTTTGTCAGGCCAGGAAACTGAGAGTATGAGGAGCCCACATGGCAAACTACTGCCCTCACGTGGTGAAAGGTTAAAGGACAAAGGCATCTTTCAAAACCTGCACATGAAGTTCTACAAATGAACAGTTATTCTAGATCTAAAGACTTCAGGCTTAGTTTTAATTTTAATATATTTAGCTAAATGAGTCCTCTCTTTTCTATCTATCTATCTACCTATCTACCTATCTATCTATCTATCTTGAATAGAATGGAATGGAATGGAATGGAATGGAATGGAATGGAATGGAATGGAATGGAATGGAATAGAATAGAATAGAATAGAATAGAATAGAATAGAATAGAATAGACCAGACCAGACCAGACCAGACCAGGTTGGAAGAGACCTTCAAGATCATCCCGTCCAACCTATCAACCAAACCAACCCACCAAATCAACTAAACCATGGCACCAAGCACTCCATCAAGTCTCCTCCTAAACACCTCCAATGATGGTGACTCCACCACCTCCCTGGGTAGCCCATTCCAATGGGCAATCACTCTCTCTGTATAGAACTTCCTCCTAACCTCCAGCCTAAACCTCCTCTGGTGCAGCCTGAGACTGTGTCCTCTTGTTCTGGTGCTGGTTGCCTGGGAGAAGAGACCAACCTCCGCCTGTCTACAACCTCCCTTCAGGTAGTTGTAGAGAGCAATAAGGTCACCCCTGAGTCTCCTCTTCTCCAGGCTAAGCAAGCCCAGCTCCCTCAGTCTGTCCTCATAGGGCTTGTGTTCCAAAGACTACATATATATACATATATATATGTAGTATATATATATACACATATATATACATATACATTAAAATATTTAAATATATATAACATTTTGTAGATCTATAAATTTATAAATATATAATTTATATATACATTAAAAAATATATTCTTCTTCTGTCTTGAATTTTATGTTGGATTAGCCATTCTACCACTAGATACAGCCCTGACAGTGTGAAATAGTGTGGTGATCTCTGCATAGTTAGGCCCAGAAATACAAATAGCTCAATCCTGCAAGATGCTGAGCAATTCCTGGAAGGCTGTTGATTCTCAAATAGAAAGACTTGATGTTAGTGGAAGTTCATCACTCTAGGAGTTTGCAGGAGTGCACAAGAAGTTTCAAGAAATCAATGAGAGAAAATTCAAGAAATTAGTCATCAGGAGCTACTAAAAACCTGTAAGAAAGTTATGATTTTACAAAAATAGTTGTTGGGGCTGCATAAGAGGAAAATGTAGAAGTCATTTTTCAGCCGTTAATACGAAATGCTGTAAATCCAAAGATGGTGATCAGCAAGTGGCAAAAAATCCTCTAAATGGGGAAATTATGAAAAGAAGACAGATGGTTTTTAATATCACCCTGAAAGCCTTGAGAATTTTATTTTGCACTAAGTTCAATGAAACAGTGCCATGTGTTCAGAAATAAAAGGAGCTAAATGTCCATGGTGCTGAATTCCAACTACTGACATCTATGAGCATTCTTAGTCTATGTCTCATTCTTACTGCAGCATTGCTAGTACAGTGTAAACATTAGTATACACTAAGTGAAGTCTACCTAGATGATGAAAAGTTTTCTGCACTAGAAAGTTCCCAGAAAGTTATGCAGGACATAGCAAAGTGAAAGAAAACCCACCAAAATTTATTGTATTTATGGAATTGACTCTGTCTGCTACTGTACCTAATGCACACAGTCTTTCAGAACATACAGAATTGTTGTGTACAAAAATTGAATGCATTGTATTCTAATACTTTTCTGAAACATTGCTGTCTTTCAGGCACTTTAACAAATTCAGGGCCTCCAAAAAAGCGCCATAAAGGCTGGTCACCAGAATCCCCCTCATCTACTGAAACCTGGAACTTGCAGCTCAACCCACAGGCTCCATACAGAAATAAAAATGGTAAGCTAATACCTAAGGTAGTGATAATAAATCATAATATACCATATCATAATGATAATGAATCATATACTCATTTAGGTTGAAAAAGACCTTTAAGATCATTGAGTCCAACTGTTAATCTGGCACTGCCAAGTCCACCACTAAACCTTGCATTCATACCTGCACCTCCCAGGGAGGTGGTGGGGTTGACATCCCTGGAAGTGTTTAAGAAAAGACTGGATGAGGCACTTAGAGCCATGGTCTAGTTGATTAGTTAGGCTTGGGTGATTGGTTGGACTTGATGGTCTTGGAGGTTGCTTCTGTGATTCTGTGTTTGTTTATAAACAATTATAAATTTTTAGATGCATGTGTGATATTCATGATTGCAACAATATAATTGGTCCTCCAAGATATTTAGCCTAATAGTGTGGGTTGTAATAACAGATCATAAAGTGTGCAATGTAACCACAGAAAGCATTTAATACTGATAGGAAATGTGGGTATGAGATGATGTCGAATAACTTTTCTTTGAGGAAATCACTATTATATCTGGCTCCAGTAATATTATGTCTAAAATCTTAGATGGAGGAAGCCTATCATCTTTACCACACTCTGCTTTGGTGGGGCCAGCCTCATCTCCAATGGTGGGCTCAGGAGAGCCAGTCTCAGTTCCTGACAACTTGCTGAAAATCTGTAAAGCAAAGCCAGTTATTCTAAAAGGTAAACCCCTCAACCTCCAAAAATAGCCTTAAATCTTTTTTTGTAAGAGAAGTAAAGCTACATCCTACTGCCAAAAGCTGCCAAAGCTGTCAGTTTTAAAGGGTGTACTGTTAAAACTGTTTAATGCATACGCTGGAAATATGTGATGTTTACAAACATTGTTTACTTTGTAGGTCATGGAAACTTCCCATATCTTTGTGGGAATATTAATGACGTGATAGTGAGTCCTTTGTTGTACACCTGTTACAGAAATTCCCAGTCTTTATCTAGAACCTATGAACAATATGGCACCTCTGCAATGCAGCCTATTTCAGAGGAAATGCAGCTCTTACTGACTGTCTACTACCTTGTCCAACTAGGTAAGATTGTTTTACATCCAGACAGATATTCAGATATTACATGCTAGCAAATTAGAAAGGTATTATTAAAGAAGGATAATCTTAGAATCACGGAATTGTTAGGGTTGGAAGGAACCTCAAACATCATCCAGTTCCAATCCCCCTGCCATGGGCAGGGACACCTCACACTGTATCAGGTTGCTCAGAGCCACATCCAGCCTGGCCTTAAAAACATCCAGGGATGGAGCTTCTACCACCTCCCTGGGCAACTTGTTCCAGTGTCTCACCACCCTGATGGGGAAGAACTTCTTCGTAACATCCAATCTGAATCTACCCATTTCTATTTTTAGCCCATTCCCCCTAGACCTATCATTACCTGACACCCTAAAAAGTCTCTCCCCAGCTTTCTTGTAGGCCCCCTTATGCTACTGGAAGGCCACAATAAGGTCTCCTCAGAGTCTTCTCCAGACTGAATAGCCCAAATTCCCACAGTCTGTCCTCATAGGAGAGGAGCTCCAGCCCTCTGATCAGCCTCGTGGCCCTTCTCTGGACACATTCCAGCACCTCCAGATCCTTTCTGTAATAGGGGCTCCAGAACTGGACACAGTACTCCAGGTGGGGTCTCACCAGAGCAGAGTAGAGGGGGAGAATCACCTCCCTCGACCTGCTGGCTATGCTATAATATAAAATATGAGTCTTAGGACACATGATATTGAACAATTTAATTTATGGTAACAAAACAAAGCTAAATATTTAGTTTAAGATGACCAGATAGATCGAAATATAGTCATACAAAATTGTCTACTCCTGTAATGTGGGACCTCAGCAACTAAAAACAAGAAAAAGGAAAAGAGCTGTAATTCACTGTTCTTCCATAGAGTCTGTGATTTAGAAGTAGTATTGTGCTGAGCCAGGCAACACTCAGCCTCTAAAATATTTCTAATTATGGGTACTCAGATTCCAGTTAGGGCAGTTTTACTTGAGTATCACAAAGTCAATTATGAATAAAAAACTCTGGTTCACATCTGCTAGATATGAGTCATGCATGAAAAAATCTGAATCAGGATAGTCCCTCCAAACAGTATGGATTTGGAAAAAAAGTAGTTCTTTTTAACTCCACAATTTTGTGTAATTGTTTCTAATACTTTCCTCTCAATTTATTTTAGCCTCTGACCAGGTCCCTTTGATCGAGGATTTGGAACAAATATTCATGCGTTCGTGGCGGGAATCTCACCTGTCTGAAATCCGTCAGTACCAACAGGCTGTTCCACAGACCTTTCCTCAAGTGCCCAGCCAGATCGTGCCAGTGACTCCAGCCCAGCTTCCCTGGCTGGCAGGCCTTGCAGCTAGCTCCTGTAATGACAGTGTCCATATCATCGAGTGCAGCTACTCTCTGGCTGAAGGGCTTTCGGAAATGTTTAAGCTCCTCATTGAAGGAAAGTTAATAAAGACGAACTATGTGGTGATCATATGTGCTGGTAGAAATCGATCCATTGATTCCTGCATTGTGATAACAGGTAAGGTCCCAAGGGTGTACCTCCAGGCAAAACAGAGAAATTGAATGCTATGAGGAGCTTGGCTGGAGTTTCAATAAGCTGACACAAAAAGCAGAGCTGTGACAGACAAGCAATGAGTTTTGGTGAAGCCAGGCCGATGCTGTACAATTGGTCTCTCCCCAGCAAATCACATTCTGCCTATTTTACCCATTTTGGGCTTTTTTTCCATCATGGCATTCCAGCCAAAACTACTGCCAACAAGCAAGCTAGAGAACACATTGCATAAATCTCTCCTACTCTGTGTGGTTGGAGTATGACTAACAGCAAAGGACCTAACATTTTGCTTGCTCCTAAAAAATGGTCTTACAGTGTCATTCCCTTCAACATCCATTGAGTGCTATGCTGATAATGAAATGAATTATTTGAATAGCTATTGAAAGATTCATTATGAATATAGAATAACTGACAATTCCCTTGGCTATATTATCTTTTTATGTACTGTAGGAACAAATATTTCGTAAACTGGGAAAGAAACACAAAGAACTATAAAACATGAATCCATCTGCCAGGTGTCTGGTGCATACTTGTATAGGAGATAGAAAAGACTCATCTCTGCCATTTTTGTGCATGGGATTCATTTAGCTGAGTAGTATTTTTATTTTGACTTAGAACATTTTTAACTTTAGCTTGAAGGGCTTTCAAAATCACTTTATTTTTTTTTTCTCTTTTAGGAAAGTATCAGGCAAGAATTCTGTCTGAGAGCATGCTCACTCCCTCAGACTATCAAAAAGAAGTTAACTATCAGCTGGTCACAGGGAAGGTGGAAACTCTGGGGTCCTTCTTTAGCACACTCTGCCCAGGTATAGAACAGATTATAAAGTGGCATGCTTCCAAGTCCCTGAAATTATGAGTCAGAGAAAATAACTAGGCTCATTATTGCTGTCTACAACTACCTTAAGGGAGGTTGTAGCCAGATGGGGGTTGGTCTCTTCTCCCAGGCAACCAGCACCAGAACAAGAGGTCAAAGTCTCAAGCTGCACCAGGGGAGGTTTAGGCTGGATGTTAGGAAGAAGTTCTTCATAGAAAGAGTGATTGGCCATTGGAATGGGCTGCCCAGGGAGGTGGTGGAGTCAACATCCCTGGAGGTGTTTAGGAAGAGACTGGATGGGGGTGCTTGGTGCCATGGTTTAGTTGATTAGATAGTGTTGCTGATTTTGGTCTGTGCTTTCAGGCTAGTTTTCTACCATCCTCCATAAATGCTCAAGACAGTGATTTGCAGAGCTGGTTTGTCATTTCCTGGACTGATTTGCATTTTATTAGTGTTATACTGTAAAAACAGATGCTATAGAAAATGAGAGGACCACTGTATAAAACAGCCAATAAGTCAGGGGGAGGATATCTAGCTAGTGTACATAAAGCTCTTAAGATCTACAAAACAAAATCAGTATCAAATGCAGCTCTTGTAAGTATTTTTTCTACTACCCCTTCAATTTTATAGAGGGTGACATTGACCTTTTGCTGGAGAAATTTTATCAGGAAAACCAAGGGCACATCTCTTCATCACTGTCTACTTCAGTGAATAAAGCAACTACGCTGAATGGAACTGGAACAGCTGTGTGCACAAGTAAGGAGGATTTTCTAAAGAGGTAACAAAGTAGAATACCTGAGAGCAGGTCTCTGGGCATGCAGTTAGATCCAGTCCTAGGCTCTTGGAGAGAAAGGTCCTGAGGCAAACTGCAACTCATGTCTTGGAATGTTCAGATTTACACTGATAGATGCTCTGCTCCTTCCACTGGGCATTGTACTCTTTGAAGCTTTAAGTCTTGCACCAGTGGTAGCAGAACACTATTGCACAAGTTCATACTCAGCTCTGGGACACTTAAGAGGCATAGAGATCAAAACGCCCAAATACAGAAAGGTTGCTCCTCGTATTCCATATGGAATTTCATAAACTGGAGGACCTGTTCATAAGCAAAGTACCTTAAAGAGTAGATCAGTCTAGACTTGTAACATTTTGGGTTAGATTAGACTGTGGGCATATATCTAAACAGAATTTTGCCCTTTTCCAGGTTATGAGATTGAAAGACATCAGATTCGTCCATTCCAGCTAGCAGTGGCCCAGAAGCTTCTGTCTCATATTTGCTCAATTGCTGACTCCAGCACTCAAAATCTTGATTTGGGCTCCTTTGAGAAGATTGATTTCTTGATTTGTGTTCCACCCTCCGAAGTGACTTACCGGCAGACCTTGTTTCACCTCTGGCACTCAGGTGCTCATTAGTAAGCTTTAATTTAAATTTACAGGACATTGTTAAAAGCATTCGTATCTGGAAATACTGAGTTTTGGTTCTCTTTATTTAGGTATCTTATTAGAACTTGGATTAGAAAAGGAACATCTTACAAAGCAGAGGGTGGAACAGTATGTAATGAAATTAGATGCAGAGGCCCAGATGAAATTCAAAGTCTTTTTACAAAACTCTATGCAGAATCCACATACACTCTTTGTCCTAATCCATGATCATGCACATTGGGATCTAATGAGGTAAGAAAAATGTAACTTGTTTTAGAGAAAATATTATTGTTCCTATTAGCTCTCAAGACCGATTTTCTGATTTATCTCTTCATTCATCTTTACGTCTTTCTGCTAACTCTGTCTTCCCATGCACTGAATAAACATGCTTCCTTTTAAGCTTCTTCCTGACTTATTCTTATCCTGTTTATTATATTGTGCCTCAGAACATTTCAGCTTTTCTTGCTCACCATTCTTGCCTTTGTTCAAGGGAGAGTTTCCTGTGAAAGTACACAGAGCTCCTTATCCTCTGTTAGCGTCCTCTGGGCTGCAAAACATGCAAAACCCCTTCACAGTGAGTAGACAGCTAGTGAACCAATACTGCAGCTTATTTTTTAACAGAATGGAAGTTTTCCAGTACAATGTTTTTACTATCCAACATCCCTGATTCATAAGAATTGAAAGCTTCTATTCATACATAAGCATAAGGTAAACTTCTCAGGGAAGCAGAAAGGTTTCTGTCCAATGTTTACTTAGTTCCCTGTTAGCTTACTAGTACAACTCAGCAGTTCTCTCACAGAGTCCTGTGTCCTTGGCTTCTCATGAATCTGCCTGCTAAGAAGTTGGACTGTTTTTGCTTTCTGGCTCCTGAGGCAGTGGGGAGCTTGCAGAACATACTAAATTCCAGAAACAACAACATATTCCAATGTTGGGAGCATTATAGTGTTCCTGAAACCAAAAAATATGGACTCTTCCTTGACAATGAAATGGCAGTCTTGTCTTTCACACTGGTTAAGAATGATGATTTTAACAAAAACTTTATTTTTGTATGTGAGGGTTTCCTGTTCAACACCCCTAGATCCTAACACCCCCAAATCCTAGGAACTTACATGATCCATTACAGCTTGAAGGCATTTATTCATATAACATGAGTGGCAGGTAGGAGCCTGTATTGCTGCTTAACTCTGATATTTCCCCCCTCTATCTGATAAAGATATGCATCTGACAAACTGCACAGCAGGATTCATGGCACCTGACTGAAGTCAGTTAAACGAGGTGCCTAAAACAGGAGTGAAATTGTCTGGGTTTGCCTGCATAGTCGCAACATTGACACAGGCATCTCTGAGGGCTGACTTAGATCATGGGTGAACATAGGCAGCTTCTGGAGTTGCTTATCTCTCTCTGCTAGTAATAGAAGGAGCTTGCAGTGACTGTGCTTGTAACTGAGTCATTGCAGGTAAATGCCAAAAGCTAAACAGCATGAATTTGTACTGAAGTTTTACACCAGAGCAAGGAATTAACTGTAGGTGTTCCATGACATTAGCATTTGCTCTAACAATAACTATTCTTTCCTTTCATAATAGCTCTATCACAGGTAGTTTCCCTCTATTTTCCTGTCAGACTGACTTTCTGTCTGTTGTTTTCTCTCTTGGGTGTTGTAGCTAGGAATGATATTTTAAGACAGCACTAACAACCTGGTCAAAGTTGATACAGAACTATGAGTCTATTGTTAACTGCTAAAACATCAGGTTCCTTTCATACTTCACCTCTCATATTCTGGAAGCCATGGGGGTCCGGTAATTTGCTAGTTAGAGAACTTATCAGAATGACAGGAGTTCTGAGCTGCAGTGTAATAATTTGCATTTCTATCCCCATCTTTCTATACAACAAAAGCAGGGTGAAGAAGAGAGTCCTAAGTTCCTTGTACATGTTTAACTTTGGTTTCCCATCCTGGTGGAAGCTATTCCACAGACACAAATGTTCCCTTGTGCTGACCATATTGGAGAGTTTTGGGTTTCTTTTTTGCAGTGCTATGCATAGCCTTTATCCTCAAACAGAACTGTCTACAGGACTTGTTGATAGACTGTTGAACTGCAGGGAGGTGAAAGAGGCACCAAATATTGTGACCCTCCATGTGACTTCCTTCCCCTATGCGCTGCAGACACAGCATACTCACATCAGCCCTTACAACGAGATCCACTGGCCTTCTTCATACAGCAATGTAAGATGGATACTTAGAGGTGCTGTTGTGACCTTTTCATAAGTTGTTTTACATTTACATACCTGATAAATCTGTGGATTTTTGTAAACAATGTTTTCATGACATCATCTTCTTGTTCAGTCTGTGGCAAGCTCTTTTCCCTCTTGCTTATCCTGTGATTTCTTATATGGAAGATATAAAAGAAATAAAGAAAAAATAAACTGTAGCATCTCTACTAAAAATCTTTGAGTTATATAAATAGATACATCTGAAAAATCTGTCAAGTGCATTACTGCTTAAACATAGGCATATGCATGGATGTTCTTCATATGTGTGCATATTTATTCCATACACAAATATTTTATCTCTGTATATGTGACGAGAAAGAAACCAAGACAAAAATTGGATCAAACTTGTGTTCTCTCAAAATAATGAGTTCTATTTCTTTTTTTGTTTTAGCATGTCTGAGTAGAAGTATGCTTATTAGAGAATGTGACTGCAAACATAGCAGGTTCCAATGGTTAATCAATTGTAAATCAATAAGTGATAGACTTTACCTTTATATTTTTTATTGCTTCTATTGCTTTAGGGTGTAGATTTGTACCATGAAAACAAGAAATACTTTGGATTGTCCGAATTCATTGAGTCCACCCTCTCTGGACACAGTATTCCACTTCTTCGGTATGACAGCTCTTTTGAAGCAATGGTCATGGCTTTGGGAAAGAGGTATGGTACCCTCCTTTGTTTAACACAAGAAATGTAGGACTTGGGTTTTGGTGAGTTGAATTACTAGTTAGAAGCCTGATTAGGATGTTTCGTTTGTTTCTTCGTGTTCCACAAATCAGTTGTGTATGCAAGGGCATTTCACTCATTCTTATTCTCTCCTTCAAAAAATATGTTTGGTCTGTGATCTAACCAGTCTAGGTACACACTATTGAGCCCAATTCAGAGTCTGTTCTTAGTGTGAACAGTAGCTACTTCCATGTTATAATCATTTACCATTGATCATCATATAATTTCAAATGTGTCATTACTTTTGTCCAGTGTTAAGACTTGCTGATCCTGATGTGAAGAATTTGTGTGTATTGCACTGAGCACATCTACACTGGGACTTTGTTCCAGGATGCTTTGGAGCTTTAATCACAAATATCAGGCACTTTTCTAAGGAATCCATAGTCCTTTTTACTGTGCACCTGAGTTTCATTTCTGTGAAAACCAGAGCACAGGAAGCCATTACATGTCCACATCTCATTGGATACTACCTATGTAGTCAGGAGACAAGGCTAATTTAGTTCAGAGCTTCAGTAAGAAAATAAGAGAACAACACCCCCACATCCCATGCTTTAAGAATAACATATCATTAAGAGCATTGTTCTCATTGATAGAAGAATAGAATTTTGATTAATATTATTGAGTGCCTTAGTAAATATTCTATGCAAAAATTTTGTAAGAGCAGTAAAGTCTGGGCAACTTGGAGTGATGGATCCTTATTGAATGACTTGCTTAGAAAAGCTTTCCTAAGAAATGGACAGACAGCGCCAGTTCTGATCACTAAATGATACCTTGCAAAAGGCTATCCAACTGCAATTTGGTAAGATTCTATTGTTTAGTTGTTACAAAGGATTCATTTTCGGGTGAAAATCTGGAGTTTTCTATATCTTGTGAAAACTAGCTTTTTCATTTAAGCCTTTAATATTTTGCTATTTAATTCACTATTTATTTCAGGTTCCCCAGGTTACACAGTGCAGTGATAAGGACATTTGTCCTCATACAACACTACTCTGCAGCTATGATGGCAGTGTGTGGTCTTTCTCAGATGAAGAATTACACGTCAGTTGAAACTCTGGAAATCACCCAAAACCTTATAAACTCTTCAAGACAATGTCCTAGTGGTCATGGCCTCATGGTAGTGTTGAGAATTCCCTGTACTCCGCTGGCTGCAGTGGCCTATGAACGTCTGTATAATGTGAGGGAAAGACTAGCTCTTGAAGATAACTTTGAAATAATCTTGGGAAATCCCAATTCTGGAATCACAATAGGGAAGCACTTTGTGGAGCAACTAAAGGTAACTGCAGAATAATACATGTTGGAAAGCTTCATTAGATGGGTAGGTGGGGAAACTTTGCTGGTGAGAATTATGGTCATGAGCTGAAGTATGGGTCTTACTAGTAAAATTAAAAGCTACCGTAAGGAAAATGACATTTACTGCCTGTGACCTCTACCTGTTTTACCTCTGATAAATACTCAGTGGAACATTAACTAATATTGGCTAGAAGAAAACAAATTCCAGCAGCAGCTCTCCCATAGAGTTGAGCTGCTTTTATCTACAGGGACTATCAGCAAAGAGGAAAAAAGACAAAGTTGTCACAGTTTTAGCAGAATTTTCGCACAAAATCATGACAGTGAAGTAAGATTTTAATCAGTGATCAAGAGTTATAATATTCTTGTCACCAGCAGGTGGCATGAAGGTCCCAAATCAGTGAGTCCTCACCCACCCCAGTATTCACAGCTCTGGACTTTATGTTTTCTGCAGCCTACTTTGGTTTGTGGATTAATTTATAGCCTACAGATCTGAACCTAAGGCTATCTATTTAACTCAAGCCTCTGATACTCTTTTGGTTTTAATAAAATTACCATCATCTGATCACAAAAGCAAAAATGTGTTTACATTCTAGGATGGTGTAATTGTTATATATATGTGTGCATGTATATACACACAATACACTCTGTACTCTCTCTGATTCAGTATGTTAGATGAAGTCATTTGAAAGCCAGGGCCTAACACCAATCTCATTCTTCTGTAAAGTAGGCATAAGTAGTGATTCTGAAAAATCACTGTTAGTTCTGAATCACATCCTGTTTGTCTTCTCTGACATGCATAATAGTGGTACATGCATGAATGTCAAAGGCTGAGCTGTTGTACTGCTGGTCCTACTGTGTACTCCTCAGCTGTAGATGAGTCTTTCACCTAAAAGAATTGACTGCTATGAGAAAAGCAGTATAGCCTGATGCTAAGTGGTCAGACAGTAGATCTAGTTATCAAACTTCTCACAAAATTATCAGGAAACAGCTTTGGGGGAGAGCAAGAGACGTCAGAGGGTAACATTGATACAGCACTCTTCTCCAAACCTCCTACTCAGCTTTACTGGCCATTTTGCTATGTCCATTCTACCCATTTATGCCCTGGCCTCACTCGTCTGCAGCTGGGAAGATGGGAGGCTTTTCAGACTAGAATTGACTGTCCTAATCTCAGTTTTACAGTAGGCAGATTCCTACCCATGGTGCTCTTCTAGGAATTATGCAATCTAACTGTCAAAACTAGATCTGCTTTTACGGCTTCTTTTGGTAGAATATACATCCACTCTACAAATTGATTCTCATAATGGATGATGAGTATGTACTTCTGGACTTTGATTTGTGCCATGTAGATATGCCTAACAGTGTTTCTTGCCTTATGCAGGTCTGGCAGAAGATTGAAGATGTAGATTGGAGGCCACAGACCTATCTGGAATTGGAAGGTTTGCCTTGTATATTGATATTTAGTGGTATGGATCCACAAGGGGAGTCTTTGCCACGGTAAGATCCAGTGTTCCCTCAGTGACAGCTTTTTATTCAATAGCTTACCCAATTGCTGAAGATCAACTGTGTAATTACTTGTGGGAGAAGAAAATAGATTTCAGTACCAAGATGTTTATTTTTTTAAAGGTTTTGTATCACAAATACAACCCCCATATTATTAATGATAACCTCCTGTTTATAGCAAGACAAAACTAGCTCACAAACAATTATAAGAGTTGTCCCATTTTAAAGGGGAGAATAAAGGTATATTAAAACAAAAGAGAGAGAGAAGAAAAAAGCTACTTTAGATATGTCAGTGTAGCTAAGATATCTGCATGAAGCTGGTGTATGTGCTACAGAATGTGTGGAGAGATTGGTGCCTTCTGGGATGGCATCTGAAAGCAAGACAAGATGCCCTGGGACACCAACTGCTTTTGTATATTCAACAGAAATCCATGCTGTGTGTCAGGCTTAGAACCCAAATGATTATTCTTTTTCTTCTGGTGACACTAGTGTTCAGTGCTCTAGATCAAGATCACAGAATGTTAGGGGTTGGAAGGGACCTTGAAAGATCAAGTCCAACCCTGAAGATGCATCACTGGATCAAGAAAGATAAGTGTGTGCACTGCAGTGGTAAACAAAAGATGTACTGTGTTCTGTCTCATCTGTAGATCATGACAAAAATCCCCTCTGGCTGTATTTGTAAAAGAAATAAGGGTGTAGATAGCGGTAAGTTTTCACACTAAACCCTCTCTTTTTTTCTCTCCAGATCACTGAGATACTGTGACCTACGTTTAATAAACTCATCTTCATTGGTAAGGACAACCTTGGAGCAAGAACTTGGTTTGGCAGCATACTTTGTGGGCTCAGAAATTAACACAGAGAAAGCAGTTGTGAATGATGTGTTAGAAAGTGACCCAGAGAAACTAAGCAGCACTGATAATGAAGATGAAGAAATAGCAACAGAAGGTATTATTAATAGTGATAATAAAAGACGTAAAGTGATTGAGTTGCATTAGAAAAAACAGGATGATATGGTTACCTACTTGGTGAGAATTTCTGGAGCTTACTGAGTGAGGTCTGCTCTTTAGTTTTGCTCATTGAACCTGTGTTTTCTCACCATTTCTCCCTGGGGACTCCTGCCTCTGCAGCATTTTAATCTCTGGCAGTGCTGGGGGTTTTTGGCCCCCATCTCCTCCCTCTGTACATCCTTTGCCCTGTATGCTCTTGCAGCCATAAAGCAGACCTTGAGTGGGTCCATGCAGAGACGCTCACTGCTGGGTACTGTGCTGTGACGCCCTCCATGCAGCAGGGAAGTGCATCTTAGCAATCAGATCCCCTCCCTCACAGTGGGGGCAACTCTACCTAAACTGTCCCTGACTGATGCTATCAAACCTGTGCTTGCATATTGCCAATGATGATTTCTCCCAAGCAAATTGTATATAGTACAGCTAAGTAGTCTCCCTTTCAAGGGTATTAAATAGCATTGTCAGAATAAATATCCGACCATAGTAACTTCTGCATAGTCCTTGAAAATGTCCATGAATCAAAATAGACAGTGTGGAGTTGGTGAGTTCATAATTTCTTAAGAGAACAGTTAATGACATAAATGTGTAAGCAAACAATAATTTACCTAGGAACTGCTGAGGGCTTTCATTTTTTTTTGAGGGAGAGCTGCTGGGTGTTATCAGTTATCATCAAGCACTTCACATTTTTCTTCACTGTTTATGGTGCCTTATTACTGTTGAAAACAAGGGACTTGAACCCTTGTAGGTTCTTTACAACTCAAACTGCTTACCTCCATTCCCATACTAAGAAGAAGAAGAGAGCTGTTCACCTATTAAGTTCTTCATCATTGAAAATAACAATAGAACACAAAGAACAAAAAATGTTTTCTTTAATCAAATATATACTTTTCCTAGAGAAATTAAATATCTGAGGTCGCCCTCAGACTGTCTACAACATAGACCTGCTTTAGATAAGTATTTCTTTCCAATTAATTGAAGTACACCAAGACTGTATGTGGTCTGAGTCAAAAGGAACTTCGTTGTTAGGCTGCTTTCCTTCGAAGTATGGTATGCTCCTCCACAGATCAGTTCAGAACATCTGAGATGGGCTTACAGTCTGAGTTTTCCACTGGCAGTGCTTATGTCTCTATCATGGTAAAACTGTACATAAAGAAGCATTTTAATGTGTAAGCCTAAACTGGAGATCTTAAGTGAATATCCTTGGTGGACATCCAAATATGGATATTTGTCACTAAAAGTGAGAGATAATCTGGATATAAAGCTGTAGTATAGGAGAGAGAAGGTAATTTCATAACATCATTTAAAATAGAACTTGTTGCATGTGGGTTTCCCTGACACTGGATTAGTGAGGAGAGTAAGACCTGGGTAGAAAGAGAAAGCATGTTTGAAATTATCATCTCCTGACTGCAGCACTGTTTTTGTAAAGCTAGTGCAGCTCAGCATAGCTCATTAGACCACAGGCTGATCCAGCATTGTGTGGTAGAAAATGTTGAGGTCTATAAAAGGATATTTTAATGTTCAATAAGCAGCACGATTAATTAAAATATTAATAATTTTATTAATCATAAAAATCCCACAAAACACACTAATTAAAACCTATTTACAGATTCAAGGTGTTCGGTTGTGGAACAGATACCTCAACAGCAGGAACAAGTAACAATTTGAACAATATGTACAAAAATCCAGATACAACAAACAGCACTTTAAACTGTAAAGAAAAGGAACCTCAGCAATGAAGCTGGCGATTGCCCACAACAGGGAGGGGGGGAACTCCAGAATTCCCTAAGGCAACAGACCTTCAATAGATGCTTATAAAAATCAGATATTGTAATTACTCATTGATCCTGATACCTCCTGGCACACAGTAAGATCTAGACAAACTAAAATGGCATTGACCACGTGGAAACAGCTGGAGCACCGTTTCACTTTCTGTTGGTGTCTGCAGCTTATTACTGAGGCAGGATTTATTCCCAAAAGATTTGTAGCTGAAAGCTTTGTAGAGAGGAGGTTTCTCGGCTGTAATCCTTTTGTAGCAGCGCTCGCTCCTTGCTCCAGTCAAACGAAACTGTCCCAGGGACTCAGCTCCTCTGGGGTTTCGCCTCTCAGCCCGGCAAGACTTGTGATTGTCCTCTGGGCTTTACAATGCTGAGGCAGCGAGGGGTCTCTGTTGTCTTGTCTGGGTAAACTGAAACACAGTTCAGCTTCCAAGCGAAGCTTGCGCTTCCTTCCAGAGGGTGGACAATTGCAAGATGACCCTCTGGCTCTTTGGGCTGATACTTATAGATTTCCCGAGGCAAAAATGGCCAGTAGCCACACAGATCTAGGGGTAAAAGCCTGGTATTGCAACCTAGAGAAAGCCTTCTTTCCAAACGCGGCCAAAAGCACGCCCACCTGGCTCATTCTGGCTCTGAAACATATTCAGGCAAGCCTAAAGAACCAGATCTACTAACTTCTGCCTCATTGTCTGATTCAGAGCAATTTCGAGGCTTTTTTGCCCATTCAGGACAAACAGATACTCTTCCTATGGAAAACGGACTCAGAGGACAAAACCCACACAAACTCACAGGTACTCCTGCTTTGACAGTGTAGACATGCCTTCTCACAGACTTACTTAAATTATGTTTTGTTTTCCCTTAATATCATTCACGAAACAGGTTCAACTTCAGAAAAGAGAAGTCCTTTGAAAAGAGAAAGATCTCATTCCCATGACTCTGCATCTTCATCTCTCTCTTCAAAAGCTTCCGGTAAGATGCTATGATCGTCTACTTCGTTATTTTTAGGACATAAAAGAGACCTTTTATTCAATAATAAAAATCATAAATCACTAAGGTTTTGGTAAGGCCTATTTGAATGGGATTGCTAAAGATAACTTCAAAGAAGATAAGGATCAGACTTCTGGAATAATCGGAGGGTGAGGCACCTAAACCAGGCACTACTTTAATACGTTCCACTGAGGTACAAATCCTCAGTTGGTACTGTGATGGCCGAGTGTGTTCACTGAAGCTATGACAGTTTATGAAAAATAAAATATGTTTCACATAAAAAAAACCAACCAAACTTCTGAAAATCTGTAGGAGAAAAAGAATGTTTGTTCCTCTTGGTATTGTTTATCTTTTTGGTTTTGCTCTGAAATGTTTACTCGCTAATTTTGCACTGTTTTGAAGGCGGATAGTTTTCTTCAGTTCTTTTTTAATCTACAGGCTGATGTAGAAAGCATAAGGCTACGTTCAGAACTACTACAGCTCTTTTGTCTGATAAATTTCTTTGCACTTTTTTTTTTTCTATTCAGATAATACTAAGAGTTGAATAAAACCAGGGAATATATCTACCATAACTTCCTAGGAGTCACAGTCTCATGCATCTTTTAAAGAAATGTTAGATTTTTTTTTTCAGTGACAGTAAATTCTTTTTTATTTAGTTAGAGATTTCAACACATTTGGCCCATGATTTCTTTTCTATGGGCACAGTGGGGCTTACAGAAGTAAAAAAAGCTTAAAATTATTTGGATAGACCTCATCAACACTAATTCTCAAAATGCTTTATTCTTCTTAAAGTTGGGCTGCTCATCATTTCCAGTGTCCATATGACTTGCCTGTGGGTTTGCGATCTCAGTTTGCCTGTAGTTAAAGTAATAGTTGTTCTGCTCCCCTATGCCCCCCCTGTTCCTGAATACATGAGGAATGTCGCAGGTGTTTTATTTGAAATAACTCATACTGCCAGAAATATTTTGTGCTTATTACTAATGTCCTTTACAGTCTACTTTAGACTGTTATGCAGCATATCTTACCATTTTTTGAGACTTAAACTACCGACTTCCATGAATTCAAGTTGGGGTTTGTTTTTAAGAATTGTGACTGTTTCTATCAGGAGATAAAAGATGCTTTTGTTCAGGCAGATATTCCTAGTATCATGTGGAGACTGATTCCTCACTTGGTTCTCAGCCTAAAGACTGAAGTATTTGTAGCGCCTCCTTGAAATTCACTAAGCATTAAAGGTACTCAGAACCATTTAAAATGAGGCTTTAAACATTCAAGAAATCTTGGTATTTTAAAATAACTAAGGTAAAAATATACCAATCCCAGAAAACCTGCAGTTAGCTGTGGGGGGTATTTATGAGACATAATCAAGTGCAATATTCATGGGTTCAGCATGTGCTCTGAGCTGACCAAAAGCTGCTGTATGGATGCATTAATGCATTATGTACCAGCAGAGACTTGAGAGCCAGGTTTTATTAGATCAGTTTAAGTGCTGCAGTGATGCAGACACTTGAGTGACAGATCAGAGCTGAGTCAAGACGACTGTTTCTAGATATCAGTCTGTGTAGACAATTATGCAGTCTGATGGATAGCCTATTAATAATTTGTTTTCTTACACGCTCTTAAACAACAATTATTAAAGCCATTGTTTAAAAGAGCGTAAGAAAATAAATACACACAGGCTATTATTCCATCAGACCACATGGACATCTTACACACTTCACTTCTTTAAAAACTGCTTTCTGCATTGAGATGAATACTCCCTAATAGTCCCATTACAACTTCCTGTATGAGAAAGTTGAAATCAAGAAGAGGAGTGGGATTGCAGCGTTTGATGGATATTCTGTTCAAATGATTTTTTTTCCCCAAGTTTCTTTTGTTTAACTACATCATTGACCAGCAGAGATAGTTGTACTGTGTTGAAATACAAATTTTCTTTTAGTTACAGCATTCTGCAGTGAGTCATCTCCTCCTTTAACATCAGCAGGGGACACAGCAAAATCCCCCCACCAAGTGCCAAGCAACAGTGCAGAAGAAATTACAAATAGCTATGAAAGGCAGAAGCAGAAAGTAGACAAGGGGGCACAAACAACAATCAGCAAACACTTGCCACCAGGAACTGAGCAACTGGATATGAAACAAAACACAAAACCCACCCAAATTTCCATCACCTCATCCTCCTCCTCACCTTTCTCTTCCTCTTCTTCCTCCTCTGCACCTACCCATAACTCCTTCATCCTACAGAACTCTCAATGCTCCATGACCAAAGCATCAAAACAACCTCCCATAGTTTTCCTACCCAAACTGGTTTATGACATTGTTACTTCTACGGACAGCAGTGGACTTCCCAAATCATCTTCCCTCTTGCCTTACCATTCTGTGATGTGGGCAAGTTCTTTTCGTCCTCTTATGAGTAAGATGATGACTTGCACGGAACAGTCTCTATACTATCGCCAATGGACGGTTCCCAAGCCAATCCATATGGACTACAACAACAGAAACGAGGGCAGAATGGACACCTTCCATCCAAGGAGACTATTGCTGAGTGGACCACCACAGGTGTGTAATAAGAGCAAGGTATTATCATTATTTAGTTTAATTTTATAATAATCTCATAGAAGAGATTTTTTGGGTTATCATTCATACTTGGAGGGTTGAAAAATTGCTTATATTTTATTGCTTAATCCCTTCTAGTCTTCCTTTCTACACTGAGTTCACAGACAATGAAAATGCAGCAATATTAATTTTCTGTCAGCCTCTTTCCACTGGCTTGGTCAAGGGATGGATTTTAGATATAATTTCAGTTTGTTAGAGTTGAGTAAATATGCATTTACATGTTAAACAAAGATCTTCACAAAACCACTTGCTTATGACTAATCTGAAGGCATCTGAGAGACTGTAATTAAGATCTTTTCTGTTTCCTTCACACAGCAGACAGAAATAGAAGCTGTTGTAAATAATACATGCAAGAAGGCCAGTTCAACTTTAGCAGAGCCATATTTACAAGATGAGTAGCTGACCCAAGAGTTTATAAATAACTTTTGAAAAGGTGTATGGAATTTAGTATAGTCCTAAAAGGTTCATTTGCTTCTAAACTGTCTGAGAACGTTTAGGACATCATTCAGCAAGCTATTTCCTAGTTCAATGCACATATTGCATGCTAAAAGCATTGTGTCTCCCTATCTTATTGCTTTTCCCCTCAGCAGAATGAAAGAGACACCATGTCTACTGAGAGCACACAAATGTCCAGCAAACCTCAGAAGTCAAAAAAAGATAAATCCAAGCCAAAGACTCACATTTCCAGTTATTGTAACATCAACCCAAAGAATTACTCTAGTTACTGATTTAACTCACCAGATGATCCACTCTTCTATGCCCATCCATTGCAAAACTACATATTGCTACATGTTAAATGCTTTTATTCAATTGAACACCAAAGTGTATGGAGTAGTAGATTTGCAGGAGCATAAATGAACTTCTCCTATTAGTATTTCCTGCAAGTATCTCTGTAACCTATGAGGAATTCCAGAAAATACTCTGATGAGCAGTTTTCCCTGTCCACTCCTTTGATATAAATTGCGTCTGTTTGACAAAGATGGAAGTATTTTGTAAATTATATAGTCAGCTGCAGCATAAAAAGGAATGTTTTGAAGAGAGATGTTCATTTCCATCTCTAAGGAAAACACAGGCTGTGATGACTGTTGTTAGGATTTTATATTCACACACATCAACCTTCACAAAGATAATATTCCCAAAGGCACCTTACATACCCAGATAAGCCCCTAAGCAAGTATTTCTTTGCTGTTATGTGTCACCCATGTAAATGTGTGAATCTCACAATAGTCATTCAGAGACTTCTGAGAGCATGCTAAACATCTGTGAGAAGGTTTTGATGCAAGCATGCGCCTGGTACCTGCCAATTAGCTATAACTAATCAGGCCTCTTATTTATTCATTGACTCCATTCCAGGGTATGAGATTCACTACTTTTCACTATGAAGCTTTTTATTTTTCCATGCAAATATTGAATAGGACTCCTGTTGACCCTCTGTACAGCAGTGAATTTTAGCCTTGATAACACTTATTTTACTTGAAACTCTCTCTTCTCCAGCTGTCTCCACAGTGTAGGTTATTTCCTAATCTTGCATTGGATCACACAGTTTGATCAGTTCCTAAGGGGCATTCTTCACATGTTTATTCATTTGATATGCCTCTGAGGAATATACCTGTTTTATCCAGAAAAAAAATTCACATTGGATGCTTCAAGCCTTCTTCCTATATATGAAAATTTAGGGATATGCACTCATTTCAGTATGTGCTTCCTTCACTATGTTAACCTCCCAAAGCTCTAAAAAAAAAAAAAAAATAAATCTTGTCAACTAAACAAAGAGCTATAAAAGTATGTTGATCATTTATTGGTTTCAGTTATAAGAATGCAGTATTTATTCTAGGGAACAGTTACCCCCAAAAAACTAAAAAAGAAGTAGAATCAGCTTGTAGTTTGAAGAGTTTTATTGGAACACTCTTAAGTTTGTTGCCTATGTTGAAACTTTAACATTAGGAGACAAAATTTTAATCTAAGCCTGCAGTTAGACCTGTGATACAAAGTGCATTTTCTAAACTAGGTTCCTACATAAAGAGTACAACACAGCTGAGCATTTAAGAATTTAATTTATGCATAGGAATACACAAAAAAAAAGGATAGGCAAGAGCTGAATATTCATACTGAGTATCAGTGCAGCTGTATATATGGAAAAGTATGTTCAAAACCATCATGCTTTATGTACTTTCCACTTTATGGGGAAAATTAACATGTTAAAAAAAATATCAATATTGACTTCTGTTTTTTGTATGGTTCCCCCCACCCCCCCCTAATTTATGTATTTACAGATAGGAAAAACAGGTGCCTATCTACAATTCCTCAGTATTTTGTCCAGAATGCTGATTAGACTGACAGAAGTGGATGTTTATGATGAGGAAGAAATCAATATTAGTAAGTTCTTAATGTAAAAATATTTGCTTCTGGAGACTGTAGAAAATTGTTATGTTAAACTGAAAGGTATAATTTTCTATCTATTCTATGCCACTCACCTTTGTAATTAGTTTACATTATTGAAATCCTCCAAGATATTTTTGTGCATAGTCTTCAACAGGCACTTCAGAATATTTTATGATTTTATTCACCATTTAGTCTTCCTGTCATAAGACAATCACATACCTCTCTTTTGCTTGTGAAGTAATCATCAGCATTTGTGTGTATTAAATTATATTTAGCCATTATTTTTGTGTAAAATTGGAATGAACTTTTATGAAGTGTATAAAAAGAATCAGTGAAATGAGAGCAGATTTATACTATGAGGAACAATGACATGCTTAGTCAGCTCTGGAGAGTAGTGGCTAGATGCTACCTGCCTGCTATCTGTCTCTGTCAGACATGGCTGGAAGCCATTCAGTTGTTCCACTGTGGGACTACGCCTCAGCTCTTGTCTCGGAGAGCTTTTTGGGGCAGTCTTCCTCCAGACTCAGAGGTACTTGAGAAAGAGGCAGCAAAACCTGTGAAAAAGGTGGTCAGTCTGCTTGGGAAGAGGTTTGTGCAAGCAAGCCTTTGAATTTTGGGCAGAATTTTGGAGGTAACTCACAGTAAAGGCATGAAGAGGATTTCACCATCTGACTAATTCCACCTGAATTTCATATTTACTTTTGGTGCCAAAAGACACCTGTTGTAAATTATCTTTTAGTCTATACTTGTACATATGGAGTTATGGCTCTTTACAGCAGCTTACAGTTGACCCTTAACTGAACTCCTCAGTACTGACCATTTTAATCTTGCCAAATATTTCATCCTCCAGACAAAGGTAGAAAAGTGTTTTAAGAACTTGTGTGCCTCTAGGGTCTTATGCCAGTTAACTTGATTCAGAACAAAAAGCATGTTTTCACTCCACATGGTACTAATATCTTTTACTACTTTTATCGTAGGGTGAATTATCTTTGATTACTCTGCTCTTATCGCTATAAGGGGCATTTGACTTTAATTTTGTACTCTACTTAATACTTCCATTTCTGAAACTTTAAAAGGGCTTTTTCTACATAAAAATAACATTTTTTCCTGAACTGAATTCACAAATGAGATAGCCAATGGAAAGAATCAAAGTGTCTAGATGCAGGTAGAACACCCTCAGCAGACCCTTGACATTGTTTTCATCATGCTACCATCTGCACCAATAAGATCACAGAGGTCTCGAATTAATAACTAATGCTTAAAAGCTGGAACTTCATTGAGGTAAACTTCATTTACATTGGCCACAACAACCCCATGCAGTGCTACAGGCTGGGGTCAGAGTGGCTGGGGAGCAGGCAGGTAGAAAGGGACCTAGGGTTACTGGTTGATAGTAGGCTGAACATGAGCCAGCAATGTGCCCAGGTGGCCAAGACGACCAATGACATCCTGGGCTGTATCAGGAATAGTGTGGCCAGCAGGAATGGGGAAGTCCGTCTGCCCCTGTACACTGCACTGGTTAGGCCACACCTTGAGTTCTGTGTCCAGTTCTGGGCCCCTCAGTTTAGGAAAGATGTTGACTTGCTGGAACGTGTCCAGCGAAGGGCAACAAAGCTGGGGAGGGGTTTGGAGCACTATGAAGCCCTATGAGGAGAGGCTGAGGGACCTGGGGTTGCTTAGCCTGGAGAAGAGGAGGCTCAGGGGAGACCTTATTGCTCTCTACAACTACCTGAAGGGTGGTTGTAGGCAGGAAATCAGCACCAGAACAAGAGGACACAGTCTCAAGCTGCACCAGGGAAGGTTTAGGCTGGAGGTTAGGAAGAAGTTAGTCATAGAGAGAGTGATTGCCCATTGGAATGTGCTGCTCAGGGAGGTGGTGGGGTCACCATCACTGGAGGTGTTTAGGCAGAGACTTGATGGGGTGCTTGGAGCCATGGTTTAGTTGATTAGATGGTGTTGGATGATAGGTTGGACATGATGATCTCAAAGGTCTCTTCCAGTCTGGTTAATTCTATTCTATGAGGCACTTTTGTTCAAAGGTGCACCTCTTAATGTATAATAGGATTGTTTCCTCAGAATGATAACAGAGAAAACATTATACAGAAGTAAGCATAGCAAAACTATCTAGAGAAATGGATAGAGTTTTAAAAGTTGTGATTACATTAAGTCTTATATTTCAATGATATCATAGACATAAAGGAGGAATTCAATCAATACTACCATCAGCCTGGAGATATGTGGCCCAATTTGGAGACATTTAAGAAGATGCCTTTTGACTACACGATCCATGACCCGAAATATGAAGATGCCAGTCTGATTTGTTCAAAGCTTCAGATTATAAACAGTGAAGGTTAGAATTTGAAAAATCTAGATTAATTAGTGTATATATACATACATTCATTCATTTGTTTTTAATGTGGGAATCCTGTCAAACTTTTAATCTAAGTTAAATTTACCAGAAATGCATTTCACTAAGAAAAAGTGGAAAATTATTTGAAGTTTGCCTGTGCTTATTTCTGCCATTGTTCCTAGAAGCTAATTACAGTGGCAGAAACAGTTTGTTGCAAGGCTGGCCTTGAATATATGTTCCATTATTTTAATAGAGAGATCAATAAGCAGGAGACAGGAGGATATGTATACACGCCGTCAAACAACTAGGATGAGATTGTCCAAGTACGCAGCATACAATACCTACCATCACTGTGAACAGTGTCATCAATACATGGGTTTCAATCCCAGGTACCAGGTAAATATTTTCAGATATTACTCTGCAGATTGGAAACTGCAGCAGACTACTCAAAGCTGGGTTTTGTGTGTTGTGCATGAATTAACCTAGAAGTTTTATGCTCATGTTAAAAGCATCCAATTGACAGATTTTTGTAACTTCTTGAGAATTTAACTTCCTTGATCAGATTGCAGGTTTGGGGATATTGGAGGACTGGTCCTTGCCTCATTTAGCCTAGCTTATTCAGTGCTGTAATCTGTATTCTACATGTGTTTCCTGTTAAAACTACTTTCCTGGTAAACTTTTCCCATTGAGCCTTGCTTATATTTTCTCTCAAGTTACTTCACTTGAGTCATGAAAGATGTTACTTCCAATACATGAGAAGTCCAGCACAGATTTGTCTATGTGGCATGCAGACTGTTATAACTCAGAATAACCCTCCAGTTTCCTGCCTATTAGCATATGAGGAAGAGGCTAACAGCAATGTAATATTAGTTTACATATATCAGTATTTCTGAAAGCCAAGAGTGGCCTGTGAGCATTGGTAGCATTTGCAAGTCAAAGCTCAAACAGTAGTTTCAAACAGGCAGCAGTTTAATTTGTATATTTTTTTAGTATATGCTTTAGCCTAAGAGGGCATTGCTTAATAGCAAGTGAATCATGAGGTAAAATCTAATGCAGCAAAGTAAGTGATCCTAGTCTGCTTGGTATTGTTATAAAATGTATAAACTACCCTAAGACTTTGTGATTTCACTGTAATGACTAGAATTACCTTATTTTTTCCCCACCCTCAGCTTTATGAGTCCACTCTACATGCCTTTGCCTTTTCCTATTCTATGCTTGGAGAAGAAATCCAGCTGCATTTTATCATTCCAAAGTCAAAAGAGCACCATTTTGTCTTTAGCCAACCAGGAAGACAATTGGAAAGCATGAGACTACCACTAGTCACAGATAAGGTAAATGGATAATTATGTTATTTACACAAAAGCAGAGATTTATTGAATGATGAGAGCAGACTCAAGGGGCCCCCAGGTAAAAAATAGTGTAATTAATAGAATATCCTATGACTAAACAGCTCCTGCTCTACCACCACCATTTCTGCACCCATCCCAGAGCTAGGGGCAAGACCCCCACCAGCCAAGATACCACACAAAGGAGCTTAGCACCAGTAAGGAGGTATAGCCAGCACCCATAGATGATAGTGGAGAAGCCATCAACACTCTTCCTACCTAACCGGGGGGCCAGCAGGCCCCCTGGCCTTTGTCACCACCACCATCACCCAGTGTGCACCATTCGGACTCACCAGAGATGAGAGGAGGATCCCTCAGCCCAGATGGGCTCAGCTTAGGGCTTCTGCCTTTCCTGGCGGGGATTAAATAGGGGAGTGGTTGGGGAGGGCCAAGTGGCCACACCTGGGGTGGGAGGAAACTCTAACAGAGCCCAGGTGCTCTGGGATTTAAGGGGAAAAAGGGGTGGGTGTGGGACTTTTAGGGTGTCAGGTAATGATAGGACCAGGGGAATGGAAAAAAAATAGAAATGGGTAGATTCAGATTGGATGTTAGGAAGAAATTTTTCGCCATGAGGGTGGTGAGACACTGGAACAGGTCTACTACCAGGGAGGTAGTAGAAGCCCCATCCCTGGGAGCTTTTAAGGCCAGGCTGGATGTGGCTCTGGGCAACCTGATCTAGTGTGAGGTGTCCCAGGCCATGGCAGGGGGGTTGGAACTGGATGATCCTTGAGCTCCCCTCCAACCCCAACAATTGTATGATTCTAAAACAATTTTGCAGTTTAGACTGGATGTTAGGAAGCAATTCTTCACAGAAAGAGTGACTGGTCATTGGAATGGTCTGCCCAGGGGGGTGGTGGAGTCACCGTCCCTGGAAGTGTTTAAAAAGAGACTGGATGAGCCACTTAGTGTCATGGTTTAGTTGATTAGATGGTGTTGGGTGATAGGCTGGATGTGATGAAGGCCTTTTCCAATCTGGTTAATTCTGTGACTCTGTGATTAGCGACCATTTATGGACAGCAAATTTCACCAATTTAAATTTTTATTTAATTGGGATTTTTTGCACTTCTGGTCTTGCTGTCAAGAGATAGTGAAGATGTCCTGATACTAAGTTTGTACTTTGTCCCAGAAATGGAGACTGGAAGCAGAACTGTCAGCCCATCAATAAACTGTTTCCTTTGCTCATTATCAAGTTTGATTATTTGGTATAAAACACTCTTATCTGGGGCAAAAGGGTCTTGGTTATGGTTTTAAGATGTTAAGAATGATTTCAGCAATGTGCCTCAGAGACATGGTTTTGTTGATGGCTATTAAGAGGAAGCATTTTTTTATGGTAGAGGAAGGCAGTGGATTATCCTGTCTTACTCTGCATAAATGCTGAGTTGCTTTCATATAAAGATAAGGCCTTCAAAGAATCTTTGTCATGGCATCAAGAGCGTCCAAATAATCACGTTTCATGCTTGTAGAAAACACTTTGTAAGGTTCTCTGTCTAACAGGCTATGCAAACTCTATTGTTGGCCTTTGCAGTGACTCCTAATATCCATGTCTAAGATGAAGTTGTGCCTCCATCATTCTTGGAATACTGAAGAAATTTGTGCTACAGTAGTAAGCAGTAGCACTTCAGTATGGGGGGAAAAAAAAAGCTGCTTCCAATGCTTCCAGTCTGGGCTTTTATGTCTAGTTCAAGTTTGAAAGGGGAGAACCCAGGCGGAAACACAGCAGCGACTGTGCAATATGAGGATGAAATCTCCTGGTCTTCCTCAAATAGTAAATGTGTGCTTAGCTGTGCAGTCAGAACTGAAGATTCTTTTCCTGCTTCTGCCACTGATGTGCTTTGAGGCTTTGCCAAAACTATTTATTTTTCTTTTGCTCCTTTTTCTGTTCACTTGCTTCAAAATGCAATCTTGCTGCAAGCTTGGGAAGTACTGTAGAATATAAATTTAGATTACTAAACCATTATGAAATATCTTTTCTTGATCCACTTTAATTCCATTTTATGAACTCCACTGCCATCAAATCCACCATTTTATGCCTTGGCAATTTTAAATCTGGAGTGCTTAACTGTGAGGGCTTTGGAAAGACTTTGTCAAAAAACATACTTTCATTTTGAGGCATTAACAACTTAGTAGGAACCAGGCTAAAATCTCTAGAGGGCTTTCAGAAGCTGTACTATCAAACTTGGAGGCACCCAATGAATTTCAGTACATTCATGATCAGGTGATAGCTAGTCAGAAGCATTGCACTGTAGTTTTGGAGGAAGGTATTTCTTACCATCTTATCTCATAAACCCTTTTCCAGATCTAGTCTCAAGGTCTCTGTGCACTTGGCAGGTCAAGGTTAGCAATCCCATCCAGCCCACCACACTCTCATCAGGCGAATAAGCTAAATGGTGGAATTGGGTTTTTTACCCTGCTCTAAAAAATTAAGCTGATTTAAATTGTAGCAGTTTGTCCAGTGTCACTGAACCTGTTCTATTCTCCTGAAGGATCTGTTGAAAGATCATCCAGCTTAATCCAGAAACTCTCACTTCTTTTTGTTTACAGAATGAAGATTACATCAAGAGCCCCACTTTTACTCCCACCACTGGTCGTCATGAGCATGGACTTTTCAATTTGTATCATGCAATGGATGGGGCCAGCCACTTGCATGTTTTAGTTGTCAAGGAATATGAAATGGCCATATATAAGAAGTATTGGCCCAACCACATCATGCTTGTTCTTCCAAGCATTTTCAACAGTGCAGGAGTTGGTAAGAATAATAAGAGGTTCTGACAAAGCAGGATGCACAACTTGGACCCTTGAGGTGTTACTCAATAGTGAAGAGTAGACACACACCTTGTAGCTAGTGGATCTGATCAGGTGATCTGGAATCTCTTTGAAGACAGTGTGTCACAGTCAAAGATGCAAGTCACTTATTCACTTAGTTCAGGTCACCTAAATTGCACCCCAAAAATACTATTGATTTTAAAGGGATTCAAGGGTTTTAACTCAGATGGAGTTACCTACTCTGTTCCCTTGTGGAACTAATTTCTATTTGCGTAGGCAGTGATGCACTGCCTAAGTATATCTCTAGAGGCAAGTTCTACTAATATAACATCTGTGAAATAGTCAGTATTTTTTACAGCTGAAACTACTTAACAGGCATTCAAAAACATTCAAAGTAGATCATCAGGGGAATTTGTTCCCCTATTATTTAGCTGGTCAATCAATAGCTTTAGATGTTTGCACTAAGAGATGCTAGTGGAGCCAGATATCTACCAAGCTAAAATAATCTGTTACTAAACCCTTAAGGCACTTGCAAATCTTTACCACAGAAGTCAGGTCCCATTTTCTGTGTGTCCCAGTGTGGTTCTGCAAGTAACTCACTTGGCTTGGGGGTGTTAAAATCTTCAGTGATTCATACCCTATTCTGCAGGAATACTCACTTCAAAAGGCTTCCAAGTTAAAAGCAAACAATTTCTGCATCTACTTTAATGGGTTGTACCTTTGTTTTCAGGTGCTGCACACTTCCTGATAAAAGAATTGTCTTATCATAACTTGGAGCTTGAACGAAATCGGCAGGAGGAGCTGGGGATAAAACCTCAGGACATTTGGCCTTTCATTGTCATTTCAGATGACTCCTGTGTTATGTGGAATGCAGTAGAAGTTGATTGTTCAGGAGACAGGAAAAGGTGAATACAGTGATATATGCTTTTTGCAGCTGATCTGGTTTAACCTTTCATTGAGTATCTGTTTTGAAATTATGGATTTTGTACTACAATTTTACCCAGTACAAGTGGAGAACATTTGCCTAATGAGTTATTTTCCCTAGATATCTGACTGGCTAGCACATAGCTTAGTGCTTGTTTTTCATTCCTGTCCCCTCTGGATAGAAGTGCCCTGCAGATCCCTGATGCACTGGGCAAGCACAGGCATTCACATGTACATTTGTACCAGGATTTTTCTGAGGAAGCAAAAGGACATTTCTGTGCAAATTATGCAACTTGCTTCCTCTGGCTCTTTTGTCAGCCCCAGTCTGTATGGGTCTTTTATTAGCTCTCCCAAACCCCCAATGAGTGTCTTTGTTTTATTGCTTTAGAACATTGTTTGTACTAGATATTTGTATCTATTTCCAGAAGAGTGCTATGCAGGATTTACAGCAAACCTTCAAAGAGGACCAACCTCAGTGAAAACTGAGATTTGTAGACTCTAGGGGTGGGCTAGAATGATCTTACATTTTGCACTTAAGTTATGACATAAACTCAGCAACCCTCCTAGAGTAATTTTGATCCAGGTAACTTTAAAAGTTTACATACTTGAGTGATTATTTTGACAGGTGCAGAATGAATTTCAGATACCAGTTCCCACCACATAAGCTCCAGTTAATTTAAAATTTTGATTGGAGTGAGAGGACAGAAAGAAGCGGTAAAGTGAGACAACACTGAAGTTATTTACCTCATACTCATAAGTACTTTTGATTGTTAAGAATTACTCTTTGGCTGAATAAGATTCTGAATATTGTCTACATACTTTAAAATGTACCCATTTTCCTAATTGTTGTAGTGACTATACACGGACTGAAAGGAATGTTTCTTTGAAGCAAATACTGCAACATATTGAATCAACTCCCAATGTCACTCACTATGCCTTAATTGGGATGAGAAAGTGGTCCAGTAAAACAAACAGCGCTGAGATCAAGGAACCATTCTCCTGCTGCCACGTGCATGACTTCATTATGCTGAATGTTGATCTAACACAGAATGTTCAGTACAATCAGAACAGGTAAGTGAATCAGTAGCATCTTCCAGAGGAGAAAATGAACCAAATAAAAGAAGTTTCATGAAAGCTCTTATTGTTTTATTGAGGAATTTGTTTATGGGATTCATACAGATTTTGTTTTCTTACCGGTGGTTCAAAGCCTTCCCAAATTACCAGCAGCTGGAAAAAGATATTAATTTCCTTAGTTCCAAATCAGTCATATATGACTTACAGGGTGGACCATGCAGTATTGATCCCTCAGTTGTCTAGTCAAAATGGCCTCTTGGTAAACATAATACTTCCTCTCCTGCCAGCTTATCTGCGTTCGCTTCCAAAGGTAACTAGAGTGTATAGGTGGATGGCGAGTAACCAAGTCTTGCTCTGGCACGAAACTGAGATATATCTGAGCTTTTTATTCTGAGAAGCACAACACTGGAACATACTGTATGTGTGCTCATCATGGCAATCAGAAGAAAGAGAGAAATAAACCTCGATGGTGGCTGTTTCTCACTTTCAACTGTCTCTAAAATCCCACTTTTTGTTCTATCAGATTATAACATTGCCATACAGACTGTCACCACTGACACTAGAACTGTACTCACTAGGTACATCATCTCACAGAATTACAGTGACCTGTGTGAAGCAAATACTGGATCTGGCTCCGTTTTTTAGGGACAAACATTTATTACAATAGAATGAAGCAGATATCATCAGAGGTGGGATTCATCTGTCTGAAGCCAGTCTTCAGTCACTTCAGCATATGCAAGATGTCCATAAGGGGCTGATAGGTATAACATGAAATCTGCAGGTGTTTTTCTGTAAGCCAGGTGTGTACCCAGGTAGTCTAAAATGCCTCTGCACACCTTGACTTAAATAACTGAGTATCAGTCATTGTACTCAAAACTCTCCTATCTCAGGAAGATGTCTTTTGAAGTCCAACTTTACTTACACCTGCAGGGAAGCACTCCTTTCATTAACCTGTGGATAAACACTTGACTTTACATTTCTGTTGCCACCAGACTTAAACTTTAAAAGTGCACTTAAAACTTGTTCCTGTGCAGCTCCTGTGCATCTCCTGGCAGAACTGTACTGCCAGACTGTCTAACTGTATTACTTTATGAAGCATTATGAAGGGCTAATGAAGAAACTGATAATTAAGCAAAAGAATAGGAGTACAGGCAACAATAATAGACAGTCAGGAACACCAGCTCACAACAGACATTTCCTCCCTGTGTCTTTAAAGTACACGTCTTACCATAATCTTTTGTGTGGTTGCTGTTAAGCCTGAAATATGTATGACACTCCAGTGCTGGCAAGGAAAAAGGCACATTTAAAACACAGAGACTTTGACAGTCAGGGATACCAAATATCCATGTAAATATTTCAAAGATCAAAGACAATCTTTAAAAACCCTATAATTGTATGTCACGTTTCCCAGTGATGTCGACCACCACCATAATGACTCAACCCTCTTAAATCCAGTCTGCAAATCATTCTGCTTGCTGTGTAACTTACACATTCAAAATAGAGAACTGAGTCTGAATTTTCCAAAGGCCAGAGAATTTGAATGTGATCAGCTTTATAAATTAACCTTTTATTCTGTCCCATCATATTTTCTAAATGGTCAGCTTTAGCTCAGGGAGGCTTGACTTCACTCTGCTTAATTTATTCCTATGTCTCATCAGTTTTGTTGTATTAATAAAAGGCTCCTTATCTTGAAATAGTTCTTATCTCCAATGTAAAAATGGCATTCTGTAGAGGAACTTCAAAAAAGTTACTGGGTACTTGTATTCTGAGAGAAAAATGAGTAGGTAGAGACCTCTCTGCATTTGGCAGATCAAATGTAGGGCCTCATCTATTTCCTTGAAAGTCAAAGGAAATACTTTCCTTAACCTTATTTGGGGTAGTAACATAGGTAGCTATTTTCTATGAGTATTGTCCTCAATCTGAGTATTATCCTCAATCTTTTCCCTGGCAATTTGTTACCTTTCTCTTTCCACTTTCCACTGTGGTCCTTTACCTCCATAAGTGGTCTTCATGAACTCATTCTAGCCTGGTATATTATTACAAAGCTGAAGCCTCTTTCCCTAATTGATTACGGCTGGTTGAGGGTCAGTATGTTTAACACCTGCCCTTTCTACAGTGCTGATCAAAGGCCTTGAGTGCTTGTGTTAGTATGTGATGAGAAACACTCCTCTGAACTACTGTGATTTATTTCCAGGTTCACATGTGATGATGTTGACTTCAACTTGCGTGTCCACAGTGCTGGCCTTCTTGTCTGTCGGTTCAATCACTTCAGTGTCATGAAAAAGCAAATTGCAGTAGGAGGACAGCGATCATTCCACATTAAATCTAAGGTAGGAACTGAGACCTCTGTTTTCCCTTTTTTTTTGGTATTCTGTAACCAGGAGAGATGAGGTATTTTGGTATCTCACTAGCTTCCAGTAATGAGGTATGTCTGCTGTATGAGGACTAAAAAAAACCCCAGATAATATGAAATCCACAATATTCTTGGCATTAATGCACCTTTCTTTAAGCCTTTAAAACTTAAGATTGCCTTATGTGTCTCTTTATGATCCACGTAAGAGTCCACTATGATTTATTTTTCTATAGCTATTGAATGGCTCATCTTCATGTCTTCATATGTAGGAGTATTTTAGGTTCAAAGAAGAAACCTCACTCTCTAAATACAAATATAATTCAGTGAAGCTCTGAAACTATTGGTAGCAGATATTTTTTTGGTGGAGTGACTTTGCTTCTTAAATGAATCCTGGATTTGTAGGGTAGAGAGATGTTTTATACAAATCAAAAGTCAGATAAGTGTAACTTAATCGATCAAGATTGATCTGTACCAGAAATTTTTTTTCCTTATAGGTATCTGACACTCCAGTTTCAGTCTCCCCTGCTCAGTACATTTGTGCTCCTGACAGCAAGCATACCTTCTTGGCAGCACCTGCTCAGTTGCTTCTTGAAAAATACCTCCAGTATCACAGCCATCGCTTCTTCCCTCTCTCACTGAAGAATTATAGCCATCCAGTGCTATCTGTGGACTGTTACCTTAACTTAGGACCACAGGTACTGAACAAAATAATCTTCAAGCAGCTCTAGAAATGCATAGGCTATGTTTTGGATGAGTTTGTTGATGCATTTCCTTACTAATAGTTATACAGCCTTTGAAGAATTAGTATTAGATGCCTATAATGAAACAATCCAATTCTTAGTCCCATAGAGATATTATTAAAGGCTTCAAATAAAGTACATGGAGAACAATGTCTGAGTTGCCCTAAATAGTAATAGAGTCTGTGAATTATATTAGATTCTGAATTATCACAGAGCACATTTTTCTTAAAGTATTTTCTTAGTTTGCTATGACTTGCCCCTTTGAACAGCAAATTTCTTCCATAAGTATGTTACAAATATTAGCTGCCTTTCAGAAAGTACTTCAAAACAGAAGTGGTTTACTTCACTTTTGACTGATAAACTGAGGCAGAGAAGCACAAATTAAGAAAACAGAATGGGAGAAGCTGACATTAGATCTCAGGAGTTGTTGGCACTCTCTGATGAGTTTGGATCTGAAGCCAAGGTCATTTGAGTTTAAACTCAAATCTAGGACAGATAGAAATACGATACTAAGGTGGTGTTTAGGAGAGAGATACTGTTTTTACCTTTTCATCTGACTTAAATACAAAATGAAATCCAGTCCTGCCAGGTTTAATAAACTTGTTTACCAAAACAGCTGTGCAATGACCTCCCCAAATACACTACTCTCAGATCATTTTGAACTGTATCTTTTAATATCCTTTCTGGCTAAGCTCTTACGGGTCTATGTTCCCACCATGTTTGAAAAAACAAGCTCTTTGGAAGGGCATTGTGCTATTACTGTCTCTGTTGCATCCTTTCAGCACATGTAATTAGTTTGTTTCTGAAATTGTTAACTGATCTGGAATATGATACAAGAGACTTGAAGGAATATGGATAAATATAGGCATCCTGGGCCACAATTTCAGTTGCTGTGGGCCAACCTTCCTCCCTGGAATCATACTGATTATGGCAGATGAGTCTGCCCCAATGAAGGAGCATAATGGCACTTTGGAAACAAAGCCTTGTGTGGAAGATTCCTCAATTTAAATATATAAATCCTGAAAGAGTGCTATAAATATTCCCAGTTCCTAGTGGATTTGGAGAATAGCCATAAAAACAATCTAGACAAGAGGAAACCTTCTGTGTTTATGTATTTGCACAACTCTACTTCTGACCTGAGTAATCTTATTGTAATGTAAATTAAATTAGGGATTTCTAAAGGGTTCTTTTCATGTTTGGCTGCACAGTTACTATATTTACTCCTGTGTAGATAAACTGTGCTGAGCAAGTCACAGCAATATGGTTGTGGGGAGCTGTTGTTACTGCACCTTTCAGACTCTATAATCTCTAACCCTCATAATAGCAATTAGAAGTAATGACTGAAACAGAGTTACAAATTATGTGTAGATTTTTGATAAGTAGATCACAGCATTTGAAACTGGAAAGAAAGTATTGATTTACTCTGAGTACTGTGTCCAGTTCTGGGCCCCTCAGTTTAAGTACTTTGAGACACTTGAATGTGTCCAGAGAAGGGCAACAAGGCTGGTGAGAGGTCTTGAGCAAAAACCTTATGAGGAGAGGCTGAGGGAGCTGGGGTTGTTTAGCCTGGAGAAGAGGAGGCTCAGGGTAGACCTTATTGCTGTCTACAGCTACCTGAAAGGAGGTTGTAGACAGGTGGGGATTGGTCTCTTCTCCCAGGCAACCAGTACCAAAACAAGAGGACACAGTCTTAAGCTGCACCAGGGGAAATTTAGGCTCGAGGTGAGGAGAAAGTTCTTCACAGAGAGAGTAATTTGCCATTGGAGAGGGTTGTTAGGCATTGGAATGTGCTGCCCAGAGAGGTGGTGGAGTCACCATCCCTGGAGGTGTTCAAGAGGGGATTGGATGTGGCACTTGAAGCCATGGTTTAGTCAGTCATGAGGTGTTAGGTAATAGCTTGGACTTGATTTTCCAACCTTATTGATTCTATGGTTCTCTGATTCACTGATTCTCTCCATCTCTCTCCTTGTATCAAGACTCAGCTTTATATAGAAGCTTGAAAAATGCTATTTTTTTTTCTCCCCTCTCCCAATCAGATTGCAGTTTGTTATGTGAGTTCTCGGCCTCACTCCCTGAATATCAGTTCCTCTGGTTTGACATTCAGTGGTCTGCTGCTGTACCTCTGTGACTCCTTTGTTGTAGCTAGCTTTTTGAAGAAATTTCATTTTCTTAAAGGTGAGCTGCAATAATTTTCTTACAGTGAATATATATATCACCTGGTCTCTGGGAACATGGAGAAAAATGCATCTTGTATTAAAATATATGTGTGTGTGTGTATATATATATGTGTGTGTGTATATGCATGTATTCATGTTTGTCCTTATGCATTCCACCCATCATTGACGCTTGGTCACAATGAGTCTCTGTTGTAGCAAACTGCTATGGAACAGCTCTCTAAGTTCTGCAGATTTCTAAGTGGGGAGGAATATTGGCTCTATATCATTATGCCAAGTGTATATTGCATTAGCTCCTTAATTTATATCTGAAAATTGAGTGTTTAAGGTTTCTGTATGAAGCATTCTAATTGTGTCTTGCAAGTTTTCTAATTTTCAGCAGAACATGGACGATGGACAAACTGCCACCAAAATCTGTTTGCCATCCTTGGAAATAAAAGCTGGCTCTTCTAAAATGTAGTCCTAATAACTAGTTTCTCCATGTAATCCTTATGGTGGTGGACAGCAGTGAACACAACTTCCATTTGTATTGCAGGCAGTCACGTTGCAAGCTACTTTTGGATTGTTCTGCTACTATCTTAGGTATTTAGTGCTCCTGGGATTGCTTCCCTCACAGCTCTAGCTATCAGTGAAGGAAGAACACTGTGGCAAATGCCTTTCTGAAACAGGCAGAGCTGTGAACTGCTGTGCTCTTTGTTGCAGTTAATAGAGTTGCATGTAGGTATGTGTAGCAAAGTGCAAATTGGGGTACACGGTGCTTTCATCTGCAGATGCCACTGACGCCACATGAGTGCCGGTGTCAATGCTCATTCTGGAGCCAGCCTGTAGTTTCTCCAGTAAGGCTTTCAGAGTAACTGCAACTGAAAGCAGTGCTTTTGTACTGCATTTTTTTTGAGTGACTAAAGGCTATCAATCAGTTTCATTTTGCATAAACCAGGCAATTTTTATAGCATGTAGCTCAAAGTGTATTTGATTTGGGATTTCTCCATCTCCCTTGGCAGTCTGCTTCATTTTCCAGTCTGCCACATAAGCATTACACTGCACATGACTGTCTGTCTGGTTTCTTATTATATTCTCAATTTTATTTATTTTTTTTTGTCTTGGGCATTTCCACTTACTTCACCATCTCTCATTCAGATTGTTGAATGCTGATGAAGTAATTTCTCTCAGTTGAACACTTTTCTCAGAAGCAAAGAAATCATGTGTGCAAGTTCAAATGGTATCAGCATGCCAGTCAGGATGGCTTATACTGTTTACTAAAATATGGTATCTCTAACTTTGGCATTCTGGATTTGCCAGTGTCAACAGCCATACAGACCACATTATTCTTCACCAGCACATTAGTTTTCCAACACACTAAAGTTTAAAGGACATCATTAGACTGTTTCTAGTTAGCAAAGCACAATGAAGCTGGTCAGGCATCATGCCAGCCGGCTGGTGGTATAAAGGTTTGTTTAGTGGGGGTCACTCAGGTTCTCCTCCCCCTCTACTCTGCCCTGGTGAGACCACACCTGGAATATTGCATCCAGTTTTGGGCTCCCCAGTTTGACAGGGACAGGGATCTGCTGGAGAAAGTCCAACAGAGAGCTACCAGGATGATTGAAGGAATGGAGCACTGCCCTATGAGGTGAGGCTGAGAGACCTGAGGCTTTTTAGTCTGGAGAAGTCTGAGAGGGGATTTAATAAATGTTTATAAATATTTGAGGGCTGGTCGTCAAGCGGAAGGGGACAGACAGGCTCTTCTCAGTTGCACCCTGTGATAAGACAAGGGGTAAAGGATATAAATTACAACACAGGATGTACCACCTCAACATGAGGAGGAATTTCTTCACTGTGAGAGTCAGAGAGCACTGGAACAGGCTCCCCAGAGAGGTTGTGGAGTCTCCTCCTCCGGAGACTTTCAAGACCCATCTGGATGCATTCCTGTGCAACCTATGTTAGACTCTATGGTCCTGCTCTGGCATGGGGGTTGGACTTGATGATCTTTGGAGGTGCTTTACAAGCCCTAACTAACACCTTGTGATCTTAGAATAATAGAATAGAATAATAGAATAATAAACCAGGTTGGAAGAGACCTTCAAGATCATCGTGTCCAACCCATCAACCAATCCAACCCACCTAAACAACTAAACCATGGCACCAAGCACCCCATCAAGTCTCCTCCTGACATTAGGGCTAGAACAGTAATGGATGTGGGCCTTGATATTTTCTGCCAGGACCCACCACTTCCTTAGACCTGACAGTTTTACCTTTCCTTACCCTAAAGAGCAGGGAATGTATTGTTAGTCCTGTTTACTTGATACCTCAAGCTACACAATAAGATCCTGATAAAAAGGGAGCTGAACATAGCTATCAGTCCTACATGGGTGTCTTCATTTCCTCTCAAGCACATTTTGAACTCCTGTTATGAAAGTGCTGGAGTCGCACGTGCTCAGGGCTGGTGGGAGCTGGGCGATCTGAGAACAAAGAGGATACTGACATGGGTTTCTTTTGAACTGTTTGCTTAGGTGCCACCCTGTGTGTGATTTGTCAAGATCGCAATTCTCTTCGCCAGACTGTTGTCCGGCTAGAGCTGGAAGACGAATGGCAGTTCCGACTGCGGGATGAATTCCAGACTGCCAATGCGAAAGAGGACAGACCACTTTTCTTCCTAACTGGACGACATATTTAATCAGAAAGAGACATGTTTCTTGAAAGGCACAAATTGCCACCACCTCATAAAATGACTTTAGAGAATCTCTGCTTTCTGAACAGAAATGCCTTCCATTGGTTACTGGAATAACTCCTACTCAGACGATTTATGCTCATATATCTAAAGATTGACGTGACTTTCCTAATGAAATTGTCTGATGGAAGTCATTCCTAATTCCTGGGAGAGGTGCAGAAACTTTCTACTCTGCATGGTGGAAATGATTTTGGATCAGAAGGGAGGGCAGTGAGCGCATTTCTTCCCTGACAAAAAAGACCACATGCAAGTTCATAAGCAAGAGCTTTAGGAAACTTCATGTACATTCCAGATATAGGAAATGTGAATTTAGGAGCAGATTTTGTTTTACCAGTCTTATTTATCTAACAGATGGCACAAGGCAACAGGAACTGTTACAGTCTTGTAGTATACTGCTACTGATTGATCCAGGTAGGCCTTTTATATGAGGATTTGTAAAGTGTGATCTTTAATAGTGGGAACTAGATTGAAGCCTTTTATTTTTGGAAGAGGTGCCACACTGCATAGTTTTATCATACAGAACTCTTTGGAGAAAAGCAGAATTATGGGTCTGATTTTATTGGTGCAAGGAAGGGACTGAACGAACTAGCTTTTAAAATGAGATCTGAACATTTAAAGCTGAAATTGAAATTACTCAGTTGGGTAATTGAGTAGATGAGATGCTGAAACTGAGATGCAAATGGCTTATTTCGTCTAGCTCAGTGATGTTTTCTGGTCTTTGATCCAACTGTTGCACTGCCTGTAGACTTCAAGTTGTGCCCAGTGCACTCAAACCAGCAGATGGGATGGTTCTGAAACACTCTCAATACACTTTATGGGGATATTTTCTTGCCAAGGTGCTTCAAAAGACGGAGAAACTGGAGATATATCTCTGAGGAATTCAGGTAGAAATCTAAAAACATATTTTGGAATGGCACCAGGCATGATTGTATTTTGTACACTCTAAATGTGAAGTCAGTGATCTCAGTCTTTGTCTAGGTTTTTGCAAATACTCTATGAGTTGCAAACGTCCTTTTTGCCTTTATAGAATCAGTGTTAACTCCACTCAGTCCAGGTGCAGAAAGAATGAGTACAGATATAATCAAAAGACATCTACCATTTGTCAGTCTTTTCTTGCTGGATACACCAATGATGTGATGTTGTGTCGGTGATTTTATTCTGTTAAAATGCCATTAGGTGGCCGAGTCCATTACAGCACTGGCCTCGAAATGCAAACATCAGTATAATGGTGCCAAAGAGGTAATTTAGTTTCATTTAAAGGGAAAAGATAAGTTCTGTAAGTTTGAGAGGCTTAGATTGCTATTTACATGGAAGCTGCTAGAAATTGTGTTTCTCTATTCCATTGCCCTTGTTTCAGAGTGAAAAGTCACTTTAAGTTTTGGGAAGGGAGGCAAACATTGTGCTATGTAAATAGTATTATCTGTTTGGTTTTCACCAGTTGATTAGTTAATTTAATTATTTTATTTTTTTTTCAAATAAGTGTGACATTCATGTCTGTTCTATCCTTTACAAATAAAGTCCATGCTGCATGAATGTCTGTCTTGGTGATGCACACACCTGTCCAATAAGGGGGGAAATGAAAAGAAAAGAGTTGACTGAAAGAAGCTGTAACTAAGGCATGCCCTGAGCAGATTAACACAAACTACAGTACTGCTTAATAACCTGAAGCATAACATAGCCTCAAAGGTGTAAGAGTTTTTACAGGAACTCAGAACTATGATTTGCAACCAAATACTTCAACAATTAATACCAATTTGAAATACAATAGAATAAACCAGATTGGAAGACACCTTCAAGATCATCGAGTCCAACCCATCATCCAACACCACCTAATCAACTAAACCATGCAACCAAGCACACTGTCAAGTCTCCTCCTAAACTCTTCCAGTGATGGTGACTCCACCACCTCCCCGGGCAGCACATTCCAATGGGCAATCACTCTCTTTGTGAAGAACTTCTTCCTAACATCCAGTCTGAACCTTCCCTGGTGCAGCTTGAGACTGTGACCTCTTGTTCTGGTGCTGGTTGCCTGGGAGAAGAGACCAGCCCCTGCCTGTCCACAACCTCCCTCCAGGTAGTTGTAGAGAGCAATAAGGTCTCCCCTCAGCCTCCTTCTCTCCAGGCTAAGCAACCCCAGCTCCCTCATACACTTTTGCTGTGGTTTGGGTCTCAGGTTTGCTTAGCAAGTCTTTAGACAACCATCTTCTCTAAGAAACTGGGGGGGGAAGGCCTGAACTATATAATGATAAACAAATAAAAATAAATCACACCCTTTCTTAACATTCTCCTCAGCCACAATGTGTTCAAAACTTTAACATAATGCAGGTGCAAGTGGGCTGAAACTTCACATCATACTCCTGAGTATTGTTTCACTGTTAACCTTTAGCTCTGGGAGTTACCTACCTACTGCATGCTGTATAGAGGACAGGAGTCATAGGAACTGGCCTTGCCAGATGTATGTCTATCATGTGACAAAGTGAAATCATTCTCCATCAGGGAGTATACACACAAGCAATTGCAAGTGGTGAAACTTGCTTGGACAGCTCATTGTCAAATGGAGCACATCCCATTATGAGACCAGATATGCACTTACTGTGTGAACAAAATGCAGTTGCTTCCCATCATACAATCAGCTCTGCACCCAGCATCATAGAAAAATAAGGCATTTTGTTCACAGGATGACAAAAAATGTAATGGTGAATGAGTCAGGGAGTGGCACTCTCCAGAGCTCCATCCAAAAGTTTCTTCTTTCCTGACTTAGTTTGCAAGCTAATCTCCCTTAGAGCATCAGTATCACAGTATCACTAAGGTTGGAAGAGACCTCAAAGATCATTGAGTCCAACCTGTCACCACAGACCTCATGACTAGACCATGGCACCAAGTGCCACATCCAATCCCCTCTTGAACACCTCCAGGGATGGGGACTTCACCACCTCCCTGGGCAGCCCATTCCAATGACAAATGACTCTCTCAGTGAAGAACTTTCTTCTCACCTCGAGACTAAACTTCCTCTGGTGCAGCTTGAGACTGTGTCCTCTTGTTCTGGTGCTGGTTGCTAGAGAGAAGAGACCAACCCCTTCCTGGCTACAACCACCTTTCAGGTAGTTGTAGAGAGCAATGAGGTCACTCTTGAGCCTCCTCTTCTCCAGGCTAAACAATCCCAGCTCCCTCATAGGGCTTGTGCTCAGCTTTCAGGGGGAAGGATAACTGGGACTCTGAGGTGATACAGATAAATAAAGATAAATAATAGTGATAAATAAAAGCATTGACTTGGTAATGTAGTGGCAAGCAAAATAAAAGGCACTGCCTGCATGGTTTTACAGACATTTTAGAACCTCCACCACCTTCTCTATTGCCTTCCATGCTTGCTGGTTTAGTCATCCACTATTATCACCTGCAGGCTATACTGTTAGCATATTCTGTATTGTGTGTCAGAGTGAAGTACTTTGTGATTCATCTTCTGCAAAATACAGTATACAAATATAGAGAAGGTTACTGGAAAGGTGACATCATTTTCCTTCTTACCATCCTCACTATACAATCAAAGTGCTCTTCACAAGCACATAAGCACTAATGTCTAGTATCTAATCATCTATCTGCACATTACAGAGTGTTTGAACACTAGTAGATGTAAGGGATTTTATCCCTCCCTAGCAAGTGCCTCCTGTTGGAGTGATAGGCAATGTACAGATCTTATCTCTCACTCTGCATCTAAAAGCAGCTGCTAAACATTGCTGGAGAGGGGGCTGCTTTTCAAAGGCTGCATCTATGAGACTCTCAATGTCCTTCTTAAATTGAGGAGCTCAGAACTGGACACAGTACTCAAGGTGTGACCTAACCAGTGCTGAGTACAGGGGCAGAATGACTTCCCTGCTCCTGTTGGTTTCATACGCTTTCATGTGGCAACTGCAGTCATGTGAAAAGACTGGAGAAAGTTAAACTATTTTAGATGAGTGACATCATCCTAGTACAACAGAGCTGTGATTGCGTTAAAAAAATAATAAATCTATGTATTAATCTTTCAGTTGAACAATTATTCTATTATAAATAAGACAACACTATCTCTTTTCCCAGATAGTCAGTGACAGAACAAGAGGGAATGTCCTCAAGCTACAACTGGGTAGGTTTAGCCTGGACATTTTGAAAAAAATTTTCCCAGCAAGAGTGGTCAGGCATTAGAATGTGCTGCCCAGGGAGGTGCTTGAGTCACCAGCCCTGGATGTGGTTAAAGGTGGTTTGGATGTAGTGCTTGAGGACATGGTTTAGGGGTGAACCTTGTAGAGCAGGGTTATCGGTTGGACTTGGTGATCCTGAGGGTCTTTTCCAACCTGAATGCTTTTGTGACCTTACCAGTTCAGCCAAATAATGTTAATACAAAGGTTACCATGAGCTAATATTGCTCTGTTCAAGTATTCTGGGATGGTCATAAAATTTCCCCCCCCCCTTTCCTTCTCATGATACAGCACTTACAAACACTTTATAAAAAGAAGTTGGCTTCTGTTTACTTCGTGTCATCATGCAATGAAATCATTGGGCAGTGTTTAAAACTGACATCAAGATTTCTGTTTACACTGCATAATTATCAAATGAAACACACTGCTAGAGGGTCTCACAGAGACTACAAGCTGAGCAGGAATCCAGAACAATGTTGTGAAGCTTGTATGAACTGTGAGTCTTAGAATAGCTTCTGTGAATTTTGTGTCAGCCCTCATGTTCCATGTGTGCCTGTGATTGAAAATGCCAACTGGGGAAATAGCAAAGCTGCAAAGTCCTCAGAGTGGGGAAGTGGGAAGAGACTGGAGAAAAAAAAGGATGCTCATGTCATGAGGGAATACTGGGAAGGAGGCAAAGAGAACAGTGTCTTGGCTCTGTAGGAGCAGCAGTAAGAGGAGGTAGAAAGAGGAACAAGTGATGGGAATGACAACCTTTGGAAAAATCTGGGAACCACTGTCGTAATTTGTGAAAATTACAGAGAAAGATCTTTTTACATCTGGTTATTATTCCACTATCTTAATCAGAAGTGTTTGGTGACAATTGCCCTTGGACAATCAGATGAATTGATCTAGAAACAGCAGCCATTGAGTTCATGTATGTTGCACAGAAGAAATGCTCTTACCTGTCAGCACCTCCTGCTGACAGCAGAAAGGTCCTGAAGCTGGATGGTGCAGAGTATATCAAAGTCTTCAGAAATACAGTGTGCTGGGAAAGATGCACAGCCACCTGTTGAAGAATTTTATAAGCATACATTATTATGATGATTTGCACAGTATTTCTGGTAGATTTTTTATACTTACCAACCACAAGTTGAAAGCAAAGCCAACAGAGGTAAGGGGTGGGACAGTGGAAAATTACTTCGGCAAAAAGTGATTCCTATCTTCTAAGTTTATTGAACAGACCTCTCAGCAGACACAGGAATGCCATTGAAATTCATTAGGTGTGGCATTTTCCTGTTTATCTGAAATGAGAAGAATTGTATTGAATTTCCTTTCCCAACACTGTTCCAGAAAGAAAATGTGATCTGTCAGATAGCTAATAAATGTGTTTCTGTGCTTACAGTCTTAACATTTGGTGTACAACAGGAATGAGTAACCTGAGCACCTAGGTAAAAGTAAGTGCTGTGCTGTTTGTTCTTGGAAGTGACTTGGCTATCAGGCCAAGTGAAATGTGAAAGAGTAAGCATCAATTTCTCTGAAAATTAAGTCTCTTCCAGATGTCTTCCAAGTCAATGTCCTATGATCCTTAGTAATCTATCAGGAGGAATGTCCCTCAGGGACTGCAGGGGCACAAGCAGGTCAGAGCTGGTAGCACTGGGCTGCCTGACAGTGTAGGAGGGATCCTGAGGGCAGCCCAGGAGACCCCTATAGGTCCAGTGAATAACCATAGTGAGATGAGAGTGTGTTCCTTGCACAGGATGCCTGTCCCATGATGTAAACTCACATTTCCTTTGCCATGGCAGACATTTGCAGCAATTTGGCACCCGTGTTAGTTTTGGTTGATGCACAGGAGTCACACCTCATTCCTAATACTGCCAAAGCTTAATGGCAACTCCGTGCAGCACTGAGCTTTTCTCTCAGCTGGGATGTCACAAATATTCCTGAGACCCCAGAATAAATTGTTCTAGGAGTCTGTTTCAGACTTTTAAAAGCCCTGCATGTTGTAACTTGGGGTAAGAAGGATGACAGAGGCAAGTACAGCTGATATGGATGTTGCTGTTGAAAACAATACAGTGTCAAACCACAGCCTGTGCAACTGCCATGCCCTAATCCTGAAGCTGACAATGCTTGGTGGGCTGCCAACTATCAGAGAGGGCAACTGCTATTTTTTCATACTGTCCAGCTTAGTGACACTCACAGTGTTGAGAGACCACATGCTGGCAGCAGGCTATTTCTCTACTTAATGCTACATTTCCAATTCTTTCTTTTTTTCCACCACTTAATTATTTTCCTTTGTACTGAATTTGCATATGTGCAGGGTAAGTTTAGAAGTCAAACATAGCTGGACATGTTTATTCATTTGATAATCATTATCAGCTCACAACTAACATGAGCACTCTCCTGGTGTGCTATAAATGGCTCATTTCATTACATAACTCAGTGGAATGATTTAGAAGCCTTTCCCCAAAGTCAGAGGTATATCAGAAGCATTCAGGAATTTTGACAGCAATTTTGTTTCACCAGCTACTGCAGTGAGAGGCTTTGTAAGAATATAGCAAATAACTAAATCCAAGCTAAAGGCTGTTAGAAAGCATATCGCAGCTGTGGATTAGTAGTCACTTCAGGCACAAAGTGTCCTCTAGACCTCATCTTGGTGGCAGAGCTGCTTATTCGTGGCAGCTGCCAGAAGTGATTTCAAGATGCTAGACTTGGTAGTTCCCTCTTAGAGAATCAGAAGTCTCACAGGTATCAGGGCAGGTCTGGCTGAAGATAAACGAGGTGAGCTCTATTCTATTCTACAGTCTGGACCAAGTCAGATAGAGGACTGCAAGGAGCAAATGGAAATGAAAATGGTCTTCTTTCAAACTTGATTGCACAGAAGAAAACGAAGCTGTGCTGCCTTCATGTGCATACAATTATGGTTGTGAAGCTATGCAGAAAGGCAGAATTAGATTTTGACATTAAAAACCTGTCTTGAAAGCAAATTAATCATGAAAATCCATACAAAACATGATTAAAGATGGTAGCACAATGTGGGCAGTAAAAATTCCTTATATTCTCTTCACAGAATTTATAGCATGGAAAACTGACCATAAAAATCTCATATGAAAGTGAAGATACTGACTGTTTGGAAGTGAATTTATGTTTGTCAGGCTCTGATTTTTCATTTAACCTTATGACTTAATTAGGATACTTGAGGAGTCACTTGCAAGGAAAGCGTGCTCTGGTTTATTGAGCTCAGGTTTCTTGCTCTGACTGTGCTTCCAAGAACTTCAGCAGGTAAAATTAGCAAGCAAACAGAATCACTTGGAAATTATATTCTCTGAAGCTTTGTTGTCAACAGCTTAAAACTTGAAGGCAGCATTTTTGTATATGGCTGAAACCAAGAGTGATTTTAATAGTATATGCCAAGAAAGGGGGAAAATTATCAGCTCAAGATGTCGTCTGAGGAGGATGACCAGCCAGAGACCCCAACCGGCTCCCCTTGGTCTTGGGTAAGAGTTTATGGTTGCATAAATATCATTTTAAAGCTATAGAAAAAGGTAACAAGCTGCACTGTGTGAACCTGGATAGAACTTAGTATCATCAGCTTTTTTCTCTCCTGTTGAAGTTTGTTTCCTTAACTGTTTTCTGTTCCAGTTCTAAATGTGGAAATTAAAACAAAACAAAACAAAACAAAACAAACATTTGAATAGGGAAAATCTTTTTTGGCTTCTATTTGATGTGTCTGATGCTACAAGAAAACGTGGCTGATTCTCTGCTGCTTCCTTTGCTGTCTCACTGGCCGCGTAAAGCAGCACTATTCAGAAGTACCTTTGCAGTGTAATGGTGAGAAAAAGAATGTAAACCATAGTGTAAATGTTTGTTGTGAAGGTCTGCATTGAGAATCAGTGAGAGCTCTGTTACAAATACAGGAGTCTCTTGCTGATTTTTTTTTTTTTTTTTGAGTAAGATAGAAGCTGCCTTAGTGAAAGAGTCTGCACTGATGATTCACTAACAGTGGATGCATGGTGCTGCGTTTTAAGATCTGGACTTGATGCCTAATGCTGCTAGAGAGGATGTGGGTCAGCAAGGTTTGCTGATGGAAAGATAGAGAATGAATTCACTTCAAAAGGGCTTTGAATGGAAATAGGAATAGCTCTACTGAATGGTCTGGGAATTTCTCAGGAAAAAAAAGGTGGGGGCTTCCACCAATGCTTTCAATTACTTTTTAAAAAGCAGTAAAGTAATTAAAAAGCAATGATATGCCTTAAATCAGTACTTATGTTTTAATTTCATAACCTTAAATTTCCATATCTGTTCATAGACAGACACCTCTGCAATTTTTCTGGACATACCTATGTTTGAAATAGTTTCTAAGTGTTTGTGGTCAGGTATGAAATGTGCATGTAATCATGGAACTGATTATTTCCTGCAGATACTCAAGGAGTTATCAGAGTAGACTGGTTTTTGAAGGTTAAAATGGTTTAGCTGATGATGGGAACGTGGATTTAAAATAGTCTCATCTCTGGTGGAATATGTAGAGAGGGTGAGAAGGTTTGCTGGTTGTCCTCACTATCAGGACACACATTTCCTGGCAAGCAACAGTATTTGTGTGTTGGGGAATGTCTATTTTTTGATGGATAGGAAGATAATGTATAGATACTGATTTATTAAATAAATATAAGTGGAAACTTTCTGTTTCTACTGAAAATCCCCTACAGATTGAGCAGAATGGAGTCTGGATGTGGAGTGAAAGATACTGAATAGTTAGCAGATGGTTGGAGCAGTAAAGAACATCTAAACCACATTCCACATAAACCAGAATCTATGTATAAACAAAGAAGGCAGGGATTCTTATTTATTTATCGGTTTATTTATTTATATGCCAGTAGATTTATGGCCATCAGTTTTACTAAACAATAAGATGTCCTATACAACATTTAGAGTGTTGCATTTGTATGCTGTGCACTTTAGATTCAGTTTCTTTCTAGGAATTCCCTTCACAGAATCACAGACAAAATGGTAGCAGTTGGAAGTGACCTCTGGAGATCATTTAGTCCAACCCTCCTGCTAAAGCAGGTTCACCCAGATCAGGCTGCATAGGAACACACCCAGGCAGGTTTGGAAAGTCCCCGGAGAAGGAGACTACATAACCTTTCTAGCCAGCCTGTTCCAGGAAAGACTTTATTCCCTAATTTTAAGTGGAGCTTCCTGTCTTCTTGTTTGTGCCCATTGCCCCTTATCCTATCAGTGGGCACCTCTGAAAAAGTCTGGCACTATTCTGTTGACACCTGACTTCAGATCTTGATAAAAGTTGATACCGTCCCCTCTCAATCATCTAAACAGTCCCAGGTGTCTCAGCCTTTCCTCATAAAAGAGATGCTCCAGCTCCTTAACTGTCTTTGTAGCTCTCCATCAGACTCCTTCCAGTAGTTCCCTGTGTCTCATGAACTGGGGAAGCCAGAACTGGACAGAGAACTCCAGATGTGGCGTCACTAGGGCAGAGTATAAGAGGAGGAGAACCTCTCTCAACCTGCTGGTCACAATCTTAGTGCACCCCAGGAGACCGTTGGCCTTCTTGGCCACAAGAGAACATTGCTGGCTCATGGTGAACTTCTTGTCCATCAGGACTCCCAGGCCCTTCTCTGCAAAGCTGCTTCCCAGCAGGTCAGCTCCTAGCACAGGATTGTTCTTGCCCAAATGCATGACTCCATGCCACCTTTGCTGAACTTCATGAGGCTCCCCTTCTCTCAACTCTCCAACCTGTCCAAGGGTCACTGAACCTTCTGGTGTGTCAGCCACTCCTCCCAGTGCTGTATCATCATCAGACTTGATGAGGGCATGCTCTGTCCCTTCATCCAGAATGTTGATGAAGATGTTGAACAAGACTGGACCCAGTACAGACCCCTGGGGCACACCACTAGCTACAGGCCTTCAACTAGACTCTATACTACTTATCCCAAGGTGGATTAAGAATTGGATCAACAACAGAGCTCAGAGGACTGTGATCAGGTTCCCATGCCCAGCACACAGCCATCCTTTCCACAGCACCCCTTTGCAGCTGTTGTTATTTATGATGCGGCACAGAACTGCCACGTTCAACTTGTCCATCAGAGCCAGACCATTCTCCTGAGGTTGTCATGTTGTCTTCTGCTGCTTTTTCTGTACATCGTGAACTTCTTATCTCCTGAGCCTTCACCTCCTCCCACCTTTGCAGGGTGCAGTCTAGTGATATTGCCAGTTCAGTGCTTTCAAAGGTCAGCAATGGACTGGCAAGGCTGTAGTCTGCCCTTACCAAGATACACAGAACTGTGAAAAAAGTTCACCCCAACACAAGAGAGCACTGTGGCAACCTCTCCCCGATTTAGATATGGGCTAAACTGATACAAGAATGGGCTAGAGGTACCCATCTTTGCATTATCCACACAAAGTTGTGAAAATGCAGTATAACAGTTGCAGAGGGTTTAAAATTATCTTGCTTTCACAGGAGTTCTAGAAAGGTAAATACTTAAGGACAGCATAACCTAAATAGTCCAACAGCAACCTGGGCTGCAGGTCACACCGCTCCAGTGGAGTCCTCCCTTTCAAACATTCCGATTTCCAGCAACACAAGTTAGTCATAATTTTCCATTGAAACTTCACATGCTGTCACATTCTCAATGACTGGTCAAAAGTGGAAAAGAAATTGGACTGATTGTGCAGGCTTTTAAGGTGATATTTGCTTGCTGCTTAATTTGAGTAGTTACCATAAAACTGTTCTCCTAAGTATCTTTCTTTTTCAAGCCTAAGGGCACTTGTGTTTAAATTCTAGTGCCACCATCCCCATCACGTTGTATCAGCTTCTCTCAGGAGTGCATAATTTGCTTGTTATTTTTCCTTTATTCCTCCTCTAAAAATGACACAAATGTGCAATCCAATTCATATCCGTAGGGAAAGACAATGTTCGTATGAAATCATGTTCGTGTGGTCCTCTTGTACTGTCATGGTAAATCAGAGGAAGTGTTTGGAGGTCTAGATGTTTGCAAAACCATATTTTTGCTTCTGGAAGCATCTAATATTTTAATGCTATACTACATTTCAAAGCCTGAGGCTCATATATTTATCTTTCCATAGCTTTTTAGCAAAGAGTTCCTTAATATGAGCATCTAATATTCTCAAATACAATCTGTCATTATCTCCATTCTCTGTGCTTTATGATACATCAACACGCAGAAGAACTTCAGTGAATCTGTGGAGGCAATTAATCTATCTTTTCTGAAGTCCTCAGTGGAAACCTAGCATCAGTAACTCCTAGAGGACATTAGCAACAGTTTCAAGTGATCCTTAGCACCAATATGCCTTTTGTGACGAGTAACATATGCTATGATATGAGATAAAAGATGTGTGCAGATTCCTGAATCGAGAGGCCTCGAGCACAAGCCCTATGAGGAGGGGCTGAGGGAGCTGGGGTTGTTTAGTGTGGAGAAGAGGAGGCTCAGGGGAGACCTTATTGCTGTCTACAACTACCTGAAGGGAGGTTGTAGCCAGGTGGGGGCTGGTCTCTTCCCAGGCAACCAGCACCAGGACAAGAAGACACAGTCTCAAGCTGCATCAGAGGAAGTTTAGGCTTGAGGTGGGGAGAAAATTCTTCACAGAGAGAGTTGTTAGCCATTGGAATGTGCTGCCCAGGGAAGTGGTGGAGTCACCATCCCTGGAGGTGTTCAAGAGGGGATTGGATGTGGTACTTGGTGCCATAGTTTAGTAGTCATAAGGTCTGTGGTGACAGGTTGGACTTGATGATCTTTGAGGTCTCTTCCAACCTTATTGATTCTATGAATACAAAATTCCCATATGTCTGTAGGTGAAATGTAAGTTTTAGTTTCCAGTGTTTCCACCTATTGTAGATAGCTTTGTTCTGAGACTGTGGCTTGAGATCTTCACCTTCAGAGAAATTTCTATAAATTTCACCTGAGCCACATCTGTGGAAAACCCTCCACAAAGCTGCTTGTGTAGGGTACCCAAAATAAACAGACACACTTGGAAACCATAACCTTCACTTAGCTCCTCACTCAACTTTTTAACCTTAATTTAATTTCAAGCTTCTGTTATATTTTGACATCCTCAGGGAGAAACCTTCTAGAAATTGAAAGCTTTGCTGTAATTAAGTTACCATCTGTTGCCTGAGTTACAGCTGCAGTTGATGCTGCCATGGGAGAGGGACACCTTGGCTCTCAAGGGCAAGCTGATAATAATCTCTAATGAGCTCCAGGCCAGCCACTGGGTCATTGATAAAACACAATCATTTCTCAACAATTCACCAAATTCCAGCATGGGAAACAATTTAGTTATTGTCAGTGCCTTTGGAAAGCTAAAAGCATCTGTGTGTCTCTCACTGCAAGAATTTTACTGCATGAAAACTGTTACCTTGCATAAACCAGAAAAAGCAGGCTTGAACTAGAGGCTGCTCTCACCTCATCAGTGCTGTACCAAGTAGAGATCAGAGTGGCCACCAGAGACTCCTAGACTTTACAGTAAGGATGTTCCCAGATGTTCTGACAGCAGGACTGTTCCCAGCTGTCTCTGCAGATGGGAATGGTCTGAACTCTGGGACTGCACCATCCTGTGGACCTTTCCCAGCAAAGGATCTCTTGCATGGGGCCTGATTCTCCTCTGGCTTTCTGACCTGCACCTATTTGTACTGCTTCAGGGACAAGAAGTCAACTATGCACAGGGTCCAAGGTGTACTTTTCTGCAGCCATCTGTTGAGCAGACCTCAGGCTTTTCAGATGCAGGAGCTTCCTTCCCTGATGGTGGCCTTAGCCCACCATGCCCAGAAGGTCAGCAGATGCAGCCTGGGGAGCAGGTGCTGCCTGGTTGCAGGCCCTTGCTCCCATTTTGGAGAACTGACACTTCAGTGACCGGTGGATGTATTTTTACAAGGGTAAATGTGTCAAAGGTATTCATCACAGATCTGCTTTCCTTCACTATCAAACACATGTACTGCCTTTCTACCCACTGAAAAACAAAGAGTAAATTACATTCAGACCCTTCCCTGTGGTTCACCCTGAAGCTCCCAGAGCCCACTCTGGGAAGTTGATTGGAGAGTAAATCCTTTTGCATTTTATTTAGAGCAGGTTGTGGGAGGTCAACAATCTTTATATATCTGGATATCATGTCTCAGAGAGCCTGTCCTGTCTTAATATAGGTTTGAAAGTTCATCTTGGTCCATGGGGATGAAAGGTTGTGAGAGCAAAAAGTGATAGGCAAATAGTATCAAGACTGTCAGCTGCTTTGTCCCACTGTTCCTGTCACCTACACTGCCTATGCATGATAACCCTTGTTTGCATGTTGAGTAACGTTTCAATGACACTTATTTATCAACACTTAACAGCACTTAGTTATCTTGTGATGCCATGCATGCAAACAGAGTGTTAACCTCTCCTACCCCTTGCAGTGGTCTGTGATGGCTAATCTCACCTGGAGCAGGAGTTTGCACAGCATCAGGGCTGCAGCCTAACAACTGGTTAACCCGGGGATGAACTTCAGCAACCTTGACTGAGCAGCTAAGCAAAACTTACACTGAGATCTGGGCTTCAAGTGCAAAACAGTCCTAGAGTGCATAAGAGAAATGCAGTACAGACAGGCAGAAAGCACAAACGTATTTCCAAGAACTAGGGCTGAGATTAATAACTGAGATTTTTGAAAGCAGTGATACACATTTATTCCCTGCTACCTACTTTCAGATTCAGTCTGCATTCAAAAATTTATCAAGCTTTTACCAATCATGGCAGAAGTTGAACCTTTTTTTCCATTTAAAGTACCCTGTCTCTGAATTTTGAGAAAGTCCTTTTCTGAACTTGGTGTAATCCTGGTTTTGTGGCATTGGTGCTGAAATGCACTGTTGTAATGGATGAGAAAATTGTCCTTTGTCCAACAGAGGTGGGGAGCACAAGGAGACAAGCATGGCTGGCCCCAAGCATGGGAGGCCAGGAAGCAACCCCCTTTCATGAGGGCCTAAGCAAACAAAAACATCCCAGCAAAAATATAGAGGCTTAACATTGGCAGTCAGTCTGAAAAATCTTTTTTATTTAGACACACTTTCCCTCTGGGGTTAATTGTGTCAGTCATCCAACCCTGACCCTCAGAGGAGTCAGGTTTTGCAGGACTAGTCTAGGAGTATTGCTAGTCTAGGAGTATTGCTGCTTTCCTTTACTCTTTCTTTGCTTCTTCAGTGGCAAGAGCTGGAAACTTTGAGCCTTTGGGCTAAGAGTTAGAGATCTGATCCACAGATCAGGTGATTAGTTTTAACATTTTCTTCTTCATGTTCTTTTTCATTCTAACACAATCCTATAGCTATTGTTTTAATTCAATGGTTTATTAATGCTATTGTGTTTCAGGACAAAATAGCCACATTGGAAAGCTCTGTAATAGAGGGAAAAAAATGCAGTGAGAATAGCTGCTTCATGCAGATAATTTGATAGAGTTCCCTGGATCCTGGGTTGCAAAATGCCCTACAATGAAATAAATATTTTCCAACTAATTTTTTGTGCACAAGTTGCAAACCCCAGTTGTGGTCTTTCCTGCTTTTGCAGAAGTTGTACTGCTGCCAAAAGGCCTCTGAAAGTGAAGGATTTCTAAACCAAAAGTGACCTCCAGTGGTCACACACATTATCTATGGAGGATGCCTGGCATTTATCCTAGAACTGAGGCAATGTGATCATTAACAGCCTGCAGCAGCCACGGTCAACTAAATTATATGTACTCTGAAAAAAGAAAGGTCAGTTAGTCTGGATATATGCTTACATACAGATACTCTGAGTACCTGCTAAACAGCATGATTTTTTTTCATTTAATTAACTTTACACCAGTGTTATACATCTCAGGGGTGTTTTGCTGTATTATGAAGGGGTATGATGCACCATTCGCTTTGCTCACCCTCTTCACATTGTACAGCTTTAAGGCTGTACTCCATACAGCAATCTGCTACAGGACAGAGGTGACCTTTATGAATAAAAAAATATCATATACTCAGGCATCCCAAGGTTAATTTTTACTTACATAAACAGTGATGAGTTCTTCATAGCTTTGCAAATAAAATAATTAGTTTTCCTTTAAAATCTGTAAATCGTGGTGGATTGCCCTATCTTTCCCCAAGTATTTTAGGATTCCAGGGGCTCATCAATTCTTGGATGCTTTGTGGCAAAGAAATGTGAGGCAGAGGTGTAAGTTGGGGTCTCAACCTGAAAGGAGCTTATAGTGAGGTAGGAGTCAATCTCTTCTCCCAACTACCTAGCAATAGGACAAGAGGATATTTTCTCCAGTTTCACCAGGGGAGGTTTATTTGGATATTAGGAAAAATTTCTTTACTAAAAGAGTGGTCAGGCATTGGAATAGGCTACCCAGGTAGGTGGTAGAGTCACCATGCCTAGAGGTGTTCAAAAAAAGTGTAGACACAGCATGTCAGGACATGGTTTAGTGGGCATGGCGGTGACAGTTAATGGTATTAGAGGTCTTTTTCAACATTTATGATTCTATGATCTCCATCCCAGTATATATATCTGAGAAATCTCTAGAGTTCAGGGATCTCCTTTTAGCATAAATGTCTGTGCACCTCCAATTTACCAGTTTTTGCTTAGTTTTCATGGGTCAGCAACATGTGCAGGAGTCTCTCCTGCAGAGACACACTTACAACATTAAATGTAATTAGACTCTTTAATAAATTAATAAATGGCAAGTAATAAATGGCAAATCCAGTTCTGGGCCCCTCAGTTTAGGAAGGATGTTGACTTGCTGGAACGAGTCCAGAGAAGGGCAATGAAGCTGGTGAGGGGTTTGGAACACAGCCCTATGAGGAGAGACCAAGGGAGCTGGGGTTGCTTAGCCTGGAGAAGAGGAGACTCAGGGGTGACCTTATTGCTCTCTACAACTACCTGAAGAGAGGTTGTAGACAGGTGGAGGCTGGTCTCTTCTCCCAGGCAGCCAGTACCAGAACAAGAGGACACAGTCACAGGCTGTCCCAGGGGAGGTTCAGGTTGGATGTTAGGAAGAAGTTCTATACAGAGAGAGTGATTGCCCATTGGAATGGGCTGCCTGGGGAGGTGGTGGAGTCGCCATTATTGAAGGTGTTCAGGAGGAGACTTGATGGGGTGCTTGGTGCCATGGGTTAGTTGTTTAGGTGATGTTGGATTGGTTGATGGGTTGGACGCGATGATCTTGAAGGCCTATTCCAACCTGGTTTATTCTATGTTTGTATTCTATGTATGTATTCTATGTATATTTGTATGAGAACTCATAAAGAACAGCAATTTCCTTCATTTGTATTAGCTCAATTTAAAATAAAACAGATTAAACTTTAAGGAGAGTTTTCCCACAGGTATTTAATTGTCCTTCATCTTTATATTCTTAGTTAAACTGGATTCACCAGCCCTGTCACAGCATTTTTTGGAAGGTCAGTGGAAATGCAACAGTCATTGCAACTGGGTTAATTTAAAACAATATAGACATGACCTTTGGAGGAAAAAAAAAAAGATATGTAAGATTCAGGCTAACTTGCAAAACTCCTCCCCTTCATTTTTATGGCCCAAACTTGAATGTAAGTCCAACAAGATGTGATTCTCAGCTAAAACTGAGAAATGAACTGTTGCTCTTGGACTAACCAGAACAGTGCTGGCCTGAGATGGGATGATGAAGATGTTTTCCCTTGTGCTGCAAAATGAGTTCCAACAATCTGCTGCAACTTTCTCAGCTGGTCCATCTGTTGAAAGGGGATTATGCTAATGACATCTTTTGTAATTTGTTTTGAGATTCATGGAGGCTCTGCTTTATATAAGAAATAAACCGATTAGAAACACAATAATACCTTCCCCTCCCTCCCCTGTAAAGGTAACATTAAGTGGAGGGGGTTTAAATGATGGAAGAAGAAAGTTTGCTTTGTTTTTCATTCCATCTGCCATTTCTGTTCCTCTCCAGCAGCTGTTTAAGGTTTGTAAAGTAGGAGCCCCTGAAGATGGTCACAGAGTATTTCTGAAGCAATACATTTGGGTATAAACTGTGCTATAGAACTTACATTTGACTCAAATTTAATATACTTTTTTGTTTTTTCTTTTTTCTCTGTCTGTCTACAACTACCTGAAGGGAGGTTGTAGCCAGGAGGGGGTTGGTCTCTTCTCCCAGGCAATCAGCACCAGAACATGAGGACACAGTCTCAAACTGAGCCAAGGGAAATTTAGGCTCTAGGTGAGGAGAAAGTTCTCCACAGAGAGAGTTTTTAGCCATTGGAATGTGCTGCCCAGGGAGGTGGTGGAGTCACCATCCCTGGAGGGGTTCAAGAGGGGATTAGACGTGGCACTTGGTGCCACGGTTTAGTAGTCATGAGGTCTTGGGTGACAGGTTGGACTTGATGATCTTTGAGGTCTTTTCTGACCTTGTTGATTCTATGATTCTATGATTCTCTCCATCTCTCTCCTTTTCCTCTAGTGTAGTAGGTTGCAGTTAGTCAAGTCCTAATAATATAGGTGAGAACAAGTAGTCTTCTGTAACTCATCTTTATGTGGTTAGTTCTTCCTCCTCTTGTAAGAGCAGCACAAATCTTTGTAGATCAGGATATGGTACAGAAAAGGAAACTTAGTGTTAGGGCCCATGAAACAAAGATGATGGATGGTAGAAGAGGAGTGCTATTTTATCCTGGCATAACCCTGTGGCAGAAAAAAAAGGTGATTTATTAATAGGAATTTGGCAGACATACTACACCAGTGCTTAATGACTGCAAGAGCAAAGCAGGTGTCAGATTTCCTGCAGGCAGAATGTGTCCGATGGATGACAGGTTAGTGCACTAGGAGAGGCAATGGTTAATTTTCCCAGCTCAGTTTTCTCTGTAGTTCTGGGCATCTGGGTGGGACAGAGATATTTCTTCAATGGATGAGGCATAATGAAAATGTTCTGGACTGAGTATTAATCCAGTGCTTACTGCAGGACCCAGATATTTATCTAAAGCTGGGTACATTTCCTGCAGCCTGTAAATAGGAAAGGACTATTAGCTGGGCAGCCTGTGGTGATGGAGGCAGGTTTGGAAGAAAGGCTGGGAAGAGATGAGGGGTTAATATAAGAGTGAAGTGGAGTTGGGGGCTAAGGGACGACAAATTCAGATGAATGGGGGAACTGGTTGATAGGGAAAAGGTTTTCCTTCTGCAGATGCGAGATGTAGATCTGCATATAAGATGTATGCATACAGCCCAGCAAAGCTGTTCTTTAGTTTTTGGCAGGAGCTGGAGGAACCTTCACCTTCCACTGAGGAGGGCTACTGAAGGCCAGAGGCATCTGCCTTTAGCCCTTCCTTGCATGGTGTCTGGGGAAGAAGCATCAATCCAAGTTGCTCCAGAGACTCTCACGGGATCTCTGAGGGCTTCCACCTCCTTCTTTTCTATGGACTCATTTCCTCTCCACTCACGTTGGAAGAAGCAAAATAGGACGCTGCAGGATTTTTTACCATGTTTGTGTTGAGTGGAAAGAGAGGCTTCGTTCAAACCCACAGAAGGATTCCTTTCTACAACCTAAAGGCAACAATCCTGTTGAAGTAAATCAGTCCTGTGGTAGGTTGAGAGAGGGCTTAGCTCTCCCTCCTCCACAGAGTAAGAAACCACAGCTAACTCAGTCGAAGAGCAAAAGCTATATATTTACAAGCATATATGGAAAGCAGGTTATATATAACACAATATATACAGGTATTTACAATATATACACAGAAATACACAGCAAAGACAAATAACACAACAAAAATCCCTCCCTCAGGGAGGGATCCCCTCTTTGGAACCTCCTCTCTCCCCCCCTTACCTCCCTTTTTCCCCAAAAAGGGGTTAGAGAGAGAGAAAGGCAAGTTACTAAGGAAAAGAGTTGTTAGCAAGCTTCAAAAGCCCATGCAGGATTAGTGTTTGCTTATCTGAAGGCCAAGTCCAGCAGTTCGCAGAAGAAGCAGGCAGGGAGAACAGGCTGAAACACCAAACTCCCCCAACTCCCAAACCGAACTGAACTGAGGAAAAAATTTTCCAACCGCTTCACAATCTAAAGCTGAATTTTTGTTTATCAACCAATGAAATTCGTTTAGAATATCAGAATGTTTTGGTTCTAGTACCAAAAACATTAGCCAGTGTGTTCCAGCAGTGTTTGTTCTTAAAGGCACAGCCTCAAACGACCACAGTCCACCCCTTTCTAAACAATTTCATTGGCTGTTCGTACTGTCCATCCAATCCAGAACAATATTTACAGTTCGTAAGTTAAGTTCATCGTCCATTCCGGCTATACTCAGATGTAGATGATTCAGAAGTCCAAGAAAATCCAAAATCAAGAAAATGGAAAACAGTTTGTCTCTCCGCAGACGAAGCGAAGAAAAAGGGAAACAGGGACTCAGGGACTCTCAGTTGACTCAGGGCTCTCAGGGTTCTCAGGGTTCGTGCACCGTAGATTCCTCAGGGACTCTTTCCTTTGGACGCGCTGTAGCTGTACAACATTCTGAAATTAAACTCTCTCAGCTAAAGTTAAATCTCTTTGTGGAATACACTGAATTTCACCATTCTCTTGCATTACCCAATAAGTGTGACCCGGACCTTCTGCTGAAACCACCCCTCGGACAGGTTTAGCCTCTCCTGAGGGTGAAAATACCCAAACAGTTTTACCTAACAGATTCTTTTCCCTAACAACAGGAACTCTATCACCTTCTACTTTCTGTAGCAGATCAGAATGTGCAGGTCCAGCTCGGTTCACTGAACCTCTACTGTTCACCAGCCAGGTTGCTTGTGCTAAATGTTTCTCCCAGTTTTTCAAAGATCCACCTCCCATGGCTTTGAGAGTGGTCTTCAACAAACCGTTGTAGCGTTCAATCTTCCCTGCAGCTGGTGCATAGTAAGGAATATGGAAAATCCACTCAATACCGTGCTCTTTTGCCCAGCTCTTTACAAGGTTGTTCTTGAAGTGAGTTCCGTTGTCTGACTCAATCCTCTCTGGAGTTCCGTGTCTCCACAGGATCTGTCTCTCCAGACCGAGAATGGTGTTGCGTGCAGTTGCATGTGGGACTGCGTAAGTTTCCAGCCATCCAGTGTTTGCCTCTACCATAGTAAGCACGTACTGCTTACCAGAACGAGAACGTGGTAGAGTGATGTAGTCAATCTGCCAAGCTTCACCATACCTGTATTTGGACCATCTGTCACCATACCACAAGGGCTTAATTCTCTTTGCCTGCTTAATAGCAGCACAAATGTCACAGTCATGGATGACTTGTGTGATGGCATCCATGGAAATGTCTATGGATCTGTCACGAGCCCATTGGTATGTTGCATCTCTGCCTTGATGTCCTGACGAATCGTGAGCCCACCGAGCTAAGAATATCTCACCTCGGTGTTTCCAGTCGAGATCACGTTCAGAGTCCTTGTCTACTTGAGAAACTCTTGCAGCTAGATCTGCCTGATGGTTGTGCTGCTGTTCCTCAGTAGCTTTGCTCTTGGGAATGTGAGCATCAATGTGTCTCACTTTCACTGGAATTCTCTCGATTCGATCAGCAATGTCTTGCCACAGTTCAGCTGCCCAGATGGGTTTTCCTTTCCTCTGCCAGCCATTCTTTTTCCAGTTCTTTAGCCAACCCCATAGAGCATTGGCTACCATCCATGAGTCGGTGTAGAGATAAAGCTTTGGCCATCTCTCACGTTCAGCCACGTCGAGAGCTAGCTGGACAGCTTTTACCTCTGCAAACTGACTGGATTCTCCTTCTCCATCCTTCGCCTCTGCAACTCGGCGTGTTGGACTCCACACGGCAGACTTCCACCTTCGCTTGTTCCCGACGAGACAACAGGAACCGTCTGTGAACAAAGCATATTTCTTTTCATCATCAGAAAGGTCATTGTAAGGAGGAGCTTCCTCAGCACGAGTTACTCTCTCCTCTGGAGGTTTAGCACAGTTGGTATCTTCAGGCCAACTTGAGATCACCTCCACCAGACCAGGTCTTTCAAGATTTCCCATTCGAGCTCTCTGTGTTATCAGGGCCATCCACTTAGACCAGGTGGAATCTGTGGCATGATGTGGTGTGGAACCTTTGCCTTTGAACATCCAATTCAAAACTGGCAATCTGGGAGCTAAGAGAAGTTGTGACTCAGTTCCAATTACTTCAGAAGCTGCTTTCACTCCTTCATAGGCAGCTAGAATCTCTTTCTCTGTTGGAGTGTAATTAGCCTCTGAACCTCTGTAACCTCGACTCCAGAAACCAAGAGGTCGTCCACGTGTCTCACCTGGAGCTTTTTGCCACAAGCACCAGGTTGGACCATTGTCACCTGCAGCCGTGTACAAAATGTTCTTAATGTCTGGACCATCTCGCACAGGTCCCAGACCCACTGCTTGGACTACTTCTTGCTTTATCTGGTCAAAGGCTGCTTGTTGTTCAGGTCCCCAGTGGAAACTGTTCCTCTTTCGAGTCACATCATACAGAGGTTTCACAATCTGACTGTATCCAGGAATGTGTAGTCTCCAAAATCCCACTATCCCCAAGAAACGTAGAGTTTCTTGCTTGTTCGTGGGATTTGCCATGGTAGAGACTCTATTTACCACATCCACTGGAATGTGTCGGTGTCCATCCTGCCACTGCACTCCCAGAAACTGGATCTCTGTGGTAGGACCTTTCACTTTGTCTCTCTTGATGGCAAAACCTGCATTCAGGAGAATGTCCATGATTTTGTTACCTTTCTCGAAGACTTCCTCAGCAGTTTTACCCCAGACGATGATATCATCGATGAACTGGATGTGTTCTGGAGCACCACCTTCCTCCAGAGCATCATGGATTACTGCATGACAGATGCTGGAGCTGTGGATCCAGCCCATTGGCAGTCTGTTGAAAGTGTACTGGATTCCTCTCCAGGTGAAAGCAAACTGAGGCCTGCATTCCTCTGCTATGGGAATAGAGAAGAAGGCATTAGCAATGTCTATGGTAGCATACCATTTGGCCTCTTTGGATTCCAGCTCATACTGGAGTTCCATCATGTCTGGTACTGCTGCACTCATAGGCGGAGTTACTTCATTCAGGGCTCGGTAGTCCACTGTCAGACGCCAGTCTCCATTCGGCTTTCGCACAGGCCACACTGGACTGTTGAAAGGTGAATGAGTTTTGCTGATGACTTTCTGACTCTCCAACTGACGAATCAGATTCTGAATGGGCAACAAAGAGTCACGGTTGGTTCTGTATTGTCTGTGATGCACAGTCCGAGAAGCAACCGGCAACTTAATGTCCTGAATCTTGTGTTGTCCCACAACTGCAGATTCATCAGAAAGCTCAGGTCTAGCAGACAGCTTCAGTTTTTGTCCATCAATTTCTACAGAAGCTACTCCAAAAGCCCATTTGTAACCTTTAGGGTCCTTGAAACGCCCTTCTCTCAGAAAATCAATTCCCAAAATACAAGGTGCATCAGGTCCGGTCACAACTGTATGCTTTTTCCATTGTTTACCAGTTAAGCTTATATTAACCTCCACTTTACTTAACTCTTGAGATCCACCAGTGACTCCCAGAATAGTTATGGACTCTGATCCCTGATAATTTGATGGCAATATGGTGCACTGAGCTCCTGTGTCAACCAAGGCCCTGTACTTCTGAAAGTGTGAAGTGCCAGGCCACTGGATGTACACATCCCAATAGATTCTGTTATCTGTATTACCCCTCTCCTCCCCCTGGCGGGAGGCAGGGCACCCCTAGTTATGGGGAACATGTCCACAGGTGCAACGAGCACACTGTGCAGTGTTAGAACTGGAGCCACTGTTGGAGCTACTAGAGTTGTCCTGGGGAACTGTAGAAGTAACAGCTACCCTTCTGGTATTGCTACCTCGGGTTCTGCCACTTTGCAGTTCTCTCAGTCTCCTGAAAAGATTAGAAGTTGGTTGACCATCCCACCTGTTCATGTTCTCACCAAACTGATCACGCAGGGTAATCCAAATAGTCCTACGTGACTGCCTTGGTGGTCTGTTTTGGTTTGATCTGTTTTGGAATGACCTCCTTGGAGGATGTCTATTCCTCACAGATGAAACCTGTACCCACCTGGAGGAAGAATTGGAATCATCTCTTTGTGCCAATTGGGAGATGGTGTTTTTAAATTCATCCTTCAGCTCTTTCATGCAATTCTCCAGTTTTCCAGACAGAGTTTCAATGGCTGAAACCAAAGAAACACGTGTCATGCTATCATCCAATTGTCTCAATTGATCAGTGAATTGGCCAACCGTAAGAGGAGCTCCACCATAATTTCTTGCTACAATTCTGCTTGCCAGAATGTTTGCATAATTAGAAGGAGCAAGCTTGATGAGCTTTTTAGTAAGACCATTTCCTACAGGAACATCATCAGGATTCAGAGATTCATGTTCACCATAGAGTACCTCTCTAACAGCAAATTCTCTCAGACGCTTAATTCCCTCATCTATGGTAGTCCAGGGCTTAGGATTCCATGGAAGATCATCTCGGGAAGGGTATCTCATGAGAACCGCCATTAGAAGGCGTATCCACAGATTAACCTTACCGAGAGCCTTGCCTAGATGTCTATCTATTCCATTATCCTTCGAGAGAGTTCCTAGCTGGGCTGCTGACTTGTCTCCAACCATTAGAGCTGGAGCACCTGTATCATAGCATCTACCAAGCCAAGCGAGAACTGGCTCCTTATCTGCTCTGAGATAGTCTTTTCTCACATTTCTAAGCTCCTCACGTGGTGAAGAGCAGTCGGTTATGTCATCTTGTTCTTGCTCCTCTGCCTCCTGTTCCTCAACTTGTGGTCCCAACAACCTCTCAAGGATCCCTTTAAGCTGAGAAGCACCACCACTAGCTGCTGTCCTACCAAGAGATGCATCTCGATCCTCTGATGATCTCAATAACTCAGCTATATTTTTAAGACAGATTTTCTCTTCCTCCCCAGCAGAAGAACCTTGCTGTGCATCCCCGTCAGCTCCTGAATCAGCTTTAGTCTTACCCTTCCTTGTTGTTAAAACTGCTACTTGCTTTACTGGAGCTGTGTTTGGGTTTCCAGCTGCCTTATTATCAGAAGCTGATAAGCTTTGAGACAGATTAGTTGCTTTGGAGGACGCTTCCGCTCCTGCCATGGAAGAAGGAGGAAATGACTTTGCCTCGTTAATGGTGGCTGCCTGGGACACAGGAGCCGCCATGTTTGGGGCTACTGTAGCCCCTGGCTGCTTGCCAGAATCATCACCATTGCTATTCAGAGCTGCCTTGCCGATTGACTTTTTAGCTTTATCTTTAACTGACACAGATTCTCCATTATCATCCTCACTGGATGTTCCTGAAACAGAGCTAGGGTGGCGTTTTCGTCTCTTTGTCCTCCGTCTAATAACAAAACATGCCTTATAAACTTTTCTCTCCCGGTACAGTGTCACTAGCAAATACACATTACTTATCACCAGCAGCAGGACTACACACATCAAGAAAATCAGCTTTGGATCCCAGCCATCACTTAAAATTACCCTTTCACCGAGCGGAATCTTAAACTCTTTTATCTCAATAGGGAGTGTGCTAGATGTAACATTCCTGTACTTTTTAACATAAAAGAATTCCAGGCACTGATCATACAGAAGCCGAATCTTGTACTTAAACCACAAATATAATTTTTGCATTATATATTTACCTATCTTATCGATAATCATACCCAGGCAATACTTGTAGATCAATACACCAAAGACCGAGAAGAACAGACGCTCAAAAAGCCAAAACACCTTCATGTTTGCTCGTTCGACTTAAGCAAGCAATAAATCAAACTAATTTGTCAACAAGCCCCGAGTTGGGCAGCCAATAAATGTGGTAGGTTGAGAGAGGGCCCAGCTCTCCCTCCTCCACAGAGTAAGAAACCACAGCTAACTCAGTCGAAGAGCAAAAGCTATATATTTACAAGCATATATGGAAAGCAGGTTATATATAACACAATATATACAGGTATTTACAATATATACACAGAAATACACAGCAAAGACAAATAACACAACAAAAATCCCTCCCTCAGGGAGGGATCCCCTCTTTGGAACCTCCTCTCTCCCCCCCTTACCTCCCTTTTTCCCCAAAAAGGGGTTAGAGAGAGAGAAAGGCAAGTTACTAAGGAAAAGAGTTGTTAGCAAGCTTCAAAAGCCCATGCAGGATTAGTGTTTGCTTATCTGAAGGCCAAGTCCAGCAGTTCGCAGAAGAAGCAGGCAGGGAGAACAGGCTGAAACACCAAACTCCCCCAACTCCCAAACCGAACTGAACTGAGGAAAAAATTTTCCAACCGCTTCACAATCTAAAGCTGAATTTTTGTTTATCAACCAATGAAATTCGTTTAGAATATCAGAATGTTTTGGTTCTAGTACCAAAAACATTAGCCAGTGTGTTCCAGCAGTGTTTGTTCTTAAAGGCACAGCCTCAAACGACCACAAGTCCTTAAAATAGTCTCTACCTCTCCACTGCCTACAGAGGGAACTGTAAACTCACTTAGGCTTTGGCTGGTTTAGAGAAGACGCTTCTCACTGGGGATCTGAACCTTTACACATGGGAGGCCACTGAGCCTGGTTTAGGCAAAATACTGAGGGAAAAAGGAGGAGAAGCAAGGAACCTCAAGAAGTATGATATTGTTGTGTGATGGAAGAGTCTCAAGGCCAATCAAATTATTTTTGTATTAATTAAAGCCCAGTTAAGCCAAAAAGCTGAGTAACATGTTTTAGAATATTTTTAAAGAGAGAAGTCTTTAAAAAGTTTTCTATACGAACAAGCACTGAACTCGTGCCTTGGGAACAACATGTTCCTGCCCCATTACATTCTGCAATGTTTCTGCCCAAGAATCTGAATTAAAAATGTCCTCTGCCTCTGTGTGTACTGTTCATTCACTAGTCAGCAAAGCTGCAGAGGATTCTGATTGGTTTTCGTGATTGCCTCCTTCTTCCTAGAAACAGTCCTGAACAGTGTGTAGCATTCGTGAGGAAAGCAATCACGTACAATGAAAGGCACACTTAGCTTTCCCCTCCTCCTTATGTTCTGATCTCCTGGATAAAATCCAGTATGGAACTGCTTCCAAAGTCTGTTTATGAACTTATGTTTACTTTTATGTACACACAGTCTTTACTACGTGTGAGCCCTGTGTACTGACCCAAGGAACTCGGAACCTTTACCAACATTGAGAAATTCGGTTTCATAACATTAGTCTGGGGTTGGTACTGGTTTCTTAATTTTGCATTAAAAAACAGAAGCAGAGTGAAGTTAGCTGGGCTGTGCAGCAGAGCACAGAAAGCCTGCAATAGTGTCAGCCACAATGGAAGTTTCCAAACTTCCTGACCCACCTCTTAGCTGTAGGATTGTTTTTCCTCTCATGTTGTTTCCACTCCAGAAACATGAGCTTGGGACACAGAGTCTGTCCCTTGTATATTAAAAACATTCCACAAAATTATCTAAACTCACTTCCTAAAATGCTGTGGCTAGTGAATCCTTTAAAAAAAACAAACCAACAACTATGGAGACTACATGTGAGACAATTACAATTTTTTCTGCAGTTAATTTTACCACACAGAACATTTGAAAAAATCATAGCAGACAGATCTGTGGAATTTTGTTGTTGTTTTTTTCTTAGATGGGCAGATAAAAATGACACCTCCCCCATAAACCCCCCCCACCCCCCCACCCCCAGCAAACAACTCCATGTATATTTTAATTCATTTGCACTTTACTGCATGCTTATTATCATTCTTTCAAGCCTGCCTTGAAGCCCTATCTTAAAACCTAAGGTACACATTACTCTTTTGGTAGACTTATGAACTCTGGATGGCACCTCTATGTAAGTACTTAGATATCAGCACTGACTTGAAGCAATTTCTGTGGTAAAATTTAATCTGCTCTGAATAAATTGTGTCCTGATGGGAGACCTGCCACAAATCAGTGGGCAATGGGATAGGAGGAATCACTTGCAATCTAAAGTAGCTATGACACCCGCAGTGAGGACCTCTGTATGAAAGTCTACAAGCAAACAAAGTGAGTAAACAGAGAAGATAAAAAGGCCAGATGATTTTCAAAAGATCAGCTCCAGACGTGACCTTTATCTCCCACTTACTGCCACAACATTTACATCATGATGCAGAGGCAGCTGCCTTAGACAGATGAGAAAGGGTTTAATTCACAACACAAAGGACTCACACAACTTTTCAATGCACAGCACCCAGTTTTATGCATGTCATCTTCCTAACTCTATTCCCACTCCAGAAACTCATGCAAAGATTTACACAGAAGAAGCTTCTTACCAAAAGCTCCTCACAAGTGTGTGAGATATTTACTAGCAAGTGAAAACACTCAGACTGTGCCTATTCACAAGCAAGTGAAAACACACAAGCTGTGCCTGGTGTCACATCAACAGTAGGCAGCAGTACAGCAATTATAGCAATTTTTATTCCTGTGTAATTCTGGGTGCTGTAGAGCCTGAGGATCCAGCATGTGTCAGAAGCCCAGTTTCTCAAGACTGTAAACAAGACTGCTCCAGGTTTAGCTCTGCTGTCATACCTGTTTGACCAGGTCTGAACTAAGCCAAGAGCTTCCTAATAACTCCTGCTTTTTTTTTTTTAATTCCTAAGGGTCCTCTGTGTAGATGACTAACCATGTATATGGTATCTTAGAATGAGTGTAAATGGCTTAGGCTTGGTCTGATCTCTATTTATCATATAAAATGAAGTTCCCAGATCCCTCTTGGGTGCAAATCCCATATTCTGATGGATCTGCTTCTGAATTCCTTTGCCAGCGTGGGTCCAGACAATACAAAGCTTCCCACAAGAGTAAGCCCAAGGTACAAGGGCATGTATGATGCAGATACCACAGTCATGAAGCTCCACTACCTGTCATTGCTCTGCACCTGACTGTGAGGAGGAGGCAGTAATTTTAACACTCCTCTGGTGAAAACCATGTGTGGCCTTCTCTGGTGATTCAGTGCAGAGCTGCAGCTGGTAATCTCTATTTCCAAGCCTGTTGGTAAAGCTACCCTATGAAGAAGAGGGCTGGCAGGCCTCTGGGTCTGGAAAGGCTAGTGCCACAAGGGAGGGCGTGATGAGCAGCTGATGTTGAAACACCACCTCATGAAATACCTTTTGGTAGCCCGAGGTAGTTCCTAAGAGGAACATTCTCAGGTGCAGTGTTAACTGTTGTCATTAAAATATCCACAAAAAGCAAGAAGCAGGTGTGGCAGTGGGGCCACCACACCAGCCAATAGAGTTGGCAGTCAAACATGCTCCTCAAGCTGAGTGGTTTGGATGAGATGAGGAAACAGCCTTTATCAGCCATCAAGAGATGTGTCATAAAATTTTAGATAAACAGCTGATAATTCTTGCTGTGAGTGAGTAATGTGGGGTGAAGAAATGGGAGGAGCTGGGCAGAAAGAATTCTGACCTGGCACAAGGCACACGGCTGGAGGGGTGTATTTCAAAAACATATGCTGGAGTCTCTTGTATTGACCCAGTGCTGGGACATAGTTGCCTGGCTAAATAAATTAACTGCTGTGTAGCTTTTTTCCTCCAGTCCTTATTTTTACCTTTACTCAAACTCACTTTCAGTTGTGGTTAGCAAAACACCATGCCTAGGCTCATCTACGAATCACAGCAGACCCACAAGTCCTTTTCTCCCACTGGCATTTAGCAAGAAGATTCAAGCTCCAGGAGAAAAATACCAGGATACTTTGGTTTTAATTTTAACTTAAAGGCTGAATTAGTACAAAGCACTCAAGATATGCCTGGATTTTCAAATAATTTTGGAACTTGAGGTGGTGCAAATTGCAGCTACTCGTATCTTCAGCAGTGATGAGGTAGGGAGAAGGCCATGCTCGTGTGACAGGAGCTGCCCTGGTTCCTACATTAACTCCGAAGCAATGCAGGCTGTGAGGGCAGGGTAACAGGACTCCAGGCTGTTTGTATTCACCCTAAGCCTGTGCCTTTCTCTCCATACTTTGCCTTGAGACCCTGAAGCTACTAATAATGTCTCCTTTGACTTGAAAGCAATGATGCAATCCAAGTTTGGATGAGTTAATAAAGCAGAACTAGTTTCCTGGTGGGCCTCCTGAACTTCATGCAATAAAGCCCAACTATGGTTTTCATGCTGCAAAGTACTCAAACTGAGCTGTGTTGATCTCCATGCACTGTAGCTCCCCATGTGGCCTCCTACAGGCCAGCAGCTATATTTTGGTAGCCTTGTAGAAAGCAAATGTGGACAGCAAATTTCTAGTTTGGTGGCTTCAGATGTCAGGCTGTTTGACTAGGAATTCACTACTGCCAATTTCTGACAGAGCTCTCTGTAGTTACATTGCTTTGACATTATTTACTGATATCCCAGGCTTCATCTGACTCTAGCTACACCTCTCCAGGAAAATTAAATGCTGTCAGGCAAACCTGACTTTTCCAGATAGTGGGAAATTATTTTTTTCCTAAGGTCATTTGGTCATGTGATTAATTTAGTACTATAATCTTGTCTTGAAGGAAGGTGTCCTCCTTCCTCTTTGATGCTTAAAAAGATACTCTGTAGTGGAGATAGCATCTTCTCACCAAAGGTACCTGCTCTGGGTCTCTGTGAAAGAACAGATCAGCGGCTCTGCGCTAGGCACCCACACTACAGTGAAATGTAAGTCAATTCTGGACATCAGGGGTTGATGTTTCTATCATCTAGTATTAGCAGCAATCAAGCACAGATACAGAGTGTACTTAGCAGTCCCAAGAAGTCTGATTACTGCAGGAACTAGATTTAAATTACCTGAGTAATTCACAAATGAGTAATTTTGTTTACAACATCTGTTGCACTAATGGGATGAGCTAAACACCAGTCAGGTGATTTTGTGAGTCTGAGTCAGAAGTTTGAGACAGAATAGCCTCTTAGATCACCCAGCCCATCACCTGGCTTCTCTACCATGCTTCCCTGCAGCTCGTTCCTGCACTATTTGCTTAGTCAGATTCAAAACATTTCATGTTTTGCCACCAGCGTCTGAATTTTTTTCTACTGTGAGATTTCATTGCTAGGAAAGAGCTTCTGAAAATGCAGCCTCATCCTGCTGTGTCATTTTATCATTGAATAATAGAATGCAAGGCAGGAAGAGACTCAGAGGTCACTCGGTCCATTTTTGTGCCTATGGGCAAATTCAACTATAATTAAAACATTTCTGACAAATGTGTGTTCAGCCAGTTCTGAAGGATCTCAGCCCTTCTGGCAAGCCATACCAGAGTGTGCCTGCTCCAGGTATTAAAAATTGTTTTCTAATGTCTAAATAGTTCTTGTTGCATTTCATGCTTTACTGTACTTCCATGTCTCTCCCAAGGAGATAGAGGTTACAATTACCACCATTTGTTCCTTGCAATGTTGTTATCTATTTTTCACTCTAGAGAGTGTATGAAGTATAGACTAATCTGTTCTACTCCAGATATCACACCATGAATTCTGTTGTCTCTGGATCTTCCTGTTTTATCCCATCTTCTGTCACTTATAAGAAATATCTTCGTTCTTTAATGCTTCGTATTTAGCTGGCAAAATTACAGCTTGGCCTAATGCTGGCAGACTGACAAAGACAAGATGACAGAACCTCTCTTTAAGGAACAAAAGGCAAATTTTGCTTTGCACCACGAGTTACAGTTTTCTTTTGAATATTAATGGATTTTCCCTGACAGCTTAGAAAGATATTATTTGGATTATGATATGTTCACATTCCTGGAAGGAAGAAAGCTCAGGTAGCCTCAGAGGAGATCTGGATCTCTTCTTTACACTGGTTCACTGGTGTAAGTGAACTGAACAGTGGCTGTGCCAAGCCCCTGTCTTTGATGCTACCTGGAGTGATCTAGTCACCTCCCCGCTGTAAAGCTTCTTCAACCCTCTAAACCTGCCAGCCTCATTCAGATGCATGTTGGAAATGCTCTGTGCTCATTCCTTAACTGGGAACTGCTAGCCAGCTGGAGCTAAGTGCTGTTCTCCTAGCATAAGGGCACAGACCAGAGTGTTCCAGTGCCACTGCCTATGTCTTGACTGTGTCTAGTTCCTTATACAAGAATAGCTTGTGTCCCTATTTCTCTAGCTTAAGTGTCATCTTTTCCCTGTGTCAGCTTTGTTCTCCAAGATCAGCAGGGTGATGACAGAGATGGGTACAACTAATGAAAAGATTTGATGTGTTGGGTCTGCTTCAAAATGTTTTTGGCTCATGTCAGTTTGCATTTCCAAGCCTATTAAATAGGAAAGGCAGACAGCTGATTTAGAGCAGTCACTCTAAACAATGGACAAAATACAATTCAATGAATGCTAACTTTTCCCATTAATTGCAGGACTGAACAAAAGCTCCTTAGGGTTGGTTCTCAAAGGCAAGCAGGAGCAGAGATTAGGCAGTTTGAAAGACTGAATACTTAACTGCAGTGTTAACTGTACTTTCAAACTGCTGGCAGGGATCCTGGAGTGTCGCGTGGTTGTTACACCAGTACACAAAGAATGTTTTGCAGGACTGTCTCTGATTACTGTTTTTCAGAGGAACTGAATGCAGGGGCAGCAGCACTATTATATACAATTACTAACTCTGTTGCAGTACATTGTTGATTTCTCTGCTAATGAAATCTACTGTTTGCTTGTGGCAGTGCCCAAAACTGTATTTCTGAACACTTTGTGTGTTTTTGAAGAAAGAGAAGTAAAGCAAGGGAGGGAAAGTGGGAACAAGAGGGAGGGAAAGAAAGAGAAGGATAATGGAAAAGAAAAATAGATAGAGAAGGAAGGAAGCAAGCAGGCAAATGACAATCAGCCTATGAATATAGATTAATATAGATATTTGAATGAATATAGATAATTGGAACATAGATATTTGAATACAGAATATAGACATTCATTTGGAATGAATAAAATTGAATATAGATATTTGGGGAAAAATATACTCATCTGCATTGTTTTCCAGTTGGGTGGGTCCCAGACCATACTGTAAAGGGTGAGGAAAGAGGAAGAAGGGGTGGATTAATAAAATCCCCCTTGATCCACCCTGAAAACACGTTCCTGATGTTGGGAGTAAGGAGGCGGATCTTCCTAGTGTACTGTCTGTCCTCATGGCTGCTCCTTCCAGCCCATACACAAACCCACGTATTCTGGACTCAGCAGTGTGCAGCAGCAGCAGTCTGGTAACATAACTAGTTTTTGTTTTGCACAGCTGATTTCCTTTGGGAAATCTGGAAGCTACAGTCAAACTGTGGAGTGGGTGTTTTCCAGGGAATGAAACTAGTTGTTCTCCAAACACTGCATCCAGCTGGCACATCTGAGGGTTTCCTTTTTACATGATCAGCACATGGAAGAGTCTGGCATATCTCCCTGGCAGGTGGAAGTTCTCCTAGAGTTAAAAAAGTGACAAAGACTGAGACCCACACCTTAGATTGTGTAAAATGGGACAAAACTCTAATTTTTTTTTGTTCTAAAACACTATCACTGAGCAGTCAACTGCTATGATACCTTCATGTGACTGACTTACTCAACAAAGCAACAAGGTACCTCTTAAACTAAAACATGTCACAGGAAAATGTAATTATATTAAATCCAGTATTTGCAGGGAACACACATCAATATTTCAATTAATAATTTATCCTGCAAGGGTATTTCTGTTCATTTAACTATTAGTGCAATAATTCCAGAAGTTTTGTTCTGCTTCTGAAAATAGAAAGGACAGCCTTGTTGTTGAAAGAGTGGGCCATATGGAAAGGCTTCTCCTACAAGTCCTATAAGGAGCAGCTGAGGGAGCTGGGGTTGAAAAGGAGGCTGAAGGAAGACCTCATTATTCCCTATGACTATGTAAAAGGAGGTTGTAGCATGTGAGTGCAGGTCTCTTCTCGCAGGTACAAGTGATAGGATGAAATGAAATGAACTCAGGTTGAACCAGTTTTGATTGGATATTAGAATAGTTTCTTCACCAAAAGGGTCTTCAGACACTGGACTAGGTTGCCATGGGATATGGAATAGTCACTGTCTCTGAAGACACATAAAAGACATTTGTATGAGGAGCTCAGGGACAAGGTCTAACAGTTGTGTAAAGGCAGATGCTAGGTTTTGGCTGGACTCGATGATCTTAAGGTGTTTTCCAGTCAGGTGATTATATTATTCTAAATCTGATGCTAGACTTCCTTTGTAATACAGAGCAAGTCATTTAATCAGGGTGCATCTCAGTTTCTTAATTTGAAAAATTGAATTAATAATACTTCCTGGCCCACAAGGTTCTTGAGAGGTTTGGTGAATGGTTTTGAACAGTGCACTGCAATCCTTAATGAAATGTTCAAATGCAAAGTATTGGTCTGAACAGAGAAGGGCTATGTGCCATATCTCTATTGTCTTCTTCTGGTAGTGTCACCCCACACTTAATTTTCATGACACCCACAAGAAATGTTATTCTAATTACACATATAACACAGTGTGTGAGGGAGTGCAATGAACATTAATGGAACAGAAGAACTGCAGCTACCAGTGAATTGATTTCTATACTGCTTGTTTTTCTGATTCCTCCTTATTTGCGGTGGGGTTTTTTTGTGTGTGTATGTGTGTTGTGGGGGTTTTTGTTGTTGTTGTTGTTTTGGTTTGTAGTAGTTAGCTGTATTTAAATGAGAGAACAGTCAGAAAAATGATAATTTCCTGCCTTTTCTAGTTGCTCAGTAAGATTCCATAGAGTATTCTGGATGACACTTAAGTTGAGAATGCTAAACAGTAGAATGAGTTTGTTTCTTTTGGGATGAGCATTTGTGCTTGAAAAGTTTTGAGACTTGAATATGAAGGGAATATGAATATTCTGAGAACATACATCACCAGCAAACCTGGCCATATTTGAATGCTATTTTTTTCTAAACAACAAAGATAAACCTTTCAAATTATTTGTTCATATCATCATATTTATGGTTCCTGTAGAATGAGTCCTTTCAGTATAAAATTTCACTAAGGAAAAACAATATAAAAAGCAGTACAGAGGCTCATCAATAACTTTTCCTTTTGTTTTAAACATGAATCCCATCATCTCCAACAACACTGGGTGATTACTCTTTCTACTAGATATTAATTTAGTTTGATGTGTCTTGCAGCTATGTGTTCTTTAAAAATGAAATTATCATTCACTCCTGTGTTTTCAGAAAGAGATTGCCACAGTAATTGTGAGCCCTGTCAGCTCTGGGGCTCTGTCTCTGAAAGTACAGGAACTCTGTGGAGGCTCCTGCTCTGCCTGCTAGCAGGGACCTATTCAGGGAATAGGATGTGCTATCCAGACCATGAACTCCCAAGTTGTTTCAGAAAGGGCTTATATTTGCTCTTCTACACAATTCCTTTTCCTACCCTACTGGGTAATGGAGTCCTCCTGTACCACAAACAGATCTAGAGATGCTGCTATATGAAAAGATCTTTTCCCTAAGCAGCAGGGTGGGACAGCTCTGCCTCTCTCCTTTGCATTGGGCATCCCTGTGCTTCAAAAGTGTAAACAGATCTTCTTGTGGTCCACGAGTCTTCGGAGCTTACAGGGATATCCTGCTTCCAAGCTCCTTCTGGTAAAGAGAGTCAAGAACATTTCTCAGTATAGATAAATAGTAAAGAGACTCAAGCGCAATGTGGCTTACAAAGGAACTACAGGAGAGGTATTCATTAGAGCAGCTGAGTTTCATGGACTGTAACAGGCCTGGATACGTTAACTTCTGTGCATATTTATTTAACAACATCTTTCTTTGTTATTCTTTCTTTCAGATTCCCTTGATGAAAGATCCTGGTTGGATTCGAAATGTTTGGACTCGCAATCTAAATGTAGGAGTAACTAAATGTTATTCATTTGCTTTTTAACTCCAGTTCTTTAGGGTAGGCAGGCCTAGCTTGAAGCCTGGTGGGTTGTGTGAAAAATAGTATAAGGCTGTGGTTAACTCTTGTCCACCTTCTGGCACTGAGTCAGCGTGTCCAAATGTCACGTTTTGGACATTGTGTTACTGTATGCCAGCTATGATATTATTATTGCTGTGAAAGACTTGGGTGGCTCTGCAAAACTGGTGGTACTCACATGTGGCTGGTACTAGGAAGATGAGGATGGAAACAGCATAAAAAATTGGAAATTTGGCACTTAACCTGGGCAATAAGCACAGAATCACCAAACCTGCAGCAAATGTGAGATGCGAGACATGTTCCAATCCAGGAAAAACATGCTCAGACATCTCTGCTGCTGCTTTCCTGGAAGGCAGAGAGCACATCTGTGAGGGCTGGTCCTGGGACACAGGCAGGAACTGAACAGTAGAACCACTTAGGAGAAGTAATGAGAGAGGAAGAATGGCACAATTATAGAACTGCTACTGCTGAATGACTGGAGAAGGAGGGAAAAGAGCCTGATGATTTCCTGTTACTCTGGACTATATTCTTCAGTGACCTACTCTTACAGTGATGGTGGAGTAGAATATTTAGAGACTGGTGTGTCTGAGATCACAGGTAGGATAACAACATTTCTACCTAGCACCAACCAGAGCTATGTAGACACATCCGCTTAGCTGAACTATTGGAGTCACTGTACAGCCTTGTGTAGGTTTCACAGGAGATGCATTACCCTGGGTGGAGTCAATTGCCAGCATAGCTATACTGCTATCTCATGTAGATCCCACTCAGGTGTTTCCACACAACCTACACAGTTCAGTGTGGAATATGCTCTATGCTTTAGGGAAGAACCCTTCTGATCCAGGAGTCTGCTTGCATGGAGATCCTTGGTGTGGTTGGTAGAACTTGGCAGATTTTCAGTTTGGGTCTGGCAGAGGTAGGTCAAGATTTTTCATTAGGTGTCTAACCTTTATGATGAGTTTGATATTAGTGATGTCATGTAAACTGGACAGGTGGATAAGTCAAACATGCAGTCTAAAATGATGGTGAAGTCAGTTGCTTATGGCAGGGTTAGGTTTGGACCTCTAATTCAGTAGCTGAGCTGTGCAGACAAAAAGGTATCTGGAAATTCAAAATGCCAGTAAAACAAACAGTGAGGGAACTCCACTTAGTAAAGGACAGTATGAAATCTGAAAATTAAACACAGTGAAGCAATACTACAGATGTGATCTTTCCTTTCCAAACTGTGGGAACATTCAGATCAGCATTCATGTGAGATTCTGAACTTTAAATCTCCTGGATAGCCAAAACATGTCATATGAATTTGTTCTGTACCTTTGAAAGGACTGAAGGCAATGCAGTTTTGCATTATACTTTAAGAATCATTTTATGTCTTATTCTGGCAAAATTATTTTTTATATGCCATTGTTGCACTGTTTGTCTTAAATATAACATGATACAGAAGTACATGAAGAAGAGAATGAAGATGTTTACAACATGAATATGCTGCATATACTGTATTTAAAATGTGCTAGATAGAAAGGAGATCATGGGTGAGTGGGAAAACACTAACAATAAAAAAAACACCTCACAGATGTTGCAGACAAAAGACATATTTGTACTAAGCTGTGCCTATGTCTGTACAGACATGTTATCAGCATGAAACAGAAAGTGAGAAAACCGTATCAAACAGAAAGTGAGAAAACTGTATCAAACAGAATCTGCCATAGGAAGCAGAAGTACAGCTGACCTGGACAAGGTAGATGAGCTTTGGCAATAAGCCTGATCCCAACCCCATACAAGCAATATGCAAAACATTCAGGGTGAATGAGCTGGGCTGTCACCTGGGGCAGCAGGGGAGTGGCATCTGCTATCACCGGGATGACTGCACAAGGAGGCTTTTTTGTTTGGGAACAAATTGCAGTGTGGAGGTGGGCATGGGGAAAAACAGGGTGTCTGAAGATTTCAGATCAGAACCAGGCATGTACCTTGACATGGCTTTGAGCTACCTGTGGGTATGACTTTGTTTTTTATTCTATGAAATAGATTTTAAAGAACTTGTTATTTTCTAGCCAGGCCTTTGTCTCTTCTTGTACTATGCAGAGCTTGATACAAAGCATAATCTGTTTGCCTGCTCCTAGTCTTCCTTTTTAAAAAAAAAATTCCCCCTGTTTGAAACTATGAGCAAGACCCTCTGCTTGTGTAATAGAGTTCACTGGCTTGAATGGCATTGTGTAAACTGAGCATCAGGCCTGACAGCTCCCAGACTCTAAACTCACTGGGATGGGAATACTCTTTGTGCATGATATGCTGAACACAATGGCCTGACATGGGAATAACAGTAAAACAAGCTGATGTTGCTTTTGTGGGCAGAAGCTGCTAGGTTTGAGAGACTGTTCAGGGTATGCAGGTTTGTCTGCAGTAGATAAAGTGTACTGTAAACTGTGACAAGGGTAGCATGAATGAGGCAAAGTCTCTGATGAATTCTCAGATTTGCATAACAGAATATGTAATGCTGACCGACCACCAGGACAAAAGCTTTCTATCCCAGAACATTCTAGACATAATGAAATGGATTCCAGTTAGTCTGTGCACTTGTTTTAAGAAATGTCTCTGACAAATTAATGGAACAGCAATAAATGATTTTTCACAGCATGCCACTTCCTGAATGCTGCCATTTCCCTCAAAATTACTCTGAAGTATCATTTAAAAATAAAGTTCTTGGGTGTATGGCTTTTATGCATGGGCAGGACCTAGAGAATGATATATAGAGCAGGCAGAGTTGATTACATATTCATTTACAGTATTTTAATGCAGGATTAACTAAAACAGTTTCAACTTTATGACTTCAACATTGAATTAGATTCCTTATAATGGATCATTGGTTCCTGAGAGCCATTCAAATACATCATGCTTTCTGGCCAGATTACATAGCCAGAAGTTCCCTTTAAGACAGGTGTTTCACTTGCAAAATCTTTTGCTCATTTTATACTTCAAGACTCTTTTATATTTCAGAATCTTTGGTCAAATATTAATACGTGAATTCTGAAAATTTCTGTTTAGGTGAAACTGTAGTTTTTGCTTAGCTTTCAACACAAAGTAGCAAAAATCAGAAAAAGGAAAATCTTCCTTTCAATCCACAGACTGTAGCTCCTCCATCAAATACTTCATTTGCCAAATCCACATTGGCTAATATTCTCTTTGTTATAAACCTAAGTTTAGCTTTCAAAATATTTCTTTTTTCAGACTGATGGAGATGAAATGCTGTTTAATTTCAGCTCCAAAATAACACTAATTACTATGCTCATGGATTGTAGCACTATAGCACTACTGGAGAGACTATGCTCGTTTTGACATCAAGAGTATTTTGAGGCAAGGATGTACTAGTGAGTGACCCAGGACATTTTTCTTGCTCACAGAAATTTGAACATGAAACTGAAGTACAATGAAATACTATTTTGATGATTTTTCAAAGCTAATCATATCTGTTAGCACATCAGGTGCAGAAATCATAAAAATGGTGCCAGTTCCTCAGATAATGTCCCATAGATATGCATGTGCTTACAGAGGATGTAAAGAAAGATAACAGCTATCAAACTAAAAAATATTATACTCTTCCATCTTTAACATACCTGACTTAGAGGTAATGATGAGAGATCTATTTAATTCCTCAGCTAAAATCAGGAAATTACAACAGTAAAATTAACTGGAAAAAAAAATAAATTGCTTAAGCCAGATGTATTTTCAAACATTGTAATTGTTCCATACAATTCAAATTTTGCCTGAAGAAATTATCCCAAGCATTCAAAGGATGCCTGTACTTTAAAAGCAGAACGACAATCCTTGGCATAAACTGTAACTACTAAAATCCCCAAGTATGGTATAGCAAAGAAAATGCCTTTTCTTGAGGCAGGTTATTCCAAAGTAGTATCTCCCCTCCCTGTGAATCACCTGATACTGAGTCCAGAGGTTAAAAGTTGGCAAGATCTGAAATCCGTGCTCTCAGATTAAAGTGTCCTCACAGCTCAGCACGTAAGAATGAATGAGAAGACAGTGTGGAAAGACCTGAGATCCAAAGTTCGTAGGCAGACTTGAACCCTTAAAGTGTGCACTTGTGATAGCCTTGCTGTCACAGAAAGACTTGCAGAGGGAAAGTAGGCAGCCTTCAGGTGGAGGTGCAGGATCCACATCTGCTGTGGAGGCTGCATTGGAAATAGTGCCCTTTTCAATTATGTGCAAACACATTAATAAAAAACACAACAAAACACAACACCCTAAACTGGTTACATTCAAATAGTCAAGAAAGTTGAGTTTTAGTAAGAGGAAAAGGGGGGGGGAGGAAGGATTTGATTATCTGACATTTTATCTATTTATTTTTTAAAAGCAAAATTAATAAGATAGGAATGGAAAGGAGAATTCATGCCCTAAACTTACAGAAACCTCCCCTCTCAGCTCACTGGCATGGGAGAAAGCAGCCAGGGTCTCCATGCTCTACTGGCAGACTGCTCACAATCCTCTACCTGCCTCTTTCTTGAGAGATTAAAATTATTTTCCTTCAGTTGAACTGATGACAGTACCTGAGATAATGCAGAATTTTCTGACTTTAAAGCTAAGTAAATCTGCTTCTCATAGCAGAAAAGAGCGCCCCTTCCTTCACCAGGAGTCACACATGGAACAACCACCTTTGTTCCCTGCTCTGTATAGATGTGAAGATTTTTTATTGTCAGAGTGAGAAGTGCCAGACATTGTTACTTTTATTACAAAAACTAAATTCAGACACTTCACTCTCTCAGTGGAGTTACAGAATGAACTTCAAAGTGAGCTGTATTAGCACCACTTCATGTTTAGCCTACCAGAAGAAAAAGCTTTATGCAAAATATCTCTTTATCTTCTGTGTGTCTTTTGTTTGCTATAGCTGTTACATCTTTGCTACAATACAGTGAGCCAATCAAGATGTCCTACTTTACAACCCATGATCACTAACTTTCAGAACCTGTTTGCTTGGATAATTCAATATTGGTAGGCAGTCTGATGTAGAAATTGCAGACATGAGGCTGTGAGGCTGAGACAAAAGTGACAATCTTCTCTACAGGAGCTGGTTTTCAAATAACTTTTCTTCTTCAGGATTAAAATTGCTACTTTAGTTTGCAAAAGTTGAAGGAATAGTAAAGACAAGACTATATCCTGGGAAGCTGAGCAGCTTTGTTTGAAGTTCTGAAAGCACGTTTTGAAACCATTTTGTCCTAAAAAAATAATACTGATGATTTTGCTTTTGATTTGCTGTGCTTTGAAAAGATATTCTGTACAAAAGCTTTCCTCATCATACACACATTTACTGGACAGATGAAAAGCTAGCTCTTGGGCTGGAAAGGATTTCAGTCCAAAACAGGACAGAGAAGTTTTCCATGGAGCTGTGTATGACCTCTCTCTTCTTGTGTGTGTGTACATTCGAATACCAGTATGTATTTTGCCTGGGCTGAGTACAGATCTGAATTGAACATGCCTATGCAGGAATTCTGGGCTTTGGATGAAGAAAAAACATGTTGATGATTTCACTGTTATATCCTTAATCTCATACACTGTGATTGCTTTGTTTTATGTGGGCTTGGGATTTTCTAGGCTTCTTTAGATTATATTTAGATAGTTCAAGCTTGGTTATTCACAGATCTGGAGATAAATTACTCTACTGGTAGAACTGTATGTCCAGCGGGGTTGATCTATTTAGCTTCTTTGTTTCTTAATTTAAATATTCCTACATGCTTTTACTTTGGCCATGTTTGGATCATAGGCGTCAATAGGTGCCTCTGTTTCTCAGCAGCCAAGTATTTTGTAGCAGAGAACTGAGTTTTGACTGTGGAAACAGCTGCTGGGATATAAAAGAAGCATTGAGGTTTTTATGGTTTTTCAAACTTGGATGTGAATTTAGAGGGGAAAAAAAGAGGCTCTTTTGAGAATCTTCAGCAAGAATTGTTATATTCTGAAAAGGAAAAAAGCCAAAACAAACCAAAAGCAAACCTTGTCTGGTAGTTCATTTGCTACAGATCCTATTTTTTTGGACTATATTTTCAGTGAGGGAAGAGAAACTGTGTATGTATCTGCCACGAAACCATGTGCAGAAGTACTTGGTTCAAAATCAAATTGTGTTATGCAATGCAATGACAGCAGGATAGCTAGTAAGTGTATTAAGCCTCTTGCTTACTTCTGTGTCCAGCTGCAGTAGTTCCTGGAAAATGACAATCCTGTACTTGATTATTTCATGAAATAATCCTCCCAATTTCCCTTTTCACTTGTCACTCCTCTTCACTGATGCCTTAAAGTTTACTATAGTACTTCTGATGACATCACAGTTCTCCTGAAGATGTCATCATCTCACCTCTTGACAGGTCAAAGAGGGAAGATAAGAAATTATGTCAGAAACATATTGGCTAGCATGCACGACTGTCAGCAGATAGTTATGATATTTTGGAACTGTGACCATATGGAAAGAAAAATCCAAAAAGCTAAAGTGGGCAAAGTGCAAAGGACCACAGGCAGGGCAAATGTAATGGCTAGTGCAGCCAGGAGCATCTGCTTAAATGTGACAGACTGAAGATGCTGCCAAAAGCAATATGGTTTCATATGGAATAAAGTATGTTCTGTGTGGCTTTATGATGCACAAGGATGACATTTTTTCTCTTTTCAATGTAAATTGTCCACTTCTCAGATCTTCAGGCATCTAATACTGAAATAGCAGGAACAGTCCATGCCAGGAATACAGATATAATCAAACCTATCAGAACAGACAAAACTGGCAACAAGTTCAAGTAAGGAAAGAAGGCTCAAATAAAGCAAACATTAAGAGGTAGATGAAATCCCAGGATTTAGACACTACAATAACTAGTCTACTCTGCCTTCATATGAAGGACAAAATGAAGTACTAGATGATTGGACTTGAAGGGAAGAGGAAAAGGGGAAGGGGAAGGGAAAAGGAAAAGGAAAAGGAAAAAAAGGAAAAGGAAAGAAAAGGAAAACAAAAGAGGGGGGGAAAAAAAAGGTGACCCAGATAGAGATGTCAGTAGATTATCACAAGGATATGAAAATTTCCACTTATAGTTAGGAGAACTATTCCTTTGTTAAGATGCTGGAGCATTTAATTAGGTAATTATAGAATCAGAGTCGAACCACTTTCTGATGTTTACAGTGGAATAAAACTAGATCAACTCTTAATTTATATTGCCTGACTTACTCTGAGTTTAATACTAATACAAGAGAATGACAGCACCAGACTCCAGAGCCATCTTTCCTTGTGAGTTTACCATCAATTAAAAGCTAAAAGCTCAGCTATTTGCCGAATCATTTTTTTACATGCACAATGTGTACGCATTGACAATTACAGTCATTCAGAACCTAGATACTATATGCCTGAACATGCACTCCAGTTTTTGTGGTGAGGAAATGCCAGACATTACTGATAATGCATTAAAAAAAAGTAAATATTTTTTTGAGTGCTTATTTTGCTTCCTGACAACATATTTGCCAGGAAAATTTAGTATCCCAAGCTAGAACTGAAGATGGCTTCCATTCCCTCTGCCCCCGCAATGAACTTATGCAATGCTCTCTAGGAATTTGTTCTGGAATTTTACTAAACTCTTCTGTACTGGATGATTTATTTATTTATTTATGACTGAGTTTTGTTAACCTAGGGAAGACTACGCAGCTCAGTTTGCGTCTTATTGGTAACTAAGTAACCAGTTCTACAGTAACATAGTATCTAGGAGCCTAGATCAGAGGTTAGAGCTTCAGAGTGTCACAACTGTACAAACAGAGTGAGAACACAAACTATAGATTCTTTGGGACAGGAATCAAGAGTTAGGTAAGAATGGACTGACATAAATGTACCAGCAAAGAAGTGGAAAGAAAACCTGTCAGGAGCAGGTCCTTCGAAGATTTGTGGACTGTTTAAATTCAAATCTTGGGAAACAAACTTGTGTTGCTTAACACAATGCCTCCAGAAAGAAATTTGTCAAGGGGGAAAGGTTACAGGAAGAAAATGGTCCAAACATCATTCCTGAGTGTTTTGGAAATGACACCAAACTGTACTTTTGCAAGAGCACAACATGCCTTCTGACCATAAACCCTCAGCCATCTAGTTTTGTGTGTAACTTCAGATTACCTTTTATGAACCACCCCTGACTATCCCCCAAACTTTGCGTTAGGTTGAGCCAAAACCATAGCCATGACCATGTTAAGGTTTGGATGGTAAGGAAGATTATGAACTAGCTCTTGGCCCTCTATAGAGAAGTAACTGGTGAGACATGTTATGACCTGAATTGCAGCATAAGCAAGGATTTCAGAATCAGTTGGCAGAGATTGTTCTAGAGAAGTAATTTGAGGAGCACTGCCCTATTCCATTGTTACACCATCAGTAAGGAAAGAGTACAAAAGCACAGGAGGATGACATTGGTGTCCTTCTGTTGACAGAAGCTTGCTGTTGCTGTGCAAGCATTTGGCATTTTCCCCAGCATCTTGCGGGTATCATGGTTATATTTGCCGTGCTCTGTAGGAAGATAAAACATGACCTCACACGTGGAACTGTGAAAAATGTAGTGCATTATTCTGTGGGTTATTTTACATCAAGCAGCAGGTGGCTGTGCATGGTAAATAACTAAACACAATGCAGTATTTCCAAAGATGAGGCTCTACCTTCTGGATTTCCAAAAGAAGCAGGAAAGGGTAGGTGTTGTTGAGGTTATGGAAAGACAGTGGGTTTGATTCATTGTGTTATGATGGTATTTTTATTGTCATATAGTAGTGAGAGACTCAATACTTAGAGCAGTCCTGGACAGAGATAGATGGAGGATACCACCCACTCAGCGGGAACAAAATGTGGGATCATATTCCACACAAATGTGTCAGGCAGAACACTGTTCAGCATAGGCCGAGCTTCTTGTATTTTCATCAGAGAAGGGATTGTTTGCTAGCACTTCTCATTGCCTACTGACAAGGAATAAGTTATGATGTGCTTGAGAAATGAAAGTGTGGATATTTCTGGGCTCTGTTGCACCTTTTTTAATCTTTCAGATTGCTGTGTCTGGGCAGAAACTGTCTCCACTGATTTTTTTATTCTAAAACTGAGGTTAATTCAGTGTAACTGAGTGTGTAACTGTAAATGAAAGATAGTAAGAAGTAGGAATTGGAGTCTGTGAGTGTGCACCAGAGCCCACTACACAGTGGTCCTGGTGTAGTGCACTGTGGAGCCAAAATGGAGACAGAACTACAGGAGGAAAGCATGCAGGAGGAAAACAGTTCGAAGGGTTACAGTTGTTGATGAGCTACTGGAGACAGCACTGAGATTTTTTAGAGTATAACTGGGAATTTAACAGAAAAGGGAAGGCATAAGCACTAATTACTTGACAACAAACTCTTCCCAGGCTTCAGCATAAATTTTGGGGACTAGAACATGTAGATGCATGAAAGCCAGCTACGAAAAAACTTGTTTTCAAGTATAAAATTAGTAGGCTCTTCTTCAACTAATGAACTTTGATTTCCACCCCCCCACCCCCCATGCTACTCCATTTTCTGCTCATTTGTTTTGCTCTTAGCACCACCCTCTTCTGCCTTCTTGTAGAGACTTGAAAAAGCCTGGAAGGTTCCTCTATTAGTGAATTTCCCCCTGGATATCTACTTCCCTGTTCAGCTGCATAAGCCACTCTGTATGAAAGGAGATTACAATATGGCTTAAGTGGAAGTGAACCACTGTCTGGTGGGGGGAAATTTATTTCACCACATCTATTTACAGTCACAAAGCATATAAAGCAGAAGGAAGTGGCCTGAGTGCCGTACTCTGGGAACCTCTAGTTCCATTTGGTGCATTTCAGGGACCTGCCCATCAGAGTGGGCTGAACACTTCCCTTTTTGACTCTCTAGTTTTCCCATCTACAAACCTGAATAAAGATGCTTCCTTTGTTAAACACGTCTGACACAGAATCGAGCTGGTAAAAAAAGCATTTCTGTGATTACTGTTTCGAGAGAGAAGCAGTGGCTTAAAGAAGGAAACACAGATGCTACCTGAAGCTGCCCGCTTGGTCAAGCTATAGCATCAGGTGGTGGAGGTTGGCCCCGCAGCCCTCTGGGTGAGACCCGGAGACAGTGTGGAGCCGGAGGTCGGCCTCCCGAGGCGGGCGGCGGGATGCCGCTAGCGTACCGCCCCCCGCTCTGACTCAGCGCCTCAAGGCCGCGGCTGCTGCCGGCGGCCCCAGCCCAACGCCCGCTGTGCCATCAGCCGCCTACCTGGTGCGAGGGGAGGCGGCAATGCTGCTGCCCGCCTTCCCCCGCCATCGGTAGGCGGTAGCAGGCCTGCCCACGGCTTCCCTCACCGCTGTGTGCGCCCGCGGAAGGCTCAGTCCCGGTCCCAGCCCCAACCCCAACCGTAGGGCCGGCCCGGGCCGCTGTCCCCGCCCTGCTTTTGCTCCACGCCCCGCCGCGTCTTCCCTGGACTCTGCGGTCCCACCTCCGGGGTGGCACCGCCGGGCAGCCGGTTGTGTCCCTGTGGGCCGTGGCGGGTGGCGAGCACAAAGGCGGCGGCAGCGGCGGCGGCCAGCAAGCAGAGCCCGCAAGAGGCGGCGGGCGGCGGAGGTGGGTGCCGGGGCTCGGCGCGGCCTCTGCGCGGACAGCGGGAGCAGAGAGGAAGGGCAGCATTCTTCCCCAGCGCTGAGTTGGGCGAAGAAGGCCAGGTTTGCCCCGCCGAGAGCTGGAGCCGCAGGAGGCGGCTCCGGTCCTGCCGGGGGCTCAGGGGGCTGCAGCATCTCCTTTTCCGTGGTGAAGAGTCTGGATCTGGGGAGCTACAGGAGGCAGCGAAGCTGTTGGGTTTATCTGGGGTTGGCAGTGCTTTGTGCGCTGGGGTTGGATGAAAAGAGATCTGATGCCTTCCAGGTTTACCTGCAGAGGGAGCCGGGCAGTTGCGGGGAGGTGTCTGTTTGGGGTCCCTGCTCCTGCAGAGCTGCGGGAGCTCCCTGGCCCTCTATGTGCTTCTTCCTGTTTTGCATTGAGGATGATGTTTTGTGTCCCCTTGGCTGGTGGCTGCTGATGCAAATTAGTGCCATTGCTTAGCTAGGACTTCCCCTGTGATAGAATAATGGCAGTGGTAGCAGGCCAGAGAGATTTAACGGCAGAGCAGAGCCTGTCTGGCAGTCGTGCATTTGCCACATACAAAAATGAAACTTTCAGATGTTTTGGATTTATTTTATGTGAAAAAAGGGTATGCTATCCCTTCCTCTCACCCTTGCTTCAGGTCAGCTATTGCTTTTTCTAGTGGAGAAAGAGAAAATATATCTTGTGGAGAGTGGGGAGGAGACAAAACTGCAACATTTTTGTCATCTCCATCATAAAGAGGCCTGTCCTACTAACAGGATGCCAGCATTGTTGTTGCAGACTAACTGGCAGATCATTGTACTTTTCGCATGTGAAGTCATTGACCTTGCTAGATCTATTAACCTCTGATTTGGTTCACAGTCTGGAGGGTGGTCTGGAGTCCTTTTGTATATTTTATTTTCTGGTTGGTTTTATCTATGTCTCTGCTATCTTCAGAAACAAATACTGGCCAATATTTAGTGTACGTAGATAAAAGTTTTGGTGTCATCAGTGTGCCCAACTAGAAATCAGAGGGATGTACTCTCAGTACAGTAAAATAAGCCTAATTCTGTGAAAAGGGCTGGAGGAAAAAGTGGGGAGACAGTGAAGGAGAAGACTCAACATGAAGGAAGACTCAACATGATTGTTATGATTTTAGGCATAAAGCCATGAAAATAGCTTGTAATGGTTTTAGATACTTGCTGCTGTCCTGATAGCTCCAGTTCACTAATGCACGAAAATAGACTACTTGGTAATATCTGCTTACCTGACTCAGCATAGTCTGTAAGAGGGCTGGGAAAGTTTTATTTTTGGGCCTTTTCCATACCTGAGTATGTGCAGGTGCACACATTTGTTTATCTGTGAACACACAGCAATCATCAAAACCAACTGAAACACAGTAAGAGCTTACTTTGAGCTCTGAGAATGCGGAAAATGTAAAGTTATAGCCTAACAAGCAAACTTGTTTTTCAATCCTACTGAAAGGATGCCAAGTCACATGAGGTATTAGCATAATGTAGAGCTACTGCTGTGTTTCCACTCTGATTATATTCCTCCTCTGACATCAGAACAGTAGAACACAGTAGCACAGTACATGACCTATCATATAGTCTTCATTTATTTAGAAAGTTCTTTTCCAGGCGTCAGCTTGTATTTTTCCTATTTATCAATGTCAGCCTTTGTGTACATTGCCTCAATTCCCTGTTGGAGGAAGCACTGTATAGTTGGGAAGCTGAGGCAGGGGCAGATCAAGGGAGATGTGGAAGGTTTTTTCTCTGGGAAAGAAGGCCAGTTCTGAGACATAATTCAAAGATCGCCTGGAATGCCGAAAGAGGTGTCCTTCATACTCCACACCTCTGACTCTTTCTCGGCTTCTCTCTTTAGTTGATTCTAGCAATTGTATGGGTATGTGGTGAGTCAGATCACCTCACTGATGCAGCTAGAAGTTATTTTTGCATGGCTTTAGTGGTGTTAGTTTTCAGTGCTGACACAAGGGCAAAGTTTGGGAGAGTCGGCAATCTGTGGTTGGGAGGTTGGTATGGGGACCATACTTGCACATTTCAACTGGACATGAAATAATTCTCTTGGACTCTTGAGTGCCAGTCTGATACCCTGACTGTGGGACTGTAGGCCAGCCCTCATATTTAAATGTGAGGATTCATTACAAGCAACTTTTGAGTTCTCAGTTTGAATTTTTTATTTCAGCTGCTCTTAAGAAAGTACCCTGCCCTTTGCAGGGACTTTGTGAAGTATTGGACTGAGTCATGGATTTGAAAAGTAGTGCAATACCAGTACCAAGTGAATAGGCATCATATAGTCAAGATCCATATCTGTGAGTAAGTGGGTTCTGGGAGGGACTGGCAGCTTGAAGGATAAGTTTGACATCTGGTCTGTTTGACTCTGGTTGTCATAAGAAATCACAGTTTTTGCCACTGCTGTTGGCTAACTGGGAATAGGAGTCACATAGTTCCTAATAGAATTAAGCCTAGAACAATCCCAGCCCTAAAATATTTCTGGAGATTTGGCTGGCAGGAAGCAAAATGCTCTTACTGTGGTGTACAGCCCACAGGCCACGTGCTGCATGTTTTGTTTTCTGATTTGGCAAGTACAAGTGAATTGCACCTGTCTCCTTACTGACCAAACATACTGTCAAATCATCTGCAGGAGCATAGTCTGTCCCCTGCCTCTCTGACTGTGGGGAAGTGTGGAAAAAATTGTGCATATAATCAGGTTTGGACAGAGCTTGCCCTCCTATTTACAGAACAACCAGAGTTGCTGTTTAACAGTGCTCTGGAGTTCTCCCTCAACAATTCCAACTGGGGTCATGGCTGCTTATGACTCCCTTCAGTGTCTTATGTCCAGCTTTCCTTTCCCAGGAAAAAAGGATATGCAAGGAAAGTGTCTGTGTCTCACTCTGGTGAGTCTGGTGTGCTGTAGTTGGGATATAGCCACAGTGATTGAACCTACTTGAAACCAATGGAAATCAAACACCCTCTGAGATTTAAGACTCAATTTCTTGCTCAAAACCATGTGGAAATCTTGTAGAAAAGAAGGGACACATCTCCTAAAGTCCTGTGCAGTGCCTCTGTAGAAAGTAAATCTAGGCTCTGATTTCTCACTAAGAAATGCACAACTTCAGGGGTCTGGCTAGTTTACTCAAAGTGGGATGGGAATTCATGAGTGACCTTGGGTTGGATTGATGTAGACCCTAACAAATAGTTAAAAAAATACTTTCAAAAGTTTGTAGTGATTTTCAGTTTCCAACCTGAAATGAGCTAACATAGTAAGTTTGAATGTTAGAGTCACACAGCATTAGTGACTTCACAATGTGTTGTCCATTTACTAATAAGTTAAAAACCGAAAAGCCATTTAGGGAATCTTCATCTGAAGTATTTCCTTCTCTCTACATTTTTATCATTCATTTGTTTTAGAATGTAGCTTTTGATGCTGTCTTTTGTGGTAAAGAATATGTCAACAGTAAAATTTCGTTAATTGCTGTAGAGGGAGTTGGTCTTCAGTACTGCAAATTAAATTGAATAGCTTCAGAGTAGAGAAAACAAGTGCTTGATATGTAATAAAAGAATGGCAGTAAGCATTTACTTAGGAGTCTTTGAAATATTGTCATTTACTTTTTTTGTAAATAAGGAATAATTATCTTGAAGGGTCCCCACTCTGATTCCCAAATATAGTGCTGTCTCTCATAAGCTTCAAAACAGAATCCAAGGGCAGATTATGGGAGCAGATGGATCAGATTTGTGTTACGTTTGCCGTTGCTGCAGATCTTCCTCTCATGGCCTACAAGACCAGTGCACAGTCAGAACTGTAGAACTTGAGGAAAGAGTTTAAGACATACCTAAATGTTACATCCCTGCTAGTGGATGACGCTGTGCCAAAATCTGTTCTTGGTGGCCAGACCAGATAGCAGCATATGTTCACATCTATTCTATAAAGCTCTCAACCTTTAAAAGAAGGTGACTGCTCCTAAATTGGCTATTGGAATAGTCCCCAGTTCATTTTCTCTCTTTAGCTGTACCTGGGAATGTCTGGGAGATTGCTTGTTGGGTTGTGCCTGAGATGTACCAGAAGCAGATTCTGTAATTCAGTAAGCTTCATTAGAGATGATCAAATGGTAATGGTCAGGGCTGTGACATGATACAGTTCGGTTTACTTCTTTGGATGTGGGCACAGCAACAGTCTCAGTTGCAAAGATTACAATTGCCTGTTCCTAAACCAGTCCCCAGAGGTGTTTGTCCTGCTCTTTGCAATTTTTTGTACTAGAGATTTCATATCTTCTGGAGAAAGTCTCTTGCAGTTTTTAAATGCTTTTACAGCAAGCTACCTTAATAATGTTTTTCTTCAAAACCCATCTTTAAAGAATGCTGAATAGCACTTGTATCCATAAGTAATTTGAGTGTGTATGGATATCTAACCTCTTATTCATTGTGTTGTGGCACCTGAGGAAACACTGGGTCTTGCAAAGTGGTTGCTATGACTTTATGAAGATGTTGAGTTACACAAACATGTCCAGAGAAGGGCAGCAAGGCTGGTGAGGGATTTAGAGCACAAGCCCTATGAGGAGCGGCTGAGAGAGCTGGGGTTGTTTAGCCTGGAGAAGAGGAGGCTCAGGGGAGACCTTATTGCTGTCTACAACTACCTGAAGGGAGGTTGTAACCAGGTGGGGGTTGGTCTCTTCTCCCAGGCAACCATTGACAGAATGAGAGGACGTGGTCTCAAGCTGTGCCAGGGGAGGTTTAGGCTGGATGTTAGGAGGAAATTCTTCACAGAAAGAGAGGTTGGCCATTGGAATGGGCTGCTCAGGGAGGAGGTGGAGTCACCGTCACTGGAAGTGCTTAAAAAGAGACTGGATGAGGCACTTGGTGCCATGGATAGTTGATTAGATGGTGTTGGGTGATAGATTGGACTTGATGATCTTGAAGGTCTTTTCCAACCTGGTTAATTCTTTAAAAAAAAAAAAAGTATGGTAAAGAAAAATGAAATACTATGGGAAAGAGCTGGTCTGTAAAAAGTGGGACACAAAGTATAGAATTGCTGGCTTTTCTAGCGGAATTAGGCCATCATCTGGTGTGCCTATATCACAGAAGTGGATTATTTAGATGGCAGTGCATTTGATCTTACTGTGGTATCCATTAGAGCAGGACTTGAAAGAATTTATTTTTGTAGGTGCTAAGTTAATGAATAGTTAATTAATAAGGGAACATAATTTATTTTCCCAATAATTTTTCCATGAAATGGTCCATTAAGAAAAATGACTCCTGTCTTTAACAATCAGAAGAGTTGGAAATTTTCTGAACCTTCTGCTTAGGTGATGATAATCAAATTGACAAAAATTATACTAGAAAATACTTTCAGTTTCATAATTGATGCATAATGTAGAGCTGTGTAGTGTCTCCTGGCAGAGAAAACAAGCTCAAACCAGTTGAAAATGCTGACAGAAGTCGTACAGACTGTCCTTACTTGTTGTAAGCTTCGATCTAAAGGATTCTGAATTTTCCCTGCAGCATAAAACACTTAGCCACCTCCACTAGCATGGTAGAAGAACAAACATTTTACTAAATGTAGTATAATTAACAGATAGACAATGGGTGCTTAAGCCATGATGTGAACTCATGTTTATTGCTGAAGCTGCTGATGTCTGGTTAGTAAGTGAAAGACTTCTTGGAGTGGCCAGAGTAAAATGTTGCTCCAAACCCACACGCAGTCTCTCTGGGGCTTGAGGAATGTTGTTTTCCTGGAGTACTGACATAGTATGGACTGACTTTATGTTTGGAATATAAACTCGCAAACCTCAGACTCCAAACAATCTCAGCTTTGTCTGGCACGTATAAAAGTTAGGATAAAGGGCTTGCATCCCTCAGACTCCAATTTCTGAACTCTCCCCCATTTTAACTACAGCATCTTTCATTTCCTACACTTAAAATAATATTTTTATTTTTGTTTTGTGTCTAACTTCCTGAGGAAGTGGTTTTTATGTGGCTAGCCTCCCAGCCTGTCTTCTAGCTCTGCAGTGATTTTTATTGCACAGGCCAGGTTCAGCCCAACTTGAAAGGAGTGTCCATCATCAGCTGACAGATTGAATGTGGTGCTTTCTTTTTAAGGGATAAGAGATTTTCTCTGCATGGGAGCAAGCTGTGCTGTGCTACTTGGCCTCAGAGCTTGAGGATGGTATCTAACTTTTTTTAATTAGTGAATATAAAAAGAATCTCTGTGTCTTGAGACAGGGAAGGCAGTGTAGCTCAGACTTGTTGTCAACAAGAATAGTTGCAAAAGAGTTTAGGAGACCTGCTGGTATAGCTTGTTAAGAGGATGTATGAGTCCTCATACTTGGATTATTTACTCAACACTCTTCTAAACAGTGAGGTGTATGTACTGTCCCATCAACTCCTTCCCCACCAAGGAAGTTGTGGCAGTTTTGCAGCTAGACGTTTTGTCACTTTAGCAGACCAAGCGTTAACTGGCGTGAACTGCAGCATGCAATTTTGAGTCTAATTGTAGCCTTTAAATTTAATCTTAGTGCAGTAAAAAATGTGTTTCTTATTGTACTTTCGGTTTGAAAAATCCTCAGTAGAAATGGAAGTACTTCTCTGAAGCAGTAGAATAGTTTTAAAAGTTTGCCTACCTTTGTCACCCTGAAGGCTTGTGTCTGAACTAGGCCTGTGCCTGTGTGGTGCGAGCTGTTTAAAGAATTCAGATGATGACTACCAAGATAATTAAGGGGCTAGCAGTTTATGACTTGAGTGACTGAGAGAGCTAGTTCTGTTGAGTGTTCTGGATATTCAATTACATGAAGGGGGATATAGAGGAAAGAGAGATGGTCTTAAAGGTGCACAGAGGCAATGGAACAGGGGAAGTTTAGATTAGATTAGATTAGATTTTGGGGAGAAATTTTTTTACTCTGAAGACAGACAAACACAGAAAGAGGAGTGCAGGGAGGCTGAGAAATCTCCATCCTTGAAGACAGTGAGAACTCAACAGGACCAAGGTTGTGGAAAACCTGGGCCAAGCTGGCCCCCTTTTGGGCAGACTTCTGGACCCTGTGACCTCTAGCGCTCTGTTCTAACCTGTTGTTCCATGACAGAGTTTAGGGTAGAGCATGAGTTTCAAGTGCAGTTTCCTATGAAACAGCTTGCCACTAGATTTGGAAGCCATGTTTCTGTTGTGTAGTAGGAGCCCAGAAGTGCTAATAGCAGTTGAATGCTGGAGAACTAAATACAATTGCTCTTTCTGCCAGGAGATTTTTGTATGTTGACTTTTCAGAGGGTGACACTTTTTCAAGATGCCTGAATTAAGGGCTGTTCAGAAGTGCTTCCTCAACAGTATTTAGGGATTTTAATATTTAGTATTTATTATTCTTTTATTATCTAAAAACTTGTGTACTAAATATTTCAGAAAGAAGTCTGTTGGGTTTCCAAAGTTATTACCCAGTTGTAATGTTGATATTTTTGTGATTCAGCTCCCCAGTTGTCAGATGGGGAGACTATCATTGCTTTTCAGGGGCAATGCACATGATGACTATCATAAGGCCCAGAAAGACCTAAACAATTATTCCTTCAGAACATGGTTTGTGTTCTGGTACAGATGTATTGTAATAGAAACAGATGAAAGCAAAGCTTCAGGCTATCCTATGTAGGGAACTTTAGGAAAAACTCCCACAGATGATCATTAATTAGAACAGCTATACATGAAGAAAGCATCCTTATTTAGAGCATTGCCTAACTTTCCATTTGTTTACTGTAATGCCTTCACTGTATTCTTTTAATACTTTTTTTGTTTCTAAGTATAAATCAGAGTTAGAGCTATTATTATAGCATTTCACACTTATGTCTCTTTCTTGTTTATGAAAACACATCTGAAAGAGAGTCTCTATTGTAGCAGATGATGCCGGTTAACACATGCCACGCAGCTCAGTGCAGTGACTGTCTCTCAGGCGCTGAGCTCAGTTCTGTCCTCACTGCCATCAGTGGGAGTTTCAGCCTTGCCTATGCTGCAAGTGTCTTTTTTATTGATGTCCAGGAGACATAGTACGGCCTAGCAAAGAACTTGCATGTGAAGCATGTGCTTTAGACTGAGTGCACAAAGTACTTTGCTGAGATTGGTATCTTAGAATCTGCCAGGGGGTGTTAGGAAAGTTGTGGAAATGGCACTGGAAGTTCTTAAAATCTGTGCTCTTCAGGAATTCATAATTTGAGAGCCCTTGAAAGACTTTTTGAACTTTACAGTAAATCTAAGTATGCATGCTGTCTGGTCTAGGGGACTAAGTGTATTAACAGATCACAAATAGGATGTGCATTAACAAAGTAAAAGCAGGAAACTAAGTACTAAACAAATCCAGTAGCAGTGCAAATAAAGCCAGTCACTTTAACAATCAACACATGCCTGATTTTTAACAACCCTGCTGATAGTAAAAAGGTGTTTTAAGAGAACAGTAAAGTTGCATTACGAAGCACTCTGAAGTTCAGATGCTCTGAATTGAAAGTTGCTTGTCAAACCTTAATGCACATCTCTTGTGTGTGTACATTATAATAGTATTGTAATGAGAGAAATCCCTGTAAAGTGAGAAAATAGCCTTTAACTTCAGCAGAAAATTGCATCTGTTTAAAACTATTCACTTGTCCTGCCTTTATAAGCTAGTGGAAATGCAACAGAAAATTGTATTTGGTGTTGAGGACAATACATAATAGGAGGAGATGCTGTTTTGGAAGGAGTGCTTTTCTCTTCAGACATAATTTGAGACATTTATGAGCTGCAGAGTCTAAAAGTCTGGCAGTGCTTTTGCATGCAACTGATTTAATGAATTTTTGAAGGTTGTTACAATTCTGTCACTTTCAAGGTCTCTTTTGCTTTTGTCTTTAAATAGTTCTCTTACAAAGATGTGTCAGCTGTAAATAAATTAGTTGAGAAATCCTGATTCTATGGGAAGTTGTTAATTTGTGAAACAGGACAATACCCTGTTGCTGGAAACTTGGTCTCACGAATAGAATAGAATAGAATAAACCAGGTTGGAAGAGACCTTCAAGGTCATCACCTATCAACTAATCCAACCCACCTAATCAACTAAACCATGCAGCCAAGCACCCTATCAAGTCTCTTCCTAAACACCTCCAGTGATGGTGACTCCACCACCTCCCTGGGCAGCCCATTCCAATGGGCAATCACTCTCTCTGTGAAGAACTTCCTAACCTCCAGCCTAAACCTCCCCTGGTGCAGCTTGAGACTATGACCTCTTGTTCTGGTGCTGGCTGCCTGGGAGAAGAGACCAGCCTCCGCCTGTCTACAACCTCCCTTCAGGTAGTCGTAGAGAGCAATAAGGTCACCCCTGAGTCTCCTCTTCTCCAGGCTAAGCAACCCCAGCTCCCTCAGTCTCTCCTCATAGGGCTTGTGTTCCAAACCCCACGCCAACTTCGTTGCCCTTCTCTGGACACATTCTAGCTAGTCGACATCCTTCCTAAACTGAGGGGCAAATGTCCCTAAAATATAAAGCAGGGATTAAAATACTGTTTGTCTTTTTGTCTTGCAGGTCCAAACCATGAATTACGTTGGACAGTTAGCAGGGCAAGTGTTTGTGACTGTGAAGGAGCTCTATAAGGGACTAAACCCAGCCACATTGTCAGGATGTATTGATATAATTGTCGTACGTCAGCCAGATGGAAACCTTCAGTGTTCCCCTTTCCATGTGCGCTTTGGGAAAATGGGAGTCCTGCGTTCTAGGGAGAAAGTGGTAAGAAAAGTAGCAGTTTTGATTTGGACATGTTCTGTCTGTGAATTAACTCTAATGGCATGGAAGTTACTGAACGTTCTGCCGTAGGCTAGTCAAGGTTTTTCTTTAGGTGCTCTTTATGAATTGCTCAAGTCGCAGCAAGGTTCAATTTAAAACATTGTTATTGATTCCTGTTTAATATGTCAGAATTTGGCTATAATAAAACCAAAACAAACCATGGCACCTGTAACATTTGTTTTCAATAAAGCAAAATTAGAATGTACTCATAGTCTATAGCAGATTTCATTAGTGACTGTGGATTAAGACCCCTCTGTTAAACATGTTCAATGATAGCTACAAAAAAGGGAGGTAATAATGAAGTATTACTCTGAGATAGCAGAATGTTGAGGTTAATTGAAGCTAGGAAAAGCAGTGAGGACCTTGAGATAAATATAACCAGCCTGATTGACTTGGCAATATATATCAGGTGTGATGTTGCCAGTAAGTAATGCGGGACAGAGTATTTTAGGAAATAATTTGTAACATCTAGTCTAGGTTCTAATGTAGCAGAAAGATCCTAATGTAATAGAATCATAGAATTGCTAGGGTTGGAGGGGACCACAAGGATCATCAAGTTCCAACCCCCCTGCCATGGGCAGGGACACCTCACACTAGATCAGGTTGCTCACAGCCACATCCAGCCTGGCCTTAAAAACTTCCAGGGATGAGGCTTCTACCACCTGCCTGGGCAACCTGTTTCAGTGTCTCATCACCCTCATGGTGGAAAAACTTCTTTCTAACATCCAATCTGAATCTACCCATTTCTATTTTTGCTCCATTCCCCCTAGTCCTATCATTACCTGACACCCTAAAAAGTCCCTCACCATAGACAACCATAGACCATAGTCATCACAGATATTGTTCAATTCTTACATAATTCCAACATACAGGATGGATAAAAGTTGAAAATGTTAACTGTGCTAGTAAGATACTGTATCCTGCAGTAGAGCATAAATGTAGACTTGTGCAAGTCTAAAAAACCCCTCCAAAAAACCAACCAACCCCACTCCCACCCCCAAACAAACAAACAAAAACCCCCAATGGTGTCAAGAACTATCATGAGCAAAGAGAGAGATCCTCTTGAGAAGAAATGGAAATGTTTGTGGTTGTATAGTGGTGAGATAAGTGCACAGAAGAAATAGACACATCAATTGTGTTGAGAATGTAAACTAAATTTCTTTATTTGTGCTACTTCTGGTGTAAAGAGAGGTCTGTTAAATGAATTTTAAAGACAGCATATTAATTTGCCTGTGGAAGAACTTTGTGCACAATTCAAAATCAGGCTATAACCTGAAAGAGCAAAAATATTTGTGTGGCGAGTGAAGTATTCAGAATTACCTTTCAAAGGATTCAGGACATTATTTAATGACTATGAACCTTCTCCCAGTAGAAGACCAAGACAGCAATTATCTGTCTTTGAATTAGAAGAACATTTTGACAATTGTTGGCCTTGAAACAGAGAAGGTCACTATTTTAAAGAATAGAATAGAATAGAATAGGAGTAGAATAGAATAAACCAGGTTGGAAGAGACCTTCAAGATTATCGCATCCAACCGATTATCTGCTTATGATGATGAGTTTCCTACACTTCCCTGAGAAGCATTTGCTGAATGATAGGCATAGGATAGCTGAACAGGATCTGTTTTACCTAAAATAACTTTCTTTTCATAATGTGTTTTCTTCCAGGTTGACATAGAAATTAATGGAGAGGCTGTAGATTTGCACATGAAACTAGGAGACAATGGAGAGGCCTTTTTTGTGCAAGAGATGGATAACGATCAGGTAAGATTCAAAACTGTTTTAATTTGTTAGAAATTCAATGCCCACTCTTCAGAGCCTGTACTAGGAATTCTTGCTTAAAAAAATGTACTTTTACACAATTTATAGGTTTGAAAGTTTTTCAGGCTGTTTTCTGCTATGGAAATTCAATACTATGCCATTACTTCTTTTTTTTTTTTTTTTGACTCGCTGAGATTTGGAGGAATCTTAAAAAGATAATCACATAACTGAAAAAGAAATCATAGTTTATGTGTGTGACAGAATGGGAACAGAAATAACATGTGCAGAGTTCACATGGCCAGAAGATGTGTACAGCATAGGTTAATGGACTGGTTTTAGCAGAAATTTTTACTTTGAACATATGTATTCAGAAGAGTGCCAGTAAAAGTGCACGTACGCTATAAATGCCTGTGCACACAGTAATCTTGCTACTCACCAAAGATGTGATCTTGCAGCTGTTACTCATGTGGAATTATAGATAAATGAGAATGCTTGCTGTTGAGCTGTGTGATTAAATACTAGCCTATGTAAAGTGCAGTCACACTAATTTTAAGTAGTCTGTGCATAATGTAACATGAAAAAGCTGTTTACAGGCATTTCTCCTCAGCCCCAGTAATTTCTTAACTATCACCATCCATAGCAGGGTGAGTTTTCATACAATACTACTAGTTTTAGCTTACAGCTGTGTGTATGTGCAGTATTAATCTCTACATCTTTATGTTTAAATCTTCTGATCTTTATATTCTGTGTGGTAACATTTACTTGGTGACTGAAAAATTGCAAGAAGTACTTCCTCAAGTACCTAGAGATGTGTATAGATATGATTGAATAAGAGGATGTTTGTGTGACCTAGTTTTAAATTGCTGACCTATCTGACTACTACCTGCCATTTGAATTGTGAAGGAGAAATGGATTTTACAAAATGTTTGTGTTATACAATAGGATTTTGTTTCTGTTCTGTATCTAGCATTAGATAGATAGAGACTCATGCCATCACCTGGCCAATAATAAATGCTGAGAGAATTCTCATTATTCAGATTATTGTTCCTGGCTGTTTTAAGGAGATGGAACTATAGATCAATTTCTATATGCTGTGGGATCATACTGAGCATCCAGATATCTAGTCTTTGTAACTTTTCTGAGGAATAAATTGCTTAGGTTTTGGCAATTGTGCATGGATTTCTGGAATCAGATTTATGACTGGTGGAGGAACTAACTATGTTGCATGGTTTCAATTTTTCCTTTCTCAGGAGGTAATTCCTTATCATCTCTGCACGTCTCCTATTCAGTCTGAGGGAACTGCTTTAATGGAAGCTCATCTGAAGAGGAACTCCATAGACAGGATAAGAAACCTGGACACTAGTCCATCCTCACAAGTACAAGCTCAGTCTCATGGATCTCAAGCTTCTACTGAAACATCTCCAGTCTGTAGCTCTATGAAAAAAAGGAGGAAAAAGAGGAGGAAGTCTAGCCATAAAATAGACAGCTTAAAACGAGAAGATGGTGGAGACACATCAGAAGATGAAGACATGTTTCCTATAGAGATTAGCTCAGAGGAAGAAAAAGAACCAATGGACAATTCAAGGTATCACAGTGAAATTGATATATGTAATGGAAAACTACTGCTGAGTTAATGTTCCTTTCCATACCTTCTGACAGAATTTTTTCTATCTGAATTGGTAGATATGGGTGATCATAGAATGCCTTAGGTTTGAAGGGACCTTGGAGATCATCTACTCCAACATCCCTGCCATGGGCAGGCAAGCTTCTGTCTACTCAATTGTCTACTCAATGCCTCATCCAACCTCACCTTGATCACCACACACACACCCCCATCCTGAGGGGGCATTCACAGCCTCCCTGGGCAACCTATTCCAGAGTCTCGCCACCCTCATACTGAAGAACTTCTTCCGAAGATGTAGCCTAAACCTACTCTCTCTCAGTTTAAAACCATTCCCCCTTGTCCTGTTGCTAGACACCTTTATGAACATGTTTCTTTTAAAAAAAGCTTTAGACTGGAAAACTATTATGAATTTTGGTATCAAAACTAATGAAAATTACATTGACAGCATAAGAACAGTTTTCCATCTCTCCATGACCTAGAAGGTGTAAATCAGATAATATTTCTCTATCTCCTTTTAGTTCAGGTTATGCTAATTCTTCTCTGCAGGAGGTTTTTTCATAATTTGAAATGTATAACAATGCAGTAGTTGAGTGTGGTTTTAAATGGCATGTCTTTTCCTGTATGTAGGATCCCTGTTCCAGATGTGTGTGCTGATGAGGTATCTGATAGAAATGCTCCTGCAGTTTCTACATTTTCCCAGTCTGCATCTTACCCTCATTCAGATGGAGAATGGTCACCTCTTCAAAGGTACTTTTTCTGATAGTACAGTTGCAAATATCTTCCTCATTCCATTAATGTACTCTATGCTAGGGCTGTATGAAGTCTTAACTAAAACTCTTATTCTTAAACATGGTCACTGTTAATGGCTAGATGAATGGTTTTCTGTATGTGTAATCAGATAGTGTACAAAACCTTCAGGTTAGCTTTGTTCTTGATTCAACAAATGCAGGTCCACAAAATCTGAAGAATATTTATATCTGTGCCACTTTTTTTGTGAAATCTGAGTCTTTGCCTGATGAGCATGTCTTGAAAGGACTTCAATGAATGCAGGGATATAAATATTTCATTTTTTGGGTGTATGGCTTTTAAGAACTTCCAAAGTTGGAGTTGATGTATGAAAATAAGATGTAGGGTTTTTTTAAATGAATAAGAGCTTTTATTGTCTCTTTCAAAACCAATCTACCAAATTGCACAGTGAGATGTGTAAGTATTTATTTTGTGTTAACATATACATTGATTTGCCTACTTTTTGTAATGTATGTGCCTTTGTGTGCATTTGTGTACCTCTGACGTCAAAACTGATTAGTTTGGACCTCCTTTCCTGTGTCTGTGGAACATGACGATTTTTTACTCATTGTCCATTGCATTTCAATTCCAAAGAAACCTCTGCATGTGTATATGTGTCCCTGTATGCAGTGCCCAACATCCTCAAGCAGACTATTGTCAGCTCATGGCTTGGACACGAGCACACTGCTCTGGGTTAGGAACTGGCTGGAGGGCCGAGCCCAGAGAGCGGTGCTGAATGGTGCCACATCCAGCTGGTGGCCAGGCGCTAGTGGTGTACCCCAGGGATCAGTGTTGGGCTCCATCCTCTTTAATATCTTTATCGATGATCTGGATGAGGGGATTGAGTCCATCATCAGTAAGTTTCCAGATGACACCAAGCTGGGGGCAGGTGTTGATCCGTTAGAGGGTGGAAGGGCTTTGCAGGGGGATCTTGACAGGCTGGACAGATTGGGCAGAGTCCAAGAGCATGAGATTTAACACATCCAAGTGCCGGGTTCTACACACTGGCCACAACAAGCCCATGCAGGGCTACAGGCTGGGGTCAGAGTGGCTGGAAAATGTCCAGGCAGAGAGGGACCTGGGGGTGCTGGTTGATAGTAGGCTGAACATGAGCCAGCAGTGTGCCCAGTTGGCCAAGAAGGCCAATGGCATCCTGGCCTGTATCAGGAATAGTGTGGCCAGCAGGAGCAGAGAAGTCATTTTGCCCCTGTACTCAGCACTGGTTAGGCCACACCTTGAGTGCTGTGTCCAGTTCTGGGCCCCTCAGTTTAGGAAAGATGTTGACTTGCTGGAAGGTGTCCAGAGAAGGGCAACAAAGCTGCGGAGGGGTTTGGAGCACAAGCCCTATGAGGAGAGGCTGAGGGAGCTGGGGTTCCTTAGCCTGGAGAAGGGGAGGCTCAGAGGAGACCTTATTGCTCTCTACAACTACCTGGAGGGAGGTTGCAGCCAGTTGGGGGTTGGTCTCTCCTCCCAGACAACCAGCAACAGAACAAGAGGACACAGTCTCAAGCTGTGCCAGGGGAGGTTTAGGCTGGAGGTTAGGACAAAGCTCTTAATAGTGAGAGTGATTTGCCATTGGAATGGGCTGCCCAGGGAGGTGGTGGAGTCACCATGACTGGAGGTGTTTAGGAAGAGACTTGATGGGGTGCTTGGTGCCATGGTTTAGTTGATTAGATAGTGTTGGATGATAGGATGGACTCAAAGGTCTCTTCCAATCTGGTTAATTCTATTCTATGAGGCACCTTTGTTCAAAGATGCACCTCTTAATGTATAATAGGATTGTTTCCTCAGAATGATAACAGAGAAAACATTATACAGAAGTAAGCATAGCAAAACTATCTAGAGAAATGGAAGGAGTTTTTAAAAAAACCTGGTTAATTCCATTCTATTCTTTTGGAGTGGAGCAATAGTCACAAGACCTTATCCAAAGAAGTCTAATCAATATTCTGCCTCTGTAATTGAGGAGCAGAGGAAGGGAGAACAAGGAGAGTATCTCAGAACAAGGGCTTAACTTAAATGTTTTGAGTTGCATTCTGGAAGAACTTTCTCCACTGACTGTGAAGCTCAGTGCAATTAGCTTCACGAGTCTGGCGATAGCATGTGTCAATACCCCTCTCCCTCAATGGCTTTTTGAACTGTATGTTCTGTTTGTTTCTTGAGTGCAGTATTCTGGACTTTGAAAACTCTACATGTAAATTCAGCATTCATGTATCTGCATAAAGACCTTATGTTAATCAGCACTTGTGAATAATGTCACCCTGTTTGTCTTTCTGCCAACATGCTGTGCTGTCCAGAAAGTCTATAGATTGCACAGGGCAATCTTATCTTCTCACTGTTCCAGCAGATGGAGGCCTTTCTAATTCTTGTCCTCAACAATCTTCTCACTTTTCTTCTCCAGACAGGTAGAATAGTTGTCATCTCTCATTTTTGGGCTGCTCTTTAATCCTTTTAACATATTAACAGTACATTTCTAACGCATTATTAATATGTGATCTTTGCTAAACTATAACTGCATTTATTGCTAACCCAGACGCTTTGAAAGAAAGTGACATTGAAAACCGATTCCTCTGCTTGATTCTTTGTGGAGCTAAGTTACTTTGAGTCATCTGAGGGAGGATGGCTAACATAAAATCAGGGCAGTGAAAAACTGAAGATGATTAAGAGGTTAAAAAAAATAATAGGAAAAGCTTAGCTAGTGAAAATAACATTGCTCTGAAGACTGACATTCCCATATGGCTTTTTAAAGTCAGTGTATATTTTAATGACACGTTAATCCCATGGTTTTCCAGAGTTACTTGCTTGTGCATAAACTGCAAAAGGAAAACAGAGGCCTCAGAACTTCTCTTCTTTTGTTCCTTTCTTTGGGGGAACGGGAGACTTTTCTGTATGTTGGGTTGCAGGGTGAAGTGTCTTAGTGTCAAGATGACACAACAGATAAAGCATCTTGTTTAAGGTTTAAGAGACCCAGCCGTAAGACTTTGCTGCAGTGTAGGTTTCCTCTAACTCTGGACTTCTATCTGTAGAGCTAAAAGGGGACCACAGACACCTTTTTGTGCTATCTTAAATTTGAGGTATCTCATGATTGTTAAACCAAGATCTTTCTCTCCATTAAGTGAGAGGAAGTCACAGAAAGTCAGTTAAAAAAATTAAAGTAGGTGGCTGAATATGACCTCTGCAATTCTCCATAAATGCTGAGGAAGCTTTGAGTAAGAAACAATGGGAAATGTAGCCTGATTTTTCTTAACCTAGGTGCTGTACTAGATGCAAAACATAGTCTAAAGTTTTCCCAGATTCTAGGACTGCTCTCTTTAACCTGATCATGTTGCAGTACCAAGTCAAGGGGAGATCCTGGGATATTCAAGGTTGTTCTCAGTGTATTTAATGGGAAGGAAGGGCAGGGACACAGGTTGAGATAGAGCGGTGATGTTTTCTGGGTGGCGTCATGAACTTTACTCTGTAGTTACCTGTTCTGCAGTCTAGATATACAGCTAAATATATCTTAGCTGCATAAGATTTCTTGTCTGAGTAAGATGCTGTCTGGGTTGCAACTATTTTCCTCTATGAAATAAGAAATTCTATTATGTCTACTTCAAAGGAAGTACAAAGGCTCTCAGCTATGACTGTGGCAAGTATATGATGTGGGCCTCTCTCCTGACTGTCTTGTCCTGGTTTGTTTGGCCTCAGTGAAGACAGGACTTTTTCTCAGAATCCAATATACTGATCTAAGTGACTGAAGTTTCAGTTTTCTTGTGTAGTGTTAACAGAATGGGTGGCTCCAGTTTCATCTGCAATATCTCAGCAATATATGTAAGGCAAGAGAATTTCATCTGGGCTGGGTCAGTGCTTAATTTAAGGACAGGGGAGTTGCAAGTACAGTTCAGCCCAAGGCAAACATTTTGGTGGTGTAAGAAGACATTTTGAGTCCGATCCATGGATACATTGGCAGGATATTGTTACTGGGTGACAGATTCTATATGGTCCAGAATCATATTTAGAGAGAGTAGCTATGAAGTGTCAGATAACAATATGGCATATGAAGAATTAAAAAGCAAAGGTATTTCTCTGTAATGAAAAATCAACTTTCATCAAGAGGCCACCAATTTCTGTTTGTGGGTGACACAGAAAGTTTCATTTTATATTCCAGATGATATAAAGAATGAGAATGCTTTAGTATCCTTTTGTACAAACAAAACATTGTATGCTGTTTGCTTTGTGCTGTTTGCAGTCTGATTTGGTTTTGGGACTTTTATATTAAGATGCCATTGCAGTAACTCCGGTCTACCCTGAGATTGTGTTGGCATTCATACACTAGCCTACAAGGAGAAATCAACTGATAATAATTCTGAAGCTCTAACATTTTGTTTCTACTAAATCCCTATATTGTGTGGAAAATTATAGAATGAGAATCAAGGTATCTCCATTGTGCTTGTGTTGAAAATTCAGTAGATAGTGAGAAGTTGGTGTACTTTGTTTTGGGAGAGTGGGTAATACTTAGGGGGTTAGATGTTTACTTTGTGTACCATGGTTACACTTGTATCTACTCTGAACCAATAACCCAGATGGGTGCCTGGATCATTGTGTAGCCTTTCACAGCGAGAGCCTTCTGTGAGCAGAACCTCACCTGTTTTAGCATGCATATATATGCAAACGCTTGTGTCTGCAAATATAAATCATGGGTCCTGTACTCAGTAACAGCCCAGGCTTCTTCCCCTTCTTTCAGGGAAAATAATGGAAAAGGCATCCTTAAATCCAGATGTTTTGGGCTTAAAGCAGCAGTAGAAGCATTATTGCCTGCTGAGATTTTTTTGAAGTACCCAGGATCCTGGTTTCCAGGGTTTCAGTGGCCTCTCGATGAATGGAAAACAGTGCAAATCCTGCAAGGTTGTCAGGGGAGCGTGTAGAAGTCAGTAAAACCCCACCACGTGTTTCTTGTATCCTTAGAGCTTGAAAATACATTTTAAATGACAATGCATTGATTTCTTTATCTGTCAAATGGTAGGTTATACTCTAAAGCCTAATAAAAATTTGAAATTCTTAGGACCAAAAAAGGTCTTCCACAGTGGTTTTGGCTAAAAATGGTACAGTTTAGTTAGATAATGTTATTATCTGTAGCTAACCAGTCATAGCCTTTGTCCATATTCAAAGTATGTACCTTGGATTTAGGAACGTTGCTAGTAATTTTTAACTCAGGATTGCACAAGACAAAGAGATACTATTTTATGAGTAAGACATTTGGCTTAAGTACCAGCCTGAAACCAAAATACGTACACAGAAAAAAATGGGCTTTGTTTGGGGGTTCTGAGTGAAATTTTGTGACTTATGCAGAAAGGTAGAGCCAGAATCAGAGTTTTTCATTTTATCCATGGAATTAGTAAATTCATTATTTATTAATGGTGAACTTGACATCACATTATTGACTTGAACGTGTTAAAGATATGCTGCAAATGGATAATTTACTAATCAGTTACTAAATATTTTGAGTAGTCAGCAAAACAGTTAAGTATTTTTGAACTGAAAGAGCTCAGGTTGTATAGTTTCTCTGCAAACATGCATCCAAGGGTAGAACTGAGCAAGTTAGTAGAAGGAAATAACCAATTGAATTCCTTAGACTAATGTGTTAGGAGAAAGTGTCTTGTTTGTGTGACTGAGTCATTTCTGCATTTCACATCTATTATAATGATACTAACATCTATTAATCTGCTGCTGCTAGCACCATCCCCCTTCTTTTTGCCACACAGAAAAACAGAAATCCTCCTGAAATGCTCCATTACAGTGCTTTTGTTCCATCTTTTTCAGCTTCTCAAATCCTTACTGAAAAATGGGTGAGACCTCTGAATGCTAGTTTAAGGGGATTCTGAACTGTTTAAACAGTTTTCTCCATGTTTTTACACTTTCAGTTGGCTAATGATTTACTTAGATCTTCAGTGCTTTAGCTTGGTGGAAAGTACTTACTGCATTGTGGTTGCTTCTGGGTTTGTAATATTTTGTTTGTTTTTCTTCAGCCCATCAGATTCACGTCCTTCTACACCTAAAAGTGACTCAGAACTAGTCAGCAAACCTGTGGACAGAAGTGGACTGAAGAATAATCCTCAAATGCACTGGGCATGGGGAGAACTGCCCCAGGCTGCAAAGGTATTCAACATAATTTGCTTAACTCCTGGTTGTATCTATTATGTTTTAATTGGGTACATGTGCTTATTCTAGTGCACACTGCTGAAGAAGGAATGGATCCTGTTTTTACAGAAAATTACAATGTTTTCTATATGAGAATTGCATCCTCCTCTGTAGGAATAGAATAGAATAGGAGGAGGCATAGAAATGAGCCTTGTGCCATGGATGTTCTCAACACCAATGATAGCCAGTTGAAAATGAAAAAGTACCTGAGACCTAGACTTATAGAAATAATATATCCTATCAATCCCAATCTCCTGTGGGAAATCACTGAAATTCATAAATGGTCTTAGATGCAAATGAGGTGCTTGTGCTAGTGGTGTGGTTCACAAGAATTAAAATTGTTTGCTTGAACACATAAGCGTTCAGAAACACCTGCAGTTCTGTATCTTTGTACGCTGGGACATGCTGTTCTTTTGGCTGAGTCAACTGGCCTGATGCCTGTGTGCTGCGTGAAGCCAGTTGGCCCAGGTAGATGGCAGATCTGTGGTGTTCCAGCAACATTGTGTCCCATGGTGCACAGTAGCCACGTGCAGCTGTGTACATTGCAAATCAGTCAGGTACTGCCTGGCTCCTTGTGGTAGCTATGGAGTCAACGTTCACATACAGGAAAAGGAGACTTACTGCTTACACTTGTCAGTGTAAGAAATAAAGGTCAGCTTCCAGTAGAATAGTGCAACTATGGGGCAGGGCTTGCCCCTTCTGCTGAAGGTTAGCTTCACTACAGAAAGGAAAGCAGGAGTGACAGGGTCAGCAACAGCATAAAGAAACAAAATTCTTGCTTTGCAGGACAGGGTATTTGGTATCCTCTCAGAAAGAAGACTTTTATGTTCTATTGGTTTTGCTAGAGTTACAATGGCACTATTGTAGTTTATCTTTGTGTGGTGGGTTGAAAGGCTGATCCTCCCTTCCCTCCCACCAGGGCGGAAAAATGAGACTCAGACAAACAGATTGCAGAAGTGGTGGAAAGTTCAAATGGAAAAGCAGTGAATATTTTACAGAGAACCACAAGCACAGTGATGAAAGGAGATCCCAAAGCATACCCAGAAGTATCCCGACACTTCCCTCTCCCCACCTGAGGGTACACCCAAAACCCCCAGGGCTCTTTCTTCTCCCCCCTCTTCCACTGTTAGGCTAATCTCAGATGGCCAGATCTGAGATTGCCCTTCCCCCTTCTCCTCCAGGCATTAGGCCTGGCCGGGCCCCAGGAGACCTCGAGATGACTCCCCCTCCAGTACCAGACAGGGACCATCTCCATAGGAGCAGTGAGGGAAGAAAGACTAAGTGCAGGACTTTGCAGGTGGTTTTTGTAGGGAGCAGGACATTATGGGATGAAATATGCAGCTGCCTGTGTCCACTCACTGGGCTGAACTCTTGGGACACTGAAAGTGTGTCTTATGTGGCAGCAGCAGGGGGGCATCCAGCCTGAAACACCACAATCTTTAATTCACTGTTGGTATCTAGTGAAATAAGCAAGGGTGGGAATCCAGAATTCTTAATTCCTTCAGAAGAGCTCTGGCTTCATCTTTAAGTCAAATATGAGCTGTCCCATCACCTCTGCATTATTCTCTGCCTTATGTACCTTACACGAGAACTGGGAACTATTTTCTGTACCTAGAGAAGTGACATAAGTGCACAGGTTCAGGTAGGAGTCTCAAAATGAGCTTTCTGTTATTTTTATCCCAGTCACACATCCTGGTGTGTATTGTAAATCTTATTTCTGGAGGCTTTTCCCTCTGCAGTCCCTGCCTGTGTCCCTAGCCAATCTACTCAGAATTGGTCTGGCCATGGCTGAATGGAGGCGCATGCTGTGGATGATGTTAAACTTTGTGGAAGCATTTGTTTGCTATGACATGAGGGTTAGAGCAGCTATACAGCTGGTGCTGTAGGAGCTCAGCTTCCCTCTGCAAGAAACGGCTCCAGTCCCATGTTCAGAGGAGTTATAGAATTGTTACTATAAAGTGATATAAAATCTAAATTGGGGATATAGGTGAAAGACAGAGTACCCCTGTCCTGGTCCTTGAGAGCATCCTGATGATGTAAGGACTCCAGTCTGTGTTCCCTTTGTGTGTTTGACAGGATTACCTTCTGAAGGAAAACTAGCATTTGTGCAGGAAGGGAGGAGAGCAGAGGTGCAGCTTTGATATGCTCTCAGGCAGGTGAGTGGGAAATGAAGACTATAGAGTGCATTTCAGAACAAATCTTTATGGTCCCAAGATAAAGTTGAATTTTGTGCAAGCCAATGCAAGGCAGAGAAGTCTTTCGTACACTGAGGCCTTCAGTTATGTTGGTGGCTTTCTGCTCTAGTTGGTTAACTTCAGTGAGGTCAGATTCTTAAAGTAATGGTTAGAACTCTGTCCAATTGTTTTAAGAGCTTTTCTTTAGAGCAATCTGTTTATTTTCCTTACAGGCCAGTTCTCTGCTCAAAGCAAAGGAACCCAGTGTGGAGGATGTAAATCCTTCTGAAAGTGATCACTTCCAGGTCATCCAAAGTTCCACTACAGAGGAGTTTAACACTGTGTCTCCTCTGCCTGCCCTTGGACAAGCAGACGCAGCAACTGCTGATGAAAGTGAATCTTTACCAGCTGAGACAAATAAGCTGACAGAATCTCCAGAAGTAGCTGTACCAACTCTGGCTGCCAGTGAAGAAATCAAACAAGCTGCAGCTTGCTCAACCCAACTACCTGGCAAGACAGATTCCCCTTCCAGGAAAAAAGGTACAGCTGTTGGTTCTACACTTTTGTAAGATTTTCATCTTTTAATGATAATGAAGCACCTCATTGCCATATAAATTCATCTGTGCCCTGAAGGCACTCTCAGATCTGGAAAGGAATAAACTTTGGAAAAAGTCTTCAAAACCTGAGCTGCCATCAGGCTGTTCCCAGGAGTCATGTAATAAGATAGAAGATTTGTCTTGATGTAGGATTTTTGGCAGCTCTGTGCTGCCCAAAACTGCAAAACTTGCTGCAAATCCATCCATGTTTGACATATTCAGAGATTTCACTTTTTCGTACAAGCACACTACAGATCTGCAGGTTCACCTGCTGCAACTACTTTCCAAGCTGTTTTGTGTTGCTGGTAATTTTGGAAACTCTCTGTCCTAGTACAAACTTGCAGTATATCTCTTGCACAAACAGATTTGTCATAAAGTAAGGTGTTTTTATTTGACATGGGCAATCTCAGTTCTTTGTGGTACAATTTCTGTCTGAATTCATTAAATATAACTCCATCTACTTCTCTACTAATTAATTTCTGGACTTTATGTCCATGGTATCTTACTCTGTCTCCACAGGAAATTAATTTGCTTACAAGTGTTTTGTTTTAGAGCTCTGATTATTCAGTAATTAAGTCCTATGCAACTCTAGCTTTTTAATCAGTAAAAATACAAGTTTCCTACCCACATGCCCATGCATTCCACTGTCTTTGAGGAAAAAGCAACATTTCCTCTGCTTACTAGACAGTCTTAATTGCATTTCTGATGTTGGAAATCAGATCAGAGAGAAGTTGTAGGTTTTAGAATGAATTCCAAATTAAGCTATGGTCTTACAGTGGTTACTTGTCTAGATGTGCCAGTGATGACTGTGTGTTGGTACTCGTGACAGACCTAGGTTGTCTTGTATGTGCACATACAACAGTTGTATGTGCTAAACAGTGAGTTGTCTTCCTAACAAGCCAGTTGCAGTGTAGTATAATCTGTTATCATACCAGGTTGGAAGGGACCTCAAGGATTATCTGGTCCAACCTTTCTTGGCAAAAGCAGAAGATAGCCAAGATAGCCCAGCACCCTGTCCATCTGAATTTTACAAGTGTCCAATGTTGGCAACTCCACCACTTTGCTGGGGAGATTATTCCAATGGCTGATCATCCTCATTGTGAAAATTTTTCCTCTTGTGTTCAGCGATAACATTCCAGGAGTAACTTGTACCCATCTGTCATTGTTCAGCCACTTGTCCTGTCACCCAATGAGTCCTAGATCTCAAGCACTGCAAGTACCAGTGGCTGTGGCTGGTGAAAATGTGATGGTCACAGCAAACAGGAGAGTTGCCCCTGCAAGCAGAATGATGGGCAAGAGCCTCCACAGGTGGCAGCCATCAGAAGAGATAGTCCTCAGTAAACTCTCCAGTTCATAGGGAGCATGATGTTTATGGTATGGAATCCTTCTGCTGGCCAGCTTGGGTCAGCTGTGCTGGCTTTCACTCCTTCTTGCTTTAGCACCTGGCTAACTGAAGTGCTAAAGATCTTGGTCACACCGGAGACCTGCACACCATGACTGGTCATGAACAAAACCAAAGCATCTGATCAGCTCTGTTCTCACCAACCTAGGTGCTGCAGTCTTCTCAAAAATGCAGCTTATGGGAACAGAAAATTGATTCTATGGTTCTGTTGCAGCAAAGTCTGGACAATCTGTGATGATCCTGTGAGCTGAGGATCGTTGGTGTTCACTCCTGTGCTGGTTGTGCTGGGACAGGACCATAGGCCAGCCATGGGCTGCAGGTCATGGGCAGTTTGGAGTTGGCAAGGACAGCTGATCTGAATTGGCTCAAAGATGTATTCAGGACCAGAAACATCACACTCAGCATTAAGGGCCAAGTTTTGCTGAGGATGGGGACACCTCTTGCTCCTTCCTTTCCTTCTCTTCCTGCTTCTGTCCATCCCTGCAGGGCCTTGTTTCCCTCTGGCTCTCCTGTGCAGTATGACCGCTGTCAATTGGCTGGGCTGAGTGTAGCTGTGCACTTTGCATTGCCGTTGGTACTGCTCTGTTGCATTACTTCTCTTTTCCAAGTGGGGACTGAAGATTAATTTTCAAAGACTAAATGCTTTGATTGGCTTACTGTGATCATAGGCTTATGCAAATAGACTAAAAGTTTTTCTTTTGATGTTTTCCTGCAGTGAACACTGACTTCTAATTTCTAGTGGTTTTGTCTGGAGTAGGGAGGCCTTAGCATATCTCAGAAGTAGTCCTCTGCTGTCCCATTTGTATATTCAAAGTCTGAACAATGTACATGAGCAACTTGTTTTGAAGTTTTTGGCAGTACCATTTTATACAAATATGGTTCACAAAGGGTTATAACTTGTCTGGTTTCTCAATCTTAAAATTAATATTTAAACAGTAATAACAGTTCTGGCTTGTTACTCAGAAAATGCTCATTAATAGGCTTATTTGTGCCATCCCTTACAGACAAACGAAGCCGGCATCTTGGTACTGATGGTGTCTATTTAGATGACCTCACTGACATGGATCCAGAAGTTGCTGCACTTTATTTCCCCAAGAAGTATAAGTCCTTTGCTTATATTTTTTTTTTTTTTTACTATTTAAAGAGCTTTTGTCACCTTCCAAATTTAGATCAAACTCCTGGTTGCCAACCAGATAGGACCTCTTTTGGGTTTTGTTTATTTATTTATTTTTCAGAGTCCAAGCATAGGTGAATGCAGAAGGAAAAGAAAACTCTGTAGAGAGGAATATGGGAGCTTTTGGAAGGCCCTGCATTTGGGCCTGAGAAGTGTACTTGAAATTGATTTTTCCATTTTTGTCAGTTAAGGGTCATATGTTGACTGTGGATTGTTATGTAATGTACAGTGAAGTTTGTGAGTGTTACTCATGTGCCCTGGGCAAGCCATTGGCCTTGGGATATATTTATCCCCATGTCCTTGCTTATTACTATGAAGAACATATCATCATAGAATCATATATCTTTCTGTATTAGCAAAAAGCTGTTGCTCTATTGTTGTTCTGTTGTGGCTGATCACCTGCAAACATGAATGTTGGAAAGAAACTTTTGGAAGACACATGAGAGGCGTGTTTATGAAAATATTGCACCCTGAGCATACAATGTCCAACTTGTACAAGTCTTTATTAGAGCCTCTTATAACATTTATAGTCCTCTTTCCACATCATGCTCTAGGCATTTCAGAGGTCATTGAGCAACAAATAAAGTAGCTTGCATATTTTATTTTTCTTGCTTGCTTGCTTGAACTCAGCTGCTGTAATATTAGCATTTCAACAAAACATACAGATTATTACTATGGAGGGAAAAGTTGTATTGAAAATTCCTTTCTCAAATGCATTCATATAAATCTGGAATGGAAAGCAGAGTTTGATGAGCCTGCACTTTGTAATAATAGTAATCACAACTACAGACAGATTTTAAGGGTGTCTAATGATTTATTGTTTCTTATTTTTTTTTATCTTCTTAGTTACATGTAGAGTATATTATTTATATGTGCACAACTTAAGTACACAAACATCTACATCCTTTGTTTTGCTTTTAGCTATCAGTTTATAGAATGAACACAAATAACAAATGGGTTTGTTTATTCTTGTTTCTGTGGTGGGAATAGTTCTAGTATGGCCTCTGATTACAGCATGGTTAATCTGTTGGCTAAGACTGTAGAGTTTATTACCTTATTTCTCCTATCCGTTCTAAACAAGTGAAGCTGTAATTATACATGCCTAGTTTAGACAAATAAGTAGAAGCAATTTTATGGCAAAATGAAGCAAGTGCTTGTTGAGGGGAGAAAATTTGGGAATGAATTTAGGAAGACCTAATTCCTGATTTTTTTAATTATTTTTTTTTTTTTCTCCAGTGGGGATAATGCCCAAAGCAAGCACACGAATGACATGGGGCTGCAGTCTGCCAGCCACTCTCCGCAGTCTGTCGGGAGCTCAGGTGTTGACAGTGGGGTTGAAAGCACCTCGGATGGAATTCGAGATTTGCCCTCCATTGCCATTTCTCTCTGCGGAGGCCTCGCGGACAACAAAGAAATTACCAAAGGTACGGAATCCCCTTTGGGTTGCCAGGCATGTGCCGACAGCCGTTTTAGCATCCTAGGCCGAGGAAGCAGTGCCCTCCTGTGGCTGTCCTGTAGAATGTGTTGAGTGGATACATAACTGCTCTGGTAAATTTCTTAGTTTAAAATAGTACACTGATAGAAGACTTAATATTTTTAACGTATTTTAATAATTCACGATATGAATTGTTTTTAAAGTATTTTATTGGTATCTTTGTTTCCTGATAGTATAAACTTTTGTATCACAATGGTGTTAGTTCTATTTTTGTCACTTGGTGCAGTATATAGCTAGGAAATTTACAGCTGTCAGTGTCAGGAATGAAAAAGGTGGCCTGTAAATGGGGACTAGGAAGGGGAATTTGAAACTTTAACCTAAATTCCTTCTCTACCTCTAATTTTTTGTGTGGCTTTTACATAAATAATTTACAATGCTCTGTGCTTAAACTTCCAGCTGCATAATGTGAAGATAAATATGTTAATAAGACTTCCATTTTCTGTAAAGTTATAGGAGCCTGATGCTACACTGATTGCTGTTCAGAAGCTGATTATTAAAACTCTTCAAACACTCTGTGATTCACCAGAGTTGTTCTGTTATCTGGATCACTTGTAAATTATATGGATTTTTGTGACAGGCATCACAGCCACTGGAAGGGGAATTTATCTATAGCCATTTTCACTTTGCTGCAGGCCTGTGATGAGCAAGTGTTCCTTAACTTTCTGGCTGTGGATGTACCTGTACTTTGAGCCCTTAAGTTCCTGATCTTTACTTGGACGGTGCATCAGGGAAAGGCATGACAAAGTATTTCCTTGCCTTATTTAGAAGGCTGATTTTCCTGTTTCACAGTTCCACCCCTGAGCTATCACTTGTAGTTTGAACAGGAAAGACACCCAGCAGTTAACAAAGATGCCTTCAACATCTTCTGAGCTTGAGAATCTCTGAGTATCTTATTTCCATATTACTGCTAATCTCAGCACCCTAGTAACCAAGAGCTGGCCCTGAATGTGAAAACTGTTTGTCTGAGTGATACTAAGAGGTTTAGGTTTGCCCATCTCAGGCATCTATAAATGCATGATTCATATATGTATTTTTATTTCCCCCCCACAGAAGTGTTCTTGGAACATGCAGTAACATATCAGCAGTTTGTGGACAATCCTGCTATTATTGATGACCCTAACCTTGTGGTTAAGATTGGAAATAAGTAAGTATTTTTTAGAAAAAAATTCTTACTGTTGTGACAAAACCACTTCTGTGGCACTTCAGAGTTAGATCAGTTTAACTGTAGCTAAGAGATAGGTTTTGAATGCTCATAGATTAAATTCATCCAGAAAGAGCCAACTCTCTAGTGAATTCAGGCTCTTCTAGTTACGCTTCCTCCTTTAAATTGAAAGTAAAGAGCAGTTTCATATGACCTGTTACAGTGAAGTTACACAATTTGAATTTCAAGGAGCTACTATTGAATACTAATAGTGTTCACACTCAATTGTCTGAGTGAAAATGAAATAGGATGTGAACTTGCTAAGGCTTGCCCTGAGTCAGTTTGAATAATTAATATTTCCAGCAATATGTCAGTCTGCTTGCAAGCACTATGTGCTCAGCACTTTGTATATACTGGAGATTTTGCTAATATGCCTCTATGGAGGCATTACTTTTCAAGGCTTGTCAAACTTCACCCACTGAGTGAGAACCAGTTTTGAAAGGCTAAGGATAAAACACTATTTGTGTGTTTATATTGCTGGCAGCAGTGCAGCACTATGGGCTATGCCAAAAGCATATTTTTGGAGGGTGTTTTTGCTTGAGAGCTCCTTGCCAGGTACCTGGGTACAGTGTTTCAGAGTAGAGACCATGGCATTGTAGGTCTTTTATTAGCGTTGCAGGTGAGAGTTTGACCTGAGTTAAAGAGGCTTCATGTTTTAATCTGCTAGATAATAAATACTAGATACATTGTGAACTGGAACCTTGAGATTACAAAATGCAGTAATTGTCTCTCTTGCGTGCCAAGGTACTACAACTGGACGACAGCTGGTCCCCTTCTGCTGGCAATGCAGGCGTTCCAGAAACCTTTGCCAAAGGTGAGATTGAACATGAAGGTTGGTCAGAGGAGGAATGGAGGTATTCTGCTATTTATTAAAACAGCAAAGAGGGCTGTTAAACAAAAGCATCTGAACATCAGTAATATCTGTCCACCCATCACCATTCGTTGTATCTTATGGGCTAAAGAGAGCTAAATTTGGTCTGTGTTTGTTTGCAAGGCTAAGATCATTACAAATATTTTGAAACAGGAAAGTTTCTTCTTTTCTTTCATTAATGTATATTCTAAGCATAAATTATATTGACCCCTTCTGGCATTTCCTGCAGCTGAATATTTGTTGACTGCTTTCCATGTACTGTACACAGCACATATTATTGAATAAAAATATAGGTCAGGAATTTTAAACTCAATGAATAAGCTTTAACTACTCGATAAGGAAGGCCTGTAGCTTGCTGTTTTTTTGTTCCTCAGTTGTTCATTATCAACTCAGGTAGGTAGTGAGATACCTGCAACTATGTGACACCTATCTATCTCAGTTCAATTGTGCATGACCTGATACCACACATATGCTCAGTACAGAAATGCAAACTGCTGTATAAATGTGTATAAAGAAATGGTATCACCACTGGCACAATTTGTATCCTAGTAAGCCATGGATTTTATACATTTTTGGAACCTAATATTTCTGCCATTTGCAACCCTTCATATGTCTTTGGGTTTAATCTGTATGTATTCAAATGTTACCTCTATTGCCATGAATGTGGAGCAAAAATTTGTTCAAAGCCCAGAATCCACTCTACTGCCATGTTTTTCCATAGTGCACATTAGCTACATAGGCTGTCATGTGTAGCTGCACCACAGTATCCCAGTATTAAGTGAATTGATCCTGTTACCTGCATATATGGTAAACTTGGCTTGAATTTCAAGGATGTCAATGAGCCAAAACTTTGTGCTTTATTGCAAATATTCTACCAATCATCAAGGTGGGATTAATCCCATGGAGCTCAAATGCCTACTCTGTATTTTTTGGGCACTTCCACCAAGTGATTCAGACTTTGATAGGTGCCTGTTGGGTCTTAGTGGCAATAAAAATAATGCAAGGTAACTGCATTTTTAATTAAATACTTTGATGGCCAAGCTAAGTGTTTTAGGTTTTACTTAGGATGGCTAAATGGAAAGAACTGATGTGAAATATTTTTGCTGTGAAGGGAAATGCCAGTTCTTTCAACAGCATTACGATTACACCATTATTCATATAGGCTATCAATAAACTCCATGAGTGTGAAATTCATTATGTTCATTTAAAAATGATCAAATTATATTCCAAAAGCTAATGACTTTCAAGACAGTGCACTTTTAATTTAATGGAGAAGCCTGTGTGTATAGTTGTAATAGTCTGTATGATTGGGAAGGGTTATGTGGCTGAACTGTACCCCTGAAACTAAAATTACTCATTTATGCTACCAGTCTTTCTACTGCTTTTCTTATTGACTTGTTAATTAGAATTTTGATTTGCTGTAACAATGGAAGTAAGGAACTGAAATACTAAGGTAGTTTATCAAAACAGGTTTTATGAAATGATTGAAAATTAGAGTCTTTGCAAAAAATCATTCACATTCCCTAAAATACAGAAACCCATTTCTAGTTGTAAGCATGTGAATTATCTCACTAAAAGTCAATAGGCCATCTGCTTGAAGTTGTCCATGCTTGAGAACCTCCTTAAATTGTAGTCATTGTTCTCAGCTGTGGCACTCTATTCTCAATAGCTCCATCTTCTCCTTGTTTTTCTTATTTTTGTTAAGAAAAGTTCTCAGCTTATTTGCTTGACTTTATTCCTCTGTCCTTTCTTTCCTTATATGCTTTAGATAGTATAGAGAACCTATGGAAAACTGAGAAAAGGGATGCAGTGTCCTCTACACTAGCTGAACTCAAGCCTAACTCTCTAACTACTAAGAGTTCTTTCAATTATTTGTGGTTGGGTTTTTTTCTGATCATTATTCAGCATCACAGGTTTATTTTGGTGACTACTTAAGGTGGAGGCTGTCATTTCAGAAAGGCAGTGGCCAAGCTATTCTAGGGCATACCAAAGACTGTGGCCACCTTTACTGTAATAATTTCCTCTTTTGTCTTTCACTTGCTCCTGACTGAAAGAAGTAATCTCTCCTTGTTGCAATGCGTAAGGCTCCAGTCATTAGGGATATTGAAATAAACTTTTCTGTACTGAAGTCTGTTGTATGAAACTGATGTATCCATGGCTTTTAAAAAAATACAGTTCTAACATTGTCAGTCAAGTACATACAGTCATATTAAACACATAAAACCTAATGTTGTCTTTACTTTTGCACAAAGCGGTATTTAAATGTAAGCTGCAGCTGTTTTCAAAGCAAAATCAAAATCTTGCATGTGGTCTGGTTGCTGTTTTGCATGTGAGCTCCTTCAGGAAGTAGTATTTTTCTTTTTTTTGATTTTAAATATAATTTGCACTAAGTAATTTCAACTAAAAACCAGTAGGTTCTCCATTCTAGACATTATACTAATATCTACTTATGCCTTTTTTTTTTTCCTGTTTCTTTGATTTTATCTCTTTTTCATTTTCCTTTTAAAACTACCATAAGTATTCATGCTTAAGTTACTTCAGAGCAGCTCTGGATACCATTAGGTTTTGCTTTAGTAGAATTTATGGTCCACAGACAGTATGTTTACTTTTATTCTATTTATTATCAGTTAAAATTGTGTATTTGGCACTTTCTTTCATTTACATATATCAGGTTGTCCTTTGTTTTGGGTTTTTTTTGTTACCATCCATTTATCACAGGCCACTGTGGAATCTATCATGAGGGACAAGATGCCCAAAAGAGGTGGAAGGTGGTGGTTTTCATGGCGAGGGAGGAACAGCACTATTAAAGAGGTAAGTTTGAGAACCAAACAAATCAGAGTTTCCTTCAGCTTACAGTGGGAAGATTGGATAGCCCCATATTCATCACTCAGATCTTAGTTTGATGAGATACACATTAAAAGATACTTAAAAAGGGTTTGAAGTTTGACTTTTGACTTCTGAAAGCTTTGAAGCATACCCTTCCTGAAACAGCTGCCTGCAGTGTTTCAGTTCTGCATTTATTTTCATTACACAAGCCTGAGGCAGGTTCTCTAATGGGTTAAATTTCTGTTTGGGAACCTGGAATTGAAAAGCTGTGCCAATAATTTAATGTTTTCATGCAAAGTACCTACCTTTATGCAGTTCCCTTTGATAGTTGAAGTATGGACATGTTTATGAATAGTGTGAGCTGTAAAACTCAGCAAAACCCAAGATGGAAAACTGACTGTATTAGAGTCTTTTCAAATGTCTTTTCTGAGCTTTAAAAGTGTGTGGTAACAATCTCAAAGCCATGGATGAACATTAAAGAACAATGGAAAAAGGAAAAACTTTAGATGAAATATTGATCTCCTGTCTAGACATATTTAATCTTTAAAGTTGGCTAATAAAACCTCTTCATATTAATTTATTCTACTGAAGCATTAATACTTGAGGGGAGAAAATGACTTCTAATACATTTTTATGGTTGTGCCTCAGTTGAATTTTTTTAGCCTTACAGGAAAGAAGCATTGGACTGATGTGTGGGTATGGGCTTCTGGGTTTGAGATTTTAGTTTTTACAGTTTGAACTTCTTAGAATTTCTCTCTGAGAGGAAGTATGTGGTCCTCTCTTGAGCTATAGTGGTTATAAATGAGTAAGGGGAGATGTTGTAGTTTGCGTGTCTCAAAATCATCGGCTATTTAAAAATCTTGTGGGATGAAGTTGATAGAGCTTAGCATTTATGCCAAGATGGAAGCAGTTTGGAAAGTTTTATTGGATTAAAAATTGTAATGATTTGGTGAAAGGTAATTTTTTGTTTGTTTGGCTATTCTGTGGTTTTTCTTCTTCTCTGGAGCCATACTTAGCTAGATTTGACCTGAAAAAGCAATTTGAGGTGCTTGAACTGAGAAGTTATGGGACTGATCCCAGAACTTCATCTGTACTAGATGTGAAATCTGAGATTTCAGTACTTCTTCCATGCAAAACTAAATCTTAATTCTTCATCAGATTTTTATATTTGCAGTTTTTAGATCTTTATGCAGCCTCTATTCTTTAAGAAAACCATGAAGCATGGGAGATGCATAGCTTCTCATATTTGTATTTTTACAGGAAACAAAGCCAGAGCAAGGTACGAGTAGGAGTGGACTTACAGGAGAAGACTCTTCACAGATGAATATGACAAACAGGTATGCTAGAAATTATCTGCCTGCATCAAGAATAGTGTGCCCAGCAGGAGCAGGGAAGTCATTGTGCCCCTGTACTCAACACTGGTTAGGCCACATCTTGAGTACTGTGTCCAGTTCTGGGCCCCTCAATTTAAGCAGGACATTGAGACTCTTGAATGTGTCCAGAGAAGGGCAACGAGGCTGGGGAGAGGCCTTGAGCACAAGCCCTATGAGGAGAGGCTGAGGGAGCTGGGATTGTTTAGCCTGGAGAAGAGGAGGCTCAGGGGAGACCTTATTGCTCTCTACAACTACCTGAAGGGTGGTTGTAGCCAGGAGGAGATTGGTCTCTTCTCCCAGGCAATCAGCACCAGAACAAGAGGACACAGTCTCAAGCTGTGCCAGGGGAGGTTTAGGCTTGAGGTGAGGACAAAGTTATTCACAGAGAGAGTTGTTAGCTGTTGGAATGGGCTGCCCAGGGAGCTGGTGGAATCACCATCCCCGGAGGTGTTCAAGAGGGGTTTGGACATGGCACTTGGTGCCATGGTTTAGTAGTCATGAGGTCTTGGGTGACAGGTTGGACTTGATGATCCTTGAGGTCTTTCCCAACCTTATTGATTCTATGATATGAATGGAATAATCCTGCAAATTCTGGAAAAGAAGAATCTGTTGGGCTAAAGCTGCTAATTGAAAGAGAAGAGGAGTTACTTGCTAGAATTTCCATCACCTGGATTTCTTTTTTATAATTGCTGATTTATCTGCAGGGAGGAGAGGAGGGGAAGAGAAAGCATAACAAACACCTTTCTTCTTCTGAAAAGTGAAGAATTTTTGTGGTTCCAGTATCTAATCAGTATTATTCTTTACCACTATGAGATTTTTGAGACAATGTGGCACATGAAAACTGGCTTACAGACAAGTTAATGGCTAGAACAGTTCAAGTATGAATAATGGGAAAGATGTGTGAATGAGAATTCAGATCTTCATTGACATATTTAAAACTATGATGTGAATGACCTCCTGTGAGACAGTGCTTGGGAGCACAGAATCAATGACTTATCTGGTGACTCACTGTTAATGCATTTTTAATGGCTAGTGAGATGCATTTACTGACATGATAACATCATTTTCTGTGTGTGCAATGTTCCAGAGTAAAAGATGAATCTTCTTCAAGCGATGAAGACCCTAGAGCTGCTAAACAAAACCTTGGGGCATTACAGAACAACTCAAGTCATGTCTCAATGTTGCCTGGAATCAGTTACAAAAAAACACTTCGACTCACTTCTGACCAGCTTGTGAGTTAACTTTACATCCTTGTTCTGAAATGTCATTTCTCATACCTGAACAATCCTCTCATTCAGGCTTGCAAAGCTTAATTAGCTCTTACACCTTGCATTCAATTCTTTATCTTGTATTTAAAAAACCCAATATTTTCAAAACCCAGTATTTTCTCTTCTCTTTTCAGTATTAAGCATGAATGTTGTACTTTGCAGCAAGTGCTGGGTTTCAGAGATTAAGAGACATGGTTTCCCATTTAGAAAAGTAGTTAAAATCTGTAGTATGTATTTGTCACCTGAAAAAGTGTACTGGAACCATGTCCTTTTTGTATTATGTATAATGTGCATATGTTAAGCCACAGGCCTTTCCTTTAAGTGTATTCCTCCTGTCCTTTCCTTTCCCCTCATTCATAGGCAGACAGTCATATTTTACATAAATATAGTTGTCTGCTAGTAACTGCTGAAAAAGCTGCTTGTGAATTTATAATGAGGCCAGGCTATTAATTTCATTGGAGCCAATTCTTTTCCTCTGTGACAGAGGTGTTTTGACTAATGGTGACAAAACTCTTAACAGTTTTGTGTTCTGCACATTCTAGTTTTATCTGGAAAAGTAGGCAACTTAAAGGAAATACTTCATGTTTTATCTACACACACTTTATTTTCTTAAGGAAACCCAAGCAAGGCATACATCACAAAACAGCCTATCAGTTTCTGCCTGTATAGTTTGTAAGAAAGTAGAATTCTTCCCAAGAGACAGATGGGATGCATTGGGAATTTTCTATAGCAAACAGAAAGCAAGTGTTGCACCAATATATGGATACTTTGCAGATTTGGGAACATCTCAGGAGTTGCGTCAAGCAAAATTACTTTTAGATTGGCTTTTTGATGAAACAATGTGTGAGACTCATCAGTTATCCGTCAGTTATTCTACATTCTCACCTCCTTTTCCCCTTTTCACTAATTCCAAAAATAAAATAATTAGGTCCACAATTAGAATCAGATCAGCAGTGTCTTGCCCAGAATATCACTAAGTGACACAGGAGACAGTGGGAAGAAGGGGCAGGGAAGAGGGAGAGTTGGGCAAGTTTGGGAGAGGTCCTATGCTATGAGAGGTGGGTTATCACAGGAAAAGAGTGTAATACAATGGAACAGAAATCTCCATATAAACTCTCTCAGAGCTCATGTGACTCCTTGTTATGCACATTTCTCTTTGCATATGTATCTGTATCTCAGAATGGAAAACCACCATCAATTGTCCCTACTCCACTATTGTTCATGTAAACTTTTGGGGATATTTTTCTCTCTCTGTTTTCTTTTTTTTTATTTTTTCCTTTTAAATTTTCCCCCTTTTAAAACTCCCCCCCCTCCCCTTTTTCCTCCCTTTTTTTCCCCTTTTCCCTTCTTTTGTATTCTCAACCACAAACCAGAATTTTTTACTTTGTCTTGTTCTGCTCTATAAACCAATGGCTGATGTACACAACACAACCTCTGCTGTCCTTATTCAGACAACAGCTCTGCTGAAAACAGTAAGATTCAGTGTGTGATCAAATCAATGCTCACTTGTGTCTTGTGTTTGCACTGTGTCAGTTTCACATACTCAGTTTGATTATCTTGCTGATAATGTCTTGCAGAAAAGCCTAAAGCTCAAGAATGGCCCCAATGATGTGACCTTTAGTGTTACAACACAGTATCAAGGCACTTGCCGCTGTGAGGGCACCATTTACCTATGGAATTGGGATGATAAAGTTGTTATTTCTGACATTGATGGAACAATCACAAGGTGAGTTCATGAACAGGGAGAAGCTTTGTCTGCAAGAACAAACTGTCCTTTGGTCTAAAGGAAAAAATGAACAGGGAATGTTGCATCACAGTATTGTCATACTCTCGTGTTTTGGAGGGAAAGAGTGTATGTTTATGGTTTCTATTTTGTTAATTTGGCTTTCAAACAGAACAGAATAGAATAGAATAGAATAGACCAGGTTGGAAGAGACCTTCAAGATCATCGCGTCCAACCCATCAACCAATCCAACACCACCTAAACAACTAACCCATGGCACCAAGCACCCCATCAAGTCTCCTCCTGAAAACCACCAATGATGGTGACTCCACCACCTTCCCAGGCAGCCCATTCCAATGGGCAATCACTCTCTCTGTATAGAACTTCTTCCTAACATCCAACCTAAACCTCCCCTGGTGCAGCCTGAGACTGTGTCCTCTTGTTCTGGTACTGGTTGCCTGGGAGAAGAGACAACAGTGTAATAATCATCTGAATTCTTAATTTAAGAAAGAGGCATGCCATGTGTGTCCTTCATTTGTCACCTATTGGTGTTTCATGATAGTATTTACAGTAGTGTTAGAGGATCTTCTACAAAATCATAACTTTTCTGCTGCATCACACCTCTGAAGTACACTAGCTACATTAAAAACACCAAGTGAATTTTGGTTTAAAAGATGTTATTCAAGTGAGAGGTGTTATTAGTTAGAAGATGACTGCAAAAGAAATGTCAGAATTTGATGGCAAGTTTCAGATTGGAACTTTGGGTAAATCTCCCCATTTTGAAGTGACCAGAAGAATTCCCTCACTCATTGATATTTAGTTATTTATTTAATACTGGGGAAAGAAGCTATATGCTGAACAGGGAAACCCATAATATAACTATAACTGTTACCTTTTGACATTTTAAATGCTTAGATTTGTCTCAAAATCCATTTCTTTCAAAATCAGACTTAGCTGTATCTAATTGGAAACAAAGACCAGGAAAATAATAATTTCCAAGAGCCATCCAGGTGAAGTGAAATAGCTTAAAATGAAACTCTTTTCTTCCTTGTGATTTATCTATAGTAGGGCAAGCTTTTTTTTTCCCCCCAACATAAATTAATATCCTTCCTTGCTCTTCCTTAAGCTTCACTAAAGTGAATAAGATCTACTCTCTGTGCTCTCGAGCTGACTGGGGAGTACAATACCATTGCAAACCCCTTCTAAGCCACTGCCCAATGTTCTTGTCTCTAAGATGCAGTATATTCATGGGATGCATTTTGTGTATTTAGAAAATATTTAATGGCAACCTCAAAAAGTAGGCTTAGGACTGTCCAGCCTACTGCACAGGTCTGATTTGATAGCCTGTATGCTTTAACTTCCATGTTACCTTACGGATCCCAAGGTTATTCATGTCCTGGAGCACAAGAATAATTAAAATGACATGGCCAAGAGTGGGCATGGTAGTACATCTCAAAAGAAAGTTGGAAAAGACCATCCTGTTTTTCATCACAATTAGTACCTTTAAGAAAGCCTCATTTTCCTTTGCTGGAAACCAAATAAGTTAGTAGGGTTTGTATTAGCCTCAGCTGTTGTTGTAAGTGGTGGGGATTTTTCAATTCATTTATGTTTTCTTTCTTCAGGTCAGATACTTTAGGTCATATTTTGCCAACTTTGGGCAAAGACTGGACACACCAAGGGATTGCAAAGTTGTACCATAAAGTGAGCCAGTGAGTATTCAGTAAATCTGTTTGTGCATCTGTGGTTTGTTTGTTCATTTGCACATGAAATTTAAAATTGCTCTAGGCTTCTCTTAACCTATAAGGGTGACAATTTCATCCATATTTCATCACTTCAGTATGCTTGTAACAGTGTAAACATCTGCCGTGTGGTATCCACAGCAAAACCTGCTTTCTGGTGTCAAAAGCTAAAGTTTCATCAATGAGCCATGATAGCTCTCCCAACCATTCCAAGTAGATAGCTACAGCTAGTTCCAAAAACTGTAGCTGTTTGAACAAGTTGTGCAGTTGCAAGTGGAGATTTTGCATACTGGGCTTTGTCAGAAGCATTAATTCATAAGATATTAATGCAGCTTCCCTTCTCTCCTTGTTGAGGAGACTGTCAAAGTGCATAAGGACTGTTCAGCCTGGAGTGGTCACTGTAGGCAGAATTCTACTTGCCAAATTTAGTTCACCTGGACAGTATGCTGCTATGACCCAGAACAATCTCTGCCAAAAATTGTCAGTGCTTCCTCTGATAAATAGGAGCAGAATTAAAATAAGCAGACTGGACCAACTCAGATGGAGAGATGTGTGGGAACACTCACGAGTGCAGGTGTGCTGTTGGTTCCCTGGATAAATTTTTCAATGTTGTCAAGCCATTGTGCACACTAGAGGATCAAAGACAGAGTATGATGTGTTTCGTGGTTAGCAATTGAGGAAAGAAAAGCAAAGAAGGAGAACAATTCTTTGATGTCTGAATGAGATCAGATAAAGTATCTGATTTTAACTTTTACAAGGAGAATCACCGATTGCTGTCTGCTTAGGTTGCTATTACTGCTTTACACAGAAAAGGAAATTACTTTTATTACATTAAATTAACTGTTCTTATATATTCAAATTACCATAAATGTTTGAAGAGCTCTGGTACAGATCTCAACCATCCTCTTAGTTAATCTTTTTTGTTCTGTTTACTAGAGTTGGGCTAACGTTCGTTTGTTGCTTTTTTGCTCTAAGTGAATGGTGAATTGTAAATCACGGATGATGGAATCTAAATTATGCCGGCGACATTTCTGTGTGCTTTTATTATGTATAGGCATATGTGGTCACAAAAAAAAAGACAAGATAGCCTGGAAATTCATATGCTGAGCACTGTTTAGCTCTCTGCATAACCTCTGCATTACATTTGGTGAAAAAGTTAATTAATTTTTGAAATTGGCAGTTGTTCTTTCTATGCCTGCCAGCATTGTCATTTGTTAGGGCTTTGTTGACGGTAAAAATAGGGGAGTAAAGTAGATTTGAGCCATGTTGTTTTTCAAATTACCAAGTTAATTATGTAGTGGCTAGATCTTACAGCTGAACACCATATAAATGTTCAATAGCTGGATTTAATGACCCTGTGTGCACTGAATACAGTATTTATTTTACGAACAGTAATTTCTTTGCAGGACTTGCAAAGTAAGTTGCTATTAAGTTGAGCTAACCACTGGACTCTGTTCTGTCTTGAACAGAACCAAAGGTGACTTCTGCTGAAACTTTTATTTCAGTGTCAAGTCAAATGTCACTTCTCATACTGTGTTTTGAGGTTCAGATTTGCTTCAGCTTGAAGGAATATTACTGCTGCACACAGACTAGCCTTTTACTGCAGAGACATAGGAAGCAGGAGTATAACACTGCTTATACAGCAAAGGCTGAGAATGCACCATTGTCTGCTTTATGCTGAGTGTTTTCCTCTTAGCAGATGTCATTGCAGTTAGTTCTAAAGAGTAGAATTCCCCTATGCAAGGGTGGATAGAAAACTACACAAAGACATGAATTGTGGGAAGACCACAGTTAAATGAGCCCACTTTAAGTGTAAATCAGTAACTGCAGTGGAGCTAGATGGATTGTACTTATCCAAGTTTATGGCATAAATGTCTCTATTACTTTCAAGTAAGTCTGGGCTAAACGTGAGTCTGTTTTATGGTTATAAAAACAAACCCACAAAATTATTGATGTCAAAGCACCTGCTTTATTTTGACAGTAATTTCTTATTTTATTTCTGTTTACAGAAATGGATATAAATTTTTGTATTGCTCAGCACGTGCTATTGGAATGGCAGACATGACCAGAGGATACTTGCACTGGGTCAATGAACGAGGAACTGTGCTGCCTCAAGGGCCAGTGCTACTGAGTCCAAGCAGCTTATTCTCAGCTTTTCACAGGTAATGCAATTTCACCTTTATGTAGAAAGAAACTGAGATGTTGGTAAAGGCTGAATTCTCAGGGTTTTGGTGGTGTTGGTTGGTCGGTTTGGTTTTGGTTTTTTTATGGGAGTGCCGAAAATAATTCATATTGGTTTTTTAATTACATTTTGGTGCAAAATTTAATAAAGGAGTAATTTTGTTAGAGGAAGACCAAAATACAATAGATATTCAGGTTGCTTAGTTGCTCAGGTTGCTCTTAGACATGTGTCAATATATATGTGTATTCGTTGCTTACCAATAGGTGCTGCCTGTTGACTTCACGTGTTTAACCTGATGTGTTAGTATTTAGTTATGGGAACAGTGTTCACGCAGTAGTAACAGTCATTCTTGTCTTACTTGTATGATGTTCTGATTGGCACAATTTTTTTTTGTGTGTGGAAGAATATTACTTGGTGGATTTCAAAGAAATTGATGTGAAAATGAACTTTTTATGCTCCTGACTGTATGTGATATTCTGTGGACAGTGTTAAACTGTAATAAGTGAATAATAATAGCAGAAATTATGAATATCACACCTTCTTCCTAATTCAGTCAAGAATGTGAAGTGATTACTGGAAATATTTTAAGCTGTTAAAAGCTGCCATGACAGGATATATTAATTAGAATTTTTAATGGAAGGTTGTTCAGATGTTCTCCTGATTGAGTGACATACTGCAGGCTGTCTTAGCAGTTGTGCTCTACATATAAGAAACCCTGGAGGTGTTACAGTGCACTTCTTAGACTGATTAAATAAAAAATGCAGTGAAAGTGTAGTTATTGTCACCTTATGCTCTTCATAAATTTCTGTGTACTTAAAGTAATACACTTTTTGGTATCTTGTTTAGACTAAAGAATGCCAGTCTTTTAGTGTACACTCTTGTAATGGCTGTGACGTGTGGGCAATGAATGACTTCATTGTTATCCTTAGTTGTAACTGTTGTGGATTCTGAGGGCTCTGAGATCAGGTGTGTGTAAGACTAAGGAAAGATGATTTTATTCCTCTCTTGCACAGTCTCAAAATCTGATTTTTACACAGAGCTGCCCTTCCAAAGGGCTATATTCTCCTATGAAGCTTCCCTACTATTCACATCTTTTTTGACATATGTGTTGGTGCTAGGATGTGGGATTCTGAGCTTCTTAAGGGCTTTTGTGTCATGCTGGCATCTTCCTACGTTATGGGAACTCCATACTCTGCCACCTGTTCAGTCTCCTTGCCAAGAGAAGCTGTCGTGAAAGGACTTTTTACTAGAGATGAGAAGTCCTCTGTTCATTAATGAATTCCATATTCTGTAAGGAGCAACTGAAGAAAAATAGAAGATTTCTTTATTCCTTTACTTCTGCTAATTAGCAGTGATGGAGGACCCTGACTGTAGAAGCATTTTAACTGTCTGAGGTGCTTCTAGTACATATGGTAATTGCAATATTTATTTTTTTTTTACATATAATAATAATAATAAAAAAGAAGCCATACACAGTGAAGGCTAGTGTAATCCATGAAACAATTCTACAGTTGTCAGGAAGCAGTTTACTTGATGACAATGTGTGTTTCATAAGTCTTAATTTAGCACCTACTCCATGTAGTCAAGCATCCTTGCTCAGTAGCCATCTTTACAACATAGGTTTCAATAGAAGCTCCCTTCTTTTGGAGGATTTATTCATTGTGTCCTTTGTGGAAGCTTGCAAATGTTATTTTGTCTTTATGGGCACTATGATTTCCACATGAAGATTTATTGCAGTAGGGTGGGGCTAGGTGAAAAGTGTTGGATAAAGCAAATGAAAAGTTTTTTGCTGTGTTTTGTGTATATTTACTCAGCCTGCCTTTTATATCGTTTCAGGGAGGTGATAGAAAAGAAGCCAGAAAAATTTAAAGTTCAGTGTTTGACAGACATCAAAAATTTATTTTATCCCAACACAGAACCCTTTTATGCTGCCTTTGGAAACAGACCTGCTGTAAGTAATAGTTGAATTCATTTCTGTTGCAGAGAACTGAAAGGTTGCTATTATTTCTTAGTTCTATTGCATTAGCACCTAGAAGCTTTAAATGGGAGTTATTTTTAGGCCCTAAACTTTAGGAAGTATAGAAGTTCTTTCTCAAAGACCTCACAATGTAGGATGCAAGTATAGATGGAAGAGCAGCAAAGTAACTACATTATATCTGCATAAATGAGCATAACAGTAAAGACTGGTTGAAATCCTAATCCTATGTGAAAAAATCCTTACACTTGTGTGAAAGCATTGATTTCATTTTACTTCATACTGATACAGTGTCAGGGAGATACATCTCGATAGAAAGAAAATCTTTCAGATGAATAGTGGTAGGACTTAAATGAAAAACTCTTAAGTACACCTAAAAGAAATTGGATCTTTATATTTTAAATAACATTCCAACGTTTCACTACTTCAGCTATTAAAACCATGATTTATATGAGTAAAATTGAATCTTCAAGCTTTTCTTCAGATCAAAACTTACTCAGTGCTTCCCTTAACAATTTGAATTTCTTAGAACACATTCCCAATTTTTGTTTCTAATTGTACTTCCCAGAGTTGCATCTGTGTTATCTGCTGGTGGGGGGCACATTGCTACTCTTTTGGCATATATTCCTTGCTTTTTCTTCTTTGCCCCTTGCTGTGACATGGAGTCAATGTATGGGTATGACACAAATTTGAACTGTGGAGCGAAGAAATATTTCTAGGGGTTTTAAGGTAGACACAGTTGTTACTAGTTTCTTTTGTGACCTTTTCCATACAAACTAACTGCTATTTTGGGTGTCAGTTATGTTATTCTCTGTACATTGTTGCAAGATACTGGCTACAGCACACTCAGAAAATTAAATATTCTCTGAAAGAAAAACAATTGCTTTTACACTAATATCATTAGGGTTTTTTTAACGTTTTTTTTGTGTTAAGGGAAGTTCCTGGGGAAAAAAAAAAAAAAAGATAACATGATTTTGATTGGTAGTTCAAACTGAAGTGGCAAACTCCTTACCTGGCTTCAGATTGTCTGTTTCATGAACATTTTCTTAGACTGACCTCATTTAAGGGCAACGAGACTGATGAGAGGCCTCGAGCATAAGCCCTACGAGGAGAGGCTGAGGGAGCTGGGGTTGCTTAGCTTGGAGAGGAGGAGGCTCAGGGGAGACCTTATTGCTGTCTACAACTACCTGAAGGGTGGTTGTAGGCAGGAGGAGGTTGGTCTCTTCTCCCAGGCAACCAGCACCAGAACAAGAGGACACAGTCTCAAGCTGTGCCAGGGGAAGTTTAGGCTTGAGATGAGGTCAAAGTTCTTCACTGAGAGAGTTGTTAGCCATTGGAATGGGCTGCCCAGGGAGGTGGTGGAGTCACCATCCCTGGAGGTGTTCAAGAGGGGATTGGATGTGGCACTTGGTGCCATGGTTTAGTAGTCATGAGGTGTTGAGTGACAGATTGGACTTGATAATCTTTGAGGTCTCTTCCAACCGTATTGATTCTATGATTCCATGATTTGTAACAATGGAGCATTTCAGATGCACAATAACTAGGTAGTTCTGTATTCCAGCAAGAGTAAACATTGTTGTGAATAATGATTTATTTTTTTTTTCTCTCCACTCTGTTTAGGATGTTTATTCATACAAACAGGTGGGGGTTTCCTTAAACAGGATATTTACAGTTAACCCTAAAGGAGAACTTATACAAGAGCACGCGAAGACAAATATCTCATCGTAAGTAACTTCTAACTCCTTATAGACTAAATTGCCAGGGCTCTGGGCAGCCTGATCTGGTTGAGGATACCCCTGCTTACTGCAGAGGGGGTTGGACTAGCTGACATTTGAATGTCTGCTCCCATCCAGACCATTCTGTAAATTAATTCACCATTCTAATCTATAACTCAAGTTGCCAAAATATGCATTTGATTTTACCAGTGAGAAATTCCTTAGCATATTTCAAATGAAACATTAAAAGTATAGAATAAAATACAGACTTTCAACTTTCTATCAGTTAAACTGGTCAAAAAAACCCTGATAAAAATGCTTTAATGTTTAGTTTAATATATTCTATCTACTTCAATTATATAAAGGAGTTATCAGTGCAACCTGATCTAGGTGTGCCTGTGTTAGCAGTGGGGTTGGACTAGATGATCTCCAAAGGTCTCTCTTCCAACCCCCACCATTCTGTGATTCTATAACTTGAAACAATTCTAAGTAAGAAGAACTGAAATGGTTCACCATTCTTTTTATTTATTTACTTTGCAGCTATGTCAGACTGTGTGAAGTGGTAGATCACATTTTCCCTTTGCTGAAAAGAAGCAATTCTTCAGACTTCCCTTGTTCTGACACCTACAGCCAGTTCACCTTCTGGAGAGAACCTCTGCCGCCTTTTGAAACTCAGGATGTGCATCCCGCCTCATCTTAACTGCATCTCCAACTTGCTTGCCTCAGCTCAAAGCATAAATTAGATTGTACTGAAAGGTCATCACTTGGCTGTTGCTGTTGACAGTTCAGCTGGAATCTGTGATGTTGTGGACATTATATTCTTTTGCTGTGAGCAAATTTAGAAATGCTTTTTCGTACTTAGCCACGTTTCCAGATGACAAAGAGGAATCTTACTAGGAATAGGAGTTGCATTTCTAGCTCTTCATTCCGCTCCTCAAGTTGTGCCATAGTTTCCTTTTTTAAGGTCAAATAAAAGTAATGTTGGAGTTGCAGTTAAAAATGCCATGAGGTCATAAAGTGGTTCTGTATCTTTAGCATCACTGAAGTCATCCTTTTTCTCATTGGAGCCCTCTGCAAGTAAAGGAGCTGAAAGTGCTCACTATTCCTGATATCATCTGGTGACATGGACAGGGATTTCAATATGTGAAAATTCCTTTCTCTGAAGGAACAAATGATTCTTCCACTTTCCCCTTGCTTGACCAACAACTGTTTAAGACTGAATAACTGGTCTAGATTCTCAGCTGTTATGAATCAGTGTAGCTATCAAAGCAGCTTGAGTTGTGTTTATTTATTCCAGCCCGTTGTTTTGACATGGTAACACTTTTCTGAGGTTAAAAATGACGTGTAACCTAAATAGAAAGCGAATGAAATAAGATGGCCAGAATCTGGTTGCATTTTCTCAGTTTAAAAGTACCATGCTTCAAGAATAGCAATTTGGATAAGCGTCCAAGTGGCAGTTGCAGGGCTGCTGTGGGTAGTGCCCATTTTCCTGAAGTCTTTCAGTAAAGACATCTTACCCACAGAATGTGTTGAGTTTCAAGATTGTACTGAGCCAAGAACACTGAGGATTTTGTCAAAGTGGAATAGTTTTATTTGAAGCATTATTTTGACTAAAATGTGAACTTTGATGTGGTGAATGATGCATCTCAGGTTTTTACCGTATGGATTTAGGGTTTTTTTCTGTATCATAAACAATGGATACTTTTAGTGCAATTTACTCTCCTCCAAGATACTGAAATCTTCTCTTCATCTTTTCTTTTTTCCCTTATTTGTGCAGACACAAGCTGTAGCTACTGGTTTTGCTACCTGCTTCTGACAGCCTTAAGACCTGACTGTACGTGCTAAAAGCAATACTGCAGATCAGTTTTGCAAATGGTCTGCCTTTACACAATGCAGTACTTTAATTGAATATAGACATCAAATGACTGTATGCCAAATGATTCTCTTATGTGCATTTAGCAAAGAAAGAAACTTTTTTTCCCCTCCTTTAAAAATATATTTAGAAGTCTAATTGTTCTCTGAAACACTGAAAATGGTATCATGGGATTCCAATTCCATGTATATTGTATTTCAATATGGCTAAAACAGTGGTTCACAGGCTGTGGTCTCTGCCAGTTTGTGACCTGAGAGGCCGTGGTACCTTTTGCAGTTGCTTTGTAATGTTCTCCATTAGGAGTTTAATAATAGGAAGGCAGAGTGGTCTAGGAGAACTATTAAGATATAACTGTGGTCAGTTAGCACCCAAAAGTTTGGGAACAGCTGCTCTGTACCACATTGGTTCTGTTTCAGTAAATTCTGGTTTTGCATGTCAAGAGTGATAGCAACATGGGTAGGATGGTATTTCTGTAGTAGGGGTTTTATAACTCTTACTGCTGCAGACTTTATCTGGGATGTCAGGGGGCCAATTTATGATTTCTCTGTGCCTTCAATAATAAAGAATATAAGTGCAATCCTTTATACAGCTGCAGTGTGCAGTGGTGAGCCCTCCCTGAAGTCTTCCTTTTCACATGAACATTGCTGCTTTGGGCAAGGTGCATGCCCACTTTGGAGATACCAGAAATTTTGGAGATTCCTCTTAGACAGGGAGGAAGAAATGCATGTTTAAAGACCTAGATTGATCATGCTTTCTTGAATATACCTTTTTATTTAAAAATGAAAGAAATGTGGTATGGATATTCTGAAAGACAATCAGTGGAGGCTGCAACTTGCCAAACTGAAATGGTTGCATCTCTAAGTATAGCCATGCTTTCCTTTAAGTATCTCTACTTGTCACTAATGATTCAGTGAACAGATGAATATCCTAAATGCATCCTATTTTAATTCAGTTTTAGTAAAGGCCTATCAGTAAGTGGCTGTGAGTTTTATTGTTCTTAACAGTAGTTAAGGTCTGTTTTCCTGAGGTGTGACACCCAGTAACTTCCTCTAGAAAAGATGGTCTCTGGAAGTTCTCTGCAATTAAAGCCTGTGATGTATTTATTTATGACTTTATTTATAACCTAACTGCAATTTAATCCAGGTTTTGGTTTGGTTTTTTTTAAATTAGTATTTCAAACCAAATCATAATGTGAATGAGTAGCTATTTTAATTCTGTCAGATTTTTGAGCTTCATGCAGCACTGGTACAGGTGACCCTGAGATGCTGTGGAATCTCCATCCTGGAGTTTTTCAAGACTTGGTTAAACAGTTATGGCTCACTTGATCAAGTGTTGGCAATCATCTGCTTCAAGCTTGAAGTTGGACTGGATGACCTCCAGGGGTCCCTTCTGACCAACATTTCTGTGATTCTGTGAAGTTAACTGCCTTACTTCTGACATGCTGTATAACCTTTGTATCTGCAGGCTGAAAGAGAGATTAACAGTGAAACCAATGTGTGTCGTTCCCTAATCTTTATCAGATTTGCTCACAGAAGAGACTACTGAAAATCAAAGTTTTGAACTGCCAGGAACACCACCATGCTTCTTCAGAGTATTAAGATCTTTTGATTTGGTAGCTGAGCAATTTTATGCATACTATTGGATCTGTTTTGATTATTCATATAGAAGAAAAAGGGATAGTTTAAGAAATTCCTACTCTTTCTGTGAAAGAACAAGTATCAGCCTCGCTTGCCGTGTAATGCTGGTTTCCGTTACAGAAAGACTATTTGGCTAACACAAACATGCAGACACATTAAATCCCAGTATATTCTATTTATATAATACACATAAACCAGAATATGCAGCAGTGAGGAGTGACTAATGTTTATTTATTTTTTTCTGAAGCTGATGACCATACTGTTCCAGCTGTGTCGTGTGAGGTAAAGAATACCGTGTTTGTTGCATTAGTTATGTGGAAGGTAAAATGTTACTGCTGTAATAATGGGGAGGGAGGAGAAAGAGGATATTGGGTATTTTTTTATTTGTAGATACGGATTATTGTTTCAAAACCTATTTATATACAGTATTACTCTGTATATGCATGTGCTACTGCTATGATGAAAGTCCTTTTAACAACTCATTTTGATCTGCTGAATGCATCGAGGGTAGAAATATATATTGTAATAAAGGCAAATACAATTTTTTCCTGACTTTTCTGGGTGTTTGTTTTTTTCTGTATGCTTGAATAATGTCAGAGTGCTTTTGCAGAACCGCTGGAACTCTTTGAAGTATGGCTTTTGTAGCTCTAGTCTCAATTGCCTGTATTTTGCTGAGGTTATCTGGTCTAACTTCCAGCACTTGCAACATTTTTGCTGTTCAGTTGCAGCGCTGGACCCAGAACCTCTTCAAATGGAAAGAGTTTATTGAGGGAGAGAGAACCAGGATCTGGGCTACGCCTGTTTTTGAAGTATGGGACCAGCACCTCAGATCCAAGAGCAGTCAGATGGGAACTGGAGCAAATTGGGCCAATCAGGAGTACTACCCCACCCCATAATGCTTTGGAATCTTATTCCTAGTGTGACCAAAGGAAAAACCAGCCATCTGTTTTGAAGGAGGAGTGTTGTGATTCATAGCAATGAGACCACATAGCCTTTTTCCCCCTTTCTTTCTCTTTTTCTTTCTTCTCCTCCTTGACATTGGCTATTCTATTGGCAAGAAGCAAACACCCTTTCCTCCTGTCTGTGAGAACAGAGCACTACCTTTTGCTCCCTCTGCCTGGTTTGCTGAGCAAACTAACTGCAGCATAGTGATACTGACAGGCTTGTATTAGTTGGTATGAAAACAAAGATGTTTGGGGTTGATAAGGCTCTGTGCAGCAGAAGTTCTGTGTTTAAAAATACAAGAGCAGCCGTATTTGGGCAGCCTGCAGTCAGTGCTTCTTCAATCTTCTTTATTTTCTGTGTGTCTCTGGCTTGTATAAACATTTACACTGGAGCTCTGGAGACAGGTTTTGAAATGAAGGTGCCTTTTTAATTAGAAGATAGAAAAATGTCTCTTTTGCATCAGCAAACCAGTCTTTATATTAATATATTCATTGCTCCTGGAGTTAGCCCATTGACACCAAATTGGAGCCAGCAAACCTCCAGAGAGGCAAAGAGGATGTTTTTATTGGGGGTTGGGATTTTTTTTTGGTTGGTTGGTTGGTTGTTTTTTTGGTGCTGATATTCCCAAAAGGCTACATTAATTTTTTCCTTACAAATAAATAGTCTTAATTCAATATGCATTGCAGATGCCATCAAGCACCCCAGTATAGTTCATTGCAAGAGGCAGAAGACCATTGGTGTCTAAAATTATAACAAATCCAACTTTCAGCTCTTCTGTGAATGCATAAAAAGGTGTAGCCTAGAGGTTGTTCTTGCTGAAGGATTATTTATTGATTTATTTATGTTCTTTTCATAAAAGTCCAGCAAAGTCTTGTGTTGGAGTACTCACAGTGCTGCAGCCTCAGGTATTCCTAGCTATTTTGCTTGCAGTAAAATCCAGACCTTCTATTTTATTCTGTAGAATGTTGGAGATATTCAAGGTAAGAGCTAGTTGTAAATGAGAGGTGAAAGAATAAGAAAAGCCAGCAGTGCTTCAGAGGAATTACAGCTGCTGGATGCTTTGGGAAAGATATCCTCATCAAGACCTTTCCATCCATTGAGATTGAGGGAGAAAATGAAGGCAGAGTAAGTTTTCTTCTAGGAGGATCTAGAGAAAGGGAACAAAACCAGAGTAAATGGCCAAAACTCAGCTTCTTGTTTCCATCCCCACACTGAACCTAGGTGCTATGAGGTCAGATGCTGAGCTCTGCCTTTGGCCTCCTAAGCAGTCTTTCCTGAAGTCCCATGTGTCTGCATTTCACAGAGAGGTGAGAAGGCCATTTTGGCTTCATTTGCTAAACAGGAGACCCAAAAGGAAATCTATGTAAGGGGTGCTGCTAGCAGCAAAACCAAATTGCAATTGCAGCTAAATTTGAAGCTTAGATAAGGAGTAGGGCTTCTTTATTGTTTTCACAAACCCGGGAAACAGAGTTTTCACCTGCAGTATATACACCTCCCTAGTACCATGGGTGAACCTTTTTAATAAGGTTTGCTTCAGCAAATAAATAGAGATGTAATTTATCAGCCTATTTAAGCATGTGCTTAAGTCACCCTTCCCTCCAGTGAAATTTATGCACATTCTTAAGCACTTTGCTGGATTAAGCCAACTAATGCCAAGAAAACTGTGTACTGGGGAGAAACGGCTTCCGAGCTGAAGAATTGATCTGGGTTTTCTAATGGTTACGCCTGGACCAGTTTTTAGCCTCCAGCACTGCTAGGTGTTCTGCCTGCTGCCAGCAATCTATTTATTGATACAGGAAATCCATTTTGCCTTGCCTTGCTTTTAATGAGTTTTGCAAGCAAGTGGCCCCTTCCTGTGACTCATTCTGTGTTTTCTGAGAGGGAGGTTGTGGTTTTAAGTTTCACTTTGGAAAGGAACCGCTGTGTCTGCTTTCCTTGTCTGCTGGAATCTCAACAAGAGGGATATGTTTTGGAACAAAGAAATGTAAATGGAGTAGAACAGTTCATGTTTCCTTGCAATAATGTAGAAACAGCCCTCTTTTTGAACAGTTAAGACCAGTGCAAAGTGAAAATAGGTCATGTTTTAACAGCCTTATCTTAGAGCATTGCCATTAAGGCAGGCAAAAAAGATATTTCCCTTGGTATCTCAATGTGTGTTGGACCTTTGATTTATAGCCAATAAATATCTACAAATCAAATGGTGGAGGCCTTTCTCTGATCTTACTGACACAGGAGAAACTCTGTTAGCATCTCGATGGTTGCTCAGATATGCACAGCTAGGACTGCAATCTGAAGTGTGAATAGAGTGCTGCAGGATTTGATCCACCTCCTGATCTCTCTCATCCCTTTAGGATGCTGGAGGCAAAGAGGCAGGAGATGTGAATGCATTTGTATCTAACTTTTGCCAAAAGTATGGTGACAGAGGGAGGGGATCCTCTGTAGGCTTGGACCGTTAGCACTGTAAACTTGAAATTACGTTAAAAGCAGCCATAAATACATCAAAATCAACGACCAGGATGGTTTCCATTCCCCATTGCTAGATACAACTATTTATATTTCAGGCTCAGTGACTATGCCTGTGCAGATAAATCACGGCCCAGGAAAAGGCAGGGACTGCTCTTTGGCCCCCTCGCCACCTGGCACTCTTTGGCAAGAGTCCAGCTGCCTGCGTGCCAAGTTGGGGTAATCACTGGCCTCAGGCTGTGCCCAGGCATTGCTTGGAGGAGCACTGGCTGGCCTGGCTGAGGTCATGCTTGGGAACATGCTGGCAGCATACTGGATAGGCGATTGTGTGCCAGGTTGTGTGCCCTGCCAGTTTGCTGACATGTCCACGCTCTATCTGAGAACACCTGGGTCTGGGTCTTAGTTCCAGGCTGCAGTTGTTTTCCCCACGTGCATCCCATCTGGCTGGATAATGGAAATTGAGACCTCTCCTTCCAGAGGCTTTGGCATGAGCTGGGCTCTTCCTATGAACTTGAGGAGGTGCTTCAGATCTTCTGTAATTCAGTTCTGTCTCAAGAGGAAGCATTATCTGGTCCTGAGCTGCTTTTAACTAGTGCAAGCTTGAGAAATAGTAAAGAATGTAAGGATCATCTCTGCAATTCTGCAAAAAGGATAGAAAAAAACTAAAAGCTCTGCTAGCAAAGGCTTCTTGGACACAAAGTGTGGATGGGAATGCACAGAAAATCATACGTGAGAGCAAATAAACACATCAGGAAAGCAGAAATTCAACAGATCATGTTAAAAATGTGACCTTTAAGTTAACCAGGTTCAAGCTGACAGAGACAATTGGAAGGAAAAATGTGAGGCTCAGAGACTGAAGCAGCTTTTTTGGCAAAGCACTGAGAGGAAAGATGGAGATGCAGTATTCTCATACTCACTTTCCTGTAGGGATTCAGACGTCATATGAAAATGCAGTACCCTGTATCACAGACTTCACTTCTGATCCATGTACTCTGTGAATGGAAAAAACATGAGAAATGTTTTCATTTCTCAAAGTGTGATGTGGTGGGGTGTTTTTTTTAGGGGCTGTTTGTTTCTTGTCAGTAACAGATTGTACTGAGATATGGTGACTTGGGGAGCAGCTCAGCTCTTCCACACCCACGATGCTTTCTAATGCACTCGCTGCACAACCTGAGAACTTAAGTCTTACACCTCCCTGCAAGGCTCCTTTCTTCTCCCTTTCTGGACTGCTTCTCTGCACAAATAATTGGTGTGGAATCACTTCCATTTTCTTTTGACCTAGTAAATTCTTGTAAACCAAGGCTGTGGTTTCATGGGCAGCTGATCAGATCTATTACTTTTTTTACTGCCTAAAGGAAAAAGTCACTCTCCCTGTCTCCTCCTTTGCTCCTAATTCTCCATCTCACCCCCTTGCTGTAATCCTAGGATCATTTTATTCTGCATTAGTGCATTAAATGAGCTCAGAGGGAAGCAGGACCATTTCTTTTTGTCTGCGTCCCATGAAACTTCAACCTACATTTTGTTATGTCCATCTTCATCCTACACCTGATCTCTTTGTTCTTGTCGTATAGTTGTGGTCTGACCTTATAAAGTGGTGTGCCTGTTGTCTATTAGTAAATTTGAGAGTATGATCATAACCACACCCAGATGAGATCATGAGCATTGACACACCACAAGTAAAGAAACTGCGTGACCGCAACCATCTGCCTGAGATGAAAGGACTGATTGGGAAGCAAAAATCCTTGTCCCAGGTCATGAACAGGATCCATCCCATGTCCTGACACAGACATCTTGTGTTGTGTGAATCCATCAATGTACTTTGTGCACTTCTCCATGTACAAGATAGTGATGATGGCAGTTCCTTTGTTCTAGGCATGCTCTGAGAACATGGTATTAATATTTATGGGATTGTGCAGTAGGAATCTGAGGGGTTATGCAAGAAATGTCTTTGAAACACCACCAGTGGCTCAGTTTCTGAAGAGCTAATAGTCAAGTTTTGTCTTTGCCAGCCCATGGAGAGGGAGAAGAATGCTGTCTCCATTTAGCATGGGGAAACAAAAGGTCTCCGTAGTCTCAATAGCTTCAACTTCAGTTTCCTGACTCCATTGTCAGAGTCCCAAAGTACTGTGTCAGCTTTCAGTCTGTTCAGAATGTGGATTGAGAGGAAGCAAAGAGCTCAGGGCAGACCCCTATTTGTCAAGTACAAGTCTTCTGGCCTTCAATCTCATGAAGTGTCACCGCTTTGCTAATGGCTTCTGGCACTATGGCGGCCTCTAGCATGGCTCATCACGATCCCTGCAGTAAGAGACCTGGAGAATAACTTAGCAGAGGAACTGAGAAAATAGACATAATTGATATAGGAAGTATATGACTATTTTGATTTGTGTTGTGTAGAAACACCAAATGAACATCAGTCATTTTAACAGAGAGTAGTATATACCAGGGCATGCTGGCATTTGTGGGCTAAGTCCAAACAGCTAGAAGATGTGCTCTTGGGGTCACTGCCTAATGTTTCTTTGCTTGCTGGTTACGTTCCAGCTAATTTTGCAATGTGAGTCTAAATCCTTCAACCGCACATCCAGTTTGTAATTTAAGCCTGCCACTGCCTCCTGGTTTACACAGGCCATTGCTGGGCTCTGTAAGAACTGCTGCATTGATTGATATGCGAAACAGGAAGGTAGGATGTTTTAATGTGGAACAGTATTTAGAGAGATGCAGCATCTGTGTCTAAAGTGAGAGATAGTTACAGGGTTAGACAAGTAGGCCATCAATTACAGGAGACTGAGGTTAGAACCATCTGGCTGTTTGAAAAAACACCAGGTGTTAGCAGAAGCAAATTTCCTGTGTTGCAACATAGGGGAGAGCGGCAGGCAAGAAGCAGCTCTCCAGAGCGAATCACAGCCACGAAGGAGGCTGTTTCTCATTTCCTTTTTTCAGTGCTGTATTTGAGGGGGGGGCGGGAATTCACCCAAACAGCCTGATTCACCTGTGTCTGCTGTTTGGAGCTTCCTGGGGCTGCTCAAGGGGAAATTCTCAGTCATGGATGGGGACCCTCTCCTGCAAAGAGGGCTGAACAGAACGTGTACCCACAGAGACAGCTTAGCCAGCTCTTGGCTTTCAGTCCCAGCTGCATCCTGATCCTTGTTGATGGACTTAAGCACCAACATTCTGGTTCATATACCAAACATCCATGGTCCTCTTGAGGCCCTCCTTGCTGCCAGACCCATGTTACATACACACATGTGTAGCCCCTCCTTGGTTTTCCTCTCTACCCCAAACTTGTCCAGCAGCCAAGGTGGGCTGGTTGCTGATGGAGAGGGTCAAGAGATGGAGAGAGATGTGCATCACCCATAATCTGCTCAGCAGAGGTGCATGCACCTGTAGCCATTTTCAGCCATTCAGGGCTTTTGGGCCATATTTTAAAATAGTCACTGGCTTGGTGTGTGCAAAACATATTGGTGAATTACCCACCTATGTGTTGTTACATCTGGACAAGCCTATCATCCAGTTATGCTTCTTGAAATTTCTCTATGTATACCTGACAATACTGTATTATTATCTGCATTAGAAAGGGGAAGAAAACATAATGCTAAAACTCAACCTAAAAGTTACGCTGATAGAAATGTCAGGAAACAATGACATCTCCCACTACAGTTGTTCTTACTGTACTAAACTACAAGTGTAGCTGAGACTTGAAGGAGACTGGCAAGAGGCAGTTTCCAAGGCAGTTTTTCCTGGCAAGCCACCCAGCTCAGCAATGTGCTTTCACAACAAGCAGGCAAGAGGTTAAAAATTAAGTAAAGGCAATCTCTGTAACTGGCAGCAGAACATTGGATCAGTTTTTCCTAGTTTCTATTTCTATTTCTATCAGTGAGAAACAGCCCTCACAGGTTTATTTTAATCTTTAATTATTATACTTTAATTATCTGGTGACAGAGGAGAAAACCTTTGATTGGTTAGAAATGCTGAACTTACATCAATTCCTCAATACAACACTTTGTCTGGGGAACACAGCAAAGGTTGCTAAGTGACAGCAATGCAGTTTTGTATCAGAGCATTTCCAAAACCCCTATTGCTGAGAAGAAAATGAAATAGCTAGGGGCACAGGTGTGTAGGCAGGGTGGGGAGACTAAAGTGCTCTGGCTCATAAGCAAGCCTGTGCCTATATGTTTTTAGTTACCTATTAAATGCAGGCTGGCTTTCAGAACCTCTGAGCACCTATGACATCTACTGAATAATGGCAATGGTGAGGTGTCCAGGTCACTGCTATGCAGGTACTCTTGTGAAAGGGGATAATATAGTGTTAGCTCCAGCTGGATTTAAAAACATTGGCTATTATACAAATCAGAAGGGCTTACACCCTTCATTAGAATGCAGCAAGATGAATGTTGACCCAGGGATAACATTGCCAAAACATACCAGTGACAAACGTGGCATGAGATTTTTAGCTAATGAGAATTTCTACACATTGGCTTTGAAAAGAGAGGGGAATAATGCAGGTAATAGCAATTCCTGAAAATAATGCTCTGATTAAAATTCTTAGTTAAAAAAAGAGAAAACTTCAGCTGTCTGGTCAGTTTAGCTACCTACTGATTTACCTGTGAAACTGATTGCATGTACCAGCACTAATCACAAGCATGACCTTCCCCTGTGGTAAGTAAACACTTACTAAATTCAAGAGGTATAAGCACATAAGTTAAGCAGAGCCATTGCCTATTTTCAGGAGTGGGATAATAATTTTTTATGTTCTTTTTCTTTGGGGGGTGTGTGTGTGTGTAAAATATTTTGTTGTGACTATTTCATATTTTGCATTTAGAGATTAAAAAAGTAGTATTTATTTTAATCACAGAATCACCAAGGTTGGAAGAGACCTCAAAGATCATCAAATCCAACCTGTCACCGCAGACCTCATGACTACTAGACCATGGCACCAAGTGTCACATTCAATCCCCTCTTGAACACCTCCAGGGATGGCGACTCCACCACCTCCCTGGGCAGCCCATTCCAACAGCTAACAACTCTCTCAGTGAAGAACTTTCTCCTCACCTTGAGCCTAAACTTCCTCTGGTGCAGCTTGAGACTGTGTGCTCTTGTTCTGGTGCTGCTTGCCTGGGAGAAGAGACCAACCTCCTCCTGGCTACAGCCACCTTCAGGTAGTTGTAGACAGCAATAAGGTCTCCCCTGTGCCTCCTCTTCTCCAGGCTAAACAACCTCAGCTCCCTCAGCCTCTCCTCCGTAGTGCTTGTTGTGCTTGAGGCCTCTCACCAGTCTCGTCCATTACCTACATCTCTCTTTGACTACATCCACCTCTTCCTCATTTTCTGGAGATTTCTGCTTGCATTTTAAATTGTACTCTCTTCCTGAAGAGCCTCCTGTTCTTCATGCCAGTGTCAGGACCTGTTTCTAATTCAGACAGACTATGAAATGGGACTGCATTGAGCCTGATCGTGCCTGTATGTTCATCTGCTTCTCTGTTGTCAGGAGGTTTAGCGATAGAGTTGTGGCAGAAACAAAATGACAGCAGCTTGTGGTACCAAGGCTACCTGCAAAGAGCTAACAAAGTCTTTCTTTATTAATCTCTTGTAAAATGCCAGTCCTGCTGCACTTGAATAAACCCTTAGCCTGCCCAGTCCAGCATCCAGATTTAGCTAGGAGTAATGGTGTAACAGGTTTGTGCAGAAAAGCTGTATAACATCACTTACAAAAGTGGTTATAGAATGACCTTTATCAGGCCTTCACAAAGGATCCAGATGACTGGTTCCATTTACAGCTCTAGCCTGGCTTTGCACATACATTCAACCCCATGTAAAATTGTTCAGAAAATTGGCTCCAGAGAGCAAATACGTGATGACAGAAGTAGAGCTCAGCACAGCTTAGGCTCAGTTTGGGGCTTATCTAAGCCACAGGGTGATGGATCTGGCACAGACCTGCTGTGTGAGTGAAGCATGGGCAGCTGCCTCTGCTTTTGGTTTTCTGCATTGCAGCTCAGTGCTGGTGCTTCCTGGCTGAACAAGGTTGAAACCTTTTTGAATTCAAAGAAGCCAGACCTTTCTGCCTAATGGCTCCTCTGCTTGATCGGGTCCATGCCGGAATGTGGTAGGTCAGCAGCAGGTCGCTCCAAGTCTAGCCAGCAGGAACAAAATGAGAGCACATCCCGAATGAGTCTGCTCCTGAAAGCAAACTGCTGATACCCCAGTAAGTACCCCAAAATATTTAAATACCTCAGTCTGAGAGTGGTGCTGAGGATAATTTTGGTCCCTTGATTGTTGAATCAGTTCCTGTGTTATACGGTCTTGAAGATTTTTTCAGCTACAGCCTTGGGTAAATGCCTAAACAACCACTCTGAAAGCAGTCCTTAGAGACACTGTAGAACCATGATGCAATCTCCTGCATTTTTGCAGATAGGATAGAAGACCTGATGCTAAGAGCTGTGATACAGCCACCTTCCATTTGGCTTGATGGCAGAAACCAAAAGAATAGAGAAATAATATAAGACAAAGAAACAACAACACAACTGTCTTTGATCTGACTGCAAAATGCATGTGAGAAAGGCATCAGAATTTCTGCCTGATAAAAATTTCCCATTGTCTTCTAAGGACCAAATGCTTTGGTGTACACTTTGTTTAGCTGGATTCTTTAGCTATGATGGTCTGTCTACCCTGACTAAATTCTTCTACTAATGGCTCCACGATGCTGCATTAAAAGATTATAATACATTTATAGCCCACTGATAAAAAAAATAATAAAAATCCAACAACAACAACAACAAAGTATCTGTATAAAAGCCAGGTATTAGCTCTTATTAAACAAAAACAATTTACAGCTTACCACAGTCACAATGAATGAGATTGACTCACTCATGGGCTTTAGGACATTTTTTTCCCCTAGGTTTTGTTTTACGAGACTGTTCATGAAAGATGTTAGTTCAGTTGGAGATTTTCTCTTTTACTCTATGCCAAGGTTTTCATAAGTGACTAATGACCTTGGGTTCCTAACTGGAAACATTATAATTATGCCTGAATTTCAGAACGGCTGAGCACTCATCATCTGAAATTTAAGTCCTTTTATGGTCTTTTAAAGTCAGCTCTCAAGATTGAGATTCTTTAATCCATCAGGAACTCTTGAATAGCTTGGACATTGCGGAAATGTATTAAAAAATTTAAGATGCAATTTACTCCTTAAATGCCTCCCCATACCAAATTTTCCATGTCCCAACATGTGTGGAATTAGAAGGAAATAAAAAAAAAAAAAAAGAAACTGGCAATTATTGAATGCAGCATGTTTTGAGTTTATGATAAAGGAAACATTATGTTCATTTCCTTACTACAGTGTGATAGCCCTGTGTTTCTGATAAATTCTAAGATCCATAACAGTGTTTTTAAGGAGCATTGCGTCCAATTTCTAGCCCTTCAGCAAAAACTGGTGAAGTGGTTGTGAGACTTCAGTCTTTGTTTTGCAAGGGTGGATACAGTTCTGTTGTCTCCGTATTGGGAGGAATCATTCACAGCACGCAGGAAGCACAAAAGGCTCGGGATACCTGGTAATGAAAGCCTCATGCAAGCTGACAATAGTCTTTACTTCACAGACTTTCTGGTGCCGTGCTACCACAACCCACAGTTAGGTAGTGGACAGATACTACCTTTCATTAACATTGCCTTTGCAGGTACCCAGTCAGATCTTTCTTTGATATCCACTGGTGCAAACCACCACCCGTTTAATTATGCCATTTGACACCAGGTGGGCTTAGTGTTTCATTGCTCACTGGGGGATGAAGCTTCCCCTTAGATAACTGGAGAGCTCTGGCTGATTATCTCATAAAAATCAGCTATTGCATCAGGCAGAGAATGGGAGGAAGTTAGTCTCTTAAATGAATTGTAACTGGAAGCTTTTACTGTGTCTAGCCAGGTTGTTACCCACAGCTCAGATTAGATCTGATCTTTTTATGCTTCCCTACAGGTTTGCTTTGATTGTCTCCCCATTTTCCAATAAACACTGTAAGACACCACTGAGCAATTACTCAGAATGTCCCTGGGAACTGTTCCCAGTAAGTCTGATTTGCAACATGCAGGGTAGAAGACACCTGCCCACGATCACATGCTCCCAGATACATGGGACGCATGGATGGCCATTCCCAGAAGTGGGTGCCAAGAAACAAACTAGTGAAGAACAGGGGAACAGCTTTGTGACTGCAGCCAAAAGCAGTGGTGGGAGACTGAGGGCTGCAACTGGACAGTGAGAAATGAAGCAGCATGTTTGGTTTTGAAGCAAGAAATCAAAACGCTTCTCTAAAGCACACTGGACATCATTAAGCAGCCAGTTTTACAGTGATACTGTCACAGAGAGATGTTTTGAATCTGTTATCTCTGCATGAGTGATCATTTCATTACTTAGATGGCCCTGAAAATTTACCTTCAGACAAGTACGGAAAAATAAGTTAATCTTGGCATCTTTACTCTCTTTTTATTAAAAGGGTTGCGACATCTGTTATTTCCTCCAATCCTTTCCCCACATCCTACCTCTCTGAGCCTGGATTATAAACATAGAATTGTTAGGGCTGGAAGAGATCTCGAGGATCACCTAGTTCCAACCCCCCTGCCATGGGCAGGAACACCTCACACTAGATCAGGTTGCTCAGAGCCATATCCAGCCTGGCCTTAAAAACCTCCAGGGATGTGGCTTCTACCACCTCCCTGGAAAACTTTTTCCAGTGTCTCACCATCCTCATGGTGAAGAACTTCTTCCTGACATCCAATTGGAATCTACCCATTTCTATTTTTGTACCATTCCCCCTATCATTACCTGACACCCTAAAAAGTCCCTCATAATGCTCACTCATTCCTGTATTGGCTCCTTACCTTCCTAACCCTTGTCTTCATACCAACTGACCTTATCTTCCTGGCTGTGGCACTGTCCTTCAGCTAAAGTATGTGACTTCCGTTTTAATAAGAGCAGAACAGAAAGACAAATCTGTTAGACATCAAAGGGCTTAGGAACTATGAATTTTGCAGGTATGAAATAGAGTAGATATTTTTTGTTTCTTGTTTATGAATCTGTTTGGACAACAGCATCACATAGGGTGAGGAAAAAAACTATCCTATGTATTCTGGTGAACGTACATTGTACTGAGCTAGTGTCTGGACTGGGTTAGAAAATGGAGGCCAATGGACTCTACAAAGAGGGTTTGAGAGATGGAGTTGGAAACATAACAAAACCAACAATCTGTTGCCTGGCTTATCACCAGGGAATAAAATTTACCTCACCTATAAGTTAATGAATAGCATCTTGAAGCTGTTTCTGAAGAATAAGACTTTGTCATTTGAACTAAGCATGGCTTGATATGACCTCTGAACCTTCATGACCCCATCTCTTTCTAGTAACGAGGTAAAGCCTGCGCTGGGAGTGTGGGCATGCTGCTGCAGCCCCACTGGCAGCACCCAGGGCAGCAAAGTTCCCAGCAGAGGTCACCCAAAAGGAAGACACCCTGCACCCCAACTGTGTCCCCTTCAGTGTTGCTTTTGTTTCCAGAGTGATTTCGGTAGCATTTATGAATGTTCCTGTCAGACAAAGCTGAACTTCTTGGTATAGACTGAGACTCAAAGATTATGTTTTCCTATTTGCTTGGTTGCAGGTTTTAGAGGAGTGCCTGTATATCTCCATGGTGTGTACAACACTGTTTTCATGGCAATAGGGAGATGTTGGAGCCGCCTTAAGGATTTTCATACAATAAAAATGGGGAAAATTTCAGTCACCCTACCTGTCCCTTCCCCATGCAGTCTCTTTCATCCATGTGAAAAGCTGGTGAAGTGGCTGCTTGCCAAGCTAGTGACTTGGATGCGTGCTTGTCCTCCTTTTGCTGCATTCACCCTGCAGCCCTGTGCAATGTCAAAACTGTGGGTTTCCCTCTTTCCAAACAGGTGACTGTGAGCAGGGAGCAGAACTTTGGCTTGTAGGGACTGAGGTGGGTTGTAGCCAGGTGGATGTTGGTCTCTTCTCCTAGGCAACTAACACCAGAACAAGAGGACACAGTCTCAAGCTGTGCCAGGGGAGGTTTAAGATGGATGTTAGGAAGAAATTCTTCTATAGACAGAATGATTGCCCATTGGAATGGGCTGCCTGGGGAGGTGATGGAGTCACCATCACTGGAGTTGTTTAGGAGGAGACTTGATGGGGTGCTTGGTGCCATGGTTTAGTTGATTAGATGTGTTGGATGATGGGTTGGACACGATGATCTCGAAGGTCTCTTCCAACCTGGTCTGGTCTGGTCTGGTCTATTCTATTCTATTCTACTCTACTCTACTCTATTCTATGCTAACAGTGAGGACAAAGTACTGCATAGCTGTGGAAGCAGAAATAACACATAGCATAGCCCAATAGCCTAATTAACATGTAAATGGGAAATAGTGTCCTAATGAACCTAAAACTAAATATCTTTTACTCTGAAATTTTCTAGGGAGAAGTAATAGATATCAGTTCCTGGTGGCTTAAGGACATGAGTTTGCTGCTGCCAGCACTATAAACACCATAGCAGGAGCGATGGCAGCAAAGTGGGAGGTGGTGAATTGAATCAATCCTCCTTTGGCCCAACCAATACAGAGGTCTATCTTTGCACCTGGAAAATACAGCAAAGCCCAATAAAGGTAAGAAATACACTTTGTTCTCTTTGTAATACACTCTTTTTATTTTTTAGGTCTTTTTTACTTCTCCATTTGTCCAGTGGTGGTTGTGCTGTGCTGATGAGCAACATAAAGGTATTTGTTGGACATCCTTGCACATATGACATTTTTGATAGGGCTACCCCAGCTCCAGCACAGCATCATCCCCTTCCATTCCAACACCCCTCTCAGGCTTTCAGGCCACCATGCCTAATTGAGGCAGTGGCTGGTTTTAATATGAGGTCTAAACACTGTTCGGTAGGGGTTTTTGTTTTTATTTTTAAGATCCTAAATTGCTTTCAGAGGGCTGGGGCATCATTTTGCCCCACTCCAGCCCACCCCTCGCTGCTTCAAGAGCAGAGGAGACAGCCTGTGCAGCCTCCAGAAGATGGTGCCCTGCTGTTAGGAAACAATGCTGCAAGCAGCAGTCATTCCAGTTCACTGGCACAATGTCACACAAAATGCTTTGTGTCTGTCAGCACATTCCTGGAAGGTCGCAGTGAATGATGAATGCTCCTGTGTAGAAGCTGAGGAGGGTTGGTGTTTCTTTTTTCTTTCTTTTTCATCTTCTTTTTTTTTTTTCTTCCATGAATTGCATCACTTGGCGGCCTCTTGGCTTCATTCATTTGACTCCTGTGGTTACAAACCTTTCCCAATTGTTGTGAGCCTGCTTCCTCCACAACCCCTCTGTGGCCAAAGCAGGATATTCATGACTGACTGGCCCGGGGAAGCTGGATACCTTCCAGCTACTTTCCACAGCAGAGTTGCTCATTTCCCTCCCCCCGAGGTCTGAAATATCCTGTGGTTCTGGTTAGCTTTCTCTCCGGATGCACATCAGCTAAAGCATATGCATCATCATGTGATACCCAAGGTTGTTTCAGTGCAGCTAATTGTGGCAGAGGCTTTATTTAGATGCCATGTATAAAAAGATGAGAAAAGCACTCCAACATGAAGTCAGAAGGATATTTGACTTGATCCTGAATGAAAAGCTGATTTTCACTGGCATGTAGCGCTGTAGTGCTGCACTGAGCTCTGCGCATATGTCTAAGATGTTTAAATAATTCCAGTGAATGATGAGGTCATCTTTGCTGCTCCATTGCCATTTCCTATGATTTGGTTCATAATTTCTTTCCTCTCTCAGTTGCTAATTGTTCATGAAGCTTGTGGAATTGAATGAGGTTCTTCTGTGTTTCATGCTCTCTTCCCCTCCATGCAGAAAGCACAAACCTGGGGAAAAACATCTTCAACGTTACTTCTCAGTGGGGATTTACCAGCACCTGAATCGCAGTAGTTGCCTGGCACAATCCATCCATCCATCCAGCAATACTGAAGGATATTTTGTTGGTGTGGGCAGTAAGGTTCAGGAAAATCCATGACAGAGTGAATTTGAGTGAGGAACACCTGCTTTTGCAAGTAGTGTTCATGACCTGTTCACAGATTCATGTGGGCACACATCCCTTTCAATGGATGGAAAACACATCTGATGGTCAGGACAGCCTTCAGTATGCCTGCTTTTTTCTGCACAAATGCAGCAGAGCAGAGGTTCTGAGAAGGTACTGCTAGGACCCCAAGAAGGCATTACTGCTAGTTCATTGGTAGGTAGGGAGAAACCACTGAAATGCCAAGGCTGGTTTGTTTTGTTTTGTTTGTTTTTAACAGCAACAAATAAGGACATCTTGCAAAATCTTTGGTGAAGACAAGCAAATTGCAAACTGCTATCCAATAATGGTTACATGTTGCAAAATGTGGGAAGAAAGGAAGAGATCTGTGAAACTTGAGGACATCTCAGGCTTTGTACATTTCCAGAGAATTCATCAGCTCTTTCAAGTTGTTGGAGAAATGTCAGGAAGTGGAAGATCAGAGCTTTTGCACAACTTACAAGTCACTTTAAAAAACCATACTCAAAACAAAGCAATTAAAACTTGCTTGGGTTTATTTTTATTTCTTTAAATCCCTTGCTCCTATTGTGTCCCAGGTCTGTGTTTACGGGCTCAGGTTTCTTCGTACAGTCCAAGAGCTGGTCCATGTACAGGAGCACAAACAGTATCAAAAACTTCTTTGAGTGAAGATCACTTCAGTTCAAGTGAGCATCTGAAGCATAAGCCCTGTGAGGAGAGGCTGAGGGTGCTGGAGTTGTTTAGCCTGGAGAAGAGGAGGCTCAGGGGAGACCTTATTGCTCTCTACAGCTTCCTGAAAGGAGGTTGTAGGCAGATGGAGGCTGGTCTCTTCTCCCAGGCAACCAGCACCAGAACAAGAGGACACAGATACAAAATGCACCAGGGGAAGTTTAGGCTTGAGGTGAGGAGAAAGTTCTTCACAGAAAGAGTAAATGGCCAGTGGAATATGCTACCCAGGGAAATGGTAGAGTCACCATCCCTGGAGGTTAGAATACATACATAGAATAAACCAGGTTGGAGGAGACCTTCAAGATCATTGCGTCCAACCCATCAACCAATCCAACCCACCTGCTCATGGAACACAGGGAAACTATGCAGGTCCCTGGCTCCTTCTGCCAGCTCTGCAGGCCAGCTGTCTGGAAGACATTCTGTCCTGCTAGTAAAAATTGAGGCAAAGAAGGTGTTAAGTACCTCTGCCTTTTCGTCATGCTTTGATACAACATTTCCCTCCATGTCAACCAAGGAGTGGAGGTTGTCCTTGCCCTTCCTCTTGCTATTAATATATTTATAGAAGGACTTTTTGTTGTCCTTCACAGCAGAGGCCAGTTTAAGCTCCAAACGTGCATTTGCCTCCCTAATTTTCTTCCTGCATGATTTGGCTACATCCTTAAATATTCCGTGGGTTGCCTCACCTTTCATCCAAAAATGATACACCCTCTTTTTTGCCCTTAGTTCTATTAAAAGTTCACTACCCATCCAGGCTGGCCGTCTGCCCTGGCAGCTCATCTTCTGGCACACTGGCACAGCCTGTCCCTGCACCTTCAACAGTTCTTCCTTGAAGCAGGTCCAGCCCTCCTGGACTCCTTTATTTTTAAGGGCTTTATCCCAAGGAACCCTCTGAATTAGTTCCTTGAGCAACCCAAAGTCTGCCCTCTGGAAGTCCAGAGTGGAGGTCTTCTTGCTGTCCCTCTTAGCTTGACCGAATACAGAAAATTCAATTATCTCGTGGTCACTGGCTCCTAAACAGCCTCCGACCACTACATCACCCACCAGCCCTTCCCTAGGTGTTCAGAAAAGGATTGGATGTGGCACTTGGAGCCATGGTTTAGTTGTCATGAGGTGTTAGGTATTAGGTAATAGGTTGGACCTGATGATCTCTGAGGTCTTTTCCAACCTGGTTGATTCTATGATTCTATGATCTCTAACAACTTGAAACCAATATGTGGAAGCAGGCTGGCTAAGAGACCTAACAGGATTGAAGTCACTCTTTTTTTTCCACTTCAGCCTTTCTTGGTGTCACTAAAAGGAATTGCTAGCAGGACACTTATCCTAGGCATTGCTGTACCCAACCACGGTGGGTTGCCCTGTGTACTGCTTGTGGAAAACACAAGGAAGTACTGACATTTACAGGGCTTTGGACAAAGAGCTGGAGACACTGTGTGGTGTGAAGATAGGTCTGCAACACATTGCAGAGGTGTGACAGAAGTCCGTGTAGATGTGCCATAACCAGCTAGAACAGACGACCTGTGGCCATGCAAGCTTCATTAGAGGCTATATTTGCATATGCAGGATTCTGAGCTTGCAGCTGCTGGCTGTGAGTGCATTTTGTCCATGTCTCCTGGGCTACCTATAGCTCCCTCCATCTTGTCTCCATCTCCTATCCTTACGTCTCCTTGATACATAGGCACGATACTCCAGGTATCTGAGGAGGAAATGCCACATATACAAAGACCAGTCAGAAGATCAGTGGTGCTCTCTGCACCTGTCTCCAGGCTTTCACAGAGGTATTTGTAAGTGATAAGGGCTACAGCTCACCTGACTGCACAGAAGACAGGCTCCCAAGTCTCTCTTTTAGGTCTGTGCCCTGATGCAGCCAGACTAGACTGTAACAAAATAAGGAAAAGCAGTCTGTTATCATTCTTCATGCAACACAGCTTGAGTACTCATGAGTCACAATTTGCTCTCAGCCCTGGCTGAAGGAAAATGCCTGCTAATGTGTCAGTGGAACATGAGGACTCTGAGGATCTTCTCAAGGTATTCTGACATGCATACCACACCATTGGAACCTGAAGAACCTCAAAACTCTTGCCAAATATTAGTAAGGTGACAACCAATGTGCACTTGTCATTGAGATGGAGGGAAGGAAGGGATTTTGCACATGCAGACACATATATAAGAACTTCTGATGTTCTTCAAAGATAATTTTCTGTGCACTCTGGGATTTGATCCATGCAAAAATACTTCCTGCATATTTTGTGCTCTGAAAATAACACTAACATACCAAGGTTCTGAGCACTTGAAGTTGAGAGTGAGATCAGGTTGGACTCAATGATCCTCCATGGTCTCTTCCAACCTTGGCGATACTGTGATCTCAGCTCCTGTAAACAGTGTAGCTGGAGATTCCCTGGCTGTCATGATCCACAGTGGCAGAAGAGCTACCCTAGAAAGACAGCTTGGCTTTCTCTGCTGTAACCCATGACCAGCAGTTGCAGAGGAGGGCAGTGGCATCGCTGTGTCCTCAGCTTCTCTTTTCTGTTGCCTCAGTGGGGATGTAGGTGGGTGAAGACAAACCCTCCCCATATTTGAGCTGGTTTGTTCTGAGGTGGTTCAGGACTCCCATGTCCTGGCTCCTTCATGTGAGTGCCACATGCAAAACCCACATTTTGTTTCTTTCCTTTTTTTTTTTTTTTTTTTTTTTTTTTTTCTTCTAAGGCCATGAGAGGGAAAACCAGGACGTTACTGGGTGGATGTGAAAACTATCAAACATGATTCTCAGTACAGTATGTCTAGGCAAATTCAGCATTGAAGTCTACAGGTGGCCTCAGCTGGGCTTGCATTCTTACTTTAATTGTGTGTTTATGCAGGGTTTGAAGACTGAGATTCAACCACTTAAATGTAGGTATTTGATGAAGATCTCTAAGGTAAATCAGTCTGAAGAGACAGATACAGTCAGACAGTGAGTCAGGCTATCTAATTGAGCCCATCCCATGCTGTTAACGGTGAAGAGTCATTAGAGAGATTAATATTCTAATTTGGTGCCTTGAACAGTGCCCAAACTTAGTGGGAAGAACAGTTTGAAGCACCCCAGTACCCAGCCAAAGCAGTGAGAAAATTATTGCACAATTTTCTTGTGCAACACTTGTTAAGATTAGGGTGAAAATGTGCACATGTTGCTTGGTCTGATTGAGGAGTGAAGAAAGAAGATAGCAAATTAGAAAAAAATAAAATGAAAATAAACTTCTTTATTTATGCTTTATCCTAATGTAGTTGGAATGTTAAGAATTTATCACCTGAAATAAAAGATTTAATCATTACTAATCTCTGGTGATTGTTTGAATAGCATCAATCAAGATGAGCTCATTTAGTGTTAATGGGGGTGTTTTAAGTATTCTTATAGGATTTTCACTGAAATTCAGAATTAAATAATTGGGCCATTATTCTAAAGTGTTTTTGTCATCCCTCAGGGAAATCCTAGTTTCCTGGTTCTCATCTCCTTGGTTTTAGTTCCTCTCAAGCATTAATTCTGATTGCCCCTGACAATTTAGGACTACCCCTTCCCAGTTATTAATTTGACCATTTTATGGGCAGTCTGAGGTTGATTGCCCCTGAATCTATTTTGCCAATGCAGTCGTGGACAGGAAAGATTTAAAATACCACTAAATGAGTGTGGCGATGGATGATGAGACAGGAAGAATGGTGACTGCCATCGGCTAAAAGCTCTAGTGGGTTGAGTTCTTCACAGCACCAGGACTAGATCAGAAGTTGGTTAATTAATTGCTTAATTCCACATATAATGTTACACTAACCATGCTTAGTCCTTATAAGGGGTTGTAGGCTTTGCAAACCAGAATGTACTGGCAGTTGCTGAAGGCATTATGGAAGGAAGGCAAGGTGTTATGGTTCGGTCAGTTGGCTGAATTTATGGTTTTAGCACCAACTGACATGCCAAAATGTGCCCCCAGAACAACAGCAGATGCAATCAGACTCATAGAATGCACTGGCTTGGAAGGGACCATTAAATGTCCCTTCAGTTCATCCCCCCTGCAGTAAGCAGGGACATCCTCAACTAATTCAGCTTGCTCAGAGCACCATGAAGCAGGACCTTGAATGTCTCCAGGCCTGGGGCCTGCACCACCTCCTGTTGGCAGCCTGTTCCAGTGTCCCACCACCTTCACAGTAAAGAGATGTTTCCTAACATCCAACCTAAACCCACCCTTCTCTAGTTTAAAACCATTTCCCCTTGTTCTATTGCTATATGCCTTCATAAGTAGTCCTTCCTCAGCTTTCTTGTAGACCCTCTTCAGGTACCGAAGGCCTCCTGAGAGCCTTTCCAGGCTGAATAACCCCAAATCTCAGCCTGTCTTCATAGGAGTGGTACTCCAATACTCTAATAGTTTTTGTGGCTGGTCCAATGTGGATGCCTCAGGCATCCTATGAGACCTTAAAAAAATTGTAAACTGGCTACATGTGGGCACCAGAGCTTTGCCTTTTGTCACAGATCATGGGATGCCACACATGAAGTCACTGCAATGTAAATATTAAAATTCTATGAATCACTCATATAATATGTTCATGTAGATGATAGTTACAAGCTTTCATTTAATCTGGTAGGAAAGCCTGTCTCAAGCATTCCTAGTTTTCATAATCACAGGAGATACCGGCATTTCAAATGTACCCATTGAATTGTCAGGTCATATTCTACCAATATGTTTGGTAATTCAAAAAGTGACAGGAAAAGTTATATAATAGATTTAAGCAATAAACAATGATCTATTTTTTCCATATTCAACCTATGTTATGACTCCTGTTTTCTATTTTTGTCTCATAACAATGGAAAGTTTCTGATCTCTTACTCCATTATGGTGATTCAAAATAGCACAGGCTGACACACATTTAAGGGGAAAAGGAGGAATAATGTATTTTCAATTTATGTCTTGCATGGAAGATAAGCTTTAAAAAAATTTCTTTGAAAAGATTTTCTTCATTGCAAAGATCTTCACTCAGATCACTGTATCAAACTCAATAAACAACCCACACTACACGTAGCAAAGCTTTAGCTTCCTAAATCCCATTTAGCAAGGCTTTGTGACCACATTTTCCAACCAGTCTGTATTTATCTTGTGACTTAGACATTTTGTTGGCAAATTACTCCACATCTCAGGTAGGCAGATTTAGCATTTATTTATTTACACTCACAGAAGGAAGTTGAACTATTCCACTGAGCAAGTAATACAACTGAGAACAGTTATTTTCAGGACAGTGTAATCACTGCGTAAGACTGTCAAGATGTCATTTTCACTGTGCAATGGGATAATCTGTGTCTTTTGTGTTCCTACAGTTGGGTCTTGCAGCATGCATTGGATATGGATTATGGACATTCCAAATATATGAGTGCAGGATCTGGGCAAAAAATATGTGACATGCACCCTGTTTACACATACATGATTACAATGATTCAATCTTCTAAATCTTCTACATACAAATGATGCAACAAGGTTTCCATTTTAGGAGGTTAAACTGCCCACATGTGTGACATACGCCCTTCATTATTCAGCATCCTACTGCAGCAGGCTGCAACTGACAAACAAGTTTCCACTACAGGCTTTGTGTTAGCAGCCTGACAACATCTAGCCCCTGAGATTACTTATCTAGGCCTTCCAAAGTTCTAACCTGATTTGAGCTTCAGCTAAGCCAGAACAGTGCCCAGAGTTAGGGATTTCACTTATGGCAGGTAACTGGTGCAAAAGTGAAGCCAAAAGATTGACACCTCTTGTGCCTTTAATTCACGTCAGCATTGCACCAAACAGCCACCAAAATACCCATGAAGAAGTATGTCTTGAGAGGCCAGTTTTTCATGACTAACCTTGCATGCTAGAGCAGAGGAAAAGCAGCTCGTTTAATTATAACATTTGTTTTCATTTAATAGATTCATAACTTTCAGGGCCCAAAGGGAGCACTCTGATTATCTAGTCTGACCTCAGAGGCCATGAGGCTTCATCTGATGATTCCTGCACAGACTGAGAAGTTTTTCCTCAGTACATAAGGAAACTCTCCATCCAGATATATGGGTGAGCATTACCTCATGCTATATACTGGGTTGTATCCTGAGCATATTTTCCCAGCTTGTAAATCCTGAGGAGTTTCAATTGGCACCTCAGGGCTTACATGGATAAAAGAAAAATCAGAATCTGGCTCACCCTTCCTCACTATATGACAACCATTGGAAAGTCTGTACTCTGTTTAAAAAGGTGCAAGATACATATTTATGGATTTGTGGTACATTGTTCAGATTGAAATGGTGAAGTTGAAGTAACTGGCCTTTTTGAACCAATCACAAATTTTGGACTTGTTTAGCTGACAAGGAAGACTCTTCAATACTTTTATTGCAGTTCACAGATGTGTCTGACCTTCTGCCTTGCTCAAATCAGATTTCATCCCCAGTATCTGCAATGAATCCAGCACTTGCTCATGTCATCAGAGCAAGTCTTCCAAAAAGACTTAATTTAAGAATCTACCATAGCATTAAGCATCTCTTTTCAAGCATTTTTAGAAGCTATGTACCTACCTCCAGAGAGGGGAAAAAAGTGAACACAGTATCATTACAGACTGAAAATCCCTGAATGTAGGCAAATTACATCTTTATCCTTGCTGTTAAATGCAGAACCTGCCTATTTTAAATACAGCTCAGTCTGATGTGACAAGAAATTAAACAGTTTGAGTAGATCACTTCTCATGGTAATATTCCACTGCTCAGAAATGTTCTGTATCTGTACTGTCACACCTTAGTCAACAGGGGGGGGGGGGGGGGCGCGGAAAAATGGGGCTAGGACAGCTATGTGTGTCAATAGGGTTATTAGATAGCTAAATCTGGGTTTCTGCCAGCCAAATTTTTCAAGATCTGCATTTGGCTGAGATCACCTGCTTTCTTTGATATGCACAGTTCTTTTTTTAAAGCTATGATCTGTATGTTGCACGCTTTGCTGCAGTCTTTTTCAGAAAGACTTAGTCCCTTTAAGTCCTAAGTCTAAGGTCAATGTATGAAAGTGATCCATGATACTATTATACTAATCACACTTCCAAAGTGATGCTTTCTAATACCAGAAAAATTTGTTGCCATGGTGACTGGCCTGACCCGAAACAGTTCAGCTGATGTTGAGCTTCTTTTCCTTTCTCCAAAAAAGGAGCTAAATATAATCTTTCAGAAAGGAAATTCTTCTTTTGCTTAGGTAACGGCAGTCTCACTCAACCTGTTGTTGCTGCCATATTGGCTTAATAACACCCTCAGTCAGAAGGAAGAGAGTTTAAAGAAAAGTGGACTTGAAAATGGGCTCAAATGTTTTATCCTTGTAAAAGGATGCTGTGCCCATCCATCTCAGAACACCATCTTATTTAGCATCTTCTGAATGGAAATGCAGAGACCAAATGTGCTATTGCAAAAGCAAGAATTCCGATACTGTGTGAATTCAGCATTGCTGCCCATAGATAGAGAGGACAGTGGCATGTTAAAGCTTCCTTTGATCCAAAGCAACTTAGTTAATTAGCCTTATCATTAATCTGTATCTTACTTTAATCCTCTACTGTATTAAGAGGTGATCTTCTCATGATCCTAGGTGAAAAGAAAGTTGTTGAACATTTTCTGTTCTTTCAAAGAGATGCTGCAAAGGAGGAAAAGTCACATCCCTCTGCAGCTCTAGATGCATTCTTGAACATGTTGCATTAATAGTTAAACAAGTGCTGAAACCCACAAAAGGTCAGGCTGCTAAGGACAGACTGTGATGGCTTATAGGTATTTGAGGATCAAGAATTCAAATCACAAGGCCCATACTCATCACTTGCCTTCACTAGTGGCGTTTTCTAGGCATCTAGGGAAAGGCTTCATTGGCTTGCTTAAGTGGCATGCCTGGGCTCCCTAAAGGCAGCAAACTGAAGAACCACCTTATATGTATAACCTAGAGGTGGCTACCCCTTTAGGGCAGACTGTCTTTAAAAAGTAGGCCAGATTTCTTCCCAGATAGCTCAGACTTCCTGTATTTCTCAGATTCTTTTTTAAATCACTTCAGTTCAGGGATATGGGCTGTAATCCAGGAGTGGAGTATGGGAAAGGAGCATAGGACCCTCTTTGTCAAGCCCTCCAGAATGAAGGAGCATTGCCAATTGTAAGTCAGCAAAAATACTGACCTCTTTTCCCTCATCTTTCCAGTACTTAATCTTTCCCATAGCAGCATACTCCTCCCAGCTGAGTACTTTCACCTTTATGCCCCAGATTTAGACTTCCTCTTGCTGCTTTCTCTTTTTGGCCCAGGGCTTTTGTACGTATTCTGCACTTATGGTTCAATTAGCATTCTTAATTTCTGACAGGATGTCAGGCTGTGGATTTCAGTCTTGCACAGAGGCCTCTGGTTTGGTGAGAGACATACTGCCATTTACTGGTGTGCCTTTTAGGCAACAATCCATCCAATGCTTCCAAGTCTGAACAGGGACATGGAGGACTGAATGCTATATAGTGAGCTTAAAGCAGGTAGGAGGTACCCTCAGGTCTCTTTGTGGAATATGGGATATACCCATGGCAGGAGAAGCAACAAACTTGCTCTGCATTCTTAATACACCACCTCATCTTTCTAAAGTCTCCTTTTGCCAACAGTGAGAGAAGGGGAGGGAACTAACATAACAGAATAGAATTGAATTAACCAGGTTGTAAAAGACCTTTGAGATCATCCAGTCCAACTTAATAGATACTAAGAATATTTCCACTGAAATAATGCCTGAGTAGAAAATTAGGTTCTTAGCTTCCTAACCACTGAAATTGATGACATTGCTCTAAGTTAACTCCCATTTAGTTGGAGAAATGATAGAAGTACAATTGTTTGGCTTTCAGCCACCTTTTCCCTTACAAGATCTGTGCTTTGCTAAATCCTTCTCCCCCCTCTTCCCCTCCCCCGCCCCCCAAAGATCATTCTGAGCACCTCCCTGCCAGAGGAGGTTTAGACTGGATGTTAAGATGAAATTCTTCCTAGAAAGAGTGATTTGCCATTAGAATGTGCTGCCCAGGGAGGTGGGGGAGTCACCATCCCTGGAAGTGTTTAAAAAGAGACTGGATGGGGCACTTAGTGCCATGGTTTAGTTGATTAGATGGTGTTGCCCGATAGGTTAGACTCGATGATTTCAAAGGTCTTTTCTAACCTGGTTAATTCTATATGAAAGATGGGTATTCACTTATCACAAGGTCCCTTTCTCAGTGATTCTTTCTGTAGAGAAGTAGGACTGAGATTTCCAGGCCAGCTTGAACTTTTTTTCCCCCTCTGCATTTACCACCATGAAACATAACCACAATGGGGAAGATGCAGTCTTTTCCTGTCTGTTCTATATGAAATTTGTCTAGTGATTCATAAGAAGTGATTCTCACTTTCCAACCTGCCCCTCTTCCTGAAGGCTTCCTGTTCAGAGTTGATTGATAAGTGAATGCATTTTCCAGAGATGCTTTATTGCTCTCTTTTTGTACCTTTCCTTCCTTATTTCTGAAAGGAAGCACTGAAGGGGAAGAAATGGTCTGTAAATGAGGCACAAAAGCAGAGATTTATTGAATGCCGAGAGCAGACTCAAGGGGCCTCCAGGTAAAAATAGTGTAACTAGTGTAATATCCTATGACTAAACGGTTCCTGCTCCACCACCACCATTTCTGCACCCATCTCAGAGCTGGGGGCAAGATCTCACCAGCCAAAACACCACACAGAGGAGCTCAGCCCCAATAAAGAGGACCAGCCAGCACACATTGATGATATTGGAGGAGCCATCAACCCTCTTCCTACCTAACCGGGGGGCCAGCAGGCCCCCCGGCCTTTGTCACCACCACCATCACCCAGTGTGCACCATAGGGACTCACCAGTGATGAGAGGAGGATCCTCAGCCCAGATGGGCTCAGCTTAGGGCTTCTGCCTTTCCTGGGGGGGATTAAATAGGGGAGTGGTTGGGGAGGGCCAAGTGGCCACACCTGGGGTGGGAGGAGACTCCAACAGAGCTCAGGTGCTCTGGGATTTGAGGAGAAAAAGGGGGAAAAATGGGGTGGGTGAGGGACTTTTAGGGTGTCAGGTAATGATAGGACTAGGGGGAATGGGAAAAAAATAGAATGGTTAGATTCAGATTGGATGTTAGGAAGAAATTCTTCATCAGGAGGGTGGTGACACCCTGGAATGGTTTGCCCAGGGAGGTGGCAGAAGCCTCATCTCTGGGAGTTTTTAAGGCCAGGCTGGATGTGACTCTGGGCAACCTGATCTAGTGTGAGGTGTCCCTGCCCATGGCAGAAGGGTTGGAACTAGATGATCTTTGACGTCCCCTCCAACCCCAACAATTCTATGATTCTAAAACAATTTTGCTGTTTAGGCTGGATGTTAGGAAGAAATTCTTCACAGAAAGAGTGATTGGCCATTGGAATGGGCTGCCCAGGGAGGTGGTGGAGTCACCGTCCCTGGAAGTGTTTAAAAAGAGACTGGATGAGCCACTTAGTGTCATGGATTAATTGATTAGATGGTGTTGGGTGATAGGTTGGTCTTGATGATTTTGAAGGTCTTTTCCAACCTGGCTGATTCTGTGATATTTTGTGATATTTATATAAGACATTCCAGAAACTAGTGATGAAAGATGATCTTGAAGGGCAACAAACATAAGTGTTCAAACCAGCAAGGCAAGATTTGTAAGGAGAGCAATGTCTTTCAGCTATCAACTTCTATTTGGGGTTAAAAACAGACATGAAAGCCTTCATCAGACCTCTCTAACTTAACTCAGGGAAATGCCCCAGCTAGTAATACAGGAGAAAGAAATATGTCTTCAGCTTCTCTGAAATTGCTCTCCAGAGTCTGTAATTGCTTTCTTTCACACACACATACGTACGTAAACAAGTTTAAAAACCACTTATCTTGCACAGGTCTGCATCTCCCAAATACCATGTTCTCTGAAAGGCTACAAAGAAACATGGGATTCCTCTTACTTCAACAAGCTAACTGACTTTGACAGCTAAATTTCCCCCTAAATATGTTTAGAACTTCCTTTATATAGACATATGAGTCACCCTGACAGGCTTAATTTGTACTGAAAAAAATGAATGTGTTAAACTTATTAGCCATTCAGGTTAGAAAGACTGTAAACAGTAGATCAATGACATTTGCACTTCATGTACTACACACCGTGTGCCTACAAAGTGAAAATGTAAGAGTTGGTGAAAGGCATGCTGGAGATTTGACAGAAATTGCATCCTAATCCCTTTCTGCTCTTGACTTGATGTTTCCTCATTATTTCATTTTCTGTAATGAGTAGAATATGTATGAGAAGATGGCCCTTTTTCTATCTGCATTGTATTTATGGCAATGTATGCATATTTCCAGCAGAACAACTAATAGAAAACAGCAGTTTGTTGGAGTTAAGAAACCATTGCACGATAGGCCAAAAGAAACTGCTTTATTTTGAAGACCCATCAATTGATATTGTAGGAGATGTTGAAGTTAAAACCTTTGTTAAACACCCTTGAGGATATCTGAACTTCTCTGGCTTGGTTTCTGTGCTAAAAGCGTGCTTGCCTTGTAAATAAGAGTGGAAGAGTGTGGGCATTCACAAACTCAAGTCTGATTTACTTGGGAAAACCCCCAGGCTCTCTTTCTTCTCAGTGATAAGAAAAGCTCTCAGGAAAGTGATTCAAAGGCAAAGCCTGACTAGGATGCTCATAAACCACCTTCAGTATTGTCAGATACCCTCAGAGTGTGAGCTGACACCTAAGCTGAATCTGCACAAGATTTGTGAAAGCTGGCAGGTCCTTCAGGCAGGGAAACTCAGGAAGAAGAGTTCCTGAGCTTTCTCCAAGCTCTAAGCCTACTGAGCATACTATTGCATCAGGTACTTGGATCTCAAGCCTTGCTGTGGAGGATGATACCGATCTCATCTCAGGGTATGTAAGTCAGCTTTCTGCTTTGTATAGTCTTCCAGTAAAAAGCCTCTTCCTCTCCCTCTGTTAATAGCAAATGAAACTGGAAAGCAAAATTAGGATAGTAGAAATAACTTCTCTGTCCTCTCTTAATCAAAGGGTGGATGAAATAATGCAGTTTGAGAAGATTCACTTGCTTATTGTGCTATGATCTTGGCTTACTTTATGAACTGGTTGTTAGGATTTTTGGATCCAAATCCACCCCTGTGTCAGTAGGTCAGACACAGAGTAGAAGTCACTAGTTAAAACTGAGCAGATCTTGTCAGTATAGCCTTTTGTTGGTCTCCAGTTCTTCAGCAGCTAATGGTCCAAGAAACTTCAAGAAACCTACCCATATCATGTAGAGCACAATATTTCAATATTCAAGGTGTGTAGAACAACAGAACAAAACCAGGTTGGAAGAGACCTTCAAGATCATCATGTCCAACCTATCATCCAACACCACCCAATCAACTAAACCATGCAACCAAGCATCCTGTCAAGCCTCGCCCTGAACACCCCCAGTGACGGCGACCCCACCACCTCCTCAGGCAGCCCATTCCAGTGGGCAATCACTCTCTCTGTGTAAAACTTCCTCCTAACCTCCAGCCTAAACCTCCCCTGACGCAGCCTGGGACTGTGTCCTCTTGTTCTGGTACTGGTTGCCTGGTTGTTTATTTAGCTTAATATTAGCCTATCAAAATCATGTTTGGGTTTGTCAATAAATTATCCAATATCCAAGAGTAGTAGAACATCCTGAAACTAGCCATATTAAGCATCTAGCAATCACTAAAAGTCAATAATTCATATTTGAATAGTATTTTAATATCCATTCATTCTCAATAACACTGGTTTCACAGTCTGCTCCTTTTCCACCCCTTTTTCCCCTCAAATCCCAGAGCACCTGAGCTTTTTTTGGAGTCTCCTCCCACCCCAGGTGTGGCTACTTTGTCCTCCCCGCCCACTCCCCTTTTTAATCCCCACCAGGAAATGGGGAAGCCCTAAGCTGAGCCCATCTGGGCTGAGGGATCCTCCTCTCATCACTGGTGAGTCCTTATGGTGCACACTGGGTGATGGTGGTGGTGACAACAAAGGCCGGGGGGCCTGGTGGCCCCCCGGCTAGGTAGGAATAGGCTCAATGACTCCTCCAATATTATCCATGGGTGCTGTCTGGGCCTCCTTCCTGGGGCTGAGCTCCTCTGTGTGGTACCTTGGCTGGTTGAGGGTCTTGGCTCTGGGGTGGGTGCAAAAATGGTGATGGTGAAGCAGGTGCTGTTAGACAGGGTGGAGGATGGTCCTGGTGCCAGAGCTGGTCCTGGTGTCTCTGCCTCTCCACAAGGATGGTCTTGAGAAGGCTCACCTGTGTTTGCATCTTGTGTGATAACCACAGCAATGCCCTTAACTCCTTTCTTTTTATTTATTTTTTAGCTAAGCAACTCCTTTACTACAAAGCCAAGACCACTATGCCTAACACCAGGGAGGTAGTAGTCTTCCCTAAAATGTGTATCTAGTCTGCATACTGGGGCTTCTGCTTCCTTCAGAAGTCTGTCTCCCATGAAAAGGATTCCTTTTTACTCTATGGAGGTAGTTTGGATGAATGGTGTAAGCCAGTGACACCTGTAATATGCAAGGACAATGTTTGGGTAACAAATTTAGCAGCCAGATCTGCAGTGTGCCCCATCAGCCTGCAGAGTGGACAAAGCTAGCCTGGATGTGACTCTGTGGCCATGAGATGTCCCTTTGGCAAGTTATTCTCCTCCTGTTTGCCAGGGAACAGCTTTGATTTGGAGTTATGTTTTCATCTTTTGTCTGACTTATCATGTTTCCTGCACTAAGTCAGCAGGCTACAGTGCCTCCCAATAAAGAAAAGGAACTGACCACTTGTGACAAGCTAGGTAACACTTTGCAAATACTAATACTTCTGGGGGGAAACAAAATTTATATATAAATGCTGAACTACTTTTCCACATTCTTGCCAGATAGGTTGATTATATCTCTTCTCACAAAATACTTAGTGTGGCTTCAGGTCCATATTAATGTTTATTGCTTTAAGTGATACCTATACAGTAGAAAGCTGGATGTGCATAAGCTTTGCATAACAGAGCTACCCAATTTTGAGTGTTTAACTGTTCCTTGGTTTGTGCATCACATTTTCCACCAGGCCAGACTGCAGACCCCCAAAGTCCTCAGGGATTAGGAGTCCTGTAAAAGCACATATGAAAAAAAGATGCTGTTGGATAGAACAAGGATAAGCAGATCAGGTACATATAGAAGAACAAATTAGGCTAGATCATTTGGGTATCTTTTTGTTTGTTTCACTACCTTTTTGGATAGGACTACAGCAAATTAGTAGTTTCAGATTTTTTTTCTTATAGTGAATTATAAAAGATAAATCCGAGTAAAGCTGTGTGCTCTTGTTGCCATGGGATTATAAAGCTGCTTCTATGTGGTGCAGCCTAAGCTAGGTTTTACCAGAAAAAAAGTAAAACCTCTCTGCCCAGTATCTGACAACTCTTAAAAGAACATTTCTATGGTTTCAGATGCAATGATTTAAAAATTAATGAAATAACAAAATTAATGTTTGTGGTTTTTCTTTCACTTTCTTAGGTTGCAGTCCTGAATTAACTAGTCACATATGATTATTTTTTTTTTCACACTTTGCCAGGGGGTGAATCAGAATTGTGCTGTGAAATCATCTGTTTTCTGTTAAGCCTCCTGGCTCATTTGTTGCACAAGTTGGAAGATGTGACATGAATGAGATAGGGGACAGCAGGGAGAAAGCAGGTTGCCTGGTGGATGAGATGGATTAGATGAATGTCACCTGGACAACTGAATTTCATCCCTTCCTCTGACACAAAGATCACATGAGAAACTCTGCAAGTCATTTAAATCAGGGTGGTTGTTTCCAGTCATGAACACGTGGAAATTACATCCTGATCTTCCTATTGCCCAGACAGGGATTTCAGTTGCTTCACAGATCTCCCTGTTACAACCAAGTCCTTTCTGGCCCTCCTGCTTTCTCTTTGCTCTAGTGAGCATACTAGAGAGATGACTCCCCTCATCCAGCAAGGACTATGTTAGGACCTTGGAAATTGCCTTACATGGTTTCTGACACTTTGAAAACTTGTGTCCTGGAAATAACTCAGGACAGGCCAGAGGGTCCTAAGAGAGATGGGACTAGAGAAAACACAGTACTAGCTCACCATTTTTATGATGTTTTTCTTGGATTTGAGAGCTAAATAATATCAGGTTTTGTTCACATCAAACAGGTTGGAGCTGATGTACTCTTCCCAGCAATTCCCTTGTGCTGTTCCATGCAGATACCTCATTGCTCATCAGCAGTACTGCATCTGGCAGAGATTTTCTGCTTGGTATAACAGGCATGCTACAAATTTTGTGTGTAACTTAGCAGAGCATGGCACACTTAGGGAAGGGACAGAGCTGAAAGATTCAGGGCTTAGTTTGCAGCTCTGAGGAGGGCTGTATTCAGACTTTCTGCTCCTTAAGCAGAACTTTTGGCCTGCCTGTTCCTATCGAGGTCCTGTTCCAGTCCCATCCTAGTGCACTAGCACTCAGTCTCTGCTTCTGGGGTTTTCATCCTTGTGCACTCTGTAGCACAATATCATTACACAGACAGACAGTGTCCCAACGATTCCTTTAGTATTCCCATACCAACTACTTGTACCTGTTTCACGCTTTGCTCTTCCTAAGCTACACACCCTACTGCTCCTCAGGCTTCTGAGTTTGCTGAGTCCTTCCCAGGCAGTAGGATCTCCATTAATAGAACACTAGATAATTGTTTTAAACTAAAATAAGGTAGGTTTGAACTAAAGGAAGGAACTTTTTACAATGAAGATTGTGAAACACTGGAAAAGGTTGTGATTGCAGATGTCCCTGCTCACTGCAGGGGGGTTGGACTAGATGTCCTTTAAAGGTCCTTCCAACCCAAACCATTCTGTGATCATAGATCTCCTTGATTTGGTCTCAGACTCTTTTCCTTGACAACATCTAGAATTAGTGTCCTCCTTCAAAAAAACAACCATCTTTTTCTACTTACTTTTTCCCTCCCTTTTCCTCCCTCACAGTCTTTTTGTCTACCTCTTGTCCAGGAGAAAAATGTCTCCATTCTCTGTGATTCTGTTTCAGCAGTGTATGGACTGAGAGTGTGAGACCACCTGCCTGATGCCATATTCAGTGTCCAGGACTTCTCCAGTTAAGGACACAAGGAGACAGCCATACAGAGGAAAATTATTTGAATTCTTGTATCTCTGTGCTGTAAAATAGGTTTTAAAATTTTTCTTTAAGTGTCTGTGAAGAACATACAATTCGGTGACATAGAGAATGTGTAAGGAGCTGGGATGTGCGCAGTGAAGACAGACTGCTTGGGGATTTCAGCTATTAAACTTTGGCAAGTCTTTATGAAGTATGTGTAAACTACTGCTTGTCAAGTACGTGTGCATATTTAGGATGTAGATGTATTTCACAGGGAGTAAAAATGAATAAATACAGTTTAACCTTAACAAAAGCTGTGCCCTTCCTCCACGCGTGGTTCTTGCAAAATAAAGTGTTCCAAAGCTTTGAAACTACATCTTTAAAATGTTGTTTAGAAGTTGTTTTTCTTTCTCATTTAAAAAAAATGCATTATTTTTCAAAGGTCTTAGCAATTTTAAAAACTATAAGGTAGCATGACAGATGCCAAGTATGAAATCTCAGGAAGTCTCTCTGAGCTTCAGATGAAGGCATGGTTATACAGAAATGTCAAGCAGCCTTAGATAGGAGGCAAGGATAGACATCAAGTTGACGCACAAAGGGACCTGCTATGTATGTTCATATCCACACATTATTTAGTCAAAACATTTCTTAGAAGTCAGATTATCTCTAGTCCTTATCCTCAAGTACTCTAAGACAATACAGGCATGTAGATACAAAAGAAATGCCTTTACCCATCCTTCAGTGTACTTTTTGGGAGTCACAGCCAGATTCTTTTGCTCACTAAGGAGTAAACCACCTTAAAAGGAATGGAAAGAGTGAATAGATAGGATCCTGCTGGATTTGTCATACTGCAGTGGAGGTTTGGAGCCTCTCAAGGGCAATGCCTGGCCTTGTGCATTCTCATAGAGGAGTGGGGCTGCCTCTCCAGCACGTGCAACTGAGTGCTGGGAAGGCACAAACAGGGCAGCTCACATCTGTCTGGCTGCGAAGCTTGTCTGAGAGCAGGAAGGGAGGGAGACCTCATAGCTTTACCACGGAGTAATTTCTGTTATGGAAACTTATTTTTAATTTGTTCCATATGAATCTTGGGAAAATGAACCATTTGAGAAGTTTTTCATAATTCTAGTCTAGATAAACAGCTCAATAAAGAATGGAAAATATGTATTTTGTCAGAAGGCACCACTAAAGAATGTTCACATATGGCAATGATTTCCTTAGTATTCAACAAAGGATTGGCTCAGGAGTCTTCTCCTGTAGATACAGATCAGATTTATCACTGTGGTAGTGTCACCTGACTTGTATGATGTTAAGCTGTGAGTCAGCAGAGCAGAGAGACCTAGTTTTCTAACAAGTACAGTATTTATCTTGTCCTTTTGAACTCACTAGCACTGATTCTGTTTTTAACATTATTGAGGAGTGATTCTCTGTAGTTAATGCTACAAATTAGTTTGTCTTAGAAGTTTGTTTTGGCTTTTTGCTATGATCTACCCAGCCACTCTGCTGCAGCAAGATCTCAGAGCTGGTAGTCTGAGCCAAGAACAAGATAATGTGTCTTTTCAAACTGTGAAGCAAGTGAAAGTGTCACTGGATTATGGCTCTCAGAAAATAAAAGTGCTCCCATACCAGAAAATGAAGTCTCTTTGCTTTGCTGCTTTGTTCGTCTTCTTCAAGGAATTAGCAGAGAAATGCTTTATTTCCCTGTGGGACATTCTAAATGTTTCTCCATTATCCTGGAAAGAGAGCCTCTGTTTTATTCATCTAGGTTTAAGGACAGACAGGGGTTAGAAGAAGGAAAAAAGAGTAAAGGATGTGTATGTCAGCATTAGCTGTTTGTAACAGGATAAACAGAAGGTGGGTTTGAATGATTAGCATCCATGAAGCAGTGGTGTACATTTAGATTCATAATTTGTAAGATCTAAGTGAAAATGATGAGCCTGAATTAAAAAAATTTGACTCAACTTGTCAACCTGAATTGAGGCTGCAGTCCCCTCTGTTCAGCCAGTGAAGCAGGAGCAAGGCGCTGCATTGAGCAGCCAGGAGCCTGGGGGCAGGGAACAGAGGATAGCAGTACCCAGACCCAGCAAGATGCACTGCCACTAGTTGGAGACATTTAAAGTTCTGTCAGCATCTACTTGCTCCAGAAACATACTCATGACAGCATCGTTATGCTCTCTCCGCTAAACAATGCTGTCATGTGTGGAAGATGACATACTGCTCTCCTCTACTCCATCCTTCGTAGAATTGTTTTGGTTGGAAAAGATCTCTAAGATCATTGAGTCCAACCATCAACCTAAGACCACCATGGCCATTAAACCACATCTGAGACTCCCATGTCCACATGTTTCTTGAACATTTCCAGAGACAGTGACTCTACCACCTCCCTAGGCAGCCTACTCTAGAGCTTGACTGCCCTTTCAGTAAAGAAATTTTTCCTAATATTCAATCTAGACATCCACTAGCATAATTTTAGGCCATTTTCTCTTGTTCTATCACTTAACGCTAGGGAGAAGACACTGACTGTCATCCTACTGCAATTTCCTTTCAGGGAGTTGCAGAGAGCAATGAATAGAATTAACTAGGTTGGAAAAGACCTTTGAGATGATCAAGTCCAACCTATCACCCAACGTGACCTAATCAACTAAACTGTGGCACCAAGTGCCTCATTCAGTCTCCTCTTAAACACTTCGAGGGGTGGTGACTCTACCACCTCCCTGGGCAGCCCATCCCAATGGCCAATCACTCCTTCTGTGAAGAACTTCTTCCTAACATCCAGCCTAAACCTCCCCTGGTGCAGTTTGAGACTGTCTCCCCTCAGCCTGCAGACTTAACAACCCCAGTTCCCTCAGCTGCTCTTCACAAGACTTGTTCTCTAGACCCTTCAACAGCTTTGTTGCCCTTCTCTGGACATGCTCCCCCAACTCAATATCTTTCTCACAGTGAGAGGCCCAAAACTGAACACAGTATTCAAGGTGCAGCCTCACCAGCATCAAGTACAGGCATATGACGACATCCTTGCTCCTGCTGGCCACACTATTCCTGATACAGGCCAGGATGCTGTTGGCCTTCTTGGCTGCTTGAGCACACTGCTGGCTCATGTTCAGATAGCAGTCAACCAGCACCTCCTGTTCCTTTTCTGCCAGGCTGCTTTCAAGGCATTCTGCCTCAAGCCTATAGTGTTGTTGTGGCCCAAGTGCAGGAATTGGCGCTTGGCCTTATTAAACCTCATACAACTGATCACGGCTCATCAATCCAGCCTGTCCAGATCCCTTTGCAGAGCTCTCCTACCCTCAAGCAGATTAACACTCCCACCCACTTGGAGGGAAAAAACAGCTAGAGTGGCTTCTGTCTGAAACCTTGAGGTGCCTCAGTGTGAGGAAGGTCTGGAGTTTGAAGGAGTTTAAATCTCTGTCTCCTTTTCCTAGCACTGCCTTTAATAGTGCATTTGGGAATGCAATTCTTTTGTGATATACCAGTTTTTATATGACACATAGGTCGCTTTTTACTGGATTTCTCCTCACATTTAGTACATTATTGTTACTAGCTGCAGAAATCTCAGTTTAGGCTTGCAAAGAGTAGCATTTTTATATCTGAGGGTTGCTCAATCAGCACAACCCTTGAATGCATCCTTAACACTTCCTCTCTTAGCCCAAGGTGCCTGGGATATGTTCCACCTAAGAGGTATGCCATTCACAGCCAGAGCATAAAATCATAAAGAAGTAGGATTGAAAGGATCTCAGGAAATCATATATTTCAGCCTCCTAGCACTAAATCACCGACATCTGTTTGACTTTTGGGAGTTATTAGGGCAGCTTCATAGCATTCCCAGGCAATCTATTACCCCAGGCTCACCTTTTCTTTTTTTTTTTTTTTTTTTTCTGCTTCTTTTTTTCCCCCTGTTTTTTAACTTTTCCTCTTCAACTGCTTTTTATGTATCTGAACATAGCTGTTCTGAGATTACTTGTTCTGCTTTTCAACTCATTTTGCTTGACTCTTTCCTAGTAAGATGCATAGACTGGGCCTGACATACCCAGTCTCTAAATCTGAAGTAGGTCTGATGAAAAACTTTGAATGACAGTGAAAATGACAGCACCATTGTGATGGGATCAGTTGGACATTATTTAATGAGAACTCAACTTTGGTTGATTACTTCAGATGTAACAGATTTATTAATTTCAAGAGGTAGTACTATATTTTTTTACAGGTCAGGAAAATCCCACAGTAGGAGGGTTCCCTTTGCATTTGTGTGGAATAGATACTAACATCAACATTACATCTGAAACCAGTATAGCTGAAATCATATCATGAGGTAGAGCCATCTGAAGATATGTGTCTGATTTCAAATAGTGAGCTTTAAAAAAGGGGAAGCATTATTAACTACTTTTACTTGTCTTTGGTTTGTGGGCCTGCAGGGGGTAACATAACATTCCTAAGTTTTCTCCTGGAAGCCTCTGTAAAAAACACTGAAAACTGAGATACTTGGCTAATCGCTTGGCTCTAGAAATAGACATTTTTGGGAGAACACCAAATGTTGTAATTACATTACTAGAATAGGTGTCATAACATTTTGTTTCTTTCTGTGTGGAAAATGAGAGAGCTGCAGTTGTTGATGAGTTCTTGGATAGGAAAAAGGTGAATCACATGGGAAGCCATACAGCTCTTTCTCAAACATCAAGCTTGATTCATTCCTATTCATCACTGTGATGGATTTCAGATTGTTGTGACAATTGGTTGACGTGAGGAGAATTCAGATTGAGTCACATTGCAAGTCTCTATACCATACATAGTGGGCCCAGAGGCACCCTAAAGATTTGCCTGGACGTAGGGTCAGCAGAATCAGATGGATATTAATTGTATCAGCTATGTTCAGGCTTATCATTAATTTTTACCAAGTGCACTCTAAGGTGTGGGAACCATCACTAGTTAATATGCAAAGTATCAGGTAACCATTAGTGAGAATGTGTGGGCATATACACTGACATATCAGATTGCTGCAGCACTAAGTCTAAGAGATGTTTTGCTTTCTATTGATTAGAATTTGAAGGAGGGAGAAATATTTAAGCTCAAGACAGAGCTACAATTATATGTGATGGATCTCAAAGTAGTTCAAATATTTACTTAATACATGATAATTTAAATGAATTAGATATTAGCTTACAATTGCAATCAAAATGTGTTTTCTCTAAGACTTTAGCTGTTCTAATGATTCTTTAAGTGTAAAGAAAAGCCTGCTGCTTGATTGAAACATGTCCAAAAGGCATCACAGCTGACAGGAACTTGAATTGGTCTGCTGCATTCAGTTCTGATAGCAGAGGCAACATAATCTGACAACAGATGTTAAGCAGGCAGCATTTCTATTTTGCTCCTAAGAACAGCTGACAAGGATCTGTAGCCTAACTTAAAACAAATAAACAAATGAAACCACCACCACCAAAGTTGTCCAATTAAAACTGGATTACTTCTTCAGATGGAAACCATTTAAAAACCAGCAGGGGCAATTAACAGGTCCTGATTATTTTTTTTTAAGAAGTGAGTACTTAGAGAATATTGCATTGCTTGCCTAGAGTTAATGTTTCTGATCTCTCTGTTCTAATTTTCTTGTTTGACCATTCTATTTAACTGTGGCAGACTGATCTACGTTTCCTGAAAGTAAGGAGCCCTGACAGCATTTTTTGCTTTTAGGCAGAAATAGATGATCTTTATTTACCTCAAGAGCCTCCTGAACTGCTCTTTGTCTCGAGTACAAATCTCTTATTCACCTCTTAATTGTACAGTGATTTCTTATTTATCCCTGCAAAATGCTTCAGCTTCTAAAGGAGGATTGAAACCTCTTGCCCTGATACTAGCCTTACCCCAATAATCAGATCACTCCATGGCTTAATGGTTAGAGCTTTCAACTGTGTGCAGAGGATTTTGCCTTCATCCTAAGATATCTGTGTACACTGAGGTCTCTGCTTGTGCTGGAAGAGTCTAAACTCTAGTCATAGTCAATGGAAAGACATGAGATCATGTAAGTAGCACTATATGTCTATGGGCAAATGAACTGAGCATGGAGAATAGGATATAGATGACAAGATATATATGCTCACTGCTTTTGGAGACAGCCTTTGTCATTCCAGGATTCTTCAGGGATCACAGATGAGATGGAGGATTTAGGGGAGACCTCCATCCTTCTGGAGCTATAGCGCTGAGATATACTAAACTCATAAAATGTTACTAGATGCTGGGTACAGGCAATGAAGTCATAGCCTGAGCACTGAATTAGGCAGCTGAGTCCCAGTGTAATTCACACATGGCGAAGAGAGAACCACAGCCAGGTTTCCCACGTCACAGTCCAGAACTCAGAACCTCAATCTTAGGAAGAAGAATCTAATACACATCCTGCTGCTCTGCTGAGAGACTCCCATCGAGAGACAGCTTTTTCTAGAACCTGTACTTAAATATGGTCTCCCTTCACCCATTGTGTAGATCACAGTGGAATCTGAACACTGGGGCCTTTTGCAGTAAGAGATAGAAAATTAAGTATTTTATTTATTCATTATTTGCTTAGGACCTCGCTTGATCTTTCTCATGTCCCAAGCACAGTCACAGAATCTGCTCTAACATGGATGATCTTGAATAGAAAATTACTTTCAGGCCTTTGTGCAGAAAAGCCCACTGCTATATTGTTATGCTTAGACTAGATATTAGGAAGAAATTCTTTACAGTAAGGGTGGTGAGACACTGGAACAGGTTGCTCAGGGAGGCTGTGGATGTCTCCTTCCTAGAGGTGTTCAAGTCCATGTTGGATGAGGCCTTGAGCAACCTGTTCCAGTGGAAGGTGCTCCTGACAGTGCCAGTGGGGTTGGAAGTAGATGATACTTAAAGACTCTTCCAAACCAAACTGTTCTAGGAATCTATGAATTGGAGCAAATGTAGTAAGTGAGACATGATGATCTTGCATGTGGAACTGAACACACTTCTAGGAATGAAAGAGAGATCAAAACTGGTTTTTGAGTCTGTACCAGCAGTGGCACTTAACATAGAATACATGAAATGACTCATTTTTCTTAATATTTCATTATTAGCAAGATCTGTTTGTAGGATCCTGGGTAACTTTTGATAGCTGAAAAATATTAATTAGCGATTAATTAATTATTTAGGACCAGATGAAGGAACAACAACTACAGGATGCAGGAAGTTTTTCTTATACTTGTCTCAACTGTGAGGGCACAGACAGAGCCTTTACCTCTGTACTTGTGATATTTTCCTTTAGTTTTTAGGGCTGGGGTTGCTCAGCCTTGAGAAGAGGAGACTCAGGGGTGACCTTATTGCTCTCTACAGCTACCTTAAGGGAGGTTGTAGACAGGCAGAGGTTGGTCTTTTCTCCCAAGCAACCAGCACCAGAACAAGAGGACACAGTCTCAGGCTGCACCAGACACAGTCTCAGGCTGCACCAGGGGAGGTTTAGGCTGGAGGTGAGGAGGAAGTTCTACACAGAGAGAATGATTGCCCATTGGAATGGGCTGCCTGAGGAGGTGGTGGGGTCACCATCACTGGAGGTGTTCAGAAGGAGACTTGATAGGGTGCTTGGTTGCATGGTTTAGTTGATTAGGTGGTGTAGGATGATTGGTTGGACACAATGATCTCGAGGGTCTCTTCCAACCCAGTTTATTCTATTCTATCTTCAGACCTGAGTTTTCTCTTGCAGCTAAAATCAACCTGTTCCTCACCTAAAAAATAAACAACTTGAAAGAATGCAGTTTATTTTTTAATTATTATATTTGCAACAAAATAGCTTTATTTAGGAAAAAAATCAAACATCATAAATGCTCTAAACTGGATTTATCCTGATTTTTCAGTTTTCTTCAAATTAAAAAAAAAATAAATCTTTTGAAATTTTGGCATAATTTACACTGTTCTTCCAAAAGTAAAATCAAGCTTTGTTGTAGGTCTGCTTGCAACTTTTTAAGATGTCTGCAGTTGTTCTTCCCTTCCGCTGCAACAAAAGATTACTTGAGTCTCCAAGGAACACTGAAAAAGGGCCAGGGTCCTTAATGATCCTTACTTGAAATCTTCCTTGTGCACTGGATATATGCTTGTGCTTTGGCTCCCATTGATGCCTTAAGGCCACCATTCTTGCAGGAATATAAGACTATTCCTTTTTCTCTTAGGTGAGATGGTGCCTCAGAGTCCCAATTTACAGTCCACAATGCCTACACTTTGGTAATGGAATGATACAGATGTATTAAGAATTCTTGTTATTACTGCAGAGTACATGACTGCATGAATGAACTCAGAAAACAGTCTTTTCATTTGACAGTGACAGATCATGCATTTTTTGGTGATTTCTCAATCCCAAAATAATTGTCTATGTAAAAATTTTGATGGCTGTGATGATCAATAGCCATGCCATAAGCTATTCATTAAAATGCCCTGTTTAATTGTTCCACTACATACCTTCACACAATTCCACCCGACACCCCTCCGCCCCCCCCAACCAAACCCCTATACAAGGATCACACCCAAACCAGGAAAGCTGGTTTAAAAATCTATAGCTCACAGTACATCTTCAGAGCAATTTCTGGATGCTATTCATGCTTCATTTAGTTCTGCATTTTGTTCTCTAAGAGCTACTAATGACCATACTCAGGATTTAACAGTTGCTTTTCCAAAAAAGGAACAATTTCAACACAAGAAAATGTTACCATTCACAGAAACAAAGAACTCCCAGGCTGAGACTTTTAAACAGAAAGCTTTACTTTTCTTTATTAACAATATTGCTCTTGAAGCAAAGGATTCAATCTGCAGTATTTAGATTTTGACTCTAAATTGGACAAAAATCCTTGTTGTTCCCATATTAACACATCAAAATTGTAAGTTGTAACTTTGACTCTAGTCTCAAAAAGTAGGGTTTGTTCCCTTTGTTCTACATTCTTTTCTTTGCCTGTAGAGACTGTACCGACCAATAATTGACTTCCTTCAGCCTATCTGAAACATTGTTGTTTAGAAATGACTAAGTTGCATGCATTTTAGTCTAGCACACTGCACACAAAACCTGAAATATTTTCCATTACTTATAATGATCAGCGTTGCTCATCAAATGAGCAGAGTGTTGTCAGCCCTCATTCACTTGGAATGTCCTCACAAACTAGATAGAAAATCACTTATTTTGAAGGCTAATTACCTTGATCAAATAAATGTGTATGTAGGTATGCAAAAAACGACTCATCTCCTTTTAATATTAACCATGTAAAGAAAGTGTTTAGGATCATTATCTGCAACAAAAATATTTCTACTCCTTTAACTGTCATCATGGGCTTTTTCTGGAGAAGCCTAATATAGTGCCTTCAGGGAAATGTATTTGTGTCTATCAAAAGACTAAACTTTCCCCCACCTCCTTTTTCTCTTCACATGTACATCTAGAAGTTCTGTGATTAGATGCTGAAAGGAGTTTTCATTAAGAAGACAGCCAAAAGGTCTGAAAATAGAATAGAATAGAATAGAATAGAATAAACCAGGTTGGAAGAGACCTTCAAGATCATCATGTCCAACCTATCATCCAACACCACCTAATCAACTAAACCATGCACCCAAGCATCCTGTCAAGCCTCGTCCTGAACACCCCCAGAGACAGTGACCCCACCACCTCCTCAGGCAGCCCATTCCAATGGGCAATCACTCTCTCTGTGTAAAACTTCCTCCTAACCTCCAGCCTAAACCTACCCTGGCACAGCCTGAGACTGTGTCCTCTTGTTCTGGTGCTGGTTGCCTGGGAGAAGAGACCAACCTCTGCCTGACTACAACCCCCCTTCAGGTAGTTGTAGACAGCAATAAGGTCACCCCTGAGTCTCCTCTTCTCCAGACTAAGCAACCTCAGCTCCCTCAGTCTCTCCTCATAACTCTTCAGTGACTTTTTTTCTCTTTTTTTCCCAGATTAACTGATTTACTGGAAATCTGGTTCAGGGCATAAGTGAACACCAAAAGGATACATGAGAGTTGTGGGGAAAAGATAGTAATGAAAAGCTTGATTTCAGCAATATTCTTAAACTAAATGTCAATAGTAAGAATTCTGAGCCTTATGTTATATACTGGTTTAGAGCAAGGGTTAATCTGCCTGCTGCCCCAATGCAAAAGTGAAGGCAAGAGTAAGGCACACAACTCAGGGCTAAGATAAAGAGATAAGAGTTTACTATAACCTAAGATATCATAAGCACCATGCGTAATTACATTAGTTAATAATCTAATTAATCTAATAATACAATGTGTGATTACCTTAGCTTAGCCTATTTGTAGAAGAAGCACAGTGAAATATACAGGGGGGAAAAAACCAGAAACAGCATAAACCAGAAAAACCAAACCCAGCAGCTACCTAACTCCCATCTGTTCTACCTCTATGCCTGCAGAAAAGAGCCAGAATCACAGAATCACCAAGGTTGGAAGAGACCTCAAAGATCATCAAGTCCAACCCGTCACCACAGACCTCATGACTAAACCATGGCACGACCAAGGAAACACCTCCAGGGATGGTGACTCTAGCACGAGAAACCAGAACCCAGAAGCAGCAACTGGAACAGGAAGCCTCCCATGTTGCAATCTGAACTTCAAGCTCCATAATACATTGCTCCAGATAGTACTTTCACTTTTTGAAACTGGCATGACTACAGCAGGTTCAACTCAATCCAGGACAGGTTGCATACACGTTCATGCATCTGGTTGAAGCAGGACTTTGGGTTTATATTTTAGGATTGAATTTACCCCTTCACTTTTTTTTTTTTTTTTTAATTTTTTTTTTTTCTGAAATACATAGCCCCTCAGATATTTTCTGCAGTTTCCCTACAAATGTCAAAATATGTTTCTTGCAGTCTACAGAGAACTCACAGATATTAAAAAGTTACCCAGTTCCTAAATGATACACAAACCAAATGCCAGTGAAAATAGTAGTGGTTTAGGTACCTAATTGCATCTGTTATTATGGTCCATACAGTCTGCCTTTGTGGCATATCACTTACATTTATGCTTTTCTAAGCACTGGTCTCTGTGTAGCCAAAATGAGATGATCATCTGATACTAGTTCTTGCTCAGATTAGGTAAGGTGTGCAAGCACAGATGATAATATCAAAAAGACAGCGCAGACAGCGACAGAGAATAATTTCAACAGGTTCTCCTTTGGCAAGGCAAACACTATTTTATTTCACTTCTTTAAACTTTTTTTATTCTGTTCCCATCTACCATCTCAGCAGAGAGGATGCAGCTAATCAACTTTCCTACTCATTTTATTTCTGTGGTCTAATATTTCCCCATGACTCTGGCTAATTACCATGGCAAGGGATTCCCAGCTGGTCTCTCAGTGAAGCGCAGAACTATTTAGCTGTGGTGAGAGAAGACTGGGTGCATTCAATCTATCATAGCTGTAAGTAAACCAATATGAAGGGCAAGAGATTAATAACTTTGATTTCAAAACTGAAAAAAAGTATATGAACACTTTGACAGTCAAAACAGTCAGGATTCCATGATTCAGCACTCACTGAGATATCAGAAAAATGTATTTGCATCACAAATACAACCTCTGTAAATGTGATACACTTCCTTGCAGTGGGGCAAAGGACTGGATGCATATTCACTTGGATTATTCCTTATAAATACTGGATAGCCAAGCAATAAGGCCTTCTTTTATGAGAGTACCAGGAGCCAGGAGAAACTAAGATCATCGGGTCATCCCTGTATCCTCCTCTGATAAATTACATCTTTGCATAAAGCTGTGTGGTGAGAAAAAGCAGCTACTTGTTCAAGATATCACTCTACCAACATTAGAGAAATGTTCCTTTTGTGCAGAATAGCTTGGTTTGATGACTGACTGCAGGAATCTTCTTCAAAGCTCTGTCTGGGAGGGCTCTTTCAAGGAGATGCTCACAGCCTGTCAAGGCACTACAACTTTCAGTCTCAGGGGACAGACAGTTTGGTGCTTGTGACTCTTCCCTAAAGAATGAGGGAGAGATGACATAGAGAAAGGTACTGATCATTATGCATCTGGTTGATAGAAGCTGGCTATTGATATTAGGTAGACTTATTTCTGGAGGAATGGTTAGCACCAACATATTTCACTGGTATTAAACTGACATATATTTCTTTTTCTTCTGTTAGGGATAGGTCTTCTTGGAAAGAATTTATATTTTCCTTAGAGCTACCTTTTAGAGGAGGAGAAAGACAAGTCATTTGGCACGATAACCTTTTCCAAATACAGAACAGCTCAGCCTTCCTATTCAACCAAGGAGTTAGAGAAGGAGCAGAAGAAGGGCAAGTTATGTGACAGAAAGTGGAAAGTCAGTAATGTGTGGAAAAAGTAGCTTAGCTGATGTGGTAGAAAAGAGAATGAGAAACATTTCTCTAAGAAAAGAGAGAAAGGAAAAGGTTTGAAATAATCTGCAGTTAGAGTTTCCTATTATAATTTTAGTGAGGTATTCAGATACCATGGTAATGAGCATGGCTGAAATATCTGAGCACTCTGGGATAGAATATCTATTTAAAAAAAGGGATAATTAAAATAGGGCTTATTTAGATGAGGGATAATGTCTCAGTTGCTATGCAAATGAGCATAGTTAAAGGATCACTTGCCTTTTTATGAAAATGAACATTGAAAATTTGATGAGAAACTCGGGAGAGAAACATTCTGGAAGTCAAAGCAAATGCAATCTCTATATGCAAATGAAATCAATTAATTTTAGCAGCCATGTATGAGTGTAAATGAGAAAATCAATGATTTTCAAAATCTAGTAATGTGATAGCCATTAGTCTCATTAGACTTTCTTTTTAAAGCTTAATTATTCAAAAATACAACTCGATTTAAATGTGGTTTTGAAAGGGCACATTCTTAAATTAATTACAGTAGTGATTTTCCCTGTAGCATGAAGATATGCTACCAGTATGGGGTTTTGAAGATAGAAATATGGCTTTTTGCTGGACTTGGGACTTCATTTTGGAAAAAAGTCCATCACACCTCTACAGGTCATCTAAATATATATGTAGAAGGATGTGAATAGTCCCATGGAAGCATGTGGAGGACATGTTTGTACCTCATGTGGATCCAGCCCTTGATTTTTAAATGCATTGGTGCATAGATGGAAGCATCTTGAAGAGTCCAAGCTGAGAAGAGAGGTGAAGCTGTGCAGCGAGCCAGCGAATTGGCATCCTGCAACTCCTCTGCAATGGCTTGTGGCAGAGGTTTTCACTTTTCCTCAGTTGTCTCTAGGGAGGACTTTCTGCCCACCATCCTCAAAATAGTTTCCAGGCTGCAGCACCTACCTAGGAAAAGGTGCAGTAAGATTTGTGATTTTTTTTTTTTTTTGGTAAGTCTGGAGGAGATTCAAACAGATTTTGACTGTAAATTAGATCTTTTTGGGACTTGTCTGTGAATTTGATGAGCTATAAAGACACTTTTAGCCCTAAATAGCACAGTATCCATTAAAGATGAGATTTACTGCTTGCATCACTTACATCTATAAACAGAGTGGCACCAGAGCCTCTTTCTTTTGAGCATAAGGTCCTGGTCTGGCTTAGTTAATTTCATTCTAAAGAACTCAGTTGCTGTCTAAAACAGGTATCTGCATCCAGAATGCCTGTTGGAGATGAAACCCTTGTCTTTGATAACTCCAGAGCTGTGCCAGCTCAGGCCAAAATTGTGTCAAGGACATAGGCAATGAAGTTCATACCTTTAGGACACACTATAGCAGTTCCATTTGCTAATGTTGATAAACTTTACTAAATGAATTATTTCAATGCTTTAAAAGAATCTATTTCCTATAGGAAGAACTGCAATTAGCTGATTCCTAACCACATTTCTTTAACTCCTCTGAGGATCTGCCCTATAGTGTTTCTGAGGAGCACATTGCAGTAACTCACTCCATTGCTGCAGCACTTGCCTATTGCCACTTCTCTGTCCTTTTCTTCCATTCCTTGCAAACTCCCCCTCACCTCTCTCCTCCCCTCTCAGTTCCCATTCAAAATAATCAAGATATCAAGATGTACTTTCAGAGGACCAATTAAACACAGCAGGGCACCAGCTGAGATGAAGAGCTGCAGTGAGTGAATTTAAATCAAGCCACAGTTTCTGAGAGATTATCTCTGTATCATCACTGGTGGCAAGGGCTTTAGGTGGCTCTGTACATGATCAGGGGAAGCTAAGCCTTGCTTGGTATAATGTGTGGCAGAAGTGGGAGTAAAAATAAAAATAATTTAAAAAAAAAGTTTAAATTATTGCTTGTGAATCACAGAGGTGGCTGTAAAATTTTGTACTGAGCTCTCCAGGTGACAGGCAAAGGAGGAGCGAAAAAGAAAGAGGCACAGTTGGGTAAATCACAATATTAGCATACATTTATATAGCATGTGATTGCTATAGCTCAGGATTGCAGAGGATTTAAAAAATAATTCATTTTTATGTAGGGCAGTTACTTTTCAGTAGAGGCTTTACCACCTCATGCTTGTACTCTCTGCTTGACAAAGACATTTTTCAGATACCACTCCACTGAAGCAGACATGCTTAAAAGGGAGGAATCAGAGCAACCCAATGGATTTTAGACTGGCCACAATTTCAAAGATAACTTAGGTTTTCAGTCCCTGCTGTGGAACACCTACCTCAGTCCCACTTTTTCATTCCTCCACTGCAAAGTCCTTGATCTTCTGCAGTGTGAGCCAGCCTTGGCCCACTCGGCAGATGGCAAGGGCTGTGCAACCATGTGTGCTGTGATGCTGCCGGCTGCGTTTCCTCTGACCCTGTGCCTGATTCCCTGCTGTCACGTGGATGCTGGCCAAAGATCCTATTCTCATCTGCCCATGGTGCTTGGGGTGAAAATACCAGCTGTGTGGCAGCTCAAAGCGGTGCTGTAGGGTAGTTTAAGGTAGGAAGTAAATAATTCATCCAGCTGCCTCTGCAGCATGAAGCTAGGAAATAAAAGGTCATCTTTTTTTCCAGACAGCACCAGGTCAGCTAGCCAGGTGAAAGCCTGTCAAGGTTGTTTGCAGCATTGAAAGCAGCATGAATTTTTGCTTTTATCTTCTGTGCAAGGAAGCTGAGAGATAGGACAAACATGGGACTCGCTGAGTTAGCATCTCAATTTGGAGTTGGCTTGTCTCTGTTTCGTGGTGACGGAGGTATTGTGTGTTGCCTATCTTGGATTGCCTATATAGTAAATAATTTGCTATATGCTGCAGCTGACACAATGGCAGTCTTAGACAAACAAGAGAAAAAGAAATTGGAGAAGTCTCTTTACTGGTCTCCTGTGATGCTTGCAGGAGTAACGGCATGGGAGTATATTTCTGGTGTGCGGAATGTCTCAGAATTTCATGTGTATCTGCCACCAAGAGGTCCTGCCTAGCAGGAGAGGAGTCACAGCCACAGCAAAGCACTTACCAAAAAGTCCTAACAACAGATCATGTGTCCCTATTAGTGCCCTACCTAGCAGCAACAAAAGGATTTCAAGGTTCAGTCTCTTTTCACGACTCTGTCCTTAATAAAAGATTAAACTTATAGTTAGTGCCAGTGGAATTTGAATGAGTTGCAGTGCCCAAGCTTGACTTCTCCCTTTTGGAAGCAGGGCTTAAGACAGGCTTATAAAGCCTGAAGAAAGGCAGCTGTGACTAACTCTTGGCTGCAGCTGAGGGGAAGAGAGAGAAGGGAGGTATAAAGGGCAAAAAGAGTTCTCTGGAACATTCACGTTGACCCAGCCTCTGTCTGCTTAGCCTCTTGAGACTAGACAAAGTGACTGCATGGCTCTTTCCAGCTAAGTCTATAGAAAACTCCAGGTACATGGCCTAATAGTTATATGAACTAGTAATATAAATCATAAAATTAAATAGTATGATTTCATTCTGTAAATGATTTGGGGACACAATTTACAGGAAAGACACAACACAAAGGAAAATTGTATTGCATGGTATAATTATTTATGATTTTTTTGGTACATTAATATGGTATAAAATTTCTATTAATAGGTGCCTTTTTATGAAGAAATTTATAGCCACAATATGTCAGCTTTTTGATGGCACATAAAGTTACATGTGGTCATTGCTTTTTCAAAAATCTGTATGGATGGTTTGGTGTGAAGCAGTGAATTGCTTAAACTTGAGAGCTTTTATGCTATATGCTTTTTTTTATTAGCCACTTTGTTCATGATCAGCTTTTCTGTAGCATCACTAAAAAAATATGGGATCTGTCTACGGGCCAACATGACATCTGTACTTTTTCACTTCCATCAGCTGAAGAATGTGTAGCCTAGAGACACAATTAATGCTAGACTGGCCTCTTCCCCAGATTACAGGTCTCTTATGCATAGGTTTATATGCCATATGTGAAGGGCCAAATTAGTCTCACTTGGGTCACACTTCCCTTGATCGCTTCAAGAACTAACTCCACAACAGTGACCGCTTGAAGACATGTAATTTTCCATGGCTGAACTGGTATTTACCTGCAGAGGGATTTTTCCATTAAACTTTCTATGTGAGATATTGGAACATAAAACCCGCCAAGATATATTAGTGAAAATTTATCAGGATTAAATGCCTCTTCTGAGACACAAAGAATCTAGGTGTAAAGGCTGCTGCTATTTTTCCCTTTTTATCTGGTGCTGTAAAAATGTACCCTACATTGTATCTGCATGCAGATGTAGGGAGTCACCTGCTTTCTTCACTTACTGTGACTTCAGCATGTTTCCTCAAGGACAAAACCACAGGTTCCTTACTTGACCTAAAGTGCCAGGAAAAAATAATGCAGCTAAGCATGCAGAGATTGCTGGGAATGTGGTGAATACTGATGTCTGGCTGGCATTACTACCTTTGGCAGCCCTGCTAATGGAGAATTGGAGAATTAGAAAGCAGGGGAACTAACTGGGCTATTAGATAAGGCTACGTGGTCATGTTACTATGTATCAGCAAAACAAAGTAAAGGTCATAACACTGTAGAAGCCTCCAGTCTGTAAGAGACCCTTAAGACCATTGAGTCCAACCATTAACCTAACACTGCCAAATCCACCACTAAATCATGCCCATAAGTGTGACATCTACACATCTTTTAAATACCTCCAGGGATGATGACTCAACTACTTCCCTGGGTAGCCTATTTGAATGGGTAGCCTGGTTTAGTTGATTAGATAATGTTGGATGATAGGTTGGACTTAATGATCTCAAAGGTCTTTTCTGACCTGGTCTGGTCTGGTCTGTTCTGTTCTATTCTATTCTATTCTATTCTATTCTATTCTATTCTATTCTATTCTACTCTACTCTACTCTACTCTACTCTACTCTACTCTACTCTACTCTACTCTACTCTACTCTATTGCTTTTCAACCCTTTTGGTGGAGAAATCTTTCCTAATATCAAATTTAAACCTCTCCTGGCACAACCTGAGGCCAGTTCCTGTAGTCCTTCATCTTGTAACTCTGGAAAAGAGGCCAATACCCACCTAGCTCCAACACCCTCTCAGGTAGTTGTAGAAATTGAGAAGGTCTCCCCTCACTCTCCTTTTCACCAGGCTGAAACCCCATAGTTCCCTCAGCCACTGCCCATAAGGCTTGTGCACTGGACCCTGCACCAGCTTAAGTGATCTTCTTTGGACACAGCCTAGCACCTCAACGTCTTTCTTGCAGTGAAGGGCCCAAAACTGAGCACTATATTTGAGATGCAGCCTCACTAGTGCCAAGTACAGGGGACAATTACTTCCCTAGTCCTGCTGGTCACACCATAGCTGATGCAAGCCAGCTATTTACAACTCCTATTTCTTCTGGTTGTTATGAAAAAATTACTATAAAAGGAGAATAATGCAAAAGCCACTGCCATGTGTCAAAATCCCATAATTTGCTTAAGTACTACAAAGCACTACACACTAGTGGAGCATGGGACTAGGTCTGGGGGCACTAAATGAAATCCCCATAAGATGCAATTGCAAATCTGTTTTGAAGTGGAACCAGGAGAATGGTAGGAAATAAGAAGCATTAAAAGGAAGAGTCAAAACATGAAGCTTATTCCTTTTAGGTCTGCTGTCTAGAACAGATCTCGTAATGTTAGAGAGAATATGACATAAAAAATTCTGTCCAAAATTCAAAGGAAGACACAAGAACATTTTTGTTGTTGTTATGTAACATTCATGTCCTTAGCCATTAAAATTAAAAGGCTTTGTCTCTAGAGGGAGCAAGGCCAAACGACCAAATCACTGCCTCATGCTCTTGTTTTTTTCCACGATCAGTTCAATCATGTATTTATTCACCAAAGCCATTTGAACTGTAACTGTAATCAGAAAGAGGAAATGGTCTCCATCTATCATCCTGTTTCTAACAAGAAGAGGTAACAGACCATTTTAGTTACACTGCATTAATGCTCATTACTGCCCTAATGAAGATTTGTGTTGCTTTTCCAAGAACCTTGCAGCTAATGTTGAATTTCCTCCTAGCTTTCAAAGAAACACCAATTTTCACGACTTCAGCCCATCAGAGCAACCAAAGAGGTGTTAGTCTAACTATTCTAAAACATAGTTTCATCAGGGAAATTAGCATGAAAAACATGAGCTAACATCCTTTTTTTTTTCTTTTTCTTCATTACTATGGTTAAATTCTGTGAGTTTGGCAGACACTGACTCAATGCCTCTGTCCAGATGTTTCTCCTTGCAGCTGCATCTGTATTGCTTAGCACTTGGCTAGTATTAAACTACCTGCTAAACTATCATCACTCAAGTATATGTGATTGTGCTGTAGTATAGCTAAAATGGTCAGTGTGCATCCTGCCTAATCCAGAGTTTTCCATAACTGGGACCAGTATTGTTTGTAGTCCCTTCATTGCTACAGCAATCTGCTCAGTCTGCAGTGGGAAATCTCAAATGCTCTGGGCTGAAGATTTCTTGAGGTGTTGCACTATGAAAACCCTAGCTGAACACCTCACAGAGAATACTGGTTGGGAACCATCTCTCCTTAGGTCAGTGTTTGCTTTGTTTATCCTGTCCCAGGGAGATTAAGTTCCAAAGGAGAGCTGGATGCAGGGCCTGTTGCAAGTCCCAGGTGGGAAGGCATGTCACAAAACCTGCTTTTCTGGTGCTCACTACTGTCTTGGGCTGGACACAGCTAAGAAGCTGACAAGTGACTGAACTCTCACTTACTGATGTGTGTTTTAGCACACACATCCTCTGTAAACTGTGGATTCAGGTTTCCACTCTTGTCCCAAATTTCTGATGGCACATGAATGATGAATCAGATAAGGTAGCAGTGGTCTGATCATTAACACCATTGTTAGTGTCATCAGTAATTCATGCGGATGAATTGGTTTCTGTTTCTCAAACTAGACATGAGACCACAGTGAGATGGGAAACAGCTCCAGTTTCGAGGGTGGCATCTGTAGCCAGCCATGGGCTGGAATAAAATTGTTTGCCTTGTAATCTTAGCCTATCAGCACACGTATAACCCTTTGTATGATTCAGAAAATGCAACGTTAGATTTCTGTACAATAGCATCATACCCTGGTTTCAAATGTTCCGCTGGAACATCTCTTCCAACCTTGGTGATACTGTGATACTGTAAAGACCTGTAAAAGGTAGTAGAAAGCTTAAATGTCCCACAAGTCTTTGTAGAATTTTGAAATTGTCTTCCCATGCCACAATGATCTTCTTGATGACTGATTTTGATTTCTTCCATTGTTCATTAGGAACTTCAATTGTTCTGTCCTTGATGAGGTATTCAAAGTATTTAATTACGTGTGGTGGATTAGGAGTATGATTGCCAATACTGATTTGCACTCCTACTGTTTGAAGAAAACTGCTAACACTGAAATACACGTGTGCACGTGCAGCTCTTCTAGCAGGAACAGGAAAATTTGGTTCTGTGGTACCTATGACTCCATTCACTTCATCAAGGAAGTGATCAAAATTGTCTGGATAAATAAAGTTGTCCAGTTGAGAAGGAAGAGGTGTTTGTTGAGGATTTAATTGTTTAGCAGACAGTGCTAGTTTTTGCAAAGCTGAAGGACTTGCCAGAAATCCTTTTAAAATGTCAAGATAGTTATTAGGCCAAATCACATGAACATTAGTGCTATTCCTTTGATTCCAAGGATCAAGCATACATTCTGTGTATTTAATAGCAGATTTTAATTCTGGGATAAAATTTTCTGGCAAATTATACACAGAACCTAAAGTCTGAGCTAGAACAGGATCCATGTAAAGTTGGGAATCAATGCAGTAAATATCATACAATAATTCACAAGGTACAGCATTAAAGCACCAGCAATACAAGATGTAAAATTACCTTGCTCTGAGCTATGCAAAGAGGTGTGTGTAATCTTAAACACTGCATAGCCTGGCTGGCAAAACAAGAGAGTTTGTTCAAACTGAACACCTGTTTAAATATCTTGCTCGATTTAGTCAGCCTCCAGTGTCTGAGAGTCCCAACACATAAAGAGTTACTTTCCTGAGCTTCATACTAAACATGTGCTGGAACACATTCATCCTTAGTCATTACTTGACATTTGGACACAAAGAATACCAAAGAAAGGAAGTACCTTAGTGGACTTAGGAACATTTAAATGCATCCTAAGGAAAGACCAACTTGAGTGTTGTTTAAAGAGCTTTAATTTTGTTGGCAGGGCTACTGGAAACTACGAAAGCCCTTTACTCTTGGAAACAAGTTTGCCGAACCATTTCCTTTGCATATCTTGTTCTGCAGAAGTAACAGAATATTCCATTGCTGCATATTTTAATAATGCCAAGGGAAAAGGTGTATGTATAGTTAAGGAAATCAGCTCTCTGTCCAGGCTAATGCTATCCATTCCCATGGTTTATGTGTAGCAGCGGTGGACTAATTCCTCCTTCACAGAATCACATAATGTTAGAGGCTGGAAGGGATTTCCAGAGAATGAGTCCAACCCCTTTGCCAAAGCAGGATCACCTATGGCAGGCCACACAGGAACACATTCAGGAGGCTTTTGAAAGTCTCTAGAGAAGGAGACAACTTCTCTGGGCAGTCTGTTCCAGCGTTCTGTCATCCTCATGTCTCCTTGTGTTGAGGTGGAACCTCCTGTGTTCTAGCTTGTACCTGTTGTTCCTTGTCCACTCACTGGCCACCACTGAAAAGACACTGGCACCTTCATCTTGATACCCATTCTTCAGATATATATAGACATTAATAAGATCCCCTCTCAGCCTTTGATCCCCTCTCAGCCTTCTCTTCTCAAGACTAAACAGCCCTACATCTCTCAGTTTTTTTTCATAGGAGAGAGATTCTTTCATTTTTCTCCATCATCTGGAAAGGATATCTGTCCTAAAGAGAAGTGCTTCTGCTCTCTGGAAGAGTAGCCCTTTTTATTGGTAGTTACTTCTTAGGTGTTTGGTTTAGTTTGAGATATGCAACCAGTAAAAATTAAAGTGGGCTCTGGGAATTTGATCATGTTCCTATTTTACATCTGTTTTAATCAACAGAGCTCTATTGCTTTGATTCATGCTGGTGAGAATGAGAGAAGAATGAGTCTTTCAGTTTCCATTTTTTTACTATGCAGGAAAATGAACATTATTATAAAGAGAAAGAGTTTAAGAGCACTGTGGAGTATGCCTACATGGAGATACAAATCACTGACTTGGAGTCCATATGACAGTTAGTTCTGTGCCCAGTAGTAGGAATTTGAAGACTAAAGAACTAAATTGTGAACAGCTGTTTCTACATACTTCATAAAGTCTGCATGGCCACTTCAGGCTCTATAAAGTGTTAAACATAGTTTCATAAAACACACACAGGGGGCGTGCACAGTGTTTAGAATCCTCTCTATCTTTTTATTTCAGAGACAGATTGTTGAAAATAGTTTTCTTGTTTTTCATAGTATAATAGTGACTCCTTAATATTTGTAAAAAACAGAGCATTCCTTATGCCAAAAGAGCACTAAATTATTTTTGTGGGTGTCTTTCCACTTCAGCTATCCTGTTTTGTGATATTGGAAGTAGGAAAGAACAGTAGCTTTCAGACTATTTTTTTCCAGCTTGGCTTACAGCTTCAGGACTATCAAGAATGCCAGCATCCCAGGGGAGTTGGTAGAGATCAGAAATCAACAGCATCTGCAATATATGAATAAAAACTTAGAATACTGGGCTCTAGAAATGACTCCCAGTTGTCAATCTCATGCTTTTCTTTTTACAAGTGATGATTAACAAACACTAAGGTGTGTGACTAGTCGTGGAAGTCTGAAAGGTCCTTTTGGGCCTGAGAAACTAATATGTCTTCGTTCCCATTTTGAATGCAGGAGTCATAGTGTAAAACAAAGGTCCATTTCCACCAGTGTATCTGCACTGGAGACGTCTTTCCCTCCAGAGAATATCAGCTTTGGTCCTGCAAAGTGGCCATGTAGACTTCTTGGTTTTGAAATGAGTCCCTTTGATATAGCAGGTCAAAACTGCAAGCTGATACAAATTTGTTCATTGCTCATTGGTTCCAAGGAGCAGAAATTTAAGCTGGTTCAGAGAAGTGGAGACACTGTGCAATGGGTTAAGCAATCATAGTAAGACAGCTGAGTGAGAGGAGGAAGCATAAAGGAACATGTTGTTTTACAGGTTTTAAAGGTGTTTTGAGAATTGCTGTGATTTAGCAGAGTTTTCACTAGATTAGACTAACCCAAATCCCAGCAATGTGTTTAGTACCAGGAATTTGCACCTGTTGCAATAAACCCTGTTTAGAGAGGGTCTTCCTTAAAGTTTCCACATCATTACCTGAAATGCATAAACATTAGTTTCAAAAGTACACACTTCTGCATTTTATGTGAATGCACAGTATTCTGCTGATTAGCAGCAAGTTTGTATAAATAAAAGTGAATTCAAATAAGAAAATCAACAAAGCAACATGGCCAAATGAAGATCAAAGACCTTTAAACAGTCTGCAAATCTCCTCCCTCCACTGCTTACTTTCCATCCTCCTGTTTCTTCAGTTGGCCTTTAAGCCCAGCTTGCACGTCCATTATAAATAAATGAATAAATAAAGTGGGCAAATTTTTTGTTGTTATTTCAGTTTCTCTCTCAAATGCATCTTGTTCAATGTCTATACAGATAATGCTAAATGAACAGGAATATTACCCAGTAAAAATTCAAGCAAGATCACAGAACTGAATGACAATTAGCTGTTAAGTGGTTATGTGTATAGCTCTTTGTGCTCAATTATCTTTTACTTCAGATTTTGGATGTAATATCCTATGTTTATTGTTGATAACGCGGGAAAAAAATTTCCAGTTTCTTCATTTTGATCCCTTTATGCAAGTTACCAAGAAGCTTCTGTTTCTGACCTGCTTCCTCACGTCTCTAAAGCAGACCTGGCACTAGAGGGCGATGGAGACACACATTTTTGCCCAAGTGTCTCAAAATTTGTTAGAAAGCAAAAGTGGAAGAATAAGACATTAATTAGCAAGTTATTGAAAGAAGAGTGCGGTACTGCTCTACCATTCCCATTACATCCTTCTTATACCTTCCCTCTGGTTTCTGCTTATTAAATTATGGGCCCTTAAGTCACTGTGGTAGTTCTCCACATTCCTTCCTTTCCATTATTACCATCTTCTGTTCTTCAGTTAACGGTCTGCCCTTTTGCATGTGGTCTGTCTCCAATTCCTGATCAACTGCATTCTCCAAGGGGTCTACTTTCTCTCTTCCCATCCTTGCTTTTGGCCTTTCCATGATCTTCTATATTCTCCATCCACCTTCTCTGCCTCTTCCTCAGGAAGCTGCTCCCATCCCATCCCTGGCCTGCACACAAAAAATGCAAAAGTCATAGGGAGAGTAAAACAAGAGTTAAGAAGGTACTTCAAAATCTGTGCTAGTGGATAGGACACTGAAAAAAACCAAGCCTGGGTCCTTGTTTTTGTGCCTAAAGTGTAGATCCATGGTACAGTAAATTAAAAATTCATAATTAGATGCCACTAGTTAGGCTTTTCCATAACCTGGGTGTTGTAACCACTAAACTTCAGTATTAAGTAGCATAACTTCTTCAGGGGAAGTGGGGGGTGTCCTTAGCTGTTTGGGCCATGGTAAAAATATCTTGACCTGTGGCAGAGGAAGGCTGAAGCCTAGACCTTTTGCTGTCTGGCTGCTCAGGCTGCTGTATGAAATCGGATGAGAAGATCACAGATAAGACTGCCAGGTCCTGGAATGACAGTCAGCTGAAGATCCTGAATTCCAGAGAACACATCAGGATAATCTTGTATGGGACCTTCCCCACCTGGCAGCTTGAGGCTTCTCCATGTTCACACAGATACTACTGTTCACTGATGTTGGAGACAGATGGAAGAAATTGTCATCTTTGCTGTCTGCAGGCAGCTGCAAGAAGTGCAGTTGTGGTTAGGAGGTAGAGGCGGTTTAGTGCCTGTGACTAGGGATGGGAAGCTGTTCCTCTGGCTCTGCCAAGCATGCTTTACTGCTAGCAAGTTTTTCAATTTAAATTTGCCAGCTTTTCTCCTTTCATAAGCACCACTTCACATTAGAAATATTGGGAAATGTGCTGGAGACTTGATTAGTCTGTGCAGGATAAATCATGGGTTAAGCTGCTCTTAAAGAAAATTTAGAGGGATATGCATATAGGGAAAAAGAGCGTTGTCATTCAGACTCGCTGGCAGTCTATACAGTTTTTATCAGCCTTCCATGGCTTCTCAAACCTAGGACTTCCAAGACTTAGTAATATATCCTGGATTTGTTACTTGAGCACCTGTTTCTGTCTGCAGCTGACTATTCCAAGGATTATTCCAGCAGATTATTCTAGGGAACAGACAGTCTGTCCATAGATCTGTCATCCCACCTGCAATATTCTTTTTCTGGTAGCAAATATGCCATACATCCCCCACAGGTGACTCTAGGCCAGTCATTGTCTTTATGCTCATAAATTCACAAACCCACTTAAAAGAACTTGTGAGGGGAAAAATAGAGTAACAGGAGATGTACAGAAAGAGTCCACTCCAAGCCATCAGAATTATTTTAAAAAGAGCATGCTCAACATTTCATCATAGACATCAGTGGATCCTGCAAACTGATGATTCATCTTGTATTTGCTTTTCACGGCTGCATACCATACAGTATCACTTCACTCGCTCACATCGTGTTCCCCTCTGTGAGCCTGTTGGGCACATTCTCAGTTGCCATGAAGATGAAACACACCAGGCAAATGGCACAATGTTCCTGGGCTCAGTGAAACTGTGATGCAGACAGTTCTTGAAAGCATCAATTTTTAAGTTATTAAGGAGACAAATATTTCTTCCTCCTCCAGAAAAAGCAATCTCTCGCCTCATCACTGTGAGATGTGATATGAACTGTATTTCCCTGGAAATGACATGGTGACAGGAGGGTACGTGATTGAGAATGAGAAAGTATTATACAGACTAGCATTCAAATTCATTATCAGGCAGTGAGACTGATGACTCAGAGTTAGGAAAAAAATGAGAGAGGCAAAGATCATGTCTCAGTCAGTGCTCATAACAAACTTGAATCCCCATTAGCACAGCTCATATACATGGGAAATACTCTGCATGCTTAGAATCAATTTGCATATGCTGTTTCTACTCTGTCACACAACAAATAATGTATTAGGTGTGCATTTTAATGCACTGTATTATCATACAGCTTGAAATGCTGTCTTCTGTTAATGTGCTTTTCAAAGAGTACCTGCATGCACGTGTATGTGTTCTAACTTGCTCATTCCCTCACTGTTCCTGTTACAGTAAAGAGGTCTACATGAGTGACCAGATTAAAAAGAGGTCAGTTTGAGACCCCAGGAGTTTGGTAGGAATAAGAGACAGACATACATATTTCAAACGGAAGGTTAGAATTCCTTCTGTGGCACTGGACAATTATCTAATATGCAAGCAGAATTTGGGCCAGAGTCCCTGCCAAGGCAGGCTCACGTGCTCTCCGTCTGGCCTCATCATCCAAAGAGATCAGGCCCTTCATTAACTGCAGAACTATAATCTCAGAGTCAGTGAGCCCAAGTGGACCTGCTTTGACAATGCAGAGCTTTTGCTGCGATGATTCACTAGTTCTGCAGCTTGCTCAGTACCAAAGAATCCCAGAATGTGCTTCATCATTAGCTGATTTTTTGGATCACTGATAGTAAAAACAAAAACTGACAAAAATAAATCCCTATGTGATATGAAAAGTGAAAAACAACCTCCTCCTAACACAATAACTAAGCATCAATTCCTCAGGTTAAGCCAAACAAAGCTCCATTTTGAATTTCAGCCTTTCTCTTGCTGTATTGTTTGGAGGAAAACTCGATTGTCATGGAGCGGGAGAAAATCGTCACCTTTATCTTCCTTGCTATTCAGTTATTTTCAATAGCCATTTTTTCCCTCTTTCCTGCAGAGTGCTTGGAACAAATATTGACTGATGTGCCTGAATACAGGCTGTGAGAGCTGCATGGGCTTTTTGAGCTGTGAGAAGCTAAGTGACGGCGTCTCTCTCATTGTCTTTCTGTGAAAGTCCTCCTGGTGCTCTCTATTCAGAAATGGTTTCCCCAGGACTGTGCTGCTATCTCATTCCTTTCCCTTTCCTCTCTTTCCTGGGGATGGTGGGTGAATTTACACAGGCACTCACACACCATAACTTGCTTTGTTATTATCTTCCTATTGCAGTGTATCAGGTTTTCCAGGTGGCTCAGAGGTAAATTAAAATAAACTGAGATATGTAAACCAAGAAGTGTCAGGACCTGTTTTCTAGCCTGAGGGCAAACATTTTGCTATGGCCAAATCCATGTTATCTCAATGTCTTAATGTATAAAACAAGATGTGTCATATGCAGCTATTGATTGAGAAAGATGCCGGGCCCATGCTAGCTCCTGAACTCTACCTGTCTGACCTGAGCCAAAAATCACAACTGAAAGCATAATTGTGGGAAGTTAAATATATATATATATATTTAATGCTCTAGATTTACTAGACATAGATTGAGGATTAATTTTTCATTCATTCACTGCTGCTTTTCATTTGATTTTCATTAACACCATTAGGTTATGCAGAAGAAAATGATGGCCCCAAGTGGTCTGCTGATTTTTCTCTCCACACATGCCTAAGCAGTCTGCAGGCTTTAGGTAGTCTTGTGTTTCAGCCTCCTTCTTGGTCAGACTGGCAGTTAATTTGACCAGTTTGGGGATTAAATAGATGTTCCTCATTGGTGGCTGTTAAATAGCATTGGACTTGGAACAGATTCTAAAATGTATTCTATCATCCATGAGTTAATAATGATCAAAAGCAATGTGCTAAAGGAAGAGATTGTTTCCCTTAAGATTGTTTCTGCTAGTGATTACAAGACACAAGCTTGGGCTATCTGTCTCTCTTATGGGCTATGTTTGAATGGTTTTGAAGACTTTAACTGTAGACATTGGAGGAATCCTTGAAAAAAAATCCAAGAGGGCCATATCAAGGAAGAAATTTAAAATTTGGTTGTTCTGAATAGTACAATAGGCACTGGTATCTTTGAGCAGCTAGCAGGCCCTTTAACAGAGCATCTAACTGTGGTCATTTAAATAATATTTTCTTGTGCCTTCTAGAATCTGAATCAAGAACAGGCTTGAAAAGCAATTACCATGTGATTTTACTGGGAACATGGATGTCATGGTCTCAAATATCACATATGTTCATAAATTTTCAAATGTTCTTTTACATATTACTTAGGTCATATTAACCTGGTTATTCAGGAAATCTGTCTACAGTTAAGGTCACCCTAAAAGACAACTGAGAGTCTTTAGCTTCTGCTGCTTTAAGGTCATCACTTCTTAAAAGGGCAATTTATCATTAAGTGACTTGAGCACAGCCTACTAAACTATGTCAACAAATTCCCTACTGTAATATTGTCTTATTGCTTATATTCTTTCCACAGGAAGAGTGTTAGGTTACATAGTGCTTGATTATGGAACAACAAGGAATTATACTTAAACATTATTCCAGAGGTAAAGATCTACCTTAATTGAGAACTTCAGTTACATCATCTGCTACTTGGTTGCACTAAATTCCACACTATGCAATAGCAGGATAACCTTCAGAAGGAGAGCATGCGTGGATAGCAATTTAGAATATCAGATGGCACATGCTGACTGTAGAGACCATGCTCTCCTTATTTATCTTGTGTACTGGTCACTGGTTATGTGGAATGTTCACATCTTAGTGGCACATACTGTTCCTGACTTTTAGGGAACAAAAAAAATAAACAAATTTCAAATGTGGTTGCAGAAGTTGCTTGAATACATCAAGAATAATGATTATTAAATCTCACAGGCAAGTCCATTTTAACACATTGACGAAAAACTTACTTGAGAAATAGCCTGGTGGTGGTGTATATAATATTTTCTTTGCCACAGACTGAAGCATATGGGGTTTAACAGCTACACTAGGAACAACACATCCATACTGCACATATGGCACAATGATGTGAGCAACACAGAGCTAGGACACCATCAAAGAAGATGAAGAGAGGTTTCATTTAAACATGAACACATAGAGACATGAACAGCAGGGCTCAAACGTAAGATGTTTGGATAGAAACCGCTGTGGGAAGACAGTGTCTTTGCTGTGTACATGTAAGATGAGGATCAAAAACACTGGTGAGTTGTGTCTTGGTGCTGACCAAAGCAGCTCCTGCTCATGCATGGTTGGAGAATAAGCATAAAAGTGAATGCAAAGCCAGACACACTCTGAATATTGCTGCAATTACTGCTTTAACAGAATGCTGAAGTCAGCTTTGCTATTATGGCGACAGTGCTATGGGCTTGTTCCCTCTCAGTAAAGTCTGCAAGCAAGGGCCCTTGATGGCCTTTAATTGATAGAAGAAGGTCTTTGGGCAAAGGAATGTTTCTGAAAAAGGAAGAAAATTTCACTAGCTTCACAAATGAGTCAGAAAAAAAGTAAGATAGACCTTTCTACAGAAATAGGAAAGTACTTTACAGAAGGAGAATGCCTCCTCTTCAGACATGCTGCTCCTCTGTTGAACAAACATAGGGAAGTCATATAGGGTGGAATTTCATTTACCTCTATTCTCTTGTCCCATGCAAGTAAAGGGCTGTCAAATGAAGCCACTTAAAACAGGTTCAGAAGGAACGAAAAGAGATGGTTTGTCATGCAGTAGGTATTTGAGAAAGTTTTAGATGTTTAAAATATGCGTAGATGTAAGGCACTGAACAAATTAGTAAAAGAGAAATTACTTCAAAATGTATATATATGTGTGTGTTCACAGTGAAGATGTTTATGAAAGTGAAAAATTAGGATGGTTTTGCATTCACATAAGCAACTGAAAGACATACATCGCGAGAGGGGGAGAGGGGGGAAAAGTGGGGCAAAGAGGGGTGCCCTGCCCCCTGTGAGGGCCTGGGAAACCAAACACCTGCCTGGGGGAGCACAATGGTTGTGACAGACTCCTCCATAGTTTGTGGAAATGGTTGTTTGTAAAGAAGGCTAAAACATGGCCACAGGAGTGAACCACAGCATGCAATCTTCCTCCACATCTTCTACATGCTACTCCTTGAATATGTATGGTTTTGACTAACACTTCTTTGGGAATTCTGCTAAATTTGCCACTGGGCCAGTAGAGATAGATTGTATGTCTGTTGGAGAATTCACATAATAGGTAAATCTTATGAATGCTTCAGATGACTAATTTTGAGTGGGACTCTGATTTTGCCTCCCTTAGACTATAGTTCTATGAACTTAATTTCAAATCCACTGTCTTTAAGAAATGAATAAATTGAGACAGGTGGAGGCTGTTTTTTTGTGCTGATATAGTCGCTTATAAGAAGACAAATTTGGGGACCAAATGGTACATTTTTTAAAGATGCAGGCTCATCTCACATGAAAGTATTCATGAATTTAAATTAAGTGAAAACAGTGGCTGCTCTGTCTCTTTTTTTCTCAATGCAAAAACTCCAACCCTAACCAAACAAACCAACCCAACCCAAACCAAATAAACCAACCCAACCAACCACCAAGCAAACTAAAAACCACTAGAAATATCCAGCTGTTTTATTTTAACAATAAGGGAACAAAAAAAAAAAAAAAAGGAAAAAAAAAAGGGAAAAAATAATTTAACCCAAACCCTTTTGATTCTTCCTTTATAAAATGAAATGAAGCACCACATCTTTTTCCTATAAAACCTCATTTTGCCAATACCGTCTTTGCACCCACACAGCTGATGGAATGTAGTGTGCTGAATATCCTTAAATAGTGGTAACTCAAGTATCCAAGTGACATGAAATGTACCTGCAATTCTGTATTTTTTTTTGTCCCCCAGGCATACATGTGCAAAGAAACAAAATGGGATTTATTTAATCTGGCTCAGAAATTTTCTTGGAAGGCTGATAACTTGTAACGGAAGGCTTAAGATCTCTCCAATTTCACCTCACATAACTGTGGATTGTAAGCATAAAGGTAGTTAAGGTCACTGCTCAATGACCATACTGATTCACCACCAAATGCTTGTTTACTTGCCCCTAGAAGAAGGCGATCGTGTCTGCTGTTTTTGGCAAGTTGTGGCGTTTTAACATGGGTTTTACTTTCCTCCTAGAAATTTACCTCACCCCCTAATGAGCTATTAATCAGAAATCAGTGGAGTTGTATATGTCTATGGGAGATGAGATGAAGATCTGTGGAGACACTTTTCATTCCATTTGACTCCTTTTATGGGGCCTCAGCCTCTTTTATATAAATTCACTATTTAATAGCCAATATCACTTTAGCATGGGAGTTCAAAAGACCTATAAATTGCTTGACACAGCTTATCTATCATGGAGCAAGAGTGCTACAATAAAATATGATGATAAATTAATAATCAATAATTTCTGACAAGGTTGCATCTTAGTCTCCCCTGTGAGACAGCCTGGGCAGCTGGGCCATGGGAGGGTTTATGTTTAACATTAGAGGACTGTGAGGCATAGTTGGAGTTTTTAGGGTTTATCCTGAATGGTTATTATAAAGATATTTTTCATTATTCAGGCTTCTTTCAAAGACTTAACTTCTCTGTGGTTAGGTTATATTGAGAGGATCTAGAAAGGTGAGAACTTCTCTTTTCTTCACAAAGGATTGTTAACTTTACAACTACTTGAACACCAAATCATAGAATCATAGAAACATTAAGGTTGGAAAAAAACCTTTAAGATCATGATGTCCAACTGTAACCCAACTACCGTGACAACTAAACTATATGTCACAGTGTCACATCTACAGGCTTCTTGAATACCTCCAGGGACTGCGACTCCACCACCTCCTGGGCAGCCTGTTCCAATGCCTCACCACTCTTCTCAGTAAAGATGATTTTCCTAACGTGCAATCTAAACCTCCCCTGGTACAATTTAAACCCATTTTGTCTTGTTTTATCACTAGTTACTTGGAAGAAGAGACCTACACCAGCCTCACTACAACCTCTTTTCAGGTAGTTGTAAACTGCACTAAGATCTCCCCTTAGCCTTCTCTTGTCAAACTAAACAACCCTAGCTCTTTCAGCTGCTCCTCATATGACATACCCTCCAAACACCTCACCAGCCTCATTGCTCTTGTCTGGACATGCTCCAGGACTTCAATGTTTTCCCTGTGCTCTAGAGTCCAGAACTGAACACAATACTCAAGCTGTGTCTTCACCATGGCTAAGTACAGGGACACAATCACTTCCTCAAACCTGCAATTAACTTTAATTGACATGCAGGCAATTAATAACTTTTTAAAGGTGTGGTGGGATATTTTTCCTAAAGGAGGAAATATGAAAACATGTCAGTACGTTCTCTTTCAATCCCCTTGGACGTGGGATGGTTACCATCCTGCTTACAATCACCATCCATTTTGTGTCTGAACACAGAAAGTGTTCACTCCTGATTGTGGTCTGAGGATTGAATGATGCTACTGAAGTGAATCAAAGGCTTTTTCTGTGTGCATAAGAAAGAGGGCCTACATTACTTTGTGCCTACCCCTTCCTATGTCAGGGCTGTCTCAAGATCAGCCTGGGAGGCTGAGAAAGATTAGCAATCTAATACAGCAGAAATAGAATGGATGCCCAACACTTTGCATATGTAAGCTAGAATCAATCTGTCTTTATCACTGAAGCATCTAGCACTGTATTGAGTAGTGTGACAAATAGCTGTCACATAGACTTCATCTCCCCTCCATTTCATTTGTTTTGCACTCATCAGTGCCTAAACTTTACTAACTGAACAGCCTCAGATTTTCTGTTCTACTTTCTTTTCTCAAAGAGTTGTAGACATGCTGGATACTGCATATCTGCCTTCCACAGCTGCCATCATCATCCCTCTGAATGATAAACACTGCTGTTTTACAGCAGGTATAGAGTCAGCACTTTGAGTCTTAAGGGATAGGACAAAGAGTTAGGATGTATCAACTAGCTAAAAGAGCTCTGCAGCGCTGTGTCTGTCTCTATTAAGCTACCACAGCTGCCATATGCCAAAGAAGTAGCACAAGACTTTTCCTTGTCTTTAGTGTTACCTTTCACAAGGTCTGAGTGATCCCCATAGGTGAATTCAAGCATATCACAGGAAAAACTTGATCAGAGAATGGCTCTGCAGAAATGTCTTGCTGAAAGACTTGAAATGTCTTATTTACTGCCTTACAAACAAGGATAGCAACATTCTTTCATGAAAATTTGTCTGAATGACAAGGCAGGCTTTAAACAATGCTGTTCTTAAAATTTCCCTCAGGGTGCTCAAATTACAGTAAAGTCAGTGGAAACCTCCTATTGCTACATATGGAGAGTAACATTTCCCTGAACAAGAGGACTGCTGGTATCTTACGCCAGACAATTTCAGTTACTGATGCTAATGAAGGCTGCAAACCTGCTAAAAGTGCTGCTCCTGGCTACAAGTGGGATTAAAGCTGAGACAAGCTTGGAGGTATGTGATGCCAAGAAAAGTTTATGGTGGATGGTAGAGCATACAGATGACTTTAAACCCCCCACCTGTTGTTTGCATTCGGGCCCTCTATATAAAACCCAGAAATTCTTCAATCTTGTGAGAACCTTTTGAAAAGTCAAAAGCAGAGTATGGATTATGTCAGAAGTGAGTTTGATTCTGAAGGTTTGAGAAAAGATAACATCATAGCTCCCTAAATACAAGCAGTGTTGTTTTTTTCCTGCCTTGAATGAATTATTCATTTCTTATATTATTCTACATGATACACTTTGTTCAAGTAATTTGCTCTGAGTTAAGAAAAATCTTCAACTTTATTATAATAATTAATTCAAAGAAAAGACTTATTATTTTGTTGAACATGTTCTTCTCTGCTGGGAATATTTAATAAGTCATTAATTAATATCACTGCTATTAGGAGCACATTGATGTTATCAGATCTCCACACATTTTCTGCTGGAAACATGACATGCTCTTAGAGAGGTGGGAGAAGCTGCAGATAGTCTCTGGTGCTGGCTCAGTTCTAGCAAATCAAGGTATGGACCTTGATGACTTATTGAAATGGTTGCACAGTAAAATACTGAATACTAAACAGAATGCTACAAATGCCCCCTGCACAGAGAGCTGGATGCTTGAAACACCTCAAGAGAGAGAAGGAAACTCTGTTCCTTCAGGCATTTAAGACAAGACCCAAGCTCATAAACTGAGCAGAGCAAGGGCCTGTTCTCCAGCTCTGAGGCCATGCCCCTTTGTCTCTTATTCCTTTGTGTCTTCCCATTGAAATAACACTTCACCTGCTGGGAGGGTTCCTGATGCATGTCAGTGCCTGAACTATGCCTGGAAGAACACTACTGGTTGAAAACATGTCAGAGTCATGCAACAAATAGGTATGGCTGAATTCCATTGTTCATGCCCATGCCCTAGCACTGCTTGGCTTATAAGCATAGCTTGAATTAGGAAAACTGTATCCCTTCTGAGATTAATCAAATGCATTTCACCTCTCCAAAGACAATGTGAAATAGATTATGAGTTACAGCATACTACACTGGCTTGTAACTTCAAAAAGTTAGAACAAAGGTTGTACATACTGCAAATGCACTGGTAGCTGAGCAATAATCCTAAGGAACTGACAGTTCCTACAGAGCAGGAAAGAGGACACTCTTACACTTTCTATGACTCTATTTTTTCCACAAGTGACTCTCAGACTCATCATATGTTGCTTCTCTGCTTGGTTTAAACTTTACTATGAAATATGATGCATGAAAAGCCTCATTTTGCTCTTTTTAGTTTCATCTGCTGCATTTTTGTTTCCAGCTGCCCTTCTAATAAATATCCCCAGTAACCTTCCTGACATTTTTTAAAAGAAAAAAGCAAAAGGAATGTTCTGACTTATTTATGATCATTCACTCTCTGTGCTGACCCATTGCCATGCCTTGCTTGGTTGTGTGTGAATTAAACTGTACACTCCTCAAGAACAGAATATTTAGATGGCTACTCACCCTGTGCAGAACTTACAGCTGCAATATTAGAATCTGGGTTGAAGCCACACTGCGAATTTGGCCTTTAACTGTCTTAGAGTGAAAGATGATGTTTGGAGAGCAACACTGAGACATTAGACTGTCTTATATATATCCAAATCCAATTATATAAACTCAGAATCTTCTATTATTTGAAATTACTCCAGCCAAGAGCTACATTATTGATGACATAGCTTCAACATAGACAGTGGCTTGAACATTCCCAGCTGGAATTCCTACTATCAGCAGTGAGACTTGAGGTTTATATGAAGATGATATTCACCTCCTGACAGCCGACTTTCCTTACCCACTTATGTCCCTACAGGGCCTGAGCTAAAACCCATGTGAAGTTTATGGGACATTTTGTACCAATGCCTCTGAATGCTGCACCAGTTCAGAACTATTTTTATCCCAGGTGATCTTAAAATGTATTTTATAACTAATCATCGAGAGTGTTGACCTAGAGCTCCAGCTGGGAGGAGAGAAGTAGCCAGATAACCACAATGGCATACTTTGTACCGCTGACTACAAGTACTTCTTTGGCCATGGATCATGACTCATTCGAGACATGTGAAACCTGTCAGTGTGTAAAGTTTACCACAAGTAAGAGGACCTCAGGATTTTAATTTTTTTGGCTGGTAGGCTGTGGCTGCTCCCACAGTGAATTTTATGGCATCAAGTGGAACCTTGGAAATCTCAACATCCAAGTCAGCTCTTCCAGGAATCAAAGAAATTGTTCCAGGGAGTCTAAGTATTTGACCATGAAACAAGTCCCACTCTCCGCTCAACTGAAGCTAGATGCTCAGATTATTTGTACCTTTTGACCGTGTTCCATAGAATAGGCCTTAATAAGTAGCCAGCTTACTGCTTTGGAAAAATTGCTTTCTGAGTCCTGTCTGTGTTCTGGGCTGCTCTTTATGCAGTCCCTTTCTGGCAAAGCAGTAACATGGGAGAATACTATCCTGTAAAATGTAAACCCCATGAATTACATACAGATTGCCTAACGCCTTGGTGAAGTCACTATGGGGGAAATCATGTATTATGGTTAGTGTGAGAGACCATAAAGGAAAGCATATTGCTCATACTTCTTTGACATGCTGTCACATACTACATGACAATCCTTAATATAAGGACAAACATGAAAAGGTCCCTTCAGTCACAGCAGTCTTCATTCATCCAGCCTAATTTTCAGCACCCAGCAGATTACTCAAGAAAATGTCTTCATGATGGTGTGCCTGTTTGTGCATCATGGTATTGTGTCTGGTACAGGAGAAGCTGAGGGAGCTGGGATTGTTTAGCCTGGAGAAGAGAAGGCTCAGGGGAGACCTTATTGCTGTCTACAACTACCTGAAGGGTGGTTGTAGGCAGGAGGGGGTTGGTCTCTTCTCCCATGCCACCAGCACCAGAATGAGAGGACACAAGCTGCACCAGGGGAAGTTTAGGCTGGAGGTGAGGAGAAAGTTCTTCACTGAGAGAGTTGTTAGCCATTGGAATGGGCTGCCCAGGGAAGTGGTGGAGTTGCCATCCCTGGAGGTGTTCAGGAGGGGATTGGATGTGGCACTTGTGCCATGGTCTAGTAGGCATGAGGTCTGTGGTGACAGGTTGGACTCCATGATCCTTGAGGTCTTTTCCAACCTTGTTGATTCTATCATGACATATATATTTTAGGGAGGGTTGGGTGGCTCAGCCTTGAGAAAGCTCTGGAGAGGTCTTATTGAAGCCTTTCAGCACCTAAAGGGTATTTACAAGAAAGACAGAGAGAGACTTTATACTGAGACCTGTAGGAACAGGACAACAGGCTTTTTAAATTGATGTTTTAAATTGAAAGAGGACATTTTTTATGATGAAGGTGGTAGGAAACTGAAAGAGGTTGCCCAGAGAAATTATGAATGTCCCATCTCTGGAAGTGTTCAAAGCCAGGGTAAGTAAGGCTTTGAGCAACCTGAGCTAGTGAATGACGTCCCTGGCCACACCTAGAGTAGGTGATAGACTAGATGATCTTAATGGTCTCTTTCAGCCCAAGCCATTCTGTGATTCTATAAAACATACACTACTTAACTGAAATGTCCATCCTGCTGCTGATAAATACTGTATCAGTTTATATCCCATCTTTCCCCTCACCTTTTCTTCTTTGTTTCATTTAGTATATTTTTGATGTTTTCTGTTAGATTTTGTTTGTGGGTGCAATAAGGCCAGTTCTAAATAAGTTTGAAAACTGCTATCACAACCATTTTAGAGTCAGACAAGATTTTGAAATAGCAAACTCTTGACTCTGTCTGGAACTGCAGGATCAAATTTGTTGTCCTTAAGAGAATATCTGCAGTCACTGGCCAGCTCTGAATATTTCAGTCATACTACATGGGCCTCATCTCACCTAGTCTAGAGTCATGTAAGTACATAATCCAAACTAGTTACATAGGATACAGGTATTGCAGTAAATAAAATGAGACAGGTGCATTGGTTTGTCACTACTGGGAAGAATTCCTGTGTAGTTCCTAAAATATGTCCAGACTTTGTTTTGAAGAGTGCTGGTTGACCTAGGTCAAAACAACACCATGGACCACACTAACAATTAAGTGGTATGAGCAATTGTATGTCAGAAATAGACCATGTACACTAACTTTGATGATTTTCTTTATTTAAATTTAACCATAGACATTGGAGAGAGATGGATACTTCCAGAAATGAATTCATTGCATCATCTACAATAAATGGGGTTAAGCTGTTGTTGGAGGTACCTGTGTTGAGTGGACTGAGGCCCTATGGGTACACTGGCAGAGTTTAAATGTCCTATTTAACATAAACCCATAAATCTCTGTTCGTTGTTTCCTGTGGACAGATGGAGTACTTTGTGCCACCTGCTAAAGTTTGACAAATATGCCATATGATCAGTAGAGCTCCAAACCCTTCTGCAGCAGCATCTTCCAGCCAGGCAGCCAATTTCCAATGACTCTAGATGACTATTTTGGACAAGGGTTTGATGGCTATTTTGGACAAAGGTCTAATGCTCCTCATACAATCAGGAGCTACAGCAGGAGATGAAGTCTGTGCTCAGTAGCTGTTGTGTAGTAAACATAGGCACAACACAGAGAGCCAGAGAGTAGTGGAACGGGAAGAAACTCAAGAAAGCAAGAGGCAGGTTAGATTCAGGCTTCTAGTGTAATGTAGTAATATACTAACTGAAAAACTGAGAATTGGAGTGATGGAGACTAGGATGACATGACTGCATAAATGTAAACGTGCATGCAAAAGTTTAGTTTTAAGTGTAAATGTGCTGTATGTCACTTCCGGTGAATTGCATGTGGATGGCTGCATTTTGCAATTTACTCATGCATTTGCATTCCTCAGTGGTATCAAATAAATTCTTTGGTCAACTTCTATAAACACTGCTTAAATCAGAAATGAATCAGACATCTCAGATGGCCATTAAGCTTGTGCCTGTGAAAATATGAATGTTTTATATTTGCTGGCATGTGGAAAAGGTCATTATTTATTCTTCCTAGCCAGCTAAGATGTATGAAATTTTGCTTGCTGGAATGGTTCCTTGGCATTTCCTAACATCATGGAACATGCTAAGCATTTCTTTTTTTAACAGAAGACAAAAAGGGAATGTGACTGTGTTGTAAATGTTAGTTGGAAACAATTTGAAATAAAGAACTAAGTGTCCATGTTTATCCAGGAAAGGTAGATGGAAACTTGGAACCACAAAGGTATTTTCAACTAAGGAGATCTGTACAATCCATTAAGCACTATTACATAATTTTCTTAAAGGTCTGGGGCCTCATCCTCTTCCTCTGGAAATTAATAGCAAATCCCTCATTAACTTCAATGGGAATAGAGTCAGATCCTTAAGTCCAAAACTCTTCCCCTCCCCAGGTATCTAAAAAGATTGAAATGATGAAAGGACTGCTTTGATTTCCTCTGAAACAGATTTTAATGTACGTAGGAGGTTGGAGAACTGCTTGCTGTGAGTGTGTCTTTGGTGGGCAGGTCTGTTCATATGCTTTAGAAACAGAGATACATTTTGTCCATGTAGGAAAAAAAGGATTCCTTGAGAGCCATACTTTAAGTGAAACCTTTTTTGAACGTTGTGCTTTCTGCCTGTGTAGGTGAACGTAATGGCAAGCAGCCATAAAAATGCTGGAGATGTTGAAAACCACAATATCCGTTACTGAATCCTTCACTGGGCATTGTTAGAGGAGGTCTTGCAGAAGCAAAAAGGCTTCCAATTCCAAGCAGAAGGGGCTCTTTGATAATAAATCTTTATATAGTGGCAGAATCTTGGGAACTGGTTTGGATTTTTGTTGGATTGAACTGCCCTCTGTAGCAGCGCTTTCTTTACATTGAGGAGGTAGGGATTCTGCAGGGATGATAGGTTTAAATTAGCTCTTGTTAAGACCTCAAAGTTCAGAGGAATAAAGGACTGAAAGGAGGTTGTACTGAGGTGGAGGTTAGTCTCCTCTTCCAAGTAACAAGGAGTAGGACAAAAAGAAACAGCCTCAAGTTGTGTCATGGGAGGTCTAGATTGAATGTTAGGAAAAATCTCTTCACCAAAAGGGTTCTAGAGAACTGGAACAGGCTGCCCAGGGAAGTCATCATCCCTGGAGGTATTTAAAAGATGTATACATGTGCTGCTGAGGCACATGGTTTAGTGGTGACTAAAGCATATGCTCAGGACTACCAGCTCTTGGAAGTGCTGGATTAATGATTGGACTTGGAGATCTGAAATGTCTCTTTCGATCAGGTGATTCTGTGATTAGTGCCATCTAAAAAATGAAAAAGGGAGCATAATGATGTTTATTTGGGTAAACATAATATGGTTGCTTCACCCACGTCCTTTATACTGTTCTATTTTCCAATGTCCTGCTGTTTTAGCATGTTCTTGAGATTCAGGTGAAATGAGTAGTCCAGGTATGCATGTGGCAGCCTGCTTGCTGGAATATAAGCTATTTTAGGCCAAGTGCCCAACTATCACATGAGATATAACAGTGCTGTACTGCATTTGAGGTGGGCACCAGCTTGTGGCTCTTGAAAGTGGTGCCTTGCCAGTTCCTCTGACTGGACTCATCTGTCTCATTAAATAGGCTGTTTCAGTGGGGAAAATAGGAGATCACTTGTAAATTACATAGTTGAAGAAGAAAAAAAAGCACTTAAAAAAAAATCTTTACTATTTTAAGCATGGAGAGTGTCAGGCTGGGATTTATAGAGTTTAAGGTCAGAAAGGATGCCTAGAAACTCCTCACTTGGCTTCCTTAATAACAGCCTCAAGGACAACACAGGAATTTCTACATCTGCCTCATATCTTAAAGAAGATATATCTATTCTAAACTAAATACAAGAAGCCTGGATTATTTTGATAGGGCAATTCTACCCACTGAATGCATAACTTGCAACCTGTCCTAAGAGGTAAAAACAAAGGCATGAGAATGTGATTCTTGATCTTGCTGTTGAATTGGTATAATTTTTGCCTTTCTACTTCAAAATCTGACTGTGCGCTTCCTCAGATATTTTTATGATGAAACTTGGTGTTGTAATCCTCTTCTACAGCCAAGATATTAACAGCCCAGGTAAATAGGAACTTTGATGTTTCCATAATGAGAACAGTAAAATTAATTAGCCTTTTCATAAACTCAATTTAAACTTGCAAGGATTTGAGAGTATTAAAGTACTTATGAGAATGCTATTATAAAAGTTAAATAGGGGAAAAATATGCATTTCATTTTGAAAGGGTGAGAAAATTAATTATATGTGAAAATACATTGCTCTTTGTGTGTTTAGTCAAAGAATAACCTTAAGTGCTCCTCTGAGACATTCTTCTTATGTTCCTGTGTCTGATATACCTATTATTTTTCAACATCTGATTTGAACATTAAGTTATATAACTTTTACATGCTTTTACTGTATATAACCCTAGTTATATAAATTCCAGGCCTTCTGACTGTTTGCAATCTTTAAAATGTAATGAGCTGAAAGATTAGCTTTGAGCCCTGAGGCCGGATTGATGTTTTGCTTAACCATTCAGCTGAGAACAGCTTTTAGAGGGATAGCTCATGCTGCATCACATCAATAATAAAACTAAAGACCTAGATCCAAGCAGCTATGAATGGGAATTAAGTCTCTCAGAATGTTATAAACTTAAATGAAACAAGTCTTAAACAGAAGGCAGCTGCAGGCACTGGATCTAAACTGCATTAAGATGACATAATATTCTTTTGGAAACAATAAGGCTTCCATTGACGTGTTCTATAAGACAATCCCTCAATGGAAACGAATAACTGAATTAACATACTGTGATGAAATATGACTCATACTGAAATACAAGTCTCAGTGGGGTTTCAGCATCTGAGAAACATATTCATAAGTAAGACTGTCAAACTGAATGCTCAGCTTCAGGGATATTCTCTGATTAACTTCCATTCAGAGAAATACAGAAGAAGGAGTAAGATTTTCCATTGATGCCTGTGGAAATAGGACAGGGAGAACAGAGGAAAGCTTTCTTAAGCATGTGTGTTATTACTGAAGATACTGACTTTTTCAAAGATGTTTTTGTTGTACTTATTTGTCCCAAACTAATAATACTGGTCTTCTGTTCTTGCCAGGGGAATTGCCAGGGGAGATGCTTAAGACTCTTTTAAACCTGTTGGTGACATGATCTTTTTCAGTATTGTTCAGTATTGTTGCTTGGGATGTACTAAACTGTTAACTGCCATTCCTTCTCCCTCTCAGTTTTGCTTTTATTATGTATTGCTTCATGTCAGCATAGTAGTATTGTTGCATGGGCAGTAAGAGCTATCTTGAGCAAGCAGAACTTTGAAGAGAGAAATCTGTTGTGTGTGTGACCAGCTTTGTCTGGTTACACTTAGAGCATGCCTGTGAAACACTTAAAAATGGTAGAAAGAAGATGGTCTCATTTCTAGACTCCATTTTGTGTTTGAGAGCATATGGCAATGCAGGCATCATATCTGGCAAGACAAAGGGAGTTCCAGGTCTGTGCTGAACAGCAATGTTAGGTGCCTGGGAAAATTCAGTATTTAAAACTACAGTGAGTAGGATTCACAGCTTCCTAATGAAGGAACAGAAGCAAAAGTGAGGGAGTTTGGGGGTTTTGCATTTGTTTTCAAGGAAACCTGGGGTAAGAGTGCACAGGTTATCTGTGCACATGCTGTATCATATCCAACACCAGCATTTACAACTACTGCATTTAGAAAGAGTATAAATTCCTGATCTACCAGGCCTTTGTTGATCACAGGGGACATTGCATGGACATAGCTTGCTAAATACTTGTGGCTCTTATTTTCTAAAATTCACCATTACTTGTTACAGGCAAGTGATACTCTTGTTCCTCAGAGTCTTGTTCCTCAAATCTTGTGTTAGAATGTCTCTCTGCACTGTGAACAGCTGTCTTCTGCTCTTTCTGAATCACCCAGTTTAGCTAGTCAGTGGCCTACTTATGGAAATTTAATCTAGGTGCTTTATTTTTGCATGGAAAACACAAGTGTGTCTACGACTTTTGGCTCTGACACAGCATGCACTCATGGACAAGATCAAAGTACAGCATACTCAGGCCACATCTTAGAGTACTGCTGAACCTTCTGCAGCTCATGCAGGGGTTTGGCAACACTATCTAACGGTAATTGAGTGGGACAGCTGGGCTGTGCCAGGGCATCTTGGTGCAGCAAGCTCTGCTATAAGCAAGTGGCCTCATTCCCTAGATCAGAAATTAGCACAGGAGGACATCATGACTTAGACTCATGACTCTGGACGTGAGGAAGAAGTTCTTCACCATGAGAGTGGTGAAGCCCTGGAATGGGTTGTCCAGGGAGGTGGTTGAGGCCCCATCCCTGGAGGTGTTTAAGACCAGGCTGGATGAGGCACTGGCCAGCCTGATCTAGTGTGGGGTGTTCCTGCCAATGGCAGGGGGGTTGGAACTAGATGATCCTTGTGGTCCCATCCAACCCTGATTGATACTATGATACTACGATGGAGGGCTTTGTAAATACAGCATCAGAAAAAGGAAGCCTAAGAGGGGCTGTGGTACTCAATGCTTTTTGCTTTATGCCTTCATGCCTTCAGCATCCCTGAGCTTAGCAGTGGAGTGTGGGCTTGTGAAATACTGTCCACAGTAGAGAAAGGTTGAATAAACATGTAAACAAATTGAGCATACATCTGTCAATGCACTAAGAAGGGATATATCCAAGAGTGCTCAGGGAACTGACTTCATGTCATTGAAAAGTTGCTTTCTGTCACCACAAGATGACTGTGATGATTAGAGGATGCTGCTCATTACTGTCACACCTAAACAAGGATAATCTTGGGAACTTGAGGCTGGTCAGTCTACCATCTGTTAGTGACATCACAGATGATACTTGACAGGGTAGAACAGTCAATATGCTGTATGGTAGAGAAGGTTTTTGGAGTAACCTTGGCAGACTATAAACCAAAACACATGATGTTTTTACAAGGGGAAAGTGAGAGAGAACATTACCCAAATCAACACAATGCCAACATAGCCTTCAATTTTTTTTGGTTTAGTCTCTGTGTGGATACCGTACATAAACTCTATAGAGGTTAGAAATCTGGAGTCTGTCTAGAGTGTGCTGTGGGAATAAACACTCTTGAATCTGTTTACAAATATACTAATTGTTGGCATATGACCATTCAGGAAATTAGTCACCAAACTAATGCTTTAATCTCTACATGAGCTTTCCTTCTGAATGACTACTGTTCTTGGTGGCCTAATCCACATCTTATTGAGTAATATGCAGCATTTCACTGGAATGACAAACTTTACTTTAGATACCTGGGGAGAAATGTGTCCCCGGTACAATCTATGCTTTGCCTTCAAGGTAGAAAATAAGGTTTTCCTACATGCTTGCCAACAGTATACCGGGGAGTATAGCCAATATCATTAAATAAGGAGTACTACCAGTGGTCTGGTTTGTTAGAGTAGATGCAGTTGCCAATGCTAGAATAGAATAGAATAAAATAAAATTGAATTACCCAGGTTGAAAGAGACCTTTGAGATCATCGAATCCAACCTACCATCCAACACTATCTAATCAACTAAATCATGGCACCAAGCACCCCATCCAGTCTCTTCCTAAACACCTCCAGTGATGGTAACTCCACCACCTCCCTGGGCAGCCCATTCCAATAGCCAATCACTCTTTCTGTGAAGAACTTCTTGTGAAGAGAGACAGCAACAAGAGTTTCACTTCATAGCTACAGAATACACTGCTGCAGAGGACTACAACTTGATTTCTGCTGTTCTGTGTGATTTTTAAATTATTATTATTATTTAAATTTCTTACTGTAAATAGTGTGCAAACAACAGCTGGCAGAAAAAGTCTTTTGAACAAACAGCATGAGAATATTTTCAGTAGGAGAGCAACGAAGTGTCAAGTACAGCTGTGCTTTATATTCAGGTCTGTATAAAACTGAACCAAATTTACTTTCCTTCAATACCCTTGGAATTGAATATAAGAGAAAATTCGTATGCTATCTTGAATGCAAATCAGATTTGAATGCATGCTATAAATGAAGTCTGAAAAGAAGTTCTTTCTTTGCAGATCTGTTGCCTTTTGATCTAGATAATATTACACATGGAAGGTACTATAATAATTTCCCTAAAAGTTTATTAATATGATCACATCACCTTCCACTTCAATTTACAATGCGTACCATCTAGAAAGCCACTGTTAGCAACAATGATGATAATACAGTAAATAACAGTTGCTGGCCTCTGTCTAATATTTCAGTCTGTGAAAGGATCAACTGAAAAACCCCAAACCCTATAGAATCATGATTTGGGAATACTTCAAAACCCAAAAAGCTGACTTGATTGTACTAAGAATGCTGCAACTCTGACAACATTTCTTGTAATTATTTCACAGAATTTTCTTCTTTCTCCTGATCTTAACATCAAAGAGTGAAATGAAACATTTGGTGTGCTGACAAAACTCTGTAGCTCTTTAAAATAAAAATCCACAAAATCACTGCTGACCTTAGCATGCAAATGCTTGCATTTCCAGTTCCTCATAACTATATATGTCTGGTTGGTGCTTTGTAAGTAGTCAACTGCCAAAGGTTTTACTTTGGCTGAATTAGAGTTGCAACAGATAACTGCTTGTTATAAAACTGAAGTATGCAAAATTGCATCTTTCAACACTATTCAGCATCTGACTGTATTGTGGAAAGCAATTTAAGCTGTCATTGCTCTTCAACTCTAGGTCATTGGCTTAAATGTGACCTAATCAGCAGAGACTGTGAATCATTTCCATCTGATGGATGCTTAGTAGCCTGTGTAAAATGTGCTGGTAGACACAGTGAAGTTTATTGGGAAAAGATGCCCACACGAAAAAAATCCAATAGTACAAGTCAGCAGATCTGCTTCTACTTTTAGAAGGATGAGATAACTGAATAAGGCTGGAGGCAATTGTGTGTTTATCAGATTGAAGACTCACTAGATTAACATCATGTAAAATGGAACTAAAAGTTCTTCTTGAGACTGGGTGATTGATATGGACTTGAGAGATCTGTTACCATTACTGATCTACTGTATGATGAAGAATGAGTCATTTCAAAGTTGTTTTCCACTAACTATATGCATCTGACTGATTTAAAGAATAAGTTCTCCAGAGAAACAATTTGATTTCTACATGCTCTTGGGCTCAGACACTGTGTAAGATTTAAATATGTAACATCTATATAACACTGATGATGTGAGATAATCTAGTATTGGCATTTTACTTGGCAAGGAAAGTAATTATATATTTCAACTCCTTGCTTAGAGTCTTGTAATTTTCACACCTTAGTTACTGATAAACTTTAATTATAAATAAGCCAATATTAGATTTTCTACCAGCATATACCATTAAAACCTTGGCATTTATCATATACTGCAGCTGAATTTGGTATAGTAATTGCATGTTTCTGAATATATTCAATGCTGTCTCCCACAGCATCCTCAAACCCAAGCTTGAAAAATAGGGATTGGATGATTGGATAGTGAGATGGATTGAGAATTGGGTGAAGCATAGAGCTCACAGGGCTGTGGTCAGTGGTGCAGAATCTAGTCAGAGGTCAGTAATATTTATGAATATCTAAAGGATGAGTGTCAGGGGAATGGAGCCAGAATCTTTGTGGTGTGCATTTACAGGACAAAGGGCAGTGGACACATACTGGAACACAGGAAGTTCCACATAAATGTAAGGAAAAACTTCTTTACTTTGAGGGTGGCAGAGCACTGGGAGAGGCTGTCCAGAGAAGTTGTGGAGTCTGTCTCTGGAGTGGTTCAAAAACCACCTGGATACCCTCCTGTGCAGTTTGCTCTAGGTGATCCCACTCCAGTAGAGGGTTTGAAATAAACAATCTTCAGAGTTCCCTACCATTCAGTGACTCTGTAAATATATTCCAGTACTTGAGAGGACTATTTAAGATACAGTGGGGAGATATTAATTCCTTAGGTTTGCTTTCTTTAACTTTCTTAATGTAGAAATTTGCTTTCCCCTGTTTTACATGAAAGTACTATTTTTACCATGATGTGTCTTTGTTAGCACAGAATACCTTGACTCAGATTCCTAACTGAGTGATAATGTGGTCAGATCTTGAATAACCCCATCTTTCCCAGTGCAATCACGCTGAAGTATGATCATCTCTTCTCCATCACAAAAACATCGAAATAAGAAGAGTTTTCAATTTCTCCTTCTGAAATAATTTAAAAGCACTTCCTCTATAAGAAAGACTTGAATCACCAAATACCTTGGTACCACATGGGAGATACAGTAATTGAACATTATATTGAACCAATCTTAGGCTGCTACAGAGCGTAGACAAAATTGAATTTTGTCATCTTGATGGATAGTGCAACTGTAGAGGGTTGGCCTTGGCTCACAGCCAAGCACCCAAATAGCCTCTTGATCACTCCCCCCACACAGAGATAGGAGCAGGAAAGAAAATAGTAAAGATGAGAGGGAGAAGACTCATGGATTGAAATAAAGACAGGACAGAAACAGTCTCAAGTCTAGAGAATTTAACTTTGGTATTGGCAGTGGCAAAAATTTAGTTTTATAGCAATCTAAGAGTAGACTGTGACCGAAAAAGGTGACAAAAGGCTTGGAAAAGTTAGTGGGTTTTTGAAGCAAGATACAAAAATCTCAGGATGTTTAGGTTGGAAGGGACCTCAAAAGATCATTTAGTCCAACCCCTCTGCCAGAGTATGTCACATAGGAACTCATCCAGGTGGGTTTTAAGCGTCTTTATGATTTGTAATACCTCTTCTTCAGAGGCTTCACCCTGACATTGCAAGGCAGTCAGTACCTTGACCCAATACCTTGAAAGGATCAAGAACTTCAACTGAAACAATTCATACTTTGTCTGGTGAGCTAGGGGTATGGAATATCCAGCACTACCACATTCTGAGTGTCACACCATTTTCCTGACTCCTTCTTGACTCTGTTGGTGAGGCTGTGGTCTCTTCCACTGCCCCCGGATCAGCATCTACTCACTACCTCTTCTGAAACTTGCAGATGGGTTCACTTAGAGGCAAGCAGAGTGGAGCCAGACAAACATGCTCTGGCCATTTTTAAACCACTTGCTTTAAAAAGGAAATATCTAATTTGTCAAAATCCAGAGCTACTTCACCACTATATCTTTTAGTCCAAGCAATTTCAGAATTTAGCTTATGACAATTAAATTGTTTTTAATATTAAGTTAAACGGAAACATATCTGTGTTGCATTGCTTATCTGTGCTCTCTCAAAATGTATTTTACAAATCAATCAGTATAAGGAATAGCACTCAACATCCTTGCTCAGGAAAAATATAAAGATTTCAGGGATAAACTGATATTTATCAGTCAGTGTTTTTTACTATGGTCTTGTTAAAGTGTTATGAACCACTGAACTTCACTCTGACTTAATTATATTCTCTATTTTTATGAAGTCTGTTCAAATTGTTGCCAGATTAGATTTATTCTTTAATCCTGATGGGACTTCTCTCCTTCTTCCCATTTTATTTCTGTTTAATTCCAGACATTTTACCATTCAGCTTTTGGTTTTCAGCTTTGTTTTCTGGAAGTTTTGAAGAACTAAGGAAATCATTATGACAGTTCTTCCTGACTTCGATAGGGCAGAGTGAGTACTATTTTTTTCCTGCTTGCTGTTAGTCTTATTCTATTTGCTTTAAGAAAAGAGAGAGATTTCTCATGTTCATAGCTCCACTGATTCATTGTATGTTGACTAGGACATTTCACTGGGAACAGGAGCAGCTGAACAGTACCCTAGAGCCTCAATTTGCCAAAACAATAGAGGACATGCTGAACTCACATTGTTCTATTACCTTTTGTGAAATCACTTTATTAAAAGGAGATTCCTCTGTGACTCACTAACCACAGTCCTTTTGGTGTCACTGAAGCTTATCTCTATTCAGCAAAGCTGGGTCTGGCTCCATTCTAAACAAGCACTTAAGGTTTGCTGGAGACATGAATCTAACTGCTTTAGTGAAATGAGAGAATGAGAGCAATATAAAGCTGATGTGTATATTGTGAGGCAAGAATATTTTGATAGGTGCTTCATTTGAAACTAGCCCAATTTATGTCTTGTATAATCATTCCTTCTTCTACCAGGTGAAATAGCAAAATTTCTTGCACAGTGGAAGATAAAGATTAAAATATAACAAATTAGAACTGTCAGGAAAATGAAGGTTTGAAGGAAATGTGGCAGAAAATGTGAGAGAGTGAAAAGCAAATGTTCATCTGCCTTGCATGCAGAATGGATGCCACAGGGAGAAAGGCTTTAGGCAATGTTATTCTGCCCTGTGGCAGTCAGTTACTACGACACATTGAAATAAACAGGAAATTTTCTGTCAAAATATTTTTAATGGCAAATTAAGCTTTTTGCAGACTGAATATCTCTACAGATTAACATTTGGTTTATTGATTAAAATAATACATAGCACTAATTAATGACATTTCTTTTAGCTGTGTGGTGTGTTTTGGATACCTCGCATATCTCTGTGTGTTGACTTTGTACTTGCCATGCTGGAAGGCACTCCCCATGGGTCACCACAGTTTCCTCTCTCACTCCTTTGTTACAGGACAGTATGGGAGATAAAAACCAACTGGAAAGCCCGATTTAGATACAAGAATGATGCAGTTGTCCATGTGATTTTACAATCAGACTGATTGCAATTTTTTCCCCAGAATAATTTTGTATTATTTCTGTAATGGCCACTCTAATTACAACTGTTTTAATATATTAAACTGTGGTAGGGTCCAAGCACAAGCAACTAAGTTTAATAATATCTTAAACTTTTAGCAAGATATACTTCCAGCAGGCTTCCCAAACTATTCCCAGTCAATAGTCTGGGAGATGGCACGGGCCAAGTCTAATTCCCAAGAGGCAATTTGGATGACACCTTATTTTGGATTTTTGAGTATACAAACATGGCCAGACTGTGCTGGTTGTCTTCTAGGTCAGAGAATTCACTCTAATGCCATTTAATTCTGTTAGTGTAGATGTAGTCATAGTCTGCTATGTCTCAGCCTTGACAATCCAACAGTATACACTTTTGCAATAATCTGTCTTGAGTTCACATCCTTATGTAAAGGAGAGAGGGAGGAATTGCTGAGAGAGATGGAGGGGGGATTTACTTTTAATAACAGCTTTGGGCCCTTGCATGTCAGCAGCATGTGCTTTTTTTCTTGCTATCTACTTCATAACAGGATGCCTTTCAGGGATGTTACAGAAGCTCAGAGAGGCTAAGAATATGCTCCTGAAGGGTTTCTGGGACGTAAAACTGATGATGCCTGTGCTCTGGGGGCCAGCTAGACTTTTTCTCTTACTGCAGTTTGGTCTGTAATTAAATGCTGACTAAAAGTGCCCTTGAGTTATGTGGGATTTTTGAAATTGCTGCATGCTGAATCTCTACAAATTTGGGGCTGAAGAAACAAAGCTTCAAGTTAAAGTATCTCCTGTAAAATGTCAAAACTGACATGATGTCCTTGGCTGAGAGACCTTATTCCTGGCCTTACTTAGATTCCTTACATATGCTGTCTACTCTTACAGCAGTATAAGGGTCGAGGAAAATAATGGCAGTGGAGAGGCATCCAGGAAAGGAAGCTATTTCTTGCCTCTTCAGAGTAAAGAATCTGGAAGTGACTCAAAGTCCCTCTAGTTTCCCCATAACCTTGTTCATGTAGAAGAGGCTGGACATCTGGCTTTACAAGAAGCAGCAGCCTCTTTATTCCTCTTTCTTTATCCCAACTACCTTTTTTATATCAATAGATAAAAGACTACTTTGCTCTCAATGTCACTTCACTTGCTCTTTGTACCACTCTGTTATTCCTTCCCAAGGCAGTATAAGCTCTGTTCCATCCAAGCCTTTTCTTTCTTCTTTAGATTGATATAACTAATTTCTTCTTACAGTGCTGAAAATCCTTGGTATAGGTCTGGTGAAACAGTCCTCTAATCTAAAGCCTTAGCAACACTTCCCTGTCTCTGGGAAGAGCTGATATTTTTCCTTCAAGAATTGCTCGTCTGATACAGATGGAGAATAATAACTGTTTATATCAGTATACCAGAAGACTTCCAAACACAGCAGGGATTTGCAAATATTCCTATACAGTAAAATCTACCAGCATGTACATGGCTTTAAACTCAGTATGTGGAATATTAACATGGTCTATCAGGTCTGCTTCCCTGAGACAATTTATACACTCTTCGCCTTTCTGCCTCTTAATATCGGCTGCATATATTAGGAAGACAAGGTCTTCCCAATGTGTTTCTTTTGGAGGCCACTGCTTTTACATGCCCACAGAGACATGTGTCTAGTGCAAAGCTCCTAATCTTTCTCAGTCAAAATGAGTTTAACCTGACTAGGATTTTGCTAATTTGCCTTATCTCAACTGAAGCAGGTACAGCAGTTTTCCCTTCAGCAGCTCTGCTGTAAGATTTTATAACCTTTGAGATGAGGGCACGATAAGCGGTTGGCGGCAGGTTGAGGATGGTAACTTATTCCACCGACACAGGGCTGCTTCTGCATAATCCCCATCTGCTTATATCTGTATTTGTTTCCTGCAGTTACCATTTACAGCCAGCACTTATGTTATGAGTTCTCTTCAATACTTCAGAAAAAAAAAAAATGTGTGTATGTGGCAAACACAAGCCATGACAATGAATGATTGCATCTAACTTACTGGAATTCATCAAAATAATATATCTTGTACTTCTAAAAAAAGCTTCTTTTTTTTTTTTGTCCCCCCAGTAGAACATTTCATTTTCCTATTAATACTTAATTCATATCTTGGTTGATGTAAGCCCAGCAGATGTATCAACATATACAGTAGGAGGTTTTCAGTGTTGTTTTGAGGAGCTGAGCTACTGGTTTCTGCTGTGCACTATTCTTTTTCTCTTTGTAGCAAGGGACATTTGTCTAAAATCCTTTGGAAATCTTGTTAGCTGCAAATTGTTAAATCTGATTGATCTATCTAAACATCCTTAGCAAGCAAAGTTGTTTGGAAATTATTTTCATGGAAGACTTGATAGGGTGCTTGGTGCCGTGGGTTAGTTGTTTGGGTGGTGTTTGATTGGTTGATGGGTTGGACGCGGTGATCTTGAAGGTCTCTTCCAACCTGCTTTATTCTATGTATTCTATGTATTCCCTTCAAAAACACCAAAGAAAATATTTCTGTTGCATTCAGAATGAATCTTCTCAGGAAACCTCCTAAATGTAACAGGAGAAAAGAAGAAATTTGAAACATTAGGAAGTACAGTTATATAAAAAATCAGGAATGCACTGAAAGTATTTCCCTATAATTTCAGTACCCAACATGCCTTTTCTATTCTGTGTCTCTAATGACAATTTTACAGTGACATATCACCGTACTGTGCATTTGCTTTGTTTCCTCTGTTTTCAGCCTTTTGAATTTCTCTGCTTTGAGTCTTTATTTATGGAAGTACAGGATTGGGTAAACCACAGAAGGTTTAGGTTTGGCTCTGAATCTAGGAATGATCCCACATGTATTCGTGTCAAAAAGTTCTCTATTCAAAAAAGAAAACAAATTCTTCTGCCTCCTGAAAATCAGCTTTAGTTTGGCTTGAAGTGTTTGACTTGCCTATGAGAAAAGTGTAGATTTCCCAATATTATTCATCAAAACCTGTATGCCTGATCGGTTCAACACCTTTTATTTAGCCTGAGCTGTAGTTTTTGTTCACAGAATCATAGAATCAGTCAGGGTTGGAAGGGACCACAAGGACTCGATGATCTTTGAGGTCTCTTCCAACCTCAGTGATACTGTGATACTGTGATCATCTAGTTCCAACTCCCCTGCCATGGGCAGGGACACCCCACACTAGATCAGGCTGGCCAGTGCTTCATCCAGCCTGGTCTTAAACACCTCTAGGGATGGGGCCTCAACCACCTCCCTGGACAACCCATTCCAGGGCTTCACCACTCTCATGATGAAGAACTTCTTCCTCACGTCCAGCCTGAATCTCCCCACCTCCAGCTTCATTCCATTCCCCCTAGTCCTATCACTACCTGATATCCTGAGAAGTCCCTCCCCAGCCTTCTTGTAGGCCCTGTTCAGATACTGGAAGGCCACAATAAGGTCACCTCGGAGCCTTCTCTTCTCCAGACTGAACAGCCCCAATTCATAGTATCACAGTATAACTAAGGTTGGAAGAGACCTCGAGGATCATCGAGTCCAACCTGTCTCCACAGACCTCATGACTAGACCATGGCACCAAGTGCCACGTCCAATCTCCTCTTGAACACCTCCAGGGACGGTGACTCCACCACCTCCCTGGGCAGCCCATTCCAATGACGAACGACTCGCTCAGTGAAGAACTTTCTCCTCACCTCAAGTCTAAACCTCCCCTGGTGCAGCTTTCAGCTTTCCTTCAGTCTGTCCTCATAGGAGAGGTGCTCAGCCCTCTGATCATCCTCATGGTCCTTCTCTGGACACGTTCCAGCATGTCCATATCCCTCTTGTAATAGGGGCTCCAGAACCGGACGCAGTACTCCAGGTGGGGTTTTTTATAACAGTATACAGAGATAAGGCAAAAAACTCCAAAGAAAACAATCTAGAATTGTTTTGTCAGGGAAATATTAAGAAAATAGAATAAAATATCAGTTACTTTAAATGTACAGCTGTAAAATAATCTGTAATTTAACTGCTCATTTTGAGCTCACTTGCGTGGGGCTGAGTAGGCAGCACAGTGTTTCTAAGAGAGCGAAAGGCAGCATCTCTTCTGATGTGTAAAGCTGAGCATTTAGAAAGAAAAAGCACAGACAAAAGGTCAGAGCCATTGAATACAGCCTCGTGATTGTGGGTGATTGGCCCACCCTGGTTTTGCTAAGCATTTGTTACTATTTTTCCTAGAACCTCTCTCCGTCTATCATGAGCCAGTCTTGCTTTTTCGATAGTAATCTTCGAGAATTGTTCATCTCTAATAAATTAAACAGAGGCTTTGAGCTACCTTTTGATTTTTGAAAAATTTTGAGTCAAGGCCTCAAATTCCACACTGCTCTCTACATGACTGTATCCTTACCAGTTACAGCAGTTCTCTCTTTCAGTTGTGCAGAGGAGAGTACAAACGCCTTGGTCTGGGGCTGCTTGTCACTGATCAGTTTCTAAGCTCTCAAAGAAAGTACATTTCATTGTAGTTAAGGTGCTGGGCTACAGGTGTGGACTTCTCAAATTCCTATACTCCAGGCATGGGACATTCAGGCAAATCTGAAGGGAGGCAGTGATACCTCATCTGCTAGTGCATGAGATGCAGGGGGAGTGGAGGGAAGCAGGACTGTGAAATGGGGCTCTACAGAGCCACTCACCTACTGGCAACCTAGTGAACTTGCTAGAACTCTAGGTGAAGTATAGTGAGACATTTTAATTAAAGCTGAATTAATTTGGAGCCAAACTGAAGTAAAGAAATGCATGATTCCAGAGGAAACTGATGATTGACAGCTGTAATTAGGTTAGGCTGCTGGTTTACAAAGGGGAAATATAGGGAAGGAAAACTTAATGAGAATATTTTTCGTCTGTAGATGGTAGAAGTTAAGAAACCAAAGCTTGGTATTCTGTAATTTATGCAGTCTTTCTGCCTTTCAGGCACTTACACAGATGTTTATGTTTGAGAAGAAGAGATGTTAGCAACCAAAATATATCTCCAAAAAACATGTCTGAACCAACCACTCAGTTACCAAAATCTGCTTTTCAGTGGTACAGGGAGAAAGTCTGGGCAGGTATAAACCTGCTATCAATACACATGAATGGGATAGTCAATTTTTATATTGATTTTTCATTTCCTTTATGCATAAAAAGCAAATAAAATGCAAGTTGCATTAAATGCCTGTCTTGCTTTGTTGTAGATGTCATAAAGAGAGTATAAGAATTTTCTCCTGTGTAGGGCTTTTGAGTTTACTGTTTAATCTTGCCTTGTGTTAGACATCTCTGACCTTGGATTAGGCAGACAGCCTCAGGTACTACCTCTCAGAAACATTTGCTGACCCAAGTAAGAAACTCTTTCTAGTTTCCAGTTTATGGGAGCAAATCTTATAAAATGTATTGAGCAATTTTCCAACACAGAAATTATCAAAGAAGTTCAAGACTGGAGAGTGCAAAGTAAATAAATGCCAAAACATGTAAGAAGTTCTTACAGAGCCTTTGAGATTTCTTGTATAGGTCTAGGCTCAAATTCCTGATTTTGAGTGGCCAAAGTTAATTGTCTAAATTGGGACTAATATAAAATTTTGCAAAGCATTAAACAGCAAATCCATTTACACAGAAAGAGCACTGGTCTCAAGGAGCTAATGGAAAGCACATTTGTTCTCAGGTTTCCATTATCATCCACATTATCTGCAACTTCTGTGCAAACATTTCTCCATCAAATCTTGTGGTTTTGAGCTACTACTTAGAGAAAGAAATTCATGTACTCAGGTGTTAATTTGTCTGGAATGCCTGCACTTAGAAAAGGGAGCTATTTATAAACATGTTATGTTAACCAGACAGGTAAGAAGGTGAAATGAAAACAGGGAAGCAGGAAGAAGGAGGTAGAAATTTGTTTCTCATATCTCCAGCTCCTGTCTGCTCTGAGACAAGCAGAGATCAAGGAACAAAGCATTTGGATTGAATAGCCTTTCTTTATTTTAAGCAGCAAAGCTAAGTGTCCACCTTCTAAGTGACTGATAAAATGCAGTGCATTCAACAGGGAGGAACAATGAACCTGCATCACAGTGATTTGGGAGGTTGCTCACTGACCCATTTTGGATATCAAGGACAGGATTTATCACTATGCCTAGCAGCAAGAAAGAAGTCTTTCAGAAAAATTGTCCTTGACATTGTAAGGGAGAACTTGGTGTTACTTAAAACATTTGAAGGGCAAATTCCTTTCGTACAAGTAGCAACTTAATGCAAATCAGTTCAAAGGTGTACAAGGAGCTCCTTGGATTATCTAATGCCAGAAAATTCGCTATGTGGATGTCTTGCAACAGATTTTCATTGGAAGTACTCTTTTCCAAATTTCTTTAGGATCAAAAAGACCATTCATGTATCCAGGTGCAAATACACAATTCCTGAGCTGGCCCTTGCATAAATATCAAAAGGGCTAAAGTTTCACAACTCAGGTCCCCCCATGCAGCAATTCATCCCTTGAGTCATCCCACTAAAACCAAGGCAACAATTTTCAAATTAAGTGTGAGTAAAATTCTGACCCAAAATGACTTGCCAAGATCACACAGGGTGTCTGTGGCACCCAGCCCAGGTTTCTCAGAGGATAACAGTGGAAACTAGCTGAGCAGTAAAGGTCTTGTTAGATGACAAGGCATGGAGAAAGACTACAAGGGGATGCATTGTTACAACATATCAAGCTTGCAAATCTGCCAACACACATTTTTAGAAAAGCTGGCTCTGTCAATTAAACTAGCACTTGGGAAGGTCTATGTTTCAAGGCCAGCGCTTGTGTACTTGGTAACATGAGACGATGCTGACTTTGGTAGCACAGCAGGGATAACATTTGGGTAAGAATGTATGATTCATGAATGGTTCCTCTAATCTAACATGCACATGCATGTGTCTCTCTAACATCAGTCAGAACTAGCTCCACTCTCTTTTAAAAATAAACATCTTTATTCTGATCAGTATGGGGAAATTTCCATTCCCTTTCTGCATTCCAAGAGCTCTTTCATCTCACTGAATAAGGCAAACGGTGAGCAGCAAACCCAAGAGTTTTCCAGCTAAAAACATTTTGAGGGTAGAGGAATGAATAGTGCTAATCTTCAGACTTTATTTGTGTCATGAATTGAACTGGAGTTTGAACAATCTCCCATATTTTTATGGGGCTGGTGTGTGCAGTCTGTGAAAATACCTTGAATTGCTCCCTCTGCTGCTGCTGTTATCTACTTCTAGGTATAAAATACACTCAAGTTAGAATGGGAGATTGCTTAGCAAGCTCTCTGTGAGGTGATGAATAATACTGAAAGACTCAGGGCTCTGAGGAATTCATCCCCATAGTCTGAACTGTGGATACATAGTGGCCTGAACTATATACTTACAGATAATATGAAAAACTTCTGAGCTGTCAAAACAATGGATTGGGATGGGTCTAAGTGATTTGGCACAGAAGAAAAAACCCAAACTTGAAAATGCAGTACTCATAAAAGCCTGAAGCACAATGGCAACTTGTGTTTTATGAAGGATTTAATGACAGGAGGAGTAATATATCCAGCTAAAGTAAACTTGGGTTTTATAAAGGTGATCTTTCTAACAGGCAGACTCACTGTCCATGGGACTGGTAATTCTGGCTGCCTGGGAGCCCAAGATGTTGAGGAGCAATGGGTTTGAAAGCCAGACTCTTGGCCTTTTGTTAATTAGGAACCTGGGAGATGAAGGATCCTACAAAATTGCCCAAAAGAGAGGCTGTGGAGCACTTGAGACCTGAGGAAGCAAAATCCAAGTTTCCCATTATCTCCCTTGTTTACTAGTCTGATGTGTGCATTGCTGAGGGAGTAGGTGAGGCAGCCAGAATCTGCATAGGATGCAAACCTACCTGGAAAGCTGGTTCCTGAGGGCACCTGGGCTTCATGACATATTCAAATGCCTCCACAGAACATTTTGGTTTCTGTGAAACAATATTCTTTAGCATAAATTTTTATTTTTATTTTTTTCTGGAGAATTTCTGACCAGTTCTGGTCATATTGCTTTCTTCAAATGCTTTTGTGCTGATGTAATTTACACATCTCTCATTTTTTGAAGGCTAGCTCTAGAAGTCACAATCAAATTATAATGCTTCTGTAAAGTAGGAGTAAATCTAATCAAGTCAATAGAGTTGCACTAATGGGAACTTGTTACAGTAAGACTCAAATTTTGTGATTTCAAAACTGCTGCAACTCTCAGAGTGACTTTCACTGGGACTGCATGCCATTATGTAGAAGACAAAGAGGGCTATTAGGATATGAGAGTGCCATTGAATGTCCCAGTCCCCCTGAAAAGTACAGTCTGCAACAGCTTTCCAGGTAATATATAGTGACATACTCATGTAGTGATGAAAATCTTTTGTTTAAATAAAGGAGAATATATTGCTTAGAAACTTTGGAAGGCTTATTTCTGACACTTTATCAAAGATAAATACTTTCAGGAATAAAAGACTTAAAAGGACATGGTGATAATTAGAAATTAAGAAATGACTTATTACTGCAAACTGAAAATATGTTAACTACAGTTTGTAGTAATTAGGCAAATTGCTGGGTTTGATAGCAATAAATGCAAATAATTATAATTATTTATAGATGGATAGAAGTCTAATCATTAAACATGCCATGGGTATTGGACACCGAAGAGTAATTTAACTGGATCCATTCTACTTTATACTTGCTCTTCATTATATTTATTAGTCATTAGAACAGTGTTTAAGATTATATATTAAAGCATTTTACTCCTATAATTAAGATTAATATTGAAAGTCACAATAATTGCTCAAGTGAAGTTAGAATAAGAGGGCTGTGTTACTACAAGTGCAGAACTCAACTAAACATCAACCTTGGTTATTGCTCTGCCCATTTAAAACATCACAGAGCTTTAGGCATAAATGATTTTTTTGTTTGTTTGTTTGTTGGGTTTTCTGTTGTTTTTTTTCTTCTTTGGTTGTCAGAATGGAAGTGAGGACAGGCAATTCATGCCGGAGGATCCAAATGTAAATCTGTTTGGGATTCTCACCTAAGCCCCCTCAACATATTGCATTTGCTTTGCCACAAAGGATTATATTTAAGTTGAAAAGAAATGTTTTCTTTGCTTGTAAGAAATGTAGAAGAATTGAAGGACACACTTGCAAAGTGTGCTGCTCTTTTGACTTTTTCCTTCGTAGTTAGTGTTTGGGCAGCTGGAGTAGAGGAGATCCAGCAGTAAGTTTGTAGGTAACACTGAATTGTGCAGAGGGAAGGGCTGGGATGGATTTTGCTGGTAGCTTCTCATTTGTTCAAGAGGAAGAAAGACCTGGGATGAAGAGTGTTGTTCCTCTAATTACTGTCAGGCTGCTGGCTATGTAAATCATCTGAGAAGTATGCTCCCTAATAAATTGCCTGATTTTGGGTAAGGAATTGAACTTGAGTGGCCTAATGATCAGGCAACATCATCTTCTACTTGAAAGTGGCATACTCTGGCCCTGAGAAAGACAAAAATATCTCTAATCTAATCATGAGGACGCTTCTTAAGTAGGTGGAGAATGCTCACAAAAGTTTATCAGTAATATAATATAAAGCAACCTCAACAAAAGGTATTGAGAGCATCCCCACTTTGTTTTCCCTCTGGAGTCAGAGGTGATTTATGAATACAAGAGCAAGGAAAGCCACTTTCCCATCAACCTCCTTTAGCCCTTGGCTGTTCGGTAGTGGGGACACTGATTTGGCTGCTGGCAGTTAAGTGACTATAGTCTTGTGAGAAGACTGCTTGCAGTTGCATGTATTAAAGCTTATTCAGCCCAAATCTGGAATAATTTTGACATAACCTAATCTAAATTTCTGGAAAAGGTGCTGTTTCTCCTAGCTAAATGTAGCAACCAGATGTACCTAAAAAATTTAAACATCTATGTGCTTATATATATAAAACAATCATTATTTTAATATAACAAAATAAAAGCATTTCTGCAGGCTCAATATTATGAAGTAATGCCTTCCTGGGAATTTGTTTATTTGTATTTCATATATTATGCAAATTAAACATACCAATCTTTGATCACTCTTGGATTTTCTGTCCTGTCTACACTGAGGAATTTTGGTATCTGATTTGTAAACTTTTGCTGAATTTAATGGCAGTCCACCTGCATGATGTTGTCCACAAAATCAGCCTCTTCATTTCAGATACTGGTTATATCTCCTGATGATCACTTTTAAAACTTTATCTTCTCTGGTGTGGAGATAATTTCTAACAGTTATGGTTTTAGATACATACCTTCAGCTTCAGCTGAGGTGAGTCATCCACCAGTAACTTAAAATCTCTCCATCGGAAAGGCGTCTAACAGAAGGTCTGGTGCCTTCTTTGTGAAGTTATAATATGCTGCAGCTGGTGGCCTGGATCTCAGCATCTGGAGCTTGCCATAATGTAACTATCAATTACTACTGATCTTGTCCAGCTGTGAAATTCAGGTCATAGCAGCATGGCTCTGCTGCGACAGTCACTTGACTGCAGACAGCCGCTGTTATAACTGCAGGGATCCCTCACCTTGTCAGGACAGCTGTCCTTCACCAGCACGTCATTCCTTTGCTTTGCATTGATGGCATGCTAAATAGCAACATCTTTTGTGTAGATGCATTTAACATCTAATAATTTTTTTTTTCCAGGGAAGAGTTCTGCAGAAAAAGGGACAAACCCAGCATTTTACACTTCAGTTGCCTTTAGGTTGGCTCAGAATTTTGTCCCCATTTTCCTATTTAACTTGGGTGTCATTCATGAATAATTACAATGAGACTTATGTTGTTGGTGTGGTTTACATTCAAACTTCAAAGAAACTTGAATCTATTTTCACTTCCCATTTGCACTGTGGAAAGATCAATGTACCCCATGGGGGATTTTCTGCTCCTCACCATGTGTACAGTATTGGTTTTTTTCTTCTTTTTGGAAAAACCACCACACAAGAGAGGATGTGGAAATGGTTCTGTAAAAAGAAATCAACAAAATAAGCAGTTCCCTCTTTGTTGCTGTAATTACAGACTATGCATGAAGGCCTTCTTACATTTACAGATTACTTTTCAGTTTATATCTTGAATCACAATTTAAGCTGGAAATAGAAGTTAAAGTTAGTATAAAATATAAAGTTAGGCTTTTGCAAGTCCCATGTAATGTTTCAATCAGTATTCTTAGCAGTAATGCCTCTGACGAGGCTGATACCAACTTCTAGCTTCAAAAAATTGCAAGTGAAATGCCTTAAATCAGAGTCTTTTATGTATTCCACATGTTAAGTTGGATATGAATGCCTAAAAAATTCCTGGACTAGGATTTCTGAGTTCATCCACAGCTAACATCATATTCAAGGTGGCTATATTTGGTCTGTATGCTAAATAAAAGTGCATTTTATTTGTAGGCCACCTTTCCACCAAGGCGTGATGCTCCCTGATATTAACTGTATCTTAAAAGCTAATAACATGTTATCTAAATGCATTGCAGTGCCACATATTTAGGCAATGGCAATATTTCTTTGAGGCTAGGCTTAAGAACAGGGAAGAAAACCCGAAATGCCTTAGATCAGAGGCCAAGGCATTCCAGAGTTGGGACAATAAAGGCAACACCTGTTGTGCAGAAACCCCTCCAGCACAGTCTCCTCCCTGGCTGCAGTGTTGGACTCCTACAGAGGTATACGGGCCCTAATCCATGAAGCTCAGAGGTGCAGAAAAAAGAAGAAAGCAATAAATAACTGGTCAACCATTTTGACTGCAATAACTTTCCTAAAGCTTTTCCTGGTTTCCTTAAACTTATTTTTATTTTCTTAGCAGATGTATTGTACATTGCTAAGCCAAGTAAAAGTAAATATTGATTCCAGTCACTGAAACAGTCATCAAAATTTCCTATTGTAGACTGCTTCCTCCCTACATCATTCTTTCTAATTATTCCAATGTAATGGTGACACTCCTTAGTTACACCTAAATGAATGGCTTTGAAAAAATAAAGCTTTGTGTTTGTGCATAAGGCACTATAATTTAAATATATATATATTTGCTTTCTGGTACCAAAAGCTTGAGATGTCTTTATGCCTTTCTGACATAAAAGCAAAAAAATCCAAACAGGATATCACATCTCATAAAGAAACTATGCGTGTTACACAAGGTTTCAAATGTAGAAACAGATACTTACAAAACTTGTGTCTCAAAATGTAACAGAAGCATTTCAAAACAGTAGCAGCTGCACGCACCCAGTTTGTGTTTCCTCAACATCATCCAGAAGCAGATTTTTACAGAACTGGCTGTAGAGTTTGCAAAAGATATGTACACTTACTCCTAGTTAAGACACAATACTGTTAGGTATTGGAAAGCTACATAATTGGTTTCTACTCCACAGATGAGACCTCCACACGACCTTCAGGTGTTGTAGTGATTTTTTTTTTAAATTTTTTTAAATTTTTTTAAGTGCCCAGTTCACTAAAGCAAAATCTGTTACAGTGCTGGAAATCACCAGATGGTGATGTTAAAGATAGCTATGCAAGATCTGCTCAAAGGAATATGTAATCTGTCATGCCTTGGAAGAAATACTACAGAAGGAATAGTGAGGAGGTTTTAAACAGTTGAGGGAGTTTTAAACAGTTTTGCTTGCCCATCAGTTAACCTCACTCCTGGTATAATCTCTCTCCCAGGTTCTCAATAGGAGCAAGCACATGCTACTGTTGTGCAATGAAAATGTACTGCAGAACATATTTGCAGATGATCTTAGAGGGAGTGAAAATTTTGTGGTCCATGCCTCTGCCAGGGTAGCCCTGTGAGGGCACTGGTTACTTGGTCCTGATGCAGATGGATTACTTCAGGAAGACAGCTGACAGTATTTTCCCTCTCATATTTGATCTCACCACTGGCACTGCAAATAAAGGAGTTCAGTTAGTTCCAGTGACAGTAGGGCTTGTTTTTTTTTTGGATGTGAAATCACTGAATTCCACAAAATCATTTTACATAGACCACTGTACTGCCTCTAATGGTAAAGACTTTTAGACCATATGGCTATATCATATTCGAACCATTGTCCTGCAACAGAAATTCTTCACAGTTCATCACTGGCTCTTGGAGCTGTTCTTCCCTTAAAACTTTAAAGAAGTTTTAAAAGGCAGTTCACAGTTTACTCCTGCTGGTGAGTGCTTATATCAACCTCTGAACTTCTGTATTTCTGGACTGAGAAAAATGGGTGCAGTGTTTCTTCTCATAAACAAGTTGTTCCCATCTTCTGTGGGAATGTTTATATCTAAGAACACTCCATGTGCAGGTGGTGACCCGCAGAAGTAAAGTACTTCCCACTGCACCAAAACTGACCCTTCATGTTAGCCACATGCAGCTTCAAACTGGGAGCTATGCGTCTTCAGCTAAGTGATATTTCTGGCAGTGGGTCTTCAACATCTGAAACAAGGCTAGTTCCTCACTGGTCTGCTTCAACACTGGCAATCATAAAACCCACTTAGAATCTTCATTTGCAGGCCTGCTTTTGTTCTGACTTGGCTTGCTTTTAGCAGACTAGTCTTGAAGTCCTGGGGTCTTACAGCAAACATAGTATGCACTCGATGTAGTATTTCTATTTAAGAAATAATAATAATAAAAAATTGCTGGAAAACTGAAGAATTATTTTATTTTATGAAATAAATTTTTATTTTGGTCTTCAGTTTACCATTGTGTACACTGAGGATGTGCCAGGTAGAGGATTACAAAGAGACATGAGAAATCCAAATAACCTGGAGAGTCCTGATTTTCAAGCCTTTTTTCTAACCAATACCTCTTTATTGGAACCAATCTCTGTGTACAATTCCAATTGCTGCAGGAAAGCAATTTATTTTCAGCAGAAAACAATATATATATATATCTATATCTCCTCTTCATTCTAAGAAGTGGTGAATAGACTTTATCCCTTTGGTAATGATTTTTCCTAAGTGTTTTGCAAATGATTGGTCACAAAGGGGGATGTGGAACACACAGAACCAAGTATAACTCTGGTACTCGCAGAAGTGAGATGTTGAAAAGATTAAGGTGTGTGCCCCATGTTTGTAAGTGAAAATGTGTCAAGTCCCAGTTCAACATACCAGAAAGTACAGATAGAATTTCAAGATGTGGTGCTTTACCTGGAAAGAAGATGGATATATTATAAAAACTAAGCATCAATTGTCAGTGGTTGGGAGGCTAGCCGACTAGACATGCTGAATCCAGAATGCAAGTACTGTGTCTTAAATAGCCTTTAGCCATAGTGGATAAAGGTGATTCAAGAATAAAGTTCATTTCCATATAATTGTAGCGTAATTGTAAGAGTAGGTATATAGGAAGTTAATGAAAAATAGCTCAAGAGCTGTTCTGTGCAAACTGCCCCTGTTGGTAACACCTAATAGTCAGGTTTCTTTGGAAAAATTACAAGACTTTTTCTGAATATTTAATTTCTCCTCAGAGAGGGATAGAAGTATGTAGAGTATCCATTTAAAAATACTTAATGCTGCACTGGTTCATGGCTCAGTGAATGTTAATGGAAGTAATGATTCATCCATGATTAATTTATGCTGTATTTTTTACCCTTTCTTTGTACAACTGTAGTTTTGTTATTTCTCCAAGTTATGGTAAGAGATAGGCATTCATCTGAGGATCTGAGAACTGTTCCACTCTTTCTTGTATCACATGTAGTTAAAAATTAGATTAATTGCACAAAAGATTCACAATTAAAGTATAAAATTGCCAGAAGAGATTCACTTCATCTCATATTTGCTATTTAAGAGTTCGTTTAGTTCAAGTTGGACAACCATCTCCAGGATGCAATTTATCTTCTCAAGAGAGACAGGGGTCTGCTGGAGAGTCTAATGGAGGGCTGTGAGGATGATTGTGACTTGAACATCTCTCCTATGAAGACTGAGAAAACTGTGGCTGTTTAGTCTTGAGAACAGAAGACTGAGAGGGAATCTTATTAATGTGTATAAATATCTAAGGGATGGGTATCAAGATGAAGGTTCCAGTATCTTGCCCTGTGACTGGACAAGAAATAATGGGTACAAGCTAGAACACATCAACATGAAGAGATAGTTTTTACAGTGAGGGTGATGGAGCACTGGAACAGGCTTCTCAGAGTTGTTGAGTCTCCTTCACTGGAGACTTTCAAAACCCTCCTGAATGTGTTCCTGTGTGTCCTGCCCTAGGTGATCCTGCTTTGGCAGGGTGATGGTACTCGGTGATCTCTAGAGATCTCTTCAAGCTGCTAACATTCTGTGATTCTCCAAAATAGGTGTCTAAGATGGATGGAATTAATGACCAGTTACAGACCCCTGTCTCTTTCCACTAACTACTGAAGAAGCCAAAATAGCCAGTATACAGAGGATATGATGACTAGGTGAGATAGAAGTCACTTTAGATGAAGTGTCAGTATTAGTCTGCTGATCATTAGTCTGCTGATCATTGTATTCATAAACCTTCTACTGAGATTCATCTTTATCTGTCCATTTTGATATATGCGACTGACAAAGTCAGGATACCTTGAATCTAGGAGGTTGTAGACAGGTGGGGGCTGGTCTTTTTTCCCAGGCAACCAGCACCAGAACAAGAGGACATAGTCTCAAGCTGTGCCAGGGGAGCTTTAGGCTGGATGTTAGGAAGAAATTCTTCATAGAGAGAGTGATTGCCCAGGGAGGTGGTGGAGTTGTCATCATCACTGGAGGTGTTTAGGAAGAGACTTGATGGGGTACTTGGTGCCATATTTTAGTTGATTAGATGGTGTTCTCCACTATAAAACAGAACAATAACATCTGCAACATCATGTATTACTTGAGTGGTGGGTAGTGCTGGCATCAGAGGAAAGAGTGGTATTGGAAAGCAGGATAACAATTCATTGTCATTGTCTGCTTTAAATGTAGTGTTATAATTTTCTAGCATTCTTTGGGATTCAACAGAGTATACTGTGAGAATATGGCCCCTGGAGCTGTGCAGAGAGAAGATTCATATCCTGCATGCTGACAGAGATGGTTCGTCTGGCTGCTTAACATTCAAAAAGCTAAGGAAGTTTTTTGGAGTTGAGTCTTAAGACTAAAGATGTCCTGAAGCAAAAATAAGAATGCAGTGGTGAATTAGCCACTACATTGACCATTATAAAAGTCACCGCAAGACATGTAACAAACTGGAGGGCAAATTCACATATACACCAAGAGACTTGGAACAGCTCTGAAAACATAGTATCAAGCTCATGTTTGAGTGCCTGAAAAGAGATAACTGTAATCAGTTCCAGAAACCAGACTGTGGTGGTCAATTCTCGACTTACAAATTCACATAGAAATCTCAATGGCAAAGGGTGTTTCTATCAAGCCCCAGACAAAGGTTCCAGGTTATCTGGCAGATCTATTAGAGACTCTTCCACCTGGAGGTAAGGCACATGGCACACAGAGGAATGTCCTGCTCTCATGCTTTTTTGATGTCAGGATGAGGGAAGGTACCTTCCATGGGGCTGTTATGAAGATGTAAGAAGCAATGTTGAAGTGTGAATTTATTTCTATGTAGTAACAGAGGAGGGGCAGGCACAGTGTTGTACAGGTGCTCTGCTTTGCCTCTGCTTTCTATAAACATGAAACATAGCTTTTGAAAAGCACATTCACCCAGCTGCATGCTCTTGTTCTGCACATAGAGGATGTCCAAATCAGGAATTTTTCATTTTAAAATATTTCTGCCCAAATGTAATTTTTGCACACTAGATTCATGCATGCAAATGCAGACATGTGCATAAACTGTGCTTTTTCTTGGAATTACTAATATTGGTCCTTTTGTCTCTTCTGTATGAGCCTGGCCTTTTAGATCATTAACTTACAAGGTTAGGGCCTTTATATTACTACATGACTCTAATACTAAAGGTAAAGAAGCTCAATCTCAGCTAAGCTTTTTGGACAAGACCAGAATAAGACGGCACCACAAGTTCATCATGTCAGAGAATGTTATATTGCAATGTGGCCAAAGAGTCACATAGAGAAGTACTGGGTGTTGTGTAACACGCAGTGAAAAAGCGGGTGATGCCTCAAAAAGGCCATAAGGAGCAACAACATCTTTGACAGTTTCTTCTCAACTGTCTTTATGTAAGAAAGCTACATCATTTATACAAAGACTGATCATTGACTGATCTATGGTGAAAGTAGAGTGCCAGTCTTACGTAAGCAGAGGACTAAGCAATTATCCAACTTGTCTATCAGAAGGCTCAGCTCTAACCGGGTCAAACACAGTCAACCCTGCATATTGGTTCACAATCCTGGCTTAAAGGGACAACATCCTATGACATTCAATAGGATTATTTGAAGGGCAGAATTTAAAGGTGCATTAAAAAAAAAATTAAATCACTGGAAGTGATTTGAAGTTCAAAACCCTCAGGAAACCTGTTAAATGTCCAGAAGGATGAAAACAAGGCTAGTTAAATAAAGCTAAGCTCACTTCCAGATACTTTTTTCTACCTGTGAACTATTTTTGACCTGGAAGACTTATAACATCACACTAAAATCTCCTTTAAGCAACAATTTACACCTTGCATGCTAATAATTTATTAATAGTGTACAGTGCTGGCACACAATATGTTCTCTCCTTATCCCCGGCATCAAATGATGCTCTGAAATGTGACATGCAGGTTTTGAAAGTTATCTGGAAGCTATAATTCCTGTCAAGCATAGAAGTTATAGGAAGAAATAAGATGGCAGTTCTGCAGGTTAAGCACAGGAGTAACTGAACTAAAACTCTCAGCAGCAGTGAAGGTCCATTTTGGTTCAGTGTATGACAAGAGTACGACTGCTGCTTGTGCTCATGTCACTGCACTTCCATAAGGAATTACATGTCATTAACAATGGGGCAGTCATTTTAAAAATCATGTGCCACTGAGATCCTTGCCTGAATAATCCCAGTAACTGAGAATACATTTGTACAGTTTTTGAATGCAGGGTGAAATAAGAGCTCTACATTGCCAGGCTTTAGAGAACAGGACAATTTTGCTTCCTATTGCAGAGCAAAAGACATCTCTCTGAGTTCTTATGGCCAAACATTTAATAGATTTCATAAATTAGGGCTATTCTTTATTATCCTTGAGTATTGTTAGAGAAACTCCACATGGCTTCAAGGTTTTCCCTGTCAATTTTACGATGACTTTCTGCATATCATTTGCTAGGATGATTGTGTGTGCACTGGCTGGCAGCCTCAGGTCTCCAATGCCAGAGATGTAAGTTTAAAAACAAAATAGAAAATGTATCTTGCCTGAAGCTGTAATCATTGAGATGAAAGTATGTTGTGTGATCAGTACTCTAAAGATGTAAGTGGGAAGTTAACAAATTAAACATACAGAAGACTGAAGACCTGTTTTGTAAGCATGTTGTCAAAGATGATAGTAATAGCTGCTAACTCTGAAAGAATGGAGAAAGCAAGTCCCTGTGGCATTCCGTTTAGTGTTGTGAATTTGATACTGGTGGACATTCAGAGTACATGCTCAAAACAGTCCCCTGCAATGCTCTTAGGCTAACTCAAGCCAGGACATTCTCATTCTTTTAGCAATTACTTTTATACCTCCATCCTCTCCAGAATAGCTCAGTCTTCAGAAGGTATGGGAAAAAAAAAAAAAAAAAAAAAAAAAGGAGAGAGAATTACCCTAATATATCAACAGAACAAATTAGAGTCCACAGTGTCATTTTGGTGATCTTTCCCACACTTGGATGCTTGACTGAATTATTACAGTCACATCTGCTTTACAGGAAGGCAAGGGATTTTTCTGTTTGTTTAGTTTCATTTTTGTTTTCCCCGGGATTCCTGGAGCATACAAAGTACTTTGTACTACCAGTAGGGAGATATATTTAAGAGAATTTCAGGAGTGATGAGTTTATGGGAACTCATTTGGCATCGTTTCTATGTGCCTGAATTACCATGTGTTATGGAGGTGGCTTCATTCCTAACTGAAGTAAATGGTGAACCTGAGACTGGAAGCTCCTCCTGATCTCTCCTCAGTGCTAATATACAGCTTGTATAGACAGCTGGCTCTATCCTTTCAGATTCTCAGATGGCTTCCTTCTACAATATTTGTTTTTTGCAGTAAGTTTCTTTAAGAGGCTGCTTGTCCTGAAAGAAAACTACCTGCAATTCTTTTGCTTTGCTAATAGATTTTTATGTTTACTCTAGGAAGAACATATTTGTTATGAGTATTCCATTTCCTACAGATTTTTGTGGATCTTCTACAGTGAAAATCTGATTTATCTCTTTATAATATTCAGTAAGTTTAACTGTCACACAAGATAGAGTAACAGATTTGAAGATGAGAGCTTCTGCTTATTTCTTCCTCTTCTTTTTTTTTTTTTGTTGTGTTTTCTTGCATAAAGTCTACTTTGAAAACTTGAAAACTTCTAAAAGAATGGTGTCTTATTATACCTCAGTAGAACAATATTGTGAACCTAATTCTGTGCAAACTCTGTAGACACATCACTTACTGCATGTGAAGAGTACTATTGATGTAAACTACTGCATTCTATCTAATTCCTGAAGAATCCAACCCACAATACCAGGTCTCTAGGAGACTCGATTATGGTCATGATTGGAGGGCTGGATTTTATACAACAGAAGTGTCACAAAGTAGTCCTTTTAACGTTACAGGATGTCGCAAATGTGTCTGCTGTAGCTTTCCTGAGTAGCTTCACCAGTAACTGAAATTCTTCAAGCAAGAGATATTGCTGCTTAAAACCATTATTTTTTTTTCATTTGGTAATGTTGAATTTACTTTTATTTAATGGAAAATGAAAAAAAAATTGCAGTATGTCTTTTGATCTTTAAATATCTTTTCCCAGACAATTTGGCTTTTGGAATGACAATAATAAATTTCAACTGGAAAAGATGAAAAAAGTGTTGATTTCTTCATAGCTCTTGTTAGAAGAACAGAACTAGAACTTATTGAAGTTCTTCATAGAAAGAGTGATTGGCCATTGGAATGGGCTGCCCAGGGAGGTGGTGGAGTCACCATTGCTGGAGGTGTTTAGGAAGAGGCTGGATGGGGTGCTTGGTGCCATGATTTAATTGATTAGATAGTGTTGGATGATGGGTTGGACTCAATGATCTCAAAGGTCTCTTCCAACCTGGTTTATTCTATTCTATTCTATTCTATTCTATTCTATTCTATTCTATTCTATTCTATTCTATTCTATTCTATTCTCAGCATTTTCTCTGTTGCATTTACTTTCAAAAATTTCAAATGAAAGTTGTAAACACTTTGAACAGTCATAGTCCTGGTTTTGAGAAGGAGGTTTCCAGAATGTTACTTCTATATTTGTTATTCTTCATGGAACTTCAGACCCAGTTAAAGACAAGTGAATTTTGATCAGGTGAAGCCTTTTGCTGAAGTGCCCAGGGCTGGAGATAGTGCTGAACCATGAGGTCTGAAACAGTCTACCCAAATTCTGCAGGGAAGAATGAAATAAGGCTGATGTGAGAAGTGACTTATGCACTCTTCATGAATCCATCACTTACTGATGATCAGAAAAGAATGTGTTGACTGGAAAATTTCAGCCAGCTCTTATGTTATACTTGCCTTATCTCACAGATGTGGATTCAAAGAATTCTTATAACAACGAAACAATATTTGCATCAGGAGATAGTTACTCAGATTTGTTTGGAACAGACTTATGGTCTATTTTACAAGTTAAATTGTCAAACCTACCCTTCTGCCTATGTCTGAGAGTTTATACATGATTTCACAGTGGTATTGCAAATGCTTTTGTCAGGTACTACTGCAAAAGTAGAGAAACTAAAGGAATACACCACCTCAAAAGATCAGCACTGTCACTACATGTCCATCTTCCTAATTTTAGTAAATAGCTCAGTGCAGAAGTGAAAGAGAATCATCTTTCAAAGCTAGAAAAAGAACCTCATGGAAATGTAACTGCCCTGACCACAAATCAGTTGCCTTGCAGCAGTTCTTTAACCAAATATAAGTTTTGTACTTTTGAATTCCAGAGAAGTTGGTAAATTGTCTATGAGATACATTTTAAATGAATGAAGAGCAGAAATGGAATGATTCTAACACATTTAACTTAGACCAAAATCCAAGGGAAAATCACCCCAAAATAACAGAATTGGTTTTGTTTAGTGACACAGTGCACTACTTTGCAGTTCAGAAATGACATATGCTCTTCCTCAGCTGGTGTGCCCTAGAGGTACTGTACTGGATAATAAATCTATGCACTGATTTATAACAAAAATCTGTCTTTACTGTTTCAGGGCCTGAATTTAGTGACCTGAAAGAAAAAAACAAGACCAATTTGTTTTCTATCACAGCAGATAGAGTGCATGCTGTTTAGGGTAGGATAAATTTCATGCTTTAATAATATTAAAGCATACTATTAAGCACTTTGTAAATATACATGAAAGAATTAAAGTAGAAATAGAGCCTGTCACATGTTCAACAGTGTAGCCATCAATATATACTGAGAGAATCTGTCTGCAGAAGCTTTGGGAGACTGTGCAGTCCTCCTAAAACCAGTCAGTTTGAGTCACAGGATCACAAAATGTTAGGGGTTGGAAGGGACCCCTGAAGTCCAACCTCACTGCCAGATCAGGATCATTTAAAACAGATCACATAGGAACATGTCCAGGGTAGGCTTGAAAGTCTCCACAGATGGAGACTCCACCATCTCTCTCTGGGCAGCCTGTTCCAGGTCAAAAGAGAAGATAAGGCTTTCAGAAAGTGCAACCTAGACCTGATATTTTCAGGACTAAACCAGGTCTTTATTTGCACTACCACGTTGCTTGTATTTTGCCTGAACTTTATTGACATCTTTTCACAAACCTCAGGGCTAGAAATAATTTAGGTGCTGGAACCAGAATATCTAGTGAAACATTTGTTTGTATATTTTATTCTTCCTTATTTAATCCTCTTTTCAAAATACCAGATATCGCAGAGTTTTTCCCCAGGGCCCCCTTTGTGTAGCAGTACTAATTCATTGAACATTCAAGGCCAGTATCTACAAAACTCTTGCATGGGAGAACAGTGTTTGCCAGAACAGTTCATCTCCTTTCTAAGAAAATTGACTTTGCTTGCCTCACATACTGAAATTTGTGGAGTCTGCTGGTCTGCGAGTGTGACTTGCTTGGTTGCTTCTTTCTCATTATCACTATGAACATCATTAAGGGACTTGAACATCTCTCCTATGAAGAAAGACTGGGAGAACTAGGACTGTTTAGTCTGGAGAAAAGAAGGCTGACAGTGGATCTTATTAATGTCTATAAATATCTGAGAGGTGGGTGTTAAGAGTAAACAGGCTCTTTCCAGTGGCACCCAGGAATAGGACAAGGAATAATGGGTATAAGCTAGAACACAGGAGCTTCTGCCTCAACATGGGGACAAACTTCTTTACTGTGAAGGTGATGGGGCACTGGAACAGGCTGCCCAGAGAGGTTGTGGAGTCTGCTTCTCTGAAGAATTTCAAAGCCAACCTGGATGTGTTCCTGTGTGGTCTGCTTTAGGTGATCCTGCTTTGGCAGGGGGGGTTGGACTTGACGATCTCTGGAGATCTCTTCCCTTAAAAAAATTTTCTGATGATTTTAAAAGTGCAGGCTTTGTAACACAGCAATAGCATTTGATTAGAGGTCTAGCAATCTCCAGGCTGTTTCAAGACTACCAGAGATGTCTGCTAGTGCCGGCTATGCTGCTGAATGATAGAACTGATGATAACATCTCTCACGATTGAGATGATTGACCAAAGAATCATGGAATCATTTTAGCTGGGAAAGATCTTTAAGTCAAACTGCCTACTCAACACCACCATGCCCACTAAACCATGTCCTGAAGTGCCATTTCTACAAGTTTTTTGAGCACCTCCCTGAACTCACAGTGGTCTTTGCTTGCCTAAACTCTTTTTCTGATGAGGTGAGGCATCCTGTGCTATTCTTGCAAGTTACTGCTGCTGAGTCTTGCTTGCAGGACTGTTCTTGCTAACTGGGTACTGTACTACTTTTCTTCACAATTGCCTGTTTTAAGTGGCACCTTCTAATTCAAACTCTTAAACTTTGCAAATCTAAGCACTGCAGATTGCTGAATGAGTGAAAGGTTGCAGATTTGCCTATCTCTGTGAGATAATGAAACCTCAAAATAGTGCTTGTAAAATAACAGCTCGCTAGCTGTTTATGAGATACATAAATTACCGCTCATGGTTCATTCTGCAGATTAGCACATTCTGCAAGTTATTCATTTTAGTTTTTGCTAGGAGGCCTGTAAGAATTCAGAGTTGTGGAGGGACAAGAAATATATTTACTGCATCACTAATCTGATGGGTTTGTTTTCAAAATGTAAATTTTGCAGAGTAAAAAATGTTGAGGGAGCCCTGAGGTACTGAAACTGCAGCAGTGACAGCTTGACTTTCAGTATTTGTATGTGACATCACCACAAACAAATTTTGATGCTAATCATTAAGCATTTCGCATGAGGCTTTCTGGGTAAGCATTATGAATAGGTCACATAGGTTGGAAGTCAGCCAGGGGACTAGATTTTCTAGAGCAGGTTATGCAACGTGACTGCTGAGGATGATCTTTCTAAGAACACCACAACAAGTGGATAGGGAAGGGCTAACAGACATAAGCCTGCTGTCTCTTACCATTTTGTACAGTTAGAAGGAAATGTGCTCTATTAAGGGAGCCATCTTGTTTGTGGTATTAATGCCTTGACTATGAATCATCTAAAGTTTTTGGGGGGTTTTGTGGTTTTTTTTTCTTGCCTGTTTGGGGGGGGGGGTGTGTGTTTGCTTATTCTTGGGTTTTGGTTGGTTGGTTGTTTGCTTTTGGTTTTGATATTTTTTTTTCCCCAACAAAAAGTAATTGGAAACTAGCAGAGCTCATAGCTGTGTGCAAATAGCTGCTTCTTCATCTCACAACCAGAGAGTTTCATGGAATGATAAAGATTTTTGTTTATGACAGAGGAGGCTTGATTCAGCTCCCTGTTTAGATATCCTGAGAGTTTCTTAGACAACCACATAAGATTTATTGGTAAAACTGCATCTGTAGAATCCTGTGACATCCTAGAGCAGTAGCTGGAGGCTGGGAGGGATAACATAAGACATCTCAAAAGGCTGTACAGGATCACGTTTAGGCAACCAGCACCAGAACAAGAGGACACAGTCTCAGGCTGCATCAGGGGAGGTTTAGGCTGGATGTTAGGAAGAAGTTCTTCATAGAAAGAATGATTGCCCATTGGAATGGGCTGCCCAGGGAGGTGGTGGAGTCACCATCACTGGAGGCATTTAGGAAGAGACTTGATGGTGTGCTTGGTGCCATGGTTTAGTTGATTAAATGGTGTTGGGTGATAGGTTGGACTCGATGATCTCAAAGGTCCCTTCCAACCTGGTTAATTCTATTCTATTCTATTCTATTCTATTCTAGTCTAGTCTAGTCTAGTCTAGTCTAGTCTAGTCTAGTTTAAACTGCCTAGTGTTAGTCCTGAAAGCTCTTCTGCCTGAGCTCAAGGGTATTCTTAGCTGTCTGAACTCCGTGCTGTGTAGGGTAAGCACATTTAAACTGGTTGCAATAACCCAAGGCCTATGCTTAACACTGAGCATCCACTGCTGTGATGCAAGATAAAACACCTCTGGAAAATAAATAATTGAAGATGCACTAATGGCTTATCTTACTCTCTAGTTTTAGAACAATTTAGCCATTAGGGGAAATTTGGACACTACTGTATTCTGAAAATCATTTCCTAATACCTAAATATCAATTTGCTGAACATTAATCCTAAGGTATTAGGCTCCCATTTTTGTATTCAGAGTGATGGACCATACTTCTTATATACTTTTAACATTTCTACTGAACATGCCTAAACCTAAGCTATACCTAAAACACCTGCAAATCCAGGAACTGCTATTCTCAGTGATATTGAGCTATTACTATATGGCCTATGATAATAGGCTTTCCTAAATTTCCAGTCACCTTGATCTGTGAGATCTAACTGATGGGTTATAGCTATTTTCCACTCCACAGACATGATAGCTTGTAAGTGATTTTGGTGTTGAGAAATGCTTTTACCTCTTCCAGCCCTAGAAATTTGCAAGGCTGCAAATCCCATTTTTTTGCTACACCATACTAGCAATAAGTGAAAAAGAGAATTTTGATTCTAATGTCTTTGCTACTCCTATTGTTTCTTTCATTTGAACTGAGAAACAAAACACACAGAGAAGATAATAGGATGCAGAAAATTGTATTTTATTGATTTTTCAAATTTGAGCCAGATTTTTTCAAACATCTTGTTTTACTAGGGTTTGGTTATTCCACTTGAAATATCTCAAGTAGATGACTTTTTGAATCTGTTGAATATTTCCAATCAAAGTTGTACACAAAAGATTCCACTGTTTCAAGCTTTATTATTAGCTGTTTCAGTAGGGCCGTCAGCCCCTTCACCAGCAATGCTACAGCAGGGCCAGTCTCCAGCTCCCCAAAGACCAACCCTGCCCAGCCATTAGTCCAGCTGAATTGGGTGCACGCATGGGCCCTCGTCCTGGGATGGCTTTAGCTCATCTCAGTCCCCAGGGAGGTGCCTGATCACTGGGGTTAGTGCTGCCATAGTGCCCACAAGCTGCTTGCCGCTGGCTGGGATGGGGTGGACCTGGCACAGACCGAATATTTAACAAGGGACAGCACAGTCAGAAACTGACCTGACTCACAGGCCATATGCTTGGGGAAGGTTGAGAGTTGGGGGTTAGGATAATTTCTTTCCCCAGGTTAATTTGTCAGAAAAAATGTTTTGTTAGATGTGCAGGACAATGGCTGTATCATAGTACTCTGAAAATGGGGAAATAAATGAGGAAGTTAAAGGGACAATTGTCCATTGAGCTTGTACAGTAGTTCTGTTTATTTTACAAATGCTACAAACTTTGGAATCACAGATCATCTTCCCCAGAGTGGTCTCAGGGTCTGATCGCTAGTCTGTTTTTATGAGCAGATGACATCAACAGGAAGCCAGCAACTATCTCATCTCTCTTGACACTGCAGTGGGAACTTGTGTTCCCTTTAAAGCACTCTTCTGAGAAAATGTCATGACTGACCAGAGGTTTTACTTACTTAGTGTGCTAATAAAGCAAGACTTGGACATGTACAGCTTGGTCTGGAGCCCAGCAGCTTGAAGAGCTTTGTACTATTATCTAGATTCACTTTTAACCTTAACATCTGGAAGTCTGCTGTAAGAAGCATCTCCTGCTAAAACTATTTCTCTAATGACAGTGACAGTGTCAGCCCCTTTTGGACTGCAGTTAATGACTTCTAGTTCTGATGGATATGGCCCTCCTTGTTACAGATCCTCTAGTGTTTATGGCACAGGAACATTGGTCATTTCCGTCAGGCAGAAAGGGTCTTTGTGCTATTCTACTTCCCTGCCTGATGTCTCTGTATCCTAAACAAAAGAAATTACATAGAGCCATTTCTGAATTCATTCCTTTCATGCTCTCTTTAGCTATAATGAGAAAACCACCGTCACACTAGAATCTGGTATTGAGTGTATTGCACCTTGGAGCACTTGGTTCAAAGAAGGTACTTACAATCTTTAAAGTCATAGTGGCACTCTTCTGTTTGACATGTGAGAAAAGCAGAAAAATGTCCTCCACTCTCAGTCTGTGCAAGTGCTTAGCTTGAAGGACAGACTTTGAGAATATGATGCCCAGGATTCACTGTGTGTCATACATTTTTTTGAGACAAGTCAAAGTAGAAGCCTGCCTAAATTGTCCTTGGTTTAAAGGCTGATCATGGATTTTTGTATTATTGCATATTTCTAGACCTAGCCCTTAGCTAGAGAAAATATTGTCAGATTCTTGCTGGTTACTATGCCTCTATGCAATGCATGTTGAAATGGTTTAGAATTTTCAGAGAGGTGAAAGATGTTTTTGCATTTCCACTATTCTGAAAAATGCAATAAATTTATGAGAGCCTTTCTGGGATTAATGGCTTCGTTGCAGGCATTTCAATTTGCAAAATAAATAACGTCTCATCAATGGAAATGAGCAAAACAGGAAAAAAGGCTGGATAAAAAAAAAAAGAAAAATCCCAAGCAGAGCTCTGGAAACTGGTATTAATAAGAACAAAAAGAGACAGGTAATGAATAATTCATGCAATTGTTACAGAAAATATTTTTTTAAAAGAAACTAAATATGTGAGGAAAAGCTTTATTGTTCTGTCTTTGCATTGTTGGCTGCTTAGAGGCAGAGGTATAGGGAAGAGAAGTAAAGCAATGAAAAACTCATAAATGTGCATGTGCTTGTCTGGAGGGAATCCTTTAAAAAGTGCTATAGCATCTATCTAGCCAAACTGTGACATAGCATTCATCTCTGTCATGTTGGAATCCCTCACATTTATTCCAGTCTTTCTGAGTCAGAAAACAAGCAGGAGATAGAAATACTCAGATGTGGGATCTAAGCCCGTTAGTAAAGGCCTTTCTCACAAGCTAAAAAAATATTTGCAGGGAGAAAATAACATAGTAGACAGCAGGCAAACTCCTAACCACATTGCCTTCCTATAAGCAGCGGTCAGCTGAGCTGAAGTTGTGGCATCACATCTCATTTTGGAAATTTATTTTCAGTGACCACACTATTTTCTTTGAAAAAACACCATTCCACCAATTGATTGGTATGGATTTTAGTTTTCCTGATGTACCTGGACAACGAGAATGCTTCTGTAGTCCTAGAAAGGGATAAAAATCCCTCACAGGGATAGTTATTCCATGTTTTTAGACCTTTGTTTTTTTCTTTGCTAACTAAATAAGCATCTTATACTAGATACATAAAATTGAGTGAGGTGAATCCAGGTCTTTTTTGAACAACAAGTTAGAAAGTACAAAAGCTGCACTTTGTAAGAATATGTCTCAGTGTCATTTTAAATCTAATTTTGCACTTGAATTCAGGTGCCAGCATAAACTGGTTCTGTCCTTGCAGAATCTCCTTTAATTAATTGTTCCAATAAAAGAACTTTGCTGCTCTGTGATTTATAACCTAGATTTGTTCAGATATGCATTTCTGAGGTGATTCTCTTGCACGGTCTGTGTCCAGAAGGTTAGTTACTAGTATTTTGTGTATCACTAACATGGGCAAACCTTTTATTTTAATTTTGCAGTCTTGTGTAAGATATGATTTGCCATATTAAATTGTATTGTAAATCTGTCAGGTTCTGTACTTTGAATCATTCAGTAGTCAGTGGGTTCAAAAGAGGCTTCATTATAAATGCAAACCCTTCCAGTCAACATGGGAGTTGGAGGGAAGAGTTCAGGCTGCAAGAAGAAAGAGGTAGTGGAGCTATTAGGAAGTCTATTGTGTATGGCTGAGTGCTTCAAATCTTGCTCGTAATTAAGAACCACTGAACTTCAAAATCACACAATATTACTGGTGAGCACATAATAAATTGACAGCCTGGGTTTGAAAGAATCCATCATAAAAATTGGTCTTCAAAATCATTCAATCAATAATAGCTTTTAAAGTCATGCTTTAGAGCCAGCTTCTAGAGTCTTATGAAAACATATCTGCAAAATTCTTCATGGCAATCTCAAAGCAAGATGTAATGTGCGAATAGAATAGAATAGAATAGAATAGAATAGAATAGAATAGAATAGAATAGAATAGAATAGCATAGCATAGCATAGCATAGCATAGCATAGCATAGCATAGCATAGCATAGCATAGCATTGAATTGAATTGAATTGAATTGAATTGAATTGAATTGAATTAACCAGGTTGGAAAAGACCTCTGAGATCATCGAGTCCAACCTATCATCCAACACCATCTAATCAACTAAACCATGGCACCAAGCACCCCATCAAGTCTCTTCCTAAACACCTCCAGTGATGGTGACTCCATCACCTCCTTGGGCAGCCCATTCCAATACATACATACATAGAATACATACATACATACATACATACATAGAATAAACCAGGTTGAAAGAGACTTTCAAGATCATCACGTCCAACCCATCAACCAATCCAACACCACCTAAACAACTAACCCACGACACCAAGCACCCCATCAAGTCTTCTCCTGAAAACCTCCAATGATGGCAACTCCACCACCTCCCCAGGCAGCCCATTCCCCCATTCCAATGGGCAATCACTCTTTCTGTATAGAACTTTTTCCTAACATCTAGCCAATGGCCAATCTCTCTTTCTGGGAAGAACTTCTTCCTAACATCCAGCCTAAACCTCCCCTGATTCAGCTTCAGACTGTGTCCTCTTGTTCTGGTGCTGGCTGCCTGGGAGAAGAGACCAACCCCCAGCTGGCTACAGCTTCCCTTCAGGTAGTTGTAGACAGCAATAAGATCTCCTCTGAGCCTCCTCTTGTCCAGGGTAAGCAACCCCAGCTCCCTCAGCCTCTCCTCATAGGGCTTGTGCTCCAAACCCCTCACCAGCTTTGTTGTACTTCTCTGGACATGTTCCAGCATGTGGTAGTGATTTTATGTACAGTTTCTGCAGATAGTTGGCAATTAGGAGAAAAATCAAGGTATCTGACTTTTGTAATGTAATTTAGCTGAGTAATTCATCTAGCTAATCTCCACAAACTTTCTGGGTAGTCAGTAGAAGGATATATGGTCTCCCCAGCACCACCTGGAGCTCATAACTTGTGTCCTGTCATCAGCCATCTCTTGAAGAATCTCTTCTGTTGCTTAGAGAAAAGATGGAGAATGTAGTCATAATGAAGCTGACTAAATTCAGCACTTAAAGATTGCATCTATGCAGGATATTTTAATGTTTATTTTAGACATAGCTTTCATATTATGCTCTCAACTTTTTCTCTGTTCTTCTTGTTTTATATTGCCCATTCTAATTAGACCAAGTGTGTTTGATTACTCCATTGCAGCTGGTTTTACTTTCCATTTTCAGACTCTCTGTTTATGATATCCATTTGTATAACTAAATGGTTATAATCTAATTACTTCATTGTACATTAAAGTACCCTAGATTTCCCTGTGAATTCATATACTAATCATAGAATCATAGAATCATAGAATCAATAAGGTTGGAAAAGACCTCAAAGATCATCAAGTCCAACCTGTCACTCAAGACCTCATGACTACTAGACCATGGCACCAAGTGCCACATCCAATGCCCTCTTGAACACCTCCAGGGACAGTGACTCCACCACCTCCCTGGGCAGGACATTCCAATGCCTAACAATTCTCTCTGTGAAGAACTTTTTCCTCACCTCAAGCCTAAACTTTCCCTGGCGCAGCTTGAGACTGTGTCCTCTCATTCTGGTGCTGGTTGCCTGGGAGAAGAGACCAATCCTTTCCTGGATACAACCTCCCTTCAGCTAGTTGTAGACAGCAATAAGCTCTCCCCTGAGCCTCCTCTTCTCCAGGCTAAACAACCCCAGCTCCCTCAGCCTCTCCTCATAGGGCTTGTGCTCAAGGCCTCTCCCCAGCAATTGGACACAGGACTCAAGATGTGGCCTAACCAGTGCTGAGTACAGGGGCACAATGACTTCCCTGCTCCTGCTGTTTGCTTTTAATGAGCCCTACATTACAAAATTCTTTATAACAGCTATGACATTGCTTGTTAGCAACTCATTACTAAGTTTTTTATAAAATATGCTCTAAAATAATTTATTAATGAACTTAGCTACACTTAGTAATTATTTAATAAATATTAATAAAGAACATGTGCACACACTTAATATAAAATTATGTTGTGTACTTAATGATCCCTTATCAAGCTACCATCAGTTAAATTTATGGTGGTTGTGCTTTCTTGTTTGGTAAGCATATAAAACGAAAACTACACGAGAGAATTTTCATTTCACTGAAGATGGTGAAGAAATCCATCCAAATTTTCCACGTAAACTGTGATAAATAGCTCTTGATTTACAGCAAAAAATCTCTCTAATCTACCTCATGGAGTGAAAAGAATTAAATGACAACACAGGCTACACAGAAAAATGACAGCACTGATTTCGCTTCACTTGTCAGGAGAACCTTTGGTAACCCAGTTTGACCAGTGGTCTTGTAGCTCCTCCCCCACAGGCTGTAGAAATTGTGACAGAAATACCGTAAGTGAATGAAGTGATTGCTAGCTGTCTACAGTACAGCAAAACCAAACCCCCAGAGAGCATCATTTTGGCAGTCTAAACTGCAGACAGATGTGATCTGCTGCATGTCCTAACACCTCAGACTTTCGTCTGTTAGTATGAGGATATCAGCTGAAGGACTGCCTGTTTGACCTCCTTGTGAGAACTACGGTAAGCAGGAGTTAGGGACAAGAGAAAGAAAAGTGCCATCCCCCTCCTTATCCAGTGGCTGGCCATGTTTTACATAGAGACTTTGTCATGTAAAGAGACAGAATATATCAAATTAAGAGAGGACGCAGCTGCATAAAAAGAGCTAAGTGACTTCTTTCATGTAGAGCAGGACTTTAGTAGATCTGAAAGTGTTATCCTGAACTCATGTCTGAGACCTATGGCTCACCTCCTCATCCATGCAGAATTGTTGCCATTACACTATTATACACAGTAGGACAAAGCTCAGTCCTGCAGGGATATATAGCCAAGGGTTGAATGCTGGGTTATTTACAGGTAAATATAGTTTCTGTCAGATGCAAAAGCAGCTTGACTGACATTTTCTAGACCCATTTTTGAAGGATTTTCCCAATTCCCTCTGTCCATAAATGGGGACACAGTAGGAGATTAGAAGTTGAAAGTATAAAGTAATAGGCAGTGTTTTCAATCTCTGTACAGAATGCAGTCCTCCAAACCCTGCTCAGTCAGAAAGCTGTGCAAATTTTATTTCCATAGATTCAGAAATAGACAACAAGCAGCGGTAGAAGGTTCTTTGTACTTCATGTAATGGGAAGTGATGTCAGAACCAAGTGCATAAACTTTGAGCTATTTTTGCTGTTGCTGGTTTTTACTGTGATGAGATTTTTTGCAATCTGCTCGCATGGAACCACTTTCATAATTTGATATTTTTAATATTATTTTTTTCACAGTAAGACATTCTATTACTTTTCATACAACCACATTGCCTATATTAGTAATGTGAAAGAGCAAGGCATTTATTATCAGATCACCAACAAAAAAGGAGAATCCAAGTCCAAGCAGAGAGAATTAAAAATGTCATAAAAATTATTAATGCCATTATTAATAGCCAAGTCCTTATCACAACACATTGTAACATTTCATTTGGAGACATTACAATGTATCATGGGGAATGGACAAGATGACCTAATAGATCTTTTCTGTCCCTATTCTCACATAATCATGTCAATCACCACTATAGAGGCACAGTAATTTATACCTTCTTTTGCTTCCAGACTACATTATTATACTTCAGTCCTGTTACATAGATCTAAAACCTGCAACTACAACATCACTGTGTTTCGTCTGAAGGCACTGTCACAAAAGCTGCAATAACGGTGGGGATTTATTTTATCAAACATTAATGCCACAAATGGTTGGCTTAACCTTGCCAGGGTTCAGTTGACATAAACACCTATTTTTATAGGACTTTATCTCTTTTCAAAGCTGTGTGGGAGACAGAATAGACACAACATGGATATGTCCCATATTGTTATTCAGATTTCCTGTGCTGATTGCTTATCCTGGGTGGAAATACGAACAAACAACACAAAAAGACCCACAGCAAACATTTTATCTTAAAGGTCATAATTTGTAAATATTATTATTTTATTTTATTTTTTTAGCAGATATTGCATTTTGAATTATAGATGTCTGGTGGTTTCAGTGTATAAATTGGTTATATAAGCTTCACTGTTCTGTTTAAATGCTACCCATCAATTATAGTTTCTATTACATGTAAAAAAAAGCAACCATAAAGCTCCTTACTCATTGAATTGGAAAGTAATTTTTAATGTGATTTATATTATTTAGATTCCTGCAGTCTTTCATTTCCCCCCCTCCCTTTTAATAGGAAATGTACTCTTTCATACCTTTGTTTCAATTAGGAGTGCACACAAAATTTCTTTGAGTTTTAAGGGCTTGAGAAAACTATGACTGTGGGAGGAAGACTAGGCTTTTTTCAAAGACAAGAGTTCTTAATCTTTTTCAGTACACTCATTGCATCTTTTAGTACACAATATTTTTTATGCAAATAAGCTGTATTAAGTCGCTTCCAAAGTTTCACTCTTTTAGTGATACTTAGGATTCTGAAATGCTAACATTTTGCAGAGAAAGTAGCTGAATCAGGCCAGAGTAATTTTATTAGCTAAAATGCACATCAAGCAGAATATAAAGCCAGGTATTTTTAGGTACTTGAAGGCAAACTGCTTCTCTGTAGTGAAACTTCAATTGCCATGAAAATAATGTTGAGAAAACATGACACTCAGCATATAGAATCATAGAATTGTTAGTGTTGGAAGGGACCTCAAAGATCACCTAGTTCCAAGCCCACTGCTGTGGGTAGGGAAACCTCACACTAGATCAGGTTGCTCAGAGCCACATCCAGCCTGGCCTTAAAATCCTCAAGGGATGAGGCTTCCATCACTTCCCTGGGCAACCTGTTCCTGTCTGTACCTACAATGCCTAAAGGTAATAGTACATGGTCTGAACTCAAATCAGGTTTAGACTGTGGGAAAGCAAAGCCCTGGCCTTTCTGGGAATGATATGGAAATGAGCAGTGCAGGTGACCAAATTCCAATGTGCAGAGCGCTTGCTTCAACTGTTTAACTTCCTTCTGTACCTATAGCCAGGGGGCCAGATTTGCTAGTTGGTTGAAGCAAATACCCAGGCTCAAAGTAATGAGTACTGTGTTTATAATTAACAAAAAAAGTGGGTTTTGTTTGTTTGTTTTGCTTTGTTTAGTAGCAAACCTGAATATTTCTAGGACCTTTTTTTTTTTTTTTTTTCTGATATTTCTCCTTTAGAGACATATATTCAATAAACTACTTGAAGGTACAATGGCCTGTATTAACAAAATAGTTAGGATCTTAGCTTTACCAAGAAAAGAAAATAGCTATATATCACTGAAAGCCAGTGGGGCTCTGTCTTTGCTGGGTGAGATTTTAAAAGTCTTCAGTTGAAAAGCAACTCAAACAAGGAGGCATGAGATTTTCAGAGGGTTCTTGGCATTTAACACTAATTTATTTCAAAGTTAAGATCCCATGAAGTACCAGTTTGATGTTACTTAAATATTTCTACAAATCTAGTTCCTTGACTCATCCAAAGATCTTGTTCCTTGTCTCTTAACACTTAAAATTGCAGATATATTTTACATTTCAGTCTTGACATCATTTTTATTTCAGCAAGAAATCAAGTCTGATATACGATGACTGTTAGAATGAATCTTCTGATTCATTTAATGTCACACTGTCTTTGTTGAAAATATTGGCCATCTTTCATCAGTTCTAAAGTTCTCTTCAGATTCTTTTCTGTATATGTCTGTAGAATATTTCATGTGATGTCTATTTACTTGTATCTTTGAGAAAAGTTGGATAATTATAAGCTTTGAAATACAGTTAAAACTGTGTTTTAATAATCTACAGGAAATTAATTTTCAGACCTGCCATTCCCCCAACTCTGACACTTTTAGGTCAAATTTCTGTACTGCTTTGTTGCTTTTAGGCAATTCTTTACTTGCCAGGTTTGGTATCAGGCTTAAAAGGCTGTATTGAGTCACTGCTCATTTGAGTGTTAAAATTCAATTTACAGTTGCACAGATGTTCTGAGATCCTTTGAATTTAATGAGGATGACTCACACAAATGAATAAAGAGGATGGACTTTGAGTCCTCTAATGCTTTCTGAGATCAATGCATTCCAGGTGAAAAATCATTCAACTCGATCCATGCTATCATACTGCACTGCCCATTATCTTTGTCCTCTTGCCTTGTCTTGCTTGCTTGAAATAAGTATATTTTGAAATGAACAGGTTTTAGTGACCATTACCTGACTTGCAATAATGACATCACGTTTCCTGCTTTATTTCTACATTCCCTTGTTAATGGTCTGTATCTGTTACTGAAAAGTTATGTTAGATTAAGTTATTCTTTACATAGAGTTGGCAGTATATTGTGCCCATAATGCCACTTATTCAGTAAAATTAGATTATTTTCAAATTTATAGTTAATAATATTATTATTATTAAAAAAGAGGTCCATTAGAAGTATTTTTTTAGTAAATTCTGTTTGTGATATAAATTTGAAACACTGCAAAATACGAGGACAAACATATCCTGTTCACTTCAGAGGTGTAGTCTCACATGGATCTGTGACTATCTGCGAAGCATCACCATGTAATCAGTAATGCTGTTGCTGAATGTGAGTTATGGGAAGGATTTGAGAAATTTCCTTACAACAATTTACACAAACAAAGATTTAAAAATTGGAATTAGGTGCAATGTAGAATAACAAAGGAAGATAAATTAAAATAAATCAATTAAATTTTGAAAGAATTCAAATTAGGACTTTCTGTCTCCACATCAAATTATGGAGAGACAAAGCCTGGACTTAGCGAAATCTAAAGAGCAATTAGAATAGGAAGGGTGGCAATTAGGACATGAAATAGCTGTGCTTCTTGGAACTCATTGTCTCAGAATATTTTTGAGGCCAAAAATTTCACAAGCAGTGAAGAGGAAGCAAATATCACAAGAAATTTTTAGAGCTGTAAAACAGTACTGCAGAGTCTTGGAAATGAATATATATAGTTTAATCCAAATTTTATCTATCGTGCTGAAGAGGAGAAGTGAAAGGATTAAGAAATACTTTCATTGCCGTGTGTTAGTCTACTAGTACTGATTATTGTTAGGACAGCACCTTCATGTCTGAGAAAGAATAACAAATCCAGTGCCCAGTTTCATAACAACAATTTCTGGATGTTGTGAACTACCTCGGAGCACCGTTCTTGTGACAATCTCTCTGCCTCATCTCTTCTGGGAGAAAAATTGCCTTCTCTGTGGATGTGTTGGGGTGCCTTGATAGCAGAGCTGTAGTCCTGATGCCAGAAGAGGAAGATTTGCAAAAGGAAATGTATATTAGCTTTCAGAGCAAGTTTGATCAGACAAGTAGGAAAGAGAAAAGCAGGGCCAGATGGATTTCTTTTGCAGTCCTTTCTCTTTCAAGGGATCTTGTTCTTTCAAACAAGTCTGTGCGTGCATGTGTGTATGGTGAGAGAAGGGAGATATTAGTTCTTTGTAACCAGATATGACCTTGGAAAACAGTTTTATTGTAATCATCCTCTCAAAAAGCAGAAGTTTATATTCTGTTCCCATTTTGTCAAAGAGTATCCTTTGCTCCATAAAGGTATTTGATTATAAAGTGAGCTGAGATCAACCCAGGGTAAGACCAAACAAGGCAATACCCATAACCAGAATGGTGATGATTGCATTTATTAAAATCTCAGAAAGGATTCACTAAGGGGCAACTTCACACCATATGGATTAATGGCCGCTTTTCCTGTCTACAGCTTTGCATTACCAACATTTATTGCAGTGTCTTATTCCTGCCTGTTTCATTCTGGCTGGTGCCCAAGGTAGCTTAAAAATAAGTTTTGGCTGGCTGTATTTCAGCCTCAGGTTGATGAAAGATTTATTGGTATTCCAATTTGTGCCATAATTTGTTGTCACTGTGATGGGATTTGTATGTATGTTTGTGTGTGTGTGAACGAGAAGCAGAGAAAGAGAATATTCTTTTCTTAAAACCATCTTACACACACTGAGGAAACCTTGCTGCTCTTCTCTCTCAGAATCCCTAACGACCTTTATTTATTTATTTATTTATGCCTTCACTGTAAGCAAGTAGATTATACAGTAATTTCTGCCATTCAGCTGAATTTGTGCTCAGATTTTGATAAAATGTCCAAGAACCTTCAAAGTGTGCAGAAATGCACATAATGTGCCCATTAAGGGTGTGGTGAGATCTGATAATTTTCCAGATGCCCCAGAGTCAGAACTGAAGAATAAGCAAAAATGCATCCATGACAGGTCAGAGTTGTTGTTTAGGACATTTACATTGGTAGGATGCTCTGTTATTGGGAAGCCCAGAATCCCTGCTGTTTTTTGAAGCATGGAAGCATGCACTTCCCAGCAGTGCTCCTGTTTTAACTCCCTATGGCAAGTGAGCTCAGTAATTCCACATCAGTATGCCCTATGCTGCTCCTGTGAGCCTCCTTTCACAGTTTTGCTGATCTTGTACAAAAGAACAGTTGTTCAAAAAAAGACTTTATACTCACCCTCAGCCTCCTTAAAATACTGATATTAAATATGGTGCTCCTACAATGATCATGGTGCTCTAGATCACAGAGTTAAACAGATGCCTGAGTTATGGTAATGTTTAATATAGCATTTCTTACTCTACTGAAAAGAAAAGGCATACATAAAAATAGTTGTTCTATACCAGGAAGGTTAGAGGAGATTTTACCTCTAGTTCATAATTCTGCATGTGAATTTCATATAGAATAAAAAGAATGGCTGGTCTTGAGGATTGTGTTTATGTTTACTAGAATGATAAATAGTTTATAAAACAAGATAAACTAATTTGGGAGGCAAAGTCAGTTTTGGGTTAATTTAATTTTTTGATGCTACAGAATTTTGGTGGTGTAGGCAACCTCATTTATTCTTCCCACTGGGTACAAAAGAAATAGTCTTCTAAATTCAGTTTGTTGCTGTATGCTCATGTGTTCTCCTTTTTTTTTTTTTTGCTCGGCTTTGATAGTGTGAATCATTCTTGGCTCATATAGTCTGAGTGTTTCAAGCCTGAAAGGTACTGTCTACTGAGTTCAAAAGAATGTCAGATGCACTCAGCACATTTCGAAAAGCATTGAGTTCATCTCAGGGTTGGCACCAGTGGTTTTTGATTTGCTATTTTGGTTCTGGATTTCACTAGGTTTTATGGCAATTACTGTGAACATATTCTTGTCAGTGCCTACCATACAGACTCTAGGCAGCCACTCTTTAAATACTCTGGATATTTTCTACTGTTTTTTTTTTTTTTGATGCAGTATCTATGCTAGCAAATTAGCCATCTCCAGGGCTCAGACACTATCGCATCCATAGCATTTTTCCGAGCATGACTTTGACCTGTGCCAGATATTCTTCCTCTGAACAGTTCCCAGGAGCCAGCACGGGCTAGGGACTATTTTCAGCAGGCTGCCTGAAGGCAGCTGCCATCTTTGGAAGCATAGCATGAGCATGTCTGGACTATGCTGTTGGACTCAGAGCCAAAGAAAGGGTCCTGACTCTGATAAATTTAGAAGTATAGATGAAGTGTCTGTGACCAAGAGCATAAAACCCACTAATCCTAACCTAATAGCTCAGACAATCATTTGGGAAGGTTCCAGGCCAAGTGCATGCACAGCTTCATTTGAATTAAAAAAAAATATTTAAAAAATTGCATGATATTTGATAAATTTTCCCCTTCCCCTTTATGTGTATGACCCACTAGCCTGTAAGGTCAGGTTATCTCTCTGTCTGTCCCCTTGACTACAGTATTTGAATTTCAGTAGCATGTGCTTAATGCCTTGCAGAGTTGCTAGCTAGGGTCCTGGATAGAGGAGAGCCGTGTCAGCAGGGCACAGCGCCCAGACTGATTAGTTCTGCCATGTTGATGCAGCTACGATGCTTCCTGTTCCACAGCAAAGATGTTTGGAGACATCCAAGATATTGTTGCATGGCGTAGGCCTAAAGACAAACAAGCTGCTACTCAAAATGCAAACGTGCCCAGCACAGAAAATAAAGTTATATGTATCCTGGGTTCAGATTTCCACACACTGTGCTTATGTTTTGGAATACAAATGGAATGTTAGAAATGGCTGTTGCACAGAGTTCAGCTCATCTAAATGGCTGGAATTAATTTCAAACCAATAGAGTTTTCTTCTACCACAGTGTGGCCATTTGCTTTATCTGACAGTTTGTCACGTTCCTACATGGATTATAGATCATAAGGGAAATGGAGGCTAGAGTCTTTGTATTTCCAAAGAAGGCATCTAGTTTTGCATTCTGCAGTCTCTTAAGGTACCCTTAAAGTAGAGATACTATAATTCCAGGTGAAGATACTGGGAACTTTGGCTGAAATTTTTCTCCCTGACAACAGCGGTCCACCAAGGAAATAAGAAGAAGTCTATCTGCCCCAGCTGCAAATGAAGACAATGTGCCAAATGCTTTTGACTGCCAGTTTGCTACAGCTGTGCTTTAGAGGCCAGCATCTAAATTCTGGCTCCTGACTGGCCAGTGGTACCCTTCCTTATAGTACTAAATCTGATGCTTTCTATCTTGGCCTTGGGCCTTTTCAGTGGCTGTCATCTGCCAGAGATGTAATCAACAGGCTGAGATATAATCAGGAGGAAGATAAAAATGTCTTTTAACTCTTACTATCTCTGATGTCCAATCTAAAGTGCATTGTTTCAAACACATTGAGAGGTCTACATGGTAGTTAATTTTTACCTTATTTGGTTTTGATCATTTAAGATGGTGACAAGATAATTTCTTATGATCATTTTAATTGCATTTTAAAAGCTTTCTGTGGAATCTGGCAGCTTGGTTTTGTCCTTTTTCTAGCTAGAATTTAGATGCATAACAAATGATTGGGCATTTGTCACAAACAAGGGAACTGAGACCATCTGCACTGGGACTTGGGGGAAGAAAGGGTAGAAGAAAGAAGGTGTCAGATATTGATATTGTAGACAATTTCTTTGGTGGCAGCAGGGCCATGCTACAAGATTTTATGCTTCTTCAGACACTTATTCTCACCTTCACAGGATAGTTCTTGCCAAACCAGCTGCTGTTTTAATGATAGCAATCTATTACTGGTTCTTTGGTTGGTGTGTATGGTGGTGGTTTTGTTTGTTTGGGTTTATTTGTTTGTTTGTTTCTTTCTTTGTTTTCCCCCCTCACTAAAAATGATGACTAAATGTGTTCAACAGGAAAAAATAGCAATGGTACTTCAACGTTTGTCTTCCTAAAACAATGATAATTAGTTCCAGGTTTCTCTTCTGCCCATTTCTAGGCACAAATTTTAGCCTGCCTGTATACTCCCAAGCCACAAACCATGTGCCCAGCCACATGGATACTTCAAATTTTAACAGACTCAGATATCCCAATCTGGATACTCCAGTGCCATGCTTGGAGAAAATTTTGATTTGACTGTCTTTCCCAAAGCCATGTGGTATTTCAGTGGCTGATCTGGAAACAGAATAGGACAATACTTCTGAGTCGTTCTCTTTTCTCCTGAACTTTGCTTGCTTTTCTCATGTGTTACCTTGTACTCTCTGAAATAAACTAAGAACTGTAAGATGATGTGGTGCCTCATATTTATGATGAAAGCTGAGTGTGGCTGGAACAATACAATAGGACTAGACAGGTTTGTGAGTGTTCATAGAAGGAGAATTGGTTTAAAAATGGAGGAAGATGCTATATTATGTTGAATATGGCCTGTCAGGATTCATTTTTTGAGTATCTGTCAAAAGCTTCACATTATTTCATAAAACCCAGGAAAATAGCAAGACTGGGAGAGGAAGGGGAATAAAAAATAAATCAAATTGACTATTCCACACAGTATTGCAGATCTAGCATAAAGTTATATTGTAGTCTCCCATCCTGAGACTTCAGATAATTCCATTAACCTCCAAACTGTTTTTGTCTCTGGAATTTTCATTTGAGATAATGTGCACTGAGACTTTACAGTTCACTGATTATTAGAAGTCAGAGCTGTTACAGCATTATGTTTGAGTGAGATAACTTGATTTGCAGCATATGCTAGGTATACCCCCAAACCATTGTGCAGATGCCACTAGCAAAACTAAGGTACTAAGGGTTGAGAAAGCTTTTATTAAAGGAACAGGGCTGGAAATGGATCCATTGGTTTGCTGTACACAGGCATAATTAGGTATTACAAAAAAATCTAAACCAGCAAAAAGAGTAAGATTCTGCTCTCAATTAAAACGGAGTAAATTCAAAGCATCTCCAGCACACAAATAAACAGTCTAAACTTACATTCCTAGAAACTGAAATGAGAATCTGGCTTAGTAAATATGAATTTACTTTGACATTTGATCTAATATTCACTGTTGTCTGTGGCTTTTTTTCTTTTTTTTCACTTCATCAGAAGAATGTAGTCCGTTGTGAATCACTCATCATGAGACCTTGCTCCTTAGAGACATCTGCCCAAAGAGGTCTCACTTTATTTTTGTAATCACTAAGTGAGAAGCAGGAATCCCAAGGTGAGTGCACTGAGCATATGTTTCCCCCAGGGAAATGTGTAATCATCAAAATGGCTGAGATCTGAGTCCCTGAACCATTAGCTGAAATAATTTATACATGAAAAAAAATTTTCTTAAAAATATTTTCCCCTCCTCTCACACTTAATTGTTTTTATTTTCTTTAAATTTTTTTCCTTCTGTAGTTAGAGGGCACTCTACTCCTTCAAAGCTTTTAGGCTGTAAGTAGATTATGTTATAAAGGTAATGTGACTATGTTACACAGTAGAGCTGGAATGATTGGCATGAAATATAAACCTATCAAAAAGAAAATCAGCTCTGCTGTCAAAGCAGAAATATTCATCCCAGCCTAGGCAGTCCAATGGCCTGGGATCACAAAGCTAAAGTTCTGTTGTGATCACCGTAATGAGCTTGATTTAGGGTGGAAATTTTCCTTTAAAATTTGTTTTGAATAAGAGCTAGATCTTTTGAAAACCCACATGTTTTTTGGGGTTTGGTGGGTTTTTTTCAATCTCTTTGAAAATGTTTGGGGATTTCACAGAAAAAATAATAATATCTCTTTATCCCATACCCAGTAAAATCTCTCCAACGTTTCTCAAACATCCCCATCAACACTGGTATATATTTGGTGCAGGATTTTCAAAGCTTCTCATTCACCTTTCACACTGGTGTAACAATACCAATTTTATACTTTTCCCTTGACCTATACCCCACAATGGAATAGGCATTGTACTCCAAATTCATCCCTAAGAACATTCCTTCTGACTTCAACCTTTTGCAGATAAACTCTAGGATTTTCAGGTTGCTAGTATGTCTTTAGGGTTGAGGTTCTCTTGCACCCATTTTGCAGAGATACCTTTCCTGCAGACTCTCTAGATCAGACATACTGGTTTTCATTAGCATATAAAGATTTTAAAAGGAATTGTATCAAGCTGTATATATATGGATTGCTTAAACTGCTCCCAAGTTTCCAGAAATGCTTTAAAATTACCACCTGTTGCTTGCCTAAAACAGGAATGGCAAGACTGGGCCACAATTCAAGACCAAAGTTGTGCCTCTCCACATAATTCTGTAGGGATGTAAAAACATATCAAGACTATGAATGAAAATCAGACCCAAAAGTCAAAAGTCTGTAAAGAAATCTCTCTTGCATCTGCCCAGTCTTACTACTCAACTCCCAGTAACACTTCCAGTGAGGTAAAATTGGGTACCTGGAACCAAAACAACCAAAGCCAGAGTACAGGATACATGTGTGAGCATGCAGTCCAGCTGAGTATAATCCACTGGAGACTCTGATACCGGCCTATTATCTAACCATCAGTTTATTTTTGTGGACAGCAGATGTTCTCCTTGACTGGAAAAGTGGAATTCAGTAGCAGGGACAGCAGGTCACAGGAAAAGCCATTTAAATTTCCTGTAGTACAGCCCTGAAAGAAACAAAGCTACTATTGTTCCATTTGTCACATGTGTTAGGGCTGAGATATTAAAGAATAACAGAATCACAGAATGACAGGTTGGAAGAGACCTCTGGAGATCACCTAGTCCAGCCACCCCACCAGGGCAGGTTCACCTAGAGCAGGTTGCACAGGATGGCATCAAAGAAATCTTTGAATGACTCCAGAGGTGGAGATTCCACCACATCTCTGGGAAACCTGTTCCAGTGCTTCACCAAGTTTCTCCTCATGTTTAGATTGAACTACCCATGTTCAAGTTTGTGCTCATTATCTCTTGTCCCGTCACTGGGCACTGCTGAAAAAAGGCAGGCCTCATGCTCCTGACACCCACCCTTTAAGTATTGATAAGCATTAACATGATCCCCCCTCAATCTTCTCTTCTCCAGGCTAAAAAGACCCAAGTGCTTCACCCTTTCTTCCTTTACTTCTCCCTCATTATACTTCAGCTTGAGGCTGGTATAGGGCAGGAGGTTAGAATTCCTAAGAATAACAGTTTTGCATTGATAAAATTAGATTTCCACAGATATTTTCACTAACTAATTTCTAAGTAATATTTTTTCTTTTTCCTGAAGTGCCTAGTATTTTCAAAACATCATATATACATATATATATATTAGTCTCCTTTACTGCTAAGACTGTCAGGAAGACATGCTGTCAATCCATTGTGTTGGCAGAGGAGGAGGTAACTGAAATCTTAGCATTAAAACACTGACTGCTTTTTAGGCAGGCTTAATGTACAGTGAAATGTAAAGTGTGGATCATAGTGTTTTGCCACATGCTAGGATCAAGATCCCTCACTTGTAGACCTGTCTATTAACACAGAAGGCTAATATAATTTGGTGGGTTATGGTAATGGATAGGAGATGCTGAATTTTGTGTTGGTGTCACTCATTATATTTTATGCTTGGCATATTTCAAAACTGAAGCCCCTGGAAGTTAAGAAAAAGAAAAACAATGATTTTTTGTGACAAAACAGGAAAAAGAAATTAGAAAAAAGCCTCAGTCATTCTTTTACATCTTTTCTCAGCTTTGGTAAAGAAAATCAAGGAGACAAAAGATCTGATTCAGACAGAAAAGAGTAGGTTCAGGAGATGGTGTTTATTTCTCTTGAGTTAATAAAATTTCAGTTCATTGGTTTCAAGTCTCATTTTGAAAGCCAAAGACCACATTTACTCCTCAAGCACAGTAAGGTTTCATATTTTGTTGAGTTGCTTTCTAAACCTCAAATAAAACTTGTTTGCAGTAAGTCCTGAAACTAAGCAGTAGATAACAGTTCTGAGCAGCTTTTCTAAACCATTCTGGCATCTGTATATTTGTTAGATGTCATTAGGAACCTAGTTAGGTGAGAGATATGCTATTCCCCTGCAGTGTTTGCTATCTGCCTTAATAAATATGTGGTTAGCTATGACCAATGTGTCAGTCTCAGATGGTCCATGTACAGTGGGGCAGCTGCATGGATTCTAGTGTAGCTGTAATAATTTATACCAGCTGAAAATCTGAGCATAACATCCTGTGATTTTTAAACATCTCTTGATATTTTCTTTTGGATAGGTTATTTATAATAAAGTGTACACTGAGGAAGATCCACAAACCTTAGTGTCCTTTCTATTTATATGCCTCTTTGTTATATTTTTTATTGTTATTCACAAATCATTTGGGGTATGAAAATTTTGTCTAAATATTTATCAAAGTAATGCAGAAGAGTAATCTAAACTCTGTGTCCACCTACAGCCAAGCATTCTTGCTGATAAAATAGAGAAGACAAGTGGAAATCTTGAGAAAATGAAATTACAAATGCCAGGAACAATGCTTGAAATTATCTTTCACTACTACTTACTCTTACTAGTTGTAAGCCCTCAATTATTATTGCTTTCGAAGACATGTTCCAGTTTAAATATTGATGGGGCTCTACCCTTCTGCAGGTAGATTTCTGTCCTTTTCAATAACCTCTCCTCTGGAAGGATCTCAGAGTTGCACTGATCTATTTCCACCCCCACCCCCCAAATCCCCCAAAAGATTTATTAAAATTGATCTTTTCTTTCTGTCATTCTTCAGAATTCTTTGCAGCATTTGTCTGATCTCAGTTCATGTGAATAGCTATTTATGCTACTCAAAGCAAGGCAATATACTATATATATAAATAATACACCTGGTCCTTCCAGAGGAATACCTGGGACCACTAAGACAGCCTTGTGAGCAGTTGCTGTTCCAAAGCTGTGATTGCTCTGTGATGAAAGTTAAAATAATGCTAGCAATTTTCTTGTGCTGTTTCTTATCAAAGATAGTTCCTGAATAATGCATTTGAGATAAGTTTTGGGAATCAGTGTTGGTAGAACCTTTTCCCTCTGAAAATACCAGTCACAAAAGAGCTTCTTTTTTTCTTTTTCTTTTTTTTTTTTTTTTTTTTTGAACTGACAAATTTTATATCATACTTTCCAAGATAGATGCTATGTGCAATATTGTAACATAATTCCTTCTTGGTAGCAGAGGCAGGGTTCTCTAGCAATTTCTAATCAATCTATCTGTGATATAGTTGAGTATAGGTCTGTTTAGAATTAAAAGGCATAGCATTTCTCATGTATCATTCAAGCTTCTCTATCACTATCAAGTTCATATTTGCCACAGAATATCTCTGCTGAATGACTGCATACAGGTTTCACAGCAACTGCATTACAATATAAGTCTGGAATCTTATTCTGTCAAGTATCTTCTTCAAGAGAAATTCACTGATTTTGAAGGTGTTGGCATACTGAATTATGATTGCTATCCGATTAGTAGTTAACATATATTTGTACTTAATTATATAGTCTGTATCAATTTTCCTGCCCCTACTGTTCTGATTTCAGTTTTTCACTCAAGCCTTAATTCTGCAAGAGCCTGATTGCTTTCATCTGATACAGTGGAGCATATAAATACCTGCTCAAGTTAGGTGTGTGAGGAGCTCATTAAAATACATGAGGTACTCACAAGTTTAAACTGAAAGGGAAAAAAATGTAGTTAACTAGTTTAGAACCTCAGCCACCTAAGTCTGAATTTGGCCACACTTGAGAGGGGATCAACAGGAATATAGAAAATGCTGAAAATGGTATAGAAATGTATACCCAGAAAGTAGAGGTTGGAAGGGAGCCTTTAAAGACATGAGAGCCTGCTACAAAAAGGAACACAATAAACTATTGTCCATTTGTACAGGGGATCCAACGGGGCTTAAAATTGCAGAAAGGTTTAGGTTAGATACTAGGAAACTTTTCTGCAGAGAAGATAGCAATGCACTGAAATCATTATGGCAGCCTGTGGAATTTCAATTAAGGGAATCTTTTGAGAAACCGGTTAAAGAACTATGGTTGAAATATGACTGATACCAACCTTGGACAGCACCAGGGGTTTGGTAATGTCTGGGATCTTGTCATTAACCTATTTTCTGTATTTTTCTCTGTGTTAATTTGAAGAAGCAATTAGGTGCCTACATTGTTTATTTTACTGACCTTTGTTCTCCTCTCTAAAGGAGAATACAAACATTTGCCCCATCCCTGAGACATACTGTGAGGGTAAATGAAGTAAGGGTTGTTAGCCAGTCAGATGCAACGGCATCAAGTAGGGAGCTGGAAAAGATAGATATAAGCTGAAAAACATTCGATTTGGCTAGAGTACTTGAACTGAAACTCTGTTATCAGCATCCTTTGGACTGCCAAGCTTTCAGTGACAGCAGAATTAAACACTCATTTCATTGACTGCTGAGTCAGTTCTATGTGAATTGAACATGCAGTTTGTAGATGGAGAAGCAAAATGTAAAAGGTCCCAATTCTGCAATTATTTATACATGAAGCTTAATCTGTTTTAGTAGATTAAGTGTGGCTATTCTGATGCATAAAGACAATGATGTATGTAATTGTTTGTGGCACAAAAGCTTCCCTGAGTTGTACCCAAAATATTCTGCAATTAGGTGGCAGGTTTTGATCCACAAGACCTTGTTTATTTACTTTTTCAGTAAAACCCAACCAACCAACCAACAAGCAAACAAAACCTCCACAAACAAATAAAAACCAAGAACAAGAGAAAAACAAACCACCAAATCCCAAACAACGGAAAAACAAACCACCAAACTCCAAACAACAGAATAGCATACTCTGTGGAGCAGACACATATGGATATACCTCTGGAGCATGTAACAGTACCTTCATGGATCTTGCAACACTGGAGGAGTCAAATAATTGCTTTATAAATTGATGTTTGTTAAAGCTTCAAATTCTTATGTGTTTTGGTACTTGCAGTGTAAAACTAAGACACATGTTGGACTTGATGATCTCAAAGGTCTCTTTCAACCTGGTTAATTCTATTCTATTCTATTCTATTCTATTCTATTCTATTCTATTCTATTCTATTCTATTCTATTCTATTCTACTCTACAGTGGAGAGGTTTTTCTCTGTTAAAATATTTGGAGTTGATAAACTGTGTAGACTTCATATTATCTGATAGGTCAGCCAGAAGTACCATGTCAATACATCTCCTTTCACTAAGTTGATGAACTGTGGAATTTCTCTGTCCTTTGTTGTGCTTACATCTAGAAGTTAGGTAGCCACATTTGAATGAGTCACTCCTAGGCAAGGTTGAAAAATGAGGGTGGTGAATGTTTAGCTTATCCTAAGGCAAGTGAGATTAAATTACCTGTCTTGCTGGAAAGCTCATACAGGATTTCCAAAGAAGTACAGCCATAGAGCTGAGTACAGCAAAAGGTGTAAAAGATACGTATATATATGTATATATATAATCTTTTGTATGTGGAATTGACAGATTTTAACTGTTTGTCCTTTGAAATTTTTGAAAAAGGATTAGTCTGTGAATACATTTGTATACAGGTTTCCACTGCGTTTCCTACTGATCTGATCTCTCTGGAATGTTTGAGTATACAAGATAATACAGTCACCTCTGCAGATGCAAACCAGGCATATACATACACACTTCTGGCAGGGTGTAATCAAGTGAGATGAACTTTTATGTAAGAGGCTGCACGTTAATCTTTCTGATCTTACAGCTTTAAGGGAAGTAACTTGGTAAGATACTGCACACAGATGGCCTGAACCCAGAATTCAGGACAGGTAGTGGTTAATAAACACATACTTTGAAAAGTTAGTTTTGGTCCCAGTGGCTACTTCAAGTTTTTAGAGAGAAGAGATAAGAGAACTTGGCATTAATGAGGATCTTGTCTGAAAAACATCAGCTATCTTTCTACTTCCAGGTTTTGAAAGGCTTAAAATATCCTTCCTTCACTTCCTAGTGCATCTCAAGTCAGTGTTTACCTGTTATATCCTTGTATGCACCAATGTCATGCAGACTTTATGGAAGTCAAAAAGAAGACCGTCGGAGCAGAAATATCCATTTACTGTAGTCTCTATGGGATGTTGAATCCTTTCTTACTAATTTCTTATGAAATAAGGCAAAATACACTAATATCGTAGTGTTCATAGAATAGAACAGCAAAATGGCCTGGACAAATTAGGGAGACAAACTTTCAAATACAGTTTCATAAATTTATAAAATAGAGGATACCAATAGTGTTGACCTCTGGATGGCAGTTTTATGCTTTCTTTAGTATTTACAGGGCACTGACACTTAGAATATAATATGTTGTATAATAAATATCCTTTATATTTTGTAGGCTGTCTTACTAGAAAAAAGTGAGAAAGAGAAGCTGATTTTCAATATTTTAAAGGATCAGACCAGCCACTAAGTGAATAAACATAATCTGAGCTGTATAATATGCAATAATCTAATAATTCTGTAATATTCTGAATGTGATAATCCAGTTTAGAATTTTAGGAATTCCATATTTACTACTCTTGGCTTTTTCAATATACTTGCATCAGTTACTGAAGTTTGGAGCTTTTCTGTGGGGAAATTCAATCTTATACTTAAAATATGTTAATATGGATTTTGTAATAGGCACAAGATTTTATTAAGTATATAATTTTCAAGTCATTGTAGTATACAATTACAATATAGTTAGTGCATCTAGGTTCTAAGAATTCATTGTAGAGAAGAGATTGAGATTAAGTAATTACATAGGAAGTTAATGTATATTCTATATTAATTAGTGGGTTTTACTTGCATAAAATATGGTGTAGTTTCATTAAATTGTAATTTCAAAATGAAAGTATAATATGTATTCCTGAGTTATCATTATTATCACTAAGTTGTTGAAGACATTCTCCTTTAGCCTAGCGACATTCATTGTGCCATAGGTATAGCGCTCAGCATCTCTGTTGGTTTTCCTTCTTTTCTCTGGTGTAATCAATTATGTCTGAGTTCCCTGCCTAGTCTCCACCTATATTCGGGTCTTGATGATTAAAAATGTCAAAGACAACGTGCATAATCCCATTTATAGCTGGTGTATTTCAATTTAACTTAACTCTGAAAAATGGTGAAGCTTCTTTTACTCATTCCTAGAGAACAAAGTCATAGACAATGTCCAAACTGCTGTGCTTCGGCTCACAGTGCAAAGAATATTTGCTGCCAAAGCCATCCTATGCTTCCAATACCAGCTTCAAATGCCTCTATTATGGGGTTTAGTCAGCATGCAATTGCTTCTAGTTGCTCAGTCACCACCTGTAAGTGCATTGCCTTGCTTTGAACTCAGCTCCATGTAATTTTGTTGCACTCTTTGCTTACAGATCCCTAAATTGAATGGAAATTTCAAACAAAAATATGGCAGTGGATATGCAATGAAACCAATGCAATCTCCATGCATGACATTAGGATACTGTATGGGTTGTAAGAGAGATGTTTGCAGATGGGGCATGATTCCAGCTGCATAGTTCCAAGCTCTGGCACATCATTCAGGTCTAATGTGGAACAAACACCACAGAGCTTTGTCCAAATATGCAGTGGTTATTTGTCTGAATATTTCAGATATCCTTAAATCTCTGAAAAATGTGCTGTTTCTGCTGTTACTGCAAAAAAGGAGAAGGGGTAAAACTTCTTTACTGCCCCTTACCCAGTAGCATCCTGGCAAATGCTCTCCCTAAAAGTAACAATATTTGCAAAGTGAGCTGCTGGTTCTGCTTTGTTCAGGTATAATTTATGTTTCTGTGCAACTATACTCCAGAATCTCAGCTGTCATCTGAAAAACACTAAGCTTCATGATTTTTCTGGTTGACTACAAGGTTCAAAATACAAAATTAATGTAACCCACCTCATGGCATGTGCTAACATCCCTAGGCAATCTGGAGAAACAGTATGGGGATTGGAAGAGTGATATCATGATATGATGAATGATAACTAGTAAGATCAACTATATCTGAAATGATAATAGGAGTAATGGTAATTTTGTAATCTTCTTTCACACAAACAGAAGCAGGTTTTTGCATTGGGGAAGGGATTTATGTTTGGTACAAAGTAGTTTATATTGAAGATGAAAAGGTTCAGTATGCCTTTCTTCCTCTATTTTAAAACCCATTCCTGTTCTTGTGTAGTACAGAGGGCCTGGTATATCAGATACTGAGTCAATGAAAACATTCCCACTGATTTCAATGGGTATTGCCCAAAAGAGAGAGAGTGAATGCATCTTCTCTAGAACTAATAGATCCATATGCTTTCCCCCATTTTTTTTTTTCCTTTGGAAGAAAACAAACAAAAACAAACCCAAACTTACCAGAAGTCTTCCTTTCATTGTTCACATATTCCGTCAGTATCTTAGTCTGCTTTCATTGAAAGTCTACATCTTCCTGGAAAAAATTCAGTGCTAAACCCAACCTTCCAACATGAAAATCACTGACATAGGGATATTCTGTTGATGTTCGTGGACAAGCCCCTGGGAAGGGTATGGTTCTGGCATTCCTGTCACACCAGTACAAGCTCTAGTAGATGTCTTAGAACAAGCATTTGACAAATGACATGCAGCTTTATCCATATTTACTGCCATTTGCAATAAAAATGCATGTTAATTTATACATATAGTGTAAATGGGAGGACATGTAGGTACTGCAATTTAGCAGCTGGTAAGTTATGCTGTTTTCTTACTCATGAGTATTTGCAAATAGTAAGCCATGAATTGTGGACAGGGACTGAAAAATGTCTTCTGAACTGAGAGCCACTAGGTAAAGATCTAGGTGAGTTCCATTATCACTCTTTTCCATTTTTCCTCTTGCTCTCATTGTATATGAAATGAACTCACAGCATCTTGTCCTGTTTAAAGTCTAAGCCCCATGGTACAGTCTTTAATTTTGATAACACTGTGAGATCCTGAGTCTTACCATCAAAAAAATGGATACAAGATGCTTTGGGATGTAGATAAGCAGAGTCTTATATAGATACACATAATCTGATTCATGCAGTGTGCCTTTGAAGTCCTCTTTTATTTGCATTCAAGAAATCCTTTCTGGGAGCAAGTACAAATTGGGATCCATCCTTCAGCCCTTCTTTCCCAGGGTCTTCCTTTAGGCATGAAATTAGCCTGCAGATGAAACTGCAGCTGTTTAAGCACCTGATTGCTCCTGGAAACCAGATACTCACATGTCTAAATTACTGTAATTTTTACCTTCTCTCTGCAGGTTCACTCTTTGGCCTAAAAGTAATTTGGAACACTCCTGTGTCAGCAAATCCAATAGGAGATGCCTATTCACTGTGTTTTTTATAACAGGACAGGGGTAGTACAGCACTTTTTTTGTTACTTCACAGATATAATATTTATGGCACAACATTGATTAGTATTTTTATGCTTTTAAAACCCAGAGGAAACCATAAGTGTTCTGGGCATGTCACTGGACTTACTGGAGCAGCAAGGCACCCAAGATAGAGGGGAAATCTGTGCTCATATTACAGTTTTTCTCAAGAAAACAGAAAAAAAAAATTAAAAGCATCCAACAGATAGGTTCTATCTTTCAGAGGGCATTAGCTGTGAAATCTAGGTCTCTCCCAAGAGCATTAGGTAGGGTGGGCAGTGACGAAACAGTGAGGTGGTTACTACTGTTACTGCTGTGCAGGGATTCTCTGATATAGAGGTTCAGATGTTACTAAAATAAAATGAACTGCTGGCAGAACTGCAAAATCACTAGGTAATAAGAATGGATTCAGCATTGCCTGGGGGAGCTGACAGAAGCTCAAAGGAGAGCCTCTCCAACACACTACATTTGTCTTACATAAAGGCTGGATTTTTGATTCACTGGTTGAATTCGAATGCTCTGTTTCCATTATCACTTATCCTGCTAACACAGTCCATTGATTTTACTGCCACTTCTGTCCTCCTGCATCTGTTTTCCAGGAAACCAGTGTTACAGCCACTAACTCTCCAGAGCTGCTGGCTAGCCCCAACCTCTCCTCCCCCTACACAGACTTACACCCAAGCAGCATTTGCCTGCTAGAGCAGTGTGGTCCTGAGGTTGCTACAGCCAAAATCATTTTCACCCTGCCAGGACATTACATGTTGATATTGTCCAGCTGCTGCTGGATTCTGGATGGCTGACTTAAGAGTTATTACTGTGCTCTGTACAGTCGTAGTCTGAATGAGCACACTAACCAAAATGTGCTGCAGCCTGTCAAAAAGCTATTTCTCCTTTGTATGGTCTCTTCCTAATATAAACTGTACACCTTCTATAAAATGTATACAGATTGCAAATGTTCATAGTATATATCTATCTCTTAGGTACTCATTCACAAAAGCAAATCCAGATATGTGTTCAGGCAGCATATGGTCCCAGATTGCTCTTTAGCAGGAAATTTCCCTAAGTTATATGTATATAGATATCCTTTCCTGGTGTGTTCACACACATATTCATATATATAAATAAATATGTATTTGTGTGTGTGTATTTTCCCATTCATGAATAAGCCAGTGGAATTACACAGCATAAAACATAACTGAATGGTTAAAATTTGTGTGGTCACAATTTACAATACCTTAAATCTGTGAAACAATAAATACAGAGCTTTTTGCTTAGACGGAAAATAGCAAACTGCCTTTAAAATAGGCATATACTTGTAGTAAGGTTTGAGTGCCCAAGTGAAACCACAAATCCAGTGTTATGATCGACCATCCTCCTCTGTGCCCAGAGGTGGAAGAGAAATATTTCATTGCACCACTATGCAAAGCCTCTGCTGACTTTCCCTTTTTCACTCTCTAAAGCAAAATTAAATTCTCTACAGTTATATTCCAGGCAGAATAGCCTATAAGTATGCACAAAAGCAAGGTTTTTTTTCTTGAACTTACAGCCACTGTACATTTCAGAAACCCTGTACAAGGAGTAGCTTCATCCTAAGCATCTTAATTCCTCCCTCCCTCATCTTCTGTCTTTTTCTGAAAGAAGCTGAGGACCTGGTTAACCTCTGACATTTCTCAAAAGTCTAGAATTCCTTAAAGTCCCTAAAGATTCTGCTGAAAAATCTCCAGCTCAAAAAGCAAACTAACCCCAAACAGGCCAATGGATTATCAACCTCTGTTAGCTAGTGTTCATTACTTTCCCCCAGACTTTAAATTAGCCCAAATGGTTTAGTCTGCAGATTGATTTAGTCTCAGCTGAAAGCAATGAGGATTTTTTCCATTCATTTTGGAGACTGCTGGATCAGACTTTACTCATTTTGTTCCTGAACCAAACCTTAATGATGTCAATAAAGTGTCCTTTATGCAGTTAAATAGGCTTATAGTAGTTACTTTAAAAAAAAAAATTTAAAAATTTACTTATTTCCTAGTCTTCTTCCAACCAGTGTGGTTTTGGCTTTTTTCTCTTCACTGCTGCTCCTCCCAGTTGGTTTAAATTAGCTTGTTCATAGAAAATGTCAACACCGAGACAAAGACTCGGTAAGTACACTCAGCTATGCTCTGAGAGCTGGTCCTCTCAGGATACATGAGAGGGAAGACAGCAGGGAAAGCTTGTTCTGTTTCATAGCTACATAAAAGACATCAGTCCCTAAGGTTATTTCTACACTGTATTTAAGCAGTATGATCTAGGCTCTCAGCTTTTGGTAGCCAATGTGTGTTATTGTGAGAGAAGCTGCATTGTCACTGGCTTTGGCACAGGTTGAGTAAGGTCGTTTGAGATACAGTGGATCTGACTCAGAATCCTTTCTTTGTAGCCATCAGAAGTTTGTTGTTATTAATACTGAGCTGGATAAATTGTAGATAGTCTGACATGTCTATGTGTGCAGTGGTACCACTGTCACAACAGGCTGGGCACAGCTTCCAGCTCTGAATTTGTAAGTTTTAAGTCTTTGCTGTACAGGGCATTGAAATCAATTGAGAGATTCCCCATGGCAAGCACCTTCCTATGCTTACCTTCCTTAAAGCACCCAACTGTCATGAGTGAAGTGGAAAGGGATTACTTATGCACTCTGTAAGATTTGCTTTGGCCAAACAGCCATAACAATCTCTAAATTTAGACAAAATATTGATTTCCAAAGCAAACATAAGATGTGGATGTTCTCTGAGGCAGTGTTACTTTCTGCTCCAACCTAACAACCAAACACTTGATAAAATTTTGTTGGTTGCAATAATAGAATTATTACAACCGCAATGGTGTTTCATTTTCTGTGGAGGTAGACTTAAATGCCGCACAATGGAAGATCTTATAAACACCACCTTAAAAATGATATTGAACACTCAGCTAAAAAGTAATGTTGTCAGTTTCTTAAAGCAAAAAACCCCTAAATCTTGTTCTCATTTTACAACCAGAGGTTGCTCTGTGGGTGAGACAGAGCTCAGTATATCCTCCAGCAGCAATATTTTCCTCCCTAGATAATGAATTATGCACCAAAATTGGTGTGTATTATATCACTAGGATACTTACACAAAAGAATCATTCCTTAGAAATAGGAGATTGTCTGATGCTCAGCATTCTTTAAATCATTTCAAGATCAAACAATCACAGTGTATTTCCTGCTCTGGTTTGTTTGGCTGTTTTGATTTGTTGTTGGCTATATTTTAAAACAAAGCTTTCAAAAAATGTGAGCACTGGTTTCCAGAAGAAAGGTTTTCAACTGAGGAGCATGTTATCGATGGCTATTCTTGTTTGCAGCACTTGCACTCTCCATGGCTCTCTGCAGCTGACTGCACTGACGTCATCTCCAGCACTATCGACACATTCTTTTGTGTGGTGTGAATGAAAAAGTAAATTGATCCCGGTGGGGACTGTGCTCACAGCGAACAGAGAAAAGCTGCTACTGCCAGCTATAGATGGCATCAGATGTCTGTTAGTACAGTCCTTACTTTGGAACTCAGATTAGATAGGACACTAGTAAGGGGGTTGTCTTTGTGCCCCTCAAAAAATACTGTGTTGAGGGGGGTGGGGCTTAACTTGACAGAGAGACATTAATAATGGTTTAAATAGCAAAGGATGTAAACAAGAACACCTTGTATCCTAGTGGTAAAGTAATTTTATAAAGGACAAATATTATGTCAGATTTATTGATGAGGGAAGCATAATCTCCTTGCAGTGATGGAACAAAGGCAGGGAATAAAAGGGAATTAAAAAATGGTCACAAAATCTTTGGCTTTATCCATTTTGGAGTGTTGAAATAGTCTCTGCTAAATAAATCACACCTGCCAGGCATCTAGCCTTACATCTCCTGAGTTCTATTCCTGAAGTCTAAGTATTTATTACAGGACTATTGTTTCCATAGCATGTAAAGGAAGAATTTAAATTTTTTTGCTGATAGAATTTTTACCTTTTGTTTTAGCTATTTTTATATAAGCATTTGTAGGAAAGATTTTTTTTTTTAAAAAAAGGAATTATTTTCTAAACTTTCCCCTTATTTTGTACATTTATTTGCAGTGTGCATTTCCCTTTTCACCTTTAGCAGTGTTCATATTCTTGAAACCATTCACATCTTCTAGTTCATAGGCTCCAGAGGAATAGGGAAGAGTCTTTTTTATTGTCCTATTTTAGTATTTGAAGGGTAAATTTTAGTTTTTATTATCCTATTTTAGTATTTGAAAGGCTGTAAATACAGGTTGATTATTATCACTGTCATTTTGTTTGCTTCTGAAATATATATATGCATTGTAGGCATTGCTGATTGACAGCTGCCTAAACATGAGCCAGCAGTGTGCCCAGGTGGCCAAGAAGGCCAATGGCATTCTGGCCTGCATTAGGAATAGTGTGGCCAGCAGGAGCAGGGAGGTCATTGTGCCCCTGTATTCTGCATTGGTTAGGCTGCACCTTGAGTACTGTGTCCAGTCCTGGGCCCCTCAGTTTAAGAAGGACATCGAGACACTTGAACGTGTCTAGAGAAGGGCAACAAGGCTGGTGAGAGGCCTTGAGCACAAGCCCTATGAGGAGAGGCTGAGGGAGCTGGGATTGTTTAGCCTGGAGAAGAGGAGGCTCAGGGGAGACCTCATTGCCCTCTACAACTACCTGAAAGGTGATTGTAGCCAGGAAGGGCTTGGTCTCTTCTCCCAGGCAATGGCAACCAGCACCAGAACAAGGGGACACAGTCTCAAGCTGTTCCAGGGGAAGTTTAGGCTTGAGGTGAGGAGACAGTTCTTCACAGAGGGAGTTGTTAGCCTTTGGAATGGGCTTCCCAGGAAGGTGGTGGAGTCACTGTCCCTGGAGGTGTTCAAGAGGGCATTGGACGTGGCACTTGGTGCCATGGTCTAGTCATGAGGTCTGTGGTGACAGGTTGGACTCGATAATCCTTGGGGTCTCTTCCAACCTTAGTGATACTGTGATACTGTAGGCATGGGATTTTCCTCTAATATTTCCATGTAAGTTTTATCACACACAGAAAAAAATTAGTCAAAACAGGGACTTCTGAGTACTACCTGCATGAAAACAGGGATAAATAAAGTAATTTTAAAGCTCCATTAAAATGTCTTAGGTTCCCCCCCACCCCCCTTTTTATTACACTGTTGAGTGTTACTATAAATCTTTCTCATTGCAAAAGCAGAAATAATGTTTTTCTCTGAAATTTATTCTAAGCTGTATTTTTTTAGGCTCCACAGTAAGAGAGGTGCTTTAGGGACACACTGGGAAGTAAATTTTCATTATGTCCATTACAAAATGTTTTTTTTGAAAATTGAATTAATTTTGCCTACTAAAATATACTTAATATTTAAAAAGACTGAAAACCAAATAAATTGTAATAGCTTTTGTCAACAATCAAAACAGTTCAGATGATTCAAATGCCTTCTGAATTTTCCTTTGTTTTGCTTTTGCATCTTTTGATGGGGGAATAAAAGTGAAGGGAAATCATTTTATTCTGAATTAAATAGACAATCTGGTCTCTGCCCTGTTTTACTCCCATGGGAAGAGTATAACAGATGTACAGAAAGGACTAATGTTATATAACAGATAAGTTTAATAGCCTTTAGACTGTTAAACTCCTCACTAACTACTTCCATCTTACTCATCTCATGTTCATACAGTTGAGATATGAGCCTGAAGTGCTTGCTGCCAGGAGAAGTACCCTTGATCAGGGTTTCCATAGTGCTGAAGCCCTGTTTGGCAGTCATATGTGTCCGTTAACAGACTGATACTGGGAAACTGGACAACGTTTGAACTGTTAGATGCTGATACACAAAAGTATTATTTTGTGCTGGAAATGAGTTTTAGAAGTACCTGAAGGGAGGTTGTAGCCAGGTGGGGGTTGGTCTCTTCTCCCAGGCAACCAGCACCGGAACAAGAGGACACAGTCTCAAGCTGTGCCAGGGGAAGTTTAGGCTTAAGGTGAGGAGAAAGTTCTTCACAGAAAGAGTTATTGGCCATTGGAATGTCCTGCCTGGGGAGGTGGTGGAGTCATCGTCCCTGGAGGTGTTCAAGAGGGGATTGGACGTGGCACTTGAAGCCATGGCTTAGTTATTCATGAGGTGTTGGGTGGCAGGTTGGACTTGATGATCTCTGAGGTCTTTTCCAACCTTATTGATTCTATGATTCTATGAAGTTCACCTGGATGTCTTTATCAATTAAGGCCAAAAGATGCATTTAAAGACTAAGGCAACACAAATAAAACTTCTTTTTTTTTTCTTTTTTTTTTTTTTTTCATAGAAACAAAGCAGTAAATTGTCTGAGTGCAATGTGCTCTACCTAAATCTGCTGGATTGAGTGCATAGCTCATGTGTAGCCATTGTGTTTGCTGAGTAGAGAAAAAAAAGAAGCTGCATCCATATAGACCTATTTTTTTCCATCTCTCATTACTGAAATTAACTGTTGCCCTGGGGTAGGGTGGAAGAAGAGGAGAAACCAAGATTTGAGAGACAAGGGTTTTGGCACTCATTGGGATGGGTGGATTTTTTTTAGTTACATATAAGTCTTGATCCTTTTCTCCATTTTCTTTTGGCTTTCCTATTTTTATCCACAGGAGGTGGTGTATTTCCCCTCCTCTAACAGGTTGAATATCTTTCATCCCTGGTTAGACTAGAGAAGAAATTACTCTTGTGCTTCAGATGGTTTCACAAGAATAGACAGGTGGTGTTTCAAAGTGAGGGGGGAAAAAACTGTTAAATCTATTGTTGGTCACCAGTGCATTATTGATTGATCTGACAAATGTGATTCACTCTCTAACTAGTGAACAGGCACAGCATGGATGTAGTAGAATTCTTTCCTTTGGCCTTGGCATTAAATTGTGGAACTTAACTTTCCCATTGCCTTGGTGAGTTGAGAATACTGCCTGTGAGCACCAGGTGTGTTTTGGGAAAAATGACTTGAAAATATTAACTCAGTAAAAAAAAGTGTAGTACAGTTCACTAGCAAGCCACTTTTTTTTAAAAAAGTTTGACTTTCCCCCCCCATCCTCTTCAAAATAGCTGTATCATGAAAAGATTTGCTATCTATTACTAGTGACTCAATCAATCTTCATTTGCTGGCTTTGTCTGTAAGGTGTTCCTGGAAGAACTACAAGACGTAAACCTCTAGCTTCCACAACATCTTCTCCCTTGAAAGTAGATTTCCTTCCCTTAAAGATGCACAACTCTTTAACCTTGGCTTGGAGTTGAACAGTCTTTCACAAACAGGAAATACATTATTTTCTTATATATCACTGGTCACTTTATCACTGAGCTCCTACAAATGAGGCTAGCTTGAAACTCTGTGTTGTTTCCTGTAAAGCAAGAGGTAGTTTAGGTCACTGTAATCTGTCATGGAAATTGAATCTGAGCCAATAAGCAACCTTCACAGTGTTCCCATCCTGGGAAAGTAATGAACAGATTTCTTGTCATGAATATAATTTTCAAACAGAAGGCAAGCTTGTCTCATAGGGCAATTTGGGAACTCCAGGTCTAATACTGCTTTTCAGCCAGCATAGGTGCTTTATCCTCACGTACCACAGCATTTCTGGGCTGACATAGGGGACATATGGCTCAAAGAACAACATGTCTGATCTTGGGGAGGGCTAGTTACATGATGCTTGCAGCACACAGACTTTTTACACTGTTGTAAGCTGTGATGTCTGCAAAAGACCAATATCAAAGAATCTCCACTCTCCAGGTACCACTCTGCAGCTCCCATCAGCCTGCCTGGAATGCAGTTCAATAGCATGGAATGGAATGGAATGGAATGGAATGGAATGGAATGGAATGGAACGGAATGGAATAGAATAGAATAGAATAGAACAGAATAGAATTAACCAGGTTGGCAGAGACCTTTGAGATCATTGAGTCCAACCTAACATTCCACACTAAACCATGGCACCAAGCACCCAAGCAGTCTCTTCCTGAACACCTCCAGTGATGGTGACTCCACCACTTCCCTGGGCAGCCCATTCCAATGGTCAATCACTCTTTCTAGGAAGAACTTCTTTCTAACATCTAGCCTAAACCTCCCCTGGCAGAGCTTGAGACTGTGTCCTCTTGTTAGCTTTCATTGTGTCCCCTTTGGTAGCAATTCCCCCAACCTCTGCATTGACTACTATCTCCCTGCTCCTGGTGGCCTGTTCTCTTTTTTCATTCTACACAGAGGATTTCAAAGTGATTTGTGTTTTCTGTAGAAACCATTTGCTGTGGTCATACTAGGGTCTATGAGGGATTTTTAAGATTTATAAAAGCAATAACCACTGGAGAGAAGTGAGACCAAAAGACAATTAATTGCATAAAGAGTTTCTTTTTAGTTTGAGCTGGTATGTTGCACATCCAAATCATGTAACTTCACAGAAAACAGTGAGGGGTGCTTAATAAAAGCATTAAGCAGGACTTGGGGGAAACTCCCATAGCTGGAAAACACATGTAGAAGCATGGTAGAAGTTAGGGAAGCCTTTGGCACTCATTCAGAGTAATGTTGTGGAGGTAAAAAGGTGAGAAGTTATTTAAATTATATGACATTGCAACAGGGTAAGTAAAATTCACTTGTGTGAAGGCTGGAAAAAATAGAAAGAACAGCAAATAAAAGATAATATGGTGAGTGGGAGAGAACCTGCTTTATCTTGCATTCCTCAGCTGGATGTACCCAGCTGTGTGCAGAAGTCTGGGAGAGATGTCCATGTCACTGCTTTCAGACACAGCTGTGACAATTGTGCTGTAGCTTGCTCTTTTCATTGTTTTTCCTACATTTTCCCTATTCCTTAAGTCTACCAGAACTATTGTTTTACAGGAGAAACTGACAGATCAGCTCTTGATGGCTTCATGGTGAAAAGTACATGGGGAAAAGTACGAGTTACCCTCATGACATAAGTCCTCTTTTCAGGATCCTTTTGATCACATACTCACATATTTACCATTCAATGGGCCAATAATGATAGTCCTTAGCATTATTTTAGCAAAAGACTTCCACTATATAACAAATATAGTTATGGCCATAAAAAAGACAGCATGATGGGGACATATAGAAATGGCACCTAGAGAATCACAGTCAGCAATGGCAATAAATATGTGAAAAAAAATGGCAGAATTACTTGAAATGTAGGAGAGCTTATATCCCCATTAAAATTAGTCAATCAAGCCTAAAGCATTAGTTACCTTGATGTGGCATTAGATGAATGCTATGTTTTTGTTTTTCATATATACATTCCTAATGCCTTATTAGAAAATCAGTTTCTGAAGTCCTTAACTCAATTTTTATTCACTCCTCACTCAGACAAGACTCTAATCAACTTCAGTCAAGACCTTACCCCAGTATGCTAGATGAGCTGTGTCATGTTTTATTGCCATCAGATGAGAATAAAGAGATACTGCTGTAAAATATAATGAGGTAAAAGGCATTTTATACTGAATGATTTAATAACATTTTGTGCTTATCCTGTGCCAGAAAAGCAAGGTTCTCAAAGTGTTTCACGGATACTACTAGCAAATGTATTTTAAGAGCAAAGTCTGTGATGAAGCAAATGACAGTTTATTTTAGTTTACCTGGTTGAAGGGCACTGTTGGGATATACAGATAAAATACAAGCCTCTGAAACCAAGGGATCCAAAGCCCAGCCATTTCCATATGTGCTGCAGCTCTGCTTCATTGTGGGCACGCACAGGCTTTGCTCAGATTTCCTGATGCTCAGATCCCTTGATGAGGAAACACTGGAACTGGGTGCCCAGAGAGGTTGTGGAGTCTCCTTCTCTGGAGACTTTCAAAACACGCCTGGACGCACTCCTGTGTGGCCTAGGTGATCCTGCTTTGGCAGGGGGGTTGGACTCGATGATCTCTGGAGGTCCCTTCCAACCCCTAACATTCTGTGCTTCTGTGATTCTTTCTGCCTTGATTGGGAAGTTATTTTGTCCTTAAATCATATATGCAGAATTTTCTGCCTCTCATATCTCTTCCAAGGTCAGATTCAGTTTATTGTGCTTGTGGTACATGAATTCATTCTTAGCACCGATATACAGGGAGCAAACCCCCTCTCTAGCAAAGCAGAGTGGCTATCCACTCATGTTGGGTAGTATTGGCCCTTTTATCAGAAATACCAAATTACTCTCACTAAGTTAATTATGAGTGAAAATAATGCAAAAGGAAATGTACTGAGTTATTTCTATCATGACTTCTTGATTCTTTCATGTTACTTTTCATTGTTCTTTAAGTAGAATATAAAAATATCTCTGTCAGGAGCCTTCTGCTCACAGTGGAAATGCAATCATAAAAATCTCTTACACTGTCATTGCCTTTTCAAACCTTCTACTCAGAGGAACTTGCTTACCGTCAGAGATCAGAGATCACAGCTTGCTACAACCACAGACTCACAATGAATGAAAGAACATGTTAGTATTTGTTGAAGGCTAAAGCCAAGGCTTTGCTTTATTATATGTTCAAGCAAAGTACTTCAGGTGCACAGCCGTATTAGCAATGAGAAGCTATCAGAGGTGTGGTATCAGTTCTGAGTAATGGGGAGATACCGGGTCCTACAGAGTATGTCTGAGATGGAGAAGATCTACTATTTCAGAGAATCTGTATCCATGCTGTGATGAGATAATATATCTTTCTGCCTAATCTTTAGTGGTGTCAACTTTCATTCAGGTGATTGTTAATCTCTCTGACTCCCACTCAGTCATTTTCATGGCTTCACCTGACCTTCAGTCCTATCCAACTGTAGCAGATTCCTTATGTACTGAAAAGACCCACATACAAAGCTCACTTTTGTTTAACAATCAAAGCACAGCCCAATATATCTGATACAGGTTGCCCATTTGTCTTTTCCGTGGTTTACACTCAGCAGACAACTGTGACTTCATTCTGTTGTTTCCCTTCTGGTCCTGGTTTTTATTGTTGTTGCTTGTTTGTTTGTTTTTACCCCAGGTCTTCCAGAATTAACACCTCACATCTCCTCTCCTCCTGAATTTTACTGAATTTCTTGCAGCAGTCAATCTTTCTTTACCCCAGGATCTGCCACAGTCAGACCTTTGTTTCTTATCTGATCCTGAACATCCACATGAAATATATTGTGTCTTCTTCCAGTGACACCAACTATGTCATGAAGCATTTTACCTTCATCCTCACTGAGTTCCAAGTTCACAAACAATGGCACCCACTTGTCTACATTTTGATTGATACTGAAAATCATGTTGATATTATACAAAAATCTGTGCAGAAGACTAATAGGATGTAAAGGGCAGTATTTTGTTGAGCATTGAGGTATATATTGAGGATAATTGTTATTTGTAATATGAAAATATCTTCTGATGCAAAATCTAAAATCACGGCCTTCATTGTCCTATATTTCTTTGTGTGTGTGTGTGTACTGTTATTATTTTATAGCAATATAGCATTAATTTAATGTAAAAATAATGTTTGAAATTCCCTTTAATTGTTCAGAGTATTTTACTGTCAAGCAGGAACTGAGAAATGCATTTCTGTTCTCTTTGTTTCCTGAAAGGAACCCACCAGTCCCAGAGTGACCCTTTGGTAGCTATTCTCAGCACTGGTGAGTCATTCATTAGAGCTTTTGAGTCATAGATAGTATCAGTTTCACACAGGCATCAGATTCACAACTGTACTTGCTATGTAAGAAGAGAGAGTAGCAGTGGGAGATAAATGACTTTGGTAAAACTTCTCTATTTTCTTCCTTTTCCACATGTTAATTTAATATCTTCTGGAGCCTGTAGACATTCATTACTGAAATGTATCATGTCACCTGCAACCTTTATTTTGATCAGCTTGGTAGGAAAAAAAAAATCACATTTATTGGGCTTTGTTATGCTGTAGCTAGAACAGTTTTCTCCAGGCAATGGTTATTTTACAATGACACTGGATGAGAATTTATTCCTTTGATAAAATTTTAGTGAATTGTCAAAGGGATAAGAGGAGTGCACTTTTTGGTACAACTAATTCCAGGACATAGTTCTATCTACTCTGGAGTCATAAAAGAGGTTAAGATAAGTCTATTTGTTAGGCGAATATTAAGCAGTGAATGACATTTTTGTTCGTTTCAGTTCATTTATTGATTCACCTTCAAATGGTAGCCTTTTCTACTTTTACTTAGTGAAATGAACAAAAAAAATATTCAATAGGAGGTAAATGTAATGTCAAAATTCTTCTCTGGAGGCAAATGTTGCCATTCTTTGGTAGTAACCTCATTTAACATCCAGAATTTCCTACCTTTGATGTTGTCACAGCTCACTCTTTTAGGCTGAAAAACTTTCCCCCTTCCCTTGTATCCTGGCTTCTTCATAAAAGGAAGACATTTCTTACATGTTTTCTTATAAGCTTTACTTTCTTTTTCCTCAAACAGAAATTCTGGTTTAGAAAGCATAAGTTTAATTTTAAAAGGACAGATTATTGGAGGGGATAAAACAGGATGGAAGTACACGACTGCTGTAGATCTGTAACAATGGAACATAACAACTGATGGACAGGTGCTTGCTGTTATGGTTTATGGTACAGTGTCATACTTGGCTTTCTTTGCTGGGGCTGCAGGTGGTTTCAAAGGAACTGTGGGAACAGAACTGAAATAAATTGTTTTAGTGGGTAGCGCTCTCTGTAGCCTGCCTGAAGTAAGATAATGACCATTGCGTCTAGGTTTCAGCTTTTCTTGCAGTCTTGCATAGAGTATTTTTTCCAAGAAAATTCAATTTGTACAACGTAAAACTATTCTAGAAAATGTTGGGTTTCTTGATTTCCTTTTTTTTTACTTTTTAATTTATTTTTGCTTTTCATTTTTTGCAGTGGCAAAAATTCTATTAAATACTCTAGAAGCACATTTTTTTCTATTTAAGGCAAACCAGAGTTGTCCAAGCTCAGCAAAACCCTAAGCTAGATAAGCCTGTTGTAGGGCTTTCCTAGCAGAAGTAAGTGTTCTAATCCATGTTTTTCCTGATTATCAAGAAAATTTCCTGAGAAATTTCATTTTCCAAAAGTCTCTGCAAGAAATTTCACTCTGAGGTACATGGTCCATAGAAAATTCCTGTTGCCTGTTTGTGCACGGGGGAGGAATTGTTCAGCTGATGAAGATATAGTCACTGGCTTCCTGAACTATGGGGAAATGCAGCCTAATGTTAAAATTACTGTGAATGATTTTAAAAATGATTTCAACAAAGAAAAACTTGGGGGAAAATTAAGGGTTTCTTCTTTGACAGAACTGTTAAAATACACTATTATTAACAATTCAAAAGATAATTTTCAGTGCATTTATATTTTTTTATATATACTCCCATTGCACAGAAAAACAATACATACTACTTTGCACCACTAGTGAGCTGAAGAAAATGATGAAATTTGAAGATGATTGATGGAGCAGAAATTCAAGATATGTTCAGCTAAATCACAATTTTCCAGAATTTCTGAATAGCTGTTTCCTGATTTGTTATTTAGGACACTTCTTTAATAATAGGGATAATTGCACAGCTAGGTAAAGCAGTAAAAATAATTAAAATGCTTAATATGCTGTGCATTCAAGAGACCAAATCTGAGGGGCACCGATTTGTGTCTTCATTTTGATTCCTTCTTGAATTTGCAAGCTCAAAGTAAAGACTACGTAGTTGGGAATTTGAGAACCCTGTTTTCTTCTAGGATCTTCTTAGCTTGCTAGATGCCTCTGCAGTGGTTCATAAAACTTGAAGGTTTTAAGAAATATTTACAAGTCTACTGCAATGCTGGCAGTAGTAGTCCCATTTTTCAGAGGAAAAAAACAACCCAGCCCTAGTACTGTGAAGAAAGTACTGAGGAAGTCTGTCTACTACTGAATATTTATATCTGCAGTTTCACCTTCACAGTACTGCTTTTAGTTCTAAAGTAGCAGCAACACTCCTTAGAAAATAAATCAGCTGTTCTAAAATATGTCCATCTTTGAGTTCTACACTGCTTTAAGGAACATCTGCTTTGCTATGGTGAGAATGGAGATAAATCAGTAATTTAAATATTGGACCCTTGGACTGTAAGCTTATCTTAGTTCACACTCAGGAGACTTTTCTTAGCCTAAAGCTTAGTTTTCAGAAAATGTGAGCAACCATACTTAGTGAATTCTGGACTGCCTTAACTGGTTCAAGGTTAGGTTGAAGAGAAACAAAGGTTTGAATAAGCACCTGATTGAAAAAGTAGCATGCCCTGGAAAACAAGGAGCAGTAGGTTGTTTGTATGCAAGATTTAGTCTTTTGGACTTTGGTAGGAGCTGCACTCAGTCATGTGTAAGCAAAGCTGAAGGGTACTGTTCAGAGGAGATTTAACTCTTTTAACAGGGGATGAATTCTGCCTTAACTAGCTCACATACAACTCTTTTGAGGTTTAAAAGCTACACAAGCCCTATGAGGAGAGACTGAGGGAGCTGGGGTTGCTTGGCCTGGAGAAGAGGCGACTCAGGGGTGACCTTATTGCTGTCTACAACTACCTGAAGGGGGGTTGTAGACAGGCAGATATTGGTCTCTTCTCCCAGGCAACCAGTACCAGAACAAGAGGACACAGTCTCATGCTGCGCCAGGGGAGGTTTAGGCTGGAGGTTAGGAGGAAGTTTGACACAGAGAGAGTGATTGCCCATTGGAATGGGCTGCCTGAGGAGGTGGTGGGATTGCCGTCTCTGGGGGTGTTCAGGACGAGGCTTGACAGGATGCTTGGTTGCATGGTTTAGTTGATTAGGTGGTGTTGGATGATGGGTTGGACATGATGATCTTGAGGGTCTCTTCCAACCTGGTCTATTCTATTCTATTCTATTCTATTCTATTCTATTCTATTCTATTCTATTCTATTCTATTCTATTCATTATTTTAAACACCTTAAGTGGTTTAGAAATCCATTAAAATCTCACCCTGTTTTAACTTCATTCTATATCAAGTCAAATCTGCAGTCACTTTATGGGAGGTCAAAGAAGCTTTGAGGTAAAAAGTACACTTCCAAAATTCCCGTAACTCCTAAACTAATGTAGCAAAAAATAGGTCAAAAGAAAACAGTAAGTAGTTGAAATATGCCTGTGTTTGTTAGCAGATAAAAATAATGCAGTAAAAGTGGAATTCACAGAATGAATGAAAATTATAGATGTTGGAAGGGACTTCTCAAGATCCAGGCTAACATAGCGAAATAATCTCCAACCTCCCCCATGTTGCAATTGCATGTGGTCCTTTGAATTTGTCAGCTAACTTGAGCACAATTTTAAGCATCTAACAAAGTGATGTTTGTAAGGGGAATCCCTGAGTTGCTCATATATGTCTAAAGATAAACAAAATGAATCTGTCTCCTGAGGTATGTTTTTCTTTATTAAGCATAAATGTAGGCTTCTGTCTGAGTACTTTTTCATTAGTCATGTGAAATTGAAGACCATGTTACTATGCTTAAATGTGGCAGAGTAAACTCAGTCTGTATAGGTTTTGTCATTACTTTAGAGTTTGCCTTGATCTGTTTTTCCTTCCACTCTCTCCCCTTCCTCTCTTTTCCCTTTCCAGGAAGAGAAGTTCTAGAATTTCCTCTTTGTCTATGTGCTTTTCACCTGCCCTTCCAGACTTATCAAATCCAATAAAAGACTTATATGTCTACTATATAAGACTTGTATAAACTAAGTAAGATGCTTTTATATTAGCCACTTCTTTCCATGGGAAGGAACAGAAATTGGTAATCAGTGTAGGACAGAATGTCTAGTTTGTGGGGAGTCCCTCCTTGTCTAAATTTTCTGAAGATACAAGAGGACTGAGCCACAGCAGCAAGACAAGGAACTCCAGTGAGCAGTACTTCCTGAGGGTAGCAGACATCACACTGCTTTCAGATAGCTGTGTCACTTGGGTGATTCAATTCAGACCTTCTGCATAGCATTATGCTGCCCCGTGTGGGCATGTTCAGATGTTGGGTTTTCAGTAGAGCACTACATCAGTTTATTAAGGAATTTTTGCTCACTTCAGCAGGAAAGAAGAAAGGCAGCACTAACTACTCCCTCCTACTTGAAGGAAAAAACTCCCTGAGCTACAAAGGAGGCCATGGATCTATAATAGTCAGCTCTACTGCCTGTAGCTTTCATTTTCATGAACTTGGCCACTTATACTGAATAAATCACAGAATCATAGAATGATAAGTGTTGGAAGGGGCCTCTGGAAATCATCCAGTCCAAACACATGCTAATGCAGGTACACCTAGATCAGGTTGCACAGGAAAAATCCATGCTTGCTTTCTAAACCAGGAACATTTAAATATTTTATAAGTAAGCTAAAAGGTCATGGACTGCCTCAGGAACTGAACCTAGGATCTCATGCAGTAAGCTTTAACCCTAACGAATCATCCTTATGGTATTTTAGATAAAATAGGTTTTCATACAATTTCTCAAACTGCTAAGAGAAAATTTTATTCTGTGTTGAAGGATAATAACTATGATTCCTGATCGCTAGCACATGACTGACAATCACGCAGAAGTTATATGATCCAAGTTATGGAAATGTCAAGGTCTCTTCTCACAATGGCATCTAACAGAATAAAAGATTTTGGCATTCAAATACACTTAATCTCTGAATGAATATCTCACAACTGCAAGAATATACAATTTTTCTTGATTTTAATGTTATTTTTTTCTACTTCATTTGTTTGCTGTTGATCTTGTCATAGGAAGTTATACAAGAACAAATAGATCTGATACAAGAATCTTTATTGTACAAAATTTAAAAGCCAGTACTAAGGTATTTCATCTCCCTTATTTGGATGGAATTTACTCACTGAAATTCAATAAATGCATTAGAAAAAACCCCAAACCTTAGTGAAAACACGTAGTGATATTAAAGGCTGTAGCAGACACATCCTGTAAACTCAAATGTGAGAAATCAGAAGAGTTTCCTGAACTCCTTGTCACCTTTTCATTGTCTGAAACGCTGTCAGCAATGTTCCCCCAAACCACATGAATCTACTTTCATTTCCAACAAACATCAAAAACAAACATGTATTCCCACTCAGAGACTAGTTTATATAGTTCCTCAAGGTCTCAGGCTTCCTAAGATGTAATACTTCCTGAGTGCACGGAACAAGTGTGAATCAGATAGACCCAGATGTGAGATCAGCCCTAAGACTGGAATGTGAGTTTGATGGAGTTCTTATTTACTCTACTAGTAGGTTTCCAGTAAATACAACTCCCATATCCAGTCCACTTAGATTCATAGAATGGATGGAAGGATCATCTAGTTCCAACCCCCCTGCCACAGGCAGGGACACCTTACACTAGGTCAAGTTGCTCAGAGCCATATCCAGCCTGGCCTTAAAAACCTTCAGGGATGGGGCTTCTACCACCTCCCTGGGCAACCTATTCCATTTGCCAGTACACAGCTGGTCACTGCAACATATCTTCTGGAGAAAGGCTCATTTAGAAATAACATGAATATTTCTTTATTTTTGCTTTTTTGTTTTCCTTTCTATTCTGAATTCATTATTTCACTTTTAAATATTGCTAGCTCCAAAGGAAGTGATACAGGCTGATGAGACCGTGGATGGACCGGATAAAACTTGCTGGTTTTATTACCTAGGTAGAAAAGAGATGTAGAGTCACTATACTAATACTAAACATTAGCATAAATATTTATTGTTATTTCCATATTTATGCTTAAATATATCTGTATGAATCAATACACCATCAGAAGGTGTTGAAACGCCACTAGAATGAGCAGCATGCTAGCCTATGTCAAGCTTTAAAACTATTAGACAATTCTTACAGCATGTGAGAAACATGAAAAAAGAGCCACAAGTAAAATCCTCAATAAAATACTGCTGAGGTATGAAGGCATTGATATTCTTTCACTCTATGTCATGCAAAGTCACTGAGGATTCAGTCTTGTAGGTAATATATATTTTGAGTGAAGAGAAGCATATTTATATCAGTCTTTTGAAGTGTGACAACGTAAAAATAGGGCAAAACTTGTTTTCCACATGTAGGGGGACAAAACTAAATATACCTCTTCCCTTTGGAAAGGACATCTTTGAGAAATATGATAATTCCATAAATTTATGAATAGTGTGGAGAACAAGAAAGATTTGTTGGATTTCTTGCAGTACAGAAACTCAGGAGGACACATACACACAACACAGTTAACAGGTAATGCTTTTAAAATAAACAGAAGGAAATACTTTTCCATATTGTTGCATAACTGCACTGTGAGGTCATTTCCAGAAGATGCTGTGGATGCCAAATATATAAACAGATTAAAACAGATTTAGAGAAATTCATGCCAGTGCATCCATAAGTAACCCAGATGCAATGTCTGGTTCAGGAAATATTTAAACGGATTGCTCCTGGAGCTGTGAGGATAGACCAAGAGTCAGACACTATATGTCTTGTTTTTTCCACTTTTGCCCTTTAAATTCACTATTGGCCAAAGACTCTTGTATTAGTCCCATGATAGAAGGTTACGACTAAGAAAAATTAAAGATACTGTCTTGTAATTTAAGATGCTTTGAAATGGAATTCAAGTGTGTACAGAACCTACGAAAGTACAGTATGTCTAGTACAGAAAGTACAGTATGTCTAGTTCAGTAGTAAAGCTGAATTTTGACCAGCTCTGCTCTGTAATTTTTCCCTGCGCACTGTCGTGAGCAGTCTACCTGTGATAGAGCTACAGTAAGATTCAGTGTCCTCTAATGGGTATAGCTACAAGACAATCCCAATATGCCATAAAGCACAATGCGGTAAAGGCCATTTGAAGAAGAATGTTATTTCAGGCGAAAAAATTAAAAAGAGTAGGATCCATTACTTCTAACATTAGTGATGGAAATTTCTGTGGCTAGTTTATACACCTGGTTGCTACCTACAGCCAAACATCATTTGGGCTCCTTCTGTATTTGGTAAAGAGACAGAGTGCTAAGGATAGACGGAGTGATTTGACTTTTTCATTTTCTGTTACAGATGGTTCACAAATAATTAGCTTACAACTAAAGAACATTTTATGTAGCTAAAGTTACAGTAAATGTGACCCATAAGGTCCAATTTCCCAAGTGAACTCCCCTGTCAGTGCAAGGGGATTTTGTCACTGAATTATTGGACAAATCCCAGATCTCAGACTCCCTAAACATTTTGAAATCTCATTTTCTTTTCTCCTAAATGTGATTTTCTTTTAAGAGTAAATTATGTTTTAGTCAAAAATAGATTTCCAGCCCTAACAAGTCTTTATTAATTAATGGACTAAATATAAACAGTAGCAATTTAATTTTGATCCCTTTATTGATTTTTCAGTGTCTCTTTTTGTAGACACCATCATCATCCTAAAGTTTCCTGCTCAGTGTGCTGTATCCCTGCATTTGCATATAAGCTGAGGCCAACAACAAAGTTTCCAATTAGTGCCAAGTGAGTTGGTGTTCTTGTAATGTCAAACACTTCTCCAGTGGTCTGAGACCACGCATCTCATTTCATGTGGGATATTGAACAATTAGCATCTTTCAGTTACAACCACAGGGACTGAATATGAAGTGACAACTTAGAGTCTCACCATGAACGAGTCATGGTCTGCTCAGCTCCCATGTATACGCATTTTTAGCATAACTGAATGTAATTATAACAAAGGATTTTGCATGAGCAGAAATTGTTTTGTGTTCTACAGCATGCCTCAGTTACAAATCTGATACTGAGTGGGGTATTTCACTCCTGAGACTATTATGTTATTCTCAATATATTTATAATATTAAACAGCATTTAAAATGGGAGTTTCAAGGCAACAAATTGGAAAGACTTCTGAAATTTGAAAAGGCTACTGAAAATCATTGTTTAGCATAACAGATAGCAGGCCAAGTCTCAGTTTACAGACTATCTAATATAGGAATTTATCACATAAATTTATTCACCACAGGAAGGATAGCAACGGTTTCAGTTTCACATATTTTCAATATAAGGGTGCTAGGATAAGCCTGAAAGTCTTTCCCTACATCTGGAGGCAGTGTTATAGAAATCTCAGATAAAACCCATTGCTTTATTAGAAAGTCCAGAAGGTAATCAAAGTTATATAGATCTATGAAAAAAACAGATGGATTTGTATCTATATTTGCCTTTGGAAAGTCTGTCCCTCTTTACTACCTCTCCTCCTCTACTTGCAAGATACTGCTGGTGTGCAGACTACTGGCATTTTTAATTATCTCTTGGGTATGCTCTCATGGCAAGAAAGGTAGCAGAAAGAGGAATGCTTATTTGTTGAGTGCATGATTCTTGCAGGCTCAAATACAACACATCTTGAAGAAATATTGACAGCTTCCACTGTTCCTATATTTAATAGCTGATACACCTAAATAATATATATTTGCATACGTATAATTCTTTTATTTAACTTTGTTCTCTTTAGCTTTCAGAATAATCTATAATGAAGAAACTGAGGGATTTGTCTAGGGTACATCTTTCCCAAGGTCCAACAGTGATCCTTTTCCTAAAATAAACTGGAATTCCCTCTCAGAAGCAGCGCAGTCTTCTCTCAACTCCTGACTTCTTTCTTCTTGTCTTCAAACTACTGTAACTTGTTCTAAGACACATATGTATAGCAAGCTTTCTTGTTTCTTCTTCTGAATCCTGATTTAGTTGCCTGTCTCACAAAGAAGGTGATGATAATTTTCATCATGTTCTTTCAAAAGCAAAGATTACTAGCCTCTATTTTCTTCTGTAGTTGTCTGAAGTCTCACAATCAAACACTGCTTCCTTCAGCTTCTGAAGGAAAATGAAAAGATGCTCTTACCCTGCAGTTATTGGCAGCTACTGCAGTGGCTAATTATCCATATTTCAGGCTCAGATTTACTGTACAGCTTAATCAGCATTTCTCTAGGCTTGTGTAATCTAGGAATGGTTTTATGAAACAAGGCAAAGGTATACATACATGATCACACAAAACCAATGTGGATTAAAATACCATTTTAATGTCACTATCACCATTCTAAAGCTCTGAGGGGAAACATAACTCTCTGATTTCTGTTTTGGGAAATACACAGATCCTTTCAAACTTCTTGTTTCAGTTGAGCATGGTATTGGACTGAAATATGTCCATACTGGCAAACAAATTGTATCTCCTTTTTACTTCTGGGAGGGGGGTTGCACTCTGATGGCATGTCACTGTGTATCTGTTAGTTCATTTCAGTTCCCTTTGGAGAGTGAACAGAATATTCATTCTGTGATGAAATCAGCATATGGTTTCAGTAATGGTTTAGTTCAGAGGTTGTCTCTGATGCATAGTTCATACCACTTATGCGTTAAGTTTCCTCACTAGCATGGTTTTGTGCTTCCTTCAGAACATTAGCATTCTTGCAGGACCAATCCAACCTCATTCTAAGACTGGGTGACCTGCCTAGTATTTGAGGGGAGGGCTGTAGATGTGGTCTACCTAGACCTAGCCTGTGACAGTCTCCCATAGCATTCTCCTGGAAAAGCTGGCAGCTATGGCTTGGACAGGTGCACCCTTTGCTGGGTTAAAAACTGGATGACTGAGCACAGAGAGTGGTTATGAATGGTGCCATATCCAGTTGGTGTCCAGTGACCAGTGGTGTCCACCAGGGACCAGTACTGGGCCCAGTTCTATTCAACATCTTTCTTGGTAACTTGGATGAGAGGATCGAGTGTACTGTTAGCAAATTTGCAGATGATGTCAAGCTAGGGGGGAGCACTGAAGACACTTCAGAGAGATCTGGACAGTCTGCATTGATGGGCTGAGGCCAACGATATGAGGTTTAACAAGGCCAAGTGCAGGGACCTACACTTTGGACACAACAACCCCATGCAGGGCTACAGACTGGGGGATAAAGTGGCTGGTGAGAGGCCTGGCAGAGAGGGACCTGGGAGTGCTGGTTGACAACTGGCTGAACATGAGCCAGCAGTGTGCCCAGATGGCATGGAAGGCCAGTGTTTTGTATTAGTTGCTTCACATAGGATCTGAGGACTGGCTTGGCAGTTTGTGCAGCCTCTGTCTATTCCGGTTGCATTTTGCAAGACTCAGGCACATTCCAGATAGAGCTGCTGATACTGTCTGCAGCAGGGGAAGGTGAGTTCTGCAGGCAGTATCAGACCTACTGCAGTGCTGAAGTGCACAGCAATAGCTAGATCCATGGGGGTTCATCTGGGTCTCATGTGATTGTGGGTCTGGAGAAAGACGCTCTGTTCAAGGCTCCCTAGAGAGTGTTAATAGCTCTGTACTAAATGGCATGGATTAACCTCCTGTGAAGATAAAATCCTCACTAAACATACCTGGCACAAGCAAGAAGGCATTTACATGATGATGGCAGTCATGAGGAAGCTTGTATAATGCATTTTATTTGAGTGTGAAAAACACCAATGCAAAGTTGTTGCAGTTCCAATTTGTGCATGTATTTTCACCCAGACAAGGTTAGAAAGCTGCAGATCAGGTTGCATAGGTTTTGATTTAGCATCGGAAGTTTGGTATTGTATATATCTGATGTCCTATAGCAGCCCTTGGGGTATGTAATTATGCTTGAGGATCAGATTTCCTTTTCAAATAATGTCAAAGTTTTGATGTTTCCCACAGAAAAAGAATCCATTTTTATTAACTCACCAATGCATTTTTTTTTTACCTTTATGTCAAAATGTTGGATTTCATAATTTCAATTAATCTCATTTTGTCATATTAGGTAAGATACACAGACCTTAATAATTATTTATGATATGCAATTCACAATGGAAAGGAAACAAATAGTAAGTTGAAATGAAATAGGGTTTTTTAAATAATTTTTTTACTGAAAGCTGATTTTTACTTATTTTCTGGTTCTGATAAAAATGTAGTTTGACAGTAAATCATTCTCTTGACCATTTTCCCTATTCTTATTGAAAACAGTGAATTTCAAATGAACTAGTAGTAATGTATGGCATATAAACCATTAAATCTTCACAATGCCTGAGCACAATTATGCTTTATTTTTTTTTTTTTTTTAAGATTTGTGGAGAGGAACAATTTGATCCATAACCATGAAGAGTTATGTGGACTTACTGTAGAGTAGCATTTAACCACAGGACTGGAAGAAGGTGGTTACTTACTACAGCAATGACAGCTACTTTCCTGCCTGCTTGTTTAACTCAGAGCTTAACAGCAGGTACAGGATGTTCTGAGGTATTGCAAAAACTCATTAGTTCTCTATAAGGAAAGTTTGCCCTGGAGTTCATAGTTATTATCCTTGAAGCTAACAATGTGAGTTGAAATTCTATGCAGCTTCAGTGCAGCATGTTTCTGCATTTACTGTGTCACCTCAGCTGAACCCTTTTGGCTCTGAGAGCCTTGCTGCAGCCTGTCAGCAAAATTACAGGTTATGGTGAACTAATACTTCAAGTTCTTGAGTAATTTCTGGATTAATCAATGGAAATTTTTACAGCTCTAGTATTTTTCTACTGAAAGGATAATTATTTTTCCTATTTTGCCTTGAAATGGACAAATGGATAATACAGGCTCTAAGGCTAGATTATAAACATGCATATTTCTATAGCTGCCTTTGCTCACGGTTTTATTCAGTCACATGAATTTTGTCTATTGAATTTCCCAATCTCTTACCAAACCTACAATTACTATTGGCACTGAACAGCAGGTAGTATCTTCTTTGCTTGCAAGTGCAGTATGCTGAGTAACATTCATAACCCTTTTCCCCACAAGAATTATTTATTTAGATGGTAATTCCTCCACTTCATTCTGCTTACACATTTGTGCTAGAAATCTATGAAACCTGGATGTATATGATCTAATTATGGATACAAGAGCAGATGTATATGTAATGGACCAGATTTTCAGAGGCATGTACTTGGCTGTGAGAGCTTAGTTGTTAAGTGGTCTCCATTTGATGCTGCTGGCTAGTGCTAAGCTCTTTATTTATTTTGAAGTGCAGGAAGCAAAAGATAGAGATGGATTGTATTCATCCCTGCTTTGTCTAGTCCTGTAGGGCAGAGCACCTTGTAGAGGAAATGGTCTTCCTAGGAGGCACATGATCTCTTCACTCTTCTTTCTGGGGCAGCCTAACTTCACTTTTCCTCAAAGAGAAAGACAACCCTAGTGAGACCTGTATTGACATGTGCACCCCTCAGGAGGAAACTAGATGACAAATACTAAGTGAAAATACCCCCATGTGACAGCCCACTTGTACCATTGCAAATTGGGGAGCTAGTTTACAATTTAAAATGTCTCTATAGGAATTTTACTGTCTAAGTGGCTTACAACTTCCCTGCATGAGGGAAGAACATGGATCTGGAATTCAAACACTTCATCAGATTATAAACCAACATTTTGCATATAAACCAACATTTTCAGCAGTATGGCATCTTCATATTTAGTTCCCTTGCTAGTCCCATTTTGCTATATGGCTAACAAAAGGGGAGGGGGGAAGAAACAGATGTTATTTGGTATCAGAGTAAAATACAAGTCTTACAGATACATTTAGATCAAATAGATCTAATATAGATCAGACATCAAGACTCCTAAACATTATAAAGTGAGCCAAGGTCAACTGCATATATACAACCTGAAACTTCCACATGTAACTTAATTTATAGCCTAAACTTTTCATTTTTCATTAGAAATTAGGCTAAATATATTATTTTGCATATAGTGGAAGAAGCTCAAATTTATGGCTTGAGACAGGAATGCAGTCTGCAGTTCTGCGAGTGTAATGCCAGGGGGAACATCCTGGGGTCAGTGGTAATTTCTGAGCTGTGTGACTCAAAAGTGATCTGCAGACCAGATTGCAGACACATCTCGGAATGTGCTTGGTACATGAACCCAGTTTTTATACTTCAGAATTATACAAAGTATAATGAATCTTCAAACAAAGTGCAATGTATTTAACAATGTCATATAGACAGTGGAAAGATGTCAGTCCTTACTTCAGTATCTGCACTCCACAAGGTGAAGACGTACAGCGGCCTTGCAACAGATTTCTTATCCCTATTGGCAGGTGAAGTTTTTTTCACAAAATACTTCCAGTTTTGGAAGGATGCAGTTAAAGGAGCTCTTCTCACCTTTGTGCATCAGGGCCTCACCCTGAACTGAGCATTCCCCTTTGAAAGGGTTGTTTACTAACAGTGGTGGATTGGGACTCCGTCTCAGGAGTGTAAGCAATAAATCAAGAGGACTGGAAGCACTGCCAGTTGAGGAAATTATGATGACAAAATATCACCAGTTAATTTAATTAGTTACAGCCCTTTTGTCATGGTCAATACATAAATCTCACAGCAGGTGCAGTGGTTTGAAACACATAATATTCCCCACTATCAGAATCATGAATTTACAACATTTTATGACTGTGGGGTCATCCTGGAAAGGAGATTCTTGGTCTCTCTCTCACTTTTCTGGGTCTTAAGCATGTGGGTGTGTTCTTGCTTTTTTCTGGATCCTGACAGTAATTTTTCCTTTCCCTTTCTTTCTGTTTTATATATATATATATATATGCAATCTGATAGTTTTATAGTGGAGGAGTGAAATATTCTGTGTAAGTCAACCAAGAGAACTCTCTCTGTTTTTACCCCCTTCCTTTCTTATCTTTTGGTAAGAGGGGAGGGAGGCAGTGTGAAGGGGAAGGGAGGGAATGGAGTTTTTTTGCTCATGCACTAAACATAAACACAAACTAAACATAAACACCATTACAGGAGGTCATATCTGGTGCTAAACTCACAGGCAAAGAAGGACATAGTGGGGAAGAGACTGTTATTTGATCTGTTTGTCTCCTAAGAAGACAAATCCCCAAAGGAAGGAGTCTCGGTGAAAACTGAATGGCAGTTAGATCAGACTTTGGCTAAATTACTGGAATGTGCTGTCTGGTTGTCAGATGATGTCTGTCACTGAGATGTTGCCATGACATCTAAGGTTTTGAAGCATACAGCCACTAACTATGCAGTGGTTTTCTTGATAAGCATGGCTTATAATGCTTTTGTTTCCATTCCTAAAATCTGCTTCTACCAAAAGCACTGTTAAAATGGAACCAGATCGCAGTAGTGGATCTTTGCAAATATGAATGTCTTCTTCACTGACTATTTCCATTCATAAGATTGGACTGCTGCTGAAGACAATCAGAAAAATGTGAACCCTTAACTTTTCAGGCTTCTTTGGTGTCCATGTTTCATGGCTATGCTGTGAAACTGTTCTTACAGTGACCTGACATTCACAACTTTGTTCCAAGTTTCATGATTATGTGTTGACAGAGAAACTAAAGGGCATGAAACATGATGGTAAATGTTTCTGTCCAAGTAATCAAGCTTGAACTGTCTGAAACTATCCCAATACTGGGTTTTCTTCCATGAAGTTAAAAAACTGCAATGGTTGTTGTAACTTAGATTTTGAAGTGGCTGGACAGTTGTGATGAAGCCCCTATGCTGATCCGGACTAACCATCTGATATGTAAATAGAATCATAGAATAAATAAGGTTGAAAAAGACCTGAAAGATCAAGTCCAACCTGTCACTCATGACCTCATGACTAGTAAACCATGGCATCAAGTGCCATGTCCATTCCCCTCTTGAACACCTCCAGGGATGGTGACTCCACCACCTCCCTGGGCAGCCCATTCCAATGGCTAACAACCTTCTCTGTGAAAAACTTTCTCCTCACCTTGAGCTTAAACCTGCCCTGGCACAGTTTGAGACTGTGTCCTCTTGTTCTGGTGCTGATTGCCTGGAAGAAGAGACCAACCCCCTCCTGGTACAACCTTCCTTCAGGTAGTTGTAGACAGCAATAAGGTCTCCCCTGCTGTTTCCCATCTAATGACAAGAGTGCTTAGCTGCAGTAGTCCATCATACTGAGCCTACATGGCAACTCAGTTGTGCATTCAAAGTATGAAAGCAGAGTAATAGCAAAATCAACAACTGGACGGGAAGTTGCACCATCATGATTATATATCGGTCTCTGACAATAGGAGGCAGTGGTAACAATGGGTCACAGACCTCATAATCTCCCTGGGAAGTAGAAAATTGTACTGTGCATTCAGCACCAACAAGCACAAAAATTTCTGCTCCATGACTGGCTTCTTCTAAAAAATTTTTTACAGAAAAATAAGATGACACATCAAATTCCTTTCAATAGTGAAAAGCAGCCAAAACTTTAGCTTACTGCCTTCTCTAGATCAATGGAGAAAGTGTGGGAGGGTGCATAGATTTGCTTCATACTTTCCAACTTTGATGCCAGTGATGTTGAGATAAACCTTTTTCCAGTCTCTGTTATTATTACTGCCTCATCAGTCAATGCCTCAGTTAGTTACATCATGCTAGTAACCTCACTAGCACTTTGATTACAATTACATGGCTTGGCAGCATACATATCTATTCCAATACTTCCCAGGCCTTATAGACAAACTGACATAGGCTGGTGTCACACAAAATGCAAGTGTAGGATTTTACATAGCAAAAGGAAAAAAAAATCAAAACAACAAAGCTGCCTAATTTAATATTTTATGCTGAAAAATCATTTAAATGTAACAATATGGAATTAAATTAATCTTAAATGAATTGTCTGACTTTAAACAGTTTCTATATTACAGGAAATCTAGAAGGTACAATGAAAAAGCATATTATTTTTTGTGGTTTGAGCTAGTGGAAATTCTGTATAAATTTAAAAGAATAGAATAGAGTAGAATAGAATAGAGTAGAATAGAATAGAATAGAATAGAATAGAATAGAATAGAATAGAATAGAATAGGATAAACCAGGTTGGAAGAGATCTTCAAGATCATCACGTCCAACCTATCATCCAACACCATCTAATCAACTAAACCATGGCACCAAGCACCCCATCAAGTCTCCTCCTAAACATCCCCAATGATGGCAACTCCACCACCTCCCTGGGCAGCCCATTCCAATGGCAAATCACTCTCTCTATGAAGAATTTCTTCCTGACATCCAGTCTAAACCTCCCCTGGCACAGCTTGAGACTCTGTCCTCTTGTTCTGGTGCTGGTTGCCTGGGAGAAGAGACCAACCCCCAGGTGGCTACAACCTCCCTTCAGGCAGTTGTAGAGAGCAATAAGGTCTGCCCTGAGTCTCCTCTTCTCCAGGCTAAGCAACTCCAGCTCCCTCAGCCTCTCCTCATAGGGCTAGTGCTCCAAATCCCTCACCAGCTTTGTTGCCCTTCTCTGGTCATGTTCCAGCACCTCAGCATCTTAATTCTATTTTGTGAATTTTGATTATATAGTATATATTTAATTATAGTAATATTATTATATGAATATATGAATAATGTTATATATTTAATAATATTTTGTGACATTTGATGGCAATGGTGTTCAGTAACTTTTTAAACCATCAAGATCTGCCATGTAGTTACAAATTATAATATACAACTAATTATGCATGCATTTTGAAAATGAATATAATTTTGATGTGCTGTACTGGTACTAATCCAACTGCATCATGGAGGCTTTTCTTGTTTTGAACTACAAAAACTTCTTTTGAGCTGTGTGTAAGTTCATTTGTGAATGGGAAGACAGGTGAAAAACATGAGGTAGAAACATAGAGAAAAACTGCCATTATGCATTTTTCTGTATAGAGTGATGATCCTCAGAGCAAACCCAAGGAATGAGACACTACAAGAGCTGCATGCTGGAGCGGTGGCTTTAGGGGAGTCATAGTGTGATCTTTAGCCAATCTCGTCCTGACCTGGCTCTGTTAGCTCTTTGACTGGGGCATTATCTCAGATTAACTTAGGAGCTAATAGCTAAATCCAAATGTTCTAATACTTTCAAGGCTATAAGGGCAGTTATTGCTTCCCTCTGAGCTTTATGATCTATCCATAAAAATATGGTTTGATAGCCTGGCATTGCATTAAATAACACCTCTTACTCAAAAGTGGGAAAAGGATAGTGATCCAGCCCCTGACAAGGGCTACCTTAACTACACAGGGTTTCTTGTTATAATGAGAAATTATTTTGTTGTTTAAATTAAGTTTTTCTGTAACATTACAGGTATGATCCCAACATCTGCCTGCCTCAGAGCCCCAGGACTCTTACTAAAACTATTCATCAAAACTAATATTTGATTTCCCACCCCTACCCCGCCCAGCGCCCCAGTAAGGACACAACAGTGCCAGAAGTTCAGGAAGTTAAAATAATTCATAGGCTTAATTTATTAAAGCAAACAGCTACAACATATTTGGGATTGTCACTGATAAATGCACTGACTGCAAGTAATGGAGCTCAAGCTAATAAATCCCAAGTAACATCTGACAAAGCTGGAGGCAGAAACATTTGCAATAGCTCTAATATATAATAGAAACGCAGCAGAAGTTAAGCCATATATTGAATACACAATTCTTACCAAGAAGGCATCCCTCTCTTGGGAAAAGGAGCCTGTCCTCTTTCCTTGTCTCTGCCAAAACCACAGTCTTTCCTGACAGAGAGCTGTGCCTCCTACAGTTTCCTAAACCTAACCCTGTCTCTTCCTGCCTTCTACGTGGCATTAAGCATGATTGGGGTGGAGATCTGAGTAACATAGTCTTATATGCTTAGCATGTTCTCTGCTTGGCTCATTATCATACTGAGAGGTGTCAATTTTAATATTCAAATTGCAGTTAATTAGGGAATGGTCTGTGCTTGGGCACTACGGCCTTTGAAATCTGTTTTGAAGTTGCATGGTTTTGTTGTTTTAGCCTTGCTTCTTCAATTTTAGTTGAAACAGGACCATCATCTCTTCACAAGACTCCCTCCTTTAGCTGTATGGCAGGCTGGCTCTGCTGATCTTCATTCCTAGAGTCTGGTTGTAAACATCTCTTGATTGCTAACATCTCAGTCTTTCTCCTGAAGCACACTAAATTTTGGACATTTTCAGGAGAAGACTTGATGGGGTGTTTGGTGCCATGGGTTAGTTGTTTAGGTGGGTTGGATTGGTTGATGGGTTGGACATGATGATCTTGAAGGTCTCTTCCAACCCGGTCTATTCTATTCTATTCTATTCTATTCTATTCTATTCTATTCTATTCTATTCTATTCTATTCTAGTTGATTAGATGGTGTTGGATGATAGGTTGGACTTGACGATCTTGAAGGTCTTTTCCAACCTGGTTAATTCTATTCTAAATTAATCTGCATTCCTGTGCAATGGTGGGCTGGGCAGTTATCCCACACCAAGTAACCCTGGTCACACTTTTGCAAATGGGAGAATGAAGGACATTGTTTTCAGCCATAGGCTTTCCCCTGACAGCTCCAAAAGACATAAGGAGAGGTGTCAGTAGATGCCATATTAATTCTGGGTGCTTCTTGAGCTTCCTAGATGAGATGCTCTGCAGTCAGTGATGATTTAGAAACATTGGGTTCAAATTCAAATCCATGCCTCCTTCTCCCTTGCTTTCTCCCACTATTAAAAAGAAAATAATACAATTTCTGAATGATTTGGGTCATCTATTTTGTGCTTAGGGAATAATTAAGGATAGCATCCATGGAACCTATTCCAGATGCGACCGAACTACTTCCATTCTGCTATAAACTTCCTCATTACAAGGTGATGCAACAATACCTCAAATGTTCATGGACATCATGGTCATGAACAGGAATATATTTGCCTGTGGCCTCTTCTATCTAATCTACTACTGCAGTGAGAACACAGCATCACAAAAGCTTATATCTGCTGTATGTTTATTCTATTTTTTCCTTTTATTGTTTATTCATGACAGTGACTCAGAATTAGTGCAGCACTCTAATTATCACAATTGTGTCCAAAAGAAGCATTTCTATTACCAATACCTCGATTTCAGTATTTGGATCACAGGATACCATTTAGTTGCAGCTGTTGAAATTGGCTGAACTTTTGTAATACCAACTGCTGAAGCTATAGCATGACTATGCTAATTGTACCATTTATATTCACGAAAAGGTAGTTGAATACTAAAGCTGCTCAATCTGCATTATAAAATATTAGTAAAATATTAGGAAGTATGAATCTTTATTCTTATGGCATCAAATAAAACTGGCCTTTTGTGTATAAGATGTATTTACAAATAAAATTAATCATTAACAGTTCTATAGGGAATTCTTGCCCCCTTTATTTTTCAGAGTAGATTTTTCTGAGGCAGGCATCAACATGGATGATATTACAATTCAGATGGGTAAAATAAACAACTGCAATTTCCTTTAATCACCTATGAATATGCATAAACAAAATATCTCCTCTGTGGTTTAGATAGCAGAGGCTTATTGCTGGTGCAGGAAAGCTTTGAAAAAAAAATATTAAAAGGACAGAAAGTCAGTCAGATGGGAAAAGTCAATCAAAAAACACACCCTTCATCCCAAGTAGATTTGGTGGCAACATTATTTAGATAACATGTAAATATTCCATAAAACCCCCAAAATTTTGACTTTTTTTTTTCCACCTCAATTAAGACAGCATCCCAGATAACTGTGACAATAATCCCAAACAAACAATGAAATCCAGAGAATGGCATGTTTATTTTCAAATATTTATAGAGTGACTTGGATAACTTTGGCAAAGGAAGAGCAAATCCATCTTAATGGGTATTAAACAGTACATAAAACTGCACGAGATACTCCTTTTTGTAAGCAGCTTAAAGACTAATTGCAGGCGCTGTGCAATGAGCAAAGGGAAACGAGACACCTCAAACACAGTAGGAGAAGGAAGGGCAACAATTGTGCTTTCAAGGACATATAGTTAGCAAATGTTAAGAGCTGCATGATGTCTCTACTTACTATTAAGGAGAGTTTGATGTGGGTTACCTTCCTCTGAGTAGCAAAAGATTTATTTGAAATAACATTTAGCTCCTGAATGGGCTAAGGATCCATTTGCTCATCTGAGCAAATTTCCATGTCAAGAATTTGTAGATCACCTGCGCTATAGTATCTATCTATATTTGCTTATCAGCTATGGAAGACTGATACAGAGCCATGCTACTCTCGATTTACAAAGAACATGGACAAATCCTGAAGGAGCAGCAGAAGTAAAGAGGTAACTTGTAAAGAAAAAAATCCCCAACAACAGAACAGACTCCATGTTTGAATATTAAAATAATCTTGAAATAATCTTGTAAAGAAGGGGTAGGACCAGCAGCCATGTGTGGTAGGTTGAGAGAGGGCTTAGCTCTCCCTCCTCCACAGAGTAAGAAACCACAGCTAACTCAGTCGAAGAGCAAAAGCTATATATTTACAAGCATATATGGAAAGCAGGTTATATATAACACAATATATACAGGTATTTACAATATATACACAGAAATACACAGCAAAGACAAATAACACAACAAAAATCCCTCCCTCAGGGAGGGATCCCCTCTTTGGAACCCCCTCTCTCCCCCCCTTACCTCCCTTTTTCCCCAAAAAGGGGTTAGAGAGAGAGAAAGGCAAGTTACTAAGGAAAAGAGTTGTTAGCAAGCTTCAAAAGCCCATGCAGGATTAGTGTTTGCTTATCTGAAGGCCAAGTCCAGCAGTTCGCAGAAGAAGCAGGCAGGGAGAACAGGCTGAAACACCAAACTCCCCCAACTCCCAAACCGAACTGAACTGAGGAAAAAATTTTCCAACCGCTTCACAATCTAAAGCTGAATTTTTGTTTATCAACCAATGAAATTCGTTTAGAATATCAGAATGTTTTGGTTCTAGTACCAAAAACATTAGCCAGTGTGTTCCAGCAGTGTTTGTTCTTAAAGGCACAGCCTCAAACGACCACAGTCCACCCCTTTCTAAACAATTTCATTGGCTGTTCATACTGTCCATCCAATCCAGAACAATATTTACAGTTCGTAAGTTAAGTTCATCGTCCATTCCGGCTATACTCAGATGTAGATGATTCAGAAGTCCAAGAAAATCCAAAATCAAGAAAATGGAAAACAGTTTGTCTCTCCGCAGACGAAGCGAAGAAAAAGGGAAACAGGGACTCAGGGACTCTCAGTTGACTCAGGGCTCTCAGGGTTCTCAGGGTTCGTGCACCGTAGATTCCTCAGGGACTCTTTCCTTTGGACGCGCTGTAGCTGTACAACATTCTGAAATTAAACTCTCTCAGCTAAAGTTAAATCTCTTTGTGGAATACACTGAATTTCACCATTCTCTTGCATTACCCAATAAGTGTGACCCGGACCTTCTGCTGAAACCACCCCTCGGACAGGTTTAGCCTCTCCTGAGGGCGAAAATACCCAAACAGTTTTACCTAACAGATTCTTTTCCCTAACAACAGGAACTCTATCACCTTCTACTTTCTGTAGCAGATCAGAATGTGCAGGTCCAGCTCGGTTCACTGAACCTCTACTGTTCACCAGCCAGGTTGCTTGTGCTAAATGTTTCTCCCAGTTTTTCAAAGATCCACCTCCCATGGCTTTGAGAGTGGTCTTCAACAAACCGTTGTAGCGTTCAATCTTCCCTGCAGCTGGTGCATAGTAAGGAATATGGAAAATCCACTCAATACCGTGCTCTTTTGCCCAGCTCTTTACAAGGTTGTTCTTGAAGTGAGTTCCGTTGTCTGACTCAATCCTCTCTGGAGTTCCGTGTCTCCACAGGATCTGTCTCTCCAGACCGAGAATGGTGTTGCGTGCAGTTGCATGTGGGACTGCGTAAGTTTCCAGCCATCCAGTGTTTGCCTCTACCATAGTAAGCACGTACTGCTTACCAGAACGAGAACGTGGTAGAGTGATGTAGTCAATCTGCCAAGCTTCACCATACCTGTATTTGGACCATCTGTCACCATACCACAAGGGCTTAATTCTCTTTGCCTGCTTAATAGCAGCACAAATGTCACAGTCATGGATGACTTGTGTGATGGCATCCATGGAAATGTCTATGGATCTGTCACGAGCCCATTGGTATGTTGCATCTCTGCCTTGATGTCCTGACGAATCGTGAGCCCACCGAGCTAAGAATATCTCACCTCGGTGTTTCCAGTCGAGATCAAGTTCAGAGTCCTTGTCTACTTGAGAAACTCTTGCAGCTAGATCTGCCTGATGGTTGTGCTGCTGTTCCTCAGTAGCTTTGCTCTTGGGAATGTGAGCATCAATGTGTCTCACTTTCACTGGAATTCTCTCGATTCGATCAGCAATGTCTTGCCACAGTTCAGCTGCCCAGATGGGTTTTCCTTTCCTCTGCCAGCCATTCTTTTTCCAGTTCTTTAGCCAACCCCATAGAGCATTGGCTACCATCCATGAGTCGGTGTAGAGATAAAGCTTTGGCCATCTCTCACGTTCAGCCACGTCGAGAGCTAGCTGGACAGCTTTTACCTCTGCAAACTGACTGGATTCTCCTTCTCCATCCTTCGCCTCTGCAACTCGGCGTGTTGGACTCCACACGGCAGACTTCCACCTTCGCTTGTTCCCGACGAGACGACAGGAACCGTCTGTGAACAAAGCATATTTCTTTTCATCATCAGAAAGGTCATTGTAAGGAGGAGCTTCCTCAGCACGAGTTACTCTCTCCTCTGGAGGTTTAGCACAGTTGGTATCTTCAGGCCAACTTGAGATCACTTCCACCAGACCAGGTCTTTCAAGATTTCCCATTCGAGCTCTCTGTGTTATCAGGGCCATCCACTTAGACCAGGTGGAATCTGTGGCATGATGTGGTGTGGAACCTTTGCCTTTGAACATCCAATTCAAAACTGGCAATCTGGGAGCTAAGAGAAGTTGTGACTCAGTTCCAATTACTTCAGAAGCTGCTTTCACTCCTTCATAGGCAGCTAGAATCTCTTTTTCTGTTGGAGTGTAATTAGCCTCTGAACCTCTGTAACCTCGACTCCAGAAACCAAGAGGTCGTCCACGTGTCTCACCTGGAGCTTTTTGCCACAAGCACCAGGTTGGACCATTGTCACCTGCAGCCGTGTACAAAATGTTCTTAATGTCTGGACCATCTCGCACAGGTCCCAGACCCACTGCTTGGACTACTTCTTGCTTTATCTGGTCAAAGGCTGCTTGTTGTTCAGGTCCCCAGTGGAAACTGTTCCTCTTTCGAGTCACATCATACAGAGGTTTCACAATCTGACTGTATCCAGGAATGTGTAGTCTCCAAAATCCCACTATCCCCAAGAAACGTAGAGTTTCTTGCTTGTTCGTGGGATTTGCCATGGTAGAGACTCTATTTACCACATCCACTGGAATGTGTCGGCGTCCATCCTGCCACTGCACTCCCAGAAACTGGATCTCTGTGGTAGGACCTTTCACTTTGTCTCTCTTGATGGCAAAACCTGCATTCAGGAGAATGTCCATGATTTTGTTACCTTTCTCGAAGACTTCCTCAGCAGTTTTACCCCAGACGATGATATCATCGATGAACTGGATGTGTTCTGGAGCACCACCTTCCTCCAGAGCATCATGGATTACTGCATGACAGATGCTGGAGCTGTGGATCCAGCCCATTGGCAGTCTGTTGAAAGTGTACTGGATTCCTCTCCAGGTGAAAGCAAACTGAGGCCTGCATTCCTCTGCTATGGGAATAGAGAAGAAGGCATTAGCAATGTCTATGGTAGCATACCATTTGGCCTCTTTGGATTCCAGCTCATACTGGAGTTCCATCATGTCTGGTACTGCTGCACTCATAGGCGGAGTTACTTCATTCAGGGCTCGGTAGTCCACTGTCAGACGCCAGTCTCCATTCGGCTTTCGCACAGGCCACACTGGACTGTTGAAAGGTGAATGAGTTTTGCTGATGACTTTCTGACTCTCCAACTGACGAATCAGATTCTGAATGGGCAACAAAGAGTCACGGTTGGTTCTGTATTGTCTGTGATGCACAGTCCGAGAAGCAACCGGCAACTTAATGTCCTGAATCTTGTGTTGTCCCACAACTGCAGATTCATCAGAAAGCTCAGGTCTAGCAGACAGCTTCAGTTTTTGTCCATCAATTTCTACAGAAGCTACTCCAAAAGCCCATTTGTAACCTTTAGGGTCTTTGAAACGCCCTTCTCTCAGAAAGTCAATTCCCAAAATACAAGGTGCATCAGGTCCGGTCACAACTGTATGCTTTTTCCATTGTTTACCAGTTAAGCTTATATTAACCTCCACTTTACTTAACTCTTGAGATCCACCAGTGACTCCCAGAATAGTTATGGACTCTGATCCCTGATAATTTGATGGCAATATGGTGCACTGAGCTCCTGTGTCAACCAAGGCCCTGTACTTCTGAAAGTGTGAAGTGCCAGGCCACTGGATGTACACATCCCAATAGATTCTGTTATCTGTATTACCCCTCTCCTCCCCCTGGCGGGAGGCAGGGCACCCCTAGTTATGGGGAACATGTCCACAGGTGCAACGAGCACACTGTGCAGTGTTAGAACTGGAGCCACTGTTGGAGCTACTAGAGTTGTCCTGGGGAACTGTAGAAGTAACAGCTACCCTTCTGGTATTGCTACCTCGGGTTCTGCCACTTTGCAGTTCTCTCAGTCTCCTGAAAAGATTAGAAGTTGGTTGACCATCCCACCTGTTCATGTTCTCACCAAACTGATCACGCAGGGTAATCCAAATAGTCCTACGTGACTGCCTTGGTGGTCTGTTTTGGTTTGATCTGTTTTGGAATGACCTCCTTGGAGGATGTCTATTCCTCACAGATGAAACCTGTACCCACCTGGAGGAAGAATTGGAATCATCTCTTTGTGCCAATTGGGAGATGGTGTTTTTAAATTCATCCTTCAGCTCTTTCATGCAATTCTCCAGTTTTCCAGACAGAGTTTCAATGGCTGAAACCAAAGAAACACGTGTCATGCTATCATCCAATTGTCTCAATTGATCAGTGAATTGGCCAACCGTAAGAGGAGCTCCACCATAATTTCTTGCTACAATTCTGCTTGCCAGAATGTTTGCATAATTAGAAGGAGCAAGCTTGATGAGCTTTTTAGTAAGACCATTTCCTACAGGAACATCATCAGGATTCAGAGATTCATGTTCACCATAGAGTACCTCTCTAACAGCAAATTCTCTCAGACGCTTGATTCCCTCATCTATGGTAGTCCATGGCTTAGGATTCCATGGAAGATCATCTCGGGAAGGGTACCTCATGAGAACCGCCATTAGAAGGCGTATCCACAGATTAACCTTACCGAGAGCCTTGCCTAGATGTCTATCTATTCCATTATCCTTCGAGAGAGTTCCTAGCTGGGCTGCTGACTTGTCTCCAACCATTAGAGCTGGAGCACCTGTATCATAGCATCTACCAAGCCAAGCGAGAACTGGCTCCTTATCTGCTCTGAGATAGTCTTTTCTCACATTTCTAAGCTCCTCACGTGGTGAAGAGCAGTCGGTTATGTCATCTTGTTCTTGCTCCTCTGCCTCCTGTTCCTCAACTTGTGGTCCCAACAACCTTTCTGTCACTCTCTCAAGGATCCCTTTAAGCTGAGAAGCACCACCACTAGCTGCTGTCCTACCAAGAGATGCATCTCGATCCTCTGATGATCTCAATAACTCAGCTATATTTTTAAGACAGATTTTCTCTTCCTCCCCAGCAGAAGAACCTTGCTGTGCATCCCCGTCAGCTCCTGAATCAGCTTTAGTCTTACCCTTCCTTGTTGTTAAAACTGCTACTTGCTTTACTGGAGCTGTGTTTGGGTTTCCAGCTGCCTTATTATCAGAAGCTGATAAGCTTTGAGACAGATTAGTTGCTTTGGAGGACGCTTCCGCTCCTGCCATGGAAGAAGGAGGAAATGACTTTGCCTCGTTAATGGTGGCTGCCTGGGACACAGGAGCCGCCATGTTTGGGGCTACTGTAGCCCCTGGCTGCTTGCCAGAATCATCACCATTGCTATTCAGAGCTGCCTTGCCGATTGACTTTTTAGCTTTATCTTTAACTGACACAGATTCTCCATTATCATCCTCACTGGATGTTCCTGAAACAGAGCTAGGGTGGCGTTTTCGTCTCTTAACCCTCCGTTTTATAACAAAACATGCCTTGGACACTTTTTTCTCCCGGTACAGTGCTACCAACAAATACACATTAATTATCATCATCAGCAGGACTACACACATCAAGAAAATCAGCTTTGGATCCCAGCCATCACTTAAAATTACCCTTTCACCGAGCGGAATCTTAAACTCTTTTATCTCAATAGGGAGTGTGCTAGATGTAACATTCCTGTACTTTTTAACATAAAAGAATTCCAGGCACTGATCATACAGAAGCCGAATCTTGTACTTAAACCACAAATATAATTTTTGCATTATATATTTACCTATCTTATCGATAATCATACCCAGGCAATACTTGTAGATCAATACACTGAAGACCGAGAAGAGCAGACGCTCAAAAAGCCAAAACACCTTCATGTTTGCTCGTTCGACTCAAGCAAGCAATAAATCAAACTAATTTGTCACCAAGCGCCACGTTGGGCAGCCAATAAATGTGGTAGGTTGAGAGAGGGCTTAGCTCTCCCTCCTCCACAGAGTAAGAAACCACAGCTAACTCAGTCGAAGAGCAAAAGCTATATATTTACAAGCATATATGGAAAGCAGGTTATATATAACACAATATATACAGGTATTTACAATATATACACAGAAATACACAGCAAAGACAAATAACACAACAAAAATCCCTCCCTCAGGGAGGGATCCCCTCTTTGGAACCCCCTCTCTCCCCCCCTTACCTCCCTTTTTCCCCAAAAAGGGGTTAGAGAGAGAGAAAGGCAAGTTACTAAGGAAAAGAGTTGTTAGCAAGCTTCAAAAGCCCATGCAGGATTAGTGTTTGCTTATCTGAAGGCCAAGTCCAGCAGTTCGCAGAAGAAGCAGGCAGGGAGAACAGGCTGAAACACCAAACTCCCCCAACTCCCAAACCGAACTGAACTGAGGAAAAAATTTTCCAACCGCTTCACAATCTAAAGCTGAATTTTTGTTTATCAACCAATGAAATTCGTTTAGAATATCAGAATGTTTTGGTTCTAGTACCAAAAACATTAGCCAGTGTGTTCCAGCAGTGTTTGTTCTTAAAGGCACAGCCTCAAACGACCACACCATGTCAATAGTTTGGTGAAAAGGGATTATGAAGATATTCTGTGTGTAAGAGAGAAAGTTCCTATGTCCAAGGAAACTGTTGTTATTGATGGAGCAGTGATTACACACAGTAAAAGATTTGGTGCTTAGGAGACCTGGACATGCTGAATATAATCACTATAACTTCTCATTTAGGACAGGGAGAGGGAAAAATGGAATTCAAAGAACTTGGTGCTGGTCTCCACTGTCTTCTTTGAAAGTTATGAAGTTATCAACAACTACACAAATCCAACAAGGAACCATAGTAGTACTTTTTATGGATTTTATAGTAATTATCAATTACCATCCAAAGGAAAAAAAAGTATTAGCAATCAGTGTTCAGAAAAGTTTTATGTATTCAGATGAAAGGGACTCAAAAAGTCACACACCTTAAAATATATATAATATAAGAATCATATTTTTTTTTCTTCTCTCCAGCATCACTGCTTTGGAGGTAAAATACTAGTCTGTGCCCTCCCCAAGTGCAACCCAACCCTGCTATCTTTTTTCAGATGGAATTCACATATGAGCTGAAGAATAGTAATTTTATTTGGCATGTATGATATTGTCCAGCTATTTTGACAAGAATGCTGAACACAGCTGTATGTTTCAGTCTCATAATACATTTCTTGCTTGGTTACACGATACAGTTATTTCATACTCAGTGCTGTTAAAAGCAACTAAGGTCACTAGCTTCTCATCTAACATTTCTGGCTCATAAAATTTTTCAAACTGACAAATAGGTTCAGTGTGGGTTCAACACAGTTTTGGAGTCTTGCTTTTTGCTGATACTTCTTAAAATTCCATCTTCTCCCTCTTCTCCCCAGGCATTGCAGATTAGACATAAATAAACACCATTCTCATCCTTGTCACTTGTGGTTATGATTACTTTATGACTTCTGAACTGTTGGGAAAGTATACATTTTCCACAAACTTTGGCCTTCACTTTTTACCTGCTTGTCAATGTAGCAGTCCTTCCTCTGATGCCAAGATGTGTTGTATATAACTCTGTTCTGATTCCAGCTTACATTTTTTCATCTAGTGGCTCAGAAACTTAACAAAACAGAAATATATATATATATATATGTCCTCTTTTGGTGAACTTTGGGTATCTTTTCCTACTGTTCTCCCTATTATTAATATTATGGTTTGAAACCTCAATCAGACGTAAACAAGTACAACCCTGTTCAATGGAATGAAAGATGTTAAGTTGCAGCAGCTGAAGGTATATGGTCAGAAGGTTAGAATATTACATTAGCTTAGTATACCTTTAATGTAGTTCTGAATGTTTCTGAAATTCTTTAGTTCTTATTGAGAAGTAGAATGTGTTCATGCTATGAGTGTTCCTGCTATGAGGATAGGCTGAGTGAGCTGGGTTTGTTCAACCTGGAGAAGAGGAGGCTCCAGGGGAGACCTCCAGTACCTCCAGTAGACTTCCAGTACCTAAAGAGGGGCTACAGGAATAATGGAGAGAGACTGTTTACAAAGGCCTGCGGTGACAGGACAAGGGGCAATGGCTTTAAACTAGAGAAGGGCAGATTTAGATTGACTGTCAGGAACAAGTTCTTTGCTATGAGGGTGGTGGAACACTGGGACTGGTTTCCCAGGGATGTGGTTGAGTCCCCTTCCCTGGAGATATTCAAGGTAAGGCTTGATGAGGCCCTAGGCAACATAGTCTAGTTGAGGATGTCCCTGCCGTCTGCAGGGAGGTTGGACTAGATGACCTTTGGAGGTCCCTTCCTGCCCAAACCACTCGATTCTATCATTGTCTACACTGTAGGACAAATTAAATCATGTGTTTATGTAGTTATTATCTTTGTCTGATGTAGCACACCTGACTAGGTAAAGAGCAACCCCCTGGAAATAACCCCTGGCCTGATGAGGAACAGGTGTAGTGTGCAGAGAGCTGAGATTCTTTATTCAAAATTAATAATTTATAAAAATATATTTCCCAACTTGCAGTCATAGTGCATTGAAGCTTTTCAAGGAGAAATATTTATCACAAATTTCTAGTGGCTGCAAAGAATTTTATTCCATCCATCCTCCTACAAATTGCTTTCTGTGTCTCATGCCCTATTTTTTCATGAGATCAATAGCACAGACTCCTTTTGTTTGAACATGGTCATGCACAACATTAATTATTTCTCTGTGATGTTCTGCCTTTTGTTTTAGTCTGAGCTGTGCTTCTTAGGGTGTCCTCACTGATCTAATAGAGAAGTAAGATCAGTCACACTGTTCTTAGACTCTTTTCCCCTGATTATTTTTATGGAGATGTTGTACATGCCTAGGTTTAATCTTGCATATCTGAATGGTTCTGCTAAAATGTGCAAGCTGAACTTATCTCACTAAAAACAATGCATTGTGTTCACATTTGGCTTTAATTTAAGATGTATCAGTACCTATAAACTGTTCTTGTAGCTAGTAATAGCCAAAACTTTCCAGTATGAAGAATGGTACTGTGCCTCCTGAAAATGCTCATTATGTGGTAGAAATCATGTGTTTAAATCAAATATTTTTATCATGGCCACCCAAATCAGACCTACTATCTCTGAAAATGTGTTGTCTTGCCCATCTACAGATAATCTTACAGCCGCTCATTTGTGAAGTTCTACCATCTTAATGTGTGGTTAGATAAGGGCTTCTGTCTTGGTGGGAAGAAGGACATGACCAACCTAATTTCAGAAATTTGCTTTGCCACACCTTGTCATTGAAATTGTTTAGATATGACCAACTTCTCAGTCTTTTAAAAATTGTAGTTCACATACTTTCAGGAGTGAAATTTGCTAGGTTATTTCCCTGAGGATAAAATTGCTAGCAAAGATGGGCACAGTAAGAATAGCCAGGAAGAGAGATCAGGGAAGACAGAGATGAGTGTTAGTAGAGTGACAGATATGGGGGATGATGAAATGCAGAGGGAAGCAGAGTGAACATGCTTATTGCTGCTGGAATAAATGTCTCCCACAGCTCAGGATGGTACTTCACATTCTTTTATTGTCTAGCAAGTGTTTGCAAAATGTATGGGAAGTAGGAAAATTATTTCTCCTGTGGAGACTGGGACACATGCAAAGAACAAATATCTGGTCATCCTGTGTGATTTTTTCCCCCTCATAGCGGTTCTACTCTATTCAATCCATAGGTGAAATTAAAGAACACACAGACACCTACAGCAAACTACTTTTATGCTCATCACTGAGTTCACATAACTTCTCACATAATTAACACTAATAGTGTCAGGAATCAGAGAAGTGATCATGAGTTTTTCCTTATTACACTGCAATATCCAAAAACTACTGTGATAAGGAAAAAGAAAACAATTCCATCCTTTTCCATCACCTCCTCCCAGTCTGAAATTTAGACTCATTCTAGAATAGGTGTCTTAGTGTCACTGAACACAAAAAAAACCCTGTTACACTGAAAAACTGTTGATGATTTCTGCTTTAGAAAACCACTAGAAATGACAGTGGAGGGAAGTAGAGAGAGTCAATCACCTTTTACATAGTTTATAGGGTGATGGAACCTGAAAAAAAAGGTGATAAAAATATGATGGTTCTATTACTTTCAGAAAGCAGTATAAGAGAGAATTTCAGTTAAAGCTGTTTCTCATATTAACCCTAATGCTCTCTTAAAGTTTTTTTTAACTTCTATTTTAGAAGCCTTGTTGTGCAAGGATAGTATAAAAAATGACCTAAAGAAAGAGCTTCCTAACTTCAGACAAGTTAGAATTAAATATAGGTTGTAATCAAGGAAACAAAGCTAAGTTGTAGGGTAGGCCTGTCATTTCACATGGGGAAGAAAATATGATTTGCATATGTGTGGTGGTTTGAACCTTAATTGGGATCTAAGGGCTCAGATGGGGGTAAGGATAAGAATCCCTCCTCTGTTCCCCCCTCCTCTTTCCCAATAGAAAGAAAAAAAGAAAAAAGGAGGGGGGCAAATCCAGTAAGAAATAATCTGGAGTCGGTCTGGAAGTACAAGTGTAAAAAAAAATAAATCTTTAAACAATATATATATGTAAAACAATAACAGGAAGGGTTCACAAGGGTAAGGAACAAAAATGGATGGGAAAAAAATAAGAATACAAAACCAGTCGCTTTGAAGAGGTGTGGATGTAGCAGGGAGAGGGATCAGGCCTGACCACGTGGCAGAGAAGCAGAGAGCCAGCAGCAGTCCTTGTCCAGGCAAAGGCAGGGGCCAAGAGAGCTAATAGCTGCAGTGTCCTCCTTTTTATAGGCTTACTGGACAGGGAGAGGGAATGGAACAGACTAATTCAGTTTCCCAGGGGGAAGACCCCCTCCAGGGAGGGCAATACCCTCACAAGCCCTCCCCCCCCTGCTTTCAGGATGGGTGTAACCCATCACAATAGGTAAGTAGTTTTCTTCAGTTAGTGGACTTAACTAATGACACCAATTTCCTTTACTGGACAATGCGTCCAGGCATCGTAGAACTTACTATAAAATTCCCAGATAGATTCAATACAAAGAAAGAACAGGTGAATTTCCTTGCATATGTATATTCATCTGCTGTTAATGGTAGCTACCCTATTACATATTCACTCTGCAGAGTAGGGGCATGCCCTATTTTGCTTTCTTGATTTTGCTCTGTTGATTTTTACTGGAAAATATATCCAGCAGTTATGAAGCACAGGCTTTGACAAGACAAATGTTCTGTAGTTTTCCATATGAAAGGCAAACTATATGGAGAAATGAGCAGTAGAATGGATAGAATACAGTATATTACTTACAGGGGGAAAAAATCAAGAAAAATATGGTAGGATTTTTTGTTGTGCTTTTTTCCCTGTTTATTCAAAGTAATCAGGATTGCAATTTTTTTTGGGTGACATTTTATTGATCTTTCAATTATGAACTAGATCTCTAGCTACTGTTAAGATTTACATGACAGGAAATTCTTGTTTATTAGCCTTATGTTTCTTCACTGGTCAGATTCATTAACAACTATTTTAGATTTAGGATTCTTGGATCTTCAATCCATCAAATTTAGTGGAAATACGATGTTTAGCCTAGGACTTTTCCAGTGATTTACAGAGCACAAACTTTTTATGGAAGCCAGGCAAATATATTGAAGGAAAACCAGCCTACTTTATACTATGTCATTGACTCAACATTGATTTGGTGTATTTTCTTCATGGAAGAATAGTAGACTAGATGTCATTCCTTTTTTATAGCTGTGAAAATGAGAAAGCTAGCTCAGAACATTCTCTAGGATTCCTTCAGATGCTTATGAAATAGAGATGAGTTATGTATTTTCATAATTCACTAGAAAAAGAAGAGGCTTAGTTTGTTGTTTTTCAGGGGGTTTTGTTTGTTTGTGTTGTGGTTTCATTTTGTTGGTTGGCTCTTGTTTGCTTGTGGGCTTTTTGTTTGTTAGTGGCTTTTCTGGTGGGTTTTTGTTTACTTGTTTGTTTTCATTTCACTTTTTGGTTTTGTTTTGCTTTGTTTTCTTAAATTCAGTTGCCAGGGAACAAAAGGATGAAATAAAATGAAACACCTGATATCCCTTCATGTCACAAACCATATTTCCTACAATGTACCATATGGTATACTTGTCACTGATGCATTTCTGTAGTAAACAACAGAGGTGCATCTGCAGTAGTAGTGGGTTAGAAGGAGAAGGATTGATAATGTACATTTTCAAGAGAAAAGATAGGAGCTATTTCATCCACATAGCAGCATTTCCCTGATTTCTTTGCTTTTCAAGTAATTCTAAATGTTTTTGATCTTAGAACACAATCATGTCTACTTTCCAGTAAAGAAGAAATCATTAAATACATTTATACTGATTTCCAACAGTGAACAATTTTATCCAAAATCAATACCTGAGCTTCCAAACTAGGCTCTTGTTTCATAAATTAATTCCGATAATGACAGTTCTCTACAAACAGAAGTCAGTTCTCGTGAAGTTACACTGTGATGTTGAAAGTGTCATTGCTCACCCTGCTATGCACGTTGAAACACATCTGAAGTGAAACAGAATAAGCTTTAACCCTATATAGAAAACCTGTAGAGCTCTTAAAGATCTATTATGGAATAACTATCCTTACAAGACACCATATGGAGGTAAGTTCTTCTCTTGTCATTTATTACCAGCTACCACTGAAAACCTTCATAGGAATCATATTTTTGTTTTGTTTTGTTTTAATTTGGAAACCCCTCCCACACATTGTATCACATAAAGTATTTGAAGGTGACAGCCAAGAGTGATCTCAGAATAATGCTGGTATCGATCTTGGACTTTTCTTCTATTGTAGCAATGACTATAAAATGGACATTTTCTTCAAATGCACAATAGATAAAAAAAATAAAATTTAAAAACATTGCACATGTAGGTATTTCGAAGTGATAATTATGAAAACACCTTTCATTTGATAGTTTTCTTCCAAGATGGAGATGTACTTTCCCTTGGATTTACTAACAGGCTTTCCAAATTCAAGCTTGCTGAAGGAAGTGTTGTAGTTTAACCTGGAATCAGCTAAACACCATGCAGTCATTTTTTTCACTGTGCCCCAGTAAGATAGGGGGAAGAATCAGAAAAAAAGGTAAAACTTGCAGGCTGAGATAAAGAGAGCTCAACAGGGCCACAAAAGAAAAGGAAAATAATAGCAATGATAAAGGAATACACCAAACAAGTTATGCACAATGTAATTACTTTCCACCTATTGACCTATACCCAACCAGTCCCCAAGCAGCAGCTGCCACCCCCTGACCAACTGCATTCCAGTTTTATTGTTCAACATCACATCATATGGTATGGAATACCCTTTTGGCCAGTTTGGATGAGATTGTCCTGGCTGTGACCCCTCCCAGCTTCCTGCGCACCCTGAGCATCCTTGTTGGCAGGGCAGAGTGAGAAGCTGTAAAGTTTTTGATTTAGTATAAGCACTGATCAACAACAACTAAAACACCACTGGGCTATCAAAATTATTCTCATCATAGATCCAAAACACAGCTATACTATACTAGTTACTAGGAAGAAAATTAACTTTATCATAGGCATAACTAGGACAGAAAAAAACAGGAAGACTTTCTGCAACCAGCTTTCAGCCATGACCTTACACTGCTTGAGATCAAAAAAGTTACCATTGGTTGTACAGTAGCAAATGTTTTTGTCATTATTTTATTAAATTTCATAGGAAAGGAATAGTGTATCAATGCTTTATGTTTTCTTTAAGGAAAAAGCTGACCTGGGTCACAGAGGACCAATGGGAATGTATGTTATAGGCATCATATTTATTCTACTTGCAAATGCCAAGTGATTGAACATCTGTGAAGTCATACTTGAAGAAAAACTTTCCCAGACTATTTGATAGCTTTTACATCTGTAGCAATGTACTGTGGGTCATATTAATAACTCTACCTAAGCTGGACAAAACCCATTTCTGTTAGGATTTCTTTCTATGGCTAACTTCTTTGGAAAAAAAAAAAAAAAGTTCTGAATTTCTGAAATAATAGTGATAACCCCAAGCTTAAGCTCTCTCTCCTTTTTTTGCTTCTAGGAAAGTCTAGATTTATCCACAAGGAACTGATTTAAGGTACCAGCTTGTTCAGAGGATATTTAAAAGCAAGCTAGAAAGATCACATCTTCACAACTTAATTTTTTAGAACATATTTCTCAATTACTTAACATCTGTGCAACACTGCAGAAAAACACAGTGTTTCTCTAAAAATTCTTACTGGTTTTGAGGGAAGTTACTGAGGTCTGTTTGGCTGTATTCCATATTTTGTTTACTCCTTGCTGCATCCTCTGCGTGCTGTCATTTGAGAGACTGGTGGGAGTTCAGAATGCACTGAGTGCTCTTGTGAGATATAGAAAGGATTAGAATGTTTTTGCAGTACTAGGTGATAATGGATCTGTTGAAGTAATCACAGAAGTTGTTGTTTCAGATTGAGCAATTAAAATGTTTTGCTTCATGCACGTAGCTGCTTTCTAGAATAGAGAAATCTACTCACTTTTCACTGAGAAGTTTTGATAGTAAATATATTGTAGCAAGTGTATTGCTTTTTGTCTTAATGTAGTGATTCTTACACCAATTTTCAAACTAATTAGGCAGAAAAAGATGGAAATAAAATTTAAAGAATGCATTCTCTCTGAATGATTTCTGTGAACAGGAGCAGGGAGGTAGCACCCTAAAGAGACAATTACATTTACAAGGGGTCATCATGAACAACTACTTGAGCCACACAAGGCCCTAACTATGACTGGTAGAAGAGGAAAGCTCCTTTGCCTTATTTTTAAACTCTGCTCTGAACATCTGCTTATCCTTGACACACAGGACAGCTTCTGCAGTGTCTGGACTACATATTTTACAGGTCATAAAGCTTTATACAGAGATTTTTGTCATCAAACTCAATGATCTATGAAGGAGCCTGAACTTATTGACTCATCCAGGCTTGATTTCAGGAATCCTGCAACTGCTGCTGCATTTCCTTCTATTTTCACTTCATTTTCAATTAATATTTTTCAATAAGAAAATCCTTTAAAAGAGTATTTTGATTAATTGATCAATGATTGATCTCTGATAGACTGATAGATTTGTCTTGGAGAAAAAAGATCCTAAGAAAAGGACTTGAGGGTACCGGTAGATGAGAAATTGGACATGAAATAACAATGAGCACTTGCAGCCCAGGAGGCAAATTGTATCCTGGGCTGCATTAAAAAAGCGTGGTCAGCAGGTCAAGATTCTGCCAATCAGCTCTGCTCTGGCAAGACCTCACCTGGAGTACTGGGCCCCCAACACAAGAGAGATGTGGACCTGATGGAGCAGGTCCAGAGGAGGGCCACAAAGATGATGAGAGGGCTGGAGCACCTCTTCTCAGAAGAGAGGCTGAAAGTATTGGGCCTGCTCAGCCTGGAGAAAAGGTGGTTCTGGAGTGATCTTACAGCTATATTTCAGTACCTGAAGGGACCTACAGGAAGGCTGAGGAAGGACTGTTTAGAAGGGCTTCTAGTGATAGGACAAGAGGCAATAGTTTGTAAACTGGAGAAGGATAGATTTAGGTTGGATATAAGGAGGATGTTCTTTGCAATGAGAGTGGTAAAACACTGGAACAGGATGCCCAGCAGTGTGGTTGAGGCCCTGTACCTGCTAACATACAAGATCAGAATTGATGTGTCCCTGGGCATCCTGATCTAGTTGAAGGTGTCCCTGCTCACTGAAGAGGGGTTGGACAAAATGACGTTTGAGGTTCCCTTCCAACCAGGTGCAGTCTGGGAATTTGTGATTTGATGAATATAGTAGAGTGTATTTTCCTCATGGAGTTCTCTTTCAAATGCCCACTGGAACCACTGAAAAATATGTTGTCAAATTCAAACTAGAGGTGTAAAATAATGTAATGTAATCCTTTTCCTCTGGAAAATATATATATACACATATGTATATACTTAATTAGAGGTAACGTGGTCAGGCTAAAATACATGATGTTCTAGCTGATTACTTAATTATTTTCTGTCTATGTTTTCTATGTATTAATGTCTGTGAAGTTAATACTTAAATTAGATTTAACATCCATAATTTTGAAGGTTTAACTGAGTCATTCTTGTCTTCCTCTGCTAGCAACACACCTAAGACACAGAATATCCCCAAGGTACATGTGTCCCGGGAAGTTTTGGTCAGCTTGCTTCCACGTTATCCACTTTGATTAAATTTCTCAATTCAAGTAGAAAGAACTCTCACCATAATAACAGAAAAATGACATTGCACATGTGATAATTTTATTCCATCTGGATAAAAATTAGTTGTGCTGATTGACTGGCTTGAAGACATACTGCATTTTCCATATATTGGTGGACACAAAAGCCTCTTTCCCTTAATTTTATAAAGTAGAATGCATCTGCTTTTTTCTACTGCTTTGATGTAGAAATTGAGTAGGAAGTTGAGGGTGATGTAACTGTGAATTAAAATGAGCAGTTATACTAAAGCCCCTTGAAGTCAAAATGACATTTAAATAGAATTAATTTGTAATTCAGTGTCTCTTCAAGGGATTAAATTTTTATACATCACCAAAATAAAATGCAAAGAACTAGTTGTTCTAAAGTAAGCACTGGACTAAGACTAATTTTGTCAAGCAAGCACTTCTATATTCTTGACTAAATAAATTAAACAAAAACAATTATTTTTTTTTCCATTATCAAATAATAGTAGCAATAGTGTGCTGGGTTTTTTCTTTCCTATGTAGTTTCTGAGTTAATGATTGATATTCCCTATACTATAGGTAATAATGAGATGCTGTGTTAGATAAAGCCAACAAAATGTACTTTTGCTATTGTCTGAGGATCGAATAGAGCTTGCATTTTAGTGCTCTGAAAATGATGCCTTTTAAACTTACTACACAAAGAATGCAGTAAAAAAATCCTATTATTAAATGTTACAATTACTTGCCTTTATTTATTAATCTTAGATATCTCAAAAATCTCTCATCAAACAATCGTAATATATTCACAAGAATTAGCAGGCTTCCTTCAGGCCATGCTAGGTCAGTGCAGCAAAATAAGAATGTATTTTAAGTTTATTGCAGGCTCTGGGAAACAATAGATACAGTGTCGGGAAGGGAAGGGAAGGGAAGGGAAGGGAAGGGAAGGGAAGGGAAGGGAAGGGAAGGGAAGGGAAGGGAAGGGAAGGGAAGGGAAGGGAAGGGAAGGGAAGGGAAGGGAAGGGAAGGGAAGGGAAGGGAAGGGAAGGGAAGGGAAGGGAAGGGAAGGGAAGGGAAGGGAAGAGACCTTTGAGATCATTGAGTCCAACCTAACATCCCACACTATCTAATCAACTAAACCATGGCACCAAGCACTCCATCCTAAACACCTCCTAAACACCATCCTAAACAGTCTCTTCCTAAACACCTCCAGTGATGGTGACTCCACCACTTCCCTGGGCAGCCCATTCCAATGGGCAATCACTCTCTCTGTGTAGAATTTCTTCCTAACATCCAGTCTGTGCCCTCTGGAGATTGCCCCAAACAATTTAATGAATTTTTGAGACTTCTGGGTATCACTCTGCCAGTGGGTCAGGTATTTTATATGTTTGTCCCAAAGCACAATCTGTCATTGTCATCCTCATCAGTTTCACTTTATCTTTTGTGTGGCATCTGCAGTATTTGTACATAAATATCAAGTCAAGATTATTCTCCTAAAAAGTGTACATCATTCTTAGGAGTCCTTTGCAAGTGAAAAAGCTTCTATTCAGTGTAATTACCCTTGTGTGATATGACGACATCCTTTTCTAGGAAATATACACAAGAAGGTTCTGCTTTTTGACATCATTACATGAGATCGTGCCCGAAGAACAAGGACCAGGACACAGAAATTTTGTTTTGCTGGCATAAGATGGTGTTACCTACAGTTTGTTTTGGGGTTGTTGTGTGAGTGAGAAAATTTTGGGTTATCTTCCAGTTTTCAAACAGGACTGGGTTCATAACACAAACAGTTTAAATGCAGAATTCCCAAGTCAGCTGAAAGAAGAGCATATGCCATTCAATTTAATGTTTTAGAGATTCTCCATAAAATCTCTTCTAAGATTAAACAAAATGGGGAAAAGCAGCAGCAATATAAAAAAAGAGAAACAGAAAAATGTCAAAAGACTGGAAATGACAGATTCTATCTCTAAATGGTATTTCCTGTTCTAGAGGACCAGAAGAATAGTATGCAATGTATGTTATTAGATCCAGACTTTATTCTTTTGCCCCAGGAAAACATCTGGCTATGTTCTGATGTCTTTTCCCCTGCAATGAATATGACCTCATTACTTAGGACCCTGGAAACCTTCCCTTGAAACCAGGTGTCTCAAATAGCATTATCACTTTTCACAACTGAGTTTTACCCTAGGTGTCTCAAAAGGTGTCCTGCACAAAGATGAGAAGGGAACATAGGAAGCAAAATGGAGATGGAAAAATGCTGATACACAAGGAATGAATGGCAGCAAAATGGTCACATCTGAAATTTTATGTTGGTTTTGCTGACTGCCTTGTTTAGAATGACCTTTCTGATCAACTGTGGCCTGGTGATGGAATATTATACAGGTAAGTACATTTCTTACTGTGATTATGTTATAGTCAATGAAATTAAAAGGTTGCAATTTTCATGTCAATGAGAATTAAGTGATTTAAAAGAATCAGAATTGTTCCAGGGTAATCTAACTCAATCCTGAAAATTTACCATATGTCCTATGTGTCCCGAACCCTTTTCTTATTTTTTTTCCCCACAGCATGCATGACAATTTCAGCAATCAGCATTTAGATTCAAGCTGGGATTCACAAACCTGTGTTTGTGTATTTCAGATGAGAAAAACATTTGGACAGAAGTGACTTGTTTCCATGAGTTAATGTAATCACATTTATCAGCAAGGAACATCTAGGTTTTTAGAGATGAAGGCATAATCCATTGAGGCTACTTTCTATTAGATATCTGAGAGCTGTTTGAAGACATGAACCTGTGGGTCCAGAGGAGGACCACAACAATGTTCAGAGGGCTGGAACACCTCTCCTATGAGAAAAGGCTGAAAGATTTGAGACTGTTCAGCCTGGAGAAGAGAAAGCTGCAGGGAGCTCTTATTGCAGCCTCTCAGTACTTAAAGAGGTTCTAGAAGAAAGATGGGGACAATCTTTTTAGCAGGGTCCATTGTGATAAGACAAGAGATGATGGCTTTAAATTAAAAAGGGTAGAATTAGACTAGATGGAAGGGAAAAAAATAATTTACAGTGAGGGTGGTGAGATATTGGCCTAGGTTGCCCAGAGAGAGGTGGTCAATGTCCCATCCCTGGAAACATTCCAGGTCAGGTTGGTTGGGGCTCTGAGCACCTTTACTAAGTAAATATATCCCTGCTGACTGAAGGGCAGCTCAACTAGATAACCTTTAAATGTGCCTTTCAGCCCAAAACTTTCTATGATTCTATGAAATTTTGTGGATCATCCTTCAGGTAACAGAAGTGATTGAACAGTAAGGAACACATTAACATTTCCTTTGCAGAGTGAGGACACTGTTTATGTCACAAGATTGCCAGAGCACATTTACTTAAATTTGTTTGTCTAAAAGTTAGGTGTCAAGCCGTAGCCTATTACCTGCTTAACTCTACAGTTGATGAGGGAGAGACTTTTAGTCGGTGAGTTGGCCAGCCTGAAGACACCAGTATATCAGGGAACGTGATGTATCAGTGTGAATCTCACTGTGGAGCTGTCTGTTTCCGCTGACTAAAATGCAACCTTGATACTTACATTTTTAGATGAGAAATGATCACTCTTGCTTTAGAAAGAGTGAGTGGGGTTAGTTATTAGCAGAACAGTGACAGACCTTGGTGAGGACATGATGGCCCAAGAAAATGCTAAGCTCTCCTCTGTAAATTGATGGGAATTAAACAGATGTGCAGGCAGATTAGACACCAGTTTAGACACCTTGCTTAAAAAATTCCAAAGAAACAGGCTGTTTATGGAAGGGTGTTGGTCGAAGAACTTTGCGAATAATGGTTCATTTTGGTAGCTGGAACTGAAAAGATAAATGACTTAGATATTCTTTCACAATAAACTGCTTGAATGATCAGCATCAGTGTGGGAGCCTATGTCATTATTTTCTCTTCTGTTTGTAAATCCATGGCACTTTTCCTGACTTTAAACAAAAGAAAATTGAAGGACTTGCACACAGGATTTTCCTGCTCAACTATTCATACACATGACATTGCCTTATAATTCCATGCTGATTGCTTTAGCAAAATCTTTGTTGGTTGATTTGAATGTAATCCTTTCAGGTAGTGGACATTCCACCAGTATTTCTGAAGGTAATTAGTGAATCAAATAAAATGCTAATGGAAACAGGTAATTACTTGAGAGCCCATGGGTAATAGTGGGAGGTAATTATTTCAATATCAGTATGTTCTTACTCAAATTGCAGATGTATTGTTGTAGCTTTGCCCTAGGAAAGCCTGCAGTGTCACTACTTCCCTTTAAAAGGATGTCAGAGAATCCCTGGTTAAGCAAGGGAGCATTTCACACCACGAAAGGAAGCACAGCCAGACAAACATTTTAATTTGATAAGATAGTCTATAATTCTGACAGGCCAAAGTAGTGCTGTGTAAGAAAAATGCAGCACTTCTTTAAAGCAGATTTTTACTCTGTATAAAGTTGATTAGAAAAATAAGATTCATTAAAACAGGGAGGGAAAACATCTGGTTATATGGCAGATGGTAATTCAGCTATCAACACATCCAAATGTTAAATGAATAGACTAATTTGATACAAAAAGTATGGCTTTCCCTCCTCTATGGTTCATTCATTTGCAGATTGTTGAAATTTTGTTTTTCATATTAAACTGTGTTCTTCAACAATTCAAAATGATTCAAATCCTCCTTCTTCCCCTTGCCTCTGGCATGCACCTTCTCTCTTCTTTGTTTTAGCATTGCTGCTAAAACAAAGAAAAATGATTCATTCTTAATGTGGAAAAGTGGAAAATTTGTGTGTCCTTTCCAGTCATTATAACAGGCTGGGCCAAATTTTTGGCTGCTGTAACACTGATTTCTAGGGAGTTGAACTGACTTCATCTGGTTTGTCCTATACAGTGGAGAAGGACATCCTGATATACTTTCTAAATTCCTAGAATAATTTCGTAATCAGAAGTACCGTAATAAAGATCTCTTCAGATATTGTTGTCAGAAACAGTTTCCTAACTTGATTGCAGTGAATCACATCCTTAAAAGCCATACAACAAAACAATTGTGAGGCTCTTCACACAGTGTCTTTGATGTTCTTGGAGGCTAGCAAAACTGTCATTATACACGGACCAGAAGGCATTTCTTAGCTCTTGACTGTTTGTTACAGAAGGCTACATTCTGTATTACATTATACTTGTGCAACACCATAGCAATCAAAAGAGTTGAGAAACTGAAACCTGCAGATAGACTTTCAGATGTTTGCCCTGCCTTTATGTTATGCAATTTTTATGCCCTGATTTCCCTGTTTTGTGAAGTTCCTAAATGCCTGTATGTGCCACAAAGGTCTTTTTAAACTTTTAGAATTGGATACTCATTCTTTAATGAGTGCAGCAGTTGTGTGTTTGATTCTACAATTATTAGGAAACAGAATTTCCAGTCTTGGAGTAGTAGGGAGAACCTCAGAGGGAATCTGACACTCAGTAGTATGTTGCAAGTGGCTTGGCTCAAAATCTAAGAAAGGTGGTGAAGGTAACCTCTGAAATGTAGATGGTTTCTTTTTTACTATATTCTGTAAGAGGACACAGTCTCAAGTTGCACCAGGGGAAGTTTAAGCCTGAGGTGAGGAGGAAGTTCCTCACTGAGAGAGTCCATTAGCCATTGGAATGGGCTGCCCAGGGAGGTGGTGGAGTCACCATCCCTGGAGGAGTTCAAGAGGGGATTGGACGTGGCACTTGGTGCCATGGTTTAGTCCTGAGGTCTTGGGTGACAGGTTGGACTTGATGATCTTTGAGGTCTCTTCCAACCTTGGCGATTCTGTGATTCTGTGATACTGTACCACATTAAAGGTACTATACTTAAGTTTAGATACCTCTAGTAGTGAAAGGGTGTCAGGATCTTAAGAAAGGAGTCCTTTGGGACATCTATTAGATTTTAGCTAAAAGACCTAGACAATTTCAAATAGAGTAGTAGCTTCAGCTACTGTTTATTAATATTAAATTTATGAAACCTGTACAATACAATTAATTAATTGTCTGTCATAGTCCCGATGAATGAACATTATAATCATATCAGGAAGTCTAATAGAATAGAAGCCGGAAATAACCAGAAACAAAAATCTATGGTATGAAGTTAAGAAAATAAAGGAAGCAGTAAGAAATTATAAAAAATCAACCATTTTTATACCTCTAGAAGAAAAATATAAAATGGAATATAATGAAATGGAAGTATAGATTACAAATAAAGGGTAAATAATCATAAACATGTTACAAAAGTATAATGAAGTGGTCTCTTGGTCATATTGACAAAAAGAGAAGAAACAAGAGAAGGTAAAACTATTGTGAAGAACAAAACCCAAAGTATTTTCAACTATTTTCAGTGAATGATCTTCTGTGCAGTTGATGGTCTTTGAACACAGAATGTCCTTTGATAAGGACACATAAGCAAGTACTTCTGTGGCTTTGATGAGTACAGGAAGCTTCCCACTTTGGGAACTGACCTTTGGTCTTCTTTGAATGCCTCACATTTATACAGAACACTTTGATGAAATACATGATGTCCTCAACTTTACTTCCTGATGGCTTGAAAATGAATGGTAAGTTGTGATGTTTACATAATTGCAGTAAACCACAGCAGAGAAATTACAGTATCTTTGATTAAAGCTCATATAGCATAAAAATCCAGTGGAACGAATGTACTGCTACTTGAATGCGGATTATTTATGTTGTGTTAGCATAGAAATATCATTACATACAACAAGAAATTCTTCAGTGTTTCAAAAATCTCTCTGGAATTGAACACCAGAAGAGCATAACAAAACTATTTCCATTAATCTATTGGTCAGATTTCTCTGCAAGTGTTTCATTATTTATTCTTTTAAGTCTGTGCCAAACAAGCTCATCAATGAAAAAATGTTTCATTCAGGAGCAAAAAAAGATTCTGATGTAAGCTATTTTTTTTAGCCTTGTCAGGAATTTGCTGTGGTAGAAGGCTTTGACCATATTTCTGGAAGTACCTGTTAGAAGACTGTGTAGAATTCATGTACATACAGACCTCCAGAAACATCATCCACTTCTTACTTCAGGCTGGGTCTGAATCTTGTTGAATGCTGGGTTTCTTCTAGCCAAGATCCCAGTTCAGGAATGCTCTCTCATGAGTGAAAGGACTTCAGAATGGTCATTTCATTTAGCACATGCTCCTCTCCAAGGAAGAAGTAAGGCATGTACTTGCCAGCAGTGCTAACATATCACACACAGTCACACAGTATCACACAGTATCACTAAGGTTGGAAGAGACCTCAAAGACCATCGAGTCCAACCTGTCACCACAGACCTCATGACTACACCATGGCACCAAGTGCCATGTCCAATCCCCTTTTGAACACCTCCAGGGATGGTGACTCCACCACCTCCCTGGGCAGCCCATTCCAATGACGAATGACTCTTTTGGTGAAGAACTTTCTCCTCACCTCGAGCCTATACTTCCCCTGGTGTAGCTTGAGACTGTGTCCCCTTGTTCTGGTGCTGGTTGCCTGGGAGAAGAGACCAACCCCTTCCTGGCTACAACCACCTTTCAGGTAATTGTAGAGAGCAATGAGGTCACCCCTGAGCCTCCTTTTTTGTACAGGCTGCCTTATTTCAGCTGCAAATTAGTTCAGAAACCATTTTTTTTCAGAACAGGATTAGGTAGGTGGAATCTTGTAACAAACTGACACAGTTAGTATAACTATGCATAAGTCAATGAACCTTCCAGGTAGAAAACTTTCATTCCTCTTCAGAAGTCTGCTCACATTCAGGGTGCACTTTTGAAACGTAGTATTTAAAAGTATTTTATCTAGAAGCTAATAAGTGGCTCATCAAGACAAATGTTTTGACCTGGAATTTGTATTTATTGGCATGTTCCAGGACATTCCTACTCATATTTTCAAGTCAATTTGTAGGAGTAAAATAAAATGTATTTTACAATATCTTTTTTGCTAACTGCTCTCCAAAGTTTTGTGCTAAAAATAAAGCTAGACTTCAGTAAAAGATGGAAACTAGAGGAGGATGTTTTGAGACAAAGTGATAAGTAAAGAATGCAAAATAGAGATATAAAACAAATTTAAGTGGTAAGTGAAGAATGAGAATTAAAGAGATACATAAAAAATGCTAAAGCCTAAAAGGATACACTAATCAAAAGGGTCCTAATGTTACTTTCTGAACTGGTCTGGAAATGAAGTGGTAGGGTTCAACCCACAGCTTCATGTATGCACAGTACAGATGTCTGAGCTGGAGGTCCAGATCTCTTCTCTGCACAGTGAGCACAAAGAGAAACCTTCTGGCATCCGTAATATACCTTTATTGTATGTGAGATAAGGAGATGCACTGTAATTGTGAATTCTCCCTGTTGGCCATACAGGAAATCTATGTACTTAGCCCAGATGCTGATATTTTGTCAAGTAAAGTATATTGCAGGATTTTTTTTCAACGTAAGTAAATGAAAGAAATACTGTTGACAAGGATCTCTGCTGGATGGAACAGACCAAACTCTTCCAGGCTGGTGTTTCATGGAAATACTTGAGGTTAATATTTGACCTTTTTTTTCCACTTAGGTGGCTCCACTGTGACTTCAGAAAACTTTGTTGAATAGATCTTGATTTATGCAGATAAGATTATATTATAACTTTAAGTATCTTTAAGTATCTTTGCCTGTGTTACTAGGCTGGTGCTGCTCACATCCTCAGAGAGGGAGTCTGTCCGCTTGCAGTTCTGTTCTACAGAATCTGCAGGGTGCATTTTCTTCCGCAGCAACATTTGTTGTGCTCAACAAAATTATATTCAGAGGAGAACCAAGCCTTGTCAGCCCTGAGATACGGATCAGTAGTGCTGACAGAGAAAACAGGTCTGCTGAAGCTAAAACACACTTGAGTCATATTGTTTTTCCCGCTGTAAATGTTATTAGTAGGTATTGATTCATTACACTAGTAACCACACAGCAAATCAAAGGCTTTAAAACCTTCTGCTTGGGTATGACATTTGATATATATACTGGTCTGTGGAGTGGCTGTAAATGAGCCTGTTTCATTATATCAGCGTAATTAAGTTAAAATGTCACAAAAATGAAATACTTAAGGACAACTTGAAAATATTTCCCTATGTAGTGTGAACAGCATATTAGAAACAAGTTTTTGTAAAGAATGGTGTGCATATAAAAAAAGGACTGAGTATTAATCCACATGAGGAGGACTGAATATTAATCCACATGATTTTTTTCTTTTACAATCAAAAGCAAGGGATTTTTTTTTAGATCAAAGTGTGACTTCCTCAGATGAGCAGCTCTTTCAAACTTCATCTGGACCTATTAAAGATAACAGAAATGTATCAGGAACAAGGAAGTATATGTGACTGGGAGGAACACAAACAAGACAGTGACAACTTACATTTGCTCCCTTCTGCAGTCTCCAGACTATATCATGCATTCTTATCTGCATGATGCCATATATTCATAGTGTGTGATAAAATGTCCATTACATGAATTTGGTTTATAATGTAACAGGAAAAATGCTCTATGCAGGTTACAGGGGTTAGCCTGCAATGATGAAGCTGGGAAGCCCCAAGGTGGCCAGGGTGCCTGCTTACAGGAGGGGTGTGGTCTGGTATTCCTGCTTTGCTGTGCTGATCTGTCTCAGACTTTGGCCAGTAAGGAGAGTCCAGAAATGGCATGATACTATTTGTTGTAAGGGTCAGTATATTCTAGACAGTCTAAACACACTTGTTAGGGAAATATGGATTAAATATGTTTAGAAATGTAAGGTTTTCTCTTAGATCAAATGGTTTAAATGAGATGTGGATGCAGCCAGTGAAACTAACATCCAAAGTGTAGTAAAACTTCCCAATGGCTACATTCTTTTTCATACAGAAAGGGTCAGAGGAATTCAAGTGACTCAGAGTTTATATTTTGCAGGAACTTTTCCATCCAGAAGCTGCAGGAAGCCTAATTCAGCTTTTTGTCATTACTTTGGCTAACCCTGCCTGGGGACGACCTCATTTCTGGCCTGATCTTGGCAGATGGTGGCTGCTAAATGGAGCAATGAAGCTATAATTAATATAGAGGATTTGGTCTATTCTGTTACTGGGAATTTGTATCCCAGCTTCTCTGAGAAGTTTGCCTACAAGTAGAGGCTTGGGACTATGTGTCATAAAAATTAGGCATGGAGATTAGAAGAGGAACCATCGTCTACTGCAGGGCTGCTAAACCACACCAAATAAGGTTGTATTATGCTGTCTTGTATTCATGCCAACAAGTTACAAAAGCCTGTTAACTCAGCAGGTTGGATTATAGACACACATGTGAGCTACCTGATTCAAAAGATCTCCTGTCACTCAATCTAGCTTCAAATATTGCAAGGATGTACATGACAAAGTCATCACTAGAGACTGATTTTTGTGGATAGATGTATGAGAGTTCTGCATTCTTATTGATAAGCTTGAAATGCAATTTCCACAACTGCAAAATAGGATATGATTTTTTTTAAGCTGTTGGATAGACAGGTCCTTTCATTATTGTGTAGCTAGTGACATATTAATGGTCATCACTTTTTCTGCTTGCTGGACTGCCTGAACACATGGACAGAGAGAGGCAGAGCTGCTGATGTTTGAAATGGTGGTCTGCAGAGGAAAACACAGCACAAAGGTACTCCTTGTTTATGTATTTCTAGGTGCTATAGCAAGTACAACAATAAAAATGTTTCCCTTCTTGATTGCACACATCTAAAACCAGTTTATTGCCCAGAATAATCAGTGTGTAGGCTTTATCATGAAACTTTAAATTTCTTTTTTTTTCCCCCTATTCTATTTATCCACTTGTTACTTTCTTCAAAACTTACTTTATTTTGATAGTGTCTGTTTTTTGCCCTTCAGTTTAACTTTCCACTGATGTGAAGAGTGTTTTGGAAAAAGACTTTTTTTTTATATATATATATATATATTCTGACATAAGGACTAGGAAAAAAGTTGCCTGATAGAGCTATTACCTTCAAGTGCTTTGCCAATCTGATGATAATGAAAGTTATTTCCTCCTGTAGTTAAAAATACACTTTTCAAAGTAATCATTTCACTCCTCCAGCCACTCTGATGACTCATTGCACCAAGGCAGGCATTCACAACATTATTTGTGAAATTCACAATCAAAAGAATATAAAAAATATACCATTCTGTAAACCAGTGTTTCCCTGAGTGTGAAAAACAATAACATTCAGACAGAGGTGTAAATCTGAAACTGAAATAAACTACATACATACTTGTTAAATGACAGCTTTACCTACTTGATTATTGGATTTCGAAGATGTTGGAAACCACTTGATGTGGGAAATAAGGCAAAATAAGGGCAAATTACTGTTTTGAGAAACACATGAATACATAACTTTGTCTGATAGCAGCTTTGCAACTCCCACTTAGCCTACTCTAGACCTCTAGCTTGTTATATCCATACAAGTTCCACTATATTTCATGGATTTTAGCTTCTCTTAAGGCTCCTCCACTTTTGGTTAATCATCCTAAATTCCTGTAAAGTGTTTTGTGGGTTTAAAAATAATAATAATTATTAATTAATTAACCTGTTACCCTGTAAAGATGTGTGTATGACAAGGTTCTTCAGAAAGACTACAGACCAGCTCAGGCCCATCACTACAGAAATACATTTTCCACTTTCCCAGGAGAAAAGGGCCCTAACACTGAGGCAGAGATACTCCAAGTTGACAGATGTGTACAGAGCTATCTGCTATACTCACACAGGTGGACTGTGGTAAGCTGGTCAGAAGCAGGACATGTGGATGCTTACAAAAATAACCTAAATAATCAAACCCCTCCTGTAGCAATGTTATCTCTGAGTGTTGAAATTTTCAGCAAAATCACTTAATATAACTTAAGTATTATTTGACTATATAACAAAGTTCTGAAGAATCCTTTCTGGTGGCAGCATACCATAAATTGTGTAGGAGGAGGTACAACTTCTATTGTAACCGTGACTTATTAACCTTCTGCTAAGGAAGTCCTTGAAGAAGTGATGTATTGCAGGTAAGAGAACAAGAATTTCTGTATAAAGCTCACTCCACCACTGAATCAGAGATTCTTTGGTGCGTGAGATCTGCTCATCACTGCTCTTTCACACTTCTAATCATTGAAACAGGCTGCTGTGATTGTGGAGGTGGTATGTTGGGTCTGCAGGAAGCAAATCAGCTGGCACATGTGTGGGCAGCAGCTTTATTGTGGTTTAGAGAGTTTTCCAGCAAGCTGGGAGGATGAGTGGTTGGAAGAGTGGCAGAAACAGCTTGAGGCTGTGTGGGAGCTGAGTGGTGGCCCTGTACATGCTCTGTCTGTAGACGGGAGAGCTGATGCTCCACTGGAAAGGAGCTCAAATGTCGAGAAATTCCAGTAAAACATAAAAGCTAAAAATAAGTCTGTCTCTTTGTCTGGAGTAAAACTCTTACAGTGAGAAAAGTTTCTGTGATCTGATGTCAGGAACATGAATCAACTAAGACAGTAAGTTACCTGAATTTGAAAAGCTGTCATGTACAATCTACATGTAACATGTTCACATGTTTCAGAAAACATGCAAGTTTGCACAAAGGAAATTTTTTGTATCTTCTTCTGGAATCAGTACTCAACTAGAGAAAAAGTAGTTGCATTTTACCTGAAGCACAGCACATTCCTGGCTTGAAGTTAATTCAAATAAATGAGAGGCCATCTACTGTTGCAGTTAATTAGTTGTCAAGGCTTTCTTGTATCAGAGTTCATTTTAGGAGAGAACAAAAGAAGTGAACCTTGCTTTGGAAACTTTAAAAGAAAAATGAGTTTCGAACCCTGTAAAAGCTTGGCTGTAATCCAGTTGCACACATTTAGTGTACATTTAGCTGAGAATCAGTATGATTTGCTTTGACCAGTGTCAAGTAGCCAGAATCTAATAAGCCCTCTCCTGTATTTACAGACTAAAACCAGCACATAGGTGCCTGCAAGATCAGGACTTCTGTTTTTGTGAGATGGCTCTTTGGAACCTCACAGTTTTTCTGTGTGACTCTTATATCATCATCCTGATCTGTTTCCTGCAGAAGTAGAAAATTTTGAATAATCACCCCAAGTTTAATAAGATATCACTATGCATGTAAAGGATGAACAGCTCCCTGTACTTTAGGCCTTACCATAATGCTTAGAAAAAAACATGCTGTCCTGGCATTGCTTAATCTGAACTTGTTCCAGCTCATCTCCTCTGTTTCTTTTTGCCATTCATATCCTTGTTTAAAATAGCAGAGTCTTCATCAATTTTTATTTCCCTGTCATCAATTATTCCTCTCAGCCTGGAGTCACATTAAACCAAAGCTTTCATACTTTCCATCCATTGTCATCTGTCTCATGCTCAGCTTTTGCTTGTACTTACATTGCTCTTTGCAAGAAAATAGTCCACACTTTGCGATCAAAGTGTGGTTGGGATCCCATCTTTTATTCTGTTATTTTAAGAACAAAATATAAGCATTAGAGGTACACAAATAATTTATAATGAAAAGTAAATAAGAGAATATTATTTATGACTGTTGTGGTTTATTTGCAAAACTTGGAAAACTTATTATATTCAGGACATGCCATAAAGTAATACACTATGAGCTGTTACCAATTAGAGAATGCAAGTGTACTAAAATAAAGCTGAAATAGAATGTGACATTAGGTCATGAAATTGTCTGTGCACTTTATACCTCTGAGCTGTTTATAAAAAGGTATAAGCATTGAAATATTCATTTCAGGGGATTTATAAATAAGTATGTAATGTTTTACCCTACATGAATAACACATTTTCAGTGTTCCATAATGCATCTTGAAAAAATGTCATACTCATTACTGTGCATTAAGCCACAGGACTTTGGTTCTTCTCTGAGTTAATTAGTTAGAAGAAAAATGTAATAAAATGCTGCAGTACATTAAAGCTGATAAAAACAAAAGGCAAGGAATGTCACAAAAAGAAAACTTTTTTAGTTGTGATTAATGTATGCATTCAGTTCAATATAGTAAACACATGCACACTCATGTTAGCTTAGCTGTGATGGAAAACATTTATTTATTTTTTTCCCTGTGGACAAAATCTATATGGAAATAATGCAGCTAAACACTCTAATTTTCCAAACAGTTTTTTATACAATGCACTTTGATTCATTTATGGCTCAGATTTTACTCAAAGTATTGTCTTGCACTGTAGGGAGTATGGTCCCTGGGTCACTTCAGAAGGCTCACTTTCGCTTGCCTTGATCCTGAAAGAACCATGCACCTCTCACACATGTGCAAGGTTCTGGCACATCTCTGCACATCCTTTTCTGACCAGCTGAATGAATCGAAAGAATGAAAGTGAAGTTAGATCCTATCCTGCTGTTTGAGAACTCTGATGAAAGAGAGTAGCATGGAAGGCCACAAAAAGTCACTCTGTCATTAAAATGAATGAAAAACGTCACCAAGACATTTAGCTGCAAATATAAGATGAAAGATTACAGGAGCCTGGGTGGAGAACAGAGAGAAATGGCCTCTTTGTTTCTAACTTCCTGTATGATTTTATTAAATTAACATCCTTGGCTTTCTGAAAGGTGCAGCATTTTGGGGAATGCAGTTACCCTTACTGAACAAAATGCAAACTGACACTGAAGTAAGTCTCAGAGTTTTACATCTTGGTTTGCTGGAGATTTCTATATAGATATCACAGGCCTGTGACATTGCTTGCAGACTCTGATTTTGCTTTGAAAATAAAATACACCTCTTCTGTGAATCCAAATGTGGCTTTCTTTTGGCTTAAGCAAAGATCTCCAATGATCACAATGAGTCAGGCTATGGTTTTTCAAGGGCGTTTTCCCACTAATGGCTATTGATTCAACAAACTGTAACTTGGAATAAAGGAGATGTGAATGGAGCTGGTCTGGAGGAATTAAATTACCGTAATGTAACTTTTGATGGACCTACCAGCAGTGTCCACTCCTTCCAGAAGGACCCAAAACCAGCTCAGTCCCTAATTTCAGACATTATCACACAGACATTAGCACAGGCAGTTGCATTGCTAATGCTGTGTATTGATAGAAGGATAAATGCTATTTTTGCTCTCAGTGTCAGGAGGGCTGAGTATCACATTAAAGGCCCAGATCACTGAAGTTCTGTCCTTGAAATAGTCACGGCTTTCAATTTCTTTCTCAGCATGTGTTTAAATATTCCCAAGAGCCCCAAACTCCCTTCAGTTGCTTCCTGTTTAAATAAAAGATGATTCCTCTTTTTATTCTGTGGAATTCATTCAAAGGAAAAGGTCAAGCCCAAAGGGAGAAAGAAATTTCCTTATTCTTCATTTCAGAGCCCTAGGGATTTGTAATTTAGGTTTCCCAGAACAGTCTCCATTTTTTTAATTGATATTCTTTGTTAATTTTATTTGGGAGATGGGGGGAGGCGGGGAAAGGCAGGGGGGAGGGAAAGCAGTGTCATGTTTATCTAGTCCTGAAGCAAAACCTTTACAACATTTAGAGGAGAGAAAATATAAAGTATTTCATAAGGCAGGTTAATGCATAATAATAAGCATTTTCTCAGTGAAGACTACCAGGTTGTGCTTTTTCAGAAGATTTCAGAACATTTTTGTCTGAAAATTGAGGTGATCTGGCCATTAGACTGAAGGAAGGATATTATTCCAGCAGTGTCCAATGGTATTTGAAAAGAGAGTTGTTTTCCTGATGATATAATAAAATGTACTCATTTTAAAAATTGGTTTTCTTTGGATTTGTGTGGGTGTGTGCAGAGGTCTTACACTGATGAAACTAGATTAATGAATAACAGAAATATGATCCAATCTTCAAGGATAAGCCCAAAGTAAGCAAAGTAAATACCAGCATAAATGGACCTAAGTCCATTGATTTCTGTAGAAATTCAAGTTCAGGAACCAAACATAACATCTCAAAATTATTAGATTCAATATTTTTATTTTTTGAAGAATGGATGATAGATGGATCTCTCATGTCAGATGAACAGCTACTAGCATAAAGCATGATATATAAGGATTTGCAATAAATTCTATTATTCAGTGGTGTTCAATTGTGTTAAAAATAAAATTACAGTCAGGAAATTAGTATCTTTGACTGGATTCTTAATTATCTTCATTTACTTGCATTTTTCTTGGTTATTAGTAAAGAAAAGGATTTTTTTTTTTCCCTCAACACTGCCAAACCAGTGAGTATGCAGAATGCCTTATATATGAATGATTTAAGGTTCTTTTACTTTTCTTATAGCTGCCTTCCATACTCCTCTTTTATTATACAAACTTTGTTTAGTTAGACCTCTGGAAATACCCTGTTTGGCAGCATGAGGAAAATCTTTGGGGCTCCCTGTCACTTACTTCACTGTCTCTACTTGGCTTTGGATGCTGTCATCAGCATGGATGCTTGGCTTTGGATGCTTCACTCACATCTCCCCAACATTCTTCTTCCACCCAAGCATGTACTTATCCTTTCCAAACACTGCCCCAAGAAGGGTGAGACTAAAGTTCATATTCAGCCCCAGACAATTAGTCCCCGATCATTGCAACATGTCTTGCAGTGACTCACAGCATTTTGCAGTTTAAACACTCTCTGAAATGAGTATTTTGTGACTGTTTGGTGTTGCTAAGATTTAACTTTGTTAGGCACAGGAAAATGAGTACAGCAGTCTCTCTTATGTGGCAATGGGAGGACTGCAAAGCAAACTGATCAAAATGTTTTGAAACAACAATAGTTCAATACTGTTCAAGTGAAAAAGGTTAATGAATATTTACAAGGTAAGTTGCATTGTTCAATAATTGGAGATGAGACCTGAAATTTACTTTCCTTAATGTAACATTAAGGGTATACATTTTTATAAGTAGGCCATCACCTATTCCTATCCCATACAAGTCCAGACTCATTACCTCCTAGATGTGTATTTATTATTCATAAGTATCTACTGAAAACTATGGATTAACTATTTTAAGAGCATGCTTCATTTGTGAACTTTCTGTCTAGCTTTCCACATGTCGTTTTTGTGATTGATAACACTGTGAGTGAATGACTGAATCATTTTAACAGCAGAGCTAATAATGAAGCATGAGACTGATATAAACACACATAAATGATCATGGAGGTTAAAAAACTAATCACAGATGAAAAAAACTCTACAGTTTTTTGGCATTAAAAAATGTATTATATACGTGAGAAAGGTCTTTGTGGTTAGTGAATAATATCATCACAGACGTTGTGGATCAGGTTTCCTTGACTGAGTGTCCGTTGCTGACTGAAGACATGTACAAGAAATTGTTCTATTAGGCTAAATTTAATTTCACTGCAGTGCTATCCTGACTGCACAATATTCTTAATCTGACTGTGATTATTGCTCTTTGTCTTGAACGGATGAGGTCTTGGGTGGTGTGTGTGAGAGAGAAAACAGGAAGGATGACAAGTGACAAAACATGCTAAAGACAAAGAAAGGACTGTTGCTATCTGAACCAAGGTACTAGATGTGATGTCTCCAGCACATGGAAGAAGACAAATATTTAACTGCTCTTCCTAAATTGTGCTTTAATTCGTGGAGAATTGTGTGCAAGTACAAACTCATTTGCACACCTAGAAGAGTATTCAAATGAATATGAAAAAGTCTGCACATGTACATTTGGAGTCTGGTTTACAAAACTGAATGTATTGAGAAATGAAAATACTTAGTTTGACCCATAAAACTCTCTACCTCCTAGGAGCAACCCATAAGTAGCTTTCCAACCTGAGGAATAAATCAAACAAAATCAGATGGGAATTGTAGCAAACTCTATTAAGGATGTACTGCCCTTTCCCTACTTCTGCCTTCTCTAATGTACAAATTGTTCAAAGATACAACACAAGCTGTTATAAAACTTCAGACTAAAGAACGCGCAGCAGGTGGTAACATATGTGTCCAGTTGGTTCCAGCCAAAACAGTCTAATTTTCAGAAAAGGGTACAGAATTTTACTGTGACTCAGCTGAGGGGGTGATCCGCAGAATCACAGAATGTTAGGATTTGGAAAGGACCTCTAGAGATATGAAGTCCAACCCTTCCACCAAAGCAGGATCACCCAGGGCAGGCTGCACAGGAACACATCCAGGAGAGTTTTAAAGTCTCCACAGAAGGTGACTTCCACAAACTCTCTGGGCAGCCTGTTCTATTGCTCAGTCACCCTCACCACAGAGAAGTGTCTAAGCATGTTGATGCAGAACCTCCTGTGTTCTAGCTTGTACCTGTTGTTCCTTGTCCTATTGCTGGGCATCACTGAAAAGAGACTGTCTCTTTCATCTTGATACCCACTCCTCAGATATTTACAGGCATTGACGAGATCCTCTCTTGGCCTTTTCTTGTCAAGCCCCCCTTCTCAACTCAGCCCCAGCTCTCTCAGTCTTTCTTCATAGGAGAGATGTACAAGTCCCACAGTCATCCTCGTAGCTCTCTATTGGACTCTTCCCAGCAGATTCCTGTCTCTGTTGAACTGGGAAACACAAAACTGGACACAGTATTCCAGTCATGGATGCACCAAGGCAGAGTAGAGGGAGAGAAGAACCTCTCTAGACTTGCTGAACACATTTTTTTCTTAATGTACCCCAGGGAAATGCACCAAAGGGAAGGAAGGCTCCGCTTCAAGTGATAAGGCCTGCTGAAGAGAAGAGATAATGGCATTTTTAGACTACCCTGGTCTATTGGGTGTAACATAATTTGCATTCTATTCTAAATTTTTTTCTGTCTGTTTGGGCCTCAGAGTGTCATTTGGGATTTGGTCTTCTGCTGCTCCATTTTCAGAATTATTAAATTTAGAATATTTATATAAGTTAAAACTTAGGAAAGAATAAACTACTTAGGCCAAAATCAAATAATGGAACCTCAGACCGTTCAGCCATTCTAATAAACACAACTGAAATGGAGTAGATGACCTCTAAGGACTCTTCCAACCTATGCCTGTGCAGCCTCCCTCTAGTGGTGCTGTAGTCACTGCTTGAACCAGTCAACATCTTTCTTAACTGCAATGTGATTGTATCTTGTTTGAATTAGCAATTTTGATGAGTATATATCAAAAGCTCCTGTTCTGAGCAGCAACTATTGGCATTTGCATGTTGAAAAAAATAAGAAGGAATGAAGCAGCCTCATGAAAGCAACAGTCAAAATAACAAATTAATTGTTAGAATAGAAGCTGAAAGCTAATATTACCTGATGGCTGTATGTCTGTATTTTAGTGGGGTTTTTTATGTTACCAGAGTTACAAGCATCATCATAGTTATGAAAGCAATTTTATTTGTTTATACCATAACTAGCACATTGAGGCCTAATAGTACTCTTAAGCATACACTTAACTCCAAAAAAGAATATTTTCTTACATGAAGTCCATCGACAACTAGTAGAATTATGCAAGGAATTGTATTTTCATCCAATAAAAATGTCCCAGTGAGGGAAGGAAAGCAGAAAGATGAGTGGATGAATACTGTTGAAAAGAGTTTGAATTTGAGATTTTATTTCTTTAGGAGAAAGATTGTTATTTAACTGACTGATGGTCAGTTTTCATCAAAAAGAAACCAAGGTATACCTTCCATTTGAAACCAAGAGAGGCCACATCAAGACAAACTAGAAATCAACCCAAAACTTCATAAATTAGGGATATTTCTTGACAAAGCCTTAATTAACACAAACCACATTGTCCCCAGAATTCACATTTTTGGCTGAGCATTCTGAAGAGGTATGTGCATTGAAAGAGCTTTTCATTCTAAGTACTTAACATCTCAGGTAAATTGACTGCTTTAGTAATAATGGATAGCTCTTATATAAACACTTTTAATTGCTATATGCTGAAGAGCTTCATGAAAATTTTTTCAACTGGCATGCTAATAAATGAATTTACTGACAAATCTCCTATCTGATTGGTCATAACATCTGGGAATTTTAGGAGACTAAACTTCATGGTCATTACTGTTAAAAACATGTTCGAGTAAACATTATAATGACTTCAAAAGAAAAATACAGGCATCTTGAAACCATTCTGTTTTGATAATTCTAAATTTATGTTTAAAATTGTAGAAAAAGAAGGAGTGATTTGCCATTGGAATGGGCTGCCCAGGGAGGTGGTGGAGTCACCATCACTGGAGGTGTTTAGGAATAGACTGGATGGGGCGCTTGGTGCCATGGTTTAGTTGATAGAATCATAGAATCATAGAATCAAGAAGGTTACAAAAGACCTCAAAGATCATCAAGTCCAATGTGTCACCCAAGACCTCATGACTACTAGACCATGGCACCAAGTGCCACGTCCATTAGATAGTGATAGATAGTGATTAGATAGTGTTGGATGATAGGTTGGACTCAATGACCTCAAAGGTCTTTTCCAACCTGGTCTATTCTATTCTATTCTATTCTATTCTATTCTATTCTATTCTATTCTATTCTATTCTATTCTATTCTATTCTATTCGGCTCTAGGAGGACTAGGCTTCCACTGAGACTTATAGAGAATAAAACTCTGGTTGCTTTTGATTATGTTCAGAAAACATTGATAACAAAAAAAAATCTTTTAGAACAATTGAAAACTGATTTTTTCCTCCTGACTTTTCCAAAATCTGAAATTCTGTTAGTACACTGAACTCAGAGGTTATTTGGAGAGCTGTACCTGCAAGTGAATTCAGACCTTCCTGTCAGGTAGTTAATACAGCCATGTGTACCAGTATTTCTATTTCATAAAGCAAGCTTTGTCTGGAGTTTGGGGTCTGTTTGGCCAGGGAAAAGGAGGAGCTAATCAATATTTATTTATGTATTTATACATTTATTTAATTTGGAGTCTAGCCTTTATGGTGGCAGCAAGATGCTTTGTGTATTTATAAGCAACAAAAAGTAACAAGTAAATAACAGGTACTGCACCTCCTGCTGTCATTCTGACTAGTAAGAAATCAACAACTAGTTCACTTTTTGAGACTCCCTTACCAGGACATAGCTATAATCTGTTTTGTATATTGAAAATAGTACAAATGGACTAGTAGGACAAACAAATAAGGTCTAAGAAAGGATATATAAAATATGTCCTCTTTCACTCTCCTTCCATCCCATCCTAATAATATTTTTCACTTTTCTTCCTTTTCACTGAACACCGATATGGAAGAATTCAGTCCAAATCTAATATGACATTCTAAAGATAATTATTTTGAGTATTAAATGTTTGGCCTGCACTTTTGAAATAGCAGACATATTAGATCACTCATTTTGTGGTGTCCTTGTTTATTGGAAAGCAACTTGGACTTTATCTTCTCAGTCAGAATCAAGTACAATATTTTGGGTAGCAGAATCCAGTTTTCATTATTAAATTATACATTTAGAGCTGCATTCTTATTGAATTTCCAGCTTAACTCTTTTTGTTGTGACTGCCTATTTTAGTTATGACTGCAGAAGGTAACTGAATGTCTGTCCTGATACAATGCCATGCATAAATAGGGACATCAAGAAAAAACTCTGCATAAAAAATAATCCTACCTTAGCACGGTATATTTATAAAAGGTAATAAAGCAAAATCTGAAGCTTATCTGGCAAAGCGTTATTCATTCTTGCCCAAGACATTCTTCCTGAGAAAATTGTTCATCTGTCCTTTTACATAATGAAACATGAAAAATAAAGCAGCATAGCGTAACTCAATGGTCAATATTTGCAGGCTCTCTGGCAAGTTACCCTATCAGGCTTCTGAAAATCTGCGCTGAAGGGATGCTGAATAAGCACAAACTGGAATGTGGTGAAGAAGTACGGAGACATAACATTAAGAAACAATTTGTAATAATAGTATATAAATTCTGTATGACTTAACAACTGTACAGGTAGAGAAAGCCCATCATGACATTGGCTGATTTAAGAAAACTTGAAGGCAAAATTAATCATTGATGTAGCTATTTCTGGAAATGAGGTATTTTGTAAGCAAGGAAATACAGATTGAGTGACTGTACCATAAAATAAGATTTCTTCTGATAATCTAGCAGGAAAAAAAAAAACCAAAACCCATATGCAGCCAGCTCTAGGATCTAACAAGAATGTGTTGGACACAGAAATTGTCTGGATTTACATATGATGTTTGCCAAGTCTACCATTCTTGGAAATCCCTCCTGCATTCCTATTTCTCTAAAGGGAATTCATGGTTCATTTGTTTGCTGCCAAAAATGAATATGAACAAAATTCATATCCTTATGGGAGGATGCACACTGTAGCCTGTAGTTCTCTATGCTAGCAACACAGGCAACTTCTATTACTTTTCCTTACAGAGTCAAAAATTGAGACTGTCATCTGCAAACATGGCAGACAACAGCAGTTGTGTTGTAATTCTTAATTGCTGGAAATAAACTAAAAAAAAAAGACAAAGAGTAGAATGAGGCAAAACAATGAATAGAAAATAATAAGATAAGAGAAAATTTTTATAGAGCCACAATTGACAGGAGCTACCCAGGAACTCAACAAGCATAGTACAGCAGTGAGGGGAACCTTTCACCTGCGAGCCAAGGAAATATTTTGTAATATGAGATTCAGTCAAATAATGTATTTTAGTTGAAAGATCAGCAAGAAACAGGCTTATCCACACCTGGAATTATGATTACATTTGAAGCAGACTTGACAGAGGTGTTAAGAGAAAGAATCCAAAGAGAGATTCCAGGATCTCTGCTATAGATATAACAGATAGTAACCTGAAAAAAATCTTTAAGGACCTGAAGCAGCACAGAACTACCAATTCCTATTGACATAATGACTTGTACAACTCCTAAAAAATACCATCAGGGGCTGATTCTGAGCTCAGAACCTCCAGACTGTACATCCAGAAAATTCTGCTGCTTTTAAAAATGCTATGGATCTCAGTGAAAAAAAAAAATATTTTCAGCACTGCTCTCACAAGCTGAGTTGCCAGTCCTGCTAGATGGTAGCACCATATATTATGAAAGACTGGAGGGAGAGAACCATTTCATGAAATATGTGGGGAAACAGGTTTTAAATTCATTGAAAGCAGAGTATCTAACCTGCCACTTTCCCTGCTTTGTCTGTGCTTACAAGTTAAGCAGGTCTAACACTGATTGGTGTGATCTGGAGTGATAACTGACTGTAGTAAAACATACCCAAACAAGCTAAAACAAAAAATCCCCAAAGTCCCTCTTTCCCCAGCAATTCAGCAGGTTGCTGTTGGGTTTTTATTTTATTTACCAGTGCCCCTGCATATTAAGAACAGGCTGCTGCTGGAGCTGTCTCCTTTGGAGTGTGAAATGGAGTGGCATTAAGTTCTGGCTGCTGTGACTCATATTTGTTTGTCCTCATACAGCTCAGATTTCCTGTTGGCATCCTAGATTGCAAGAACATACGCATGGCGCATACATGGAGCAATGCCTGTTTTCTCAGACAAAGAACTGAACATTGTGTGACAGCAGGCCCACCCCTCTGGAGATGAGAGAGTGCAAATCTGTTCTGATGATGAAATCCATGGATAATTTCATGGATGACGACGATGAAAGGAAACATTTCAGCAATCCTACAGTAAAGTACTGTGACACTCCTTCTAAAAGAGAGGCTCTAAATGAAAAATGAGTATGTGTGTAAGCAATTTCTGACACTGTAGATTCAGGGCAGGGCTACAGCTGCTGATTTTTTACCTGGTGGTTTTTTTTTTTCAATGTTTCACAATAGCCATACATGTTAAACTTCAAGTTCTTGTTAATGAAAAGTTATGGAAAAATTTTTACATGAGAATGCTTTCAAAAGGGTTTTTGACAAATTCTTTGGTGAGAGAAATTTGTCTTGGCCTATTGCTCTGAGAGTGCTGACACTTAATATTTGTTCTCTTCATCAAATTGTTCTCTTGGTAAAACTCTACGACTTCCCACACTATGCAAGGTTCAATGATTCAATATATCTGTTTTCTACACAGATATGATTCTGTCTGTCCCCTGTGCAAGGAAGTAACACCCACAATAGCAGGAACTGAATGATAGCATAGCTATTGCCTAAAAATGACTCTTACTGTGGTTTCTTCAAATTTAAAAAGTGATTGCTTGGCATACTGTTAAATACTGAGTCTCTCTGAGTGTTGAGAGTTGCTACAATTCTAAAGACTTTCAAACATAGGAAAATTCACCAGGGCGATTTTCCTGATGTTCTGTCTTGCAAATCACCATCTAGACTAGTTTGTCCTGAACAAGTTTAGAACTAAAACTCCCAAATAACACTTCTGTTCTGGAAAAAATTAGGAATTCATTTATATTTGAATCTTTTACCATGCTCTCAAATGCAGTTGAAATTGGCTAGTGGGTTCAGAATATTTTTTTTGGTAAAAACCAAGGAGTGTAATCAGACAGCAGACAGACAGCTCAATAGGCAGACAGCATGATCACATAAGCACTGTTTTCTTAGGAAACAAAACTCTATTGGAGCACCAGGAGGCTAGTTGCCTGTGATCTCTCATCTATTACTCTGAGGTAAAAGTAATTTGTTGGTTTACTGTTCTTTAAAGGTCTTGTCCTAAGAAATCTTTGCCTAAAAACGTTCCTGATCACTAATGGAAAATACCATACTCCAAAATTCCAGACACAAGCTAGTATGTTCTGAAAACAACATTTCTGAATTGTTACTAACAACACTACTTTGTTTTGTTTCACCCATAGGCCTGTAAGACCATCACCAAAATACATGGTGAGCCCTTGGCCAAAGTTTTCTTTCTTGTCTGTGGAGCCATTCTAGTCTCTTCAAGTTCTCTTTATGTTTGTGTTTCCCTCATGCTCAATATTACTCATACTTATCCTCAGATTTGGAAAGTTAGTTGTTTAGCAGAGCTATGTGTGCATCTAATTAGGACTGTCCTCTGTTTAATTATGTATTGAATATAATCAGATCATGATCTCCATTCCGTAGGCAACTTCCTACTTGTAGTCACAGAATCACAGAATATATCTGGTTGGAAGAGACCGCAAGATAATCCAGTCCAACCTTAGACCCAGTACTGAAGGGTCAACACTGAACCTAATATCCAGCCTAAAGCTCCCCTGGCACAGCTTGCAATCATTTGCTTTAGTTCTGTGCCTTGTCATTAAGGAGAGGAGGCTGGCCCCTACCTTGCTCCAACCTCCCCTCAGGTAGTTGTGGAGAGCAATAAGGTTTCCACTCAACCTCCTCTTCTCTAGACAGAAAAACTCCAGATTTGTGTACCAGACCTTTTTTTATACAGGAAATTATACATAGAATACCTAGAATACATAGAATAAACCAAGTTGGAAGAGACCTTCAAGATCATCGCGTCCAACCAATCCAACACCACCTAAACAACTAACCCATGGCACCAAGAACCCCATCAAGTCTTCTCCTGAAAACCTCCAATGATGGCAACTCCACCACCTCCCCAGGCAGCCCATTCCAATGGGCACTCACTCTCTCTGTATAGAACTTTTTCCTAATATCTAGCCTGAACCTCCCCTGGCACAGCCTGAGACTGTGTCCTCTTGTTCTGGTACTGGCTGCCTGGGAGAAGAGACCAACATCCGTCTGTCTACAACCTCCCTTCAGGTAGTTGTAGAGAGTAATAAGGTCACCCCTGAGTCTCCTCTTCTCCAGGCCAAGCAACCCCATGTCCTACAACTGTTAGAAACTGTAATTTCTGTGGCACACATATTATAATTCCTGAACAAAGCTTAATTAATTTTCTATACATGACATCAAAGTATGGTGCATAGTTTTCTACCATAGTTCTTTGACCTGTTACAGACCTCCCATGATCACCAGCTCCTGTGCTAAGTTACCCAGTTCCCAATACCGACAAATATTTAGCCGCATCTCCATGCTTTCTCTTCCTGCGTTCTCGCATCTTGTAGCCAAATACTTTAAAATTCCAATTGCTTGAAGCATGCTTACTATAATCTGCTTTGCCAACTACAACACATTTCTGCTTTCCAAGAATTTTGTGTTGTTTTTAGTCCAAATATGTGAAAAAAAAGAGTAATTTCTTCACCTTATTTCTCCCCTAGTTCAATGTAACTGGAAAAAAGAGACAGTTTGGAATACAATGGTTTTGTCTCTATTTCTATTTATCTCTATTGATAAAACTATTACTATTGTCATCACTATTAACCAAGTATAGACTGCTTCAATCTGTTGATGACCAGAGACACTAGTTTACACTCCATATTTGTAAGCCTCTGCTCACAGGAATTGTTGTGGAAAATTCCCCAAATCATAAATCTTCCATTTCATATAGTTTGTATACTCATAGTCCACTGTTTTCTCCACTTGTAAAGAACAAGAGGACACAGTCTCAGGCTGCACCAGGGGAGGTTTAGGTTGGATATGAGGAAGAAGTTATATACAGAGAGAGTGATTGCCCATTGGAATGGGCTGCCTGGGGAGGTGGTAGAGTCGCTGTCATTGGAGGTTTTCTAGGAGAAGACTTGATGGGGTGCTTGGTGCCATGGGTTAGTTGTTTAGGTGGGTTGGATTGGTTGATGAGTTGGATGTGATGATCTTGAAGGTCTCTTCCAACCCGGTTTTTTCTATTCTATTCTATTCTATTCTATTCTATTCTATTCTATTCTATTCTATTCTATTCTATTCTATTCTATTCTATTCTATTCTATTCTATTCTATTCTATTCTAATTTACATAATTCCATGTGATATCTCTTTATGGAAGAATGACACAATTCCTGTAGAAACTTCCCAAATTTATTGTTACAGATTTATTTTTACCCTACTGCAATGTTGCAGCATCATACTATCCATGTGGCTTCTGATGATTTATGTTTTAACAATCTGAGGTAATATGATTTTCAACAGTTACCAAGCTATGGTTGATAGTAACACTGAAACTGATCAAACTTCACTGAAAAATATAAAAGTCTTATCTCCCTTTACTACTTCCACCGAGAAACTATTCCAGAAAAGGATGTCTCAGACAATTGTCTAATTTTCATCTGTATTCTTGAGTTTAGAGCATGTGTTATCTTCCATTCTCCCCAGTATACAGTGATGAATGAAAATGTCTCACTCACATGAGGAGGCTGAAGCATCTCTTTTGGATGCTGTTTGCTTCATCCCTTCAAAATTATTGTCACGTACAGCCTTTGCAGCTTTCTATTCCTTCAGGGACTTGTTCCATATCTGACTCACTGAGTAGCTGGTAGTGCTGCTGCACTTAAAGCAAAGTTGAAAGCTTCCTGATTTTCATTACCTTTTGTTCACCAGGACAGTTACTCAGTTTCTTAGTACTTTCCAGTCTGGTGTTTGTCCCTTAAACCTCTGTTTACATGAGTGTGAAATGGTGTTAAATAGCTGCTTCTAGGCAATGTTTTTTCCTAACTGTTGGCCTGATTACATTTGATGAACTAAAAAGAGCAACACGTGAAATGGTGTCTCTCTATACTTACACAGAAAGATTAAAGGCCGTCACTTGGCCTTTTAAGACCACATAGTTGCTGGAGTTTGCCTAATTACAGACTTGCAAGAATATCAGATTAAAGTAGTTTTCTCTGTACTGAAAGATTCACCACAAAGGACAAAATTCATATTACCTGATTTTAGCTATCTAAATAATGGACATTTTTTTCTTGTTAGTTACTAGATGACCTCCAGAGGTCCTTTCTAACTCCTACCATTCTGCCAATGTGGGAAATGGAGAGAAAACATCCCATCTATGATAAATACTTACTGTAGGATGCTTTCAAAAATGCCTTTCCCTCAATCTACTACACAAAGACCACATACAACCAGATTTCATTAAATGCTTACATTTTAGATGTTTTTTACTTAGCTGTCTCTTAAAAGACTCCACAAACTGTAGCAAATTTCCATAGATGACATATCACACTTTTATTTTGGGGGGACAAAATGCTACTTAAGACAGAAAATACGAAAGGCTGACATGACTTGGGAACTGGTTTTGCACTAAATGGTTTTGTAAGAAGGAGGAGCCAGAGTACCAATATAAAATGAGCTGAAACTAAATAAATCTGCTCTCATCAGCTGGACATATCAATTAGTATTTTAACTATAGTTTCTAGGTGTGGAACTGCTGCTGCTTCTGTCTTAGCAGATGCTGCTTGAAATGAAAGGGCATTCTTTACATTTAATGACAAAGAATGTGATATTTATATTTTTCTCAAGTACCAGTGATTTCCTTGCATGTACATGTACCCATAGAGTAACATACTATGTAGTGTGAATAATGTTCCAGAATTCAGTTGCATTTTATAAATTCCCTTAATTCTGTGTCACTAATTTTTCCTTAGCAAAACTCTGACAGACCACAGCCTGGCAATCTGTTTTCCTTCAGTAAAAGGACAGGGGCATATATCAAATAGTTTCTGCAAGTGAGTCATTGAAAAATGTAGATTATTCAAAGAAAAAACCTTTTTGTTATAAACTTACCAAATAAATGAAGCAGCATTTGTGACCATTTAAAAAGCCATTCTGGGTATGACCTTAAGCCAGCCATTGATCTTTCTAATACTTCAGATACTCCATTTATAAAAAGGGGATAATAATATTTCCTTTGAAACATGCCTCAAGCCATACAGATGAAAAACATTAGATAAGCAGCAGCTGCTATCTTCATTGTTATTAAAACCTTGCTGACAAGACACAGCTAACACTGCAATTCCTTCAAGACCTCAAGATATATTTTCGTGCCTTTGCAGACATGATTCTGTACTTCATGTCCTAACTCACTTAACAAAAGAATAAACAAGATAATGTAATTGTTCTATGCTTTACCTGCTCTGACTCTTAATACTAAGAAGACTCCTGGGGACAGCAGCTCTCTAGTATTCTGAGAAAAATTTGGAACAGCTAGATGTATGCCATTCCAAGCTCTCCACCTTGTGCAGTTTATCTCCAAAACCACCTTAGAGCAACTCTCACTTGTTTACTTCTGTGGAAGTTTTTCCACTAGGCAAGTAAACCCATCCAAAGTATCTCTCCCTAGTGTTTATATGTAAAAATACCTAATCTATCTCTGCCAGAAAACTGAAGGAAGAGAATAAATGTAGGCTACCCAAGGCTAAGCAAACAACAAAGTATTGAGGTTTTGGAAAAAACTTTTTGGCTCGTTTTCTTTGGAAGAACCAGGGGTGACAAGAAAAGCAGTGAGTGAAACCTGATTTCCTGAGGTTGGGTCTCTTGTTCTCCAAGCTTAAATCTGGCTCCAGCAAAGCCCTTCACATCTGCAATAACTGCTTCCCTTAAATCTGAATGGAGAAAAGACTGGCAGGGCTGTTGTCAGTCCAGGATCAATAGTAAGAAAATATTTGGGCTTCAGGAAAGTGGTGAGCTGACAGTCAAAATGGTAGCTGATTTTTTTGTTTGTTTGTTTCCCGAGAAGTTGAAGCTGAAAACAGAGAAAGATCCTTGCAAAATCACATCCAGTAGAGCCCTGAAGGCCAAATTCTTCAACTGTACAAAGCTGTAACCTCATCATCTCTGTGTTCTACTGCAGGATCTATATTTAATCCCCTGTGCTGCTTTGAAATATTCAATGCAAAGAAAAGCGTCATTCCTGTCTTTGCCACCTAGAGCCCATGTTCCATATTGATCACATCTGCTGTAGGTATGTGCAATCTTCAAGGGAAGGATTAGACCACTTGTTTTTCTCTATTTTTCTCTTCTTCCAGACTAAATAGTACTAAAACTTGATCTGCTTATTAATACTGTACTGACAACGGAGTTTGGAATCAATACAGCTGATCAGTATGATCTAGTATCGTTCCTTTATTGTTCCAGTATTGCAGGCCTATGGCACAGGCCTATGGTGAGAGTATCGCACAGTAAAGCAAGGAAGAAGAGGGGATAGGAAAGGCAGAAGTGCCTAGCTAGGGAACTTCTACAACTTATATAAACTCGGAGTGCCTTGTTGGCATGGACTCATTGGTTCCCTATGAGTGACCATACATCACACTATTAGAGATTATTGGTCCAACTACTGATGACACATGAGGTTTGTTGATGCAGGTGCATGTCCTGTTGTCCCAAGATAACTTGCTGTGTTTATAGCTACCAGTGCCTTGTTTCAGTTACATGCTGCAAGACAGCACTGTTTGGTACACTGATAGCTGGCTCTGCACTTATGCTGAGCATGACCTACCACCATGTCAAGCTCTAGGCCTGCACTGCCAGATTTCTCACACTGCTCGTCACTGGCATTCCCACACTGTACTGCTAGAAACTATGTTCTGGCCAGAAGCTAGGAGGGTGCTGTTACAGGAGGAAAATATGCTGCTATAAAATAATTCTATAAAAGAATAGTTCTTTCATCAGTACTAAGTAAACTGTAAGTTTTTAATAGTCTAATATAAATTGGTTCAGTGCCTGTGTTTAGATGTTACCATTCTAAATTGAAGTACACCTGCTTTTACAGCTAGTCAGCCTGACTGCCGCTTCCCCAAAGGGACAAAAGTGACATGAGATCCTCAGATAATGGCTGAAATATTAGTCAAAGGCTGACAAGTATCTGAACAATTGCTGATGCATGTAGAGATGGTCTTCTCTCAGGGTACTAGCTGTGGCCTCTGCCCTTGTGTTATATCTGTACTAGTACAAATCTGGTAATGTTCAAGAGAATTAAAAGCCTTCAGGCTTTCTGAGTGTAATGAGCAAGCAAATTTAGCCCAGTCAAGGAAAATGCCTCAAAAAATCATCTTATGCCGAACTTCTCATGGTAGACACAGTAAACAAGAAATTAGATCAGAATTACTACTGATCATTGAAGCCTACTGCCAATGCTACCTCCTTCAAAAACTTTTAATCAGGCTTTTTAACCATGTTCAGACTTAAGGGAATGTCTGTCACATTCAGTACCTTCACTATGACAAAGTAGTGTTTGTGACAAAGTTGTGTGGCAAAGAAATTAAACAAACCCAACTGCGTTGTTTCAGACCTTTCTTTCAGGAAGTTTCTGGAGCGTGGTGACAAGTGATAGGTTTTTTGCCACCTTCCAGATCATTGTTTGACTAACAAATAAGAGGTCACAAACAGTAAGAGTAGGAATACCCTGAAATAGACACAGTAATTAGAGGTCCTAATGCTTTCAGTCATGGTCATGTGGTCATGCCTCAGTATTTGGTAATATGAATTTTGGTTTAGGTTTGTCCCTTATTCCAGTGAGCCCATTTCGATGAGGAATTAATTAATCACATGTACCACAGGTGCTGATAGGTATGGCTTTATTTAATATGAAAGGCTGACGAGGCTGTAGCGCTGCAAGGCACAACCCCAACAGTTACCCACGAAACTCAAAAGCAAAGCACAGCTAACTTACCCTAAGCACCCTATAAGAAACACAGCAGTACCAAAGATCACACAGTGGAGGAGCTCTGACTGTCTCCCATCCAGGCAGGTATCCCCACGAGACCAAATCTTGTTGGACCAGAGAAGCAGAGATCCCCCACCAGTAGCAATCTTCAGGTTTTTTAAGGGTCCCGCATCCCCTGTTTCACAATCGTGTTATGTAATTCCTCACCTTACTGCTCATGCGCACAGCCTGCTCATGGGGACACATGCCCCCTTCCCAACACTAGCCTTCCTCATCTTCATCTCCCTCAGGCTTATTAATGTTCAAGCAAGAGCTTGAAGGTCTTTCGCAGTCATCCCAGGATGTCAATACATTCCTATTCCCCCTCAGTTTCATAAACAAAGGGGCCTACAGACATATGTTATCCCTTACCCTTATCATGCACCTGAGAGCTTCTGGGCTCCCACTAAGCGTTCCCAGACACTCTCGGGCACAAACACCAATTACTCCCAGCAGCCCTTGGCAGCTGGCTATTTCTAATCAAACTCCAATTTATTCTCCCCTGCTACACCTCACAACATGTATGTGCATTGCTGAAAACACATGAATGAACAGACTGTTCTGGTCAAGTACATTTAGAGTCTAGAAGAGGTTAGAAACTAAACATTTCTTTCTTCTGAACTGATAGTGATGTGCAATGAAGAAGTGATTAGAAGATCACTCCTAGTTCATGGTTTCTCGCATAGGTGGCAAAAAAGAGTAATTGGCCATTAGAATGGGCTGCCCAGGGAGGTGATGGAGTCACAATCACTGGAGGTGTTTAAGAAGAGACTGGATGGGGTGCTTGGTGCCATGGTTAGGTGATTAGATAGTGTTGGGTGATAGGTTGGACTCGATGATCTCAAAGGTCTTTTCCAACCTGGTTAATTCAATTCAACCACCTGAAAGGTGGTTGTAGCCAGGAAGGGATCGGTCTCTTCTCCCAGACAACCAGCACCAGAACAAGGGGACACAGTCTCAAGCTGCACCAGGGGAGGTTTAGACTCGAGGTGAGGAGAAAGTTCTTCACTGAGAGAGTCGTTCAAGAGGGGGATTGGATGTGGCACTTGGTGCCTTGGTCTACTCCTGAGGTCTGTGGTGACAGGTTGGACTCGATGATCCTCGAGGTCTCTTCCAACCTTAGTGATACTGTGATACTATTCTATTCACAGTATCATAGTATCACAGTATAACCCTATTCTATTCTATTCTATTCTATTCTATTCTATTCTATTCTATTCTATTCTATTCTATTCTATTCTAAAATGCCTCAACTACCATTCCAATATTACCATATTCATTTCTGTTATTCTAATAGCCATGGAGTGAAGGCCTGAAGAGACATCTCGAATATGACACTCAAGGCTAGGTATCACAAAGGTCCATGCAGTACAAGAAAATCATAAAGGTAGAAGCCTTAAACTTCAAACTAGGAGTTAAGTATCATTCCTTTGGTATTTTGCTTTTTTTGATGCTTAAGAAGTTATTCTAATCCTCCAATGCTTTGGGGACACAACATGAACCTTTTGGATTCAGTAGGAATATTAAGTTGGGTGGTTAATATTTCTCTTTATCATATTTTTGTCTTGTGGTAGTGTCTGAAAGCCTTCACTGGAAACAGATGAGTAGGAAGGATCTTCTGGTTAAATTCTTATTCTTGGAGCTGTCTGCAGGACTTGGTACCACTGACTTCTGGATAGCTGTCTGGGCCAGAACATGGCGTCAGCTCCTCTGCTGTTGTAGGCACCATGTCTTATTATCCCATGCATCAAAGCCCCAAATTTCATCTAAAAAGCAGCTAAGATTTCTGCCTCTATTTTGATTGGAAGACTCTCTTAAAATATCATTGTTCTGACTGCTTTAATTTCCAGAGCAATCTATTGCAGAACTTACACTAGGCTTTTGTAATGCCAGCATTGTTCTTTAGCTTAAAATAGCTCTTTTGAATCTTGTCTTGCTCCCATACAACAAACACAACTTCTCCCAACTTTTCTTTTCTTAGTCTGTACTCCTGCCAGACAGACCCTCTACTACCTTACTGTCCTTGCAGTCCTTCTCTAAACCTGTTTTAGGCCAAGTTTGTCTTTCTTGAGTACAGATGATCAGAATTATCTCCTTAGTCTCTTGCACAACAGTGGCTTTTGATATTTTATTTTATTACATCTTAGGAACACATTGGTTTTGGGTAGCCACATCACACTGGCTCAAAACCATCCTCTTTCTAAACTCATGAACTCTAAAGCTCTAGAGGTATTTTTGTTGCTGTTGTTTGTTGTTGTTTTTAATTAGGTTTTAAAAATTTATTTTATTTGTTCAATCTTTTAATAGATGAACACCTATCTACCACAAGCCAGCATCTGGCTGATGGATTTCTTTAATGTTTCATTAAAATTACATCATTTAGTAGTAAGGAAAGAGAATTTACAATATAAAAGAAGTGTCCCTGAGTGTCTGAGGGAGTGTCTTATTTGTCTTTGTATATTTTGCAGTTTAATAGTTAGGCATCTAAGCTAGCTCTCTAGGCTCTTTTTATCATCAATGAAGAGAGACAAGCACATCTAGATTGTGATTTAGCTCATCCTAAAATAGATACCTAAAACAAGAAGGGGGCATTGCACTTTGGATTGCCTGTCTCCCTGTAGATGATAAAAGAAGCCTAGACAACTGCATCAGATGTTTTACTTATGTGCAGCTAAAGCAAGAAGAGATGATTACTTGCCCCAAGTAATTCAGGACAGTAAAAAGCTATTTCAAAAGAGATTAAGATTTTCTGGTATCTATATTGTACTGAAAGGCAATAAAATTTTTCTAGCTCATTGAGAAATGCTGAACATATTTAGCCATTAGCTGTAAGAGCTCATACACACATGGAATAGTTCTAGTAATTTAAATGGGATCCTCTTAAAAAACCAAAAAAGCCTACTTGAATATGCCAAAGGTTTTTTTATGCTTGCTGAGTTTCACTGAAGACCTGAAGATCCACAGATGCAAGAGACAGCCATGAGTTCTGACCTAGATCTTACAGCTGTAAAGATGATTATTTATCCAAAAAGGACTGCTCACTCTTAAGAAGTGGCTAGTGAATGTAAGCATTCAGAAGATTCGGGCATTAATTCATGATAATAGTACAAATTTATTATGCAGTACTGCAATAATATGCTTCCTACTGAATACACAATGTGCTGGATTAGACCCAAATATTTTAGCACAGATTCTTCTGTTGTTTATTTTATTTTATTTTATTTTATTTTCACTTTATTATTTTATGTTTTTGTCTTACGAAAGAGGTTGATCAATACATTAGGATTATCACTTTCAAAAGGGGTGAGAAGAAATCATAAGGTTTATCTAAAATTTGTTAGGTTTTGGTGTAATTATCTATAGATATCTTTCAGTAATTGGAACATCATCTGTTTCAAAGTGTCCTTCTACATTTATTTTTAGTGAGTAATGAATAAATGTACTTAACATTTGAAGGTGAAAAGGCACTTATAAATAACACCCCTTTTTGTTGTGCTGAGACACACTTTCCATTCACCCACCTGAACATGAAAAAAACCCACATGAAGCCAAAGGAACAATTCAGTTGCTAGACCTGAGATTATCCTTTATCTTTCACTGAAAGGCACCCCAATCCTTCCACAAATAAATGCAAAAATAAAATTGAGAGAGCTACTTCCACCTTTCTGTCACAGGAAATCTTGATGAAACTAATCTGTTTTTTAGAAGGTTTACTTTTAAATAGGATTTCCTTTCACTGCGTGTACACACACTGAGTCAGGAAGATCTGGTCTGAGTCAATGCTAAATGCATTTGGTTTTCAACTTGAGTCAGCTTGTAAATGATGGAACCAATGATTCATAATTTCCATCTTGACCTTGTTTGCTTTATGTTCACACTGTGAACTGTTGTGTTCAAAATCTTTGAGTTATTTAAGGAGAAACTAATGTCACTCACTAGTGTGACATATGAAATACATGTTTGCATGTATGAGAACTTATAGAAAGGTGGTTTACCACTCAAATATTTGAGTCCACATTATTGGTAAGGCTAGGACAATTTGCATATTCCAGTAATGCCACACAAGTTAATTGTCATCTATGAATGTTGCAGGCCTATTATTTGTCAGTCATTCACTTCTAATGCCTAGGTAAATAAGCTGATTTTTTTTCAAGTTAATTCTGTCTAGATCCACTCTGCGGTATGTTATCCTCATGATACAGGAAGTCTAGTCTTAAGCATGTATATGTAGAGCTGCCTTACAGTCTGGTTTACTGGCACACAAAATTTCTGAATGGCATTTGCATGCCCCCTAATGCCTAACAGGCAAAAACAAAGCAGAGTTAAGAATCAGGAATTTCATTATGTTGTGGGCAAAATCCCCTGAAGTACTGTTTACTTGACATTATGACCTGTCCCTAAGAACTCATCAGAAGAGACTTCTTCATTCAGTTTTGTTACCATTCCAATTTTATACGCTGCGAAGTGTTGTAGGAACACCAGAAAAAGATACTTGCAAATCTTCCATTTTGAGCTGAAAGAACAGTTTGTAGAGTCTTCGTTGCATGTTTCATTTTTCACATAATTTCTTCTTGATATGTAAGACCTGTAAGCCAGATTCACACCACTCAATGAGTGATTTTGATCACTTACTGAAACTTAAGAAATCACCAATATATATAGTTTTTGGGTCACAACATTTCTAAGCTCCACTGTCTTAAACAGAAAGTCTGTGGAAAATATTGGGACTACACAAGCATCTAACCTTTGTCTTGAACTGTATAATTTTCTAGATATGAGAGAAATCAAATGGACAAGGAGGTACCATGCTGTTTCATTTACTGACGAGGACACTCACCTACTATTGGTGAGTGGCAGTTACAGTGACACTGGCCTGTTTTAAGATAGGCCACTTTCACAAGCAAGCCCCCCCCCCCCCCCCCCCCCCCAAATGAGGAGGAAAAGTAACACAGAAATCTTTCACTGAGATAAGGAGATTTTAAAGGAAAAAATATATGTACAAATGTACAATTACCTTAGCTATGACACAGAAAAGCACAGCAAAAGCAGAAAGCGAAGCCAGGGATAAAATGACCTTCTTCACCCCCCAAGTCCAGCACCTCAAAACTGGAAACTGGAAAGACCAGCAGAAAACAGGAAGTCTTTCACGTTACAATCTGAATTTCAAGCCCCTTGACAGACTGTGCCTGTCAGAATCTTCATTTTAAAGCTGGCATGACATTGGCATGGTATTGAATACTCACTAACAGATTCAATTGGCTAAACCCATGACAGACACTGGATCTGTGGGTTTAAACTTGCTTAATTTGAAAAAGCCTAGAACTTAGCATTTTCATTTCCTTTCATTAGACTTCTATGTAAAAGGATGCTTTTTCTTCAAAAGAAGGTTTAGCAAAGTTGATCTGGGCAGCATCATTTAGGTTTTCACATTGGATAGCTCAAGGAAGCTCCTTTCTTAATGTGCACTGAGACATGCTACAGAAGCATTTCAGGCTCATGATTAATGGACACAGGAAAATACACTTTGTCTTGTGAATCATTCTTCAGGGGTGCTGTGTTTTCACACTATGCCTATATATACACCTGTATATAGGATGACTAGATTCCCCATCCCTATCTTATACTGGCTGACTCACAGTGCTGAGGGCAGTTCCTTTCATTTTAGACAACGGCCTGTAAAACTAGGTAGTCTGGATGTAAATACCACCAGTGTGATTAATTTTGTCCAACTTCATATACCTAACAGTGAACCACTTAAGCCTGAATCTTGGCTTCCTCTCTGGTCAATGGACAGAAACAAACATTTCATGAAGGCAATTGTTACCTATAATTTACAGATATACACTCTAGGATGAGTTGCATTGCCATCTGGTTGTGCTACTTGTTTCAGTACCTTGTTTAACTAGCTAAATTTGTGCCTTGGTCAGGCATATTTACTCTAGTCAGTGAGAGTGGCAGCATATGGCTGGAGGCTGACCACCTCTTTCTGGGAAATGTTAAGCAATATGTGAAAAGGAAGCCACAATAAGACAAATAGAAAGGTCTGAAAGAATTTCAATGTAAGGATGGTTAATTTGTAATAGTATTGTTTAGAAAGTCTCTAGGTATCTGAAGTTTGATGAGAGGCTTTGTCCACAATGCATCCCTCAGAGTCTTGCTACGCTTGACAGTCCTCAGTGTGAACACATCACTTTCCATCAAGCATGTTCTCCCACTCATTGTATGAGAAGAAAGTGTGACTCATCAGAGTCTGGTAACACTTATTTAGCAGGGGGTTTTCACTTGTGGCTGTCACACACTGCAGGCATAATAAAACAAGAAAAAAAAATCAGTAACCCACATCTCTAGATAAGTGATTAAGAAACTTCCCTTTACCTTTTCAAGTCCAGTATGACTGCCTCAGAAAAGTCCTTTACAAGAAAACCTTGTATCTTTGTCAAGTGAAGGCTGAAGGACATCCCATTGCCAAAGGGCTGTGATTTCATCAAGGTTGCATTGGCTCAGGTACAGCAGAAGAGTTATGAACAGTGTTGTCAGCTGTAGTGCTAGAAGAAGGACTTGACTGTGCATTTCTCTATCCAAACCAGCTCTCAGTTATGACTCTAATAAACAGCAAATCTAGATATCTGCATTATAAAAGAACCACTAAAATTTGCAATGTGCATCTTACATAGTTCTATTATTACATGCAGAAGAGGAGAGTGCTCTCTGTGTACAGAATTCCTCCAAATATTTTGGTGAGAAAATGAAGTCTAATACCATAGCAGTGATAGTAGGGCTGATTGTAGAGCTATTAAGGAGTAAAAATGATGGTGCACTTTGGAATATTAGCAAAGGTAAAGGTCCAAACCCCATGCAAGAGATCAATGAAAACAAAACATTTCTTTTGAGGAAATATAATGCCCTTAGAAAGGACAGAAATAAATTCTGTCTCAGAAGTCTGTCTTCAAAGTTCTTTGTTATTTTCTATAAGCTTTGTATACTGAATTTCATTTTCTGTTTCAAATTCAGTCCCATTACATTAGTCATCTACAATATATAATAATTGAAAGGGAAATATTCCAATTACAGGTTCCTATGAGAGAGTCTTGGCTTAGATCCCTCATCTAAAGGTTCTTATAAAATTCTTGAGACATACCTGGGCCATATCCCACCTGCTTTCAGATAAACAACAGCAGGAGGAGTATATCTGGGTCTTGCGTTTCTGTGTAATCATTTTCTTGCTGAAGGTATCATAGTACCAGGAATGTATTTATTCAGCTGTTACAAGAAATGAAGCAGCTGGAAATTCGTTCCCTTGCTGAATGCAAGAGAACTACTGGGAACTTGTTTACTTACCACTAAAATGTATGCAAGTGGCAGGGCATCTGGTCACATTTGGTTTTTTGTTAAGAGTGGGTATCCAGGAGGCAAGGTAGCCTGAATTTCTGAGGATGGTTAAATGTATATTAGAAATGTGAGTTGTCTGAATTTTTTCTTGTAGCAACTTTTGTTTGAATATTTTAGTATAATATAACCTTCTTTGCAAGATGTTTTTGAAGCACAACAAGCTACCAATCCCAGATAGTTTGCAAGAAGGGTTTTCTTTGATCTGATTTATCTCAGGAGTATTAATATAATTTAAAAATAAACTGAGCCCAAGCTTTGTATCCAAGTGATGAACTAACACTGTTCACAAAGCTGTGCTAACAATACTGATGAAATAAACAGATATAAATAGTCAATATCACCTAAAATAACGTCTTACTATTTTGGTGTAAAAAAGGCGACTTCTCACAGACAAAGTCTTCAAACCTTTAGTGCTCTGAAAATGGAATTGACCCCATTTTTCCCTAACTAAAAAAACCACAGGAATGCAATTGCTTTATCTGAGCCCCTATTAACAAAATTCTAAAAATACTTGTGTACGTCATGAGCACAGCACGTGTGTGCACCTAATGCCTGGTGCAACTGCTTGCTGAGAATCCAAGGGGAGGGAAGGGGGTTTGCAGTTGCTCTCACAGGCACTGAGAAATAGAGAACAAGAAGAGAGAAATGTTGTCTTTCTGTTGATTTAACAAGAAATCTGTAGAGAAAAGGGCAGTATTTGGGAAACAGATAAAGAGGCAATGAGAATAGGTGATGATTCTAAATCCCAGAGTAGCTGCAACTCTGTAGGTGAGACTATAGCTTATCAGGAAAAGGATTTTAAATGCTGTAATAAACAAGACATGACAGGTTGGGGATTTTTTGGTGGTTTTTGTTTGTTTGTTTGTTTGTTTTGGCTGAGTTTGTTGTTGGGTTTTGTGTGTGTGTGTGTGTTTTGTTTTGTTTTAATATTTTGGGATTTTAAGGTGAGGAGGAGAATAGGATTCATTTCCCACCCTAGACTTGTTTGGATCTGAGAGGCTTCATACAAGGCAGACAGTGCTACTAGGCTTTCAGTTCCCTGTCAGCAAGTTGCATGATGAACAGCAAGGAAGGTGAGCAAGCTGGCAGGAAATAAGGCAGATTTTGAAACTTCCTGATCTCTGTTGGCCTTTCATTGATTAACAGTGAAAGACTTCGAAGTTCTCTTGGGAAATGCCTGATCAGCTTGAGCTACTGACCTTCGATCCTCACTTCTGCAGAGGATCCTCCAGCAGTCATGGGAATACCACCAGTGAAGAAATTGAAACCTTTTTCTCTTGCACAAGGAAGCAGAAGTGTGATGGTAAATTCTTCAGCTTGTCCCTTGCCCTCCACAGTGGCTGCTAATCTGTGGAACAAAGAAAGAAAATAAAAGAGAAGTGAAGAGTGAAGACATATGATTGAACTGTGAAGAAGATTACTCAGTGTGTGAATGATGAAATGATGACACTTTGAAAAGCCTAGTGGCAAGCACAGGTAAAAGATTAATCACAGAACCACTGTGAATGGTAACACCACTTTCTCCAGGGAGAAAGTAGTGAACACTGTGAGTAAGAATGATTTTCTGAGTGATCAGGTAAGGAGATCTAAGGGTAGCACACATTCTAATCCTGATCATTTTCTATACCATGAGCCTCAACCTAGTCACAGCTGGTGTCCACTCCCTCTTTTCCTTCCCTTCTCTTTTTCACCCATCATTTACTTCTTTGAAGAAGGGAGTATGAAGATAATCGTCTTCTTGCATTCTTGCCCTGCAGGAGAGCAGCTCTTCTCTAGGACACTGACTGTTAGCTCAGAGGCAGAGGAACTTTGACAACATTTGACAAATCAGTGGCCATATAACTTTTCTAAACAGACAGCTTTGAATGTGGATTTTTACTAAGAAGGCCATAAATAACCATGGTGACATACTTTCTTATGTGGCAGTATCTAGTGCAACAGGTGACTCTACATTCCACATGCATGAAAGCTGGAATAACCAGAAGTCCCTGTTTTATTATTATACAGGGGGAGGGAGAACCTTTCACTCACACGTCTCCTCCAACACATCAGAGAAAGAGGATTTTGGCTTTTTTGGTAAGTGGCTTCACAGCCACCTGTAAGTGTACTGGAGTACAGCCAAGGTTAACTGAGACAACACCAAGACTGGTCAGTGATTTTGTGTTCCAATCTGAGTCAAATGAAAGGAGACCCATTTTCTGAAGCCGGATAATAGCACCTTTTAAAATCAAGTGCTTCTAAAATATCTCAGGAGTCCTTAGAAAAATTCTGATTTTACACCCTTTCTCAGGCTGAAATTGGTAGCACCATGGGGAAGGAACACACTCTGGAAAACCTTTCAACTTGAGAAGACATAAACAATGTAATAGTTATTTTTAAAATACCATATGACATCAGTAATGACTATGTAAAAGAAGGATGTTTCATCACAGTACTATTTTTCATAGTAATGCACCCTGCATGGTTTATGCCATGAGGCAGAGATACTGGACTTGGAGATCAGAAAGCAACACTTTCTTTGTTTTGTGTAGCACAGCAATTGTTCTGATGCTACAGAAGGACAGGAAGCAGCTGAAAAAAAACACTTTCTGAGGTTACAGGATGACATTTCTGGATTATTCACAGCAACAAGCATTAATATTTTACTCTGTTTGGCACCATTTATGCATGGAAAGCTTTACAGCTATTAAGGCTGGAGTCTGCAACTGACTCACAGAACCTGCACTGTGTGCCCTTGTTTGTTCTATGGCTTTGAAAGTATGTTAGGAGAAGGTATGAACAATTTCCACTACATCTACAGACCCTGGCAGAGCGTTACAAGGTTTCACATCCGTTCTCTCTGTCTTTCATTAGGCCAACCAGGAAGAGCTAAATGCAAGCTGCTCCTCTGTGTTCAAACAGGACAGGGGAGAGGAAAGGAAAAGCAAACACTTATTTAGACCGCCTACAATCTGCATAAATGCAGGGATGTGTAAATATCCAACTACTTCAGCTGCTTACTTCAGTGAGAGTTCATCTAAGCCATAATTAAACAAGACCTGAAATACCTATATGAGATCAGAAAAAATAATTTTGTGATCAAGGGAAAAATGACTTTGTGGTTAATTCAGGAAACCAAGGCAAGTTTCTTAGAGCCTAGGATAGGGTACTTCAATCCTGTGCAAGCAGTAAGTCAGTGTAATACTTGATGATTAAAATGGTCTGAAAATATCTGTGCATACTGCAAACCACTTGTGAATAGCACAGTTAAACTGAATATCTTTGCTTATAAAACCACTGATAAATTCTCAGCAGTTTGAGCCTACATCAATCTAAGACCAAGAGACTCCTGTTTACTACCTTCACAAGGGCTTTTATTCATAATGTGCCCACAACTTCTCAAGATGACTTCTATCAAACTTTAAGTTTGATCAATCCCTTCTTTGCCCTAAGAATACTGTAATTATATTGAAAATAATTTTGTAAAAAAGGTATTAGATTCTCTAGTTACTGTTGCTGACAATGGGCAGTTTCTATTTTTTTCCCAGTTGCTTAAATCTTCCTTTTAACATGAATAAAGACATAGCAAGATTATGGCCAGGTATAATTTTTTAAAGCAGGGCTATGAATGAATGCAAAAGCTTACAGCATGCATTAAATTCAAAACAATTTTGTTCTCAAATCCAGTATGCTCAAACAAAGGAAAAGAGGGAAGAAAGCAGGGGAAAAGGGAGAGATTAAAACCAAAACAAACCAAAGCAAAACAACAACAAGGACAAAAAAAACCCAACTCAAAATCCTCCAAAACGCACCAGAAAAATGGCCAGGATATTTGTCTAGGAGACTGGTATCCAATTCTTAATCTGCTGCATAACCCATTTCCAATACATTGTTAAGCTCTATTAAGCATTTTGAAATGTTTTTCTGATCTTCTCTACAACAATGCATCTTACATTTGTTCTTAAACCTCTGGTAAAAAAACATGTCTAATCCTAATTTTATATTTTATAATATATTTTATTACAGTAGCTTCATTATAAATGCTAATATTTTTTAGTTTGAGGTTGAACTTGAGTCCTTAATTTCTTTTGAAAGGAAAAAAAAGATTCCCTCTTTCATGGTAAAAGACATTGAAATAACACAAGTCCATGTGATGTTTTCCTTCCATGTGCTTTAAAGATAGGGGAAAATTTCACAGAATATATTCCTTTCTCTTGTAGAGTGAGAACAGATCTCTATTCAAAAATTCCTGGAGCCCAGGAATTATAAGACCAAGTATTTCCAAGCAACACAAAGTATTTCTGATTCAAAAGCTTTCAGCAAATATGCATGCACTGTACTAAAAGATCTGCAGCATGACTGTTACCACAGTCCAATTACCATGATGACGCAAGAGGAAAAGCTTCAGCGGCTATTCATTAGGCCATGGAAATAGAAGCATACTCACAAGAACCCACTCACAAGGTTCAAGTGGCTCCACTCTTACTGGGGGACTCATCCAGCGAAAATGCTTCAGATGACAAGTTTTCATCAGAGTTCAAGCATGTTCAGAACTTATGAATGACAACTCCAGTAAAAGCAGGCAGAGTTATGAAATGAACAAGGGGAAGAGACATGAATAGGTAGAAAAAAGCCTGAACACAATAGTAGCTATTTTGTATTTGGGGTTGTTTTGTTTTGTTCCCCCCCTTAATTCCTTTTCACTTATTTTTCATAATTCCAGAACAGGCCATCTGGAAAATTTTCTAAGCCAAAAAAACAGAAACATTTAGGAAGGATCAAGGTAAGGAGCAACTCGTGTTCATTCAGTATAAGGAAAAGTAAAATTTGGCCTAGCTTCATAATGTCTCCAATAACAGCAAATTGCACCTGCTGCTAAAACTCACACTAATACTGCTGCCCTTTTAAAACCTCTCTAGCTCATCTGCTAAACCAAAAAATAGCCACTTTCTTTTGCCTGTAGAAAGTATTGCCACTGTGTATTGCAGAATATTGTAGATACCTGCCTGACTGTATAGACTTCTCCCTATATCAAAACAGTTTGAATAAGAATATTATGGTTGTTGTGTTGGTTTTTTTATTTTAACTTTGAAATAGTCTTAAGACTTTTAAAATGCTTTTTGGGGTGAAAAGTAATTCCTGTTTGAAAGACACCGGTCATCTCCATCACATACCAGAGATAAATGAATAGAGCCATATAAAACCAATTTATCTGAATGCTCGGTACAGAGTCAAAGAAAGGCTCTTTATCTTCGCAAACAAAATTGTTCATGTCTGTATTTTGAGACACCAGGGTATGCAATTTAAAGCTATTTTGTAGTAGGTCATTCTTTGAAGTCTAAGACAGTCAAGGGGGGCAGTCTCTATTATAATGATTATATTTAAGAATTACATATAATGATTTAACTACTTTAAGAAGTTTTATAGAATTCAGATCTGTCTGAGCACAATGTCTCAAAACTTCAACTCAGTACATTTGTTTTAATAAATGATGAATTAAAGTTTATCAGAAGGTATTATTAAAATTACTGATATAAATGACCAGAAGTCAATGACAAGAAATAAGTTCTATTGAATTTTGAACATTAAATGAAGGTCAAAACCAGCACTGAGGCTTGGACTACTCTACTGTATTAGGGAATTGTTAACTTGTTACTGTGCACATGTCATACCCTTCATACTAGGCTGTGAGTGTGGTTGAAACTAAGAAAGGATATTTAGTTATCCTATTTCATTAGGTAGCCAGTTACATTAAAGATGGAATTATGTGCTTTAGTAGTAGGTGGCATGCAAAATATTTAAGTTAAAAGAAACATCTTAATTTCAAAAGTAAATATGGAAATGTAAGGCTCAATTTTCAACTAAATTTGTATGCCTGGCCATGCAGATATGATACTGCTTTCAAGAACATCTCGGAAAGTTAGGTGTTAATCTGTATTTAATTACCTGAACATCACAATGAGAATATAACACTATGCCTGCAAAAATAAAGATTAATCCCATTTACAGACCCAAATCCTTGATCCTGGGGGAGTTTTTATATTGTATCTGAATCTTGAAGCTTGAACTCAAAGGGTTCATTTAGATAATTTTTCATTTCTATTAATAAAAACTTCAAGTCTTTTCTAAAACAAATGAAAATGATAACAGGCAGAAGAAAACCAGGCCAAAGTGAGACATTAAAATAACAGACAGTAAGTATACAGCAATAAAACATCATTAGGAAATTTACATCTCTTAGAAGATATTACTCACGTATGATCAAAACACTGGACAGTATCTGATGTTGAACAAATTATTTTTGTATGTGATAATTAAAACAAAATTTCTATCAGCAAAAGCCAGTCTAGTAAATTTAAATCTATTCAATTCAAGTCTAATTAGGACATATCAAAAATAAATCACTTGCATGTGTATCTAAGGAGCTTTTAAATCTTTTTGATTATTACAGATAATCCATTTGTTCTGCTTCCAGTTAAAGGTCAGCTAGTAGTTCTGTTAACATCTTGTTTTCAAGGTTTATACATTGGCTGTAAAAAATTAATTTTGAGTGCAGAAAACAGGCAACTTTTTGCCACACAACGAGAAACTATTCTTTCTTTTAAGTAAAGGAAATCTAAAGTAGATCTCATGTTTAAAATACAGAATATGTTGTAGAATTTCTCATTCGCTTCACTTATATTTTATGTCATATATCTGCTTTACATTAGTGGGGTGGGGGATGGGAAGAGCTATTTAAAGAAGAATCTCTTTATATTTGGGACATAGACAGATTTTGGGGGACAGAATAAGAGTGAGTCTTACCAAGAAATCCACATCTTAATTTTATGCAAGAACACTGAAATGTGAAAAACAGTCTTTGCCAATATATCCTACTGTATTCGTCTCTCCGAAAGATCAAAAGTTGCTCTAGCAGAAAATTTCTTCTGCATCAAGCAAGGGTCTCTTTGGACACATGTGTACAAGTTATTAGCCTCAATAGGGATTCTGTCAGACAACCTTGACATTCACTTCAAGGGCAGCTATAGTTTAGTCCAGGTCTGACTACTGGTCTGGTTAGCTTTGACAAGTATATACCTCTGTGCCTCCCTCTCATCTGCAACTGATTTCTTCTGTTAAATGTTTTCACACGTATCAAATCAAAACAACCTTTCAGTAAGCTTGTGGATATTAATGTATTATGGTAGTGGTTGATGTGTTGAAGTCCACATTGCCATTCAGAGAGACTCTGACAGTCTGGAGAAACGGGCAGAGAGGAATCTCATGAAAGTGAGAACATGTGTCTGTCAAGTCCTGTAGCTGGGAAGAAAACTCTTCATGTACCAAGACAAGCTGGGGACAGTCTGGATGGAAAGGCCTGGAGATCCTTGTCATTAAATAAGCTGAGCATCAGTACACCCTTGCATCAAAGGTGGCCAACCATATCCTGTATTAACTAGAATAAGTCTGCAGTTTCAGGGAAGTAATCCTTCCCCTCTATTTGGAATCCTTTGTACCACATCTGAATAGTATCCAGTCAGAAGCTCCTCAGTAAAGTTAGATATTTCTGTATTTGTGATAGTCCAGCAAAGACCATTGAACTGGTCAGTGAGTAGGAATGTAGGATGTAGAATGTATGAGAAGAGGCTGAGGGAACTTCATTGATTTAGAACTATGAAGAAATGATTGATGGGGAATCTTGCTGCTGTCTATAGCTATCTATTGGGAAAGCATAAAGAAGATGGAGAAGCACAGTGGAGAGAGGAGAGATAGTGAGAAAAAGACAGAACATGGGAAATTCTGATTCAATATAAAAGGGATGGGGTTTTTTACCATGAAGGTGATCAAATACTAGGGCAGCTTGCTTAGGAGTGTTGGGAAATGACAGTCTTAGAGACACTTAATAGTAGACTAGGCAACCTCCACTTACTGAACCTGTTCAGAGCAGAGGCTAGAATGGATGACTTCTGGAGAACCCTTCAAACCCACATGACTCTGTGAATTACCTCTTTTTATCTAATTTTTAAAATTTACATTTGTGTATATGTCCCTACACAAACGGTCATTGGTTTCCTCATTGGAGGGCCAAAACATTTTCAGAAGCCTTTGCCAGAGAAAGTTAATGTATTGTCTCCTGTAACACATCAGTGACCTAATTAAATTTGTATTTTTAAGAGCTTAGATGTACAAATAGTCTGTGAAAACACCCAAGACAAAAGACCTTGGTGTAGTTGATTGTCTGCAGCTTCAGCAGACCTTAAACACTCCTTACACAGTGAAGTGTTACCCTTCTTTCTTATCAGGCAGTTGTAGCATTGTCCTTCTTTTTGATCATTCTTTCCATCTGACTTATCTATGGGCATACACCTGGTTTGAGTAAGGTGGAGGTTCTGCTCTGAAAGCTAAGAATCTGAGTCTTTAATCCTGCACATACTATTTACGCTGACAAAAAGATTATTACACTGTCACACAGATGATAGAAGGCTACAAGATGTCAGACTGTACCAGCTTGCTCATACACGCACAACTGACCACACAAAGTATTTAGCAGTGGAAAATCAAGGCTGCAATGAATTTATTCAAAACTAGTCTTTGTCAACCAGTATGGTATTATTTTTAATGATTTTTGAACTGTGAACTAATGCACAAATCTTTCTTTAAGTTATGTACAAGTATATTTAGTGCTGTAGAGTTTCGGTACTCTGCTATTAAGAGCTTGCGTTATTTACACCATGTGAATCACCATTCACCAGCGGGAATATTAACTTCACTATGTTGGCTTTGGCCTTTTTTTTTTTCTTTTTTTTTTTTTAATGGATCTTCTATACTGGGGCAAATATTTAGAAACACTGCTCTAACACAAATAAAAATCATTGGAAAGTGTTAAAAAAAGCCAAGTGTTTCCATACATTAACTTATTTGGCTACAGAGTCTTTCTGAAACCTAATAAACAATGAAAACGTGTGTATTAAAGTCTGCCCTTTCAGACAGTATATATCACATTCTGCTTTCAGTTCCCCTGGGGCAGTCTAAATGCATGCAGAAAGAAGGATATAGCTGTATATAATTTAATTTGCCCTTAAAAAAATATACTTAGATGTTTGATGTATCAGAATATGCCAAAGTAACAAACCAAACAAGCAAAGCAAAATATAAGCCAAGCTTCAATACAAGTAATTTTTGAATTCTAGAACATTACTAGCTTTCCATCTGTCTGGAGAACAATGTAATGCACTCATGTGACTGTTCACCAAAATGAGTTTCAAAAACCATCAAGCCCTCTGCTCTCTCATTATGCAGGTGGTGTGCAATGCCAGATGCAAAATAATTGATGTGGTTTCAAAGTTCCCTGAATCATGTCATAATTCATACATTTTAAAATACATAGGAATTCAAGATCTATATGGCACTGTCTGCTAGAGTCTATTTTTCATTTAGTTTGAAAGTGTCTTGATAATCAAAAGCTATTTTAGAATTCAAATAGTAGCTCAGATTCTGTAAAGTTGCAAGTTCTGATCTCTGTACATAACAACAGGGATCTTAGAGAAATAATTAAAATATATTTAAAAATAATTTAGAAATTATTTGGAAGATAAAGCATTTTAGCACCAGAATTTCTAAGTCATAGCAAGATCCTACTGTTAGCATGAAAGCCCCAGCTTGTAGGAGATAGAGTTTATTAGCAGTCTTTCAGAGGACATGCCCCTGTTCTGTGCATTGGGTATTTACACTCTATTTATAGCACAGTAAAATGAAAACATTCCCCAAATTTTATTCAGTCACTTGAAGATAATTTGGAGTGGTCAGCCTATTAACAGACCCAAATGTTTGGGTCATATGAAAATGGGGGAGATATCTGCTGGGATTGATTTACAGATGCCTAGTGAGAGGAGATGAACAACACAGCCATTCCCCAATTTATAGCTGCCTGCCACAGGAGGGAGAAGTGCTTGCCAACTAGACAGTAGCTTATGGCATGATGCTCCTCTATGCACTGCCTGTAAGACTACACATAAAAATGAAGCGGAGAGGGCACCACCTTCCAGAGCTGCTGGCCTCATCATTTAATGGAACTATTGAAGAAAAACTGATGAAAAGAAAAACTATGCCTAAATGTAGGGCAAAGAAGAGTGAAGGCAATGTGTTGAGTTGTAAATACACAGATCAGGTTTGGGGGCGAGGGCTTTCTGGTTGTATAAAACTTCTGTTGCCTGGTTCTCTGTGATGATAACAAATACAAAATAAACTAAAAAGCCTTGACTATATCTTGATTTAAATTTGTTGTTTTGAATAAATTTGTCAGTTCAGCTCCAAAATAAGAGTAGTCTAGATTAGAGAAGGCTCATTACAAGTAAGAAATCATTTAAACTCTCAAAAAGTCTTTAAGTCATAATCAGAAAATACAGAGGAAAAGGATGTTACAGATAAGTCACCTCTGGGTGAGAAAGATCAAGGAAGGAAGAAAAGTTCTCTTGTTACACTTCAGCAAATCAACAGCACTGATGACAAGCACTGATGACAAGCATTTTCCTTTGTACTAACATTAGAATGCACACGTGTAATCAAAAACCTGGCTACGTATCTCCAGTTAGATGCTGCTTTTTATATTGACCATGGCAATCTAAGCCCCAAGATCTTATTCCTGCTTTTGCCAAAGAAGCAAATTTCTCACTAATTTAAGTGGACTGTGCTGTTTGTGGAAGATTCAGTTGTAACCCAGTTACCATTTTCAGTAAAGACTGCAGAGTAAGCTGCCCTGGGACATTCTGATTCTAAACAATCATCCAAGAGTTCATATAAGCATCCTTAGAGACTGCTTATCCTCCCCCACCAAATACTTCTACTGTGCATTCATCTACCTGTTACACTGAAGACATGTAATTAAGAGTTCTAATTTAGAATTCTCAGCAATCATCAGATAACTTTACAGTCACTGCACCATCACCGCCAAGAACATCTTGTGAACTCTCCAAATTTACTTTAAATCTTCCACAGTTGCAATATTATCAACCCAATCTAAATTTCAAACAACATTTACAATGGTAATGCAGTCTGTAGACACACATCATTCTTTTAAATACTGTGATAGATCCTAAAATTCAGAATTCCAGTGTTTGGGACAACTTGAGGCTTTATGGCTATAAGATTCCTCCCTGGATCACGCATAAGCCATATCCCTGCATGAAAAGGCAGAGTTTGTGGATTTCTGGGTTTTGCAGCGTGAGAAAACTTGAGGATCATCTGAACTTCTGTTTCACAGCTAGGAGGAAGGAGGGCTCATTCAGGAGGCTTCTGGGGATGGACTTAGCAAGTAACCTGTGGGCTGGGAAGAAAATTCCCCTATCAGTATGCCTATTATCCTCACCTGGTACATCAAAGGATGCAAAAATATTATGCTGTTACACTCAATTACTTTCAGTTATAGTGAACTTGCCCATTGTGGTGTTCATGTGATTGCAGTTTATCAGGTTTGCAGGGCAAGGTTTTGATAGCAAAGAGGCTACAGGGGTGGTTTCAGTGAGACAATGCTTAAAAGCTTCCCATATGTCTAACAGAGACAATGCCAGCTGCCCTCAAGCTCATCAACAATGCAACAGACTGTTTAAGAAGATGGGAAAAAAGAAAACAAAAAAACTGTTGTGGAACAACAGTGGTGAGAATATGGGAGAGAAATAAGCTGGCAGGCGCCATGGTCAGTGAAGGAGAGGGAAGAGGTGATCGAAGCATGAGAGCAGATTCCCCTGCAGCCTGTGGTGAAGATCATGGTGAGGAAGGCTGTCCTACTGCAGCCCATGGAGAAACAGATGACCACTTGCAGCCCATGGAGGACCCAATAGTGTAGCAGGTGGATCCCCAAAGAAGGCTGTGACCTCAGGTGAAACGTGCACTGAAGTAGGCAAGCAGGCAAGACCTGTGGATCCATGGAGAGAGTAGCCCATGCCAGAGCAGGTTTCGTATCAGGACTTATGACCCACATGGGGGACCTGTCCTGGAACTATCTGTTCCTGGAGAACTACACCTTGTGGAAGGGACTCATACTGGAGCAATCTGTGAAGAACTGCAGCCCACAAGAAAGATTCCTTTTGAAGATCATGGAGGACTGTCTCCCATGGGAATGATTCCACTCTGGAGGAGGACAAGAGCATGAGGAGCCCTCCTGTTGAGGAGGAAGGAGCAACAGTGTGTGATGCACTGACCTCAACCCTCAATCCTGTTCTCCCTATGCCACTCAGAAGGAGGAAATAGAGAAAATCAGGAGTGAAGCTAAGCCTGGGAAGAAGGGAGAGGTGGGAGAAAGTTGTTTTTTTTTAAGATTTAGGTTGTTTTTTTTCTCATTATCCTCTCCTGATTTGATTTATAATAAGTTAGACTTATTTTCCTGAGTCCAGTATGTTTTGCCCATGACAGTAATGGGTGAATGATGTCTCCGTGCCCTTATCGTGATCCATGAGCCTTGCACCATATTTTCTCTCCTCTGTCCAGCTGAGAAGGGCAGTGATTTAGTGGCTTGTTGGACACCTGGTATCCAGCCAGTATCAACCCACCACATACATCTATGGCAATGTGTTAAGCAATTATTGCTGCTGAAGTGACTGAACTAATCTGACTCCAAAACCACAGCAACGGAACAAGCTTGTACGGTAAAAGTGCACAAATGATTCATGCACTAATAAAAACTTGAGGAACATTTAAAAAATTTTAAACAATAATAAAAAAAAAATATTTGTACTTTCCAACTTCCTAATACATTTCATGTCCTAACATGAATGCTATCCATCTGCAAAGAAAAAATGCCACATCTGAAAAACAGCAGAAGGAATATGTTTGAATTGAATAACATATTTTATTGGTTGTAGGCTTGAATTAGATTAGTTTTACTTTTCTGTGACATTAGAGATTACAAATAAGGTGAACAAATTATGAACAAATATAGAGGTGGAAGGTAGTAATGAGAAAGTGTCTCTTTGAGGTGAGCAATGTAGTGAGGGAAGGGTAGGATGTGGATGGAAATCCAGTGAATGAGTGAGAGAGAAAACAGAAAGAAGGGTAAATAAAAAGACTAAAAGTGGAAATGCATTGCATCACTCACAAAAATGAACATGATTATTGTCCATTGTAAAGAAGCCCACTTCAGGGTGTGACACAGAACTGCTGCTTCAGAATTATTTATTCCATTTCCAGTAAATCCAATGTGTTTTACAAACTGAGGGCTCAACTGTGCATTCATCAGCCTAGAAACCCTCATCAACAGCTAGAGCAGGCTGAGTTGGAGGCAGCAAAGGGTTCATCTTTCTTCTTGCTCCATTGCCAGGCAAGTGATTTGCACCACAAAGAGCTCACATACAAGTGTGAAGTTTTCTTAAGGAAAGTGAGGCACTCTTCTTGTCAGCTTACTATCTTTCTAGCAGAGACTCATCTTTATAGCACATCTGAGCAGTAGCAAAGACCATTGCAAAATGCTCAGTTAACGGGGAGCAGGAACTAAATATAAATATAAATAACAACTCATAATTAACAAGTCGTTTTTCTACAGGAAAATAAAATGGTAGACTGTAGTTCTGCCCAGAGACAAAGCTGTCTAAAATTATTTTAAATATATATGTATGAAATCTTCACACATTTTATTCAAGAACTTGCTTGGTTTTCAACATGAACATTGTGAGCCAGGCAATTTTGGAAATTATCTTTGCCATGTAACTAATTCAGTAATAAGTCTCAATCAGTTTACTAATCTGGGAAGCCTCCATGTAAATACAAGATCCCATTGATTTTATGTACTTGTTTAGTTGTTCTTGAACATTTGACAGGCCTGACAACTTGATCAATATGTGATTCCATTCACCCAGACCTGCAGGTGCCTTTTGTGCTCTGCCTGCTGGAAGATTACAATCAGACTCATTAAAGGCAACACAAAGAATTACCAATGACATGTTTCCTGTCAGACAAATACAGCCAATGTCTATTACGATTTTATCTGGTAGAAATTGATTTAATCAGCAGTCTAAGATTTAACCTATTGCTATTAATGCAATTTAAAGCTTTTCTCTCACTTCTGATCAACCTAACAGGAATTTAAATGGGTAGAAGTGACGTGAACAAGCTCACAAGGGTCAGAGTTTATCTTTTCTGTCTGTGCCAGACTCTTTGATGTTTGACACAAAGGACTAATCCCCACAACTCCAGAAACCACCCTGTGAACGAGGAACAATTTGCTAAAGCTATAATAACACATATTGCTGCCTTACTTCAGGTTTTGCAGGAGATTCATATTCTGTGGATTTGATGCACCAAACTGAAAGCTAGCATGTTGTGTAAAGCTAGTGCTACATGGATATGCAGTATTAATGATCTATTTATTCATCTGAAGATTGGTTTTAGTGTTGTCTGTCTTTCTGTTTTGTTTTTATCCAGCATTGTTCAGTTCATTACAGACTACTCTAGCTTGCTATTTATGGAAAAAAACAAAACCCAAACCCACACTGTTTTCAGAATGTTTGGTTGTTTTTTTTTGTTTTGTTTTTAAAAATGTAATTTACTGAATATATAAGAGAAAAAAAACAAACACAAAATAAGACTATAATGATGCCTAAAAACCACCCTTTCTTTTCTTCCCCCTTTGTAATGGGCTTATTCCATCGTGCCTCTACCAGTTTGCAGCACAGATGTATTTTTCATGATAGACTTGAACCAAGCAACATAAATTCTGGTAATGACTTTCAAAAATTGCTGTTATTAAATATATTAAAATGTGGTTTGCATATTAAAATTGCTTCTAAAATCAGAACACCCTCTTAATCAATATATTCATTCTCCCTCATTCTTTGACTATACACCTGTTTCTTTGAGTCACAATCTGCCTCTCATATCCAAACAGTATTTGATGGCTAATTCTTACCGAACACCATTTTGTAAGTTCATTATATCTTATACCCATTAAAATTAATGAAAATAATACTGAAAATAAAGGAACACTTTGTCTGTGTTCCTGTTAAACAACACAAGTTTGGAGGGAGTACCTGGTATTCTGGGAGGTTCTGAGTGCAGGAGTCAAGAGAATGAGTACAGAGATCTATTTAGGGAGGACATGGCAACATGCCATGCACACAGGACACCATGGCTAATCAAATCAAGACATTCAGAAACATAATTTCACAAGTAGGAGACCTTGAGAAATTTCACAGACAGTTTGAAGCTGATCTGTGAAACTGGTGCTTCTGTGGTGAAGATACTAAGTAGGACAACTGAGGGTCATGGGGAACTAAGGGAGTAATCTATATGCTGTAAGAAGAACTAAGATGAAATATTTACAGTAACCAAGATGGTAGACGATAACGTTCTTTGTAACATACCTTTTCTGATTACTGGGGAAAAAGAACTGTCATTTTACTCTCAAATATCTGAGAGATGTATTTAATTTTCCTCCATGTTTTTCTCTGTCTTGGCTATAGTTCTGGTAAGCTGATAAACCTCTTGCACCTTTGACACCTCTATGTGAGAACAGGTGCATAGTTCAACCCAGGATCCCAACGTTACACAAGGCATCGTCTCAGATTTCAAGTGTAGGCATTAAGGAAAGATTTTCAGTTCAAAAGGTGAAAATGTGTCATAGGTTGATTTTCCCCAAGGAGACTGTGCTGGGAGTGCACTGTGCAGCAGAGAGAATAATTTAGAACCCCAAAAGGAGCAATGGGAAAGTTAGGAATAGGGAGACAAGACAGCACAGATGTGTGAAAAGTACAAGAGGAAATTGTAAGTGCATTACCATTAGTGACATTGTTGAAACAACAAGGATGATTTTTTGCCACAGAACTGAGTAAAAAGATTACTAAAATAGGATGGAATGGCAATGTCATTGCAGTGGAAGTCAGAATGGGAAAGCCTTAGCAAGGAGTGAGAGAAAAGTAGTTGTTCTAAATCCCTGGATGAATTTAGACATGAAAAGAAACAAGGCAAATGTCTAGTAATGGATCAGGGGAATCACTACTGAGGTCTGAGGAGTACAGGGACACAATGATATCTGCAGCTTAAAGGGAACCAAGACCATACATATACAAGTTTCAGGATCATCAGGCAGTTAGTTATTGCCTTATGAAAGAGACACTGTGTGCATATGTTTTAACTATAATTAAAGTTATATTTTAGAAACAGTTTCTGCTGACAGCAAAGTCAAGAGCAGGCATGGATTTTCAATGTCCTTTCAGTAATACAGACATTTTAAGCAAAACATTTCAGTGTCACTGTTTAGCCATACACTATCTACTGTTGAATAGCCAGTAAAAATATTTTATCTGAGATGCAGTAAGATTCTAGAGTCACTCACAGAACGGCAAATGCAAAGTCCTATGTAGTTCCGTAATTGTTTGTCAAATGCTGAGTTACTTTGATTTATTTAGTGTTTGCTGTGGACGCAAAAACACATGCATGGATATTCACCCCTTTGCAATGTTTTTAACAGTGTGAACTTTCAGTGTGAAATCATACAAGTAGATCACAATAACTCCTTTAATTCAGTAAGTAACCTTTAGTACCGCTATCAGTGTTACAGTGATTAGTTAAATGGTGAACACAATGAAGACTTCTCCCCACCATTACTATTGATTTTAATGAATTCTTCCTGTGCTATTTGTAAAGTAGTGGCCCATTTTTATTATTGTGCTCCTTCTATCTTACACTGAATCTTTTAATAGTTTCTGCTTCATCTTGAAAAATCTGAAAAGTTTATTTCCTAATTCTGTTAGAAATTGATAATGATTCATGCATATTAAATCCAAACAAACCACCTGGTTTTGATTGTTTCCTAATCCTTCTTAAAATCAGAGGCCCATTATCAGTGGCCTTTGCAACAGAAACTCTGCAATTAGGAACTAACACAAGCTTCCCTTTTTGTCATCAAGCTGTGTGTGTCTGCTCAGGGAAAATTGCTACAGCTGTCAGCTTAAGTGCAATGACAAATATGTTTCTCTGCATATTTGGTTTCAACTAGTTTTGCTCAATTCAGTATGACTTCACTGGCATGACAAGTTTTACAAGTGTTGCCAGAGAGTAAGAAAGACCAGCTGTCAGGTATTTACTGTAGGTTAACCCTACATGGTATTACACATTGTGCCTGGGTTTATCCCTACAATCATTAGACAATAATAGTCTTTCTAGCATTGGTGGCAGGTTCACTACTCTGTTGCACTTTCTTCTTTTTCTCAAGGTTATATAGAATTTTATTGCATTATTTCTAATGAATAATTGGGTAATCTAAGTGATTTGAGATAATGTTCATCTCCCTTTTTGTTTATTAAAGATGACATTTTCCCAAGCCACCTGTGATTTGTGGGGTTCCATCTACAACTCTTTTCCCTATGTTTGCAGACCCCCACACTTAAAAAACCCACCAGAATAAAATTGCCTCAAACAATTCACTAACTACGCATAAAACAGCTTTGAGAGTGGAGAGGCACTGACTTTCCCAGCTATCATAGATTCACAGATTCTCTTTCAATTAATCTGAAGGAGTTGGACCAACTGTTATTAAGTCTGCTATGAACACAGTGCCTACTTGAATTGAAAAGTTCAGTCCATGTCAACTACAATGACAGATTTTGGCTTTTTCAGTGATATTTAGCAAACTCAGAAACAACTAGAGCAAATAATGGGAACTTAAATTGCTAAGGATACATTTAAAAGAGGTAGAAGGGATTAGACTGGTCAGCTGAAGATGAGGGCCTGTTATTAAGACTTATAATTTGCACAATAATAGTTTCTTCTGTGCTCAGAACTGTTACCTATAGCTGACACAGGCAGCTCCAATGAAATAATGTTGATGATTACTGCCATTGCACAACAGGACAAGTCATATTTGAAACCTTATGGAAGTCAGTGCTTCATATATGCTTTAACTTTATCGAGACACTTGAACATGTCCAGAGAAGGGCATCAAGGCTGGTGAGAGGCCTTGAGCACAAGCCCTATGAGGAGAGGCTGAGGGAGCTGGGATTGTTTAGCCTGGAGAAGAGGAGGCTCAGGGGTGACCTCATTGCCCTCTACAACTACCTGAAGGGTGGTTGTGGCCAGGAAGGGGTTGGTCTCTTCTCCCATGCAACCAGCACCAGAACAAGGGGACACAGTCTCAAGCTGCACCAGGGGAGGTTTAGATTCAAGGTGAGGAGAAAGTTCTTCACCAAGCGAGTTGTTCGTCATTGGAATGTGCTGCCCAGGGAGGTGGTGGAGTCACCGTCCCTGGAGGTGTTCAAGAGGAGATTGGATGTGGCACTTGGTGCCATGGTCTAGTCATGAGGTCTGTGGAGGCAGGTTGGACTCGATGATCCTCGAGGTCTCTTCCAACCTTAGTTATACTGTGATACTGTGATACTGTAACTGAGTCCTGAACTGATCCTGAAAAGAAAAGTCTGAGTCTACAATGCTCTTTAAATTTAGTTTGATTATTACTTGAGCAAAGGATATGTTGTTTATATTGCACAAACAGCAGGGGTGTTTGCAGAATACTCTTAAACAGCTCAAAAGGACTAGGGAGTTTGTGCCTTGTTCTGAAATCTCCAATTCATCATATCCATATTATACGGATAATCACTTGTGTTTTCATCAGTGATGCTTAAGAGAAAAATGAGGAACCTGTAAATGTATGGCTGAATCAGTGTCTGAGTAGCTGTCTTACAGAATCTTTTCTGTGTTTGTTCAGAGATAAATCAAAATTCAAAACAGAGTGACAATGATTATTGGTCTATAATCTCCCCCCCGCCGCCAAGAGAATCACTGTTCTCATTAATTTTTTTAACCACAGTCCTGCAGTTCAAAGTATTTCAGTTAATTGAGGAAACACACAGATACAGATGAACAGCATTTTAGGAATCCAGAGACATAAAGCCAGCTCATAAGATGCTTTATATTTGGAAAATGGAAATGTAAGTAGATTTCCAAAGTGTTTTTTATGTGTCAAATGCTCACAAAATAAAGAGCAAATAAGCTAAACCTCTCAGTTGGTGGGGGGTTTTTGTGTGTGGCTTTTTGTTTGTTTGTTTTGTTGCTGTTGTTTTTTCAGAAGCTCTTATTACTACTGCCCACATGTTCTTCTGTGCCCTAAAGCAGCTGTGTCATTGGTTAGAACTAGTTAAAACTTTGCAGACTGCAGCATCTTGTTTACAGCTCATATCTGGAAAGGGAGTATCCAACACCTAAAACAGTGGCTTCTAATGATTTTGGAATGAATTATTTTTTAATATGAAACTGATTTTTCATGAGTTCCTGCAGCTACTTTTGCCTTCTTTCATTTGTCTGTTGCTCAGAGACTGTTTGCTTCGCTGCCTGGACTTCTGCCACTGCTGTCTTCAGAGCACCTGTGTCACTGCCTGATTACCACATCATCCTTCATGTTCTCCCTCTTGACGGTGTGACAGAATCTACTAGTTTGAACTCTGCACCACATGGATTTTAGGGAGTCTTCAAGAGGGGCATGAATTTCCAGATATGAGCTAATAATAAAAAAATGTAATGACTCAGTCTCCCTAACCTGTCCATGGCATCCCTAAACAGAGAGCTCCGCTGGGTGCCTACTGCGGCTTGACTGTTTGGGGAACATATTGCTGATCAGCAAGCAGTGGAATGTATTTCAGGATGACTACCAGTCAGCTCATTACACCTTGTCATTATTGCTACCCTCAATTTTGAGCAATCAGTTGCAGCTCTGTTCACCACTATCTCATTACCAGCCTGTCTTTGATGTTTCTGAAGCAGGAAAGGATATCTGTCCTTTGCGAGTGCAAATTAGCTGCAGTTACAAAAAAAAAGTAACAGCTTGTGGAAATACTGGTTTGAACCAATAATCTGGAATATCTGCAAGTGTTATATTGTCACTATGTCACATGGGCCTTTCCCTGGACGCAAAATCCTAGTGTATGGGAAAAGACAGTCTGGCAGCCACCCAGCATTGTGTATTCCAAAAAGAAATTCTGGATATCAGTTTTATTAACATTCTGCGCTGGCATTTGGTTACTTATAAGGCTGTCTTAATCACATAGAGCTGAGTAATAGCAAGTGTGATTGATGTGATATTAGGTCTCTGTAACACATTCATATATTCATATGTATGCATTTGAATATATATTTATAAAATAATTTCTACCAAACCACTGCACTTGGCAGTCTTTTTAGCTGTTCTTTCCTTCTGGAATCACCAGGGCCAGCCATTCATTCCTTTGGTAAGACTTTCTGTAGTAGTTCAGGAAAAAAAAAGCCATGATGGAACACACTATTTCCCTACCCTCATTTCTTCTCCTGCATGAATCTATGCAGATGCCAAGGTGGTGTGTACCACAAAGTCAGTTCCTTATTTCTCCAGTGGCATAGGTGGGAGCATGCCTAATCATTGTAAATTCATTCATCTTACTGGTCCCTCCACTTGCATGCTGTCAGTCTTCTCCTATGAAACTGGTAGAATAATCCTTATTCTCAATACTGACTTTGTCCCGTGTGATGCTGCATGAGGATACAAGGATGCGGATGACATTTGCTGGTCTGGTCTGCTGTGTTGTCATACTGGTCCCTGTGACTTCAATGATGCAGAAGGCTGCTGACAGGTGAGGTATTTAACCAAATGAAGAGAAAACCTTGTACTGCTATACTTGTGATTTCCAGTTGGCACTTAATTGTCCCCTTTCTCAGTACAATATGTGATATAGGTTGAGGACTAAGTGTCCTATCATAGCGAGAAAACTCCAGAGTACCATAGAGTACCAAGGGGTGGACACAGGAAACCGTAATTTTGTTATTCCATCCCATGATCCTGTCCCTGTATGAGAACTCACAGCCAATTCTCCCTCCTCTCCTGGCACATACATCTCCTGTTAGCTCTGTGATTTATGGGGGCGTGTGAGCCCTTTGCAGCCTTCCTGGCAAGCTAATTTCTAGTGAGGCCACCAGACCTAGTCACCCCAGCTTGGGGTAGGGGGTGGGGAAGGGGTCAGTTTGGCCTTCTTGGGGACTACTAAGGTTGGGGGTGGGGGCAGGTTTTGGCCTTGTGAGACTTGGTAGGCTCAGGTAGAGAACTGGACCAAGGCTGGTTCTGATTTGTGTATATACTTCATTTGTGCCTTTATATCTTTTGTACTTTTGGTTACTTTTGTACACTGTACTTTCCATTTAACCTCCAGTTCTGTGTGCATGTTTTTAGTTACTCCTTTGGGGTAAAATACTTTCTGTCCTTTCACCCTGGGCAGCTCGTGGCTCAAACCAGGACAGCAGGCAATACTTATACAGCTGTGAATACAAATACAGCCCTAGGTTTAGGAGTTTGTATATATCAAAGGACAGACGTGCAGAGGAAAACATCTACTGTTAGTTCAGCAATCCAAGCCTTGATGAGTAAGTTTCTGCAACTGCTAAGCTGGTGTAGTCTGACACTTCTTATTTTGCTTTAACCTCACCAAAGGAAACTATTTCAGCAAGCTCTTGTTTAAAAAAAAAGCAATTAAAGAGTATCATTTATAATAACATGGTGTAATATTTTCTGTTACTGTGGCCACAGAACAATGAAGGCATACACCAGTTTGTGGGGAAGCTGTCTAAATTACCAAAATTTTTAATAAGCAAGCTAACAATTGATGTTTGAGGGTAGGTAGCCTTGCAAATGAAAACAATTATGCATCCACATTCAAGTCTCTGCACTAAATTGAAGGTTCAAATGTTTTAGCTTCTAGACCTCTGACTGCTTGTTTTGTTGACTACTGCCACAATATTAACATGTGTGCCTGTAATAAATTGTGCCCACAAAACTGTAGTCTCTCTTTCTCTTTTTAAAGCAGGCACTAAGTGTAATTATATGCGTTGTGTTCCAGTATCACAACAGTAAGCAGCACTTTTGGAGCTCAAGCTATGTGAATATTCTTCACTCAATCTGTGTACCAAAACCCCATCTTATTCAACAATAACTTTCAATTCAATGGTGACAATTTGTTATTATGTTGTTTTTTTCTTCATTTTCTGTTTCAGGTACTGGAAGGATTAATTGTAATCTTTAACTACTAATAGCTGTCCCTGTGAGGAATTGGTAAGGTTTGTATAGTCTGGAGTAAAGGGCATTGAAATGTGACCTCATTACTCTCTACAGTTTCCTGAGGACGTGAAGTACACAGGGAAATGCTGATCTCTTTGCCTTGGGATCCAGCAATAGGACATATAAAAAATTGTTCAAAGCTGCATCAGGTGACATTCAGACTTGACATTGAGAAGTATTTCATTACAGAGAGGTTTTAATATTCAAAATGTTGCTCCTGTTTCTACAGGTTCTGAGAGGTTCTGTCTGTATGTCTATTTTCATGGGTGAATATGACATCAAGATCTTTTTCTTCTTGTTTTTCTTTATCTCCACAGCAAGAACAGGGTAAGAGAAACAGAGCAAAGAAATATGAATAGAAGCCACAGGAAAATCAATACTAGGGTACTTGACACAAAAAGATAAAACTGAGAGCCTGGATCAGAGTAATGAATGTTGTCTGCATGCGATTTGTTTTGAAGATCTCTAACAAGAAAGTGTGACCAAACATCTGGTTCAAGAAAGGAACAGAAAGCAACAGAAAGTAGCAGTGTCATAAGCCTTAAGAATAGGTGTATGCACAATTTCTTCTATGACAATGAATTATGTAATCTATGCTTTCCATAACAAACTTATATCCAAGGTTTTCTACTACTAAATACTAACAAAAGGAGAAATTGTTGAGTAGAACTTCATGGCTAAACCATCATACTATTAGATCACACATGGTTATACAAGTGCCTGTATATTACCTGCCTGTTCTTGGCTCCTTCTGGATGTCATCTATATACATGTAGAGGAAAGAAGGTTGGGAGTGGGCAGCATCTGATAGTCTTCCATGACAGCATAATAAATTTTATCAGGGGTTTTGGACTAGATGATCTCTAGATGTCCTTTCCAACCCCTACCACCTTGTGATTTTGTGATACCCTATAGCTGCTATAGGTCTGTGATTGAAAGCAGCGCAGCAGAGAAGGACTTGCAGGCACCTGGTGGATGAAAAGCAACGATACACTTGCAGCCCAGAAGGCCAATTGCATGCTGACCTGCATGAAAAGCAGTGTAGCCAGCATGCCAAAGGAGGTGATTTTGTCATTCTGCTCTGCTCTGGTGAGACATCATCTGAAGTAGTGTCCAGCTCTGGGGCCCTCAGCACAAGAAATACATTAACTTGTTGGAACAAGTCCAGAGGAAGCCACAAAAATGATCCGAGGACTGGAGTACCACTTATATGAGGACAGGCTGAGAGAGCTTAGGTTCATCAGCCAACTGTCTCAGCCTGAAGACAAGAAGGCTCCAGGGTGACCTTATTGCAGCCTTTCAGTATTTAAAGAAGACCAATTATAGCAATTGAGAAAGCTAGAGAATAGTTGCTAAACTAAGATGATTAAAGAGAAGGAAATACTGACTTCATGAATACACTGAATATTATAGAATAGAGGAAAATGGAATATAAACAGATAACAAATGCACTATTGGAATGGTTGAAAAAACTCTACTAGATCTGTGCACACCTATCCTGAATTGCTCTTCTCAGAAATGTCCTCTTGCTTACAAAGGCTTTATGCATTATAATTTCATGTGTGTAACTAAAAATCTAAAAAACTCGGGTAACAGCAGAAATAATAGGTGAGTATTGAGAAAAAAACCCCACAAAGTAGTGAGATGGAAAAAATTACAAATTAAACCCATTTCCCCTAAAAAAAATTAGAAAATATTGTGTAAACTTTAAAAATTGGGTTCTAATTTAATGGCTTCTAACCGACATCCTTTACAAGCTTGTGCTGTACCATAAAACTGGCTTAGAAAATACCAGCAAGGCATTTGTAAATGTGTCATAATGCAATTTTCTTCATTATCAACCATACTATTTTAAGAAAAGTTAATATTTTGCATAAGCACATGATGCCACAAACTGTGGTTTCAGATAATAGTATAAAAGATGTATGATAAGAATCATAAGTATTATTCATAAATTGTATCAAAAGAAAAACCACAACAGAAAGGTGAGTAGCCCAGGAAGTTCAGAAACAGAAGTCTTCAGGTCTTTGATAATATCACAGATTTTAAAGGCAGAAAATGGAAGACATGTCCAAACTTTAGGACAAAGAGCATCATCAGCTAGTTACATTGTTATACCCTTAAACATAATACCAGAATCATTGATTTCTATGGGAATTAGATTCATTCTTTTAGACCAAAAGCATGGAAAAGTGAATGCAACTATTACAACAGATAATTTGTTCTGGCAAAGATGCCTTCAACCTTCATATAAGCACAAATACATAATCTATTTCACAGAATAAAATATGCACTAGAAAGAGAGCTCTGTTCTTCCAGAATCATGTTCCCTGTATGGATATTTGCTATTCAGCATTTAGAATCAGTTTCTCATGAATATGCTCTGGATTGATATTAAATTCACTGTTTCCGTTACCTTGCTTCCTAGAATATTCATAGAGAGAGAACAAAACCTGTAACAAGCACAAAGGGAGTCTATTCATTTCTTTCCTTTCTATCCCCACAGAAATTTCATGCAGTAATTTCTCAGTTTGGGAAAATAACATAATTCAAACCCTTTCCCTTTAACCTACAATTGCAGAATGTCAATCTAAGAATTTTTTAGGCTATTTTACATGAATGCTGTTGAAGTGACTATTCAGTAGATGAAGAATAGACATTTTAATTTCTGTTTTAGTAGGAGTGGAACATAAACAAGGCTTGCTTTCAGTATTTTCCAACAATATTCTTTTTAATCTGTATTGCATTAATACTGTGTGAGCTAGTAGTCTAGACTAGTATATAAAAGAGACTAAATTGTGCTGTGGCTACAATCAAACCTGATTAAGTAATGCTTCTGCATAGCATAATTTCACCACAGTTGGAAAGAACAGCTAAAAATACATCTGTTGAGAGAAGCTCTCTATTGTATCTCCTTAGATGATTCGGTATTTAGTAGTGGCGGTTCCAGCTTTCCATGATAACTTCTGTTCCTCATGTGAAAGAGTCTCCAGCAGATCAAACTGGCCCTTGTAATGTCCAGAGGGTGCAACTGGGAGAAAAGAGCAAAAGTGTCCAGGTGCCAAGAACTCTCTGATTGCTAGGCAATATACTGTCCTTTGGAGACTATTATTCATAGATCTAAGTTACAGCTCAGTCTCTCAACCACTTTGACAATCTGGAGCAGGAACACTGAATGAGAAGCCTGTATAACCTCTCTACCAGCTCCAGCCTGTTTCCAGCAAACATTTTGTGAAATAACCTCCTGTGCAGAGCAAAAACATATGTAGAGATTAGTTTCCCTCATCTTCTCCCCCATGCCTGAACCACAAAGGATATGATCCTATTACTGTCCCATGAAGAAGCCTACAGTTTTGAGTTCAAGCCATAGAGGCTTGTTCTTTTCATTTGGGAGGTACTCAGCTCAAAATCAGTATAACAACTGTAATTTAATAGCTGTTGATTGAATCTGGAATAAATGTACATTTCTTCCACATTATTTGCAGCTTATCTGGCGTTCTTTGCTTTCTGTATTTCCTTGCCATGCTCCATTAAATCTCTTCCACCACCCACTTTGAAAGTCTCTGACTTTCAGAAATGTATGAAAAATTCTATACAAAACCTGTAACTTATGGGCACACAACATTTCTTTTCAGGATGTCCGTAAAAGTCCATCCACAAACAAATAAAATACCAGTTATAGAAATGCTTGGCCAGCAAGATTTTGTCTTTGAGATGTAGTTAGTAAAAAAAAAAAAAATTTAAAAAATTGTTCCTGCCTTGTTATTTGGCCTGCAGAATTGAATCAGGATTTAAACAATTCCACATTCCCACATTTACCATTAATTAGAGTAATTAGAGTAATTACAGTAAACAGTGACTGACTCTATACCCCCAGTGCCTGTGGGAGTACTCCCAGGTAATTTTACAGGATGTGGGACCAGAACTGATCCACTGTTCAGCATATGACTGACTCCAGAGTTGTGTGTAGTCAATTCCAGTAATGTCAGCATGATATATTTTTACCATTGAAATGAAAGTAACTTTCTCACTGCCTATAAAATAGAGAAGGATGAAAATCTGTGCTTGTGTACTTCACAAATTATGCATATGTAACCATTCCTCTGCATCGAATGGGGCTAGTCCTGTCTTTGATGAATGCAGTTTCACACCTGTCCATAACTCAGGGCCAATTTAGAGGTTAGTAGAGACTCCTCTGAAAATGCATTTCATAAAAATATTTCTGTACCTGAAGCCAAATTTTGCTGTTCTTCTTAAACAACAGCAATTTTCTATGAGAAGCAGCCATGGAACAGGAAAGTAAGACACTGCAATAACTGAAGGAAAACACAGACACCTGATTTGGGCAACAGGGTTAATAAATGGCTCTATATCAAAAGAGGTGAGCTGGCCCAAGAGGTGTGTTTACCTCTTTCATTGTTTACTACAGTATCACTATTCATATATAATAGAATCATAGTTTGATCTTTAGTGTTGGCAGCTTTTACTATTAAAAAAAAACCCCAAACTTAAAAATCAGCAGACATCTGATGGAGAATTAGAATATTTATGACAAGTGAATTATTGTGAAATCAATCATGATGCCTACAGATTGAATCAGTCATTGTTATAACTTCATTTCTCAGGGAAATGCTACCTTTTACAAAAGCTAACTATTACTAATTTTCATATTGTTATTAGAAATAATACATTCTGTTGCATTACAGTGACATAAACTAACATATTGAGGTGAGGAGAAAGCTCGTCACAGAGAGAGTCATTAGCCATTGGAATGGGCTGCCCAGGGAGTCACCATCCCTGGAGATGTTCAAGAGGGGATTGGACATGGCACTTGGTGCCACAGTTTAGTCATGAGGTCTGTGGTGACAGGTTGAACTTGATTATCACAGTATCACAGTATAACTAAGGTTGGAAGAGACCCCAAGGATCATCAAGTCCAACCTGTCCCAACAGACCTCACAACTAGACCATGGCACCAAGTGCCACGTCCAATCTCCCCTTGAACACCTCCAGGGACGGTGACTCCACCACCTCCCTGGGCAGCCCATTCCAATGACAAATGACTTGCTCAGCGAAGAACTTTTTCCTCACCTCGAGTCTAAACCTCCCCTGGCACAGCTTGAGACTGTGTCCTCTTGTTCTGGTGCTGGTTGCCTGGGAGAAGAGACCAACCCCTTCTTGTCTACAACCACCTTTCAGGTAGTTGTAGAGGGCAATGAGGTCACCCCTGATCCTTCTCTTCTCCAGGCCTTTTTTGGTCTCTTTGAGACCTTTGAGGTCTCTTCCAATCTTGGTGATTCTGTGATATTTTTAGCTGATTCTCTAAGCTTCAATATTTCAATGTCCAAGAAACCTAAAGTGAGATGTCTGTAAATGTATCAAGTTACCATTCTGAATTTCTTCCTCAAATGAATTCCACTATATGGATATTCTGTGTCCTCTTCCATTCTCAAATAATTCCACCAAAACATTCCATAATGGGCCTTGTCTGAAATTTCAATTCTTGTATTTGCTTCTGAGTAACTTTTGCAAGGTATTCAGCAGCCCAAACAAACAAGATGGTATCTAGAAGGAGTTTTTTCAAACATTTGGATTTTAAAAACACACAACATAGGTTTGAAGAGAATGATAGATATTTTTATTTTTAAAAAAATCAGTGTGCATCAAACAATTTATACATTGAATGAGTGTTTCCTGGTGCTCAGCACTCCGAATTTAAGTGGAAATGACTTCTCAGCAGACTTACTGCTGGCGATTAACTTTAATACAATACATCAATACCTTTTGATAAATATCTAGATTATACCTAAGCCAGCACCATTCTATTTCACACTCTTTTATCATGTACCACACAGTTCCTTCAATATAAAAACTACTGTCTGTTTCCAAAGAACAGCAGGGAAATCCCATGAAAACTGCAATTATAGTAACTATAAAGAATTAAAATAGCTCTTGGGCACTTTTTATTATTGTTGTTTTCAGTTGTCAAGGGAAAAAATGAACAAAGAAAAAGAAAGATGTGCTCCCAGCACAAAGGAAAGCATTTAAAAGAATCTTGTAAACAAGCTAGCAGCATTTCATTTAGGGTTATACATTTGTCAGGGGGGGAAAAAAGCAAAAGGAAGCGAAAAAATGTAGTAGGAGGTCTCCAGTGAGACTGTCCTGTGGAGACTCTAAAGTGACTTGTAGCAGTAAAACTGTACTATGATTAACTAAAGGCAGGTGAAAAGACATGTTTAGAGGTAGTAGAAAAGTAGATACTCTCCAATTAACAACCACAATGCCACCTGAAGAGAGAATGTTTCTTTTGTCGTTAAAAGACCCTGAACTACTGGATTTTTTATGTTAAATAAGACCAATGGATTTTCTTTCCACACACTCTACCAGTTGCTTCTTATTCCAGTGAAAATTATTAAAAGCTGTGAGAACAACAATTAAAGACCTGTTATTCCTTCACCTGGGTAGTAATCTGCAACACACCCAGAGGCTATTTAGTCATTTGTGCACAAACCACTAATAGCCATCAGTCATTACTGTACTGAGACAGTTTTGTCTCAGTAGTCCTTAAAGGTTAAAGTTTTCCTGTTAGTTGTTTCAGATATGCAATCTCTTCTCTGGACAAGTAATGACAGGTCTGGAGACACATGAGTAACTTCTTAAATGGTCTGTTTTGATAAGGCTGATGAGCAAAGAGCTCTTACATTGCACGTGAGAGAGATGGAACAGTGTTTTGTTGGAATTATGACCGCTGCACACAAAAAATTCAAAAATAAAAATAAAAAATGAGCTGGTCAGTGTGGCACCAGGGAGGACAGAATATTGAAGACTGCTTTATCTACATAAATATCTGTTGTTACTCTTGCCACTGAATGGCTGATACCACTGAACACTTGCAAGTGGAAGGCCAAGCTTTTGCAGACTACTCAGAAGATCTTTCACCATGGAGACTATTTTCATGCCCGGAGTGATTTCTCTGGAGCTGGCAGTGTGTTTCTAATATATCAATTCAAATGAGTTTGCCAGGGAGAGCAGGAAAAGTTCCATTTAAATCCAAGTATAAAAAAAAAAAAAAAAAGATACAATTCTTTCCCTCCAAATCTTTAGTGGATCAGAAACTCTTCCTGAGGATATGATTGCCTTATGTATCAAATAATATGCCTTTCTCATCCTTTCACAAGTTATTTCCCTTTCCAGGCCCTCCAGCTGTTGAAGGAGCTCTCACAATGACCATCATTTCCCTCTGTTCAGCCTAGTTCCAGGCTGAGCATCCCATCCTTAGCCTCCATCACTGACTGAATTTTTCCTATGATCGCTTAAAACAACTTCTTTGTGCTCTTTCTACTTAATGCTTGCAAAGCCTTTTTCCAACCTTATGCTTTACCACAGGCTCCTTCAGAAATCATGAGTGTGGCCCCCAAGCAGACTAGTCAGTGTCTGCCAGATGCTTCATCCTTCCACATTGTGTTCCTCTGAGAGCGTCACCACGCCACTGAGAACAGTTGTATGTAACCCATGTGAACATGAGTTTGGAGAGATTCACAGACTTACACTATTGAGATCCACATCAAGATAAGATTCAAGTATGCTCCAGCAGTCACATCCAGTTTTGTATAAAGGGTAACAGTATTCAGAAATTCAGGTATGGGAGGATCAGGGCAATGCAGTACTTTGGTGCTGCATGCTTAAGTGCACAGTGAACGGTCAAGATACAATAAACACAATACTGACTACAAACAAGGAAAAATCAGTTGCCTTCACATGTCCCCTTTTCCAGCCTGAATTATTCCTCTATGATTTTACTGCTGATTCCGCCTTTTCCAAGGAACCACTGTTTCTAGTTGGTGGCTAGGGGACTTCCCAAAACTACAATGCCTGAAAGAGCTGTTCTTTAGGAAGATGGAATGAGAGAAGAGGCATGCAAAATAAGAAGTAAAGAACATGCCATGCTGTTTTTTCTGGAATCACTGACAAAATAAGGGCATAAGAAGAATTCTTTTCATTTTTTAGTAAGATGCACTAATAGCATTTCACAAAAATCTTAAGATTAAATGAAGGGGGAGTGAAAATATGAAAATTTATCCTTTCACCCTAACTGAACGTGGTGCTATAGTTTTGATAGAGGACTGAATGAAAAGCTTTTATTGTGGTTACACAGTGACTCTGCTACTTTCCAAATGCAGTCAGATGGGAAGAAGAAAAAAAAAAAACATATATTTTTCCTCCTAACTTCCAGGTTGACAAACTCTCATTATATTGCCAGTCTTTCCAGTATAATGTCACAAGTAATAAAGATTCTGGCTGAGGTTTTCAGGGCAGTGTGGTGGTTTTATTGGTTGAACCCCACTGATTACAGAAGATAATGTCCTTTGAAGAGAACTCTGCTTTTACCTACTTTAACTCATTTAACTATTTATTTCATACTTCATCAGGCAAAATAGACTCCAGCCATCTAAATGAAGCAATAATATTGTGATACCACATGAAACCCAGACATAGTAAGCCAGTAGTAAGCAAATGTCTAGGATGCATTCAGCACTATGCTTTTAATCATCATCATCAGTAAACTAATCAATATCTTCCTTTAGCACCTTTTCTGTTCTCGTTTGGTGAAATTTGATGGCGGTTTTATTTCCAAAGGACAAACTGAAATACATGTTAAGGATTTAGCCCATTACATGTGGTATCTTCAATATATTTACCTACTTTGTTTCTACCTCACATGCAGAAGTAATTCAATGCCAGTAAGCACGTCATTCAGTAAAAAGACGAGGGCCAATAAATTAAGAAGTTATCACTTTTTTCCATGCAATCTTTATGAGAACTGCACTTAAACTAACAGTTGAATCACTTTCTATGATCATCCCCCCAATTCTTACATAATTCAAGGAGTCAGTTGGCGCAAGAAACACAGATGCAGGATTAAATTTGAATGATAACACCTTTTTACCTCAACATAGCTCATTATTTAATACTATCAAAACATCAGCCTTAATTACATCTGAGTTGCTAAAAATAAGTGTCATAGATGTCAATTATCTCTTTTAAAGACCCCTTATTTTACAAACATGAGCATGTACTGGATGAACAATGTAGTTTCTCTGATCAGACCTACAGTCTGGTTTTGTTACATTTATGCTTTATATCAAGTGGAAAATAAATGAGAGCAAACCTAGTTGTGAAATCCTGCATGTGAACACTGCAATTATCTGAATGGTTAGCAAACTTCCTTATAAACAGCTGGCAACCTTACTTCAACAGGATAGAGAAAATACAGGCTTGCCAAGGCAAAGGTTTTGTTGTCATTTATATAGCGCAATTAACAGAAAGACATTGTCCAACACCGTGAGATGCAATAATTAGGCATACTTTCAGTTGAGAGGTTATTTTTCTGTTGGACAATTCAGGTTCCACTAACAAACTCTAGAGTGCAACTGAGCCAACTTTATGCATTTAAAACTGTCTAGACCAAGACAAGACCAAGATCTTGTTTTTGTCTACAGCCAGAAGAGGGGAAAAAAATCAGTCACCTCTTGAGGGGAAAGTCTGATCACTGTAGTGTGAGTGGCTGAGAGAAATGGAATGATTGTGTAAAGTGGAGAGTAGGTGGAGCAGTCCATCTCCTTTTATCAACTACAGAAGGAGCTACAGGACCACATTAGATTATACCTCTATCACTCAGGGTTGGTGGGAGAATCTTGTTTTCAGAATATAGCCTGTGCATGCACGGCTGAGTAAATCTTTCTTCAGAATAGTGTTCCTCCTTCCCTGTTTCCCAGACTGGGAAAGAGGAAAGCAGGGCATGTATTTTTCATATTGTCACCTGAACTCTGTTATTTTAGTCTACGAATAAAGCAAGGCACATCTCACTAACGAATGTTTTCCTGGACCTTATTTGGTTGAACATGGTCAAACAGAGGGCCTCATTCTTCCTTGTTCCATATGAAGCATGAAAGAGGGCAAGAGCACTTCAAAACAAGAAATCTCAACTCCACACGAGCCCTTTAAGAAATAAACAATCCCTTCTTAGACTACAGCAACATTCACAGAATAGCACAGTCTTTGTGATTTTCCGTTCCATCCTTCACTTTATTCCTCAGTGGGAAACTACCTACAGCAAGTATTTTGAAAACCAAGAGAAACCATGGAGTTTTGTCTTAAGCTGTAAAGGAGTGGTAACAATTTGTGACAGGGGCAGTACTGTGTGTAAATTGCTATAGCCCATATTAAAAACTGTTAAATTACTACTGTCATCCTACAGAGTCTAGAGAACTATGCTAAATTAAATCTCTAAATTTACATCATCAAAGTTAATGGAGATAAATTACCCATAGAAACAGATTGACTATTACACTGCTGAGTATTTTTTGCCCTTTATTTTTTGTTTTGTTATTTCAAATGTTCCTTTCTCTACTGAAATCCATCTGACATATGCAAGCAGCTATCAGATGTCAAAGGGCATGTAGGTAAACAGGAGGTAATCGTGGGTTTTCTTGAAAACTTAGGCAAGTCTGGAAGGAGCATATAGATGACAGAGTAGCTGACAATGATGCTTAATTTATCCTCAAACATTCTTGTGCTGTGGAATATAAATGAGACCCTGCCAGACAAATATTTGCAAAAAAATATTCATATTGCTTCATTGTCAGCCAAAAGAGAGATTACTAAGTTGTTGAAATGAGGCAAAACTCCCACTCATAACTCTTGGCTGGAAAATATGTATAGATTTGCTCCACTGAAAAAGGCTGGCTGTCAAATAAGCAGATGAACACAAGATTTCAGTGAGATATGGCACACACCTTTCTGGAGCTTTGTCTAGTGATATATTGACAGTATTATCAATGAGATTATTGCTGTTCTCTGTCTTTCAATTAATCTCTGAATTTGTTGCATTCCTGGTGAAACTGCTAACCTCTTCTTCATGAGCTGGGCTCCAACTCTGGAATACCACTTCAATGAGTAGCTTACAACAAAATGAATAACAACAACAAACTAGTTTCCAGCAATCCTCAGGCTGCAAGACATTAACCTCCAGTGATTTACAGAAAACTTTATAGCAGATTCTGCCACTAAACAATCTGAGGTGAGCAATGACATCTTCCGGACTAATCTGGGGTACAGGCAAATATACTGGCTTGTGACAGAACCTGCACATACATCTTTTGCTTTCTGTCAGAAGTGCTCCCCAAACAGCTGATTAGTAGCTAGTAACACATGTGTGACTCTTTTAATCCCCTGCCTGTTTTTAACTTTACTGCCCATTTACTCACAGTGCCTATTAGCAGCTTGTTATTTTAAAAGTTATCACATAAGAAAGAATGAAGTGCGTCATGTGTTATGTGTTCGGTGCTTTTGAGAAAAAAACACGTTTCTGTTTGCTTTGGCAACTGCAACTCAAGTAATTTGTCTGAACAGGAGATGGAAATCTAACAGCATATGGCTGTAGATATAAATACAGATCTAGAATTATATACAGACACACTATACATTAAAATGAGAAGCATTTCATGGGCAGTTGGTCACAGGGATAATTCCAAAACACAGGATTTAGTTACCATTCTCAAGTATTTATCCCTTGCTATACATAGTATCTTGTACTCTCAAATCCTTATTGTAATCTAAATTTATCAAGGAGATGGCATATGACCAGCTTTACCCCAAATAACTCAAAGACATGCCATTTTCCTCAGATGCATCTTAATATACCATGCAAAGAGCAGAATAAAACAAAGTGATATGGTGTACTTCAAATATGCATATGATTTATCTATACCATTAGCTCTGCAACAAAAGACATGAGGGGAAAGTGGTGAGTCTCCATTAACTCCTGGGGGAAAATTATGGCTTAAAGAATGTCATTTGAAGTTCTTCATAATTTGATGAAAAAGCAGACTCTTTCCTATTACCAGTGCAATAAGTAAAAGTGATGAAGGTGTTTCAGCCTGGAGCAATTCTGGAGTCAGAATTTTATTATTTTTTTTTATGAAGGATAATAACACAAGGAAGTTGCTTGAGAGTACTTAATGTATTTCTAATGTAGCTGTCCTAATTTTAATTTATATCAAAGTCCCACTATTTTCCTGAAAATGTTCCTGTTTTCCAATTTATAAACCTTCAAAATCCATGTGTTTTTTTTTCCCCCTTCAAGTTTCCTTATTGCTTAGCTATCAGGTTAATTATATCATTTTGTAATGGATTGCTACATTGCCATATGAGTATGTGGATCAACCTACACAATAGTGAATGTGACTTAACAAACAAAGTAAGTTAAAATGATTGATTCTCAGTTTTATTGGTGAAAGTGAAATCTGCCATCCTTAAGTATTTGGATATCAAAGTTTGACCACCATCTGTGTGCACTCTGTCTGGGAGGTGTACTAGAAATGTTACACAGAATCACAGAATAGTTTTCCTTGGAAAAGACCTTTAAGATAATCGAGTCCCAATGACTACCTAACTCTACCAAGTCCGTGCTAAACCATGTTACTCAACACTACATCCATGCATCTTCTAAGGACCTCCATAGATGGTGACTGAAGCACATCCCTGGGGATTCTATTCCAGTGTTTGATAATTCTCTTAGTGCAGACGTTTCTTCTAATATCCAATCTAATCCTCCACTTGCACAACTTGAGGCAATTTCTTCTTGTTCTATTGCTTATTACTACAGAGAAGAGACTGACCCCTGTCTCGCTACAACCTCCTTTCAGGTATTTGTACAGAGAAGGTTTTCCCTTACCACCCTTTTCTTCAGACTATACAACCCCTCTTCCCTCATCCACTCCTCGTAAGACCTGTTCTCCAGATTCTTCACCAGTTTCATTGCCCTTCTCAGGACACACTCCAACATCTTACTGTCCTTCTTGTAATGAGGGGCCCAAAACTGAACCACTTACTCAAAAGTGTGGCCTCACCAGTGCCAAATACTGCAGGACAAATACCCTTTAGGTCCTGCTGGTCACAATATTGCTGATCCAAGCCAGGATGCTCTTCGCCTTCTTGGCTGCCTGGGCACATTTCTAGCTCATATTCAGAGAGCTGTTGATCAGGTCATTCTCTGCTGGGCACCTCTCCAGCCATTCTTCCCCATGACTGTACGTGGTGAGGGATGGGACAAAAAACCCAACCCCAAACTTAAACCTGCTTAAAACAAGTAGCTGGGGAAAAAAAAATACAACCCCAAATGCAGAGTCTCCATTCAGATTCCTCAGATTATTAATTATTAATGTTTTCTTGTTGATGTGCTGAGGCAGTCTGGCACATGAATACAGTAATGAAGAATGGCCCTAAAAGTGTAAAAATACATTCCTGACTAAATTTATTATTAGGCATACTCTGAAATTTCAACCATATCAAGGAGAGCAGGAGGAAGAACCTTAGACTTTCTCAGCATGCAATTTAATCCTTATGTGCCATTTGCAAAAGCCTCTAAAGGTTTTGCTGGCCAGACAGAAAAGGTATCTACAGAAGTTATCAGTAACTGATGCTTGACGAAGCATTGTATGTTGAATGTAAAACCAACTCTAAATTCAACAGGAATCATAAGGAGTTAATATTATACAGCAATTTCAATTATCGAGAGGACACAGTCTCAAGCTCACCAGGGGAGGTTTAGGCTGGATGTTAGGAAGAAATTCTTCACAGAGAGAATGATTGCCCATTGGAATGGGCTGCATGGGGAGGTGGTGGAGTCACCATCACCGGAGGTGTTTAGGAGGAGATGGGGTGCTTGGTGCCATGGTTTAGTTGATTATATCGAGTTGGATGATAGGTTGGACACGCTGATCTCGAAGATCAAAAATAGAATAGAAATTAGATACTAAGATAATTTTTTTTCCATTACATCAGTCTTTTGTTAAAACACCTAAACTGAACCTAATTTTGAATAGGTATTTATAATTTCTGATGGAGGGATTTTTGTATTCTTACATTATTTTGCAAATAGAGGACGTTAGTTACTAATGCAATAACATGGAAGAGTATGAATAAGCTTTCAAACCTATGATGCATGTCAGAGTGTTCTGTCATTTTTAATCAGATGGTTCTATGAGAAAGAGGCAAAACTTGAGTTGCAGTTCTTGTTTTATCACTGCTGAAGCATGGGGTGAGTTTTTTTATAAGCCTGACTTGCCAATCTGACCTTGAAAGCAATTTTGTTGACAAAAGAAACACTGTTCTGGTAGAAAGGTAAATCTTGACTTTTCTTGGTTAAAAAAAAAAAAAAAAAAAGTGATCCATCTTGCTTTTGTCATTATGTAAAATGAGCCCAAGAGAATGCAGCAGAAACACATTCCAATAAATGCTTTTCAGGCACTAGGCATTAATAGCAAAATTGAAGCTTATTCGGGATGAATTTCCATCACTGTAGTAAAGATAATATCTTTCTTCATGGAAAGTTGGCACATGGTATGCTGGCACACTATGAATTCCCTGTATAGTTTTTCACTGAGTGCCATTAAAGTCTAAGTATCAATAAAATCAGAAAATCATGGAAGACCTGTAAACAACACTAGCTTAAGACCAGTGTTTTGGTTCAAATAAGAAAGTAAAGACTCTTATCAAATGGGAACAATTTTTGTTTTATATAAGGCTACCCTAGCATTCTCAGTTTACATTTTACTTTCTCTGCTTTCATGCAGAGGATGACAATATATAAATATTTACAACAACATCCCTTACTTATTTAAAACAGAGAATAAGTTTTAAAATGTCATAACCACTGGGAGAGATGCAGTTTATCTGTTATATATTATATAGGCACTATTTAGTTTGGGTGGAATGTGACATTCATCACAATACCCAGGTGTCTTAGAGCTGCTCAGAGAAACATTTTTTAAGAACTGGTGTAGTTCAAAGAAGTTGGTCCTCTCTGAGCAGAGAACATCCCTGGCTGTGCCAGACATCTCTTGAAAATTAACTTGCATGGCCAATACTCATGAATTAAACACATTCAAAAATGAATAGAAAACAGGATATGAAAGGAAAAAAAACCACGTTACTATACTACAGAAAGTAGCAAATTTTGGACAAAAAGTGCTCTCCCAAGAAGAGCACATACTATTTCCTTGCTGGAGTCAGCCTTTGGGACTAACAGTGAAGCTTCAGTGAAAGACAATGAGAGAGGATGAGAGGTGCCGGAGACCACCAGGAACAGAGGCAGTCATGGCTTTTAAATTATAGTCAATGCCTTGATTTTCATCCAGTGTACACTGGGACATAGTACAGAGACATGATGTTCAAAGAGCTATGCTCATACTGGCCTTGCCCACCTAAGCTCCTGTTTCTGTCTGCCAGCATCCCACACTTAACTCCTTTTCTTCTCTGGCTTGACTACAAAGGACTTTCTTCTTCTTCAGCTACTCCCATGACAGCTTCTCCTTTTGTTTCATCTCTTCTAGCTTCTGTTCTCAGCCACCTGAGAATTGGAGTCAGGCCATAATCTGGCCCAACTCTTTTTCAAAGCAGTTTTAACTGTAAAGTTTTTTCCAAAGGCAGAGTTTAAGCAATGCTGAAGTGTGTCATCTTCTCCTGCAGTCTTCTCCACCCAGCCCAAAATAGCTGACCCTTGACAGACCCACACCACCACAGTGCTTCTGACATAAGAAAGAACCCAGCTGCATTTTTTTCACATTCACTTATGATTACTCCCACCTGCCTCTATTATTTATGCAATACTGTTTTGGAGACCTGGTCAGCATGAGTTAAGTTTTACCAATATAACTATTCTGGCAAGCCATCCTTGTGTGGGTGCATATACTGCAAGCCAGAAAAAAAGAAAAAGAAAAAGAAAAAAAAGTAATTTTACTGGTAGAGAAAATACTAGTTCCCAAGTGGAATAAGTTATACTAGGAAAAAAAACTTTCCATTCTGGTGAAATCATATCTATATCATGTTTTTGACAGTACAATACAATGACACTGCTGTCCTGGAAAATATGCCTGCTGTAGACCTCTCCAGGTTTTATAACAGAAAGGCAGTTCTGCAGATAAGCAACACAAATGGATCTTTATGAAGAAAAGAGTGGGGACAAACAATGAATTTGTAGATATGAAACATTGATTATTCCTGGTAGTAATTGTTTTATGTGAAAATTTATAAATAAGGTAATGAATCTAATTATCTTGGTCTTTTCACGGGCAGTTAGGACAGCTGAAGAGGGAGCAGAGTAAAACATATTTCAGAGTTACCATGGGAAACTGCCTAAAAGTAGGACTTTCAGAGGAGTTCTTTTATTGTAAAATTGCCTTTTGAGTCATCCAAATAAAACCTCTCCAAATCGTTTAAGCTGAGGTAAACTGGAAAGTCAAATTTTCTCCTCCCTCTTTCTTAGGGTTAAAACCTGTCATTAAGAGAGAATAAAAAAATAGAAGCACTGATAGTTTGATACTTACAGGTTGGGGGTTTTGTTTCTCTCCAGAGACCTTCATAGAGGAGCCGTTTTCATTTCTCTTGCTGACGCAAAGAATTCTGACACTGCAGAAAAAGCTTAAGATTTCCTTAATTGTTTCTGTTGCACAAAGAAATATCTGTGTCTTTATTACCATTATAACTGCTAAACTGTTGTGCAATCTGTTTTCAAAGGTCTGGCAGGATGAGCACTGTCATTTCTGACTTGAGGCTGCCCAGGGCAGTGGGTGACTGTAACAACATCTTTTATTGTTCGAGCTTCCCAAAGGTAAGACTAACACCGGCAAAGTGTGAGAAAAAACTCATTTTGTCTTTGCTTTATTGAACAACCGTCATGCTGTCAATGGGAGTTGTTCATCAACAATACTTCACAGCCCTAATTGTAAAAATCCTTTGTCCCCTAGCAAGGACAGGACTTGCCTGTGACTGGCAGGTACAAAGACTGTGTGAAAGCATAAAGGCAGTGAATAAATTGACCTTTTTGCATTATTAGACATAGCCCTGCCTACAGGTGAAATACTTTGTACTGAGAATAGGCCACTGAGGAAAGCTTCCTTTTAAACCCTGAAGCTTTAGTGATGAATCTGGATGCAGAGGGTTCTGCTGCAAATGGACAAGCAGAAAGGAGGCTACCAGAGGCCACTTGCTTTCCTACTAGGCTGAAAACAAGGCACAATAAATAAATACTAGACTTCAGTTTCAGTATCTTGCTTCTGGTGGTGTGATATTAAGGACATTTCTGAAGCTATTTGGGTTGAAGTGTATGTTGGTCATGTGATAAAATCAGTGAAATAATAGTCTTAAGCAACCTGAAACCTGGACGGTTAGAAGGCAGACTAAAGGTTATACTTTTCCACCAAAATGTGTCAAAGATCAGCAGTACATAGTTTAAATTTTTGGACTCTTGTGCCTTTCCTAGTATACATTTTGTATACTAGTAGATTATTGGCATAAAATTGTTTCTGTTAGACTTCACAACTTTATATACATATATGATAAACATACATATATTGCTTACACTGACAAAATTGATTCAAACAATTCTCTGCAAAGTTTGGTTCTGGGGTAAGTGTTTAAGGTTTGGAATTGTTTTGTTATTTCATTGTAAATAAAAGGAACTTCTTGAGCACTTTACAAAAACATCTAAAGCATTTTCCTCCTGAAGAGAAAAATGTGATTTTCTAGACTTATTGTCATATTGCCATATTGTGCCAAAGACTCACTAGGCACATCTTTGTTATTTGTAGCAGCATAATTAATGTCCCATTGGAATGGGCTGCCTGGGGAGGTGGTGGAGTCGCCATCACTGGAGGTTTTCAGGAGAAGACTTGATGGGGTACTTGGTGCCGTGGGTTAGTTGTTTGGGCGGTGTTGGATTGGTTGATGGGTTGGATGCGATGATTCCAACCTGGTTTATTCTATGTATTCTATTCTATGTACAAGGTCTTCCAGCTTTATACTAGAAAGTTTATACCATTACACAGCTGTAGCCAAATCAAGTCAATGAATCTCTTCAAGGAAGTTAAATTTTATCAGTGTCTGGTTGTTTGTAAGAACATGGATGTAGCATGGTGTATTTAATTTATAGTGTACTGACTGCATTGACTGCACTGCAAGGGAAAAAAAACCAACCAATAACTTGTAAGATCTTGCTTCACTTTTCTATTTTAAAGCTTCGTTGTCATATTTCAGGGCCAGTTCCTGCATCTCTGCCATTATTTGCACACACTGCTAATTGTACTCAAGTCAGATTAATTTTATGCCACAGGATTTTGTAACAGTGAATGTAAGACTAGCAGGAGGAAGACTGTTAATCATGGAACTACAGAAATTAGGCAAGGAAAAAGACATGTTATTAAGTAATTTATTCCATCTTAGTACCAAATGATTGTTTTCTAGAGTACACACTTGAACTCTTTGTCCAGTTACATTTCAAATGGCATCAGTCAGACAACAACCCAAAAAACACAGCTGTTTCATATTTTCATGGACCTCACTACACAGAAAGCTTTTTCTGAAAGTCTATTCTAAAATTAATTTGACTTGTACCAGCCATTCTGATTCTTCTCAGATCTAATGAAAATTATCCTCTTTTTCCTCTTTCTGTGTCTCCAGCTTCCTGACCTCTGTACTGTAAAATGATTATCAGACTCTGCTCCTACTGCTTTAACTTTTCTCTTGTGTAAAACAGTATTTACAGCTAGAGGGGGACCAAACACACATGCAAAGAGGTAGTTGTTTTCCTCCTGGCTGCCAGCTACTACTACTACTAACCATCTGTGACAGGAGGAAGGTAGACATCAAGTTACCACAGCAAGGAATTTTTTTGGTATTAGTACTTCAGTGTAAAACATGTGCCAGTATGCCACAATTTTTAATGTTGTAGTTACACTAATATACATTTCTGTTTCTTTAAAAGACTGGCCAAGACCATAATTAGTCACAAAAGATGTCTACAAGTACATATATATATATAATACACACAGATGTATGCAAAATATAGCTGAAGACAGTTCAGGTGGTGAAGTGTCAAGAGCAGGACCACTGCATAGCAAAGATCTAACTGCAAGGCATTTAGGGAAGGAATCATTCATTCCCTCAGAGCAAAAACCTGCTGCACCAACACTAAGAATGGCCTGGGGATATTCATCCTTGGCAATATTCTGGCAGGTTTGGTCTTCTTTCTTTTTTTCTATGCCTGTCACTAGCAGCTGATAACTTGTCTTCCCACTGTGCAGATCCACACCTGGCAAAGCATTGTCGCTTGTCAGTCACTGCTTTAAAAAGTGTAACTTCATACAGCAGAAGACTTCAAAACAGCATGTGCACAGAGTTTCATGCATATATATGTATGATGAATTTTGAACAACAGAAAAAAAAAGGTAGGATAGACGAGAAAAAAAAGTAGTGGTCACAGGAAAGAGGAATCCTGGAGAATAAAGCATTAAATCTCCAAACATTTTCTCTTTCTCTTTATATAGGAGCCAAGGGGATGGCTGATATTTCAGTGCAACAGCAGCTGATGCTCAAAATAAGTCTTGGGAAGGGCATTTAGACATTCCCCTCTTGAAACATGATTTCAGACGTCATTAACTGGACACAGACATTTCTGATGTTCACAAGGAAACCAGGGCGGCAACCAAGAAGTCCCCAGCCCTTCTCTTAAAATATCAGACCTGCTGGTTCTTTTCTATAATTCCTAACATGTCTGCTTTTGAAACAGTCAAACAGCCTTCTTTTAGTTTAAGCTCTCCCCATCCACTGACTTGCAGACTCTTTCATCACCTCTCCTTCACAGAGGCTTCATACTCCTGCCAAGGGCAATTCCCATGCCACCTTATCCCAGGATAAATTCCTTATACTTAAAATCTGTTTTCCCTCCATTTTTTTCTGAGCAATAGCCCAACCACTATTCCTATGGGGGGAGATGCAGTGGGCTGCAAAGCATGTCCAAACCCTGCAACAGCAGGAAGGATGATTTTTGAGAAGGCTGTAGCTGAAGGATTTAGCTCATAGACAATTGCTTCCACTTAGACTATTTGCAAGAGAGAGAAAATATGTTTCATGGACTCTGATGTGATAAGGAAATTGTATTTGCTTTAGATCACAAATTGTGGGTTTCCTACCTCTTTAGTGGGACACTTTCTAATCTGTTGCATGGTACCAAAGACAGTTGTTGAAAGGATTTCAAGGGATGTGCAGCAGAGCCAGCAACACGATGGGGAGTGAGAAGACACAGTACCCTGCAACATCTCTCCCAGAGGAAGCAGCATCCAGCCCTTCAATCCCACTGCACCTGACCTTGGGCACTGTACCTCATATGGAAGCAGGATGCCACAAGGAGATGACACGGACATACTGTCTCCTGATTTTCAGATTTTTGGGAGCTGGGAATCTGAATGCCTCTGACAGTGACAGCTTTTCCTTTCACTGTGACTCTGACAAGAACACTCTTTTTTAGTTTAAGAACAAAAACTGTAGTCTGGCTAACCATGGCAGAGAAACTGCTGATCTCAGGGGTTACTGTAATCTCAGGTATATTGTCCACCTACTCTCAGTGTCATATTTATTTGTTTATATATTTATTAATTGTTTTTTTATTCTTGCCAATTGTTTGGCATCTGTCTGTGTTTACCCAGAGCCACACAAGAAGTTAACTTCTTTAAATGACCAATGCCTTGGAGAAAGCTGTATGCATGGAGAATGCAGCTTTCTTTCATTGCAAAACTCTAAAATGGATCAAAATGTGCACAGGATTAAATATCCTGTGAAGAGATTTAAGTGATATAAATAGCTGAATGGGAGGATGGGAAAGTAACAACAGCATCAGAACATTCTGTCAAAATAAATATTTTACATTGAAAGTGCAGAAGCTGTCAGACTGTAAAGTATGAAACTTGCCTGAGACCTTTGCTACAAGATACAGACTTCTTTTTTTCCAGACCATGTAAACTGACTAAGAGTAGAAATTGATGTAAGTACTTTTCATCTTCACTTTTTGCCCATGATGTAATTGTTTTGGCAGTTAATAAGACATTCAGGGTTGCACTTCCATCTTTCTTAGTTTGATACAGCTATCACATAAGATAATCCCCTGCAACAATTCAAGCCCTAGCTATGAGTCACTGTCTCTGACGAAAATGTGCCACTCTTTGTTATCTTGGGCGCAAGAAACTGCCAGGTAGTTTGAAAACTTTTCTCTGGGAATTAGGATTTCCTGATATGTTGATTCAATTTGTATGTATTCAGCACTAAACCACAGAGCTGTTGACCTGTCTGTTCTCAGGCACTGAACTCATTGGTTTCATGACAAATAATGGGGAAGACATTGGATTAGTGGAGTTAGGGGGGAATCAAAGACCAAACAACCTCTCAGACACATTCATACACACAAGCACTTTGCTTCCCTTACCCTCACATCAGTTTCAAGAATTTCTCTGCAAGTGGAGTAGAACATATGCCCCACATCCTCTTTCCATAGCAATAGACTCATTTCCTTTGGATCAGAACATACTGACTAAAACTTAGCAAACAGATTTTCATCCATTTAAATATTTTTCAGTAGCTTTTATTGTATCATTTCTCATTCTTTTCTGTGTATCAGAATTTTATTCCCTGAATGGTTCAAGAATTTACAAAGTAGATTCCCAGACAGCAGCAAGGCCCAAGGATCTGATGGACCATGGATATCTCTGTAATACTGCCTCTGCTTTCTTCTTTCTGAGAAAGGAGTGATGCATAGTTATTTAATGTACTATTGATGTGCAATTAGTTGGGATGGAAGAAGAAATTGTCTTCTGTTCTTCCCAAACTGTGTTTATGTTACTTGGTTAGAGCTTATATCATATTGTCTCCAAAATGGGAACTTAACAGTTTAAATATCAATTTTTAAAAAAGAGATTTAATAAAATGGGAGGAGATAATCTGAAATAATGCTAAATAAGGCAGATATTATGAGAATAATGTAAACAAAGCAAAACAAAACTCAACAACAACAACAAAAACACCTAACAGTCTAGAGTTATGAGTACAGGGAAGCATGAATAATGAGAATGAGTACAGGTCAGTATACCACACTGCCTCACTTTACCAAAAGACAGATGGGAAACACTACCAGCACTGATGCACTGTAAACTGTGTGGCTCCTCTCAAACTCTACAACGTCCTAGTTGATCCAAGAAGCAAACTTTGATACCTGACAAGTGTATCTGAATACTGAAAAGTGCCCAGGGCATCATGGTAGTTTAGGTTATGGTTTTCCACCTAGAAAGAGGCTTAATTCTTTGGGGTCAGAGGCATGGGTAATACTGGCTGTACAGGCAGCCAATGTAATATGCAAAGAACTGTGTACATGAAGAGAGAGAGCACAAGGCTTAGCAAAAAAATATAGTGAATCTAGTCATACTACGTGGCCTTTGGAATATGCATTGGAAAACAGTCCTGAGCAAACCACAAATGGCAGTGTAAGGCTCAAACAGTGTAGATCTGCTTTCTAAGAACTGCAAAAGTGAAAGCTATAAATTCTAGACACTTGCATGCTCCTCTGGTCCTGGCTATACCTGTGGAACAGGCTCCTCACTTTGTGCCATCTGGATGTCTTGAAGAGCGGTGTATTTGAAATGCATAGTGTCTGCAGGCACCTCCCAGGTTGTATAACTCTGTACCTGCTTGCATGCTCCTAAGGGCTTTCATTCTGTATGCAGTGATGCTTAGGGAGACTATCTTGAAAAAGACAGCAGCTGGATTTTTTAATTAATCAGATTCCTTAAAACAAGTCTTTGACCTTCCTTACAACAATATCAGTTGAAAAAGCCTCAAGTGGCCTCAATAAAATTGCCATAAAATTGCAAATAGCATAAAAATATGAATAAGGAAAGTGTAGTCCTTGTTTTTCACAATAGAAAAAGGGGCATCTGGTGGAATGATCAGGTAATTGATTGAAAGCAAGAGCTATTCCACTTAAAACATATTGTAGTTCTAGTTCACTGCACTGGGAAATTGTGGGGCCCTAAAACATACACACATTTAAGACGGGATTAGATCATAGAGGAGAGGTCTGTCCGTGGCTGTTAAACTCTATCACTGACTACAGCCTCTTCATTAAACTGGCCTTCAGTTCACAGGCTACAGCAAGAGAAATGTTACTTTGTTCACTTTTACTCTTGTCCTAGGCCTCTGCTTTTGCTCATTGCTGTCCAGGACTGAGCTTCAAGGACTAAAAGGACTTTCATGCTCACCCAGGATGAGAGGTTTTCTGTTTTTATTCTGGATTTACAACTCTGTCGCTGTGGCTGGAACCTGGCCCACGGTGCATGGTCATTTCTCACTCTGTTCATTTAGCTCTCATACTACACTTCAGGATGTGGGGGCAGGAGAAGGCAAACAACACAGCAAACTCTGTCTGTCTGTTTGTCTGTTGAACTCTTGTACACTAATTGCTTCAATGTACTGACTGATTTCTTTTTAATTTATAAAATATGTCTATGCCTGGCTCCCAATGCTTGCACAACAGTGGGTGGAGGGGAAATGAATCTCACTGAAATTTGTACCATACTGAAATAGGTACACCAGGAAAGCCTCTGCAGAGGAAAGAAACAGATCCACAGAGACTTTTAAAAGATTGCCCTTTCTCTGCAGTATGAAAGAAAATTAAACTAGATTCCATTAGTGCCAAGAAAACAAAACAACAAAAAAGGGCAAGTTATAGATATAAGGATTTCAAAATTGGGATGCCTTTCCTCTTGCCTAAAGCATTATAAGTATATTCTAAAATTACATGCATGACTGTATACTTAAATAGACAAAAGGAGCAGGCATGAAACAAAGAGTAACTATTTGGTGGAGCAAGCAGCTGCTGAGAGGGAACGGCAGCTCTCACACACCAATGTAAAGTTGAGGAGAGGAAGCTCTGGGACAGCTGAGACTCTGGCTATAATCAGCCAGAACAGAGAGACACAAAAACAAAAAAAAAAGAAGAGAGAAAGAAAAAGCCAACCAAAATCTGACAGTCTGAGAGCAAAGATATAATCAGCAAGGCGAGCCAATGGACAGGTGCCCTCTTAATGTAATGTAACCCCATTGCTCAGGGCAGTAAGACTATCTATGCGAACATTAGAGATGCTCTGCATCTCTTCTTAATATTCAGCCCGCTGTGGATTCCCTTTTTATTATATCATTGCTTTTACTGAGTCTTAGAAGTCAAATTTTGAAATATTCCAGAAGTCTGAACTACTCACAGATATTGGTATTCCACCAGGTCCCTTATCACTTCTCACTACTTTCAATTAATTTCCAAAAAGCTTTATGGGGAAAGAAAAAAAAAAGGAAAGCTATAGCCAGCTAAAGCAGGCTTCCTAGGCTTCCTCTTTTCCATTTATGCAAACCATAGTGCAAGGTCTGACAAAGACAAAACGAAAAGGATTCCTTAAAATTTATGCTTGTGGTTTATCTTTCATTCAATAAGGTACAACGGAAAAAATACACAGAATGAGAGTCATGAGAGCTAGTTTATGAGCCTGTAGTTTCCCCAAAGTATAATGGCGATAATAACATTTGTCATTCTCTCTAAAAATCCTGTTGCTCAGTTATAAAATTTCCATTTATAAGTCAAATATAAATCCCATACACTATCCTAGCTATCTTACTCATTACTTTGATTCCTAATGCTAACAATTGCTTGAATATAATTTCATACTTAGTAAGTATTTCTGAAGGTTTTTTCCTCTACTTAAATGAATCTTGGATTAGCCCATGGAATTCAAAGACATCAATATTTTCAAAATAACTTTCCTGGGTTTTCTTCTTTCCATTCTTCCTCTGTAAGCAATTAAATTGTTACCATAAAAAAATTAAAAATATCTCCAGGAATAGTGAAAACTCTTGTCGGAACAGGCTATTGCATAAGGGTGGGTGGAACCGAAACTTCACCTCCACTGCTTTCCATGGGAAATGCCTTATCATGGGGTTCAAAGGCAGGTGGACCAGTGAACATTTATTTTCACATTTACTATACATCTTTTAAAAAAAATCATTCACACTTATCAGTAACACAGAGGAAGATCAATAGTGCTCTTTTAAATACCTTAGCCCAGATCAGGCTGGCTGGCATGAGTCATAGCTCATAGAAGTCAGAGTTAGGGAAACGGAGCAAGTGACATTTTATATGCAAAGCTCTGTAAACTACCCAGGTATGCCTACACACACAGCAGGCTCCCAATGTGCATAAGAAAGAATGAAAGTGGCTGTGTAAAAGCTGCTATTTATTTTGACTTCCACCTCTGTGCTTACAAGATGCTGATAGCATGATCTTGAAGGTCTCTTCCAACCTGGTCTGGTCTATTCTATTCTATTCTATTCTAATTTTCTTCAGAATGAGAGAGAACCTGGAAGATACAGGGAATGGATTCAGCCCTGCTCTGAATGCATAGACTATCAACTGCAAATGCAGCTTTAAGATGAGTTTCCATAGACAGTGCTAAAAGAAGTTGGAAATTATCTCAGTTCCTTGCATGCTTGCTTCCCATACCTAAACAAAATGGAGGTTTCCATTTTGTTAAGAGCTGACAGTATGTAGGAGCTAAATAAATGGCAGTGCCACACATGGGTAAATCATAAACCAGCTTACAGACAAGCCTCAGATGCTATAAGAACCAACAACTGGAAGGTAAATCACATAGATCACCTTGAGGAGTTGCTCACTAAAGAGAAGGAGATACCTAAGTTATGTATGTCTTCAACAAGCTTATCTCACTCCACTGAATTTATTGACAACTTAGGCATCTACTTGAGAAAGACTAGTTCATCAGCAAAATAATCCAGCTATTGGATTCATACATTAATAAATGTACTATTGGTCAAAAATCAAGCTGTCATTCCTCCTCTTCCCCCACCCCACTGAAGCTAACTTTCTCAGATGTAATTTTTTTCTTCCCTCATGCAGACATTTCTGTCTACAGTGAGACTTAGTGAAGACTGCTGCTTCTCTGACAAAGTCATAAAAATAAAACCACACACAGACTGAATTCAGGGGAAGCAAATGTACTCCTTTAATTGCTTGTTTGTTCTTTCCCAACCAGCTGTACCACCTCGACATAGATTATTAGTTAAGCTATAAATGTTAGCATTGCATTGTCAGTCACTGCCTAAACTGGATAATGTGAATTGCAATTTAGCAGTAGGTGATCCAGGATACATGAGGTCAGATTCACCTCTACAGTTAGTTTCTGATCTAATTTATCTGGATTTCTTTAAGGGACAGTGGAAAAAAAGAGGCACTTCCAGACCTTCGTTTGTCTCTTTCTAACAGTGATGTCTAAAATAAGTAAGATGACTCACTCTTTTAAAGCATCCATTTCCCTCCATTGAGCCTAAAGACACTAGTTCCTTTGTAGACACCTAGGCTGTAGATGATGAGAGTCATCTCCTCTGATGCATTGCATGAACTGTGCTCTATTTAGCTACAGGCAGCAGATTTTTAAAGACACTTGTCTTTCAAAATTGGGTATGAATGCAATTTCAGCAACACTTTCTCCATACCAACTGCCAAACTTCATCTCTATGTTCTTAATTCTTCTAGAAACTCTCTCCACACTGAGCACAGAGAAACATGTGTCAGAGTGAGTTGGGAAGCCTGAGCACAACAGTTACATTTATCCTGGAAGGCAGATGTGACCCTGAGTATGAAATTTAGATGGGAGCTGCCAGCCCTTGCCATTCCTTGCCTTTTGCAGTGTTACAGAGACTGGTCAGGGGACACACATTTGGAAACTTGGGTTTCCTTGTTCTTCAGTGTGTCTACTTCAGCCCATACTGAGCCTGCGCTTGATCCATAAGATCTTGTGTGTCCCTTTCTGCTCCTAGAAATTTAGCAGACAGACAACTCAGAGTCCTTCTGAACGTTGCTTGCTGTGAGAGGGTGGGAGTTGCCTGCAGTCTGAATAGAGTGCAAGGCACTCAACAAAGACAAGGTCAGTAACAATTCTGACTTCAAGTACCTCCTTAGACCAGTGAGATCAGTTAAATCTAGTCATAAGTCCTCTGATCAACTGGTTTACTGGTTTTGGGTGCCTGACAGCAGAAGATGACTCAGGTTGTGCTACTTAGTAAGGGTGACAAAATGTCTGTAAAAGAGCATCTTGCTTTTCTGCACCTGAGTATGTAAAATCCTTAACACAGTGATTTCAACACCAGCTGGTAGCATGACTACAACTGGACATCTACAGGTAGCTACTGCTCTCATCTGTTTCCTGTATGGACTGTATATCAGCCACATAGTATCTTCTCTTTGGACTCTGGGCCACAGTTTGAGATTTGAGAGATATTACTAAGCCCTTTCCTCAGGGATTTCTTTGGAAAGCATCACTATTTGGACAAATATTAATCTAATCCCCTTATGTTTCTGTACCATGCTTTTTGATGATGAATTTGAGAAGCATATTAATTATGATCTTATGCATTTCCTTATTTTATTAATTGCATTAATTCTAATTTTTTTAATTATTTAATTTTATTTTACTTTACTTTAAAAGTAATTATTAGTGAACAATATCTGTTCAGTGCTAGTGACAAGGCCAAGAATTATCTTATGCTTGTACAGCTGTTCTGACAGCTATTTCATAGGATGCAAAAAGGGAAAGTTTCTTGTTCTTGCTTCCAGACCTCCCCAGATTTCAAAGCAAATGATTTCAAATGTTTCTCTAATATAAAACAATATGACTGTGAGGTTCTATATTCATTCTCTGTTTGTTGCAAAATATAAGAAAAGCTCTTATTTTTCCTTCAGACTGTTTTGTGTCCTGCTAAATTTCTGTCCAAGACCAAATTCTTTTAGTCATTCAGACCTGTATGGTTGCTAAGCACACACAAGGATAAAGATATGTTCTGATTACTCAATCCTTGTTTTACAAAGCCTGCTGTTGAGAACAATATTGTGTCACATAGGCTACTTTTGCAATACAGGGTGGGTACCTAAAATCCTAAATAAAACAAGTTTCAGCCATAGGTATGTGTTTTGGAAAACTCCAGAATGTTCAGCAAAAAAAAGGGAGGGGTTAATTAATGCTGCATGAAGGCCAGCAAAATGTTAAATTATGTAAGTGGGAGAATGACTATTTTAGATGCATTGAGTTTCCTGATAAGTTTAGACAGGCCAATGTTTCAGTTTCCCATTTTAGGGCACATCCATGTCACTGAAGTCATTAAAATAATTTAAGAGCTGCATCAAGAATAGTGTGGCCAGCAGGAGCAGGGAAGTCATTGTGCCCCTGTACTCAGCACTGGTTAAGCCACACCTTGAGGTCTGTGTCCAGTTCTGGGCCCCTCAATTTAAGAAGGACATTGAGACTCTTGAATGTGTCCAGAGAAGGGCAGCGAGGCTGGGAAGAGGCCTCGAGCACAGCCCTGTGAGGAGAGGCTGAGGGAGCTGGGGTTGTTTAGCCTGGAGAAGAGGAGGCTCAGGGGAGACCTTATTGCTGTCCACAGCTACCTGAATGGTGGTTATAGTCAGGATGGGGTTGGTCTGTTCTCCCAGGCAACCAGCACCAGAACGAGAGGACACAGTCTCAAGCTGCACCACGAGAAGTTTAGGCTCAAGGTGAGGAGAAAGTTCTTCACAGTTCTTGAATAGCTTGGAAAGTTCTTGTTAGCCATTGGAATGGGCTGCCCAGGGAGGTGGTGGAGGCCCCATCCCAGGAGGTGTTCAAGAGGGTATTGGACATGGCACTTGGTGCCATGGTCTAGTCATGAGGTCTGTGGTGACAGGTTGGACTTGATGATCTTTGAGGCCTTTTCCAACCTTGTTGATTCTATTCTATGAAACTTGCATTCAAATTAGAAGACATTTTCAGATGTAGACAATTAATTTTAGAAACAGCTGTTGACTAGTATGGCATGGACAAAACTTGACCACAGGTTTGCCAGAAATGTAAAGAATACTGCTTTCTATTCTATGTGCTCATGCTATATATGCAAGTGCGTCATTCAGTTGGAGAAATTACTATGCTCCTGCCAAGTCTGTGAATATGAGTCTTGGGGAAGTGAATATTCAGAATGCAACAAGGTGGTCCCAAATCAATAAAGAGCTTTGATTTGATTCCTGATAAAGCAAGACAAAGACAACGAGTCATGTATAAATTCTGTTAGGTGGAGACTACCTTCTATGTAATTGGCACTTGGATGACCCAAATTTGATTAATCTTGACAGTCATCCATGTGGCAGGTTCAGTTTTCACAATGTTCCTCAGGACAGCAAACTGAATAAGCACTTTGAATTTTTTTGTGCATGTAGGCCTGTAGGTAAGCTTTAAAATTTAAATTTCAGATGAAACAGAATTGTTGTTTCCTCACCAGAAAAGCCAGGAATTCCGGTGAATAGGATGTAGTCCATATATCATACCTTCCATCCCTAAAATTGTAACAGTTATAAGGCCTGAGATTATATTCACAAAATTACTACTGCAATCCTGAAAACACATTCTTGTGACAATGACTGCAACTTCAAGAGGAAAGACTAAGAAAACAGCCTTGTCTGTGAATCTCAATGAATCTCAGCTGGAAGAGAATAGGCAAATGACAATTTGAGAACAAAAACCATTGGACTCTGATACAGTTACTGGTTATTTTTTGTGAATCTCTTTGTCCAAGTTAAGGATCCTCCTTCTAAGAAAGGGCAGTGAATATTCTCTGAATCAATTGTGTTTGCTGCAGCCATACTTGCTTTAGGTTCCAGTGACATTTCCTATGACAGAGTTTTAGTACCATACAAAACAACTGTAAAATTCATGACTGAAACTTTTCAGGGAACAGTATTAAATTGCTTTCAGTAGAATCCTATCTGTCAATACTGCAGTCATACAATTATGAAGCAGGAAAATATACTACTTGACTTTTTTTTCCCACAAGTTTACATTTTTTAGTACCTCCAGAGAGGGGGAGAACAGAACATTTTTAGAAAAAGCTGATACACACATTGTCATTTTTTGCATGAAAGGCTGAAGAAAGCTATCAAAAGTTAAAACAAACAACCACCCTGCATTCCAACTCCAATAAAATATTGTTAAAATTGTTTCCACAACAAAGAGAACAGCAATCTGAGTTATTGGTTTTATTGCCACAATCTGCAGAAAAAAAAAATTAAAATAATTTTAAAAGATCAGAAGTCATAATGACTTACCAGATAGCGTAGCACTGGAGTAAACTTCAAATGTAGCTCCTGGGAATGTGTCACGAAGTAGAAAATGCTGGTGCCACCTATCGGTGAGTATTGGAATTTGGAAATTATACAAGTTAATTTGCATAAATCCAAGGAAACAAAAAAAAATTAAACTGTTTTACTTCCTGCTTAAGAAAATTTGAATGCAATATCTAGACTGAACTCTTTACTTGGGTCTCCATTCTGCAGAGCTTTAGATGTGTATTTAACAAAGAATTACAGATTGTCTGTGCTTGCATTTAAGAAGAGGAAGGAGAGCTTAGGTTGTATTTTGCTCCAGTTTTCATGCAGTAAAAGTTAATTAAAACACCCAACACACTAGGAAATATTGAATAGGGTGATGGGTTAGCAGAATCCAAATATATGGCTTTGCCAACCGAATTTAATTGGATAGTACATTCCCTACAGAAATCCTGGAGGTGGTATGTTTGGCATAATGTGTTGACATTGTTGCTATTCAGTGGTCTGAAAAGAGGATCCTGATTGACACTGCACACCCCATTTGCCTGGTGAGATATACTGACTTAGAGCAAAAGCAATCCTTCTTACTACATGGAAGTGACCTTTATTGCATTATGGCAATGCACCAAGTTCTGCTTTAGTTAACCGCAGTTCCTGTCTCAGTCTGTTATTTAATAGACCTGAAGTTGCAGGGGACACATTCGAGGCACATACCAGTGTTCCTTGGGTAGTGTTTTGTTTGTTTGTTTGTTTTGGTTTTTTTTTTGTTGGAGTCTCTTTCTGCAGATGTTTAAGACAGGAGTGCTTTGGTATACAGAAATCTCGAAAGTAGCTGTGGTTGAAAATGCTTTTTATGCACAGTCCAGCATCTGCCACCACTACTAAGAGAAGATTGACTTGCAGCACCTTGTAATGACTGACTAGTCATGCTGGGATTCATCAAGAAAACCCAGGCCCATAGACAAGATGTCAATACAGTGGATCAAATTTTTTAATATCCATGCCCAGTCATCTCCTAGCATCTACTTTTTTATCAGAATTATCTGCAGTACAAAAATTAGTAGACATGAATAAAAGCTTCTTTCCCAAGTATCAGCCAAACTGGCAGGTAACAGAGAGCTTTAGGCAGTCATTTACAGATTTGATTTCAAGATTATTTTACAGATATAGCTCACTACAGTAAGAAATTAAGAATTTCTTTTTGCTGGTCACCTTTGTTGCTGGCAGCTGTATATATATATGTTATTCATGTATAAATCCTGCTTGAACATAGCTGAATGAAAGTGAGAATGGAGTGGATGAAGGACTTGTTTTAAAAGCGTAAGATAGTAACTGTTTCTTATGTCAAATATGCTGTCACCTACTATGTTGTCACTCATCTTCGCACCAGCAAACACTGCTTCTATTCTTTGTCCTGGATCCTTAAACTGAGACCTATTGTGGTCTGCCTGCAACAACAGCACAGACTAGTTAAAGAAGTTGATTCTGTAAGGGCAGTGATTGATGGGGGGGGGGGGGGGGGAAGCAGTATGTGTAGGTAGGCAGTTATAGAAAAATCCTATATAAGGAAAATTAAAATTGTGTATTCAAAAATGCCATTGCCTATCAGGAGGCTTGAGGGTTAGTCAAATTCTTAGAACTATCAGTTTCTTTTTCCCACCTGCTTCATCCTGGGCTCTCTACTAAGAGACAATTCAGACAGCAAACAGAGCAGTGAACAAGTAACTTGAATAGCTTGGAACAGCAAATGGAGGAACAAGCAGCCGGAGCCAGTTCACACATATCAGTCAAACCCTGGTTGCCTAAGGCAGCAAAATGTTTAGTGGCTGTTTGTTGTGCAAGTGAATGCGGGCTGTGAGGAGCATTCATTTCACAGATTGCCCATAAGGCAGTGAAAACTCAGCAACTGTGACTGTGCAAGTAATGGGGAAACGTGCTGGATCCTCATTTACCAAAGAAGCAGTTCGCAGCATGGGTTTTCTATATGACAACTGTACGTCATTCCACAAAGGAGCTCCGGTGCTGCAGTAATCCTTATCCTGGCAGCGGCCGTGGGTACAGAGTTCCCAGTGGCAAAAAGTCAGAAGGGAGCAAAGCTGCAAATGGAAACGATGCTGCTCTGTTTCCTCTCTGAGCAGCCAACAAAGCCCCAGCCAGCCTCCACTGTGAAATCTGAAGTAGCCCTGCCGGAGGCAGTCGTGAGGAAGAGCTTTTCTGAGTCAGCCCCGTACATAAGCAAGGCAGAGGAGCTGTTGCAGAGCAAGGAGAGACTAGGCTGAACATCCAGTCCTGTGGGTATGTGTTTTCATTTGTGCTTTGCCAGGACTGCCATAGCTGAAACACTGTAAGCACAAATTGCACCTGCTGGACGGATGCCTCGGTACTTTGACTCCAGATGGTTGCCAAGTGAACAGCCAGGGAGCTGAGCAGTACCGAGGGAATGGGAGGTCATTGCCTTTCTTATTACCATAGAATTTCATTGTGGTGCAATATGCCAAAGTTCATCCTGGTTAAGGACCATTTTATTTTTTTTTCCTCCCTGAACTTTGACATTGTACATAGTAATGAAATTCATTTCCCACTCAGCCCTAAATGGCAACTTTAGTGATTTAATCAAGTTCTCATAGAAAATCTGTAGCAAGCCTGGGAATCAAACCCGTGTATCTCTCTCCCAATTTATACTTTTTACAAATTCTCAGCTATCCCTCAGCCTCATAGTGAGGAAAGGAAACAGTAGGTAAACCCATTCATCCATTGCTAGTGGAAGATTTCTCCCTCTATGCAAAGCTTTTCCCTTCTGTAACAAATTGATTCACCTCATATGGTTTCCACTGACTTCCCTAGAAGACTATTTCTAGTGTAATAAAGCTTACTATTAAGAAAAATTAGCAGGTTTTTAACATAAATTATCTTTTGCTTAGTTTCATCTCTTCTTTTTTTTTTATTACAACACACTGACCCATGTTAAATTGCCTCTGTCTTCTCACTATTTATCTGATACCAGATTGTTCTTATTTAGCCTAATATTAATCCAATGTTCCTTTTTGCTCCCTTTTATTTCTGTCTTTCACAGGCATTTCTACTGTAAAGGGACTGAAATGTCTCTGAATTTCAGGGGGCTGTACTTTGTAAAACTGCAGACCATGGAGTGCATCTGCACACACTGTGGTGGAAACCATGAGTACACATGATGCTATACACAAATGGTGAATCATAACAATGAATAATACCATGAGCACTTAGAAAAACTCCATGTACTTGTGATTGTGAAACCAGTTTAACAAAAACAACAACAACAAAAAAGCCTCTGAGTGAAACTTTGGCTGGAGAGAAGAGTAAAATGTCATACTTGTGAACAGGTCTGGGGTAATCTACATAAGAACACTAAGATTATTGCAATGACCTAATCCTCTTATTTTACCTCTTGGACAAATGCTTGGATCTCAGTCAGTCTTGCTGAAGTTATTTCATTTACACCCAACCTGCACTAGTTATGCCCAAATCAGAAAGCCACAATACATTTTATTTTCCTATTTCCCATGCTTACAAACTGTGGGTGCTAAATTCTTGCCACTATTGTATCTGTGTTGCAATCCTCTGTCTTGTTTACCAGTCTTAAGAGTTGTGTTAAGAAGCTATTGACTGATCTTCCCACACTTCATTGGTTTCAGTTAGCTTATGCATTACTAATAAATTCTTTAGGTGTCGGCATCAAAATAATCTCAGGAGAGTGCTAAAATTGTTTATATTTTAATAATGAAGAAGGAACACAGAAAATAAGGGCCAGGCTCGCAAAAGTGGTTAGGCACCTCTCAAAATCAAAAAGCTGGGTCCTGCTCAATGTCATTCCATCTCAAAAGTGGATACAGCCAATGGGCAGGAATATTGGAGGTGTCTGATTTTTCTCTTTCAATGACAGAGACAATCTAGAAAATTAGATAATTAAGTAAGTAAAAGGATGAGGCCTAGACATTTAAAGTGATGCAGAGAACATACGGACAGAGAAAGAAAATCTGCCTGAATAACCTAACCATGGAATTATCCTTCTTCCACTAAGTTTGCTGGAATTATGATGATTTATACTTAACAAATGCATATTTGCTAATGGATATGCTGTCGGTCCTTATTTACATGGAGAAATTTAATAAGGTTTCTGTCCCAAATAATTCAGAATTAAATTTAAAAGGAAAACCCAAATCCCCAAACTATCTACAGTGTTTGGAGAGAGTGTGCTGTAAAATACAGGCAGGGAGTATGATTTGCAAAAATGAAAATGCCTTCTGAAATAATTTCCAGATTGTTCTCGCTACTGCTTATAAACAGGAAAGTTATACAATGTTAAAATAATGACTCACTTGAATTGTTTATTACATCCTGGAAAAAAATCAGCTCCTTTTGAAGTAGTTAAGTCCATGTGAAATGATTCACTGTGATTGTTCTTTGATGTAAAATACTTTTCATTGGGCCAATGTGATCTATATATGCTTTATGGTATTCACAATGCTACTTACTGCTTGCAAAGTTCATTTTACTCATAAAAAAAAAAACCAAAAACCCACAAATGGACAACAACCACCAGAAAAACCTGTTTGAAAAGGTTTAATTATTATCTTGAAACAGAAGGACAAAATTGAAGAACAACAGTCCCCAGGTAAGAAGATTCACCTGCATCAGACCAATGTCAAGTCTTCTGGACTGTGTTGCCCCCTTTGCAACATAGCTTTGTTATTTAAATTTGAATGTTACATTTCAAGTGCATTGCTTTGGCACAGTGGAATCTCATTAGACATAGGGAATATAAACAAGAAACTGGGTAAGGAAAATATTCTTCCCTGCATCTGAATAATCAATCTGTGAAAAACACCCTGAGAAATATAGGGGAAGCTGACAATAATACCTTTTCTACAAAACCAACTGTCCTTCTACATTTATTACTCTGGCACTGCAGTCAATGGGAAAACTGCCAGACTAAGAAAGGAGCTAGGACTGCAGGATCTGGTCATTATGTGTAAGTTTAATAATTTTCTTCCACCTGCTACTGATTAGAAATGTGGACTCTGAGTAAAGGCTGAAGGGGAAGGGGGGGTCTCTCAGAGGTAATAGGAAATTACACAGAGGTAATAGGAAATTACATACCTTCACAGAGAGAGTTGTTAGGCATTGGAATGTCCTGCCCAGGGAGGTGGTGGAGTCCCTGTCCCTGGAGGTGTTCAAAAGGGGATTGGATGTGGCACTTGGTGCCATGGTCTGGTAGTCATGAGGTCTTGGGTGACAGGTTGGACTTGATGATCTTTGAGGTCTTTTCCAACCTTATTGATTCTATGATTCTATGATTCTATGAAATAGACATGTTTTTGACAGCAGGGGAGAGAGCTGCACCCTCCAGTTAAATTACCTGCATGTGGCTATGAAGTTATCCTATTCTACCCATACAACATACTTAGTGATTCTTTGGGGGAATTAATGAGAATGGCAGAAGTGAATTAGGAAGCTTTTATAGTGGTTAACAGACTTCAGGAGACTGCTGGAGTCATTAGACTGATCTGCAAGTATTTATGCTGTGAAGCACTACCAGGATATGTTTGAAGGCTAGGGGGCATTTTAGAACATTGGGGTTTTGCAACATCAAGCAGGCAATGGGAAATCTAAAAGGCATGAAGGCAGGGTAGAAGGACAGAAGAGGCTGGAAGCTACAATTTTAAAAAGAATAAAAATTGTACCCTGACTGCTATGAAATTATGCAGGATCCATTCAGAAAAAAAAAAAAAAAAAAGCTGATGAAGAAACATGAATACAGACTTCAGAATTACAAGCTGAGATGAATTGGGAATTTCTGGCTATTATTAAGAATCATTGCTCAGCGTAAATAGCCAAAAAATGTGCTCGAGTCTGTATGAGTTACAACTAAAGTCAATCCTTATGGGAGGATTTTTCCATCTAGGATGCTGTTCTTAAATACCGCTCCTCACAGCTCACTGTGTCTGTGCAAAGATTGGTTAACTTTCACAGGGCCCAGAAGTCCATCCACAGCAAGACTGTCAACACAAGTACATTGATGACAGACATCACAAAACCATGTTCTGGTGGTGCATTCGATGGCTCAAGGAGTCTCTGTGTTAAAGAACAAGTGAAAGGCAGTGCTGGAAGGTCGATCTGGTCTTAAATTGGCTGAATTACTTCCTGGAAGGTCCCCTCACTTCCTAGTGACAACAGAGGTGCCTTAGAATGAGCTAGCATGCACTCAACATCACTGTTACCACTTCTGAAAGTAGAAGATATGGATTTTTCTTCCATGGCCTTATGGTAAGGTTAATAGTGTTTTTGATTTGAAATCCTGGATAAGCATGAGAGATAACCTGAAAAGGTCTTATGACAGAAAGGATCATCCAATGACAAATTTGAAAGCACAGCCACTGAAAACATTGTGCGACCCCTTTGTTCCTCACATGGTTTACAGGCAGAGCAGAGAGACTTTAGGGAAAACTTGGAAGAGTAACAAAGCAATAATAAAATACAGAGCTTTGGTTTTAGTTTGCATGGGGCCCCAGTAGGAAAATTGAAAACCTGCTGAAAGAGCATCTCATGAAGCATTATTAATAAGTTATTCACTGAGTCACTGACTACAGCAGCTCCTGAGAAGAATTCCTAAAATAAAAATGCATTCATTATTATGTCCCTGCTTGTGCTTCATGCATTCTGGTCCTTATTTTTTTATATATATATTTTAATTTATTATTTTATCATATTCTATTTAGATTATTAATTGAAAACAGGCATAATTTCTTTGTTTTATAAATGCATTAAAAGTTTGCCCACAAATGTATGTGTAAGCATGTATGGAGTTGACTTGAGAGACAATTCGTTGACACAGAATTTGTTTGCTGTATTTCTTACAGTCAGCTTATTTATAACTAGTGTTTGTGTACCTAGGTTATGTGAGCCTGGTGCTTTGCCAAAAAAATTAGTATTCAGTCTTTTCAGTCCCTTGTATATAAGCTGTTCTTGAGAGTGAAAACTCCCAGTTTTAGCCAAAAATTGCATAAATCCAGTGGCTTGCATTACCATCTGCTCAATCATCTTTTCTGGATTGTAAAGTGGAAAATGTCGGATTTATAGAAACCACATGCTAAAATTCATACTTAATTCTGCCAAGATTTGCTGTCACAGCAGCCTTAAAGCAGATATGCAAACCACACAAAACTCAGTTACTTTCCTGGTATTTCTGACAAAGATGTATAATCAGGAAAGTCTATCTTTTATTACAAAATCTCCTGATAACTTAAAGTGATTAAAATGATCTTTTATTTCCCAGCGGGTCAGTCCTGCTGAGATGAATTGTCTCACCTACACAGAGATCTGTGCAGAAGTACTGTTTGAAATCCAAGGAACAGAAACAAAAAAGTTTAGAGTACACAGGTCAAATTTCTGAAGTAATTTGACATTTTGGTCCAAAGATTGCTCCAGATGTTCCTATTCACTATTCTATTTACTATTTCTACAGCAAAGTAATTGAAACAATGAATATTTATCTTGGATGGTTGTGAATATCATGTTTGTTTTGTATTACAATGAGTTCAGGATATGCTATAAGGACTCAGAGTAAAGAACAACAGAGAAACATTATAAAGAAACAAATCAATAAACCACATCCAAACATGTCACATAAGAAAGAATTGTCTCCTTTTATTATTCTTTAGGAGTGTCTCAGCTTAAAAACAGAGCCATAACATACTACAATATTAAGACAATTCCTATTCAGAATAGCTCAAAATACATGGTCTAAAAGACACATAAAGGAGTTGCACACAGCAAGTAGCAGTTGCAAGAGCACAAATTTTTTCTTCCTTTTTATTTTTTCCCCCACCCTGAGGGCCAGATCCTATCTGCTACTGGCAACACCTTTTCTAGCACAAGAGAAAGAAATGTTAAGAAGAAATCTCGGTTATTAAAAGACCTCTGTCTGGACCACAACTTGTTTGACGGTAGTCAACCCTTGTGAATATCCATCACGTCTTCGTCATACCTTTAGGAATAATATCATACAAGGAGAGGCGGGGAAGAATTCTTACAGGATGTCCTCTGCTGTGATTGATTTTAAAAGGAGGCTTCACGTCCAGCTCTGAAATAATTGTTATTCTGCTCAGATGGTGTCAGAAATCACACAGCACTTCCTCACCAGCTATGCTGGCAAGAGCAGACATGGTGATGTATATTTGAATTGAAAGCTACATATATTCTAGAAACAAAATTGAAAATCAGATCTTTGCACAGATTTGATTTCCAATATTCAGAATAGAGATTTTTTTCCCCCTTTATCAGTTATAATAATGCAGTTTTTAAGTCTCTGAATCTGACTCTTGGTTTGCATTCACATGTCCCCCTGACGCCGCAGAAATGTTTGCCATTAATCAGATCAATGGTTGTTATTACTCACTGTGGTGTGATAACAGAAATCTGTGCCAGATATTCTAGAGGAAGGTGTCAGCTTTTCCAAACATAGGATTAGTTTTGCATGCTTTCTGTCATGAAACTTGAGGGGCAAAATATTTTATATATATTGGTTTTATTTTGTGTAAATAAGAGTGACATTCTTCTTTTCTACAGTTGTGCAGAGAGTAAGTTAAAACTCTGTTTGAAAAGCCATATTACAGCCTTACTATTATGACTCTGATGTTGTGTAAGACTGGGGGTTTTTTTCTGCATTATAGTAGGGACACTGGTTCCCTTGACTTCAGCAGACATCCATATTCTATATTGTCACTTCCAGTATTTGCCCTAACTTTGAATTCCTGTTACTTATCATCAGCCTGACAAAGAGCTCAAAGATTTAGGCTTGTGTCTACTGTTAATCTCACCCTGTTCTCACTTATACAATGTGATAGGACTGGACTAGGAATGTTATGCTAGTCAGTCTAAGTAATGATAGATAGCCATGCAAAATGCCTTTCTGTTAATTGCATTTTTTTTGCCAGTTACAAACACAAGAACAGTGTCTGATATGCAGCTTCTAGAATGACTAGAAAGGAAAAAAAGAAACAAACAAAAACCCAGTAAAAAACCCCCAACTACCATCACCACTGAAAATAACCCAAACAACCCAAAACAAACAAATAAACAGACAAACAAACAAACAACAAAAAACAGGATAAGGATGAAAATAATGTACCAGTGATTTGCCCATTTCATGGTTGTGCAATTCTGTTGTTTTTAGGCTCACAAAATTTTTGTGTGGTAAGAATTTCTGTTATTATTACCCATAAAGGATATTCATGTGGCGTGGACTAGTTTAACATAGCAGGTAGATTTTATACTTTACAGCTCTAAAGTGCTGAATTTACCATTATCTCTCTCACAGGTATGTTTTAGCCGTAGACTTTTGCCTTCCCAGAGGAAGTTTCAACACATGTGATCTGGGAGTTATACATAAAAGTGCTAAGAGAACTGGCAGGACTTTAAGATGGTAAGTCAGGAATGGTAAGATGTTCACTTCTAATAGATGGAGTCTGTCCTATAGTGTCATAGTGAGGTCTTACCACTCAACAAGATTGCATTAATATTTTTAAATAAGGGAATAAAGTTGATCATGGACTCAACAGGACTTTTTTTACTTTGTTTTGATAGCCTTCCCTGAAATGCACCTGGATGTTGCCTGATATTTTGAAGAATATTCAGGACAGCAAAGCAGAGTAACACACTGCATGCCTTGATGTTGGAAAACTTACACTTTTTTCTTTTTTAACATTTTTGGGTTTGGTTTTTTTTGTGTTGTTTGTTTGTTTGTTTTGTGTTTTTTTTTCATCTTTGAAAGAAACTTTCAGAATCTCCAAGAAGGTTGCATTTCAGAATCACAAACATAGCGTTCTACTTTTTTTTTTTTTTTAAATAAAGTAAAACAAAGTGTAAACTGAAGTGAAAAGAGAGATTCCTAACTGACAATGTCTAGATGTGCTATTTCTGATATCACTCCACTATTACTATTAAATAAAAGAAGGACAAAATAGACTTGAAGTCCTCAAGACTTTACAAGCTAAATGAGATTTGCATGGAGATAGGAAAACAAATACAGACACACACAAAAAAAAAATTAGCAGGCAACCTCTAAAGTTACTTCTGGTGATTAAAAGTAGAGAAGCAAATACTTCTGGTAGAGAACATTAGGATGAGTGTAGCTCATATTGCACTGAGAATGTGGAAGATAAATATGCACTGAATACTAAGCCTTAGCATATCCAAGGAGTGTACAAATATGATAGTGTCATAAAAATAGTTATTAGCTTCGTGGAAGCCAGCTTGCTAGGATTTAGAATTTTAGAAAGATGAATATGAAAAATGAAAACTTTCTGACTCCAAGTTTACTGATATAATTGAAAGAATAATACAAAATGCAGTTCCATTTCTGGGAATTAAAAAAATAACATTTCCATGGCAGAGTGGCTGGATAAAACTTCATGGCAGGCAGTTCAGGGTCCAGTCTGTTTTGTAACATCTTTTGTAACCTGTTGCAAAGCTCCCAAAATAAGGATTTCTCAGTGTCCCTATGTACATTTTTACATATACTTTACATTTTTAAAGTGCTACATGTGTGAAGTGGACCTACTACTGGTTTTGATACTTAAAAGACAAATGTACACCAAAACATCTGACTACAGTATTGCAAAGAGAACTTATACAGACCAGTTTTACATACCTGTGTTTTTGTGGATATTGATGTGCGGTGTTGTTGCACCTCTTCAGAAAATACAATTTCTGTAGCGCAGTTTTAGAACATTAATCAGTCAGCAACATGTATCAGTTCTGGTAAAGAATTTGCTGCGGTGTCAAAGGCTGAGGGCTGGCACTCAGAATTGTCACTCCGGTCTCTGCATTGAGAGACATGCTATTTTTTTCTGCCTCAGCAAGTCTGAACTTGCCAGGAATTTAATCTGTTGACATGATACTATTAAGAACTGAAACTTATTCAAGTTGATCAACTCTTTCCAAAACAGGGTTCCATGCATTGGTTTCTGAAATTTAATAGGATGCAATAATCATCCTTTTACTTAGATTGCCTGTTCAAAATTGCCTACCCTTTCTTAGCACGGATCTTTATTACTAGTATATATAGGTTTGAACTGCCCTTTTGTCTGTAGGATTTTCTGAATATGTAAAACATTTTGGATCTGGTCCAAAATGACCAAATTACTTCATGAGTTCCAAATTTTGTCTTGATATATAAGGTTGAAACAAACAAAAATGCAGAGCTCTCTTTTGCAAATGATTCAATTGCCCTTTTTAAACTAGTTCTAAATTATTAAGATGAGCATATGGAATGTGATTGCACTGTTCTGATATAGTGCACAGAATTTGTACCAATTGTTAATGCAATCAAATAAATATTAGATTGAACTAATTCAATCATTTACCATACTTGCACACAAAAGAGCATGTGTCCTAGAATAACCTCAAAACAAATCCACTAATCTATATTCATCACTGTGTAAGAGATGCAAGGCTGCATCATAGAGCTTTGCAAAAAGACAGGATAAAGAATACAGATGTTAAAAAAAAAAAAATTATCTTTACTCTTCAACCCAAGCCTAGAACCAGACATTTTGGGTTTGAAGCAGTTTCAAGCAATTTTGTGGCTACTTGAAACCATAACAGCTAGTGGTTTCCCTAATGCATATTTAAATCAGGGATAGCTCCAGTGCAAGAATATACTAGACATATTCTATATTCTGTATTCTCTTTTGAGTAGAGCTAAGACAGAGAGCACACAGGACTTAATTCATAGTTGTTGGTTTCTAAAAACTCCTTAACAGTGAGAGAGCAATCATCTACTTGCTAAATGTAGCAGAGGTGAGGTAGATTTAAATCCGTGTAAACCTACAAAGATGATTTCTAGTGCATCTGAAAATCAAGGCTTAATAATTTGAATTCTTAATCCAATGAAAATTGCTTCTTTAACTGCAGAATGGTAATAACCAACCAGAGTGAATTTTGCCAAGTGAACTGAGTTCAATGGATAATATACTATTTTGTTCATTCTGTGTGGTAGTTATGAGTTCACCCCTTGGAGTTCTAAAAAAATCTTGCTATTTCATAGAAACATAGAATCATAGAATGTCTGAGGCTGGTAAGGACTTTTAAAGGTCATCTAGTCTAATGCCCTTTCTGTGAGCAAGGATGTCTTTAACTAGATCAGGTTGCCTACAGCACCATCCAGTCTGACTTTGAAGGTTTCCAGGGACGGAGCATTTACCACCTCTCTGGGCAACCTGGGCCAGTGCCTCACCACTCTTATTGTAAAACGTTTCTTCCTTATATCTAGTCTAAATCTGTCCTATTTTAGTTAAAAGCATTACCCCTTGTCCTGTTGCAACAGACCCTGCTAAAATGGTTTTCCTCATCTTTCCTGTTTAAGCATTGAAAGGCTGTGATAAGGTCTCCCAGAACATATTGAAGAGTATTGGTACCAGTACAGACTCATGAGGGACACCGATTGTCACTGATCCCCATGGGGACATCAAGCTATTGACCACTACCCTCTGGACAAGAACATCCAACCAATTTCTCATCTACTGAACAGTCCACCCATCCAATTCATATTTCTCTGATTTAGAGAGAAGGATATTGTGGAGGACTGTGTCAAAGGCCTTACAGAAATCCAGATGGATACATTCATAGCTCTTTCCCTTGTCTACTGATGTGTATTGGGTTAACACAGTCTTCTTTTGCTGCCTGTCTTGCCCCCTCACTTCATCATAGAAGGCCACTAGGTTGATCAGGCAGGATCAACTTGAAGTTTGTGAAGCCTTAGTGTAATTTCTAGAAGGATCTGTTTCAGTGTCTTCCCAGGCACAGAGGTGAGGATGACAGGTTGGTACTAAAGGTCACCCTATATCTAAAGTCTGTCTAAACTAGTGGGAGTGGTTTGAATTAGATTTGATTTGTCTTTTTTCACACATGATATATTTGTTTAATCTGATTCTGAATTTAGAAAGATTAAGGAACAGAAACAAATTCAATGTTTTATTTTAAAAGCAAATTACAAGCATAAGCTAGAAACACTGGTTGGAAAACACATTTGTACAGCATATCACAGTAAGATCTTCAGCCAAAGCACAGATTATCATCACTGATAATCACCTCAGCATGGGCTCTCAAGTACTGTGTTGAAGCTAGAAAGCCTAATGCTGTTTTTGGAAGCACAAATTGTGATATGAAGAAATTAAGGAAATTTACTTCCCTCTGCAGACTTTGCTGCTAAGAATTTTACCCAAATGTTGTACCCAGTACTAGTGTCTGGTAATCTTCAGAAAGGTTTCAAAGAAAGTCACAATTACATTTTTTTCACTGGCTTATGAAGAGCATCTCAGCTGCTCAATGACAAGGCTGAGAGAAGGTAAAAATTGATCATTTATGTATAGGGTACTTAGATGTGGCAGAAGGATATAAGAGCAAGGGGTTATTCTGCAGAACTTTAGAGATGAAAATTGAGGTCAGACAGAGTCATCCTTGTAATCTCACAGTTCACACAGTTGAAGGCAGCCCCAGACACACCCATCAGAGAGGAAGCGATAACTCGTCAGAGAGCTAAGAAGGTTGTCTGTAGTTGTATCCTTAAACCTGCTTCCAATACACAGGTGGGATGTGAATTTGGGCCCCTGAACTTTAATCTTGATTTTCTGCTTATTGTAGGCCAGGGTCTAGCCCCTAGACTAGTGAGTATCATGGGGTAAGTTTCTCCATGTCATTATTTCCTGTGAGAAGAGATCAGCACCAGCCTCTCCACAATGTCCTTTCAGGTAGTGGTAGAGAGCCATGAGGTCTCCCCTCAGCCTCCTCTTTTACAAACTAACCATCCCCAACTCCTTCAGTCACTCTTCATAAGATTATTCCCCAGGCCCTTCACCAGCTTTGTTGCCCTCCTTTGCATTCGCTCCAGTACCTCAACATCTCTCATATTGAAGTGCCCCAAACTGGACACAGTACTTAAGGTGCAGCCTCACCAATGCACTTAATAGCAACTGTTCTATTTTACCTCCTAAATGTGCAGCACCTCACGCATTAAGGCGAGAGTCTAAGATGGAAACAACCCAACAAGCTTTTTTATATAAAGATACATCTTTATGATAACAGGCAAATACATTTTGAAAACATGAAAACATTTAGTATGCATATTCATTTTGACAATCATAATACATAGTAACCCTGGTTCACTGCAGATGTGACAAAGTGATATTCACATTACCTATATTATACGTGATGCGCGCGCACACACACACACACATAACTTTTATTTGAATATGAAATTGCACAGATTTCCAGAATAAGGTGGATGAGGTCTTTGTAATCACAAGTGGCTATGGAAAGTTTACTTTTATGTTTCTTCACTGATGGGAAAGCTTATCTAGTGCAAGAATGAATTTTTGGGAAACTTGTGAGAAGACAATATGACAGACTGACTTTAAACCAAAGAGTAGTCCTGAGAAGAAAACTAAAACTAAAAAAAGCAAAACAAACAAAACAAAACAAAACCAACCAACCAAAAAAACCCAAAACACAAAGAAAGAAAGGCAACTTTGAAAAACAGCAACAAAATAAAGAACAACAGCCAAAGGAACAAAAACATAAAAATCAAGCCAAACCTGAACTCAAACCCAACCTCATGTTCTTGACAGCATAGCACCACGGTGAAATTTCTCACAGTGGCCATTCAGAGCTGACCTGTTACTGGCTGCCAGCTGATCTAACACCAATTCTGTTTACTTTGCAGGAGACATCTGGGAAATCATAATAATGTGTGCATAGTGGTATGGAGAAAAATCATATCACCAAATAATTCAACCACAATTCTCACAGGTGAAAGATGAACTAGATAGATAATGGCAAATCAGTCCTAGAAAGATACAAATGCACCAGTTAAATACTCTATTTTCCTGATAACATATTGTGATCTATTGAATTAGCACTTTTTGCCACTGTAAGGGCATGTAAAGTAAAACACTGATACACATGTGTGATACATGTATACAGTAATTAAGATGACATACTGCAGCCAAGAAAAGCTTAAAAGGCACAGTTTAGTTATAGTTGATCTAATTTTGTCCTGAAAGAGGTCAAAATAGGCTTTCTACTTACTGTTAGTTCTTCTATGCTAGCAGGTTTTCCATCAATATTCACTGCTGCATTTGACATTAGCTTATGAAGATATAAGTAAACCCAACTCTCAGAGCAACAAGCACTCATATAAAGTACAATAACTCAGTCTGAAAGATATGTTAGAGAGAAATAGGAGCCTGTGTCAGCCAGTTACTGATCTGAAAGGTCAGAATTAACAGTGAGATAAAGGGGTGGGGTGGGAAAGGTTTCCTGTAATGGGCCAGTACCATATGATCATTGATTATAAACAGAGCACAAAAGTCCTTTCCAAGTAATATCCTATATTTAGATCTGTCTGTCACTTATTGGTAATGCTTCATTTGTTTCCAGTATTAGCTTTTAGTTAGTAACATAAAATAGAAACCTAATCCCCCTCCATTTCTTCATGGTCAAAAAAAGATGGTCATTTCCAGACCCTGAAACAGGGTCTGGAAATTTGCACTGTAAATGGGATCATTGCTCTCTCAAAGTAGTTGTTCCTCTCCATTGATTACGGGACTGAACGGGCAAATTAAAAATTAGCAACATGATTCCAGTCCTAAGTTCTCAAAATCATAGTTCATCAGCTGCTTCTCTGTCATTGCAGTGGTAGTAAATGGAAGCTCCAGTTCAGGAAAATCCCTCTAGGTGAAATAATTTTATTGCTAACATTTGATGTTAAAGATATTAATATCTGATGCTACTGAGGGATGTGATTTGGCCTTGGTAAATTTTGGTTTAAAGTTCAAAGAACTTTATAGAGGTCAGTTAATTTTTCAGATAACACCTATAAATTAAGCAACTTTTACCCTTAAAACCTATGCTGAAATTATGTTTAAAATGGGGACTTTCCATCATTTTTCTCCTTCTCCATGCACCCAGCAGTTCTCCTTCAGAGTTTCCTTTTTCATATTGATCTATTAAGTCCTCTAGGACAGAGTGGAAAGTGGTTGCTGGAGTTGTTATGGCATCTGCCTGTTGCATTGTGATAAGATAGGGCAATATGACTAGATGAGTCCCTTCTTACCTTAACTGTCACATCACACAATCCACTACCAAAATGTGTTAAGAGACTCTAGAAAGCTACAGCATACCATGTTTAAAAATGCCTTTGAGAAAAGTTTTGTTGTAATTAAAATCTGTCATGGAATCAATCAGTCAGACTGACCAATTTATACCATAAAGACAGAATCAATATCTTCTTATGTAGCCTTTGTGGTTGTCTTGCCTTATTGTCTCTAGACCTATCATAAAGTATTGTGTCAACAATCCAAAACATTGGGGAAACCACCTTAATAAATAAATGATGCAGAATCAAGGAGCAACTTGGAAGAAAATTAAAAATACTTTGTATTTATAATATATGTTCTGCCCTTCAGAAATTATTTCATCATCAAAACTGTGGGCCAGATGTGTTCTCTGCTTCCTCAGCTGGTAAATGTACCAAGGACGGTGTTTCTTTCCAAAAATGCAGAGGTCTTCTTCTAGGTGACAGTGCAGAAATTAATTTAGCCTTTTCCCTCACAGCCTCACAGGTATAGTAGGTCTCACAGTGCAGCATTGAAACTTCAAGCCCTAGCTAGCAACTAACTTTTAGGCAGCTGTCTTGTGGATTTCTCTTTCCATCTTAGAGACCTCTGGCCTTGCACAATCTTTGGGGGAAATTAGGTATTCCAAAATGAAACCCATCAAAACCTAAAGCCCTATTATGAATGTGAACCTCCAACTCTAGCCATCTGTTCGATAAAGAAGTTGCTGCTAAGTCCTGAGTTCACACTTCACTATTTTGTCTTTACAATATTTCTTGCCTCATGCTGGCTCAGTAATGTGCATGCTAGCACTTAAAAAAAAAAAAATCCCTATTCCATTTTATATTATCTCCCAGCACCACATAATAGTTACGTTAATTTCATCCTGCTGGACCCTTACCTAGAAAGCAATGATCTTAGTAGACTCTTACCCTTCCTTGTTCCAAAGGAAATAAACTGTCATGGCATTTTTAACTGTTCAAGTCATGTCCACATTATTTTAAATAACTAAATAGAATTAGAATTAGAATTAGAATTAGAATTAGAATTAGAATTAGAATTAGAACTAGAATTAACCAGGTTGGAAAAGACCTTTGAGATCATCGAGTCCAACCTATCATCCAACACTACTAACTAAACCATGGCACCAAGCATCCCATCCAGTCTCTTCCTAAACACCTCCAGTGATGGTGACTCTACCACCTCCCTGGGCAGCCCATTCCAATGGCCAATCACTCTTTCTATGAAGAACTTCTTCCTAACATCCAGCCTAAACTTCCCCTGATGTGCCTTGAGACTATGTCCTCTTGTTCTGGTGCTGGTTGCCTGAGAGAAAAGACTAACCTCCACCTGGCTACAACCTCCCTTCAGGTAGTTGTAGACAGCAATAAGGTCTCCACTGATCCTCCTCTTCTCCAGGCTAAACAACCTCAGCTCCCTCAGCCTCTCCTCATAGGGCTTGTGCTTGAGACCCCTGCCAGCCTCCTTGCCCTTCACTGGATGGGTTCAAGTGTCTCAATGTCCTTCTTAAACTGTGGGGGCCAGAGCTGGACACAGTCCTCAAGGTGTACTCAATAACAGTGCATCCTGATATGCTGAAGAGCTGTTAACACATTTGAATTGTGATTGTTGCTAGCCATACTAGCAAGTACAGTGGTATTTTTATTGTGTCAGTCTTTGGATGTATATTGGTAAAGCAGAAATGAGTCAGGGACTGCCCGTTGTAACAAGCAGACCACAAAGATGCAGTAACATGAACTAAAACAATTCTATCGCTTGTGGAGATCAAGGCTTCCACTTGCATGTGACCTAACATGCCTAATTGAACCAAGCTCTCATGTCCTGTGTACCCAGTGCAGAGGAAACAGGCAGTTAACTGAAGGTCAGCACTCTCATATAACTGTCTCAGTGAAAAAGAAGATAAAATCACAATCAAGTTGCTAGTTATTTAAGATAGGAAACTATGAGGACTCCTGTTGGCTATGTTTAGGTCATCAGAGAAAGTATTCAAGGAGCACATTCAGTACCTGAAAGGCAAAATATTAACCCTGCACTTTACTGACTGAACTCATGAGCAACATTGCAATATTTTCTTTAGTATGACCACTGTAATGTAAAGCAGTATTATTAGCAGAGATATGTAAATAGGGTTCTACTCACCCAAGTCCTCCACCTGGGCTGCTACTCTGGGTAGGGCAGCAGCCAAGCCCCAGGTTTTACCTCCTTTCAATCTGGCGTTACTTTGCTACTCAAATACAGCTTTCCATACTTTTATTTCAGACAGTGGAGGGAGAACTTTTTTATGCCAAGCACTTGTAAAATGTGGGTTTGGGGTTTTATTGTATGCTGGAGGGGGAAGTTCTGAGCAGTGTTTCACTCAGTGTATGTCAAGTTTTTAACAGCTACCTCAATAAAATTGAATTTTTCACTCTTTATTGCTAAGCATCCAGTAGTAGAATACTTTAGAACAACTGTAAAAAACCCAAAGCCATAAATCACCTCAGAGTCTGTCTCAATCTCTGTCCCCCTCTGAAACAACTGATACTGTGCTGAAAGTGTTCAGGCAAATTCTGAATATTCAGCCACTCCTTCCAATATTTATGTATTTTTTTTTGTCATGTGAGCAGCCAAATTCTGGAACAGGTTATGTAGAGAGGTTTTAGATTCTCCATCTGTAGTGATATTCCAAACATGACTGAATATGACACTGAGCAGTATTTGACTTCGAAACTGGTCCTGTTTTAAGCAGGATACCAGAGCAGTTGATCTGCAGAGGCCTCTTCCAGTCTAAACTATTCTATGAGTCTATGTGACTTAGTGAAAAATGCATAGTAATGTTCCCTGAGTCTGGCATGACTGTATTTGTAAACTGAACTTCTCGGGGAGTAAGCGACGTGGAGGAATACTTGATGCATCAGATAGGAACAACTGTTCACTATTTCAGAAAATTCAAGAACACACTCCACGTTTTCAATTTCCTTCTGCAATTCCATGTGATTCTGACTTTTAGCAACAGACAAGTGAAAAAAATCTGAAGGATATGTTTTGCTGAAACTGCAAAAACAGTACAAGCATGTGCCATACACCACGCTGAAACCGGAGTTCTATGAGTCAAAAGTAGTTTCCTATAACTCCTTCCTCTAAACAATAGAAGAATCTCCTTAGGAAGTTCTGTGATGAGAATACAGTTCATGGTTTCAAAATAATAGTGGGCTAATTAGTACCAAAACCCAAACAACAACAACAAAACAAACAAACAAAAAACCCAACAGAAAAAGTGTTCCCACGTCCAATTAACATGGTTCTAAACCCCATCCATGCCAGAAATGGCACAGAATGCAGACAGCAGATTTATCTCAGTGGAATTACATCAGACATAATAAGTTTACCTAGATTAAATGACTGATAAATGTCAAGATGATGTATAGCATTACTGATGTAATAAAAAGAATTCTAGCCCCTCAATAAGACATTTTGCACAAAGCCTTTATTGATTGTTTATGTTTGGGATTATGAAAGGCAAGATCTTTTTTTTTTTCTGATATGAAAACCACAGCAAAAGATTTCTTTATAACTTTTATATTCACTATGAATCTAATTGTAGTTATTTAGAATGGATATTTTTTTAAAAGGATAACAAGATTCTTTTTATGTTTGGATTGTGATGATTCACATTTGATAGAGTTATAATTAAATTGCTATACTCAGCTTAACTGCTGGCGTGGGTAAATCCTGCTCTAAAGGGGAAAGTTAGAACATTATGGCAAAGTTTGTAAGCCATCAATGATCTCAGAGGAAGGGCGTTTCTTCCAGTTATTAACTTAAACAAAAACAACTGAAGACTATACACTGGTCCTGGAGGAGAACAAAACAGACTGAGTTTCCCCAAGTGCAGTCTAAATACATTAGCCTAGAATATCTTCTTTGTGAACCAGATAACTTTATTTTCAGTTTTCATCTACTGTAGAGAAAGTAAAATCACCCCAACAAAAGCCTGTGGAATCATGGAATGGTAGGGGTTGGAAGGGACCTTTGGAGATCATTGAGCCCAACCCCTCTGCCAAAGCAGGACCACCTAGGTCATGCAAGAATGCATCCAGATGGATCTTGAAAGTCTCCAGAGAAGGAGACTCCATAACATCTCTGGGCAGCCTGTTCCAGTGCTCTGACATCATTACAGTAAAGAACTCTTACTCATGTTGAGGTGGAACACAATTTGTATCCATTGTCCCTTGTCCTGTCACAGGGCACCACTGAAGAGGGACTAGGACCATGTTCTTGACAACCACCCTTCAGATATTTATAAATATTAATAAATTCTCCTCTGAGCTTTCTGTTTTCCAGACTAAATCTGAAGTTATCTGAGGCTATCAAATAAAAGCTGATTCAAGCACATTGCCTCCTGACACTCTCTGTCCCTTTGCAGCTCCATACCATCAATTGATACCACTTCCTTGCCCCCAAGGAGCCTCACAGAAAAAGAGAAAGAAAGAAAAAAGAGGGGGAAAAAAGGGGGAAGGAAAAAAAAAAAGAAAAGGAAAAAAAGAAAAAAAGGGGGAAAAAAAAAAAAAAGAAAAAGAAAAAGAAGAAGAAAAAAAGGGCAGCATGTGACTGAACTAGAAACCAGAACACATAAGTTCAAATTATGTTTTGCCACAGGCTTCCTATGTGATTACAGACTAGCCAGTCTCACAGGGCTTTAGTAAAGATAAATACACTTCTTCATAACCTTAATATATTCTACATAAATGGAAACCAAATTAGTATCTGAGACCTTTTCTCTTGCTGTGTCATGATGGTGGAGGAACATGAGTAAGACATAATTTTCACTCCTTATGAGCACTTCTAGCTCGGTTCTCTTTCCACCTTTCTCTGCCTACTCTCCATATCCTTCACTGAATTCTGGATGCTTGCAGGTTTCTAACAGTCCTGGGAGGTGATGTGCAAGATGTTGTTCTAACAAATAATATAGAGAGCTTGAAGTCTCCATCCCCTTCATTCCTTCTTTTAGAGAGAGGTTTTGCACTGAACATTGTGTTCATTTGCAGATTTAGGCAGGATGAGCTGGGACAACGGCTCTTGTTTCAAGCAATTAGGAAGGGCAAAATATTACCTTCAGCTAGACAGCTCATGTTTCTTTCATAAGAGTACCTTCCAGGATTTCAGCTGCCCTGGAAAAGGAGAGTTATTTTATTGATTAAAGGGAATAAAAAATATGTCACGTTCTGCCCCCAAAATGTAGGACATTCTGAAGTCTATTAACCAGCACTTTGACATTTCTGGTTTTGTGATCCAATGGTCAGGAAGGGAGAGCTATCAAAAAAAAATAAAATATATCTATTTTTCATATGAGCTTATTAGGTTTTGCTTTGAGCGTCCATTGAGAAAGGTGACTGCCAGTATGACTGTCCAGTTTGGAAAAAAAGAAAAATGAAAAAAAAGTCTTGTTCTCAAGGGACCTGGTTTTGAAGATTTTCAGGCATCTTGAAAGGAACACCCACAAATGAAGCAAGTATCATCCAAAAAATCCACCCCTGTCCTTTGGAACCGCTAAGGTCCACATGTTCATCAGCTGTATATAGCAGTGCTCTCATTATGAATAAAAGCATTCAGTGGGTTTTTCCTGCATCCCACACAGATTTCTGTGCCTGCAGACAAGACAATACAGAGGGGCTGAAGAACAGCAGAGTGCCAAAGACATGACCAGATGAAGTGCCAGGAGCATAGCCAGAAGACAAAAAAAAATGAGAGCTTTAATTTTCTCTTTTTCTTTTAAACCTTACCATGCTTTGAAATGTTTATTTATTTGGTCCTTGGGAATAGATTTGCCCTTTGGGAAAACAAAACAAACAAAAACCACAAGCGATCAAGATAACAGCAGCACGAAGACAGGTAACCATGCAGATGAAAATGGCTTGTGTGTGCACAATCTTCTTGCTGAGCTAGAATATTTTCCCCAGTGACAGTTATTTGCAAAGCTGCTTCCTGCACAACTGAAAAAAAAAAAAAAAAGAAGCTGGATTGTTCTAGAAGACAAATAGCAAGCTAGAGCAGAGCAATTTAAATATTTTATCCCCTCGTTTCTTTAATCTGTCTTTAGCATCTCATGCATCCTTCCATTACTATGTGCCAAATTTAAAGCAGAAAATGTTATTTATTTCCCCTTGATGTAGTTGACTAAATTAAGGTTTTGAAGAGTGCCCCAGAGCTGCTATTAACAAGGATTTTTAAATGTAGCTTTTAAGAAAAGAGAAATCAGTATTTCTTGATTAGAATAATCTGACTGAAGTATTTACATTGGTCACTGGCCTTTTTACTCTGTGATTCAGAGAACTAAAGAGATTAAGTTTTAATTCCTGTTAAAAGAACAGCTCCTGTGGTAGCAGCTTCTATCAGGACAACACATAGCTCAGAGATTTAGAGACTATCATCAGTTTCAAGTCTTGAAATTATTATATTTTTCTTTTACTGCTTTGTTGGTGATCTAATAGAACCTGATCTGAGTAGAAGGTTGGACTTGCTGGCCTTAAAGGGACTCGGAGCAGTGGGAAAGTATTATGGGACTAATGAAGGTGACCTTACACAAAAATTCTAGTGCATATGTGATCATAAACTGCCAGTGAAAGAGAATTATTTCTACTTTCATTTAAAGCTTAATTTAAGTGCTAAGAGTAGATAGTAATAATTAAAGTGCTCTCTGTGCTGTGTGCTGGTGTAAAACGTTCATTGAAATGTACATATACCTAAACACACAATTGTACTCAGTGTGTGTGTGTGTGTCTGTGCAGAAAGATATAAACACTCTATAGTTAGTCTAAAAATTACATCCCCCCCAGTTTAAATTGGAAAGTGATACACTCTGGGATGAGTGAAAACTGAGGTGTGTAAAGATGTAAAAGTAAAAGAATAACTTCTGACAATGAGACAATAGCATCACTGATTGGCTTGAAACCTGCATCCTTTAAATCAGAACTAGACACAAGAAGTCAACAGAATTAATATTTTCTTTCTTCTATGTATATGTATTCACATCTAATGTTCATTATAAAAGCTCATGTCTTCACAAATAATTGTTTTGGCGTTTTAAAAAGATATCAAACCAAATAATCATTCTAGTAAGAATAAACCTATTTCAAGTCTTCAGTTAACCTATAGAGGTTCCTCCTGCCCCCAAACAAAACAAAACAAAGCTGACTTGTGACTTGGTGAAAGATCATAAGCCCTTAAGTTTCTTATTCAGTACAACTAGATGTTGTCCAAGCTAGATGCTCTTGCTCTATTTCTTCAGTTCCTTTGTCCCCATTCAAGGGAAGAGTAGGCTTGCAAATCAAAATCAGAAGAGGCAGTTCAGTTGAGCTGACAGCATTTTAGTAGCAAAGATGCAGTAGTGAATGATGGGAAATAAAAGTTTGTTCATCAGATGAAAGACAGAGCTATTGTCCTGATCACAAGTTTTAATAAGGTCTTTTTACCTCAGTTTAACTGCTGCTTATTGCTAGTGGTAAGAAATACTCTACACAGTCTACGCCATGAACACTCAGAAGCTAGTTAAGAAGAACCACATGGCACATCTGCTATTCTTGATATCAAATCACAGAAAACTTGATGATTGTAATAAGCAACAAGAAAAAATAATCAGAAGTTCTTCAAATTGTCCTAGACACATATCCCAAACATTGAAACACATTGCCATTAAGTGCAAAATCAAACAAGCAAGCAAACACGAAGAAAGACTTGTAGTGTTTATATTTGAATGAAAGAGCTCTATAGCATTTTTATTCTTTTAATGGAGAATTGTATGTTTATGTGAAGAAATGAAAGATGAGGAAAGCTAGAGAAGAGGATAAGAATGCCAAATATACCACCACATTAAGGACTGGGAGCATAGTCTTAAGAAAAAGCAAAAGTCAGCTATGGATCTACTTTTCTCTGGTTTTGTTAAAGGGACTTGAAGATGAGAGCAAATAAACTGCCTGCTGTTGAATTCTTGATATAAGGGAAATGGAAATTTTTATGTCTTTTGCAAATACACTGGAGAGCATCTATCACCAGTTTCTCACCCAAACTGTAACTGGCTCTGTCCCAAGTTTTGAATAATCACTTGGGTCAGCAGCAGTTCACATCAAAAAGTTAAAACATAAAAGCCTAATGCTGTGCCCCCTCTGAAGTGTTAGAACATTATATAGGTTTCTACCTTCTGACAGCTGGCCAAGACAGAAGAACTTCGATGAAGTTTTGTGGAATTGCCATAATGACTAATTTCGGCCACTGTTATTGACTAGGATTTTGAAACTATTTTCCCTCCAAATATTGTATATAAAAAGATAGAAATGCTCACAACAGCTTAAAATGAATGATGCAACTATTAAACAGTTTTTCTTCTTGTTCCTCAGCTGAACCTGTATGCAATTAAGTCATCTTAACACTCTTGTGGATGAGCTTTTTCATTCCACCTGCTACGAGTTCTTGCTAAGTGATCGTGCCAGCAAAAATTGGACCCATGGTCAGCCATGCAAAGAGGAAAAGATTGGATAGTGATGCCCACATCAAAACTAGCCGAATATGGTTTTATCTTGGCAGAATTTGCTTTTACTGTTTTAACTGTTGGCATAAGGAATACAACGTCAGCTTAAGTTGTTGGTAAAGTCGTTGGTCTTCTGAAGTGCATTGAAATATGTAAAATGGGAACAGTTGTGCAAGATAAGGCTGCTCTTAAAAAGAGGGGAAAAAAAATACCACACAACAACTTTCAGCAGATGAGTTCAATTCTTGAAGAAATAGATGGATCAAGAACATTTTCCTTTAACTGTTTGGTAAAGGAGCTGTCACCGCAGCTGTAACACTGACAAGAATTACTAACACAGTAATTATTTTTAAAGCATACATTACAGCTGTAGTTTTCCTATAATTCTTTGAACCTATGTAGTATATTTCAGAGTTTGGTGGGTGTGATTAATAGAGTTTCCTGAACTTATCTGGATCTAGAGTGCCAACAAGACATCAGATATCTACAAGAGAGATTGGAGAACATGATGTCCACCATTATTGGTATGTATTTATCAACTTAAACCACAAAAGTACCACAAGCTGGTTTTGTTCAGCCATTCAGTCTACAGACAGAAAAGTATTAGAACTCTTTGCTCCTTTTATCCTTTTCCAGCTTTTGCCATTTATGACATTTCAAAAGTTCTCACGTGGAATAAGAGATGGAAAAATGTACAGGCTGCACTCTGTTCCTGTCAAAATTTTGATTACTGAAAAAAAGGCACAATGGAACTTCATCTTTTTGAGACATCTTTTAGTTTATTAATTTTTGATGAAAAGAAGCAACCAGCCAAAAAAAACACCCCAAAAATAAAACCACAAAACAAACAAAAAATAACAACAACAAAATCCAAACAAACAAAAAAAACTCAACTCCAAACAGCCCAACCCCCCAAACCCCATGTAATTTATGAATGCTTAAGTTACACTACTGGCTTTAGTGAGAAACAAATGAAAAAAGAAAAAAGAAGATCTATCTCTGCAAGAGTTTTCACTGAACATTTATTTATATTACATTTTAGGATTGGATTTGGGACAGTGGTGAAATGAAGTCATGTATGTGAGTTATGTTCCTATATGGATATATGGCTTTATGGAAATGGAAAACTATATCTGAGTCATTTAGAGAAAATGCATGGCAAACAGCAGGGCTCCTCTGTGTTTCATTTATACAGAAATACAGAAAGTGAGGTAACAGCAGTGAAGATTATTTTACAAAAGGAGTGTTAAGCTGCTGGTCACCGAGTATTCACTAGACTCACTTCTCAGTTGTTCTCCATGACTTCTGAGTAGAGTAACATCAAACAAGTGGCTGTTCCATCAGTAGGTGGTTATGTTTTCACAGATGTGAAAAGTGTTTTCAATGTGTAAGGAAAAGATTTGATTTTTATCTCACAACCGCTGGATGATTTGATTTGTTTCTTGAAATTCTGATGGGAGAAAAGAAGCTTAATTACATGGGGAGAATCTAAGAGTTGACATTTTGGAGTCTTGATGTTATTTATTTATTTATTTTTAATTAATTTGGCTTTCTGCAAAGCATTTCTGGGGTATATCATTTCCGTTACAAGGCAAGGTGGAGACTTTCATTTCTTTTTAGCAGTAAAATATATTCTTAGCATATCTAACTCTATGAAGATATTCAAACACAATCATAAAGCTTCAGATACCTTAGGAAACTTCCCTAGTACATTGTGAGTGGCCCAATTAAAACAGAGATTTGAACTGTCTTTCCATAAGATTACAAAGTGGTACGTAAGAAATGAGAGGTATCATTCCCAACGTCAGGACCATAAAGCTCTTTCCATTAACTTCTACACACTGCTGTTTATCTTAACTACTTTTTTATTTTATTCCATTCTTCTTTTTAATGAAAGAACTATCCTATTTTGCTTAGTTTGCAGTAGGGTTCTTTTTGCAAGAAATGGGACTGCTTTTCATGCTTCAAGGAGAATTCCAGCCCACAGTAATGAGATTGTGCCTTAGCTGATCATATAGAATATCTTTCTCTGTGAAATGAAAACTTAAATTAACTACAACTTAGGAGATAAAAACAGGACTTCCCAGGAAGGCAACCTTATGTACTAGGCAAAATACGTACAAAAGAAGAAGGTTTTCAGCATATTTGGGAGGACTTTATTTCTGTAGACTTCTGCTTTATGGAAACTATTTTCTGCATGGTTACTTGAATGGGTAGAGAGAATATTCTGAAATATAGCCTCTTAATGTGATTTAAAACACTTCCCAATCAGGAGGAACAGACACAAAATTCTTAGTAATTAATTTGTTTCAGCACTTAATTAATTTGGGCCAGAGACAACTGTTTTAACCCATTTGAAGTTAGCTACCTAATATGTCTGTGGCTCTTCTGCCAAGATGAGAAAACAAATGATAGTGGGAAATGCAACAGGAGAAAGATTCTCTGGAGTCAAGAGGATGTCCAAGCCACAAGTGCATTCCAGTAGATCACTAATGAGTGAACATGTCTCATGTCTTACTGCCTGTTATAATCACTCATTTGATTTAAACAACATTTGGTTCCAATGTGTGTTTCATTTCCAGAAGGCGGGTAAAAAACCTAACTGAAAACCATATTCAGCGTTGCCTTTACTGTTTTGATTAATTTCTAGGCAGGATGACTGTGGTTTGGGTTGCTTTGAGCACTGGCATGAAGAGTTTCCACAGTTTGGCTCACAGTTTACTATGACCAAGATTTGTGGCAGCTACATTCTTTGTTAAAACTTGATTGAAACTCAAAATTTTATTTCCATGGGAAATGCTGACATTTGAGGAGGTGGGGGGGAAAGGGCAAACTCAAATTGAAATTGAAAGCTAATCATTTTCTGAACTCTGCGGAGAGAGAGATTCCAGGGGGTAAAAATGTCTTCAGGAAGAATGAACTGGAACAGGAAGAATGATTCTGAGCAGCAGCCTGGGTGGCCCCTGGAAACTGGGATCATGAGATCATCTAATTTCAGAAAATCAAACATAGTCTGAAACCTTCAATGTGTTGAGAAGAAAGCCCAGCATCCCTTGACACCAGCAGGTCCCTGCAGCATTTCCAACTGCATGGTAGGAAGACTGGGAAAGTTAAAGTTGAAAGTCTCAGATCGTTTAAGAGGATTCAAATTTAGTAGTGTAAGGACTACCCAACACTTCCTGACTGATAGCGCAAGATGGCCTTGAACTGCAGATCTTGGACTTTGAGATTGCTGAATATTGTGCTAGCAAGAAACAGGAATGCAGCCCTCCTCAGTCACAGTGGAAGTTCAGTGCAGAGAAGAAAATACTTGTGAGGAACTTTACTTTGAACTCTGAAATATCAGCCAAAAGAGGCTCACTCCATTGTTGATGTAAATTGGCAGTTTTCAAGCAAATTAAGGACCCTATTCAGTAGGATTTGCATTACTCTGCATGAGGTGTCATTTGAAACTCTTTTGTATTGTAGGAGTCAGTCCAGAAAACACAGAGCATAAATGTACAATCTTGCCTAAGGCTGTAGAAAGAATGAAACTTTTCAAAATACGATTTATCTAGAAATCAAGTTCCTTCAGTCTCACAGAACAAAAACACCCTTCACCTACCAGAACCATTCCTTCCCTCCATTTAAAAAAAAAAATAAATGAAAAATTATATTAAATTCTTGATTGGTTGCTGATCTCATTTCCAGAGAAGTGGCCAAGACTCTGCAGTAAATAAAAGAAAGCAGAGTAGAGTCAAGGAAAAACTGTTATCCCTCTGCTCCTTTCAGTGAAAGAACTGAGTCAACTAGTCAAAACCAGAATTTGTTTACTTGCCAGCCTGCAAACAGCAGTTGAAATACATAGACAGAATAAATTCTAACCCCAAGGTAGTGCACAGTGGATAGTAATTACTTTGATTTTTAAGATAGGTCAGTATAGAAGTAGATCCACTGAAGAGGAAAAGGTCAGTTCTTGATAAATAGCAATTCCACTAGCTCTATGCCTGCAACAGTAAATTGTTTCCACTTCCATTCAGTTTTCTTTGGTGCTTATTCCTCTTTCAGCTATGAAATAGTTCCTTGTTAAGAAAATTATGGATTGCCTTTCAAAGCCACTGTTCTTCACATTTGGTGAGCACTGATGAACTTCCTCACCACAGACTAAATTTCAGTATTTTCACAGCACCTGCCACTATTTAGGCATCTTGTCTCTGCTACCCCTCCTAGTAAAGCCATTCTTAACCTTGGTACCAAGGTAGCCATGTGCTGTGAGTGTGCTCTTCTATCTCCAGCTGTGTCTTCTCTTGCAGAGAAGAAACAAGGCAGTCACTCAGCTATTCTGTTCATATAACTCAGAAAACTGTCTTCATGTTGGGAACAAGGGGCCTTGTTCTTCTCTGCATTATACAGCCCTTTGCTGGGCTGACACCACTGAGAGCCTACTACACTACTGCAAAACTACTCCTATACATAGAAGCAGTCTTGGAAAATCCTGGAATACTGAGAATATTCTTCTTTTCAAAATACCCATTTAATTCTTTTTTAGGATTCAGTTCTTATCATATTTCATCTTGTCTGAATTGCAGAGACATGGAAAAATAGTTACAGGCCTTGACTTTTTTTCCCTAGGATAAATTCAGCGAAATGGATTCATGTTTCGTGGTTTGGATCCACATCCAGTCTTCAAACACCCATTCCCTTACACTTTCACACTACTGTATCCAGTCCACCTTTAAGTACAAAAATTATACATTCCTAACTACCTTCTCGTGAAGCACAAAAAGTTGCAACACTGCCCACAATGCATAGTTTTCATTAAGTATCTAATTTTGGTACTTCAGGAAGAGAAATAGAAACTGTGATGACATTTAGCTGCAATACTTCTGAAATTTTTAAGTGCTAATGTTTTTGAGGAACAATTTCTAAGCAACTGAAAACTATGAGCATATGTATAAATGTGTCTATGCATGCACACACATGTATGCATACGCACATATATATATATATATGTGCAGGGTTTATATTGTGTTCCAACAAGGAATGATAAGAGTCTTCAGTGTTTGGCTTAAAAATCCATCTAGCACATGGATCTTATTAAATTGTACCTCAGTCTAACTGTGGCTGAGCAAACAAAAGTGGTTCCACATGGCTGATAAAAAGCCTGATCAAGAATAGGAGAGACAAATGTTTCTACTTGTCTTGCTGCATCCGGAAATCTGCAGATCGAAGACTGAATTATTTTTCTTCTACTGCAGTACATGTAATCACTGAAGTCTGACCATATCTCCATTCAGATGAGAGCAAAAATGTCAGATATATTCAAACAAAGCCCAGTGATTCCACATTGAAACATAATGAGAGCAATTGCTGTACATGCAAGCCTGAAAGCTTTCTTGTCCTTGAATTTTGCATTCTATATTCTTCCCATAGTGCTGTGAGAGTAAAGAGTTTGGAGGATAAACTGAGAATTATGCTCAGATACATTTGTTTAGAGGAGTGATCTTTAACTACTACAAGATTTATTTTTTATCTTATTATATTAAATAGTTAAATACTTCTTCTAAGGAAGAGAACTTATAAAATAATTTACAATTTCTGTTGGAGCATAAAGGGACACCTGTTTGCAGAAAGTTCACTGTACAACAGTGTAAAACCGGGCTTTTATCTCTTCCCTGAAAGCAGTTATGGTTGCATACCCAATATATCTCTGCTTCCTGACAAAGTGCTGCAGCACTTTAGCATACTGTACAATATATGAGAAAAAAAATAGCTGATGCCTAATCAGTTTCTCTCATTGCACATCTGCTAATACATGATCAAATACTTCTAAACTTAGACACAAGGATAGTGTAATAGAGCCTTATAGTACAAGCAAGCTTCTAAGAGACAGAGCAGGCAATCTCAGCAAATGAGCCCCATGAAATACTGCAAAAAAAAAAAAAAAAGGTAGAAGAAAGGAATACAATTATTCATCACAAATGACACTTCACCTCCTGGAAAGTGTTGCTGATATCAATGGAGGCATTTCTAAAATTTGACACACCTTAGTAAAATAAAAGTTACAGATATAGGCTGATTCAAAATTAGTAGAATCATGATTAATAATCAGGACCGCCTTTCAAATCAATAATTGATTTTGTGTTTGGGGTTTTTCTCTTTGGATTTTGTTTGTTTTGCTGTGCCTTTTTTTTTTTTTTCCTTCTTTTCTGTTGGCTACTGAGAAAGAGATAGGAGTGAAGAAAGCAAACAAGGGAATGGGAAAATAGAGGTATATTGTACAATATATCTCCTACAAAATGTTCTCAGGCTTTTCCCATCTCCAACTTTTCTAATGCTTCTGTTCCTCAGCTTCTCTTTTCCCTCTTCATCATCAATGAGTGCCTATTCATCTCTAGCCTCCTGTCCACCTGCCATTATTTCTTTTCTTCTCAGCACTGCTTTTCCCTGATATCCTTGATGTATTGTTTACTTGATCATGATTAAAAAAGGTCTACAGAAACAGTAAGAAGCAGATAATGAGGTGAAAAACAGTACTGAGACAGATAAATGGGGCTTTGGTTAATTGGTTTGGTAGTTTTGCTGTTGCTTTGTCTGCTTACACATTGTTCTTTGCCAGAAGCCAGAGTCAGAATGGAAAGAGCCAAATGGGCTATGAATGAATCTTTGTAAGGGTACTTGCCCAGGGCAAAAGCAGACGGACTGAGAAGAGGAACTTTACAGAAGATATATCACTGTCCTGAAAGTGCTGAAATTGTCTTCATCCTAAAACTCCTTACTTTACTGGTGTGCAAAGTATTAGTTTCCTCAGTGTTATTTCATCGCATACAAAACAATGAATAGAAGAATGTCCCTGTATTCTATTCTATAGAAGAGTGTTAATTACACTCAGGATGCTGTGTAGGTCTGCTTAAATGAAAGAGAGAAATCATCTTATGAATGTGTTGTGCACTTAAGGTATGGTGATACCTACGAGATCACAATATTTGTTTTATATAATTTATCAAATACTGCATTTCTATTAAAGGATCTTCCATACTAATAAATACATAGGAACAAGTGTTGTATTATTACAATAATCATGCAGTTGTGTCTTTTAATTGAATTTCAAACTTAAAAACTTGCAGCTCTAGTGATTGTCATTGATCAAGTTTGATAATGAAAGAAAGCCAGAAACTTCATATTATTTCTATCTGAGACTATGAGCTATATAATGAAACAGACCCCTTGAAGCAGAAATAAGTATCTTTGAAGAAAAGTGCAAATTTAAAACCAGTTTTCCACACAGCCAGAAACAGTTATCAGACCTTCCTGCCATAGTAGCAAATATTAGTCTGACCTTCTGCCACAGCAGGAGGAATTTTCTTTGCTGGTTGTGCTGATGAAAATGGGCAGAACATCATGTTTTATTTCATGTTCAGTCTTCAAGGCAGAAGGAAATCCAGAGGATGCTGGATTTCCACCAAAAGAACTTCATCTTCCAGCATTACTGCTATCAATGTTAATATATACTATTTTGAGGTCAAAAAGGGGAGAATCTTCTTTGTTCTACTGAGAATGGTATCAAAGAAATCCAGACACAGCAAAAACTAACATGATTCAGATTCATTACCACTAGGTCCTTGAACTTCATTCTTCCACAGTATCCTTCTTACACTCCACCATAACAGAAAGTTCACCCTTTATTTCAGAAGTCAAAAGGAAAGGGAATTACTAAAGTCTAAAAGCTTCTGTGATAATTTGATAAATCATTTCTGATTGATGCAAAACCAAACTAGCAATGCAATCATGCTCTAACCTGTAGTGCACTCAAGGACATGAATTTTTTAAGAGAATGCAATGAAGAAAACTCACAATGCCTTTTTTAGGACATGACAAATACTCTAAATAGGCAATGTAAAAACTATCTTATAAGATATAAGACAAATACTGTGCAGCCCATTTTTACCACAGAAATAATAAAAAAAACCAGGCAACATCAGTAATGAAAAATACTTATAAAGCAGTAGGTTGCCTGGAAACAGATAAATGAATGTAAAATTTCATACTTTCTTCATGAATCCACAAAGAAAAATGTTGGAAAATAATCACAGCTTTCATATATTTTATGTATTTCATTTACAAGTCAAGATTTCAGCAGTGGGCAGGCTACAGTGGTGGATTTTGTGAGAAGAGACTAGCAGCTGCCACTTTATCAGACACGGCAAAGTCCAAACAGCTCAAAACCTGACCCATCACTGGGTAAAATTGAACCAATCAGTCATGATGGTAGCAGCTCTGGGATGGAAAGGATAAAAAAGCTGTGGGAGAGAGGAGTGAGAACAAATATGAAAGAAATAAACCTGTTGACACCAAACTTTTTGAAGGAGGTAGGAGAGGAGGTGTTCCAGGCACTGGAGTAATACCCTGGCAGTGTATAGTGATGCAGGTTGTCCTCCTGCAACTGCCGGAGGACCATGGTAGACAAGTATCAGCTCATGGAGGACCACACAGTACACCAGTGGATATATCTTGAAGGAAGCTACAGCTTATGGAAATTCCATGCTGGAGCAAGCTCCTGGCAGAAGCTGAAGCCCATGGAGAGGATCAGGTCTTCTGGAAGAACTTGCCCCATAGGGCACCTACATTGAAACAGTTTATTCCTGAAAGACCGTACCCCACGGTGACAGAACACACTGAAGAAGTTATTGAAGAATCACAGCCCACAGGAAAGACTTGTATTTGTGGAGTTTATGAAGGACTGTCTTCCATATGAGGAAAACCCCACAATGGAGTAGAGAAACAGCATGAGAAAGAAGGAGTGACAGAAAAATTGTTATGAATTGACCACAACCCACCATCCACATCCTGCTGAGGCATTCAGGGCACGGAAGGAAGAGGTAGAAGAATCAGGAACAAAGGAATGGAGTTGAGACTGGAGGAAAGGGGGAACGTGGGGGAAGGTGGTTTTAGTTTTGTTTTTGTTAATCACCATGCTAATCTACTTCTAATTGGAAATAAATTAATCTTCCCCAACTCAAGTCTGTTTTCCCATAACAGTAATTGGTGAATGATTACCCTGTCCTTATCTCAACCCACAAGTCTTTTTAATCTGATTTTCTTCCCCTGTCCTGCCGAGGAGGGGGAGTAGGAGAGCAACCAGCCAAAGTTAACCGACCACAGTTCATTTTTGGAGACATAAAGTGTAATTAGAATGACAGAACAAGGTTATATAGTTGGCTATATTTATAGTAGTAATAGTTTTCACTCTCCATCTGATTTCAAAGTTTGTTTATAATGATAACATAAAATAATGCAAAATATTGCCATTATAGTTCTTTCATAAGGATCATAAAATAATTTTTAAACTACAGATGTACAGTATCTGTATTTAAAATCATTCAGTCCACAACTGACAAACAATCTGATTGAAAATCCTTTATATCACAGGATTCAGTTTACAGGATGTTAGGGGTTGGAAGGGACCTCTGGAGATCTTCAAGTCCAACCCACCTGACAGAGCAGAACCATAGAATCTAGTGTAGGTTGCACAGAAATGCATCCAGAGGGAGCTTGAAAGTCTCCAGAGAAGGTGACTCCATAACCTCTCTGGGGGAGCCTGTTCCAGTGTTTTGTGACCCTTAGAGTAAAGAAGTTCCTCCTCAAGTTGTCCTGGAACTTTCTGTGTTGTAGTTTACATCCGTTGCCCCCTGTTCTATCGCAGGGTGGAAGTGAGAAGAGGCTGTCCCTTTCTTCTTGACACCCAGCCCTCATATATTTATATTATGTAAAAATTTGAAGATCAAATTATACAGAACAGCAGCTACAAAACATCTCAGCCAATACTGATACTACTCAGAATCCCTACTACCAAATTTAAATAGGAAGAAACATAGAATACATAGAATACATAGAATACATAGAATAAACCAGGTTGGAAGAGACCTTCAAGATCATTGCGTCCAACCCATCAACCAATCCAACACCACCCAAATAACTAACCCACGGCACCAAGCACCCTGTCAAGTCTTCTCCTAAAAACCTCCAGTGATGGCGACTCCACCACCTCCCCAGGCAGCCCATTCCAATGTGCAATCACTCTTTCTGTATAGAACTTTTTTCTAACATCCAGCCTGAACCTCCCCTGGCGCAGCCTGAGACTGTGTCCTCTTGTTCTGGTACTGCTTGCCTGGGAGAAGAGACCAACATCCGTCTGTCTACAATCTCCCTTCAGGTAGTTGTAGAGAGTAATAAGGTCACCCCTGAGTCTCCTCTTCTCCAGGCTGGTACACCTCTGATTTGTACATTTCAGCTTTTCTGCTGTTAACAAACTTGCCAGTCAACAGTGACACTTTGTATTTTACAGGTGACATACTTGATCACCTTGAACAAATGTGGTTTTCTTTTGTAAGAAGAGTTTATATAAACTACCTTGATCCTTTGAACATTCATTGAATGATCTAAGCTTAACCGAAATCCAGAAAAACAGGACTAGAGGGATACCAGCTCTTCACCTAGTCCACTGGCAAGACCCTACATGAACCTTTAGAGATGCTCCTTTATTATGATTCAGAGTGGGAAGAAAGAAGAGGAGAAGATTCAAATGGCCCAGGGATGGAAGTGAAAAGGGTAGTAAAGGTTTAGTTGTGGGTGAAAAACACAAAGTATTATGTATGAGGAGGAGGCGTAGGAAATGGGAGGTGACACACCTTTAGAAAGAGGAATTAAGTTGCAAAAGCAAGGCCTTAGTAGTAATGGATTTTGTATCAGCTCTGCTTACATCTTAATGATGCTTCTCTGCAGTCACATCGCTGTCAAAATCAGGGTGGAAATTAAAGGTTAAGGAGCAGAACAATTTCAGCAGATTACAGAAATTAATGTCATGCTGTTGTTTTTTAGAGTCTTCACTCAGATGAATATTTCAAAAGGAAATACAAACACAAGATACTGTGTTTATAGTTCAGTTCAAGTTTTGCTGTTACTCTGGGACAATTTCTGTGGATTCAAATAAAAATCAGATCCTTCAGGACAATGTGAGCTTGTGAGTCATCTGGGTTTTTATGCAGATATTTGAAAGCCTGAATGAACCCTGAAAAAACTCAGAAGCACCAATCTGGAGGGGAAACTGCAACTACTTTGCCCCCCAGCTTATATCTGCCTGTTCACCTTATTTCTTCAAACAGCTTCCAGACACCTTCTGACCTTTCTATGGGATCTATCTATGTAGATTCCTGAAGTGAATTTTATTATGCATATGTGAAGAAGAGAAAATTGCTCTTAGTAATTTCCTAATGATACATTTAAGTTCTTGTAAATGGTTTCATTCATAATTCAAGAGTACAAATATGTCAGACCACCTGATGATAAATTAGCTATGCACATCTAATAGGAGTTATGCACTTTAACAGAATCTGCTATAGGAATGAGGGATACAAGATCAGGACCTATTTATAGACTCTGTTTTGCCTGGCAGGATATAAACCTAAAGGCCATGTGATCAGATACTCTATTACCCCAACATAAATGGAAGGGGATTAGATAGCTGCACATGCTTCTTCATGGTGCTGGACAAAAGATCACGCAGGTCATGCTCAGGGAGGTCTGAGAAATTGTACTGCTCTTGGCATTCCCTTGAGCCAGGGGTGAAAAAACATTGGCAAGTATTTGAGAAGGGATCCAAATCTGACCTGACAATGCTGACATGTCAGCTGACATAATGCTGACAATGAAGAAACTATGTCTAATTTCTCTCCTTCCCTATTTGACAACCTCATCTCATGGAAGGTGTCCCTGTCCATGGAAAGGGTCTGGAACCAGACAATCTTGAAGGTCTCTTTGAACTCAAACCGTGCTATGATTTTATGATTTCACCACAAATTTTATTATATAATTATCCAAAGCTGTTTATATTCAGGAATAGTTTAACATTGTAAGGTGAGGGAGGAAAGAAAACAATGTGAAAAAGTATGTTAACCTCCAGTGTTTGCTGATTCATCAGTTTGGTAGGGTACTACTGAAATCAAAGGTCAATTCATACTTACTGGAGGTCAGTAAAGTTTTAGAAGCATACTTACCTGAGGGCAACAAATGGACTTTACAAGTGAGAGTGATAGGAAAATAGAGAAACTTTGACAACAGAATCACAGAATCACACTATTAGGGAATGATAGGGGTTGGAAAGAGCCTCTGGGGATCATCTAGTCTAACCCCTCACTAAAACAAGTTCACCTAGATCAGGTTACACAGGAACACATCCAGGTGGGTTTTGAAAGTCTCCAGAGAAGGAGACTACATTACTTCTCTGGGAAACCTGTTCCAGTGTTGTCTCAACTCTCACAGGAAAGGAATTTTCCTTATATTCAGACAGAGACTCCTGTGTTCTAGTTCATGCCCATTGTCTCTTGTTTTGTTACTGGGCACCAATGAAGATTCCTTCTCAGTCCTCTCTTCCCCAGGCTAAACAGACCCAAGTCTCAGCCTCTCATCTTAAGAGAGATGTTCCAGAAACCTCCACATCTTTATAGCCCTCTGTTGTACTTTCTCCAGTGGTTTCATCTATCTTGAACTAGACAGCCCAGACTTGGACACAATACTCCAGATGCAGTCTCATTAGGGCAGAGTAGAGGGGGAGGCAAACTTCCTTCAACCTGCTACTCACACTCTTTTTAATGCATCCCCCTGGCCTTCTTGGCCACAAAAGTACATTGCTAGCTCATAGTTAACCTGTCCTCCAACACTCCCAAGTCCTTCACCATGGAGCAGGTCCACCCCTAACCTGTGTTGAGCATAGAGGGGTTAATTATTCCTCCCCAGAAGCAGAATTTTACATTTGCCCTTATTGAACTTCTTTAGGTTCTCCTCTATCCATCTCTACAGCCTGTGAAGGTTTTGCTGAATGACAGCACAGCCTGATGGTCTGTTAGCCACTCCTCCCAGTTTTGTATCATCAGCAAATTTACTGAGAAAACACTCCATCCCTTCATCCAGGTTGTTGATGAAGGTGTTGAACAAGACTAGACCCAGTACTGACCCCTAGGGAACACCATGAGCTACAGGTGTCCAACTAGATTCCACACTACTCATTACAACCCTCTGTCATTCCACCTATTGTCCATTCATCTAACCTATGCTTCCTAAGTTCCCCTAGGAGGATGTTACATGTCAAAATCCTTGCTGAATTTAAGGTAGACAACATCCATTGCTCTCTCCTCACCTCTTCAGCTAACCACTCCATCACAGAAGGCTTTCAGATTGGGCAAGCATGATTTCCCCTTGTTAATCCATGCACACTACTCCTGATAATCTTCCCCTCCATATCCTTAAAGATGACCTCCAGAATGAACTGCTTCATCTCCTTTCCAGGGATGGAGGTGAGGCTCACTAACATGTCATTTCCTGGGTCTTTCTTCTTGCCCTTTTTGAAGACTGGAGTGACATTGACTTTCCTGTGGTGCTCAGGGACCTCTCCTGTTCTCTGTGACCTTTCAAAAATGATGGAGAGTGAAAAAAAACTAATGATATTTTACATTACAATGGTCCTGAAAGGTAACATTTATTTCCCTCTGGAGTTTCAATTTGTCCCCAGGATATTTCAGCATGCATCACCAATTCAAGGTCTAGTGCATATATTTTCTCCTCCTGGCATGGGAGCCATTTGTAGAGCTGCTGCTTTGGGAAATGTTCAATAACCTTTCATTCTGAAAAGTCATAAGCACTCAAGGAAGCCAAGAAGTCATGTTTTGGCCATACACTGCCTCTTTGCTTTGGCTTCCACTCATGCAAGGCACAGAAAAAAAACAACTTTGTAGTTAGTTTGTCACATCCTAAGAGTGAGAAATCATGGAAATTACTGGATGCTGTTTTAATGTCTGCTAATTCCCAAGGCAGAGTACTAACAGGACAGATGCAGTCAAAGAATGAAAGCGGAAGAATCTGGAAATGCAGCAGACCCTAACATATGGTTACAGATAAACCTGTCTATAGAAAAGAAGGACGCAGGGAATTGTGCCAGTAGTCAGCTGAAACTGGCTGTGTTCACAGCCTTGAAATGTATATACTGTCTCCTTTCCAAGCCTTTCTTTCTGTTTGATTGCTTCTGCTTCTGCTCCAGAAGACCAATCAAATTCCAAGAGTCTATTCTATTGGGGTTTTTTTGCCCACCTAGTAACAAGATGATCTGGGAACCTTATGAGAACTGTGTTTTAGTTTGGCAGACAATCACAGCCTGAACAGAGCCCACTCTAAAACCTTCAAGTCAATAGAAAAGCTGCCTGTGCCTGAAGTCCAAGCCTGAAATGCATTTAGAAGTCCCATGTCTGCATATGGCTCCAATGGTAAACTTGATCAAGGAAACATAATGTGACTTCAATCAGGCTCCAGCTAGGATGAAGCATACTGTAGGAATTGGGGATAAATGAAAAGCCAGTTTCTAAGAGTTTTTCCAAGCCAAACAAAGCCGCTGAACTTTCTGGGGTTTTCTTGGCACTTTTAGTGCTACTGGGAATTTGAATGGTGCCTGTCAGAGGATAATTGACTCCCTCTGTATGCTATTGTGATTGTCAAAAAAAAAAAAAGAGCAGCATTTTTCTCAATCTTTCCAGGCATACTCATGCTCTTAATAGAGACTGGACAGAGTAGGAAATTGAATAGGATATTCTACAAGATCTAGATTAATGCCCATGAAAAGAAACCGACACCCCCAGACCACCTCAGCAGGTGACGACCCAGTTGTGTTAATAATTCATTAAAGGATTTCATTCCCCTTATTTACACAAGGTACTCCCATTTGATTTGTTTGAGTGGCTCAGCCACAGCAGGAAAGAGGAGATTTAAATCTCTGGTTTCTGCTATGCATGTTTTAAGAAAGAAATTAACTGTACTTTACAATGGCAAATGAAGTCCAAGCTGCAGAAACTGACTGTGCTGAAAACAAAAGCAGAAGTGGCATCACAGAAGAGTGTTTTCACAAACATCAGTCACTCTTTATTTTTAAATTTCCTAATTTATTAAGGCAGACCATGATTCAAATATTTGATGAAGTGGAAATTTTGACTCGGTTTACTTTTGCCAGTTCATTGTTTGCCACTGTTGGTACACTTTTGAAAGGAAAGTGCAGATCCTCTCAAGGCATTTTTCCAACTAATATTCCAATCTGTATATTTAATTATTTTGAGTTTGAACAATGTGGTGATACTCAGGTGAGTTAGCTCGGGGGGTTATTTGTTTGTTTGTGGTTTCTTTTGTGGTTTTCTGTTTGTTTGTTTTTTTCCCTTGGTATCACACAGATCATGAAAATTTGACTAATTTCAAGAAGCTTGAACAAAGGTTTTCTCCACTGTGACCTGAAGGCTCCAGTCCACAGCAGCTCATCTAATCATCTTCTCTCTGTCCAGAAAATAATGCTTGGATCCTTCAGGAGCACAGACTGAGAGGAGCAATTACCTTACCAGTAACTTATGCTAATTTAATTCTGATAATAACATTCTGCATAGAATTCTTGTTAGCAGTTTTACTGTTGCTTCTGAAGTACATAAATTCTAGATACTTTTCATTCTACAGAATTCCAAACAGAACTTCACCACAAGCGGATGCATTAATGATTAGGCTGCAGTACTGCCCAAACTGTTCTTAGCTTTCCTTGTTTTCCTTTTCCTGCAAAAGAAAATGAAGTAAACCCAACAAAATTCAAACTACAGTAACAGCATAAGATAAGGAAATGTTTTGTATTCCTATGGGCATCCAGACTGAACACCATTATTAGTTGCAGCAGATTGAGTGCTAGCTAATTGCCTATTCTCTGATTTTTATTTTTTTGCTGGGAGCACAGGGGAGGTGAGAAGAGGCCAACTTAAAATTCATTACATTCCCATGATAAAAGAACCCCCAATAGGCAACAGCTGCTTAGAGAAGTGAAAACATTGCATCTTTGGAGGCCATTCAAGCAGAGCATGTTTTCCTTCCATGAGCTTGTCACCTAGACTAACAATGAGTCTAAAGATATCACATGCAGTTGTCAACAAATGTTAAGAACACACTAAAAGTACAGCAGTGTTTATGTACAGAGTATTACTAACTGTTGCTATTGCAACCCTCAGACCCTCAAACATTGCAGAAGTTCATGTGTGTAATATTCTGTGGAATAAACATTATAAAAGATATTTAGCCTAGGAGAGGGAAGGAAAAAAAACAACCAACCAAAAACAAACAGCAGGAGAGCAACATTTAAAAATTAAGGATGCTATAAACTTCACCTGCAGTTATATCTAAAAGGTAAGGCACAGGATACTGCACCCAGGACTCCAAACTGCTGATGCTGGGTGAGAGGCAGGAAATCCCCCTTCAAGATAAAGGTAGGTAAGTGAGTGAATGAAATGCGGAAGGGAGTCCAAGCCAGAAAGCTGTGTAGAAGTTGGCCAAAGGCAATGGCTGACAGGAATAGTGATGGTTGCATCACCTGCTCCACAGGATCCAGCCCCAAGGAATTTGTTCTGACAGACAGGGTCATTTGAGGAATGCTGAAGCCCAGTTTTGGTATCCATAATACAGCAGATAAATACTAGCTGAGAAATACTGAAGCACAGTTACACACCAGGGTTTCAGCTACTCATTCTTAACGGGTCTTAAATAGTGTTAAAGCTATGTGCCTTTTTTCCCCCCTTTCATTTTTTCTAGAAGTTTTTCTGGACTATCTTATTCAGTGCACTGTCTCCATCTAGGTATGCCTCCAATAAGTAAAGTAGGAAGTATAGGCATCACAGAGAGTTTATGTCTCAAAATATGGGTTTGATATAAACTAGCCAATGTAGGTGCTAGTGATACCAGTTGCCAGATCAGATCAAAGAATCATGGTACTTTTAGGAAATAAGCAGAATGTGTCAGGGCTCTGGGGAAGCACCAAAAATACTAATCTGCTAAAATCTGGGTGTCAGATTTAGGCTTAGCATCCTTGAACAGTATTGTCTCCAAAGCATAGACTATTTATTCTGTTTAAAAGAGAGGCCTTCAAAGTCTGCCAAAGATCTCATCATGCCAATACCTGAGCTCTTATACCAGTGAAATCTTCACAGATGCACCAGTGAAGAAGAATATAGCTTATTTATCCTTTATGCTAAGTCTCAGTTCAACAAAGCACTGATGTAGAGATTTCTGAGTATGCAGGTAATGCTTCAGAAACCGCATTACTGAGCACTTTGCCAGGGAGATGCATAAGCCACTCTGCCCTGTGAAGCCAGTGCAGGTGCCAGGCACAGTACGGTAGGCACTAATCTCTGTGGCTCTGATTGCCATGTACCTGCATCACCTGTACTCCAGCCTGCACAGAACAGAACAGAGGCACAGTTGAGGGGAAAAAAAAAATAAAGAAGCTGGTTTTCTGCTGAGAGGTGAGGGTGGGAGGACAGAAGGATGTGTCATGACAGAGTTTCTGTAAAGGCTGATAAAGGCATATTAAAAAAAAAAAAAAAAAGATTGGAAGGGATTTCTGGAGGTCATCCAGTCCAACCTTCTTCTCAAAGAGGAACTACCTTCAAAGTTATAGCAGGTTGTTTAATACACTGACATGAGAGAGGGAGAGACTGCCCTGCCTTTATACCAAAAAATAATAGAAATAGCAGGCAATAGTAACACATATTCAGATAAAGTCCATAGTAGAATCTTAGGTACCTTTTTTTTTTCCTTTCTCTTTTTTTTTTTTTTTTTTTTTTTTGTATTTTAAAATCAGTTTGCAAAGTAAGAGAAATTCTCCCTGTGGCACACAGCTTAACATCATCTATAGCTTCATCCTTTGTTTCTGCAGCCTTTCTTCTGACAGTGAAAGTAATGAATGAAGAAAATTGGGAATGGACACCTGAGCTCAGTCCTGGTTTTAACACGGTTCACTGAACTGTCCTAGCAGTCTATTGCAGTTACAACCAAGCACTAGCCACAATACAAACCCTCAGTTTGTGTAGCACCATAGTTTGAAGTTCTTCCCTTTCCCCCAGCCTGACATTTTAAATCTTTCCCTGCCTATACTTATCCTTCACACACATCACAGTAAGACTCACAGTGTGAAACAAAGAGGTCTAGCAGCATACAAAGAGGAAGCAGTTTTATTAACATACCTTATCCCTTTCCTTGATTTTACCCTCTCTAAAAATGTTTAATCTTGCTTATGTGACAATTTGCTTCTGCCTTCTTAAATACCACAAAAAGGTATTGGTAACCAAAACGTGCATAATAAAATTCATTACTCAAAATGAGTAATGAACATTGAATGATATCACTAATGAAAGCTCTAAAGAATTGGCTTGAAACTACGTGCCTCCAGCAAAGGTGGAGTGTGAACAACACTAAATTGGGAGTGACTCTGTGACTCAGATGTAAAGTTCTTTCCTCAGTTCCTTCTTGCTCCTGGCACATAACAGTTCAGTCCTGAGCTACTTCAGTTGTAAAATATAATCCACCCTGCAATGGCTCATCTACTGTTTATATAACCCTTTGCTTTGTCTGTGTTTCCCAGATATGTTGCAGAGGACAGGAAAGCAAAATCAAGGACTTGACTTACATCCCCCTGCCTGGAACAATAGCCAGGTAGCAACCGAGATAAGAGCTGGGCATACATTTTCCAGACAAAGCAAGAAATGAAACTCAATGGGGATGTGATAGGGAGTTGGGGGGAGAAAAGAAATATTTGACTATATATTTAGCAAGCCAGACAGAAAACTATCCCTCTGAGCTTCAGAGCACAGAAAAATGAATACATGTGAACCACATTGTTGAAAAGTGAGAAAATATAAGGCTGTAGGAAAAATTACTAAATCACTGAGACAAAAAAAGCCCAGCAGTATTGGGTATTTTAAGTGCTTTACAGAGAAAATTGTAATGATTTAATAATTTAGAGAATGGGAATGACACTCAAAAGATATCCCTATAGAAATGCAAGATATTCAATCATGTTAGGAAAAAAACCAGGTCTGTCTTAAACTACTTCTCTCAAATTCATGATTCTATCTTTAAAAGGAGGAATAAGAAAGTCTTTAAAGGCCATTTTCTGTGCCATATTCAACCTCACCACAGATCCACCTCTTCCACTGCATGTTAGTTTGACAGGCTCCTGGCAGGGCTTCAGCAACTTTCCGTTTCTCTGGAATTAGCAAAAATGCTAATTTGGGCAGTTTGCTGCTAGTGCAAGTTTTTAGCTTTGCTGAAGCTATTTGAGATAATATCAGATCAAAGAACAAAGGGACACCTGTCATGAGCCCCAAGCAAAGGAAACAGCACTTGAGGAATTAAAATGAGATTTCTTTACACCAAATGTTGAACACCACAAACGAAGTGGTGTAGGAACAACTGGGGTTGCTAGCTCTAAAAAAGACTGGAGGGGAGAAGGAAGGGGGGGGGAGGAAAATGTGTTACATTTCTTTCAAACAGCAGTTGCCAATGAAAGGGTGGGGATGGCCTTAGATAAGCTTCCTGATCCACTTCCACCGAGACACTCAAAACAATAGGGTGGCAAAGCCCTTTGCAGGCAGTGGGATGTGTACATCAGACTACACCCCTTCCTCTTGGATGAGGTTATGACTAAGCTCATCTGGACAGCTCTCAGCATGAGGCTGGCCTGCCTGCTAGATGCTGTGTCCAGAGCTGATGGCAGCATGGGCACAGTGTAATATCCTAACCCTCAAATCACAGCAGCAGGAAAACAAGCAAAAATCTTATCAGCAAGGTGACACAAACAGCCTTCCCCACCCTCTGCTGAGCCTTACAGATCTGCAGTACAAGTTTATGGTTCTGCCTCTAAGCTTTTCAGAGTGAGCCAAACTAGAGACTACTGTAATTCATTGAAAGAGGTTTATCTTGAAAGTAGGACTAAACCATGCCTTTTTTTTTTCCTTTTCCTTTTCCTTTTTTTTTTTTTTTTTTTTTTTCCCCCAGTTGTTTGGATTTGGAGTTCTTGAGGCTTGTTTGTTTGTTTCTAATATTTGTGTGATGGAATTTGGCAACCCTACAAGGGGAAGCTGCTAGTGTTACATCCTCTGTAGGAGCATCTAGGACACAACATAAGCAGAGCCATAATTGTTTAGTCACAACCTCAGCACAGTAGTGTAGTGTGCAGCCAGCACAGGCTATTTCCAGTTCAAATATCTGTGAAAACAACACAGATTATAAAGTGAAAAAAAAAATAACAACCACAACCAAACCCTGCTACCAAAACAGGTGTTTATAGAACCATAGAATTGTCCAGGCTGGAAGGGACCTCCAAAGATCATCTAGTCTGACCTCCCCACAGTCAGCAGGGTCATCCCCGAAAAAAAGCTGCCCAGGGCCTTGTCGAGCCTCACCTTGAATATTTCCAGGCAAGGGGCCTCAACTACGTCCCTAGGCAACCTGTTCCAGTATTCCACCACCCTCATAGGGAAGAACTTCTTCCTGATATCCAAATCTTAATCTGCCCTTCTCTAGTTTAAAGCCATTGCCCCTTGTCCTGTCACCGCAGGCCCTTGTAAACAGTCTCTCTCCATCCTTCCTGTAGGCCGCCCCTCAGGAACTGGAAGGCTGCTATTAGGTCTCCCTGGAGCCTCCGCTTCTCCAGGCTATCCTACTTCAAGCTCTGTTTTGCAGGCAAAATTGTCTTTATAGGACGGTTTTAACCCTTGGCTAAAACTGGTGAAGTATTATGAGTATTTTCAGATAGGACTGCAATATTTGCATACTCCAAAAGTCACAAATAAAACTGCATAAACCTCAAAATAAAATTACTAAGAACCAAAAGGGCCATATCACAGAAGTCTTCTACCAGAAAAGAGTGTTGCATACTCAGTATCTGATATTTCTTAAGGATGTTTATACTTGCTGAGAAAGTTGTTGCACTTTTCTGTCATTGCATTAAACTACAATTTTTTGGAAATAGAAATGGTAAGGAGAAAACCAGATCCAAATACAATGACTTTTTCTTTCATTTTCTGCTGCACTCCTCCAGAATGCCATTGATATGTGTAGGCTGAATTCAAACTTAGAGCAAAATGCCAGAGTAAGCCAAATTTAAGCTCTGACCCTTTGTCCAAATGCATCAACAGCCAAATACTTCACAGATTTGTCAAATAAAAGTAAAATATTTATCAAGTTGTTATGATTCCACAGGTAGTCATTAGATAAAGCAACAGTCATCTCAAATCGTGTGCACACACACACACACAATTCTGAAGCTTACTTTAAAATGTTATATTTCATCTTATGTTCTCAGGTGAAGGCTTCAGGCAAAGGGAAGTCTCTTCCCATAAAACACACAAATTTTTTTTGTGTGGAAGCACCTTGCCACAGAATATTGTGTGATGGTTGACACTGTTTCAATCCCCAGCATCCAAAAAGAGGAAAGAGTGAATTAGGCAAGCATCACTACATTCTTGTCCTTTTCCTATATATCTCCCTGTCCATCTCCTTGTCCAAATCAAAGTCAGGTCTACAGATCTGGGTGGTTCCACAGCCATTCATATACCAGGTGACAATAGCAACTCTAAGGGAACTGTAACTCTCCTCACAGTATATGACAATCTTATTTTAGGTGTTACTTCAGTGTACATTTTACTGTAAAACCCATGATTCCCACTGTCCCAGAATTCTTTGGGGATCAGCATGATTTTAGTCTTTGTTTTCAGGCCACCACAGTCATCTTCCTATGGCCCTACTCAAAACTGAAGTCGTGTGTAAAGGATTACATGTTCATATGACCCAACACTTATATCTATGGTGATTTTAGATAATACCATGCTTATAAAAGACATAATCCTCATGTTTTGGGACATATGCCAAGGAATTACTGCCTGGTGTTATAAGAAACTTTCCTTTGGGCAAGTGACAATATAATTGTTCCTTTGCAGGGATGCTTCTATCCAAAGCACCAGGAATTAACATCAGAAAGGAAATACTGCAAAATCCTGCTTTTCCAAGGATTAAAAGATAAGCTTGCCAAACGTCTCAAGAGACTGAAATAGAAGTTCAAATCGTAATGTATAAAATGAGATGTAATTTTAAGACAGTCAATGCAAAGTCAATATCACTTTTACAAAACTGCCAGGCAATCATGATCTTCAGACTTGCTTGGAAAGGAGCACCAGCTCACCTCAGGCAGACAAGTCCAAGGAAATATTGTAGGAATGTCTGTCCATTACTGAGGTTAATTGAATGTTAGTGCTGATATTATTTCTATGAAAAAGGGAAAATGGACACATTTCAAGTGTCAAACCAATCATGTATTTCACCTTGATAGTCTGTGTGAGGGCCCTGAGGAAAGTCTTGAGCATAACTTTAATTGTGAAACAGGCTGGAAATGCTCTGCAGAGAACAGTTTCTACTATATGGAAAATCATGTTTGAATATGAAAATATGAAGAGGTTCAAATTAAAAATGATGGGGGTTTGAGAGGGGGAACTAAAACATAAACTGCTGCAAGAAAATAGAAGGTCCATTTCTTTCTTATGCTGAAAGCCCTGGAGCTGAACTCATTATTCCAGGTGGGCTTCACAAAAGCATAGCAGAGGGGTAGAATCACCTCCCTTGACCAGCTGAACACAATTCTTTTGCTGCAGCCCAGGATATGGTTGGCTTTCCTGTCTGTGAGTGCACATTTCTGGCTCATATGAAGATCCAGTCATACAACCTCTGTGGTAGACATAATGCCCTCACAGAGACCCTTAGAGACCCTCTATTTGCTATCTAGAACTATGCTGCCAAAACAGAAGCCTAGCCTGGAGACGTGAACCAAAGCAAAATACATCTCTGAGAAGCCCTGTCCTGATGGGGAAAATAGAACACAGACCGCATCAACCTCAAATGTGATCAACACTCCTGAGAGAGATTTTTGAACCAACAGCTTGTAGTGGAGTTATGAGTCATTGTTTTACTCTGTAAACCTATTTCCAAATTCTGTAATCTGTTGTTTGACCTTTATCTTAGCAAAAGAAACAAAGATATTGAACGTTTAGCCTTAACTTACAGTAAGCGTGAAGCAACACCCACAGACTACTATGACATAGGGGAAGAGAAGATTCATTTGTTTGCTCCATTTTCTTCCTGTTAGGTTCTCAACAGTGGAAATTTATCACCATATTACAAAACTACTTTGGAGACTGTTTGCACAAAATTGACACATTCATGGAATATAACCCTTTCCATCAAACTGTGTCTTTCAAGGATGTGAAAGTACCTTACAAAGCCTTCTCATCTAACCTGAGCTCACATCTGTGCTTCAAATCACATCAAACAGGGATCTGTCCCTGGCCTGAGGGAAATACTCTAACCACTAGGCTACTGTGGACTAGTCAGCTTTGAAAAGAAACCTCAAGAAACCTCACCTCAAATCAAAGAAATCCCAACATACATTTGTCAAAATAAACAGCCATAAAAAGTTTCAGTTTCAAGTGATCAGCATTTTTCAAGTAGAAACATACTTTGTGGAAATATGCTATCCAGCTCTAGCTGCTTTTCAGATCATAGGTACAGAATAAAATGAGACAGAAAGCATTTCTGAGGCAAAGTCGTCTATAGACAGATGGCTAAGCTGTGACCCAGATTCTCTCTACACCATTGGAAACCTGAAAAAAACCCTATGGAGTGCAGAGAGATAAAAATTACTCCTGTACTTCAGCTGTGAGAGGACTAAGCAGTTCAAGAGTCACAGGCTGGATTTTCTATACCTCTTTATTACTAATTCATGTGTCTCATGAACTCTGGAGGAAACTTATGACTTCCCACAGCACACACAATCTCACTGGGGAGGGCAAGGGAGACAAAGCCAGTGTCAGATCCCACGTACATGCCTTGACAGCTAAGTAGCTCTGCCTCCAAATAGCAACTGCATAGAAAAGATCTCTTAACAAAAAAGGGTTGTTATTTTTTCTATTGAAGACTCACCGATAAGTTGAGTATAAAGAGCCAGCAACCAGTTTTATAGGCTTGTTGGCTTAATGTAAGAAGTCTAGAGTTAGCAAGTTGCTATCTGCAGAACCTGATGGTCTGACCACAAAAATGTATTCCGTCATGTGTCAGATGTAGTAGAGAATGAGTGGTGGTGCTAGTGACCTTAAGCAGTGTGCTATGAAGAAGCTAAACACTGAGAAGATGGATTTACCCTCAACAATAAAAGGAAATTCTGTGTGTTTCTCATGTGTATCAACTCTGTTCCTGCTCAGTGCACTGAAAAAAACACTATCTAAATTGATAATGGATTCTTCCATTATAATAGTTCTATGTCTGTATGTACTTTGGCAGCTGCTGACAACTTTGAACTTTCTTTGACTAAGGGAGAAAAGTATTTTCTGAGGTTGAAAAGAACGAAAGGTAGGAAGTGCATTTTTGCTATTGCATCCAAGATACTTTAAAACCTGTTTCTGTGGCTGGGATTGCTCAAGTCCTTATGGTTATATCCTCTATTCTCTGCATATTCTTCCTGCTAGCCCAACAAGTGAATTTAGATAATGCCAACTTGATTGGCTTTCACATAGAACATTTCCCAAAAGAAAAGTAATCCCCTTTTTTTATCTCCATTATGTGAGGGGTCAAGGCTCTTAAAGGTAATTGTCTAACTCCTAGGCTCTCATGGAAGACTACATTTCTGTTCAAGAAGAATAAGACAGCAGAGTGGGAGACAATACTTCTCTCAGTAGGTTCTTTTAAAAATTTTCATCTCCAGTTGAATAGCTAAATATTCACTGCAGCAGAAAAGACTGTATAGCAACGAAGAGGGGCCAAAAATTACCTTGTTAGAATAGTAGGACAAAGACTGGCACTTAGTTCTGCTCTGAACCATATAAAATATATAGCTGTTGGAGGGTAATTCAGTTCAAATTCTGGTGGCCCCAGTGCCCTACATAATCAGTGATGTCCAGAGAGAAATTTTCATTACCCTGAAGCAGACATTTATCTTTATTGGCTGAAGAGCTCTTTAGGCTTTGCTGTACATAATATAATCTGAGATAGCTTGTAGAAAGCCATTGCATTGTATTTTGTATGTCCAGCATCTCAGATGATTGTCCTATTTTTTCCTCATGTTAAACTGAGGAAAATGTGTTAATGTGACTTCTTCTTCCCTGTGCATTTATAGAGTCTAACTTGGTACATGTGATCAGAGAACACCTACCCAAATAGGTCAGGAAGAAAAATGAGGCATAAGCACCCTAGTTTGTGGATCTCCAGAAGTGTCAGCTGTAGTTAGCCTCAAAGGTGTTAAAATTTTGGGGGATGTAAGAAACAGGTTAAAATGGAGAAGACTTGAGACTAAATCTTCTGAAGTTTGGATTACCAGAGAGAGAAAAGGAACTGAGAAGTCAGTTGATCAGACCATGCAGTACAATCTGTTATGCAAGCACAAGCTTCTCAAGTGCAATGGTCTGAAATTAAACACAAAACAAAACAGTAGTATTATATTTGCCTGTACATTTTTGTCCTGATGATTTTTTAACTTTGGTCACATTGGCTGAAGTATGAACTGCATGTTATTGTTTCTTCCACAACTTCTAATCCTTGTCTGAGGTATTTTAAGTTATAAATACTGGTTGATTGTAGGCTGAACATGAGCCAGCAGTGGGCCCAGGTGGCCAAGAAGGTCAATGGCATCCTGGCCTGTATCAGGAGTAGTGTGGCCAGCAGGAGCAGGGAAGTCATTGTGCCCCTGTACTTAGCACTGGTTAGACCACACCTTGAGAACTGTGTCCAGTTCTGGGCCCCTCAGTTTAGGAAAGATGTTGACTTGCTGGAACGTGTCCGGAGAAGGGCAACAAAGCTGGGGAAAAGTTTAGAGCACAAGCCCTATGAGGGGAGGCTGAGGGAGATGGGGTTGCTTAGCCTGGAGAAGAGGAGGCTCAGGGGAGACCTTCTTACTCTCTACAATTACCTGAAGGGAGGTTGTAGCCAGGAAGGGCTTGGTCTCTTCTCCCAGGCAACCAGCATCAGAACAAGAGGACACAGTCTTAAGTTGCACCAGGGGAGGTTTAAGCTGGATGTTAGGAAGAAATTCTTCATAGAAAGAGTGATTGGCCATTGGAATGGGCTGCCCAGGGAGGTGGTGGAGTCACCATCACTGGAAGTGTTTAGAAAGAGACTGGATGGGGCGCTCGGTGCCATGGTTTAGTTGACTAGATAGTGTTGGATGATAGTTTGGACTCGATGATCTCAAAGGTCTTTTCCAACCTGGCTAATTCTACTCCTATTCTATTCTATTCTATTCTATTCTATTCTATTCTATTCTATTCTATTCTATTCTCATGGGTAAGAAAATTATTCTGTTTTATCAAATAATCCCAATATAATTTTTATTATTTTGCACAAACATTCTTAACATGTCTTTCAATACTACAAACCATTGCAAAAGGTCATACAAATCTAATTGTAAAGACTGTGGCTTTAGAATCTATATCTATTTGCAGCAATTCCCAAAATAAATCTGCACTCCCCAATGTACCATATATCGTCACATAATTTTTCTTTAGTGCACGTTGCCTCTTCAGTATTGACAGCATGGATTTACATCTGCCCTCATAAAGATCTACTACCCAGGAATGATCTACACAAGACAAATTATATTAACTTGTTCTTTTGTTAGACCTTTAATTTTTTTCTTCTTGTAGGTTTAGGACGTATGAAACAATAACCAGTGCAGTACAGAAGTTGAGAAATTTCTGTCTTCACAATGTTTTTTAATAATCCAAGTCAAATAGCTCTTTTCTGATCAGTTCCACCTTCACACTTGCTGGATTTTCATCAGAATGTATCAAATCTGGACTAATGCCTTTAAACTCCTTTAATTCTTTCTGTAGAAGTAAGTAGGATAGAAATCACTGCCACATTAAAGCTATCGTGAAAGCATCAACTAACAGAATTTGAGGACAGTATCTTAAGAAAGGGGTTTTGGAGATATATATATATATATATATATATATATATATATATATATATAAAAATCTGCACTGGTTATACCAAGGAGCAGTATCATCCAGTTCAGTTAAAACATAGTCTACTGTAAAAGCACTTTTCTGAATACCAGGCAGGGACACATCAAAATTATTTTAGAACCCAGGAGAACATCTGCAACCTGTGGGAAGAAGGAACACCTGCTCCATTGTAATTACCAAGAAAGGAAGTCAGCATCTTTCAGTGTAAAATAACTCTTTCTTCACAGCAAAACTAAAGCAGAAATACAGTAAGTTATTTTTGTGGAACTAGTGTCAGCAGAGAAAGAGAATCAGCATGCTTGGAAACATGTGCTCTGAAAAAAAAACCAAACCCAACCTTCTTGAAAACAGCCCTGAAATGGAGGCTTCTACATTGATTCAAATACATCCTTTGCAGTATTGCAGAGAAAGAAGTAGTCTTCAGGTATAAAAATCTGTTAAACAGTTTCTGAAATGCTCTCCTTTTATTTAGATCTTTTTCAATAATTCACATAGTAAAAGAAGTCTGGGCCTTCTCATACAGAATCAAAAATTACACATTTGATCCAGATAGTCCTTTCCCAAGGATCTTAGGTTATGGAGTCACTCTTTCCACCTCTAAAATCAGTCTGCTTATGGTAAGAAACCCTGCAACTCAAATTAAACCTTGTGTGAAGTCCAATAGAGCAGTTTATTAGGACTACCTCATGCCAGTCCTCATGGTATATAGCATAATATACAAGCTGTCTTCATAAAGGTTTTCCATGGAAGGAAAACAACAAAGAAGCTAAACAGGTTGGAGTCCTTACAAGTTTTCAGGAACACAAGTTTTCTCCACCACAAAGCCACATTCCCCCAGCCCGGTATCTTTTTATGAAGATAATTCACATAAGACTAAATTTCAGTTCCCCACCTACAAATTCATGACAAGTTTTCAGATATTGCTTTTTTCCTTTGTGTCTGGGTGGAAGGCGATTTCTTGCTCAAAGAAAGAAAATTGATGAAGAATGTTCTACAAAGGCAGACAAGAAAGATGCCAGTAAAACTTTGCTCACTCTTTCATTTTCCTTCTGTTTTCATAACTTAGTCATATGCTGGAATCTTCTGTACTTGAATAGAAGAAGAAGGACATTATGGCCATGAATGTATTCAGTTGTCCACACAGACTGAACTAACATATATATATAAAGCATTATAAACTTCCACTTATTTTCAGCATACTTAACAGAACAACCACAGCAGAAGAATCTACAGCTTTTTAAGGGGAAAGACCTCATTTTTCTGCAAGAACTTAACACAACATTTTCAAACAGAACTGGTATAGAAAAAGAGAAAAATTATGCATAATGCATTTACCATGTGAGAGCCAAAATACTCTGAAACTGAGAAAAGTATCTAAAGTAGTTTAACACATAAAGCTTTCATTAAAAAGTGGCGATTCCAGTTACCTGTGAAAAGCTTCATATTCAGCTTTAACATGTTATACAACATTTCAGCTAGTAAAAATGACACATGCTCTTGCTTCATCAGTTGTTAAAGTCAGGATATTTTTTAACTGTCCTTAGTACCAGAATGGCTAATGTTTAACTGTTTCACTCTGGGAGGTCCCTGCTACTTCCAACAAAAGCTACTAAAGGCAAGCTGTATTTCAGCTCTGCTTCTCCCACTTTACATCTAGAATCTCATTCGCTTTTTTTTCCAGTTAAGGTCTATGATGTTTTCTTATGAACAAAGATATCCAAATCAGTATTTTAGTAGCAGAGTCAAAGAAAACAACCCAACCCACACACACACAAAAATCCCAAACCAAACCAAAAACAAACCCAAACCCCCCAACCCACCAAAACAACCAAAAAGCAAATTAAAAACCCCAGCTGCTAGTATTGTGCCTTCAACAAATGTTTAATAGTACTGATCATCCCTAACAGCTAGGTTGTCCTGGCTTGCAAAAGTTCTGCCATTTTGAGATTCCCATTTGGATGTCTGAAATTTGGTGTAAATTAAATCACATGGAGTAGAGAATTAAAAAAAAAGGTAGAATATTTTCAAAACATTATATTTCCACTTTTTTCCCAGTATTATAAAGAGATCACTACTGTTGCTATTAACTATGGCATCAGTTTATTACTTCCCCACAAATTTTTGATCCCTTCAGTAAATTTACTCTTGGACACCTCCATTTTTTTGAGGCTAGCACAGCAATGTCTGTGTCCAACAGCACACAAGAGTATTATATAGAGCTCATGTCCAAATGCCCTCACCTTGTCTCCTTGCGTGCAGGTACTCCATCTAATGGCTGGGTTAACTTTTCAGCATGAGAATGAGGCAAGAACTTGTGCAAAGACTATAGTATTCTAATCAAGGTATATACTGAAGTAGTGAAAAGAAAACTTTGGCTCCTACAAAGCTATAGGTTGTGCTCTCCTTAATAGCACCAGAGTGAACATAGCTTATACTGTTTATGCACTGCACCCTGTGCCCTTGGCAGATTAGATTATGGTCTTGCAGGGTTTTGCAGAAGACAAAATGAGGGGCAACTTTCACTGGATCATATCCAAGTGTCTTCTAGCTTAGAGGTTGGGCCTGGGGTAGTTGAGTCTCATGGCTGACCTACCCCTGGCTGCAACCAAGCTGTTTGGGACAATATCAGGAGAAGAAAACTTTCCAGGAAAAATCCCAGTCACTGCATGGCTCATTTTTCTGTTGCCTTGCCCTGTGCTGCCTGGGTTGAACCCCACTGGCAGCATCCACTGGCTCCTGCAATGCCTTTAGGAGGGTGGTCTAAAGCATGTGCTGCTCATTGTTGCCTTCTGGTTTATATCATTCAACACTTGGTTCCTATGGTTCAATGTTTTATTTGATTTTTATCTTGGCCCTCCTTTCCTCCTTCCTCCCTGTAAGACAGCTGTTGTCCTTCCACAAATCTAGTTTGAATAGGTGTCAGTGTTCCACTTAGCCATGCTCTTCATGCACAGACTACAACCTAGAGAATCCAAGGGCAGGGATTTACTCATTTCCAAAGTTCATCATGGTTTACACCAAGTCTACCATCTCCTCAGACATATCTTTGCAAAGGTTAATGGTCACATATAAATCACAAACATCAGAGACATAAGAGCTTTAAGCAAATTAGCTTATTAGTTCAATGCTTCCCTTTTCTGTCTGTCCTCTTACCTGCCTGAATGACTCTTCACTGAGGTACATTCCTCCTTCACCATTGTGTTTACCAACTATTTAGGTTATAGTGGAAAATCCTTTAAATAAGACCTTGTCTTTTAAGGCCTTGATTCATCAATATACTTAAATATGCTTCAGTATGTGGCCTTTCAGTGAAACACAGTCATCTACCACACACCTAGTACAAGCAGCTTGCTGGAATGAGACCGCAGTTTACACAAGCAATATTTTCAAGCCAGGTGAAAAGAGAACCATATAACAGAATAAATAGCCATGAAAGATAAAATTTGTTACTGTGGGAAAGCATGCAGGTAAGAAGACATGTATTCATGAAAGACTGCCTGTGCCTGTAATTAGAAGTCATTCCTCTATTTTAGACATGGGCAGAGGTGATTCAGTATCACTTGCTTTAAGATTATGGAAAACCAGAAGAATTCTGTGAACTCAAATACAATCTAATTGAAATATTTCAGGAGATATTTCTAGGAGTTTTGATTCAAGTTACAGGACAGAGAAGGATAAAGACAGAGAAGTTATGTTTTATCTATCTAAATTGGTCTTGAACTGTGCAAGAAATGTAGCATTCAAAATAATTGGTATAGTGAAAATGCAGGGAACAAAATAATACTGCATCCCTGGACACAGAATTTTCTTAATTTCTTGCTATTATCAGACTGAAACACACGTGGTAGCCCTGGCAAAATACTGAAATGCAGAACCCTGGTAAATAATCTCAAAAATCTAAAATTAAAAACAAAATAGATTACAAAATAATTGCTGGCAGATCAGAATGTCTAGAGAGGAAATGATGAAGATGAGATATAAGGCATTTCTGCTGCTTCATAGTTCAGATTTCTGTTAAAACACTCTGACACAGTTGGGTGATTATGTTTTAGTACAAGAATAAGGAAAATGTGATCTTTGAATTTTAATTTTAGTCCACATGTAACCAGGTAACTCAGGTTATCTAAAGACAGCTTTCTCATTGTGTGATATTTCTAAGTGTGGACTTATGAAAGTCTTGCTTTATTGGACCTTGATGTATCCTGTCAGACTAGAAGATCTTTACTGGTTGTATAAACAGGGACAAGTCATGACATTGGCTTTCTCTGCAAATGACCAACATGGGAGATTGCTCATGTGACTGCAAGGATAGAGAAAGCAGGAAGGGGAGAAGGTTTTCTGAAGAACAGAAAGTGTGGACTGCTGACTCCTCCTGATCATGACAAAAGCAGCACAATTAGCTGCTCTTCTGTCAACACCACCTGAATCTCCTCAAGAGACTTATCTTATTCTTACTTTTGGGGGGAATTTATCTCAAGAGGTATTAAATAGGATTCAAAACCTCCAACAGAAGATTTAATTGCTGAAAAGATTTGAGATTTTTTGCCTTTAAAAAAAAAAGAAAGGAACAGTTTCAGGTGAAGTTGAAGCTTTCACAGTTCCTCTTTAACACAGGGTGTAACAAGGCCTTCAGTACCAGCTCTCAAAGTACACTCCCTGCTGTGGCATTCTCAATGCCTCAAAATAACTCAGTGTGCAGTGCAGAGATACTAGTCTTTAATTAGAGACCAGAACGGTTTCAATATATGGGTCCAGATTCTCTTCAAAGCGACTGTACTACAAGCTCACAATCCACCTTTTGTTGAGTTCAGCAGAAACATAACCTCCTGCTTTCAGTCTAGATATAATAAAGCCCTCCCTGAAATCAGTGTATGTTACAATGGGGTGAATAATCAAGACTCAGACTATTACCTAAGTTAACTGTTTATTGATGTCTGTAAAAATCTTGATATCCAGGCTGTCAAAGTCTGGAGCAAGCCCCAGTGGCTTCCATTTTGTTTCTTTCTGACATGGCTTTCTGAACAGCTTGAGCAGTTAAGAAAAATATTTAAAATAATACTGAGGTTTGGGGGTGTGTGCAATCACAATAAATAAAGTTAATTTATGATCATAAAGAAAAAAAAGCTGCATAACATTAGAATGAAGTAGTATTATGTGAGCTTGAAATGCTGTAGGACTTGCTCTGTAGTAAGGTCAAGGGTGGACCTGCCAAAAGAAGAGAGCTGTCCTTGCTTCAGGGTATATGTAAGATCCAGGCAGTGCGTTAGGATATAGAGTTAAGGAAAAGAAAACCTAATTGTCTTTGCCTTGGTTTTCTCTCTGAAATTCAAGTTGCAAGGTGGTTGTTTTATTTTAGGTCTGGCAGTCCCATCAATTGCTCTAAGTCACCTTGGCCAGGACACAACGAACTGACACACCACCTGATGCTCTGAAAAGACTGGAGAGCAAGTGGCAGACAGTGACCATATGTCCAACAGTTATGACTAAGGCAACTGGATATGTAGCACATAGGAGGGTTTTATTTGAAAGAGATGTTAAACTCACTGATAATGTATTTGTGTGCTTGCTTTAATTTTAACAAGTAAAGGTAGACCAACTTATGGCTTTGGAAACTTCTTACAGTATTCATAGGGCAGCTCGTTTGAACTGGGATAATAGAAGCTCTTTCCTAGCACTGTCTGATTTAGAAGAGCTGTATGAAAAAGAGCTGGCTGCCTGAAAACAAGAAGTATCCATTCATATTAACAATGTATTTGAGGATGTCATCATTACACGACAGGAAATAAAGTGTACTGCAAATTACATGAAGACAAAGAGCTTTTCTCTCGCACAGCAAATGCAGTATCTAAATGATATCAGGAATGCTACAACTAGTGGTGAAAACATTCCACAGAAGATAGGATTTAATGAGCTATTTCATTAATTCATACATCTATCAAAAAATATTGGCTTTGTCTTCCAGATATCCTACCCAAATTTAGTAAGCTGTGTACAGCCACAGTGCTAAGAAAAGTGAAAAGAAAGAAAAAAGAATATCCAAACAATCATCTACCCTGCCGAAACTTGATTCTACTATGATAAAAATGTATTTATGTGACAAATGAGTTTATGATGCTCATTGTGCTTTTGCAAGACAAATTCCATCACCTGGAGAAGAAAAAAAAAAGTCTTTATCCCCTTACTGAAAAGCTAAGATTAGAAAACCCCTGATACATGAGAGAATTAACTAGAAGAGCTGTATGTAAAAGCAAGATAAACATCTAAAGAGCAATAACATCTTTGCAAGAGGATTTTTGTTAATAAATTAAGAGATGGTAACTTCAACATCACCCTGAAGTGATTCATTTTATCTATTGTTTTTCTCCTTATAGTAAGAGTATCCTTGCAATTAAAAAAAGTCCATGCTTCTAAAAGGCCTTGTAAGGTAAAAAAGGCAGAAGATTTTCATTGCTTGTGATGATTACCCACTGAATACACGCAAAGCATCTGAAATGAGAGCCTGCATTTTTCAGCTGTGTTTGTATCTGTTCAGATACTCATCTGTTCCCTTGTGGTGAAAACATAAAATGTACAGTAGTATGTAATGTCATCCTGTAGCCACAACAGTCATGGCTCATGCCCAAGTAAAATGTCTCCTTTTGTAAAAGCGACAGTATTCATTTTCTATACCCCACTTTGCTTTTGCAGTTGAATGGTCATCAGGTTTAAGTATCAATTTATCAACCCTTCTTATCTTGTATGCATTGCAGGCAACACAATGCAGCTGCCCACACTGTGATCCATCAGTACTACATCACTCAGTCCAAGACATTTCCATCTCTCCTATATTCATACTACTGAACCCCCATTTCTCACTTGGAACACATGTGACTGAGTAATATTTGGACTAGAAAGAAGACTTGAGAAGACAGGAAGACTTAAACTGACTCTGTCCCGTAAGATGACATCCTGTAGGTTATCCTGAGGAATCTAGGGAGCTTCTGTTCAGGTTTTTTTTTTTTTTTTTTAGTCTCAAGTAAGCTCAGTTTGGATCACTTTGACAAGCTAAACACAACTCTACCCCTAACACACTGGCTCAGAAAGAGAAAACCCCTACTAGTTCTTTATAGGGTATATGGAAACATTAATCACCACTCAGAAGGTGACATGGATACAGAAGTGTCCATGATACTAGGAGGGCCACTGCAGCATTCAGTGTGCACTGCAGAACGCCTTTGTTATTCAAAGCACCAACAGACAAGAAACTATCTTAAGGATGCTCACCTCAAGCGACAGAGGAAACCTTTTGGGTGCCATATGGACAATACCACTTTACCCACATAGATGCATTCCTGTGCAGATCCTAAGTGATCCTGCTTTGGGGGGGTGCTCTGCCATGCAGAAAGGTGGCATTTATGCCTTGCACTACTATTTACCTGACAATTAAGCCAGTGAGGCACATGACAAGAAAAGAACAAAATTTAGCACAGACTAGTACCTCTCAGATTTTTGGTATTACGATGAGTTCAAGAATTTGTGCTTGAATCTCATATATTTGCAATTGTTGGAAGTTTTCTGTATGAAAGTTCAAATTTTAATTATTAGAAACAATGAATAAGTTTAACTGGAAGTGCTGTATTCAGTTTGATAATGTGAAATATTCTCTACGCAGTGCAGAATCTTGCCTTCATCAAGAATAGTGTGGCCAGCAGGAGCAGGGAAGTCATTGTGCCCTTGTACTCAGCACTGGTTAGACCACATCTTGAGTACTGTGTCCAGCTCTGTGCCCCTCAATTTAAGAAGGACACTGAGGCTCTTGAACGTGTCCAGAGAAGGGCATGAAGCCTGGGAGAGGCCTCGAGCACAAGCCCTATGAGGAGAGGGTGAGGGAGCTGGGATTGTTTAGCCTGGAGAAGAGAAAGCTCAGGGGTGACCTTATTGCTGTCCACAACTACCTGAAGGGTGATTGGGGGTTGGTCTCTTCTCCCAGGCAACCAGCACCAGAACAAGAGGACACAGTCTCAAGCTGCACCAGGGGAAGTTTAGGCTGGAGGTGAGGAGAAAGTTCTTCACCAAGAGAGTTGTTAGCTGTTGGAATGGGCTGCCCAGGGAGGTGGTGGAGTCACCATCCCTGGAGGTGTTCAAGAGGGGACTGGACATGGCACTTGGTGCCATGGTTTAGTAGACATGAGGACTTGGGTGACAGATTGGACTTGATGATCTTTGAGGTCTCTTCCAACCTTGATGATTCTGTGTGATTCTGTGAGGTCTCTTCCAACCTTAATGATTCTATGATTGAATGCTTCTAGATCTTTAACCTAATGCAAGGACTTTTTTTTCCATTATAGTGAGATAATAGAAATCCTGGAAGCATATAATCTGCTTTCAAAGAACCCTTCAAGTCTTTATAAGTTTCTCTCAACTGAATAAGTTTCTCTCAACTGAACCTTTTATGGTTCACTCATCACTGGTTTGTTCCTTCTGTGAGTGTTAGCATTTCTATAACTGAGCTGCCATGCATGCCTGCATACATCAATATATATGCACATACTCACACACCTGCTTCCTCAGATTTTATTAATGCAGCTGTGAGCGAGCACATAAAAAGCTATGTCATACAAGGCATTTAGGAGCAATGTCAGATGCATTGGCTAATGAAGACTGCAACATATGGTATGTTAATTGTCTCACATTGGAGCTGAGATGAGCAGCAATGAAGAGAGTCAAGCTGACAGTATTGTATCAATCCTGGTATCCCAAATTACATTGCTTCTTATTTGGGAATCATGGCTAATCTGGAAATAGAAAACATGCTACAGCAGCCCTTATCTGGAGGCAGTGCGGGCATGCAGCACTTCAGAGTAATCACACATGGATCTTATCTCTTATTTAATTTCTAATTGACCAAGATATTTCTGGTAACTTTCTAGAAGTGTAAAAGTAGTTCTGCCTAGATTAAAAGTACCAGTAACAGCGGGGAAAAGACCTTGGAGATGAGGTTTAGCTCCTAACCCACCTAACAGATTAATCTGAACTCTTCTTGAAACTGAGTGTTTTCTTCTTTACCTCCACTACCAATCTTCCCATCAAGCCCAGAGAGGAATAGATTAGTACTAATGACACTACAGCCTCCACAATCTCCCCAATTATCTTTCAGTTCTTAGTGGATTGTCACACAGAGAATAGCACTATAAAGCTATAGTCACAGAGATGCTCTTCAGTGTCCAATGGAAAAGGTAAATCTGACAGCAACCATTCAAAAGCTTTCTGCTTCTAAGTCAGACATAGTGAGAGTGGGGGTGAATCACCACTGAAACCAATTTGGCAACAATTGTCCAGCTTATTGGGACACTCTGCCTGTCTATGCTGCTGTCTGTAACTGAAGAGTTTAGCAGTTCTCACTCCCAAGACTACAACACTATGACCAATTACTAACATAAGTGTTTTTCACAGGCATTTCAAATATTGGATGTGCTTTTTGTAATTGCTTTGCCTACTAAGTAGAATGCAGTCATCACTTATGCTTGCTGGTGCATAAATTTACAAATATCATGCAAATGCATTATTTGTAATAAAACTGACTAATGAACTTTAAAGGCCAATTATTTGTACCTGTCTGCCGGCTCAGAGTAATCATGCATCATTCAAATTTACACTTACATACTGACTGCAGCACACTCGTTAATCTATGCCTCATGACAGGCATCACAAGTAAAGCTAGATGGAAAATGAGTTTCTTAGAGTGCAAAGGTCTGATACTTTCAAGATAGGAGTAGGAAGCAAAATAGAACTTGGAAGCTCTTTCAAAACAACCATACCATTCAAATGACAGCTACCAAAATCCAGGTACCAAGGGGTAACCATACCATTTCCTGCAGGGCTCCAGTATGTGCCTCTGACCCAGTCCCCTGGGCTAGAATGGACACTGCTTGAGGGGTTCCTCCTACTGTACGTCTGCACCAGGGTTGCACTATGAGGCTGCATAAGGATGGGGAATGTTTTGTCAATTTTGCTGATAAACTGACAACTCACTGTCTGCCTGGTTTCTACAAACAGTTTTTCAAAATATCTGAACCAAACATCCTTATATTTAAAGATTTGTTTTCCTGTTGTGGCTGATAAGAGGAGTTTTCAGACAGGTAAATTAATGCGTGGTTGGACCATTTCCACATCTGGATATTGGGGTTTTTTTGCATGAACTCTTCTTGCTTGTCTTTGTCTTTCCTCAGACAAATTGGCACTATTCTTGTTGTGATAACAAAGGATTATGCTAAGATAATTAAATACATAAAGTAATTATCATCAGGAGCTAAAGGCTGTCTGCTGGCCAGACAAAGATGGCTAGGATTCAAAACTAGTTCTCTATTCTCATCAGTCTCAGACTGGGGGAAATCTTCTGGCCAGACTGGAATTACTGTCAGTGATTTACCACCATCAGAGGGGTGGAGTGAACCCCCTAGGGACTACTCCTGACTCTGTCACTGACCTTGGATTAGTCCCTTGACTTCTCTATGCTTCATCTTACCTATTGCAATGCTTAACTGTCTAGAGTGCAGATTTAGAAGCTTAATTAAGCTTTGCAAAAATGTTTAAATACTTCAATATGAGGTTGGGGCTTTTTTTTTTTTTTAGCTTTTTTATCTTCTTTTCTAATGTAGTCTGCACTGAAAAGAAGAAGATGTTAACTCTTAAAAATAAACATCTAGGAGAAAGCTGCTGTGTTGCTTGCTTCACTCAGCATTCACCACCACTCTGACAAAAATAAGTCTGCAGAACCACTGCCAAGGATGCAGTTTCTCCAGTGACTAGGATGGCAGTGAGAGTTTGTCACCTAACTGATGCTGCATGTAGTGACACTGAAGCCCCCAGGAAATTCTTCAAGAGAACAGTTTGTTAATGTCACCTCTAAAAACTCTCATTAGAAAAATCATTGCTAAGAGTAAATGCCTTTCGTCTTCATACTCCTTCTTCTGTCTCCTCAGAGCCTAGTATTTCCACTGGGAGCCAGGGAAGTGTAAAAATCTGTCATATTGTCATAATAGACAGAAATAAAAGAACCTGCTAGCTCTGGGAAGAATGAAGTCTTTCTGTGTTTTAATTTTTTTTCCCCTTTCTTTTTATGTACTAAATGATAAAATGATAAAATTCCACCTCAGGAAAAAAGAGGAAGTTAGGGATAGAAGAGTAGAAAGATAGGGAAATAAATGTCACAGGTTCATTATGCAATAAGACTAGAAGAATAAGCTAGGAAAGAACTCAGGTGAAAAAGCAATTGAGCCTTTTCAGAAACCCCCAGGGAAGTGGAAAACACCCTGCTTCAGTAATACACATATGATCAAGGGACATGTTACTAAATCAGTTTTTATGCAATTCATTATGAATCAAAATGTACCAGACCTTGCACAGACAATTGTTTTGGCATAACAAGGTGAGTTTTAGGGAGGTGAGAGTGGAGGGGCATCATGCTTGGACAAATCTACAGTGGGTGGCAAAGCCGGGCTGGATCCTCTAAATCCAATACCTCCTTCTGAGATCTCTCCTCTTCCAGCCATCTGAGTGACTCCTCTCTATTCTCAAAACTCATTCCTCTTCTATTTTATTCAATATCAATTCAAAGCAATTCGAGGAGACTGAGTGACACTTCAAATTAAAATACCAGCAGTGCCTTGACAACTGACAACCCTGTGTTTCCTTACATCTAATCACAGCAGAACTGTCTTACAGTGTGCTGCTTATAGCTTCACTGTCCCAGGAAAATGCTGATGAAGTTGGCCTCAGGCAAGAGAGAGTCTGAGCAAGTAAGAACTGAAAACTTTTGAGAACTTTATTCATCTGTGACCTTATTTTCTATTGATCCCTGTAAATCACATTTTTTCAGTACTTTTTGGGCATAAATTCAGTTTCTAAAGGGTAACACAGTTCCAGCTACTGCAGGAACAGTCTCTGCAGATTGCTGGATTCTCTAAACCTTCCAGAAAAGGTTTAATATCACTATTCAAACCCAAAATGAAACACAATGAATAAACCTTTGGGCCCCACCCTGTTCAATATCTTTATTGATGATCTGGAGGAGGGTATTGAGTCCATCATCAGTAAGTCTGCAGATGACACCAAGCTGGGAGCAGGTGTTGATCTGTTAGAGAGTGGGAGAGCTCTGCAGAGGGACCTTGACAGGCTGGACAGATGGGCAGAGTCCAAGGGCATGAGATTTAACACATCTAAGTGCCGGGTTCTACACATTAGCCACAACAACCCCATGCAGTGCTACAGGCTGGAGTCAGAGTGGCTGGAGAGTGGCCAGGCAGAAAGGGTCCTGGGGGTACTGGTTGATAGTAGGCTGAACATGAGCCTGCAGTGTGCCCAGGTGGCCAAGAAGGTCAATGGCATCCTGGCCTGCATCAGGAATACTGTGGCCAGCAGGAGCAGGGAGGTCATTGTGCCCCTGTACTCAGCACTGGTTAGGCCACACCTTGAGTACTGTGTCCAGTTCTGGGCCCCTCAGTTTAGGAAAGATGTTGACTTGCTGGAATGTGTCCAGAGAAGGGCAACAAAGCTGGGGAGGGGGTTGGAGCACAAGGCCTATGAGGAGAGACTGAGGGAGCTGGGGTTGCTTAGCCTGGAGAAGAAGAGGCTCGGAGGAGACCTTCTTACTCTCTACAACTACCTGAAGGGAGGTTGTAGACAGGTGGGGGCTGGTCTCTTCTCCCAGGCAACCAGCACCAGAACAAGAGGATGAAGTCTCAAGCTGCAGCAGGGGAGGTTTAGGCTTGATGTTAGGAAGAAGTTTAACACAGAGAGAGTGATTTGGCATTGGAATGTGCTGCCCAGGGAAGTGGTGGAGTCACCATCACTGTCAATGTTTAAGAAGAGATTGGATGAGGCACTTGGTGCCATGGTTTATTTGATAAGATGATGTTGGGTGATAGGTTGGACTTGATGGTCTTGAAGGTCTTTTCCAACCTGGTTAATTCTGTTCTGTTCTGTTCTATTCTATTCTATTCTAACCAACTGCTATTTCTCTCAAGAGCTAGGTAATTTCCTTTCTCACCCAATCTTCCTCTTTCTGGTAGTTACTTCTCACTTTTTCTGGGCACAGTTTTATTAAGTAAAAGAAATATCAGCTCACATCTAACAGTTCCCATCACTCAAGTCTTTTCTCCATGGGCTTTCTCCAGATGAAGAGCAGATTCTTACAATCATTAGGTATTGCAGTGGTATGTTAAGATGTGGTCAGCACCTGTCTTTCAAGAGGCTTCAGGGAAGGCTTGTTAATGCTAAAAATGTCGTATCCTACATCTGGATGATGCCTTGCCCTAGGGAGTTGATCTTCTGGGTGTGGTCCCTGTAGTAATAATGCTATCATAGGTGCTCCAACTGGACTTGCTAGAAGGTTTATCTTCAAGAAAGCACCCAAAAAGACATCCAGTTACTACAGATACATTTTATAAGACCACAATCAACCCTTGAATTATTGCAAATTCATCTAAATGGAGCAATAGAAATTACAAGACTTGAAAATAAGTGTCCTCTCTAGTTACCTGAGGAGAGCTCCTTCTCTCCAGTTATTATTCCACCCATCAATTTCTCAATGCTCTTCTCAGGAATTTCCACTTGCATTGCAGAGACAGGGACATTTCCTATTGCTGCAATCTTCTCTCTACGAAATGGATTCAGATGCATTTGCTTACTGAGTCCCCATTGTAGAAGTTTCATTTGGCCCATAATGCACATCTAGTTCACAGTAGCAATACACATTTCCTGCTTGCTGTCCAGCTGGAGCCTTATAGCTGAACCAACAGATATTAATGAATGTAAATAGGCAAATATACATGATGTCATTCACCTGTAAACCACAACTGGAATTTAATTTACTAAGGAAATAATCTGAGGAAACATTAGTTCCTAGTAATTTGGAAGTGGGGAGTCCTTGTGCAGCAGTGGAGTCTGGTGGCTGCATGTCACCATTCTGCTTCATAGCAGCTCCCTCAGGAATGTGACAGCACAACAATGCTCCCAACTCCAGAGTCCCTTTGCAAAAAAAATCCCACTTTTATTTTGTTGCCTTATCCACAAGAATGACTTAGATTACCCTCTGTTTAGAAAGCAGAAGCAGTACCAATAGGAAGTGGACAATGCTAACAATCTTCCCAGCTCTGGCGGGAAGTTCCAGCCTCCTCCTTTCTTCATCTTCAAGGATTCCAGATTCTGGGTCAATAAATCCCATAATCCCATAATACCATAATCCTTGTTCTAAACCCAAGCAAACCAAACCTCTACAGGAAATAATCAGCGAAAAACAAGTAAATCTTTTGTATAATCAATATATAAGATTCTTTAATAAGAACATAATTTATAACTGTTATTATTGAGCTCAGCTTTACACAAACTGAATTGTCTTTTTTGTTGTTGTTGGTTTTTAGAGTCTTGTATGTCTAATATTTGCAGTCATTATGTGCTGTTTATGATCTTTCTGTCACATATTTGGAACCAGATTCTCATTCCTTACACAAAGTCCAACTTTCCACTAGGGATCCATTATGGTTTAGGGTAATCCTTCTCCCAACACACTGCTATACCACAGCTTCCCAGAGGCAATAACAAGCCAAGGCAACACACACATTACTTCCACCAACCACTGTCTGTGCAGCTCATAAACAATAGCACTAACATATCCTCCCTTGCTGTTTGAAAATACATCTTTTCCTTCGGTGATATCAACAGAGCTCAAGATACATTAAAGTACCAACAGCATGTCAGAAGCTACTATATTTAGCAGAAATGAGAATGATGTTTCTGATATTTGGTTGGTTTGGTTTGTGGTTTTTTGTTTGTTTACTTCAGGAGACAGTTTTAAAGTCATTTTCAGCATCAGAAACAGTGTATATACACAAATGAAGATAATAAGTGCTTTATATGTGCTTCTTATTAAAGCAAACATTTTCTCTTGTCCTAGGAGAAAAGTCTGCTGTTCTGCTCAGTGGTTTTCTTTTAAAGTTTTGTTAATTTCAATTTTTCAATAAAAGTATTTAAAAGAAACCAAACTCAAACCTTTGTTGTTGTTCTCATGAAGGTACCATAACACACAGGAGCTTCTTGAAGGTGTGAACAACTCATCTATTTTGTGGCTGTTAACATTTTTCTCTTACACTTGGACATCAGTTCATGAGAGCTGCTAAAACTATGTATAAAAGTTTACTTTGGCTTTAAAAAAAAAAAATAACATAAAGAGCAGTAGTAAGATACATTCTAATTGCAACTTTTATAAACCAGTCATTTTCCTCTTAAATAGCAGCCTTCCAGTTCCTTTCTTGCACAAGTGTTTATGTGATCAAAAGAGTTAATACCAGCCTTTCAACGAAAAACAAAGCACTGGGGCTACAGATGGATTCAAGCAGTACTTCTGCCATCCTTGCAGTGAGGTTAGAGCAGACCAAGAAGTGCTCTACTTTAGACTTTAATGACTTCTAGGTGGAAGAGTAGAATAAGGAAACAGCCCTTGTGCCTTTTCTAAACTATAAAGTCTCAAAAATTGCTTCTGTTTATTTAATGAGACTGGTTGGAGAAATCTTTTCAGCTGCAGCCTCTGTTGCACTGAGAGCATATCAGTGATGCCTACACATAGTGGAACTGAGTAGAGAAAACAACTCCTCACCTGTTCCAAACTTTAAAATATTTCATTTTTTAAAATGTCCTAGTGTAGCCTGGACCAACAAAAAACAGTTCTACACATCTTTTTTCCTCAAAGGAGGAGGGCACAGATTGTCAAATCTTCCAATGAGTAAAGTATTTTCTGGTGTACAGGAGCCTAACTTCAAATTTCCCTTTGGATTCAGTGATATTTTTCTTATATATCTTGGGAAATGCTCTTTACACTGGTTAATCATATTCAAGAGTCTCACTAAATTTTCATCCAGAAATACTATCCCAAACCTGGCATACATCTCCTGAAGACTTGAATTACTATTTCTACATTCTTGAGGTGAGTTTCAATGTCAGTGAATTATTTATTAAGAAAATTTGTTTTTAAAAAAGTTACTTTAAAATATACCAGTTCAGTTGTACACATCAGCCATGAATGAATAACCCTGTTCAAGATCATCCAAGCTCATGAAAACCTCTTTTTCCACCCAGGGACATGCCAATGCACTGCAGTCCCTCTTCCAGCTGGCAAGCTGATTTTAGGCCTTCACATCTGGCCACACTGCTCCTGAGCTCTGCAGTTTCCTTACCTAAACTCTAAGACTCTGCTTCTTACCCCCCCTTTCAACATTTCTTGTCAGGACAGCACATTTCCTTTAATTCCATAGCTGTGCCAGTTGTAATCTGTTCTTTGACAAGTCCTTTAGACTCTGTAAATCTTGCAGCTCCACTTTATGTTTCTTGGATAGACTGCTAGTACTCATTGTAATACAGAGGGGCTCCAAAACTTGGAGCAGGATTTCTCTAATATCTCAGATTTCATCTTATATATACAATGTTTAAAAAGAGATCATAAAAGGAACACTTTAGGAAATTTTATTCAGCATCAAATAAAAACCTTTGTATGAGGAAATGTTGCACAGCAGGTTGGATATTCCACCTCATAGTTCACGTTTCACTTACTCAGAGTTGCTCCATGGAGCCAGGGAAGTAGCTCCAGCTATGTCTGCCCAGGTTTCAGGTAGGCCAAGTGATAAGCATGCTGAGAGAGCAAAATGGAGCTGAGGGCCTCAACAACGACTGTATCTGTGCAGTCCAGATCTGGTTCACCAGCAGGGTGGGTGACAGTCCACTGCACGGACTCCATCAAATCATCTAAGGGCTCGCTTTCCCTGCAAGACTCTCTGATTAAGAGCAATTAAGTTTGTTTTGGTTCTCTCTTCATGGTGGGACAAAGTAGGAAATTTCCACTCTAAAAGGCTTATAGTAGATGAACTTCAGTAGTGTATTCAGTGAGTATAGCCAAATCAGAGCAATAAACTCTTTTGCCTTGGCAAATTCCGTATCTTTGTAGAAGAGACGTTATAAGGAGCTAGTAAAATCACTGGATTTAAATATATATATATATGAGAGAGAAAGAGTATTGAATGCTAAAATATACATGCAAGCTGAAGTGTTTAAAAGTCAGTTGATTTAAATATTCATTTTGCATAGGTAGACAATTTTGTAAGCACAAATGTCATAGCCTTAAAGACTGATAATGGATGAAGTGAGACACTAGTCACGGTGATCAGGCATAACACTTCGCTGCAATCACAAAACTGTTGATACCTGAGCTGGCTTAGTCTTAACCTTTGTGTTTAGTCATGACCTAGATGCAGCAGTGTGGACCTCTCTGTTAATTGATATTGCATTCTTCTCTGGCAGACTTTGCTACAGTGACTATGACAGCAGAGCTTCACGTGTTGCAGCTAGTCTTGTGTCCTTGGTACATCCCACTTAATCTTGTAAAACAGTTAACTGCCAAGCACAAGAATACCAGCAGCAGAGGATGATTTCTAGTAGCGTAGTATCATTATAAAGTTATGAGGCATGCAAGGCTAAAAGGGAAGTAGAAACCCAGGGAGGATATCAGCAGACTTAAATAAAGTGGAAAGACAGAAGTTGTTACTCAAGTTGCACAGCTCCCACGGAGCAAAGCCACTAGTGTGGTACACACTAGTGGCTTAACTTCAGAGGAGGGAAGAAAGGGAGGGGGAAAAGGAAGAAGAAGATAAGAGAGGAAGAGGAAGAAGCAGATAAGAGAGGAAGAGGAAGAAGACAAGGTGGGAAAAAAAGAAGGAGAGAGGGAAGAAGGGAAGGAAGGAAGGAAAGAAGGGATTTGGAAGGAAGGAATTTTGAAGGAATTAAGAAGGAAAGAGTTCAAAAGGAAGAAATTTGTAAGGAAGGAAGGAAGGAGGGAAGGAAGGAAGGAGGGAAGGAAGGAATCAAACACACATTTGAAATAGATATGTATTAAGTATATACAAGATAAAAACATTTCTGAGACTGTTTTAATTTGCTTGTATGACATTTTATTTTCTAAAGTTTTTAGCCTTTTATTCTCATTCAAGCTTGGCTGTTGCACAAAAAATTAAACCTTAAGCAACTGCTCCAAAATCTAACAAAAAAAAAAGTGACAACCTGAACAAGTGATGGCTAATAAAAATGACATCAAATTCAACTGGCCAAATTCAGTTTGGTTACATCAATGTAATATTTTGTATTTAAGCTAACATAGCTAATGGCTCAGTATTTATTGGCTCAGTATTTAAGCTAACATAGCTAATGGCTCAGTAAATGGCTCAGTATTTATTAAAGTCCTTTGGGATACACTCTTAAAATGGAAAAGCAATTGTATGTGAGGACTTAGGTAGAGGTTTACCTTATTAGAAAAGAAAAGCACAAAGGCCCAGAACTTGCTGTCCTACAGGCCAGGACATCACCTTGCACAAGGACCAATTAAAGTTATTGCACCAACAGGCAAATTCAGGAATCAGCTCAGGCAGGTTGGATGCTGGGGGGCACAAAAATCTTTAAGCATTGTGTATAGGTTTTTACCATTTGTTATCTGAAAGCTGAGTGAGATGCTTCAACCTCCATGGACAAAAATAAAGCTGTTTTGCCTTCTGTTCAGCATTTTCTGAAAAACAGGATTTATGGACACTCATACTAACAAATGAACAACCAGATCTGTTTGAAGAAGAATGTGACCTCTCCTGTGTGACCTAGTTCCTTCTACCAACCAGTTCTCCAAAAGGAGAAAGATCTCATGCACAATGTACAGAAGAGATCATGTTTCATTGTCTCTGTGGCACTTGTAATCAAGCTTCCAGTCCTTCCTGTTTCAAAGACTGTAATTTGACACAGCTGTGCTGTTGGCGCAACACAGTGGTGTAAATCTGAGCTTGCCTGGTTACTTTGGTCCTTAGATATAACTGAACTTCACTTTGCATTTCTGGACCAGTGCTGCTTTTATGTAAGCACTTCTGATGAAGCCTGGGTTACAAGGCTTGTCAGAGATTACTAGGATATTCAGTAGAAAAACTCCTCAGATTTCCAGTTGCTGTCCCACCTTCTTCACCCATCAGGAACCTGCTCCTTTGAAACCAAGATTAATAGGGAAAGTTTGGCGTGGATGTCAAATCAAAATATTATCGTCAAATATTTGCTGTGAATAAGGTATGTATCAGACTGCATATGGCATTAGATTAGACTCTCATTACAAATTCATCAAAAGAAACAAAATATATTATAGGGGGTTGTGCCACAAAATTGTAATTACATGTCAGTCTGGACCTGTTAGGGACCTAATGAGATATCAGTGACTATAGCCAGAGCTGACAGAAGGCGAGGGAAATAACACATTTCCTTTAGGCTGCATGCAGCATTAGTAGAAGGAGCTTCAGACAGTTCCTTCCCTCCTCCTTCCCCATGCCAATACTTCATATTGTAAAGATATGAAGAAGGCAATCCCTAAGTGACCACAAAAAAGGGGTAATTCAAAATGGTACTGCTAGGAGAAGACCAAGAAGTGTTTTCTGGTTCCTGAAACTTAATTTTCCTGCTTGCAGCACAGCTTCTGACTTGAAGTCATCCAAAGGAAAATCCCTCTCTGAACATGCACGTACAGGCCCAATCTATCCTAGGTATACTCAGGTTATTTAAGTATCTAGGTATGGTTTTGATCCCAGGAGTTTCTTTGTAATTCAGATTGATAGTGTTAAAACACAGTTTTTTAAGGAGCTTTTTCTAGTACCTGGAGTTAAAGCGTGAAATTCACCAAAATGCTGTGCTTAGCAACTTCAAATAGTCTGTTCCCAATGCTGAAATCCTTCACTTTATTCAGTCATGCTCCAGGCACTTACTGCTGTCAGTACAGGTTAGGTTCTTCAGGAACTTGCAGAGCTCAGGCAGAATGAGAACCCATAGCACTGTGTCTTGGTCTTCCCATCACGTTTCTGCACCTGAGCTGCTGCTTCTTAGCCTCACCGGAGTCTGAGAAGCTCAGAAAGCTACTCCTCATTCAGATTTTCAAGGGATAGGCTCCACTCAGAGATCTGGCCCAACTCTTTTAAGAGGAGAGTTCCCTGCCAATGCCCAGCAAACTGATTCTTGGCTGGCACTACAAGGACTACAGTGACCTTACGCAAAAATGATCTGAGCCTTCAGCTTTTGAATGGTTATGTTCCCTTTTGACTGGTGTCGTAGAGGAAAATCACCTTCCTTTTTCTTGCTTCAATTTTCTGTGGTTTCGATTTATTTATTTTTATGTGACAGATATTGTGCAACGTTGGGCAATATCTTCCTAGCTATGTCACTGTTCTTGCCAGTTAACGTTATTAAGGCTGCTGCTAATTTCTTCCCTGTGTCACACATTCCTGACTCTTTCCAAGGTGAGGTGGAGGTGGAGGCTCTCTGCACTAAGCAGGCTGTGGTGCTGTGCTGAGCCACAGGAGCCACCCTAGCACTGCACAGGAGCATTTCAATGGGAATTATTCACATTAAGCAGCTGCTTTATCAGCTAGCTACATGCTTCTCAAACATCTCCAGCAGAGCTAAAAATATACTTGTGGATCAACTCAGCCCCCACTGAGTTTGATGGAATGTTTTCCATTGATTTCTAATGGGATTTGAATGACAAACATTTCTGTACAGAAGGCTTGTCTCTAGTCTACAAGGAGGATAAACCGGCATTTGGCTTCTCCTTTTAACATAGTGCTGTTCCCCTTAAGTCTTGCAAATAAGGGAGTATGTGGTCTGAGTAGTAAAGGGGACTAGTCAGTCCATAGACTTCAACTTTGGCAGTGTCAGCTTCCCAGCCTCATGAGTGTAGCTATTCAGTATTACAACGTTCAAAGTAATTATACCTTTGAAATCTTTCATTTGAAGTTGCAATGACTTTCTTTCATGAACTGTTTCTAATTATTGTACTTCAAGTGACAAATTAAATGTCATTTGAAGTAATTATACCAAATACTCAAAAAATTATACATAGGTATGTCAATTAATATAATTAAGTCAAAAAGTTGCATTTCACAGCTGATTCAGCTTTTCCATTGCAGCCTTGAAATTGCTCATGAGTTGAAAGCAACATTCGAAAAAATCTATAGCAAGCCTAGACACTAAAGGAATTATTTATTTTTACTCATTTATTAGACAAGTTGGGGAAAGCATGAGTGCTCCTACTTGAATAAGAAGGAACAATACAGTATTCTTTCTTTCAGAAGCTGGGGTTTTTCCATTTGCTGTCAATAATTCTGGCTGTCAAAGTTCTATAAAAGAATTTGTTGTTCCCAAGCCTCCACTATTTCATCATGGAAAAAGGCAAACAAACGTTCTAAAGGGATTTATATGTTAGTTTCTGTTTCACAATGGGTGTAATACAGACATTTAAGTGAGGTAATAGCATGTTAACTTGTTGCTTTCTAAACAGCCTGTAAAACACTGCTACCCTTTCTTAAACCACTTGATTTGTGAGAAAAGGGGTCAGTAATCATCTATTCCTTAGAGAGAAAAATAGGTCATGAAGCCTGCTGTCTTTCATGTGCAAAGCTCTTCACTCCTGAAGACATGCAGACCAAAGGAGTACACTTTTCTTGTTCATTGCTCTGATAGTTCATAGTGTAATTCAGTGTCCTCCATCTTGTATTTACATTTCCCAGACTTGCTTTCATCATAGTCACAGAAACCACCTGATCCACTTGGTTAAGAATTTGCTCAGCTTTGCTCTATTCTGGTGTTTCAGTTGACATCACACAGAAGAGTTACATAACCTTTATTTCATGAGAGAGGGCTTATCAGTCCAGTCTTTAGCACATAAGAGTGCTGAAACCATTTTTGCACACACAGTGGTGTTCAATATTATGCATAGAGAGTAGCCAATGCGATGCAGGAGATACCTGTACCCAAGAAGCAGTGCAAAGGTTCATACTCCACAGTGAGTGTGTAAGATGTCAGCAAAGAAATGCAAGATAGCAAGTAACTCCCCTCAGTCACCTGAGGTAAAACATTGCAGTCACTGGATATGACAATGGTCCCTGAAAACAACACTAAAAGACTTTGCTTTCAGAAGTATTTTCTTCCAGTAGTTTTTTTGTTTGGTTGGGTTTTGATTTTGTTTTTGTTTTCCTTCCTGGTTTTGGTTTAACAGCATCGCCAATTAACAAGATAAACGCAATGATAGTGACACCAAGTATAACCCTGTGAGATTTTCAAACCTCCCATGATATTGAAGGTTTTCTTACACTTTAATTATGGTACCCATGGTACAAGCATCTTGTCTACGACTCTCAGAAAAAGTGTTGCACATCGATAAAGTTAAGGGGAGAGAACATGAGCCATAGATAGAATCTAGAATTCCTGAGAGGTGCTGAAATTACAGCACCAGAGGCAGGTGGTATTCATTTATTCACAGATCCAATTCCATGTGTTTTGTCTTCTCTCCTTGCTGGTTAGTTTCCATAATTGAAAAATTAAAAATAAAAATCTAAGGGGAATGTATGTTTTGCTCTTGCTTTCATATAAAAATGTTACTCCCTCATGCTCTCTTAAAGGATGACTTACAATGTTTGATCTGTGACTTAGAGCCCAATGTTGGATGCAGGTGTTGAGATACCATAATAATGATGGGTTTTGTGCAAACACCCTTTTGGATAAATATTCATAATGGGGAACCCAGAGACAAAATGAACATTTCAGAAAACTAGCAGTGCAAGAAGCTGTGAAAGACCAGAGATTAATTACTGTGACATGTAGCACATTTGTAGGCAGCTTCACGTTGCCACAGTTGTGATTTGAACTGTATAAAACCCAAATGTAACACGTTTTTAAATGTGCATGTTAAATAACATTCATCTAGATGCAAAATAAGAGATCTGTGCCCTTTTAAATGATAATGAAAAAATGTATATGCATTTGGCTTTTCTGGAAAGCTGTCTATACTTGCAGTTGATTTTGAACTGTGTAAAGGAGGGAGGTCAAAAGATCCTTCTTCAAACAATCTGTTCAATGAATAATGACAAAATTTAAAGAGACTACAGTATATGCTGAATAACATCTGTCCAGCTGAGGATCTTGCACTGAAAGAAAAAAAAAAAAAAAAAAGTGGAATGTGACATCTATTTTTATTTTAGCAAAATATTAAAAGTAGCTGAATGTGGGAAAAAAAAAAAAAAAAAAAAAAGAGAAAAAGAGAGCCAGGTTATAATCTGGAGAAATAGAAAGCCTTAGAAAAATATCTCTGAATACAGAAGGTATTGATATGCAAATTAGTGTAATTCCATTAACAGGCATAACAATTTCATAATTAGTCTCTTGAGACTAATAGCATGTTCAGCTATCTCTTGGGCCCATATTTCTTCTTATGATTCACCACTGCTGCTTAGAATTAAACCCAAAAAATGAAAATCCAAACAAAATAAGACCTCAGAAAGCAAAATTCCTAAATATTGAGCCAGTCCTGTAAAAGCCTGCTTTACTTCAGTAAGATAGCATGAAAATATTTTGAAGAGGCTTCTGGGATTCTGTGAATTTAGGGCCTGATCTTCATTTGGGCTGATAATACCCAAGTGAAGACAAGTAATGAAATCAGCAGCAGAGAAGTGTTGGCATTCGTGTTGCTGCACTCATCACTTGACAGTCTAGGGAGGCTTCAGATGCTTCTCTGTTTATAATGAAATGTCTTTTTATTATCATGCCATTGTCTCAGTTCCAACTGAATGGTAAATTGTGTGCCTGGAATTTATATGTATAATTTTTGTGCATTTTTTAATTGACAGTACACTGATATGGTCGATAGAAACTTAAGAATACAGCTCATCTCTGATAAAGAGCAGCCATAAAGCTGGGATGTGTACTTGCTAAGTCATACACTCAGTTGCTCTAAAGTCAGACACAATCAAAATAATCAAAATTTTGAAAAGGTAAATTAGCATACATCAGCCTCCCTACCCCAGTTTTCCTTCCAAGATTCAAGAGTACTAGAACATGTTCTAGCATTCACGTCTTTTCCATCTATTTTTCAACTGTTAGTATAAAGCTTTCATTAGCATGACCCCCTAATACTCGATGTAGGGAAAGTGGTTCTAGGCTGCATATTCACACATCACATAGATGGTCCAGAAAGACAAACTGAAGGCAGCTGAAGCAAGCAACCTAACTTTTGCACTTAAGTAGTTCTTGATTAACATTCATCCTACTGCTACACCAAGCTCCCTCTATTTTTCTCTATTTTGCAAGGCAAAAGCAGCCATGTAGTTGGTGAAACTTGGAAGAATAGAATAAAAGCACTTGTCCCTGATCTCCCTCAGTATGATCTGTTCCTAACCAGGTAGGTTTTATATCTATAACTAAATAAAATACATGAATTAAATTATTATAGTAACTGAAATTACCTAGAATGCTTGAAAACATTTGTCCATCTACAAACAGATCCTCTTTCTCATAACATTTATTGAAGCATGTTATCATGTCAGAATGTTGGCTTTTTTTTTTTTGTTCTTGTTGAAAACCCAGAGGACAGTTTTATTCCCCTAGCTTTTGTCTAGCTTTAATGATAGTGTTAATTATAAGTTACTTTATAAGCCTTTAATTAAACTTAGAAATAATCCTGCACGACAGGTTGTATTTCCTTGTCCCTATCTGGGATGTAGGTATCTAAAGATTAGATAACAAAAGTTACTAGTCAGGGCACAAAATTGTCATTGCCAAGGACATCTTTCATGCCAAATTTGATACTCAGTCATACCTACATGCAGTGGGTAAAACATGGAAAAGTAAATCTCAGGGAAACATTACATAAATAATACTTGCAGCTGGTAAAACTTTTATTTGATAAATTGAGTGGCTCACAAAACACCTTATACCTTTACCTGAAAAAATTCCATAATAAGAAGCTTGAGTAGCATATTTTGAGGCTATGCTCTACAAGTTGATTAGCCATGAAAGAAAAGTTTAGCTATCTCTTCCTCAGATACCTTGTTTATAAGAGACATCAAACATGTACCATACAGGGACACCAGTACATAGTTAAGGTTGGTAATTGGAGTTTTCTTCCTCCTACATGCTTAAGGTTCAGCGTAAATTTGCTACCAAAATTCTTCTTCCTGGTGCTGCAAGTGAGGTGCAACAACAAAAGGGTTATTTGAGATGTGTTTTCCAAATCTGTATCTAATTGGTACATCTGTGAAAGTGAAAAAAATTTTTTCAGCCTCCTCACGTCTCCTCTCCAGGTTGTCTGCGTGAGTAAATGAGTGACATTCTACCCTAGGCTCATAATTACCAGACAAATACTGTTTTGTAGTGAATTTCAATGACTGAAGTATAAAAAGTGGGGTATAATGAAACTGATGGACTACTACCAATGGCAATAGTAATGGTTGCTTGTACAAAGCACAAGCATCAGCAATATGCTTTCCTTGTACTTATTTTAAATGTTGTGTCTTTTCATCCTTATAATAAAGCAAACTGTTTTATTATAAGCAAATTTCATAATAGGAGTACAAAAAAAGGCATGTAAATGTGAATGTCTTATCTCCTGTCAGCCTTAAACAGTAATCTATTATCTGAGTTGCTCTGAAATTTTTATTTATTCCAGTTCTCTGCATCCCAATGGATTTTTCAGATATTGATTTGAATATGACTGCACACAATTAAAACAAATTATGTCCCAAGCTATTTCCCAAGCTATGAAGCTATTTACCATTTTTACCTCAATAGCTAGCTGCCACAATTTGCCAGTCCAGAGCCTTGCAATTTTTTCATTTGCTCAATGCATCGAAACAATTATTTTTGTTTCAGTTGTCAGCTGTGAAGCTAATATACATTTTTCTCTTCCTTGATATTGTGCATTTGTTCTGTTATGTGTTAAATGGCAACTGCCATTCTGTATTAAAATCCTTTTCTTCTTTGGGTTTTAAAGTCTTCTTTTTCACACAGACTCAACAACAAGTTTCCAAACAGTCTTCCTTAATTATAAAGACAACTGCAGGAACACTGGAAGTGATTTGAATTGGTAGTGCATAAAAATAGTAACATGTGGCTATAAAGGAAGTAAGAATCCAGGTATAAATTCATGTAGAACAGTTCTTTGTCACTTAAGCTAAAGCAACTAGACTTCTACTTAAGAGATTTTAAGTACATGTCAGCCTTAAAAAAGATGAGGTGAGACTTGGACATTTCAAATATTCACCTAGCCTGAGCTTAAATGTTACTTACCTCAGAACAGTCTTTCTAAGATTTCTGCTTACTAGCAGAAGTGGATGCCTTTGAAAGTCTTCAAGGGAAAAGTATACTTTGTAAAATCAGTAGACAGAGTTGTTCACGTTTGAAAGTCTCAAAGCCCAAGAAGCCTTGGCATCTCCATGAGACAGTTTAAAGCTCCTATGCAGTAAGCAGCAGTAAACTCAGAACTTCCCAGCAGGAAACTCTGCCTGCTGAGGATTCAGAGTACTGAGTTCTCTAGACAGTAAGTGCATATCTTATGATGCTGTAACTGACACTGTAAGTTCAAAGGTTCAGAAGAAGGAAGGGGAAAGCTGAGTCTTCCTGGCACAGATGGATAAGAGGATATTTAGACAGCAATTCTAATCTAATGGAGGAATAATTAAATTCCGTTTTGAGAGGGTTTGGGATAGATATCCCTGGAGAATTAAAAGGTATATTTCTACACCCAGACATGGCGTGGGAAAGGGAGGAAGTAGGAAACTACACTAGTAATAATTAGGATGAGGACGAATAATGGGGGAAGTAAATGTTTGTGTACCAATGTCAGGAGTATAAGAGCTAAAAGAAAGAACTACAAGCTTTAGAGAATCTATAGCATTGCAATGTGCATGACACCAAGTCTTGGTGACATAGAATACATAAGCACAGCTTGCATGATAAATACAAATGAAATAAATGAAAGGAAACACTATGTCATCAAATTATTACTATATATAGTAATTAAGAAGTTTAAGTAGATACAATAAACAGACTTACTGAAAATGGTTAAAAGAAGAGTTATCAAAATAACCATCCACCACCACCATGGATTACTTAATCAAAAAGCTTTTGTTTTAAGAAGCTCTGGAAAACATATTAAGGGTAGTAGCTGGAACTCATGGGAAGTGGTGTGAACACTGACCTATAGGAAAGGCAGTATATAATGAGATAAACCAATCTTCAATTCTTTGAAAACAAATCAAAACAAAAAACAACAAAAAACCCCACAAACAAACAAAAAAGGAGCAAGCCAACAAACAACAAAAAAACCACAACAGAAATAAATTCTATTTCAAAGTTGCAAGATCATAGAAGTGTCTGTAACACCACGGAAAATGCTGAGAAAGGTTTTGATACTCTCCTCCTTTCACGTAGAATGTAATGGAGGGAATGGTCAGTAAGCAGGATTAACAACCACCCTAGTTAGACACATTAGCCTAACTGCCTGCTAGCCTGCACTCCCATTTAATGTATATCTAGACCTATGAAGGAACTACATTGTTCTTGCTTATGCACAGTGTGCATGATCTTCAAGGTCTGTCTCTGTATAGACTACATTTCAAAAGCATCTGTAGATATCAAAGGTAAATAATGCAACAGATAAAAGTGAATCAATAGCCTCCTTAAAGTAATTGCTGTGTTTAAGCAGGAAATCTTTTGTGGTATTTTCATACTTTGTGTGGTCCCCATGGAGAAAGGAAGGTATGTGTTTATATGTATGTGTGTATATAAAATTTCAGTTAAAGAATTTTGTTCATGGACAAGGATGCCTGAGGAATGTGACTATTTGAAATTATTTGCTCCTAACTCTACAACTATCCTGCCACTTAAATGGTTTAACTCTCAGAGGCATTCCTCAGTCTGCAGAGTTCTCCTTGTCTTAGCTGCAAAAGTGTAGATATAGGGTTGTGATGAGATCATTGATTGCTCAGGAATAGAAACAGAGGAAAAGTATTTTGGCTGAAAATTATCATGGAGAATTGTTATTCTCAATAAAATTAAGTTTGGAAGAACATAAAATTAATGACATAATAAGAAACAAACAAAACCACAGAAAATTAATGACATACTTCACACAAACAAACAAACAACATCAAGACTTGCAGATAGGGCTTAATAAGGTAACATGAAAATCAGGGTACCGTGCGAGATCAGGCTATTGCTGTACAGTGATGAAGTGCCTCCAGAATAAACAAATAAGAGAGAATAATCACAGAAGCAGGCTTGTATTGATGCAATGGTTTCTCATTGGTGATCTCAGTGTTTTTTAAAGCTTCATCTGAAAAGTAGAGACAAAAGCAGTGAAGGACAAGTGTAAAATGGGGATAACAGGTGAAATTTAAAAAAAAAAAAAAGAGGGAAAGAAGAAAACACAAAATTATTTTAAAAGTAAGACTGAAACTATAGCAGAAATAAGAAGAAAATAAAAAGGAAGCAATTATTTTGTCCTACATGGAAAATTATAGGACTGGGTGATTTGGAGAAAGCTACAGCACCCCGTTACTTATTTGCATCATTGGGGGGAAACAAAAAAAAAGACAGGAAGAGAACAGAAACTAAAAATCAAGTTAAATCTTAACTGGATAAGTAATAAACTCACTGTCAGATCAAAAGAGAGAAGAGCAGTCATGAGTTCAAAAGAAAAGGTGAAATCACTGCTTTCCACTTGAAGACTAACTATGCAGAAAACAAGCAAAAATTGAAATAATCTCAATGAACAGCACTTTGAAATTCAGTTAAGACAAATGCAATTTGTACTTATAACTTTGTACAGTTAGCCATTCAGCAGAAGAATCTGACACTTGTAGCAACAGCTTACAAACTAAGCATAAGAGAACATAATGTCATGGTAAGAAAAAGTGACTCTCTTCCTTGACTGCATTAAGAGAAATACTGAATGTCAAATACGAAAGGTCTGTGGTGTGGCCAGTGATATCAGGCATGCAGCCTCTGAAATAGCACATCCAGTACTGCATTTCATAAATGCATGACAGTGCAGTATAGAGATCTCTGAAGGAGTAAACAAAAGCTTAGAAAGCATAACACACAAAGCAAGTCTCCAAAGAAGCCTCATGTGTTACTGTGGTGGTTTAGGCTGAGTGCCTCCTGTTGCCACCACACAAGCTGTACCTGAGATGTTCCGAGGGTCCAGCCCAGTGGGTGGACATGGGAAACTACATATTTCATCGCATAATGTCCTGCTCCCTATAAAACCATGCACAAGGTTCTACATTTCCTCTTTCTTCCCTCACTGCTCCTATGGAGATGGTCCCTATCTGGTAATGGAGTGGGAGAGTCATCTCGAGGTCTCTTGGGGCCTGGCTAGGCCAGGCCTGGAGGAGAAGGGGGAAGGGCAATCTGAGATCTGGCCAGCTGAGATTAGCCTAACAGTGGAGGTGGGGGCGGGGGGGGGGAAGAAAGAGCCCTGGGGCTTTTGTGTGTACCCTCAGGTGAGGAAAAGGGGAGTGTTGGGATGCTTCTGGGTATGTTGGGGTGCTTGGTGCCATGGTTTAGTTGATTAGGTGGGTTGGATTGGTTGATGGGCTGGACACGATGATCTTCCAACCTGGTTTATTCTATGTATTCTATGTTTTGGGATCTCCTTTGGTCACTGTGCTTGTGGTTCTCTGTAAAATATTCACTGCTTTTCCATTTAAACTTTCCACCACTTCTGCAATCCGTTTGTCTGAGTCTCATTTTTAATGCCGTGGTGGGAGGCAAGGGAGGTTCAGCCCTTCCACCCACCACAGTTACATTGCAGGAAAGACTTCAGCCATAAAGTGGGCTGGCAAGAGCATAGCAATCCCTGATCTTGCACGGCCCTAAGGGAATGGTTGAGGAGGTACATTCAGCAATGAAGGAAAAGTAGACTAGTGGAGGAGGGAAAGAAAACCTGCTTGGTAATTGAAAGAGAGGCCTTGGTAACCAAGTGAATCTAAAAAGCCTCCATCACTGAAGAGAGATATCTATCAAAAACTACTCTTGTTTTCTTGTCCTCCTACATCATTCTGCTTCAATGTGAGAAATTGAACTAGGTGATTTTTTTATTTTGTTTGTTTGTTTGTTTGTTTTAGGTATAGGTACCTGAATCTAATCAGATATGAATATGAAACACATTTTACTCCAGAGCCTTTAGTTCTTTAGCACTACAGCTGAGAACTTGGAACAAACTCACTGCTATTCCCGTTTCTTCTTGTCCTTGGTTCTCTTCCCGTGCACCTGAGCGGAGGATGGAAAGATGGAGAGCTGTTGGTTGACTTCTTTCTGTCCTCACTTGATGTCTTGGGGTCTGTAGTTTGGAAGGAGCCTTTCAGCCTGAATCTCTATGAATCTTGTTAGTTTACTTTGCAACTAAATTGACAAGAACTATGCAATCACCTTAATGAATGATCAAGCACGTCCCATAGTACACATCCACCTTTACACTGCTGTGTGTGCTTGTGTGGTAAAGATAATGCACATTATTCATTTTTTTCCTCAGAAGAAAGTGTGCTACATATTGAGTTATCAATATTTCTTGACAGAAGATAAAAGTGTCCTTAGGATGCTTACTGTTCAAACTATGACCCTTCTTAGTGTTTGTGATCTTGCATTTCATTCTATGAAAGAAAGAAAGTGCTAATTGAAACTACTGTTCCAGGCACATCCAGTGTCAGTGGTCTGTGAAAGCCTGGATGTCCTTGAATCGCATTTACAGACATCTTATCTGCTAGCTATTTACATTTGCACATTAGCATAAATAAATGGAGTGTGGCTGCAGACTTGTGACGCTGCTTCTGTGTGGTTTTTGGTTTATGCTTTATACTTTCACAGAAGCACTTTCCTTCAGTCAGTAAGCTTTTTGTCATTAAGCTTTTATGTATGTGTGTGTGTGTATTTGTCCAGCTTTCCCTGCCTTGCTGTTATTTCATTTTATTAATAATTCAGCTTTCCAAACTGCCTCATACTGGATAAATCCTTCCTTCTTTATTTGAGGATGATAAATTAGGCTATTTAAAGAATGACTCATTACAAGTATATATCCTGTTGGTGCCACCACCCTCCTACACATAATAATTACTGAAGTTTGCAGTGTGACGCACAGTCAGCACTTTCAAAGAAGGGTTGCAGTGCCTGAATACCTTACTGGCACTGGTTACCCCTGGCAACTAAAATGATCTATTTATGGTGATAATGGCTTGTTGTTCTGTTTGATAGTTTTGCTGTATTTCTACCTGGTTCAATTTCAATGGGAGTCTATGGATTTGGAAATACATTTTCAAAAACAGAACAGCGAGCAAAATTCACTCTTTGTGCAAATATGGAGTAACAGGAGTATAACATTGTCTTGTTGCAGATTTTATCAAGGTAATAAACACTTCTGAGCCTAAACTGATTACATTAAATAATTCCACCTTGTCTATAAACATATCCTTTTGTTGTTTATCAGTAAACACTTACTCTGGAGGTTTTGGTAAGTGTAAGAAAGTAGGAGAGGAAATTATTATTTCTACTTACTGCATCCCTTATTTGCAGATCTTCATGATTTCTTGTTGTCACTAATGGTATTTTAAGCAAACTGCTACAAAGATAAAGAAGATAATCACTTGCTTCTAAGCCGTTGATACAAAGTTATTTGGATATAACACACAATTTTATTTGTAAGCTAATGAACAATTTCCCCACCACAAGCAGCTGATAATTGGCAAGTATTTTTAATTGGCAATGCTGAACTGCAAATATTTTGGATTGTTCAATCAAACTCAGTGTAACCATGATATCTTTTGGCAGCTTTTTATGCCATAGCATGCTTAAGACCAGAATCTCTCCCTCTCTCAGCTGTTAAATATCCAATAACGGAAATGAAAGTAGAAATGCCAGACTGGCCTTCTTTTTACATCATTAACAGCAACAGCATGACAGCTGGGCAAGACTGTCTTGTAAACAGAAGTACCATGATGTCCCTCCATCTCTGGGCAGCTATGCCAGGTAGTGCCAACTCTACCCAGTGAAGAGCTCTCAATATTCTCTTCCCTGACGATGTCTTCAAATTGCAAAAAGACAGTTTGACTCCTCCAATATCTTCCCTCTTTTGGAGATCCTTACAAGTCTCATTGCAGATCCAAAGCCTCTTTTCTCAGGGAAACAAGAGTCAGCAATTTTAGGCTTGTTCTCATTTGATGATTGTTGCCACCCCATCACCTGCTAATCAAGGCTGGGGTTATTTCTGGTTCCTATTCAAGTGCAAAAAGATTTCCTTTGCATCCAAACCATGCATCAGCCACCTCTTTCTTTTGAGAAGAAAATGAGATTGTTTAAAGAGCCATATCAAAATTGTATTATATGCTTAAGGTATAGTAATGTGAACTTTAAGCATTTTTCTTGTTCATTTAATTGAAAATGTTTCTTCTAAATCAAGGTTATACATCCTGATGTCCTTAATCTGTTAAGTTTTAGTGAAGAAAATGAGACTGAGTACAGCCATGATCTAAATAAGGTCCTCAAAATTTGGTCTTATGGCAGAGTATTTGCTATCTGTGGCTTGTGGTTAGGGTTATAGGTTGTGATTAGAGTTTATCATCTGCTAGATGGGTTTATTATCTTCTAGCTAGGCTCACCAAGCTTTCCCATGCTCCAAACATCCACAGTTCTAAGTAATTTAATTCATCCTTTCATGAGAAGCAATGGAAAATTCAGGAAGCCTACATACTATTATCCCTGAAATAAAAAGTCTTCTCAGCATTATTTTTAGTTGGGTGTCCCAGAGAAACCAAATGTTCCCAAGGAGATAGAAAGCAAACAAATCATCTTCAAGATGTTGGCTAAAACACTTTGTGAAAGAAGTTTAGATATTTTTATTGTTATTATTATTTATATATATATATATATTTTTTAGGAAGAGAAAAAACAGAGATGCTCAGGCTATAGTATACCTATATTAATGCAATTTCAAGACCAGCCTTTCCCCATGTATATAACCATGACTTTTACTGAAAGTATTTTTGTAAGGACTTGACAAATTCTTTAATTTGTGAGGAACTGGAAGATCTATTCCTGTCACTTGCTTTTGTTTCCACCTTCATTATCAAAATGTAAGGAGTCCCACCTTACTTGTAGAAAACCTGTGCTATCACTTATGTCAGAACAAAAATGATGGAAAACACTTCTGTTCTGATTTACTACCATTTTATATCAATTTTCTACTCTTTGATCTAGCATGATCAATAGCCTGAGGTGTGTAAGAAGAGACTTGTTATTCTAGACTCTATTCTATCCACTTTAAACCCAGCACAATGGTAATTTTATTATACTGAGGCTGAGATCAATCTAAACACTGCTGCAGAACACAGATCATCAATTTCGATTTCACTGACCAAGCGTCTTCTCTACTGGGAAGCTTTATGAATGATGGACCACATCAATGAAAGCTTACTCTGGGAATTGCTCCATATGTTGTAGCACAGGGATGATTCACCTCATTCATTCAATGACTATTCGAGTGAAGAGAAAGAATGGTAAAAAGGTTGGTCATAGTAAGAATTTGTGTCTTCTAATTTGCAGTCTCACAGGTGTGGTATTTCTGTGTACTGGGCATCCCACTGAAACAGAATATGGTCACTAATACACAAGTGATTGGAGGAAACTAGTGACATTATCCAGATACTGGTAAATGTGGATTTCAGTGTCACCAACAGTGAATCACAATTGCTGATTCTTATGTCCCAGGCCTTTTTTCAATTGTTCTATTTTAGCTCCACTTCTGTCCCTGCAAAAGTCACGGAAAGCTAGAAAGTAGCTTTGCAGAAAAAGACATTGAAGTCCTGGTCATTAGCAATCTGAGACTGAGTCAGCAGGGTGTCCTTGCAGCAAAGGCAGCCATCTACATCCTGAGCCACATTGTTACAGACAAAAGGGGAGCCAGCAGCAATAGGGAACTGATACTGCTCCTCTATTTAGCACTTGTGGGATCATATTTGGTTGTTTTGTTATGTTTGCAGCTCCATAGCAAAAGAAGCTTCACCATACTGTAGCAAATCCAGTGAAAGACCATTGAGGTGGAGCACACAGAGCACAGGGAAGAACTGAGGGAACAGGACTCGCTCAACCTTAAGAAGAAATGGCCAAGGGGAATCTACTTGCAGTTTGCAGCTAGCTGTTAGAAGCATGTAGAAATGACAGAAGCAGAGGTGCTGACTAGAAGGGGTAGAGGTGGTAGTTGCTATCTATAACACAGAGGAAATGCCAACCTGATAGAGGGGAAAATTAGGATAAGATTAGTCAAATATGGGAGCAGCTTTCCCAGAGAGGCTGTGGGAACTCCATCCTTGGAAATATTTGCACCTTGACAATACAAGACCCTGAGCAACTTGCTGTATTGCACTTGGTATGAGTGGGAGGTGAGACTGGGGGTCCCTCCATCATCCTTCCCTTCCAAACTATGTACATCATTCTGGTTTGCTGCAACAGTCATGTGCTCCTTTTCCATCACAGAAATTTATTACAACTCAGAGCCTTTTGTAAGGCTATGTAACACTGTCTCCCACACAGACTGTGTTATGCTTTCCATCCTTACAGCTGTTTGTGAATCTCAGTCTACATCTGCACTAGGTAACTGAACATTACTAAGCCATGCCCTCTCCCCAAGTCCAGCTCCTACATTCAGTCCCCAGCCAGCCTCCAGAATTGGCTGACAACACTCAGGCTTCCCTTTGGCAGCAGCTTTTGGTCTATGCTGGCTCCTGAGTCATGCCTGGGAGGTGTTTGGCTGAGTGCAGCCTGTCCTGGGCCAAAACTGTGCAAGAGCCTGAGTTAACAATAATACAGACATCCATGTCCCAGCACTTGTACCATAAACAGTGTTGTTTTTTAAAGACTTGACTTCTCTAGGTTGGTGTGCAATGAAGGATGACCTGTCCATTGTACTGCTTGACAGAGAGAGACATTTAGTGTAAACTGTAAATGATGCTAAGTAAAAAATAAGTTCACCCACCACAAAAGCTACAGTCATCCCTGGTAACTGGTTTTATATGGTGGTTTTGGTTTTCTAAGCAAACAGATTTACACTGGTAAAAGAGTCTTTGTAAATGTTGTCCTTTTGGATTTTTCCTTTATCTTGCTCCCCCTTGCTGATTTATTCTATATATAGAACACTGCTTGAATTAGGAACACAATATTGTTAAATTAAATTATGTGATTATTCAAGTCACTCAAAATATAAAGAAAGTGACCTACAGGGAGGCACTTGTAGACTAAATGAGATATACAAAAGGTTATTTCAATGTTTCTTGTACACACTGTGGACACTTTTATGCAAAAGTGGATTCTAGGGGGAAAATTTGGAGAATAAAGTTACTGAAACATCTTTGTATTTCCACATTGCTAATAAACTCACAGGGGGATGGTAAATATAGCAAAGCTTATCATGTTTTGGGAGACATTATTAAATTAAGCTGCAACTTGAGCAATAATTAATGAATGCAATGCGGAAGATACAGGGTGGAGATCTCAAAACAACTCAGCATCACCCTGACTTTGTTCTGCTTGAAGTCAAATTGACTTGTTCCCAGTGACATCAATGGGAGCAGAGCTAGATCAGTACTGAGCATTTCTGGCACCACAGTCTTTAATATGTGTTGTCCCAAATTGCAAGAATCATTTGTGGTTTCAGGTATCTAACACAAAGCACAATGAGGTTCTCCTGCAACAGGTGCTCAGCATTAAGATTACATGGTTCAGCATATGTCTGGTAATCAAAAAACACAAATCAAATTTAAACAGCTAAATCTTAGCAAAATATTTTCCATAGTGTCTCTCAGTATCTGAGATAAACTGAAAATATATTTGTGTTCAGTTCAAGGAACTGAAGTGCTTTGATTTTTAAATAGCTTTCAACAATGTATTTTGTTTTGATTCTTTCATTTCTCTCATGTAAAATTACAACTTCTGCGGAAACTGCTTCTTCTTTTGAAGTGATTTTTCTTTGCAAAATTCCCTAGCAGCTCTATTAATTAGACATGCTCAATCACACCAAGGAATATCAACATGTATTACAAGTGCTCTTGAAGTCAACATGGAGAGTAAGTTATTTTTTAAAGCAAGTAAATGTTTTGTTCCTTTCGTTGCAGTGACATCCAATACATACCAGATAGTCACCAACCTCAGGGCAGATATGATTCCTTCCCTACATGCTACCTAGTACAATACTTCACAGGGGTTTTGAGAAAAAAAAATCTTAAACACACCAGCATTTCCATCTCTTTACAAGGTACAGAAAAATGTCTCTTTTAGTTAATCTCCAAATTTAGATTCAGTGAAATATCCATCCAGAACTTAAATCCTCAAACCATAGTCATGAAATAATGATTATATTAAGCAGCTGATGCCTGTTCAATATTGCTCTCTCATGAAACACAAATTTGAAGAGTGGAAAAGCATTTGCAGTGGGAGAGATTCCATTGCTCTTCTGCCAGATGAGCAATCAAACATGGAAGTTTTTGTCCTATGTGCTGAATTTGTTACCCTTAGTGTTGTGTTTCAACTTTTTTCTTACTTGGGTAAGAAAATAACTTACTGATGTTTCAAGAGATGCCTGAATCTGATGACACTTTTAAATTCAAGTCTCAAACCAGGTATTGTAGGTGGCTGATTGATAAGATTGTCTCTGGATATTTTTGTGGCTCTTACAGGGCCCCACAAAAAGGTTTTTGATCTTTCCAAAATGCAGCTTTATCTACAAAGCATGTAGCAGCTCAAACAGCAGAGGGTGCTTTGTAAGCAAATACAAAACACTTGATCTAAAATTATTGCTGTAGATAGAACCTGCAGCTGTGTGGATGCTTTGCTACCATCTCTATTCATGAAGTGGCAGATTCAACAGCTTACTGCTTATTAGAATTGTTTCAGATGCTCCAATAAATCTCCTGTGAAAATGGTCCCAAAATTCTATGTATAGGGAATAAAATTCTACATATAGGGAATAAAATTGAAGGTAGCTCCATGTTTTTGAATAAGGTGGAGAGTATGCTACAAAATAATGCATTATTCATAAATTCATACTGTTTAAAAAGCTTAATAAAGAATTTGATTTATAGTCCAGGCACATGCCCCACATATTTATGCCCTGGTATGCATACAAATGTAATGTATGACATTAGATAGTTGTAATATTCTCTTGTCTTTTATGATTTCTAAGCACTTACTATGCAGAGCAGTTGAATTAAATTGCAAAACAAGAGTAAGCACAGTAAATTGATATCTTTCTGTAAAGTGGGTGTGTGGTCATCCTTCACGTCATTGCTCTGATTAGAACAGTTTTGGGGGAAAAAAATACTTGCATGGCCAGACCTGTATATTATGAATGAACTGTGACCATAGGACACCATCTTAAGTATGAAAATGAATCTTCATGCAAAAGAGAAAAAAAGAAAGGGGGGCTACTCTGAAATTACAAAAATATTTAGTCTTATTTGCCATCTGTTGCCATGCAAGGCATTCAGCTGCTCTGAGTGAAAAGAGTTTTTCCTAGGAAGTTGAGAGCTTTTGAAACAGTTGGGTAGGTATTTGGTAATGGACTACACATGGAGTTCAAACTAATGCCATGGGTTCTCCAAAGAAACATAGGGATGATGTCATCTACAATGTCATAAATGTGCATTATGATGTAAGAAAGAAAACAGTTCTGAGAATTTTTTTTTAAGAGAGGGAGGTTTTCAGAATGCAAGTTTACACCACCTTCCAGTATTTGCTGCTGTGATTCATCTTACATCTCCATGCTTTTCAAAAATTATAAAAATCTCCTTTGAGTCAACATGCTTACTTTTTATTTTTCTTTAATCAATGCATTTTCCCCTTTCTATCATTGCCATAGACTGTTTACATTCCATTTATCTTCCAACAAAGGAAAGGGAAGTTCAGCACTGAGTGATGAAAGGAATGGAAATGTTTTCAGGCATGGAGGCAAACAGTTGGGAAACCGAGGACAGGGTGAGGAAATCATTAGATCTTCTGAGCACATTTATTACAGCTCTGCAACTACAATTTTGAAACAATGATGACTTTCATCAGCTGAGGATCTCATCCAAAAAGCTTTGGAAGAGAAGGTGGAAGAAACTATGTTTTGAACATATTTCAACTTGTCATAGTGGCAGAAGCTACAGATGGTATATTGAGTTGAGAGTGTGGATAGAAGGTAGAACAGAAGATGTCAAAGACATGGAGAAGCCAGTTCCTAAGGCGTGACTACAGAGCTGAATCATATTAATAGGAAAGATTAGAATAGGAAAGAGGAACAAAAGTGATGAAGCCTAAGACTGTCTGGCCTAGTCCTTAGAAGACAGAAAAAGATTAACACAGGTTGTCATTGGGGAAAAACAGTTACTGAGGTAAAAAGAACAACAAAGAGTACAGAGAAATCCTGGGCTGTGAGTTCTTTTGCATCCAAACCTTTTAAACTAAAGACTTCACTCATCGTTTCAAATTTCTCTTAACACTTCTGCTTGAGAGACCCATTTCTTCAATTGAATTTCCCTTTAGTTGGAGCTTCTGTCTACACATGTCATGACAACATCATGACCCCTTAGTTGAAGGACAAGTTCAGGGCTAATGTGGACCATGCAGATCATCATGTTTGACTTCTGCCAGCAATACTTCCTCAGCACAACAGGTCTAAATTCTCAGCTTTATTGGTTTTATTTTGGTTTTTGGGTTTGGTTGTTGGGTTGTTTGGTTTTTTTTGAAGTGATGATAAATACCTTCAAGTTCCTAACCTTCATTATTCCACCAAATACTTCTCATGAATGAAACTTTGCTGTACATTTGTAGTCTGAATGTGTCATTCTTTTCCAGCCATCTATTGTCAGAAATATCTTCCATATTAATCCCTCATAAGACACAATGAAGCAACATTATATATTTTTTTTAATTATAATAAGATGTAAATTTTCAGCTGTAGATACCTTTCATGTATTTAAATAAATAAATGACAGCTCTTTTCAACTCTTTCTGCTTAAGTGTGAAGTTTTGAGAAGTTGATGAATCACTGGCTGTGGTATTGCACCAGTAATATTTCCTTGTTATTGTTGTTTCCTAGTAATGAGACACCTTCTGCATTGTGCTCCAGAGGACATGAGTGATGGGAAAGGAGAAGCAGTAGAAAGTGGTTGATGTAATAAACAGAAAGAAAAGGCACTGCACAGGTTTTTCCTGTTGGTAGGCAGAGCTGAAAGTTGATACCCAACATATCTACCTTAAGATGAACACTGAATATAGAATCTTGGGGAAGTTTCAAATGGAAAGAGCACCCTCTTAAACCTATGCTGTATTGGTGAGTGGGAATCAAGAGAGAAACACACAGTGATTAAATAGGGTATACATTAAAGGGGATAATACAGCTCCAACAAATACTAGGATTGAGGAGGAGGAAAGGTAAGGAAGAGTTAGAGATGAGTGATGACATGGATAGTAAAAGAAGAGGGGGAAGCATTGGTACACAAAGGCAGAGGAAAAAGCTTGCTATGCCAGGAGTCACCAGATGGCATTGTTACACATTGTCTTAAAGGTTATTTTCTTTGGCATCTAAGCTGTTTCTTGTTTCAGGAAAAAATGGTGTGTTTTAACGCTTATGACAGAAGGAGTCATAACAAGCAATGGAGCTGGAGACTATGCTAGAGATGGAAACTGGAGAAACTAGACAGGAAGTCTTGATTTTAAAGCAAAAGAGAAACAAAATTAAGAGCTCTTCATGGGTGACTTTATTGATCCACGACTGATGTATAAGCACAAGAACTGAGGTGTAACTACAAGTAAATCCCACTTTTCACCCCCCCTCCCACCCAATAATGCGATAATCTATAAAGCCCTGAGAGCTCCTATCCTTCAGTAGAAACACAATCTGATGCTATCAGGAAGGATGTAAGGTCTGAAGGCAAGAATCAAGTAAATTGAGGAGAATAGTATGAAGTGGAAAAATAGCAACATTGGAAAAGATTAGATACAATCAATGGGTAGTGAAGCATATCTGCAAGTCAAGGCAGTCAGTAGAACAGCAAATACAAAACAATGGAAATGACTCAAAATACAGTGTAATAGTGATAGGCAGCCAAAATAATGTAGGTGCAACATTTTAATGTTATTTCAGTCTGTTCTAGAAGTGCTAGCATACTTAAATAACATAAACTGCACTAGAAATTAGGACTTGGGGAGAAGAACATTGATGGGAGTGAAAAATACTTTGGTGCAAAATACAAGGTGCAAGCAACATCTGCAACACATGCTACATGCATTGCTGTAGAATGGTAGAGTTTTGCTTCTATAATATAAAACAAAACAATTTCATTTAATACCATTTCTTGTGTCTGATTAAGGGCTTCTTGCTTCCCCAGTTCTTGTGCATAGTCCAGTGAAAGATTTGAATTCTGTAAACACAAAAAACCCCACCAAAAACACAATAAATGTCTTTCAAAAGACTTCCCTCTTTACAGATACAAAAATCCCTGAGAAGAAGTCCAAGAGACAGTCTCTGAGGCATGGTGCTTGTTATTCAAGAGGAAGCTGGGAACAGAGCATATAAACAAGTGTATTCCCACCCTTCTCTGGGCAGAACATATACCATCTGTTCATTCCAGATTTCCCCCCTTCCCATGGCCTGACCATTATGATAACTCAGATGACAAAACAAAAGCTTAAGACTTCTTAACAGTCTTGACTGCTCATGGAGCTTCCCAGAGAAGCTCATCTGTCACAGCTTAAGGTCCTTTAGCAGAGAGTACATTACAAGAACCTGAGTGTTCTGCTAAAATAAAAGTAAATTACACTTAATTATATATGACAGTAAGTCTGGGTCCCACTGCAATCAGGCCTCTATAATCCTTCTCGTTCAATGGATAACCTCTGCCCTGAGCAGCACAGAGTCATTCCAGGTGCTCATGGTTCTGCAGCCTGCTCTTTCCTTACAGCAAAATGGGGAATCCAAAGGCTGACTGCTCGCAGGCCTACTTAGGATTAGTTGTACAGATACCTGAGTAACAACTTTCAAGTGTGACGTCCCAGAACAACTGTCGAGTCTGTGTACAACTACCTCCACAGGGTGTGGAAGAGAGCCCCAGTTTTTTTCAGCACCACTTACTGTCTCAGTATTATCTAACTGAGGTCATTCATCCCACTAAAGCTTTCAACCTACAAAAACTACACGCCAAGGAAAAAAGTATCAAGTAGTTGAAAAAAGGGTAAAAGAATAGAAAGAAAAGGCAAGTCTTAGTTCAGGATATCAGAGTTGGAAACATTGAGACTTTGGAAAATGAAAACCAGTTTGAATGGGAGAGAAACACCATGCACCCTGCTGACGACAGGATGGGTTGTTCTTAGGTGAGTTGGGCTACCTTCACTGTGAAGCCACACTGCTCTCCTCAGTTTATCTTGTTGAAAGGAGGCTTCTTACATGTTCACTTAGGTCTTAGAAGTACTTTCATACTTTTTCTGTCCTCAGTCCTAGTCTTCTTGACCTCATCACGTATTGAGCTTTTAGGGACAAAATCAACCCCTAGAAAATCCAGGACCCAACCCAGAATAATCTTAGCTGTTTTCAGAACCCTCTTTTTTGCTACTCAGCTGTGCCCAAGACCTCTTTCTCACTCTACTCTGGGACTTCTTCCAGAACTACCTGCTCTTAGAAAGGCTATCTTTTTAAATAGCATTTGCTATTTTCAGCTAATCAGGGCCTGCTCCACTTAAAAGCATATTACACCTGCTAGTATTTAAAGGAAAGTTAAAAAAGGAAACAAAGCACTAATACATGCCTCTGCCCATCTGCTCTCACCTGCACGTGGACTCATGGACCATTTAGTGTTTCTTTCTGATATAACAAGTTACCTTGTTGTGACAGAAGACTCTAAGGAACTAGATCATGCTTGGAACCTCTTTTAAAGGAAAATATTTTTAACACTGTAATGAAACTGATCATTTAGTAAAGTATGTGAGCAACAGTTTATATTTCTGTAATACTATTTTCCTAGGTCTGGATTCCATCTCTTCATATTTTTATTCTGTTTGGTTTAGCTGATCCTAGTTACATAACTGTGCTCAGTAGTCAGTAAAATTAAAGGCCACTATATTATAACATCAAAATCAGGATTATATCATGTGAAGGGGCAAGATAACAAACTAATGTGCCTTGAGCTGGTGAGCCTGTGTGATGCAGCTGACCAGTTCCTCCCCACTTCCTAATTGTAATTGCACTGTGATGTGCATCTCACTGATAGAAGCCAGAAGAGGAACATCTGTGTCACTGCGCAGAGTTAATGCTTTGAGGTACCATTAGTTTCCAAGAAAGGAATGTTTTCCAGATTACTGGAAAGTGGGGAGAGTATGAAAAAAAATATAAGGGAAAAAACAATGAACAATGGTTGCTAGGAAATTCCACAGTCAACAGGCATGGTCATGCTCTTTCAGACCTCAAAAAAAAAAAGTACCTGAATTAAGTAATGGATTCCTTCCAAATTAAAGCAATCGTAACAAGGTAGTACAAGTATACATCTCCTATGCACTGCAGAGACCACTTCCACTGTACAAAACCACAAAAAGCCAGCTGTATATTTTTGAAGTAGAACATTGACAAGTCAGTGAAGGAGCCCCCAAGTAACATAAGAAACTCTCAAATCCTCTAGGCAAGTGATACAATTTCAAGAGGGAAATTTTCAAACAATCATGCTGTATATAAATTTAAGAATCTTCACCTAAAAGATATCAATTCTTCAAGAGGACCAACACCATATCGCTTGTATTTTCACACAGAAAGGTACACACTGGCTTATGAAAAGGAGTTATCCATTGTTTTAAGTAGCGCTTTGCTATTTCTGCTGTTCAGTTCTAGTCATCTACAGATTTAGTCTCATTTTACCTTAATTTTGGCATATGCCTTTTATATTTCTTGGAGGTCATTGGAATTTGTCTGTGTGTTTAAGAGTTTTGCAGTATTAAGAAATAAAGCAGATTAAAGAGGCCACATTTCTTACTATGGATTTTACAACTCTAGACATATTAGTAGCAGCTAATTAATGTCCATAGAAATTTTAGAGGTGACCATGAGCAAACATGAGCATAGGAAGATGAGAGAACATATGGAGAACAGATCTGGAAGAGACAGAACTCTAAAGAAACACCCCATCACCATCATTGTCAGGCACTTACTTTTTTGGTAAAAATACCAGAAACATTTTTCCATAAACACCATTCATCTTCCAGCACAGACACAACACAGTCACATTATGCTCTCCAAATCAATGCTTTTAATCTAGTTTAACATCATACTTGCTATCTTTCATAAACATAAAAGTTTCTTTGTGACTTAGTCCACAGAAGGTGGACTGTTCCCCATAGCAAACTCTGGCCAAGCTGTCAGCCCATGGCTTGGATGGGAGCACACTGCATTGGGTTAGGAACTGGCTGGAGGGCCGAGCCCAGAGAGTGGTGGTGAATGGTGCCACATCCAGCTGGTGGCCAGTCACTAGTGGTGTGCCCCAGGGATTAGTGCTGGGCCCCATGCTCTTTAACATCTTTATTGATGACCTGGATGAGGGCATTAAGTCCATCATCAGTAAATTTGCTGATGACACCAAGCTGGGGGCAGGAGTTGATCTGCTGGAGGGTAGAGAGGCTCTGCAGAGGGACCTCGACAGGCTGGACAGATGGGCAGAGTCCAACGGCATGAGATTTAACACATCCAAGTGCCGGGTTCTGCACATTGGCCACAACAATCCCATGCAGAGCTACAGGCTGGGGTCAGAGTGGCTGGAGAGCGGCCAGGTAGAAAGGGACCTGGGGGTGCTGGTCGACGGTAGGCTGAACATGAGCCTGCAGTGTGCCCAGGCAGCCAAGAGGGCCAATGGCATCCTGGCCTGCATCAGGAACAGTGTGGCCAGCAGGAGCAGGGAGGTCATTTTGCCCCTGTACACTGCACTGGTTGGGTCACACCTCGAGTACTGTGTCCAGTTCTGGGCCCCTCAGTTTAGGAGGGATGTTGACTTGCTGGAACGAGTCCAGAGAAGAGCAACAAAGTTGGTGAGGGGTTTGGAACACAAGCCCTATGAGGAGAGGCTGAGGGAGCTGGGGTTGCTTAGCCTGGAGAAGAGGAGACTCAGGGGTGACCTTGTTACTCTCTACAACTACCTGAAGGGAGGTTGTAGACAGACGGATGTTGGTCTCTTCTCCCAGGCAGCCAGTACCAGAACAAGAGGACACAGTCTCAGGCTTCACCAGAGGAGGTTTAGGTTGGATGTTAGGAAGAAGTTCTATACAGAGAGAGTGAGTGCCGTCATTGGAGGTTTTCAGGAGAAGACTTGATGGGGTGCTTGGTGCCATGGGTTAGTTGTTTGGGCAGTGTTGGATTGGTTGATGGGTTGGATGCGATGATCTTGAAGGTCTCTTCCAACCTGGTTTATTCTATGTATTCTATTCTATGTAAGGTCACATTCCAAAACCATTCAGTTTTCCATGAACTACGTCTGAATTAGTAGTAAATGAAATCCTATTTTAACCTCCTATACAAGAGACACAGAGTTACATCTCTTCCACAATGGGGACAGAGTTTTGGTTGACTGTAATTTATGAGTGATTTAGTTAAGCTTAAGACAAATCATCCGATGGAAGACATTTTATTTGTTTTGGTGTGCAATCTAGTATTTACTTAGGCTAATGATTAGAAAATCTATAATACATTGTCTACCTGTGAATTTTTTAATGAATCAGACCCAGATCGTAGCTCTTGTTTTTGTTCTCTCTTATCAGGTGAGAGATGGAGTCCATGGAGGGAGATGATGACAATATGCTCTCTATAACATACCAAGTTGGGTGATTCAGCATAATGTCTCCACACACTGTAATTAAAAGGCAGGCAGACACACATTTTCAATAAAGTGAAGGAAAGTGTTTTCTAATTGCTGGGTTTTTTCCAATTGAAATACACTTGTTTAACCTTTAGTGCAATCCATCCCTTCCTACCACTATGTGTCATCAGTGAATCTGAAGGTTTATTCAAACTCTGTGCTATACTCCCCCAACCATTTTACACAGAGAAGCTTTAAAGCATGTGTTAGCATTCTACAGAATCATCTTAGACAGGCTATACAAACATTTTCAATACCTTTACTTAGGTATTCACTAAGAATTCAGAAAGGATGGATAAATCCATTTGAAATCAGGTCTGACAACCTTTAATGATTATAGATGAGAATTATGCTAGCATCAAGTCCTATGTGGAGTATATGCATCTATTTACACCTCTCTGTGTAGGCGGAGTGGTTTGTTCTCACATACCCTTGCAATGATACATTTACATACAGAGCCTACTCACAGTCCATATCAACTCTGAAGCATTTGGCACCATGTTGCATTATATTTAGTGTTAACACTTATGTTAAGGAAGAATATACTAAGAATACAGAACAGCAATGTAAAAACATTGCTTGCTTTAGTTTCTCTCCCATTCTAACTTCCTATGACCGTATTATTCCATGCAACACACTAATTTATATTGCATTTTAGCATTTCTTTTTATAGAGTATAATTAGTCTTTTTTTTTCTCCCTTTTTTTTGCTTGTTCCCAGTGATCCATTTTATATTTAGCCCTGGAAAAATGTCATTACTACATGATTTGTTTTTGTTGGGTTGTGTGGTTTGTTTCTTTGTTTGTTTTTGTTTTGTGTTGTTGTTTTGTTGTTGTTCACTAGTATTGGTACATATGAATTCATTTAGGTTTGGACTTGATCTAATGTTCCAGACACACATTTCATGACCTTTTCTGAAGCAATTATGTTAACTAAATTAACTGAAGAACCCTTGCACTGCTGCTGATTCAGGAAATCTTGAATTTTCAGCCACTTTTCAGCAAAGGCCCAGGAAACAGTTTCTAGATTGAGTTTAGGACCTGAAATTAAATCAGAAAAGGGCATTCAGCACAAAGAGAAGTATATCACTTTAGTAATTTTTTTTCCTTCCAAGTATAAAATAGACATTCCCTTAAAACAAAGGGATTCTTTCAGTTGTAACATAAAACATGTAAAATACATAGTTAAAAAGGAAAAGGGTTAAGAGTTACCCAAGAAAGAGAAGAATTCAGTACTGCCATTTTGACCTGCATTGACTGGTTTCAATAATACCCTAACAGGCTGTATAATTTCCCTTAAAGATTATTTTACTGAAAATAAACATGACATGGCTTAAAGTCTTAGTAAACATTATTCCCATTACTAGATATTTTTCCTATTATCAGTGTTGACTGAATAAAGCCTTAGGTTGTGGAGGAGTCTGCAGAGAAGAAAATTTTGCTGCAGATTTTTTTGTTCCTATCTAATGACAGGGTAAAAAAGCTTGTCTTTATGATGAGTCCACTTAGTGATGTTCAGGCCCAGGCTTTTACAGGAAAAGCTCCAAGCTGTGGAGCTGTAACAGGTAGATTAGTTGAACAGACCTCAGTTTGGTTTGTGGTGCCTACTTAGTTCACAGTCAGCAAAAAAATATTAAAGATCATCCTGGCAGGTCACACAAATAGCTTTAGGCCATCCACAGTGAGGATTTGTTCTTTATGCAGTCATTGGTAATCATCCTGCAGAGCTGCTGCACCAACGCTGTTCTCAGCCTCAACAGGCAGGGCTGGAGTGTGAACAAAGGTAGCCCACACTGTCTGCAGGCAGAAAGAGCAAATCACTGCTTGTGCATTATGGCTCTGTCTTTATCTATGTGCCTACAGACACAGAAGCAAATGCTGACACCTGCCTCCCACAAAAACAGAGACAGAGACCCAAACTGGATCCCACTTACTGTTCATATAGATTTACCTCTTGACTCACAATTTTCCTGGCAATTCTTCTTCACACCTCTGAAGCACTGAGAGTACCTAAATCTGAAAGCAAGCTTGGTCCTGCTCCTAATGAAATCATTAGAAATGTGGCAGTAACATTGATGGGTGCAGGACCAGGCCCATAGCTCACGCATGTCATGCTTCCTGAAATATTAATTAGACCATGAGCTGAAGAATGCCATATGGCATCCCCACCAATCTCAATCTTTTCAATTTTATTTTTTTTTTCCAAAAAAAATGTACCCTGGTGCTCCTGATCTGCTTTAGTTTACCAGTGGTTAAGGAACTTCTCAGACTTTAATTGAATGAAGTCTATAAATAATCATCCTTTCTTGCTCTTGGAACTGAAAAGGTACCTTAGAAAGGATTTGGTTTTTGTTTTGAAATTATACTTGCCTGGTTTCTTTATAAATATCATAGTGAAAAAGCTGAGACTTCTGTTCTGATTTTAGGTCTTGATATTTGCCAACTCCTGCCCTTCTTTTGTGTATAGGGAAGAACCTCCTGACTGTCTCACAGAAAGAGCATTAGATCTCATGGTTTAACAGTGAAAGGTTTAACACACCCACTAACTTCCTTCCTCAAAAGCACTACTGAAATAAAATAGATATGAATAAGGGCACCACAAGGTGGGAAAGTAAGAAATCTGACTGCTAACCTTCTCACTCCTAAATGCATTTGAAAGCATGCTTACCTTACACAGTCTTTTCTTCTACCCCATGTGAGCAAGTTAGGTGGAGTAAACATGTCTGTGCAGTGATAATATAAAGAGAACCATGCATCACCTCATCCCAAGGGAAGGAGAATCTGGTGCATCACAGATTTGTCAGGAATTAGGTTGGGAGACACAGTGCTACGTTTTTTAATCTTGTTTGACTTAAAATGTATTTTGTAATCAGTGAAATAGAAAGGCACCGCTGAAGCACAGGGATTAGCTGTAGAGAAGAAAAACAATAGTACTCACAGCTCTTTGATGTATTTCTGTTTGAATTAGAAAGTGTCACTTCAACAGTTCAGAGACCTGCAAATAAAATTCTCAGCTTAGCAATCATACTGTCCAACACTTGAGCTTCTTGCAAAGTGTTGCCGAAGTCACACAGAAGCAAACGCTGAGCAACTTTGAAGTGAAAAAAATGATTCAGTAAACAGTAAATCACAAGAAACATGGATTGTGTTGAGTGGTTACAGCTATTGGTCATGTCAAGCATGGGAGCAGAAATGCTAATAGATGATATTTAATGAAAGAATGCCTGTTCTTTAATTAGAGAGAATGTAAGGGAATCAGGACAAATACTACATATGTCTTTAGGCTTTTCTTGCATGTGATTTTTTTGAATCCTGGCCTATGACACATGCAGAATGATCATGGAGACCTTCTGTCTATGGAGCATAAACTGGGATTTATCACCCTAGAGGAACTGCCACTGTAGAAATGCTTGTTTCAACATTGTGAAAAGCTGAACACATTTGGCAGCAGAATAAAGCATTAGGAATTCTTTAAAACCCATCTTTTGATCCAAAATTGTATTGCAAATAACATAGTAGCAGCTGCAAAAGATTCTCAATTTCCACCATTAACTTGGTAAGTGAAGACTTTTCTTCCTCTAAGTACATTTAAATCTTGCTGAGTTGATTCCACAAAGCTTATACGCATCTGCAAGAGCAAATTAAAGCAAAATATAATTTTTTTTTGTTATTATCCCAGTGGCTTTTCTCCTACACATATTATACTAGCAAATCTTTCTTAAATAATAGAAATTTTGCTAGAATTTGTGTTACAGAACCGGGACTAAGTATATACTGAATGATTGCTTTCTGCTGAGAGTCATTGCATGTCATCAGCTTTCCATGGGGAAAAAAAAAAAAAAAAAAGGAGTTTGTCAAGTTAGGTTTTGAGAAGATAATACAGCCCAAAACTTCACACGAGCTTGGAGAAATCAGATGGGTCTGTCTGAGAAATGGCCTAAATAGGCTAATTTTGGAAATTTTCTTTAGTGCTTTAGGGTACATCAGAGAGAAATAGTCAGAGTTTTAACTTAAGCAGAAAACCTAAGAGTCCTTGAGGTATGAGCCAGTGATCAGTTCAGCCATGGACAGTGCTGTTGCTATCCACTTTTAGCCACATCTCTTTCTCCCAGTGCTAAGCAACTCAATACCTAGTTCACGACTCAGTCAATAAAGATACATAACCCAGACAAACTCTTCTATCTCCCAAGAGATTGCTCTTTCCTTCTAGCAAACACAGAGCCTTGGCTTTTCCTAAGTAGCTTAGGGTTCAGTTAAAGGAGCAGAGCTCCTTTGCTCACAAGAAGCAATTACCCCACACCATTGTTTTCTGGGACATGACCCATCTATAGACTGCAGTAGTGTGGGCAATTAGCAGATATTTTTCTCCTCGCCAGTTTGATACTCCAGTGGGTCTTCATCCACTGAAGATGATTGAACAAAGTTACTTGCCACAGTGAAGACCTGAACTTAGTTATTATTCCAAAAATATGCAATAAACTCTTCTCAGAGCAAGGAGTACAATGTAGGCTGTTTTCTCAGGAACCTAGGCTATTGACAATACACTTGGAGAAGCACTTGGAGAAGCTGACTCCTTTGAAGATGAGAGGATAATTTTTTTTCCACCTAAGCTGCCTTTTACATTTTATTTTTCAGGCAACGATCAAGTTACTTTATGGTCCATTGAAACCTCTAGAAACTGACCATTGCCCCCCTCCCCCCACCCTCCCCCTTTTCACAAGCTAACAGTTTTGTTTATAACTCAAAACTTTTTCACTATCAGGAACACTAAACTACTTCATAAAGCATGCGAGTTTAGGTGGAATGCTTGCAGAAACTCTCCTGGCAAGGCTGAGTGCTTTCCATGCCCAGTAACGAGGACAGCCAGGTACAGGAAATGTAATTGTTGCGAAGAAAGGTTTATCCTACTCCAGGCAGCAATCAGAAGTGAAAAAAACCTTTCTGATTTCTGCAGACATTCAGACTGCCTACACAGAGAAAATATTGCAGAGAATTGATGGGAACTGTGAATCTAGAAAGACATATAGGAAGAGTTTAATTTTCTTATTTTCTGGTGTTCAGGAAACAAATTAATCAGCAAATATTTGGTATACTGCAGATAAGGAATAACTACCTTCTTTTTCTTTTATCTGTCACAAACCCCTTACCCTTCTTAAAATTTGCCAGGACACACAATTTATTCTAATTCTGGCTGCTATGATTTCAACCTGAACTCTCAGTCCTCAATAAAACAAACTTTCACCTGTTACATTACTATTTACTTGCTATCTACATCCAGAGTTACATTGAGGCAGTTGGTATGGATGGAATGTTCAGTAGTAGATGATCATGTGTGTATATATATAAAGGAAGCTGTTTCGGCATTTCAGTCTGAGCATTTGAAAACTTATGTGGATCAAATAGACATTGAAAACCTAGATCCCAGTGAACAAGCTCCCTGTGACAAAAATACCTTTTTGTCAGGAAAAAGGCTAGACATGGTGCTACACTTTTTCTGGTTGTCATCACTGGACAGAGCTGAGGCATATGTTAGACTGATACAGTAAGAGATCCAGTATTTTTTCCAGCAACATTGTTGTCAACAAACTGCCATTCAGTAGTACTCTATGGCGCTGGACAGAGAAGTAAATTCAAGGAATATCCTACAACCTACTTAAACATGAGATACCACAACATTTATTCCTCAACCTTTCTGATTCTCAGCTGGAGATCAGAGAGGTCACCCTCCCATTTCCCATTCCTTCAAGGTAAATTCAATGAGGCTATGCTAATTTTTGCTTGATGGGGATTTGGCTCACTGAATATAAGACTAATGGCCTCAGAAAACACTTCAGCCTTGGCAGCGATAGTAAATACTGTTTTATGTTAGTTTTGTATACATCACACACTTAGCTCTAAGTTACTGTAAATAGAATGAAGAGTGCCTTGTTGCTGAATAATTTACTACACATTAAATATGGCCCAAGGCAATAGAGTTTTCACATTCCACAAAGACCTTATGTATTTCCTGCTTTTATAATTATGTAAAGGAAATACTGACAGTCTGAATTATGAAATATAGATTATCCATTCAGTTACAGTTCAAAGATATATGGGGGGGGGGGGGGTAGTGAGCAAATACAGGGGGATTTCAAACATTATGTGTACTCTTATGGTAGATAGAGTATCTGTTTAATTACCTCCTTGCTGCTTAGCAAAATTGCGGAACATGAAGAGACGTTCAGTTACTCCAACAAATGGGCATGTCTGACACTACTGACTCATATCCCCTTTAGAGCCGTATTTTTCTCTCTTTTCTATGTTTCCTAGTCTCACTTTGTCCTTCTTTTCATGTTTAATGAGACATAAAAATACCTTTACTTCATTAAGCAGCTTTCATCCAAGCAGCTCTGAGAGGCACACAACACCTCTGTGAGGAAGGCAAGTGTTACCCAGGGAATTTTTTCTCCTACCATCAGGTATATGTATCTCTGAAGTGGAGGGTAGCAACTCTCCTGGGAAGCAATGTATCTCAAGATACATGTATCTCTTAAATGCATTATACTAATCTAGCATTGCAAGGTGCTGCATGGCAGATCCTCAGTCAAGAAAAAGACTCAATACTTGTGCTTAAATTAGATGTGTAGACTTGTTGGAGATACACAGTCTCAAGATGTCAAATGATTAGAAGTTTCACTTCTAGACCTCAAAGAACCAACCATTTTAAGAAATCAGGATAAACAGATTCTGAAGTCTCAGTGAGACTTGAGGATTGATGTGGACAGGTGTTCAGCAATGCACAAATTTTAAGAAGGTTACTTTGCAATTCTGCAATGGCTTCCATCAGAGTTCAATATGCGTTTCAAAATTTATGAAGCACATTATCTCTGTTTTACAAATGAGGAAGCTCTGCATAAAAAATGATGTGATTTCCAAAAGTTGGCAGCAAACTAGTATGGTACAAGCGAAAACACCTTGCTGACTTCCTGACCCCTAATTTTCACATTGGGTTGCACTTCCTCTCATACACTTTTTAGAGAGACTTATATGCTCTCTTTTGAATCTAGGCAAATATATCCCTTGATTTTAATGCTGGATGAGGGGAATGGGGGGAGGAGGTGTTGTTTATTGTTTTATTGTAAACAGTCACCAGGCAGGGTACAAACATATTTTGAAAGTTATAAACTTGTAGATCCAAATATATTTTGCCCTTGATTATCCAGGAGTGATTTGTGTGTGTGTGTTTATATTTCTTTGCTTTTTAAAACACATACTTAGTGGAAGGCTTTTAGAAAACCCACACCTTTGATAGGAAGTTGCTATCTTTTTCAGATGCTCCCAAAATATTCCTGGTCAAATGGAATTATGAAATTTTCCTATGATACCTTTGAGTGATGTATCATGATCATAGAATCATAGAATCAATAAGGTTGGAAAAGACCTCAGAGATCATCAAGTCCAACCTATCACCCAACACTTCATGACCGACTAAACCATGGCTTCAAGTGCCACTTCCAATCTCTTTTTGAACGCCTCCAGAGATGGTGACTCCACCACCTCCCCGGGCAGCACATTCCAATGGCCAATAACTCTTTCTGTGAAGAACTTTCTCCTCACCTCAAGCCTAAAACTCCCCTGGCACAGCTTGAGACTGTGTCCTCTTGTCCTGTTGCTGGTTGCCTGGGAGCAGAGACCAACCCCCACCTGGCTACAACCTCCTTTCAGGTAGTTGTAGAGAGCAATAAGGTCTCCCCTGAGCCTTCTCTTCTCCAGGCTAAACAACCCCAGCTTCCTCTCCTCATAGGGCTTGTGCTTGAGACCTCTCACCAGCCTTGTTGCCCTTCTCTGGACATGTTCAAGTGTTTCAATATCTTTCTTAAACTATTTATGGACATGATGCATAATAAGATTTCTGTAGTTCAGAGGATAGAAAATCAATGGATAGAGGATAGACAATCAATGGCATGCTGATGTTTTAACCCAAAATCTACCTGTGTTGAGTGACATTCGCTGTCAGAATACCACATCAAATGCACTTTGTTCTATATATGGCATATATATATATCTCCTTAGTCATGTAGTCATCATGCTCCACCCTCACTATAACACTGTATGAAAGGGACACAAGCTGAGAACGTAATTCCAGCTGTTACAATGAGAGTAGGCTGGATTAAGTTTAGCTGAATCACAAGTGCACTGCAGCCAGTGGGAGGGGAGAGCGAGAAAAGGCATTCTTGACACCTGTGAAAAAAAGGCAAAGCAAATGTGATGTAATTAAATGTCAGATTTAGGGAAGGGGGCTTGATTTTCCCATACAGCCTCTGTGCTCTTCCTTGCACTTAAGCATTGTGATTGAGTACTTAATTATATCGATCATGTACTATATATTTTTTTAAATTCTGCAGAATCACTGCCTCATTTAGTGGGTGGTACTCAGTAAACAAGGCAGCTGTTCAATATTCCTTTTTATCCACTTTATTCACTGTGTGTGGTCTCATGCCTTATTTAGTTCACACAATCCCAAATCGGCCCTGGGTCTGGAATTATTCACCAAAGAGTATGTGATTATGCAATTAAAGACTGTATCAAAACACACAAAAGGGTAGAATTAGGATTGCATACAGCTGTATTTAAGTTAGTTGAATTTCCTACATTGTGAGAGCTTGATTTTTCCACCCTAATAATCTTTTTTTACTAGTTTAGTTTTTATTTTTGCTAACATTCTGAGGAAAAGTCTGTGGTGGACCTTTGTAAGCCTCAGTTACTAGAACTGCAAAGTTGTGGCCTAAATTGTGAATGGTTTGCTGTATGGATCTAAAAAGCCTTAATTTTCAGCATATCCCCAGAAAAGCCTCAGGACTTTCTCTGCTGGGTCATTGCCTGATGCAGCAGTGTCATTCTTTCCTAGGCCATTCTCTTAAAGGAGCCTTCTGAGAAACAACCTCACCTTTGTTGGAGAAGTAATAAAGGCCTATTGTAGATCCTACCTAACAGAACACTGTGTCTTACACATGGAAATCCATAAACGTCTTGAGAAAGATGATACATCCCTTTCAACAACCTCTGGCCAGATGGAGATACCTCAGGTATGATGGCATCCCTAATTACAAACTATGGACTGCGCTTGTGGGTTTCCGGGGACAACCCTTCTTCCTTACTTAGCAAAGAGCATAAACTGGCCCTCATAATATTAGAGACAAAAGACCTATCCTGTCACCTACTTCATTTCCCTTGTGGTTTTCACACATTTTCTCCTTATTCCTATATATAAGGGATCTCCCTGTTAGCAAGGCTGTTTTTTCATGCTGCTTTTTTCCCCCTCTATTTAATCCAAGCCTAATTATACCCAAGTATGCCTAATTATATCCTCTAATAGCAGGCTAAATAATTTCCAACCCTACTTGGCTTTTACCCTGTTCAAATATTTAAAACCAGGGCCAGAATCTCCTCTTACTTCTACCAGGCTATGTCAGAAAGTGAAATTTAGCTTAGCCCAATGGAGCTGAAGACTCATAGTAGTGACAATCTAGTGTGAAAGGAGGGCAGTGCCTCTTACTCCAGGATAATCCTAGGATACAATCATTACAGTAATTTGGGTTTAAATTGATTTAATTTGGCAGTTTTCCATAATGCAGATTTCTGAGGCTTTGTGGGGTCTGTGAGAGGGGAGGTGGAATGGAGCAGGAGGATTAACTCATCAAAGGGTAAACGGATTGTTTTGAATTTCAAGTGCAGTGGTTTTGGTAAATGAAAGCACAGAGGGCTCCAAGCACACACTTAGAAGCACCGGGTTGTGGCCACTACAAAGGGCTAACTGTTAATTAATTATTGTCACATATGCTGTATGGATTGTTAAACCACAATTACTCTTATATTAGAGTACAGCTGAAAATGTCGCACTTGTTCTTAATTTCCAAAACCCTGTGCAAGACACAGATGAACATTCATCTAACTTGTGTAAAGTAGCCTGTGTGCTGTCTGCTGCTGACATTTTTCTTTCCTCTTTATGTTGGCTGTCTTCCTAAATGTATTGCAAAACCCAGTGTCCTCCACTTAGCACCACTGCCTTCTCTTCCTCCTGTTACATCTCAAGCTATGACTAAAGAAAGTTGAATTTTCTGCCACTTTGCATGTTTAACAACTGTGTAAAGTCACTACAAACTCACCCACCCAAGACCACACCTCACCAGTGGCCTGGACCTGTTATTACAGAATGAAACCTAAGTAATCACATGGACCAGTACCCACAAATGTCCCATATCAACATTGAAGAGGTAAACTAGTATTAACAGAGCTTTTCTTTGGATAGGAGCTGAGGTCCTTGTTTTGAAGCCATTGCAGAGGAGTTATGCCATAAGTTTAACAGGAAATTGGATAGGATATTGAGGGAAAAAATGTATATACATTTTAGTCAATATAAAAAGAAAACAAATCTACTACTGACCAAAGCTCATTAGTGACAATGATAATGCCTCTGTGGTGTCAGGTTGGACTCGATGATCCTTGAGGCCTCTTCCAAACTTGGCGATACTGTGATACTGTGATAATATATTTAAGAAGAGTTTAAAAACCACTGCACAACAGCAGACAGGAGAGAGAATATGTGAAAGAATTCTGCAGATACCAAGGTCAGTGAAGAAGGGGGAGGAGGAGGTGTTGCGGGCAGAGGAGCAGATTCCTCTGAAGACTTTGGTGAAGATTATGGTGAAGTAGGTTGTCCCTGTGCAGCCCAAGGAGGTTAATGGTGGAGCAAATATCCAACTGCAGCCCATGGAGGACACCATGCCAGGGTAGATGGATGCCAAAAGCATCCACTACCACACTATGGAAAGACTCTGCTGAGGCAGGCTCCTGGATAGACCTGTGGACATGTGGAAAGAGAGAAGCCCATGATGGATCAGAGTTTCTGAAAGGACTTGTGAACCCATGGTGAAGCAGTTTGTTCCTGAAGAACTAAACCTCGTGGAAGAACTAAACCCCATGCTGGAACAGAGGAAGAGTGCAAGGAGGAAACAGCAGAAAAAATGTGTGATGAACTAATAGCAACTCACATTCTCCCATTCTGGGTGAGAACAGGGAGAATTGCCTACCTTCTCATCTGGTTTAAATACTGTCTGAAGACAACTAACTTTGCTCTTTGGTCACAGACATACCTGATAACTGAATCTGTAGGATGGGGCATATCCAAACATGGCCAGGAGCACACAGTTCACAGGTGTTTTACAAGGTTAACTACACGTTACACATTTTATCTGGACCATCTGAACCCCAGGAAGTGTCCAGGTTTGCACATTCACAGGTGCTTAACTCATTGTCTGGGTTAGGGTGTGTTTTGGGGTTTGTCCCTTCAGGATATTCATGCATGAAGGCAGGAGCAATTCTTTGCTTGAAGGTTTGCAAAGTTTAAAACAGATGCTTTAGTCGTCAAGTGAAACCTCTGCAGGTCTGCAGACTAAGGATCACAGGATGTTAGGATTGGAAGGGACCTCTGGAGATCATTGCGTCCAACCTCTCTGCCAGAGCAGGACCAGCTGATGAACTCCTGATATAACCAGTATGTTTATATATGGATTATGACAAATCTTTCAGCAACGGAATACAGTGTTCCAAAACTTTGGACCCTGCATTAACTTTGCACTATTTTATTTTCCAAAACCCTTCTTGTATTCATTCTGCTCATAATTTTTATGGTTGGCATAGTAACTGCTTAAAAATGTGCTTAGAGGCATTACAGCTCTAAGCTTTTCTTGTAGCCTATGATGCTTAATCAAAAAGTTTGCAATACATTCCAGTACTGTAAGTGGTAAAGCTAAAAATATTGCTCTCTTCAGAGCATAAACAACTGCAACATGCTTTCAAAATGAGTTTGTGCTTACAATAAAATGGAAAACCACCAACACTTACCCCTTTATCCATTTCTGCACTTTAGCCGCGTGCAGCAATCCTGGAAGTCTTGAGTGTCTGGTATTGAGTACATTTTTCCTTTACAGCACTATATACTTTAAAGATTGAGGAAAGTATGTAGGCTGAGTTTGCTCTCTTTAATATGTGAAAAAGATGCTACTTAAAGCTGTGATACTGCAAACACACATAAGGAGGTATTTGCACAAAAGTGAATAGAAGCGCTAAACTCTTGGGCATAACCTACAAAGGCAGCAATCTCTGTGTTCAGCTGGATACAAAATTTGGGCCTAGCCCTTATTAATCATACAGGTGGCCAAATATGTTCTTAACAAATTACTGGTACTGTAAGCATTCAATATTTTTAGAAGACACAGATGCAGGCTTAAAAAGGGAAGATGACTGTGAAACCATTCAAATGCTTGATTCAGAAACACACAGTGCCAACAAAGGATTTAACTGCTCATGCCTATCTTCCAGGTAAATATGCTCCTGTCTAAAGAATGGTGCTGAAACTAGGGCTACCGTAATAATAAATTGTATGAACACAGAGTATTCCTTGCTAGAGTGAGATTCCTTGTATTAATATGATGCACGAAGTAGTTCTAGCCTTTGCTCCAACACACAGGGCAAACATCTTATATGGGTAAATGGTAGACTTCACATGGCTTGTTTATGCCTATAACATGGGTGAGAATTTTACCTATAGTGAATACATTTCTTTTATGGTATTACTATAAATACATCCTTAAACTCAGAGAGTACACCATAGTTGCTTTCTACAAGATTATGGTAGTCTACATTTATGCATCTTGAATTGGCACTCATGCACTCAATGTGTGGCCAGATGAATCCTGCAACTTCAGCAAACATGCTTTTAGAAGGTCTGTGCCTGCTTTCTACAGCTATGGCTGAGCCATGCATTAACATGCATTAACATGGTGTGCTTGCACTTGTTTGCAAGGTGTAACACATGTCTTTGCTGGTCTTTCTGTTCTTCCTTCTCTGTCTGGAGATTTTCAAGAAACAGGAATATTATAGATTCATAGAATGGTTTGGGTTGGAAGGGACCTTAAAGATCATTTAGTTCCAACCCACCAGCTATGGGCAGGGATACCCTCTACTAGACCAGATTGCTCAAGGTCTCATCCAACCTGGCCTTGAACACCTCCATGAAGAGGGCATCTATGGCCTCCCTAGGAAACATGATCCAGTGTCTCTCCATCTTGACTGTAAAGAATTTATTTCTAATATCTAGTCTAAGTCTATCTTATATCTACTCCTGTGTAAGAGGCATGACTAGCAGTGCATTGGTGGCAACAGTGGTGATGGTGGTGACAGCAACTGATGTGGACTCTGAAATTGTTGCTTAGATTTGCTGGCAAATCATACACTGTTATACTGTACCGTCTTAATAACTATCAGTTGCTATGTTTTGATGGAAGTCAAAGGTGCTCAAAGCTTCTGAATATCAGGTTTCTCAGTGAAGTATTATGTATGACTGGTAATCTATATTTGAAAACCTTGCTTTGAAAGGTTTGGCCTCATCACTCACTGTTGTACTCCAATGAGAATAAGAAAGGCTTTTTGACTGTCATGAACAGCTCTAATGGAGGCATGTGTAAACCTGTATAATTTTTTTCTTGTCTCAAGTGACAAAACTTAATTTCAACAAAGGAAGATCTTTTTAATGGACTCAGCTCTTTGGACGCAGTTGCAATTTCCTTCTCTGTATATCACTTCTTGCAGTGCCTGTGATAAGACAGGGGCAGAAAAAGGTTCAGATCCACAAGAGTAAACAGGTTCCATCTTCTACAACCTGAAGTGAAGATACATACATGAGAGTGATAGTCATGTAGAACATAAACACAGAAGCACTCAAAACCTCCAGTGTGTTTAATATGTTTACTTTTGTTAAGGAAACACCAGGTTGTTGTTTGCAAAGGAACCCTTCATTCAGATATCTGAGGCAATGATTGTACTGATATGAGTGCAGTCTGTTTATACAGGATTGGAGGAACAGGCTTTTAAACAGTATTTTTCTTAATTTTTTTTCTTTTCATTAGTTTTCTTTTAGGAACAACTTTAAGATATTACTAAGCATTAAATTTTCACAAGAAGACATAATTCCAGTCTTTGTTAAATCTATAAAGCTGATATTAAAGTATTATTTATTAATTTGTAACTTTTTAATCTAGTTTTCCACGGAATAGGCCCAATCTAACCATGATGTACCTGCCTGTCCAGCCATCTCACTATCATTCTATCTGCCTGGCTTCACAAATAGGTTTTGGAACTCTTGAAAAAAATCAGAGAAATAAAAATTTTGAAGTTATCATATTGCTAAAAGTGTTTTGGAAATACAGAATTATGTATGGTGTTAGCTGTCCCCAGTGTGAGTAAGGATGCAGTAATTGGATGCAGTGATTACACATCAGAGTGTGCAGACAAAAAAAAACAGAAGTGTCCCAACCATTACAGAAATTTCACTGAAAGTTTGTGCTTTAGTCAATGCTGGAGAACCTGTGCATCAATTATATTGTCTTACTGGTGTGATTTTACTGAGCTTTGGCAAGGACTGAGCTGGGCCTGCAAATTTAGGGAACTCAGTTAAAAATTTTACCTGTGTTTCCTGGGGTTTTTTTGCCAGAAATTTTTCCATAACTTTGTAAAGAAGGAATAGAATAGAATAGAATAGAATAGAATAGAATAGAATAGAACCAGGTTGGAAGAGACCTTCAAGATCATCATGTCCAACCTATGATCCAACCCACCTAATCAACTAAACCATGCAACCAAGCACCCTATCAAGTCTCTTCCTGAACACCTCCAATGATGGTGACTCCACCACCTCCCTGTATAGCCCATTTAGGTCAATTTTTATTGTCTCTGACTTTGTCTGTGATACATTTCTTTCCTGTGAGTGTGGTGGACATTGCTTCAGGGATTTGGGGCTCTCCTGTACCTCCTTGTGCTAGCAAAACCTCAATTTTTTCATAGTCAGGTAGGCTGTTGCCCAACTCTATGGGGACAAAAGTATCACTCATCACTCCAGATCTGAGCTCCATTCAGGTGAAGTGCATGGCTGAAATGAAACTTAATTTGATGGTTCTGTGATTGCCATGTCTTGTAACACCATTCAGAGGAAATTACAAAAAAAAGAGAGGAAATTATAAAAAAGACACTTAAAACATCTTTTGTGAATGGAATGGAATGGAATGGAATGGAATGGAATGGAATGGAATGGAATGGAATAAACCAGGTTGGAAGAGACCTTGGAGATCATTGCCTCCAACCTGTCATCCAAAACTATCTAATCAACTAAACCATGGCACCAAGCACCCCATCCAGTCTCTTCTTAAACACCTCCAGTGATGGCGACTCCACCACCTCCCCGGACAGCCCATTCCAATTGGCGATCACTCCCTCTATGAAGAATTTCTTCCTAACATCCAGTCTAAACTTCCCCTGGCACAGGTTGAGACTGTGTCCTCTTGTTCTGGTGCTGGTTGCCTGGGAGAAGAGACCAACCCCCACCTCCAGGTAGTTGTAGAGAGCAAGAAGGTCTCCCCTGAGCCTCCTCTTCTCCAGGCTGAGCAACTCCAGCTCCTTCAGCCTCTCAACTCTTCTAAAATCCAAGAGAGTATTTATGGAGATATTTTCAAGAGGTTGGGCTTCTGCTCTTACTGGGAGAGACAGTGTTTCAGTTTGAAGAGATGCAGTGCCTAGATGGGAGCTGTGTTTTTCCAGATCTTGTTTGATTCACTTCAAAACCTAAAGTATACATTGAAGTATTTCTGACTCTTAAGATCAAGTAAATCTCACCCTCATTCCTAGTCAGATTTTACCAGGAAATTATTACAATTATTTCAAGCCAATATTAGAAATATGAAATGTTACAGAAAAATTAAGGTTAAACCTAGGAAAAAATGGGGCTTGTTCTTACACCATATAGTGGGTTTAGATATTACCATTACTGACTCTGTGCCATTTCACAAAAACAACCTTGCAGTTCACTTGCTCTTTAATGAAACAAAATTCCCAGTAGATGCATGTCTGACACAGAGGTTGAATTCAGGGTGAATTCTCCAGCTCAAATGAACCAAGATGGTGGATCCCAGAAGGAGAAAGGCAGTGATCCCTTCTTCCCTGGGACTCTGAGTGACAAACCCAATCCTGAATGACAGTCTTGGAATAACAGTGTTTTAAAACCACTGTCTTTAATTTACACACACTGAAAATACATCTAAAGTAAACCAAAACCCTCAGGATTTTCAAAGCTTTGACTCTTATACTTGTGAATACAATTTTTCTGTTTTATATATAATTTGATGCATTTTGTCAAGGAGGCTGCAGGGGTTACTTTAACTTCCTCATTACTTTACAGCTTTTCAGTGGCAATATTCAAATCAATTTATTTGGTTTCTTTAACAGTGAAGTCTTTCAACAGCTTGACCTTCTGATAAATGTGTACTTGTGCCATTTAGCCAGGAAAGCCTCTCTCCTTCAATAGGTCTAATTCCTGCCAGGCAATCTGAGATACAAACAGCCCAAGATCCTGCAGACGCATAACTAGGTCTAGCCTTAACAACATCAGTGTGAAGTTACATATGTGAGTAAAATATGTGGATGTGGGCCAGGGTAACATTGAGGGACGTTTGCCAGATACTAATTGAGCAATAAGACAGGGTGTAGACTCTGATCCCATACTTTGGTATGTTGCTAGGCAAAGGGCAACAGCTCTGCAGTATCACTCAACAAGGTGTGTGCTGTCATTGCACAATAACTCTATACTGTGTGCTGAGATGATTATAGAGTGCTATTTTCAGTGTATAGAAGATGTTTTATTTATGTGTATTTTATCCAGTTGACATGCAAAGGAAATAGTTATGTTATAGTAAGGGCATAGTCTACTTTTAGCTAGACAGTAATGTGAAGGGTGCTGTTGTTCATAGGCTACTATAGGTGTGCATGGTCTTACAAAGGCTGGGTGGAAGACATTAAAAATGAAACAACGCCTTGTTCCTGCAATGAGCTGTGGGCATGCAGAATCCTACCTACATGTGACACTGAGAGGAGTTCAGAGCCCTGCTACCTCCAATACTGAAAGAATATCTACAGCAAAAATTTTCCAGCATATTTCATGAGGAAATACAGGATATATAAAAAGATAACTCTGCTCCTTGGAAAACAATTTCTCATAGGAAGTAGCTTGAAATTGGTTTGGGCTTCACAGTTATCTTGTTTGTTTTGCTAATCCTCACAAAGATTAATAAGGGAATGATGAGACAACAGCAAACTGTAAGCACAGGAAGCGACTATTGCCTAAAGCATCTGGATATGATTATGTAAACACAATGTAATAAGAAAACTGAGAGATTTAACTTTTGAAATCTCTTTTATTCCCTCCTAATAAAACACCCTCTCAGAATATATACCTTATTCCCCAAGAATCCTGCAAGGTGTTAAAGCACTGCAATTTTCACTGCAAGTTCCTTGCTACTATTGATCAGTCTGCCACAGATCTGATCCTTTATCCAAAATTTTCCTGGCATGTGTTCTGGTACCTGACTCTTTAATTAGAGAGAGAGAGAATTATAATTTGATGGGGATGCTTTGTATCTACATGTACTATTTTTGTCCTACCTGCTGGTCTATACAATCAGTATTTTGAACATTTATTACATGGTATGGTACTTTTTTTTTTAACTCTGTCACTGAAACGGTGACCTCTTCTTTAAGTGCAGGAATTTGCACATTATTCAGTGAACCAGGTTAGTCACCCTAGTTGACAGCTATGCTACTCACTAAAATTCCCAGGAGATAAAGCTTTTAAGAATAGCATTCTATCATATTGTCCTGGTTTTGCTGGGATAGAATGATAGGGCAGCCATGATCTGCAGTCATTAGCAGTTTTGAGTCAGCCCGGAGCTTAAGGTAGGAGAAGCAAAGACCAGTGCAGTTGACCTGAGTTATCTCACAAGTTTACTCCATACCATAAATGTCATGTTCGTTATAAAGGGGGAAGTTTGCTGAGGACAGGAGCTTCTCTCCTTCCTCCCAGGATGCCTCACTTCTTCTGAACTACTTTCTTGTTTATTGTGGCTACTGTGAAATGATTGGGATGAGTATAAGTTTGTATGCTTCATATGGCCATTAGTATTAATTTTGTTAAATCTGTTTTCATTTTCACTTGTGGGTTTCCCCTCCTTTCTTTATCTCCCTCTCCCAGCAGGAGAGGAATTATCAGGTGACAGAACAACTCCTATAGTTTAGTCCTGGATAGAGGTGAAATGTAGACACGTATGTAAATGCTAGCAATTTAAATGCCTTTTTTTTCCCCCTTTTTTTTTTCTGGTTTTTAGCTTTTCCTTCCCACCGCAATTCCATTCCAGAGTACTAGCTGTACAGACGATTGGATTTTAGCCATTTTGCTCAAAGATAGGACTCTAGTCTTATTAAACAAACCACCTTAAATTTGTACTTTTGAAAAATATAGATACTGAACTGATTTTGACTTCTTTGTGCTTCTCTCTCCATAGGTAATCATTACAAAGCTTGTTTACATAGGGCTTCTGGGCGATTCTGTGATACTGCTATCTGGCAACTGATGTAGGGACACCTGATAATGTCTAAATTTGGTCTTTTTTTCTAATCAAATGATTCAGGTAAACAGAAGCAGTAGGAAAAGTTTTGCATCTCCTAAAGCTGACCCACAATATCCAGCATGCTGAAGGAGGCTCTCCAGAGTGAGTCAACTGGAACCTTCACACATCCTTACCTTGTGGCATGTAGTCACTGGAACTAGAGGTCTATCAGACGTATGTCAGTAACTCAGCAAGCCTTACATCTCTCAGGTTATACATCACATAAGTTCTTAGTAAGAGAAATGGTGCTATTTCTCATGGTTTCTATAGCAATCCACTGCTCTGGATGCATACTAGGGAAGTGGGGACCTGGATTCAGTTTGAACACATGCTGACCCAAGGGTTCCATAGGTCAGGACAGTGTCAGGCCCAGGTCATACACATCACAGGCGTATCCTTGACCTTCTCCTAAAGCCACAGCACTGGGAAGTGCCAAATGCAAAAGATAGAGAAAGATGCAGAGGAAGATCAATGGCTTAGTAACGTGGGCACCTCATTAAAACAAGAGAACTATGCACCTGTTCTGCCATTTTATACCCATCTAATAATGTAGAATGACTGGAGAGACCAGAAGGGAGCATTGATTCCTGTGTAGCAGTTGTATAGCATCCTCTGTAATGCACAGAAAATCATGCTTGGCTTCAGTAGGTCTTGGCAGAACATGGTCACTGCAGAGGCCTCTTCAGTGAGCTAAAATCTCATGTTTACTAAGCAAATGCAAAAGGAGAATATTTTGGTGGTAGAAGGCTAATGGATTCTCCAGGTAGGTTTGTTTCATGGGGCCATGAAAAATATTTCTCTGGTGGTAGGACAAAAAAAAATCTCCTCTTATCTGCTAGCTTTTGCTAATAAAGAGCCTACCAAATAGATAGAATTTTAGCTAAAATTTTCCAAAAGGAAATACATAAAAAGAGGCTATGACAGATGTCTGGCAGCAGTCTTTTCAGTTCATTTGGTCAGGGTCTGATAAGGTTATAAACAACAAAAGACAATGCTCCTCCTCACTAACACAATCCATATTAAAAACAGCCAGCCAGCTAACTTTGCTTGTAATAAGGAACTACTGAATGCCAAACTATAATAGTTTTGCCCATAATACTAAGTTGCAGTAGATAATTACAGGTATCAAGATGAGCAGATGCCTCTTTGAATTAATATTGTCCTTTCATTTAGATAAGATGCCAAAAATGTTAAAAATGAATAGTCATTCATTATATAAAGCAGCAGCTGAGCAGTAGGTGGAGGAATAGTTATTTGTTCCTACTCCTAAGCAAATGCACATACAGCTTGATTTTTTTTTTTAATTAATTTTATTTTGATAGCAAAAAAAAAAAAAAATTTAAAAAAAGTGATATCTAATGTCACAGAGTTTTGACTGGTAAATCTTTGCAGTTTTCCTTGTTTAATCACTGAAAGCTAATGTAGCTCATTCCAGCTGCCTGCAGCATCAGCTTTATTCTCTTGAAAGAACTTCCTCTCTTTTTAGCTTTCCCTTAATGTTTTGAGCCCTTAGCAGAAATGGTAATCTTCTTAATGTGTTGGCAGAAAACATAGAACTCACCAAAAATAAGGATCATGTCTAACCAAGCACCCCATTATCAGGCCCACCAAAAAGATGCAGGCTTGCCATAGACATAGTATATTCCTTTATATTATTTTATGGGATAAGAAAGAGAATTTGAGGTGTTGAACAGTGCTGTTAGAAAAAGGGTATGCAGACCATTTTACTGAAATAACATGGTGTTGTAGTAGTTTTGGAGTAAATGTATTCATGTCTACTTGTTTATTACAGCCAGTCTATTTATCGGGGTTATTTGATTTCATGCAGCCATCCTGGTACTGGGTCCCACGCCTTGCATTGAGAAGCTTACCTTGATAATTTACAACCAGCCTTTGTCTGAACTCCCTTACTCAGTATATTGGTACTGTGTCCTGTGTGAGACAGAAACCCCATGGGAGCTGCAAGGTGCTACTGCATGCCTCTATTATAAACCTTGCCCATAACCATAGTTTTGTGAGCTGAAGCCTCAATTACTGTGACACGTGCCTCCATGGTTCAGGCAACACAGCTGTTACTCCATGATGGGTTGGAAAGGACAGAGCATTCCCCAGGACCTGGGTCAGGGACAGGTGGTCTGCTCTGCAGGAAGAGGCCAAAAAGCAGGTGTCAATGTCAGCTTCACTGTTTATTTCTCTCTTTTTAGGGAAGTGAAACCCCAGAATGGGGATGGCTCTGGAAACTGAAGCATTGTATTTCAGGGCAGGTTGGGAGTTGCCACTGTAGCACCTATTGAAAAAACAATGGTTTGCATCACAAAAGCAGGATGAGACATAGTGATACCTGAGCTAAGTCACCTCTGCTTCCCAGCACAGTTTAAGGTGATGACTAGTCTGAGTAGCTGGCATCCCGTTATAGAAAAGACCACTTCTTTCACTGTCTCATACAGTAGCAATTATTATCTGCTAGATCAATCTTTCCTTTCCTGAAGCTGAAATCTGTGACTGACAGAAGATCGTATTTAGAGGCTCCACAGTTCTGAAACTGGCTTATTCTGGAAACCTGCCAATGTCACATCCTGGCAAAGTAGAGGGATCAGAATTACACTTGGCTATTCAGTCAGTCTTTTGAACTGTTGCATCACCACTGCAGGATGCTACAAGCTTTTGAGTTTAAGGGACAGCTTTTTACTCTTAGGATCATTTTCAGTAATCTCCACATACCTAAAGTGTAGGGAAAAATATACGCTTCTCAGTTCCCTTGCACTCTGAAAGCAAAACTTCTTTTTGATACAGCTTTGTCTGTTCAGCTGAGGAAGCTAGGAAAATAAGTAACTGGAAATGCTTTAATTAGTAGACTGGAGACCCACACTGAAAGATTAGATGCCTTGTGAAATAAAACTACTTTATGCTTGTTTCTTCTTCATACCTGTACCCTTTTCTGATGCTAACAGAAAAGATTCCTGGAGTACATAAGCTATTTTAAGGTCTTGAACAACTTGGAGATCTGACATCTTTTCCTGTAAGTATAAATAACCCCACCTGTTGCAGTATCATATATATGTGATCAAAACAGATGTGAGTAAAAAATAGTAGGATGCTACATTTTGATCTAAAAATTATTCTAGGAACAAAGCAACATGGGCTTCTCCCATTTCAAAAAGATAAAAGGGATTCTTGAGTCTGAGGTGGGTATTTCCAGTGTCAAAAATATATTTCACACTCATTTATTACACATTTTAAAAGTTAATTAAAACCAAACCAACAAACAAACAAAACCCCCCAAATTTTCCTTAGCCAAGTTGTTGTGTCACTGTGCATAGCAGGGGTTGCCAAAGTGCTGCCGGGGTGCATCAAATTTTCTCAGCTTCACAAATTAATGTCTCTTCTCTTACTGTTGTAGTTGAAACCACCACAGCTCCCCAGAAGTTAATGAAGTGCTTTCCCCCCATTTTTCAAAAGAGATGAAAGACAAAAACTGAGAAACCTCAAAGCATTTTGTGATTAAAGTAGGCAGAAGAAGACAGAGTATCTGCTCTAAACTGTATGCAGGCTGATCCGAAGTACAGTAGAGCAACTGTACTTCAATAAGAGATCTGAGACCTAACTTCCTGCAAGTTGTTCACAGTGAACTAAAAAGCCATGGTGCAAAGCAGGTTATTTTTAAAGTGTTATTTTGGCTTCTTTGTTTGGTGGTCATATCACATTTTCAGCACCTAGAAATCCTCCGCTTATGACAGTGTCTGAATGAAATGTTACTGACGTAACAATTATCTCCTCACTCTGTAGCTTTCAAGTTATGACTTAATGCTGAGAAAACTGTGGGCTAAGTGAGTGAAACAACTTCAGTACCTTCAAAGGATGTGGTTAGAATAGTCTGTAGGGGTGGGAAGAGAGTTTTTCTTTGCAGTTGGTAGAGTGGCAATAACAGAGTGGCTTTTCAACTGCTTCTGTATCACAGCACAGGGCTTTTAGCCCCTGTCTGCTGCACCCACACACGATCTGGTGCAGACACTTAAAAAGCATATAGCAACCTTTTAGCTCAAGGAGTCCTTTCAAAGCAAGCTTCAGCCACCCAGGGGGCTAGCAGTCTGTAGAGGCTGCTGCTTCTACCCCCGAGTATCATGTTGGCTCTGCTGCACTGGGACCACCCTATGCACATGGTGGAGAAATAGGATTTGCTTTTCATTAATTCTGTTACTGCAAAATTTCCTGTAGGATATTCTGTAGCTAGAGCACTGAATCATTTCTGAAACTTCCTATTCAAATATTTGTTTTATATGGCAATGGTATTAGTAATGTGCAAGTTTTACGTACTGCTATTTCCTCCCACACCCATTGAAAACTAACAAGAGCCAGCCTGTCAAAATAAGCATGTGAATTATAGATCAGCTATAACATGCTTCAAATAGCCAGTGTTCCAGCCTAGGTGATACCATATAACTCTGTTTTCCCTGTGCTTGTAAAATTACACAGCCTACAATTCACCAAAAGAAGCCTACAAAGCAAAGTCTGTATTTATCCCATACCATTAAAGATATTTAAATAATGTACTTGAGAATGGAGATTTTTTTTATATGGTTGATGGAAAGAGAGAGAAATTCTCCTTTTAGCTCACCTAGGTTTTACCTTGTCCTTAAGGAGGGGCATTGCTGGCTGCTGCTGAAATCAGTGCAACTTGAGCTCCAACCTCAGTTGGATACAACCTCAGTTAGATACTTCATTTTCAAGGAGAAGAAAAAGAGCCGAGGTTACTTCTGGAGCTCCAAAAAGCTTGTAGGAAGACTGATCTCTCTCTTTCCAGTCTTGTCCCTTTTTATGAACTACATCCATATGTTGCTCTGGAAATTGGCTCTGGCATTACACCGGTGCCAGCTCCTCCCAGTCCTAAACATGTAGTGCATATATTGCTCTATAGGCTCTATGCAAAACAATCGGGAAATGGGAGCAAATAATGTGTCTGGAATGTTTGCTCACATGGGGTAATAAAAATGAAAGCCGATTCAGAGAATTTGCAGAGGGTCTTTATGCTACAGAACAACTGGGTAATAAAACGGCAGAGGAAATCCAATGTTGATAAATGCAAAGCAGTTCAGAAGGGGAAAAGACAACCTTAACTGTATGACCCAGCAATAGGCTCTTAACAGGGGTCTTAATTACTGAGGAGACATAGAAATCTTGCAGTCATGAATACAACCATAGTCATAGACTGTCACATTCAGCATAGCAATTAGCATTAGTCAGAAAAGCAAGTCAGTATCAACAACTATTAGAAGGAAATACAGACAGATTAGAAGCCAATAGTGTGTCAACACTGCTGTCCGTATGCATCTTGAATGACTGAGATTATCATTTCCCATCCCAAAGGGTATAGCAGAAGCAGAAAAGAAATAATGAAATGTGATCTTTTAGAAAAGGAATTATTAAATAGACCAGAATTTTTCAGCTGGGGAAAGAGATGGGACATAATACAGCATCATGAATGGCAGGGAGAAAGTAAGTACAGAATTACTGTTTGCTGTCTCCTGTAATGCAGTAACTAGGGGGTATCAAATGAAATTAGGAGGCTTGAATGACACAAGTTCAAACAAAGAGTTACTTTTTCATATATACAATTAAGTTATGGAATGCCTGGCCACAGGATGCTGCGGTTGCTAAGAGCACAAGAGGGCTGAAAAGCAAATCAGAAGAATTCACTGAAGAAAAATCTGCTGATGGATATCAAACAGAAAGGCACTGCTGCTGGTTCAGCGAGTAAATGGACTGCAAATGACTGGGAGAGGGGCCTGAGAGACTGATACGAGGATGTGTCATATGCTTGCACTGTTCTTGCTCTCCTCCATGGACATTTGCTGTTGCCCTCCATCAGAGAGAATATGTGGTGCTAGACAGACCAGTGTTTTGCTTTTGCACGGTCATCATTATGTTTTCGGTGTACCTACAAAAGTTATGCTTGAAGAGGGAAGATCATTCTAAGTAAGATCATACACCTTTTTGTCTGTTTGATGTCATCACTTAAGCAAATGGAGGGTAAAAAAATGCTCATGGAAATCCAAACAGGAAACACTTTGCAAACAAAGAGGCACAGGCTGGTGCCTGCTGAGCTGCTAATTTTCATGCTCCATGGGACCTGAAAGAGAACTCTGCTACCTGCAGCCAGAGCACAGATGCAAAAGGACAATGAAACAACCCAATTCTCTTTTTTTTTTTTTTTTTTTTCCCTTCTTCTCTCCAGATTATGGCAGATCTGATGCTTATCATTTGAAAGCTAGCGCACACCTGAGCAGTAGCAGAGACAGAATCATGACAGACAGGAACTCTCCCTTCCTAATACATTCTGATGAAACCCAGGACAGCACTTAAGGAAAACTCTCTAGTTTTAGTGCTCTCACGGACTTCAGACTTCAGTGCTGGCACTGTGGTAATACTGACCATACAGCATGAAGCAAGGCTTTGTTCCAAGCAACCCAGATTTAACTCATCTAACCGGCCCTACCTCCGAGTGTAGGGTGACCTTCCTGATTAGCCTTTTAAAAGCCTTTCACTATATATGGCACTTTCAGTCTTAGCAAGATAAATCTGAAGAGAGAGCAAAGGGATGTCTCATGATGCAAGTACTAAAGCATTCTTGGACTTTCAAGAAAAAATACACAAAACAACTTCCTGACTCAAAAAGAGCTGTATCTGGCATGGGAAACTTCTACATTAGACCTCACCCTGACAGAGGAATATTAATCACAAAATTTGTAGTTTGCTGAGGTGGAAGTGATAATGCTTTTATGTGCTTTTAAAATGCATTTTACATGCAAGCAGGATGAAATCCTAACTAATAAAATTTATACTCATTGCCTTAAAATATCCTGTTGCACAAAGCTGAAAATAAATGAAGAGCTGTATCAGCCAACCTGGAGGAAAAAAAATTAAAACAACAAAAATGTGAATAGTAATTTACAACAACTTAGAAAAATTTCATTAGATCTTCCAAAAGCCACAGTTAAGAAAGATGTGCACACTGGGTGAAGCCAACATCCTTCTGAGAAAGGACTGGAGGAAAATTAAAATTTTGCCAATACTTGTACAGACAAAATAGGGCAACCAGGTAATTATAGGCCTGTCAGTTTGACGTCTATTCCAGGCAGAGTGATGGAGTTGCTGATAGGAAAGTCAATTAATAAAGTATTAAAACAGTGCAATTTAATTAATGGCAATCAACACAGATTAATGGAATAAAGATCTTATCAAATTAATGTGCTATTTTTATAAGACTACAAATTTGGTGGATAAAAGCAATTGTGGTAATACTGTATACTTTGACTTACTGCATTTCCTATACAGTATTACAAGAGCTACTGACAGAAGTCAAACTAATATGATGACCACACCTGGCCAACCAACTTGTTTAAAGCTGACCAGTCTTAGATCTAACAGCCTAATGTAACATGGGGCTATGAGAGTGTGTTCTGAAGGAACTACTTATCTGCCTTGTCCTTATTGATAATGCTATTGTCAATGTAGGAGAAAGCAGTGCCTTTGCTAATAACATTTTTTTCAATGAACCAAAATCTGGAAGTGGGTAGAAGTGGGATATGCCTTTTCACCACTGCCTGAAGAGCAGGTGCGGGAGAAATAATGGGTTTTTCACATGTAACCCAACATAAAGGCCCTATTTAAGGACATACAACTCAGGACTTACTCACATAAGAAGGGTTCACCTTTCGGATGTTGAGACTGAAAAATGAACTGGGGGTCCTAGCAGACGACCAGCTGATCACCAGAGCCTTCTGAAAGTGCTTTGTCAAAAGGGCCAATGCAAACTTTGCATGTGCACAGAGGATAGCATCAAAGGGAATTTAAAGAGGTTGTATTCCTTCTGCATTTGGCATTGGTAAAAGCCGTTGGAATAATGTTGGTCCTGATGTCAGCAACTCAAGAAGGATGTTGGCAAATTTGAAGTAGTTCAGAGAAGCACCACAAGAATATTAATTAAAAAAAAAAAAAAAAAAAAAAAGATGTAAAATGGAATGGTTCAATAGGTTTAGTATATCAAAATAAAAGCTAAGGAATAACTTGATTATGGTTTGTAAGTGCTTTCATGTGGAACAGACACTAACAGGAGCGCATACAAGGAAATCCAATAGAAAGCTGAAGGAGCATAATTTCAGCATAGATTAAGGATAGACAACTATTGCAGCTATTTAGCATTCATCGCAAATAGAGTTAGATGTCTTTTCTGTCTAATTCTTCTCAAGTTCTCCTCAAGACAAAACAATTCCAGGTAAGCTAATGACCCATGCAGAAGAGTCAGAAATGGTCATAAGATGGTTTACACCCTCAGCATCTCTGAATACAACCATGTAAACTATATATACATGCATTGTTAAGTAAATAAAGGTGTTTCTGAGTGAAGAAAGGGATCCAAATTTAGCTAATGCAAGTTTGTACATCAAGAGGTGCTTTGTGAATGATGGGGGTGGTGTTTCTTTCTAACTCTGCTTAGGGAACCAAAAAGCTGGCAAGGCAGCTGGTTTTGGAGACCAACTCCTAGAAGCATATCCAGTTGTCATGTTTCCATCACACATTCGCCCCCACCAGCATCATGCTGATGGGTGCAGCTGAGGTAGCAAAACATGCCTAAAAAGGATCTGGTTCAGGTTATGTACTTATCTGGAAAACAGCTTCACAAGGCAACTTCTTCCTGAAGTGAAAAAGAGATATTACATAGAATACATAGAATACATAGAATAAACCAGGTTGGAAGAGACCTTCAAGATCATCACGTCCAACCCATCACCAATCCAACACCGCCCAAGCAACTAACCCACAGCACCAAGCACCCTGTCAAGTCTTCTCCTAAAAACCTCCAGTGATGGCGACTCCACCACCTCCCCAGGCAGCCCATTCCAATGTGCAATCACTCTTTCTGTATAGAACTTTTTTCTAACATCCAGCCTGAACCTCCCCTGGCGCAGCCTGAGACTGTGTCCTCTTGTTCTGGTACTGCTTGCCTGGGAGAAGAGACCAACATCTGTCTGTCTACAACCTCCCTTCAGGTAGTTGTAGAGAGTAATAAGGTCACCCCTGAGTCTCCTCTTCTCCAGGCTAAGCAACCCCAGCTCCCTCAGCCTCTCCTCGTAGGGCTTATGTTCCAAACCCCTCACCAACTTTGTTGCTCTTCTCTGGACTCGTTCCAGCAAGTCAACATCCTTCCTAAACTGAGGGGCCCAGAACTGGACACAGTACTCGAGGTGCGGCCTAACCAGTGCAGTGTACAGGGGCAGAATGACCTCCCTGCTCCTGCTGGCCACACTGTTCCTGATGCAGGCCAGGATACCATTGGCCCTCTTAGCTGCCTGGGCACACTGCAGGCTCATGTTCAGTCTACCGTCAACCAGCACCCCCAGGTCCCTCTCAGCCTGACTGCTCTCCAGCCACTCTGACCCCAGCCTGTAGCTCTGCATGGGGTTGCTGTGGCCAATGTGCAGAACCCGGCACTTGGATGTGTTAAATCTCATGCCGTTGGACTCTGCCCATCTGCCCAGCCTGTCGAGGTCCCTCTGCAGAGCCTCTCTACCCTCCAGCAGATCAACTCCTGCGCCCAGCTTGGTGTCGTCAGCAAATTTACTGATGATGGACTCGATGCCCTCGTCCAGATCATCAATAAAGATGTTAAAGAGCATGGGGCCCAGCACTGATCCCTGGGGCACACCACTGGTGACTGGCTGCCAGCTGGATGTGGCACCATTCACTACCACTCTCTGGGCTCGGCCCTCCAGCCAGTTCCTAACCCATCGCAGTGTGGTCCCATCCAAGCCATGGGCTGACAGCTTGGCCAGGAGCTTGCTATGGGGAACGGTGTCAAAGGCCTTGCTGAGGTCCAGGTAGACTACATCCACAGGCCTCCCCACATCCACCAGGCGGGTCACCTGATCATAGAAGGAGATCAGGTTGGTCAGGCAGGACCTGCCCTTCCTAAACCCATGCTGGCTGGGCCTGATCCCTTGGCCATCCTCTAAGTGTTGTGTGATTGCACTCAGGATGACCTGCTCCATAATCTTTCCTGGTACTGAGGTCAGGCTGACAGGCCTGTAATTCCCTGGCTCATCCAACCGGCCCTTCTTGTGGATGGGTACCACGTTGGCCAGCTTCCAGTCAGCTGGGATCTCTCCAGTGAGCCAGGACTGATGAAAAATAATGGAGAGTGGTTTGGCCAGCTCATCTGCCAGCTCTCTCAGCACCCTAGGATGGATCCCATCTGGTCCCATGGACTTGTGGGGCTCCAAGCTGCTGAGGAGAGCTCCTATCACTTGCTCATGGAACAAAGGGAAACCATGCAGCTCCCTGGCTCCCTCTGCCAGTTCTGCAGGCCAGCTGTCTGGTAGACGTTCTTTCCAGGTAGTAAAAACTGAGGTAAAGAAGGTGTTAAGTACCTCTGCCTTTTCCTCATCCTGTGTTACAACATTTCCTTCTATGTCAACCAAGGAGTGGAGGTTGTCCCTGCCCTTCCTCTTGCTATTAATATATTTATAGAAGGACTTTTTGTTGTCCTTCACATCAGAGGCCAGTTTAAGTTCCAAATATGCTTTTGCCTCCCTAATTTTCCTCCTACATGCCCTAGCAACCTCTTTAAATGTTCCATGGGTTGCCTCACCTTTCTTCCAAAGATGATACACCCTCTTTTTTTCCCTTAGTTCAATTAAAAGTTCATTACACAGCCAGGCTGGCCGTCTGCCCCGGCGGCTCCTCTTCCGGCACATTGGCACAGCCTGCTCCTGAGCCTTCATCAGCTCTTTCTTGAAGCAGGTCCAGCCCTCCTGGACCCCTTTATTTTTAAGGGCTTTCTCCCAAGGAACCCTCTGAATTGTTTCCTTGAGCAACCTGAAGTCCGCCCTCCGGAAGTCCAGAGTGGAGGTCTTCTTGCTGGCCCTCTTAGCTTGACTGAATACTGAAAATTCTATTATTTCATGGTCACTGGCCCCTAAACAGCCTCCGACCACCACATCACCCACCAGCCCTTCCCTGTTGGTGAAGAGGAGGTCAAAAAAAAAGAGGAGCACCTCCCTATAAAACCCCAAACAAATAAACCAACAAAAACAAATGAACAAACATCTTAACAGCAACTGTCTTGTGTGTGTTCAATTCCAAAAGGTTAGAAATAACTAGTTACATCTTCTCTTGCATGTAAGGGTTTCTATGTAATGTGCAAATATAGCACTTCTCTTCCTGATCTTACACTCACTGGCATGCTCTATTCACTTGGCCCATTACAAAAGAAATAAGCTTGCTCTTTTTCTTCTTTCAGTAATAATAGCATAACTTAAAATATGGGAAATATAAAAGGCATGCCACTTACATCTGATCAGTGAGAGAGTGCTTTTCCTCAGGTAATTTCATAAAGCTAAAAGAGGAGGCTGTTCAGAAGAGAATTCCAACATGCAAGATTGATTTCAATTAGTGAGGGATAACATTTATAGGGATATACATAGTACAATCACTTTTTAGCTTCTGGGAATGGTGCCATCTGAGAATAACAAGAGCTAGTGGTAACAGAGATATGTAAGGCCTGACTAGGGGCAGCCAACAGCCCACTGTCTTGATAGCCTCATTTGGAGGGCAGTGTTGTGATTTAGAAGGTCAATTTGCCTTTTTTTTTTCATGCTGAGACCCATCATCAATGCGTCTGACATATAGATAGAAATTTCTAAACTACCAGGAATGGCTATGCTGGGAACATACTCTGGTTATATCCACAGCTAAAACCTGGGTATGCAATACTATCACTTTGAAAAATCTAATGCTTTGCTGGGATCCAGAACCAAAGACAAAGGTCCCTGACTCTTGAGCTAAGGACTGCTTTGCCTCCTAGGCAGAATAATCCCTCAAACACCAAGATTTATCCTGCAGACAACTAAGATGCTTCTTAGGTCCCGGATGAATAAACATATGAAGGCAAACCTCACAGCACTTCAGTTAGCAGCTTTTGTTCCTTACAGTTTCTGTACAATATAACAAGAAGGCAGCTTGCAGAAATGTTGGACCTGTTTCTCTCTACCTCTTTTAACTGGCTTCTGTACATAACTCACTTTGTGAAGTAGTGGTGTGTGTGGGGGTGTGTGTGTGTTAATTATTATTATTATTATTGCACTGTAGTCAGTTGTAAATCTTGCACTGAGTTATTCAGTAACACCTTTTTTTTTTTTTCCCATTTTTATTGTTTGAGTGAAGATTGAAGCCTAAAGCTTGATTCTGACTACAGATGTGGCACATAGGTATTTATACTTGCACATGTTGTTGGATCCTTACTGCACATATGTGTAAGCCCCACATGTGCAGTTCATGCAAATGGGTACATTTCCTGTCAAGTCACATCTTGACAGTAGCTCATTTAATAGAAAACAGACTCATGTACCAAAAGCCAAAATCATACCTCTCTTTAAAGAACAGATAATTGTCCCCATGTCTTTGGATTGCCCTTTTGATGAATGGAGAAAAGACTTGTCCTTTTCCTGTTCCATGATCTGTCAGTTTCTTATCTTTCCTTACTGACACAATAAAGTTCTAGTGTAAATGACTAAAAAGAAAAAAGAAAAAAAAAAAAAGAAAAACATATCCAAGCTGGCATGAGGATCCAGCAATGACAACTGGTGGGGAGGTACTTGCAAGCATATTTTGAGCTAGCTACTTAGATTAATTTCGCTAGAATGAGACTGTCTTCTCAATATGACAGTTCTCAACACTTAATGGTTGTTTAATGTTCCCAGTAGGCTCAGCCCTGCACTTTGTAAATCAGCAAAATATAAAAAGAAGGTCTTTATTTTACCACTTCAAAAATTATTATCCTTTTTTTCTCTGGCCTGTGTTTGTATGCTGATAATATATTTTCTGTAAAGGAACAAGGAGCAGACTGACCTGGAAAAGGAAGGTTTTTTAATGTAGAACTGTCTTTGATCACTCACAAGACTTCTGCTCTGATCTAAGATCATTGACATCAATGGAAGAAAGACTGCTATTGGCATGGAGGGGAGGGCTGGCTCCTGGCCACAGAGAGTCCACATACGCAAAAGCAGATGTTAAAAGATAAAACACATTGAAAATCAGAGTTACACAAAAAAATACATTTTTTTTCCACACAAGCTGAAATATATAACACAATTTTCACTTAATACTGTCTTTGACAGAGAAAACTTCAATTTCTAGCTCTATTGTTGCCCTTTACTGGTGGATAAACCTAGAATACAAAAAGGGTGGAAACTTTCTATAGCATGAAAATGGAATGCCTCCTCCATAGACCCTCCAAAGACATTGAAGAATAGGAAGAGGGAAAATAAAGCTCTAGAAAAACTGCCCCTTCAGCTTCATTTCCCACAGGAAAAGCTATTCTAGAGAAAAAAATCAGCACTATAGTAATGGACATGATCATCAAAGAAATGGTAGTAGCAAAGTCTGTTTCAAAGATAAAGAAACTTCTAGAGGCATTGTCTTTCTTGCTGACAATTTCCAGACAAGGCAGACCACCAGAATAAAGTCCAGAGACGAAAAGTCAGTCAGTAAACAGTCCTAAAAGGAATCCTTCCCAGCTCACTCAGGGGAAAGAAGGCAATCTGACATGTATTGGTATCTTTAGAAAGGTCATGAGAAGATCATGCTACTTTTGTCATACACCATTCTGCTGCCTACTTCCTTAGTACTATTGATTCAGTAATAGTTTCATATGACATATTTAGAAAATTTCTCTTATTCAGTTGAATGAGAAAATATAATGAAACAATACCTGCTACTGCCAACACGGTTTATTTCAAACAAGAGTCTCCAAGTACTGTGAACATGAGATTTAAGCTTGGACCAGCCAATGGCATCCTTTTAGTTCAGACATTCTGGCCAGTATGTTTCAAGTCAAGAACCTCTTTCTCATTTTCCTCCTACATATAGGCCACAGGTATGCAAGATAGGCAGTACTTAAACAAAAGTTCACAGCTGACTTACTCTTTAGGCTTTGACTTGAATTTTAGGACCTCATTCCCTTTCATATATGATATGTTATATGCTGATCTTGCTCTACAATTTCAGGTGACTCTTGTAGACTTAGTCTGAAAAAACAGGCAGAGGGTTTATGTACACCTAGTGTCTCTACAAGGTGTATAAAGATTTGCTCATTCAGAACTTACTCTTCTAACATTGGACTGAAAAGGCAATATTCTCATTGATAAATCTGAGAGCAGAAGCAATGTTTACAAAGTGTTAGGTCTGGGGAAAGATGCCACAGAAAAGGAAAATAAAATTATTAAAATATACTGGAAGAGCAAAATTAATCCCATGGATAGATAACAGTGTCAGTCCCACTACATGTATCTTTCCATGCCTCTTAGGATAGCATTAAATTCAGAAATGGAAATTTATAGCCTCTTCCTCCCAAACTTGAATATTTATGGCAAGTGTATCCAATTCCACCCTGAATCACTTCTTTAGAATTCTATTAAAAATCAGAACTTCCCAACTGAATCCTTAGAGTGAACTAGATTTTTCACCTCTTTCATGTTGAGTTTGAAGGCTCTGGATAGCCTTTGCAGAGTTGCTAGGGACTGTGGCTCCTGCTGATCCTGGGTAACTGAAAAAGTTAAACAGAAAACAGTTGTCTGGACACCCTAGGTGTCTCATGTTTTGTCATAGTCAGGAGTATGCAGGGGGAGAGGAAGGGAGAAATTGTGTAAAAAGCCATCTACTGGGAAAAGAATGTTTGATTTGGATCACAGGATGTGAGACTGGAGAACATATTGCATAACTTTATGGCTTGTCCTTATTTGCAATGATTCAGTATCCGGAACTGCTCATCCCACTTCTAAAAATGGTATTGAAAAGTTAGAGTATTCAGAGGTGATGGGAGTAAGTGAGGAATGGAAAGAAAACACCTTTTTGTTTTACAGCAAATAGCAAAGACTAGATCTCGAGGTCATGCTACAGGCTGTTGCAGATTACTGGTTCTGTTCTCCCACATTACCCAAGGGGCATTCGCTAGGTCAAATCCCCTTTATTCGCCAGAGGCTCATGTTCTCCAGGCCAAGTTTAAGATCATGACAATCCTTTCTCAGTAGTATTTACATTACAGATGCCTAATAAGGCATGTACAGCTCCTAGTATGGAGGACAAAAGATGAGACAGGTGCAATGATGTGGAGGGAGAGCTACCTCTCACCCCAACCATTTCTACAGTCCTCTGCCGAGACTAGCCCCTGATGGAAGAATCTCTACAGCCTCTTTACAGCACTGTTTGGAAGTATTTTTCTCTACCCCAAAGCAGGCATTCTGGGACAGTCTTCCCTATCAGCATTATTTCATTATTTTATGTGCTCACTTCTGCCTACCCCTTGAAAACAAGCATCATCCAAACCCACAGGTCATCACCCCAAAACAACCTTTTCCCCTGTACTAATATGGGATAAGGTGACCCAAGACATGACCAGTCCTTTGGCATCATCACCCTGAAAAGGCTGCAGCTCTGGGACAGAGCCCTGTTCTTCCCACCATCCTGTTCTCTTTGAACTCTTGCTGTGTTGTTTGGTTGATGGAGAGGTTTGTTTGTTGGTGGGTTTTTGTTTGGTTTGGTTTGTTTTTTGGTGGTGTTTTTTTTTTGGGGGGGGGGGAGAGGGGGAAGGGGAGGGGATGTGTGTCGTTGTTTTAAGGGATTCACAATCATCACCTAGATAAAAAAGTATGATGTAAATACCAGGCTTGTTAGGAGTTCAGGGAGCCGCTGATCCAACTTTAATATGTATCCAAACCCTGTTATTTGAACAATAAAACGGGAGCGGGTGAACAGACCGCAGCGGCGCTGGGGTCGGACCGACCTCATTCATGGCTTTCTCCGTGCAGGGAGAAAGGCTTTACGTTTACTTTCCTCCCTCCCCTTCAATTCGTTTTATTTTTGCGATGGATTAAGACAAGCCTGGAGTAAGGAGAACTCCTCCCACCCGACTGCACTGAGAAGCAACCTCTTTGCTCCCGTAAATGCGCTGAGCCTCACGCTGCCCGAAAAAAACCGATGTATTCATTGAGAAAAAAATCCCGCCCGGAGCTCCGCCGCCAGCACCGGGAACCACGCACCCGGCACTTGAGCCCGGGCGTTGGGGACCAGACTCTTCTTTTAGGGGCATTTATTGCATTGCTGTTATTGTTGCTATTATTGTTATTAAAATTAATTAGTTAATATCTCACCCTCAACAGCAAGGATAGTCCCCCGACAAGCTGAACCCGAACCAGCGCTCAGGCAGCGAGTGACGCCGCGAACTGCACAGCGCTGGTGTATACTAGTGAACACTGGTGCAGTGGGCTGCCCCTAGAGCTCCCACGACAGAGCTCAGCAGGGCTGCGGAAGGACGTCTCACCTTGTTTACCCCGTGCGCGGCAGCCGGCGGGGGGGAGGTGGCCGAGGCGGGGCGGGGCGGTCGGCCGGGGCGGGGCGGGGCGCGGTGGGGCCGGGCCAGGGCGGGCGGCGACGGGGCAGTCAGCCTGCGCGCTGGGCACAGTGCGGGCGTGCGGCGGCCGGCAACGAGCCACGGAGGCAGCCAGCGTCCCCGCCACGTAAGTAGCTATTAATACGCCAGGGGCAGACGATGCCTTACTGAAGGGGAGCGGCGCGGCCATCCCTTTCCTTCTACTTGTCCTACCCTTAAGGGGAGGAAAAAAAAAAAAAAAAAGCCTCAAAATTTGCTGCTTGCATTTCATTTTTTTTTTTTTTATTTTTAAAAACAATTCCAATTTATTCCTTACCCCCAGCTTTTGGCTTATTGCCCCTGCAGCAAGAAGTCAGCTCCCTTCTCGCCGTGTTGGTTTTTCTTTTCTTTGTGCATGAACTACATTAAAACGTCGTGAAGGCAGCAAGCCCCCAACCAAAAAATCCAGAGGTGCGGTGGAAACGTGAAAGCCTTCCTCTTCCCTCGCTTGCACTTTTTGTTCTGTCGAAGCGGCCACGACAACGACAGCACGTTTCTCTCCGTTGGCGCGGAGCGGTGCGCGCCGGCCCGCGTTCCGCTTCTGTTCCCCGTGCCTGTGCGGCTGACACCGGTGCGCGGCTCCATCCTCCGGGGTGGCTCTGCCGAGCCTACCGCCGCTCTGACCGCTCTTTTGTCGGCCACTGCCGCTGCCCGCTCCAACTTAAATGCTCGCTCGCTATTTCGCGGGGCATTTTCGGAGCGCCCCGGGCGCCAGCGGCGAGGCTCACACGCCATCTGCAGCCGGGCCGCGGCAGCGCGGCTTTGCTTCGCCGTAGGAGAGCGATAGGACGAACCCCGCTGCGCGCAGCGCGTTACCTAACCTTTTGTTTTCGCTCTCGCTGCGCGCTCCGCTGGAGCGGCGGCCGCCGAGGCCCGGCTGCGCCGCCCCGCAGCCCCGTCGCCGCCGCCCCCCACCCCGGCACCGGGCGCCGTTGCCCCGCCGCCGTCGCGTTCTTCCGCGCCGCTCCGCGCCCGGCTGCCGGCGGGAACAAAGGGGCGCGAGCTGAGCGCTCTCTTTCTGTGCCCAGGACGCGGCGCTGAGGCTGGTCGCCCGCCGCCGCCGCGCTCCCGCCCCCCCCCCCCCCCCCCCGCCACACAAAGGCAGCCGCAGCCGGACGGGCGAGGGACCGCACTCCACGCCAGGGCTCCGGTACAGCGTCTCGGCTGGTTTTCTCCATACTCATGAACATACAAAGGTCAACCCCTATCACGATAGCACGATATGGGAGACCGCGGAATAAAACCCAGGATTTTGAGGAGCTCTCGTCCATACGGTCCATCGAGCCAAGCCAGAGTTTTAGCCCGAATCTAGGCTCGCCGAGCCCGCCGGAGACCCCGAACTTGTCGCATTGCGTTTCTTGCATCGGGAAATACTTATTGTTGGAGCCTCTCGAGGGAGACCACGTTTTCCGAGCCGTACATCTGCACAGTGGCGAGGAGCTGGTTTGCAAGGTAATACCTCTCCTCCTTGTTCTCCCCCTGGGTTAGCCTGCTGGCGCGGTGGGTTCCCGTGTCATGCAGGAGGGCCGAACACTGTCCTGTAGTTCAATTATTAAACAGTTGAGAAACAAAAGGCAAGAGGACAGGATTAAAGGCACATCCTGTAACTTTTCCCTCTCTCTAGACAATGGCCACGTTATAGCGGTGGCCCGGAGCCAGTTCTGCCTCTTACCGGGGGATATTGTTCTGGAAAGAGCCGTTCTTTTAAGTAGGTCTTAACGTGAGTTCAGATCAGGAGAAAGCCTCATCTTCCCCACTCTCACTTTTCAAAATGGAGTAGGGAATCCCCAGTTAATTTTAAGGTGCTGGAACCTGCTGGCTTCCTCGATTTTTCCTGTCCCTTTTTCTGTGAGCTGGGTCACGGAAGAGGATGGAGAAGCGGGAGGGGGAGATTGCCAATATCTTTGTCTTAAAAAGGTTACAAAAACACACATTGAATTAATCAGCCTGTGCTCCCTCTCTGTGGAGGTTGTTTGCAAACAGCATCCTCCCCCATTACACAACTGAGCAAGAATAAAACCTGCACACCTACGGTTTTTAGAAGAGCAGACAAAATAGATATCCCACTCTTTGTAGCCAGCCTGCTTTTCGCTGCCTCCTCCCAATTTGCTCTTACTAATCAAAGGTGAGCTGTGGGGAAAAAAAACAAACTACCACACATGCGTGCACTTCTGTGAAGGGATGTTTCTCTTTCCCGGCTCAGGGAATACTTTTGTTTGTTGAAAATTGCGATTCTCATTGTTTGTGCTGACCCAGACAGACTCATGCCCAGCAAACTGAGGCGGTACTCTTAACAGTTTTTATAACTATGTATCCAATTGAAACCTTGCAACACACGCTGCAGTATTTGTATTGTTCCCAAAATATACAGTTGATCCATTTGGCTATTTTGAGCAAATCTGTGATGTTGAACTAACTGCAAAAGTAAATGTAATACAGCCTGTTTGTGTTCCAGGGATTAATGATAGTATTGCTGACTGTTTCATGTTTTCCCGCACTTGATTTGTAAAAAGTTGTAGACTAGGTTATAGCAGAGAAGTGAAAATAATTACTGCTGTTTGCTATTTGTAAAAATGCTTACAGATGGAGTTGTAAGACCTGATGTTAAGAGGCAACTTACAACTTTGTGTGATTATTTAGGGGCTGGGGGGGAGTGGGCCCTTGACTTTGCAAAGGACTGATACTGCATGCTGAATCGTCTGCTTTGTTTCTAAACTGAAACAGAACCTGAGAATTTCTAGACTGAAAGCCCTGCTTGGTGCAGTAATACAGTGCTGCACTCTAGGACACTGGCATCTTTTCCTGAAATAAACAGATCCCACAAAGCTGCTGCTCTGCATGAAATTATAGGTGAACTTGCATAGCAAGTAGTAAAGCCGAGTTACTGCTCCTCTTTGTTTCCCGTTTGGTTTGCAGGATTGAGGTACTGTATTGATAACAGTACGAACAGCAGAACTGCAGCTCACAGAATGGACTTTTTCTTTCCTCCTTCCATTTAAGTTGAATGGTTTTGAGCTGATTCTGACATTTGAATAGCATCGGTTTTTCCATATGTGCAAGGCACTACTTCTAGCTCCAAAAATATGATCTTAGCCCAAATTACTAGCTTGTGAATACACAGTTGTCAGTCCTGAACTCATCTTAATTTAGTGCGTGCTTTAAAATGCCTACAGTATCATGTCTACTATTTGTCAAGTAGCCTTCCGGCTCAGAGACCTGTTATCTGGTGTCTTATTGAAGATGCTCTTAGAGATTGCTTGCAGAAGCATTGGTTTGGATAACAGACACATACTGATGATTCTCAAGATTCATTTGGCTGCACCCACTGCCTGTACAGATGCCATTATTTGCTTCAAGGCTCTGTGGCATCCAAACAATGGTAACTTCTCACTTCCAATTCCCTGCAAGAACTAAATCAAACTGCAGCTTATTGGACATTTGCTGAATTGAGGCCAGGGATCTTAAAGGCTGGGATACAAAGAAGCCCTTTATAAAAGGTATTCTAGACTGTAGCAGTATGATAGCACTTCTCATGTCTCTCTTTTCAAACACAGCATTGGTAGATATCCAGACCTACTTATTTGCCATAGTCTGAGAAGCACAGTGTGTAACTAATTTATATCAGGATAATCTGATTAGGAGAGAATTCTGGAAAGGATTTTTTTTTTTTTTTCACATGAAGGTTTGAGCTACATGAATGTTCCTGCTTAAATTTTATTTTCCAGCAGCTGCTTGGTAATAGACCCATTCACTTACAGTGCAGTAGTTACGAGTTTTGAGATCCAAATGTCAATGAATTCTCCTCTGGAATGAATTACACACCAGGGATTTTAGCAACGCCCCCTTCCCACCCGGGTTCTGCTTCCCTGGCGCACAATGTCACCAGAATGCCTCAGTGCTAATCTACCCCCCATAAAATGTGTTGGATCTCTTTGGCAGCCTGCCATTAAGGTTGTTTTAGCCTGTGCTGGAGTATGGCAGCACAGGTATAGAGTACGGGAAGAAAGAGGTGTGTGAGCAGGGGGTGTCCCAGTTTCTTGGCATTTGGGTCCTTTTCTGTAGAAGGAATTTGTTGGGATTGTGCTCTGAAGCATTAAATGACTCAGGTTTTGAAGCCTCAGGTGAATGTTGATTGAACCGGCTCTCTCAGTTTTGAAAGCTTTTTAAGGCTTCAAAGAAAGCAGAGAGATTTGCTTTTGGAGGAGATAAAGTTTCCTACTAATGGAATACAAGAAAATAATTGCAATTTAAAGCAGTCAGAGACTTACACAAGTTCTTAATGTTTATTTTCAGTTAGAATGAGGCGACTACCTTAAATTATCTTTTCTAAACTAACAGAGCACCCAAGAATAAGTTATATATTAATCAACTTTTTATGCTAGTGGAAATGCTAATCCCTTTCTTTGTAGTACATCTGGACCAGGTATAATTAAAAATCACTCCCATTAATGCTTTGCTTGTATCTTCTTTTAGCACACTGATTTATGTTATTCTCAATGAAGTATTTTTCTTGTAATGTGGGCATTTCTCAATTGACTCAAATACTGATTCATTCGTCATCACTAGATTATAGTAACTTTTATATTTGGGTTTCCCAGCAGCCTTTAATTCTTAGAGCTCATTCATAAGATCAGTGATAACATACTTGCTGGTAAAGGGACACTTTTAGTGGAGCACTCAATTGAAATGCAGAGCCCAGGGTGGGTTTTGTCTATCCCTTGCCTTTTGGAGGATGTTTGTCTGCGCTCCAACAGTTTCCTGGGTTGTCCTTCTGATCTTGTAAACAGCCATTGTAAAACTGAGACTTTGAAAGTGAAAGTGACTTTGCTGTTTGTCAGAGATTAAAGAGAGGCAGGAAGTAAACATGAATAGCACTAGATGATATTTTAAACTTGAAAATTCTTAAAGCTTTAATAGGTTAATAAAATTAAAATAGAGAAGCATGTGGATCAGGGTAGATTTAACGTGACAGCTTGTCGCAATACAAAACTATTGGCCATGTTCTCTGTGAGATTATTTGGATGGAAAACACAAGATAAACATGTTTCCTTCAAAGTAATGCTCCTGTATGTTGCTGATCTTCAGGGCTTAATTTTAAATGTGACCAGCTTTTAGCAAATGGAACTATTCTTCCTACAAGTTTAAGACTAGCCTTCCCTGTCAAGGTTACCCGTATGTTCTGCGTGGGGTTGTGTAGTCTGTTTTGTCTTGTCCTCAGTGCCCTGAGCTTGTGACATCCTGTTTACATCAATGCAGCTTCGGTAGCAGCATAAATTGTACTTAGATGGATCTGCTAACAGAATTAAATGTACTATAACTTCACTGTCCTTCATATTGCTAACCTTGGCTTTACTTTGTTGTTCCTACAGGTGTTTGATATTGGCTGCTACCAGGAGTTATTAGCACCATGTTTTTGTCTGCCTGCACATAAAAATATCAACCAAATTACTGAAATAATTCTTGGGGAGACAAAAGCGTATGTGTTCTTTGAAAGGAGCTATGGGGACATGCATTCATTTGTTCGTACCTGCAAGAAGCTTAAAGAAGAGGAGGCAGCCAAACTCTTCTATCAAATAGCTTCCGCTGTTGCACACTGCCATGATGGTGGACTGGTACTGCGAGATCTCAAGCTGCGAAAGTTTATTTTCAAAGATGAAGAAAGGTAAGAGTCTCCCTTACTTTACAGGTGGGGGTCCCTGAGGTCAGATGTCAGAATTACAGGATGCTCTACCCTTTGTTGTCACCATACCATTTATTTGTAGTACACAAGGTGTAACACCTTTTCTTCTGAAACCTGATCATGGGATGGATGTGCCACTTTCCCTTCTTGCTTGGGCTTTGGAGTAAAGTAAGTATAGAGTACTGTTTGTGTCTGTGCCTGGCCCCTGAGTCTCCATCTGGAAGAGCACCCTCATTCTGAAGGAGATGTCATCTGCTGGAGGATGGCTCTGCTGAGATGTCTGGTGTTAGAGCGCGGCTGCCATAAATACTACTAGTGTTAGAAAAAGAAAGGAGAAAACGATCCAGTATGTTAAGGAGGGAAATGGCTCATTTCAGTGAGGAGACATCAAGACATCAAGAACAGCCAAGTGGTTAATGCTGATACAGGTTGGAGGGAAAGGGCCACCAGTGCTTTGGAGGACTGGTCTGATTACAGCTTCTTGTTTTGTGTGCTGTGAGAGTCTGGAAGCTGCTTCCGAGAGTATTATGTGGTCACTAATTGTACTGAGACAAAAACTGCCTTGCAGAGTGGGTGCCTCTTTTTAGCATCAGAGCTGTTGTGGTATTTGGGCAACTACTTTTTGTTTTTTTTTTTTTTTTTTTAGCATCTCCTCTCAATAACTGGGTGGTAAATGATTTGGGGAAAGACTGTGGGAAGGCAGGGAAAAATAGAATGCTGGATACTCTGGGTATAATGTTTGAAGTGCTGTATCTGATACTGAGCTATAGATGTACTGTTGTACCTGTGCAAATTTCATCTCTCTTTCCTTGTGGTTGCCAGTTTTCATTATATTACATCATGTATTCACTTGCAACTTCCACATAAGGCACCGGAATAGTAATCACTGCTAGTGTAATGTCAGGGCTTTCACTGAGGGATTAAAATGAAGAAGAATAATTAAAAAAAGAGATTAGATAGGGGCAGAGCTTGCCTATGTGCTGCTTCATTTCATGGTAGAAGACAGGAAGATGGCTTTCCTTTCTAGTTAAATCCTGTAAGTTGTCCCAAAGCTTGTTCAAACTGTTTCAGAGTGAAATGGATGCTCTGGAGAGCTTTGTTAAAAATAACCGGTGCATATCAATTCCATTTGGGACTGTTTGGGGAAGTTAAAACCAACAGCCAAAGCACAGAAGTTTTCTGCAGGCTCAGTAAGTGCATGATCTGAGAATTAGAAAAAAATAATACAGTATTCAGTCAGGAAAGAGAAGTCCTCAGCCTATCCTGTTTTGGAAAATAATCTTCTTTTAGTCTCTTTATAAACTAAAAAAGAAAACTTAATTTCACTCCTTAATTCAGGCAATTCTCTACAAAGCAAATAGCTCTCATTTATTTTTTTTCTGCTGCAGCCCCAATATATATGATTACCCTTTCCTCTTCTTCAAATGACAAAGTCTAAAATTTAACTAGATTAATAACCACTCAGAGAGATACCACTCCAATAGATGTAAATCACACTTTCACAACTCTTACTCCAAGTGTAATAATTAAACACCATTATAGCCCCTCTGAAACAGATAAGGAAACTTTTACAGAATGGTTGGGGGAGAGATTGTTTTCTGTTGTAGCTGATAATGTCCTAATGTTAAAATGGATCTTTTTCAATTTGTTTTTTTTCCTGAGGATATATGTAAACTTTTGTGGTTTTGTATGAAATACAGATCTTGGAAAAACTGCTCCAATTGAGGGCAGCGTGAGTTCAGAGCAGTGTAGTGGGAGCAGACGTGGGCCCATGCTGCATACTTTTGAACTCTTATCCTGCCGCTTACTAGGAACTGAATGCAACGTGAGGCACGGGGCCAAATCCTTTAGCCACCCACTAAGAATGGTGTGTACTATAATAGTGTTTGCTTTTATGAATGTTTTTAATGTAACTGTCATCTGCAAAATCACACAGTTACTCACTTTTGAACAGTGTCTTCCATTTATACAATAATCCACTTTAAAGGCCAGATAGGACTTCCTGGTTATTTTTAAGGTAATTGTAATGCAGTTTTCTTCTAAATGTAATGTTGATTTGTAAGTGGAGAGGTATTGTAATCCTTTGTCTGCTAAATAAACATGCAGATGAAATAATGTGAGATAGAAATAGAACCAACAGTGACTGTCTCTTTCTGATCATCAGACTGTAATCACTCATCACTCTTATTCTGCTGCTATATTTAGGCCAAAAAGTCTTCCTGGACCTTCCAGGTTCATGGAGGTGTTTGTGTGTTGCTTGTACCCCTCTGAGCTCAGGTTGCCTGGAGGCTGCTGATGCTGATGAGGATACCGAGCAATCTATGTTTCAGAAGCTGCCTTTGGCAGCAAAGACTAGAAGATGTATGCTGCGTGATCTATTGCTCTTTGATACCGGTAATGAACCGAGGAGGAAGAAAAGAAGTGAAAATTATGTGTGAACTGTGCTGCTGTATGTTGCCTATTCTTAAATGGAGTTCTTCCTTAGTAGTCCTTTTCCTAGCTATTTCTTCAGGTCTGACTTTCTGCAGTTCACCATTAGTGGCTACAGCTTTAAAACTTTCTCTTCTTGAAGATTCTCACAGCTTTTATTTGGTAGAAGAAAAGATGGGAAATCCAGCATGCAGGCAACACATGATGGAAAACTCACTTCTTTTATATTTATTATTGATCAGATACTTGTCTGTGCTTAGTTGAGCGCTGACAGACTGGAGGAGCCCAAGAGAATATGAATGATATATGGAAGCAGTTCCACTCATTTAAAAAAAGAAAATCAATTACAGCATTTCGTAGTACGTAGTCCTTCCATTGACCCTAATGATATCCCGCAACTTCAATACGAAATCAGAGCTCCTGGAGTTTTGCAGAATGATACATTCTACTTTGAAACTCTTGCTACTCTGTTCCCATTATCAAAATTACAGATGGTATTTGCAAAGGTTCAGGCTCCTGATCTAATAGCATCATGAGTGTTCTTTGCTTCTACTGATGTCACTGCTAAGAACGCTTGTTATTTGGATGTTGCAAACTGCAGTGCCTTGGGATGCCTGTAATGAGCCAGGAGGTAAGAAGGTAGAAAAAAAACAATGTGGGAGGCTGGTAGTGCTGAGCATTTTGTAGAGATCCTAATCTTACTAGTGTCATTTTCTTGATGTGCTAAATCAAAGGTAGCCTCTGAGGGTGTGTTACCTTCTTACTACCACATGTGTGAATAGATCAGTACTTAAAATGAAATCCAACATTCCACAGTGTGGAAACAAAATAATTCTGTTCGTGTTTTAAGATACTTTACCTATAGCTTCCTTTAATCCTGAGCTCCAGAAATTTTGAATATATGATACATTAAATTTCATCAAAGTTGTCTGTGCTGTTGCCAAGCGCTGTGGGTCTTTCATCTCTTGCATAAAGGAAGGTTGGGAAGTTTTGCTTTTTGGGGGAAGGCATGTCTGTGATTCTATTTGTGAACTATGGGTGAAATAGCCAGTCTTGTGTTAAAATTTCAGAGTTAAGCTCCTTAAAAATGCAGTTGATCTTGATGAAGCAGAATTTCTAAGACATTACAGCATGACTGGAAATGTTTTGAAAGACTGGGTTAGCAAGCAGCAGCACACTTATTAAATGAAGGCAGTGACTTTAAGAGCACTGAACATATGAAAAACACTGACTTATCATGCTGGACTTTCTAAAGTACCTTTAAGATTCTTGAATATCTAGAAATTGAGACCTTAAACTTCTAAATAAATATCCGTAATTTTTTCTTGCCCTGGATGTTAAGCCAGGTCAATGTTGATGTTGTGGGACTCTTGATCTTGATTATTTTTTGCTGTGCTCATGTCCTAATACTAGGCCCTTGGGCAGAGCGACTACCCTTCTAGCTGGTGTCCCATATTGATGTTGCAAATGTGCAGGGCTTTTTGGCTTGGCACTATACACATTACGTAGCTAATAAAGCTGTTCATCAGTCTGATATATAGCAGATGCTCTGAGAAAGAGCCACCTCAAAGATCTCAGAATTAAATCAAACATTTCTGTGTTGGTTGTTACAGTGATTTGCCTCATATAAGAACGTTTCTGCTGTCAGGGAATTATTAATTTCTTCAGTGCATTTTTAAGCCTTTAATTATATTAAAATATTAGCTGTCGTAATATTTGAAGCTTAAAGACCTCGTACATTTATCACACTCATTGAAGGGAAAATGAAAATATTTTTGGTATTTAGATACTGTAATTTTCCTGTGTTCTTTGAATGAGGCAGGTGAGATTCCATAAAAATAAATAGAATTTGACACTTTTTGTTCTGTACCATGGGAATGCAGTCAGTGCAGTACACTCTTTAGAAAGGCTGTGTTAGCATAACATACTTATTTGATGCTCTTAGAATGGTTTTACTTCTTTTTTTCCCCTCTAGAATATCTTATGTTTAAGTGGATGGTGCTTTGAGGTGACATAGTTGTGGTGTTTGCAAACCTAGTGATAGAAGCCTGATCCCACAATAAAAAACAGAATGCATATATTGACCTTCTATCAAGTAGATCTTTCACTTTCTTGTTGAAAGTAGTAAGTTTCCTCCCCAGCATTTGTCAAATTGTAATGGGATCAGCTGCTTTTTCTCCATGGTGTTAGAACTTAATGTTTTACTTAAAAATTGTTAGAGAACAGGTAAGTTAATGCTTTCCCTAAGTCCTAAAGTAGAATTAAAACAAGCAAAATGGGAGTGCTCTTTAAATACAAGACCATTTAGGTGTAAAACGAGTCTTCATCTGTTTTGACATTTAAATACTTCACATTTCCCTGAATGGAGCCACAAGTCTAAAGAGCATAATTTTTTCAATAGTGGAGAATCATAGGTCGAATTTCAACTCAGGAATTAGGATTTTTTGAATATATGGAGGTAGGCAAATTGCTTCACAGGCAGCAAATTTCTGCTGTTGAATTTAGAGGTGAGGATGAAACCGTTGCACAACTGTTTTCCACAAAAAGGTTTGTGCTGTCTTTTGTTTTCATGTGGTTTGGTTACTAAGCCTCTGTTTTCTCCCAGTATTTCTGGGAGCAATGCACTTTGTATTTGTAGGGTATGCTGTACCCTTCCGAATGGGGTGTGGGAGACTAGCTGCAGATGTCAAACATCATACTAGGCCTGTGAAGTGCGTAAATCTCCCCCTGAGGGCATGGAGGTTAAATGCTATGCCTAAGGTCATGAATGAAAGCAAAAGCTGGGGAAAAGTTGGCTGCTGGGTGGCCTGAGATGAAAGCTTGAGCTTCAGTGCACCTTGAGTCAGCTCAGTGAGACCATCAGAGGCAAGAGCCTTTCCTGTAGAGCCAAGCTCTAGAGTTTGCAGAAGGTTTTACCATTGGACTGTCCTATCTCCTGCTATTTGGCTTATAGTTGGACCTGTATCTTTTCTTTACTCTCTCTTCAGTTGTTTTCCCATTGCAGCCTCATCTATTAGATCTGTTGAAGGATAGTGTTGAGGAGCAGTTCTATGCTATGCTTGGAACAGGAAGGAGAGCCCTGCTTGAAGGCCTGTGTGTGGCCTCCCCAGCAATGCTGTCAGACTTTCTGAGGGGTGCCTCTGGCTGACCACTGTGTTATGTATTGGTTGTAAGGTCAGGCATGATTGGTATGGTTGGGTCATGAGATGCCAGTCATGGGATTGATCTCTCCAATGTTAGGTGCTTTACAGTCCCTGGAAGTAGGTGTCTCTTGAGACATCTTACATTAAAAGTTCAACAGCTGGTTATTTTGAAGACTTGGAAACATCCATCCATGGACTTCGTGCCAAAATATTCAGTGTTCACTTTTGAGTGGAGACGGAGGACTTCTTTGTACATTTGTACAAAGGAAAAGTGAAGATTGTAAACAAGAGCCCACTGGAGGTGTATTTAGTCTTAGCATCTGCTTTTTAGTAGATGTATATTGCTTACAGACAGGTTTGCAAACACCTAAATGAAAGGTTTCCAGTGGGGTTGTGAAATAATGGTGCTGCTTTGTTAGAGGTGCTGAGCACCCACTGCAGGCTCAGTGTAAGGCTTTTTTTCTAATGTGGAGTTTTAATTAACAAAATAAAGTTTTAAGCTTCCTAAGAGCTCCTTTAATGGAGCTTCACCATGCATCATATTGAAAAAATGGTGGACACAGCATACAGTTGACAAAAGAACTTTTTAAAACACTGACCTTCAGTGTAATCTAAAAAGATAAAAGTGAGATGAAGTAGCTGCCCTGAATCAGATGCTTATCAAGTAATGGACTGCTCAAAGTACTGTAACCAAGCCCCTCTGTGCAAGGGTCTGGATTGGATTTCAAAGCCTACACACAGGTTGCTACCTACCTGTCTACTTTTTGAGAAACCTTGTCTCCTTAGGCAATAGGGGGGTGGAATAAACTAAGTATATGGCATATGGGACAGGCAGTTCCCAGCAATCCTATTTTAATGTTGTAAAGCTGAGGTTTTTGGAGCACCAGCCTTTCTTGAAGGTGTTTAAGGGGGTTTCAAAGCACTTTGTAAATGGAATTCTGCAGGAAAAAAAGGCCAATGTAAAACAAGATAAAAGCCCTAAGTTGCTGCATGTCAGGAAGGGTTGTGAGGCAGGGCTGAGTGTGCTGGTAGCATCCCTTCAGAGGAAGGGTGGGGGATAGGTAATTTTTAGAGGCTTCCTCATTCCACGGAAGTACCAGTGAGGGAATCTTCCCTTAGGAACAAGGTTCATCCTGTAAACCTGTGCTGTCTGCAAGTCCCAGTTGTCTTTTGAAACATATCCTTGAGCCTGTTTCATTATGCAAGAGATGATTTGTCTGACTGCCTTTGTGCAGGTTTGGTTTTTGTTTGTTTGTTTTTCTCCTTGAAGTTGAGTAGGACATTGTGTTGTGAACTTCCAGGCTGTATGCTGTTATGTGCTGGAAGGGATCATAGGGTGAAAGGAGCAGGATTTAAATTGATGGCATAACATTTCCCCTCTGATCCCATGTGCTTTGCTGCCCCTGAAAGAGATCGGGTAGTTCTGAGTTCAGAGTCTTTACACCAAGCTGCAAATCATCTGCACAGGGTTTTGCTGGCAGCTTTCCCCATCTCACTGTCTTGGCGGTGACAGCCTACTTTTGCATTATTTAGGAGATTCCCTTAGTTAAAAAAATCAATTAGCAAAAGATAACTGTTTGCAAAGTGGGGCTTCCCCTTTATTTTTTTTTTCCCTCTCATTGTGACTATAATGGCATGATTGCATTCATCTTTGTGATGAGGTGCTAGCAACTGGCCTTGATTAAATGACCTGTAAATTATTGGCCGCACAGGAGCAATCCCTGATCTATTGGGCAGTTGATGGCTTGAGTGCCTCTACCTAGGGAAAGGCTTTCTTGGCCTCAGAGTCATGTTGAAATATGAGATAGCATTGCTTGGGTGCCTTAATTTTTTATGGGTAGATGAGAATATTGTGATACACCTCTTCCTCTTAGAAGTTGCCATTTTTTATTTACCTGAAGTCTTATTAATAAAATTGCAATTCATGTGGTGATGATAGTTGTTTTCTGATCTCTCCAGGTGTGAGGCTGCTATATAGGAACTGTAAATTTGGATCATTTGATTCTGACCCAGCCTGAATAGCAAGTGGATGGTGTACCTGTAGTGACCGTAGAAGGATGGCTTCTTCTGTCTTTTCTCCAGGCAGCTCATCTGGCTGTCATCTGAGGGATGATGCTTACTAAAATTGTGACTCTGATCTGTGGTTAGTGTTTCCAAAGTGATAATGGTGGCTCAGCTGTAGTTCAGGTGTTACTTCTCATACATACTACTTTAAGCACAGTCTAGAAGCAACTGCTTTTGTTGATTCAGGCATGGTCTCTCTTATTACTGGTTGTTTAATTGCTGCAGTGGAGATACTTTCCTTTGAAATACTCAGACTTTCAGTCATTCCTTCTGCTTTTAATGTTCCAGGTTTTGTGGTTGGTGTTTGGGTTTTTTTTTCCTATCTTATGCTGTATGATCTTAGAGCCCTCCAAATCTATTGATTTTTAGTATGGAACTTGTGTTTGCTTTCGGAGAGCAAGTGTGGCTGCTGGGTTCTTACAGCCCTGGCTTAAGTGTCAAAAGGCAGGATAGCAATTTGCCAGTAGCCGCTAAGTTTTATAGGGAGGAATAATGCAAATCACTTCGGAAAAAACTGCAGGATATGCAACAAAGCCGCCTGCCAGAGACGGTGCTTACTCAGGAGGGTGCTAACTCAGGAGCTTGCATTGAAGAATCTTCTGGAAGATGCCTAATTGATTAGGTTTTGTTACATTACTGAAGAGTAAAGTCTGAATACAGTCAAGTAATGAATGGCATATTGATAAGAAATTCAGAGTGGTATTGTTTTTCATGGGTTTCCCTGACGGTTTCTATGGGGACAAAGACGCATTTCCCGTCTGAGTGCTGCTGCTGCCCTCTGATTGCACTTCTGTGGTTTCATTCACCAGTAATGGGAAAGCATTCATAGGCAGAATAGCTTCCCCTTTTTAAATAGCCATGATTCAGGGTTGTATTTTTTTTTTAATGCATTAGACTAATGCAGTGTTTTATCAATGATCTGATAGATGTATAATGCTCTTTTTCCAAGTGCTTATTCAGGGTCTGCATTAAAACTTGAAATTATGTACTGTAATTACGTAAGCCTTAACAAAAGTCTTTGTTGTCCTACAGTATGTGTGCAAAGTGATTCTCATCCGGCGTTGGCAGTAGCTTACGTTTGAACTTTAGGGATTAATTTTATTGCAACCATTTGAATGGTTGAACTCGAATACTGATGCTTTTGAAAAACTTTTTTTTTTTTCCTCTTGTGGGGGTCTTTCACTTGACTGATGTGAGTTAATTATTTAGAGAATGAGAGGGGTTTCTTTGAAACACGACTTCTAAAAAATATAAAAAAGAATTTTTTTTGTTCTTGTCCTTCGTGATGTGAGGCACTTCAAAGCTGATGGTGATTTCACATCTCAGTGTTTGGTTTTGAGGCTGTCCCTTGCCTGCCAAGTGTTGAATTTAGGGTCGTCTGGTTACTCTGCAGTTGGATGCCTTCCCCGCTCTTTGCTGTGGAGGTTCTGTATTCTCAGAAGCTACTTGCAATGTTGAGGGTCTGTTTGTTTTTCTTGGCTTTTATTCTTTTTTCCTGGATAGTTGATTTCAGTGCTTCCTCTGAGAGCATGTGGGGGAGGGAGAGATTGCTTCTCATCCATCGTGTCTCTGCATTTCCATATATTTAGACTCCCTTCTTTCCTGTTTCCCCCGGCTTGCAGAAAATAGACCTTTTAGGCAATGCTTGAAATACAGAGGAAGGGAAGACCAGACAGAGCTGAAAGCTATTTCTTGCAGAGATGGGGTGCTGTGTGCTGGGAAATAGCAGCTCCTAAGCCAGGCTGCTCCTTTCTGACTGCCTGTAAAACCTGAAATGACTGTAAAAAAAGGGGGGTGAGATTTGCCATTCACACCTGTGTATTAGCTGTAGTAAGACTGCAGACTGAGGAATGCAAAGTCATCCATCACTGGTGAAAACAGGCTGGAGTGTGGGTCTCTCCAGCCCCGATTCTGGCTCGCAGTGAGGGGTGCCAGCGGAGCCGAGCCAGGGTCCTTGGCAGCAAAAGCTTGTGAGTGCTTCTGTGCACCAGCTGTGCCAAGCAGGTGAGCTGCCATGCCAGCAAGCCCTTCCATTACTCCTTGCAGTCTCCTTGCTGCAAGGATGGCAAACCTGTGTTGTTACCTTCTGTACAGACTCTCAACCTTAAAAATGAAAATAGGAGCACCTCGAGTTGCTTCTGATGGTAATTGGGAAAGGGAGAAGGTCACACTGATGCTGTGTATGTGCAGAAGAGATGGCAGCTCCTGCAGTTGATGAGGGTAATGCGTGCCTGTGCAGAGTGGCTTATCCAGTGCCATACGTGTGCTGCTCCTTGTTGCAGAGGAGCCATTTCATCACTTGTCTTATACACAAGGGTGGTGTTACTAGTTGAGGGTTTGGGGGCTGACAACGAAGAAGGAGGAGGACTGAAGACTGTGTTTTTGTTTAATTTCAAACCTTTTGTTTCCTCAAAGCCTGTCAACTCAGCAGGATGAAAAACCTGGTTTGAGCATTTACTTCATTTGGCTGCGGCTTATGGAGGAGCAGGCAGATAAGGGCCAGCTGTTGTTCCATTTGTTTGCTTAAACAAAACCTGCTGTAGCCTCTGTGGAGGACTGCAGGCTGCAGCACCTTGTGAGACAAGCAAGTCAGGGATAAAGCTGTTTCTATTTTATTATTAAGAAATTGTTTCTCCTGTTGGAGAAGATTAATTTTTTGACAAACCTTTCAGTCTGCTCTGCGTGATTTTATATCGCATCCATTGTAGGAAATAAGAGATAGGGAATTCCAGTAACTTTTTTTGTGAATTAAAAGCTTCTTGTTGAACTGTGGGGTTTTTCTGTTTGTTTTATTTTTTAAAATTCTGTGGCAGCTCTCGGAAATGTAGGATGGGAGAGTAAAGAGCCTTTCCCTGTGCTGTTGATGCTGAGATGGCAGGAGAGTGTGTGTGGGGGGGTGAATTCCCTCCTGTAAGTTATTTTTATAAATAGCATGTTCTGCTCCACTCCCTCTGTGTGTGTGTGTTCTGCTTCTGTTAGTTAGCAGGAGTGAGTCGATGCTTTCCTGTCTGGCGGTTCAGTGACTTAATGCATGTTGGAGTAGCTGGCCTCACCATTTTATTGCGACACATGCCTTTCTGTGGAAAAACTGAGGTGGGCAATGCAAATGGAACCACAACTCATGTCCCTGCCTTCCCTTTCATTTCCTCCTCTCTGTTCTCTGCCTTCCTTGGTGTGCTTTTTCTCTAGGCATTAGTTCTCACTGCTCTTCTGTGCTGTACAGGTGAAGGAACATGTCAAAGCTGAGCATTATGAAAGGTCTCTCCTGTTTGGAACCCTCTGAGCTGTGTACAGAGGGAAATTGATGTGGTCCTGATAATTACAATTGCTTCTCCCTGCACCCAGTTTCCTTTGTCAGATATTACTGCTGTAAAGTATTTTTGAGTGCTAATGAAGGAGTTGTCCATTGCCAGGAGAAGTGCTGTTAGGCTGGCAATGAGTAATTAGTCAGGAAGCAGGTGTGTTGCACAAACCCCATCAGCATCCAGATTGGAAGAGAAAACACTGACCTGTTTAAGGCGAGCAGTAACAGCCTTGGCACACTGTGCTTGGGATCCAGGTATTCTGAATTCCATATTTATGACTTCCTGATTCAAAGCATATTGCCAAAGGGGCATTCACCTCTCCTAGTAGGTGTTTCTAGCTGCTGAAAAGGTCCAAGTGTCATTATGAGAGCTTATGGGACAGTCGCCTCTGAAGTACTCCACGGAGTATAATGCTCTTCTGTTGGTTCAGAGAAGATAGTTCTGAGCTGCCTTGGAACCAAGTATAAGTGAAAACTGGTCCAGCTGTCCTTTGCAACTCAAGCCTGGGTGATGTCTTCAGTAAACATTTAAAGAAACAGGGTTCTCTTTGTCTGTTTTAATGCTTGTAATTGATGTGCTTTAGTCAAGAGATGAGAGTTCTCCTTTCTGGGATGAACTCCAGTGAATGTTATGGAAGTGTGGCCATGACACAGGGCTGAGTGTGATCATACAGGCCAGTGAGGTTGAGGGACAAGGACAGTAATACCCAAACTGAATTGTCCCAAGAAGCTGAAAAGAAAGCCTGCACTACTGCTAGGTGACTATTCTGTCTAGATGCACTGGACAAGTCCTGTTGTGTTGTCATGATCCTGTTCCCAAAACCAACTGTTCCTGGGAAGTAGTCTAAAAATTGGTCATCCTTTTGGATATCTTCAACAGGGACAGATTTTTGAATACAGTTATAGATGCTAGCAGTGAAAATTAAAAGGAAAGGAAGGTTATGTTCATCTAATGCTGTGACAAGCAACTCAGCATCTTTCTTTTTTTTTTCCCCCTAATCCTATGTGATACCCATTAGGGAAGAAAATTCTCTTGCAGAGATAATTACTGCAGTACAATGATAAGTTCAGCACTTTGCAGGCAGGAGGAGTTTGCAATCTAGATAAAGTATCCCTGTCATCTCTCTGCAAGCTGTTTGCTAGCCTCTCTGTTCATTCCAAGGTGAGGAGCTCCTCTGGTTCTGCTGAGTGGATAAGCTTGCAGTTTCTTGGCAGCATTCAGCTCACCTAATTTCTCTTTGCCCAAAGGTCTGTTTGAGAAGACTGAAATCTGTTAAAATTGCTATTCCTTAATGTTAGGATAAAGAAAAAATGCTGGTTGGAGGGAATCCATTTAGAGTCAGAGCGACCATTTTACTCCTATTGAACCTTGTCGAATGACAGGTGTAAGTGTGTTCTCACTGGTGTGAATGCATCAAAATAACCTTGTTTAGTTAAGGCTAGGCTGGGCATGGGGTACCTCAGAGTGCAGCCAGCACAGAAAAATTCTTGAGGTTTGTGTCTCCAGAGTTTTGGAAATCACACCTATGAAAAATTTACAAGTACATGAATATGGCAAGTATTAGTAAGGTCTTGAAAAGATACAAATGACTTTGTGGGACATAACTGTATTTGAAATCTTATGGCTCTGTGTGTGGCAATATTCCCTATATGTCTCTGGTATCTCTCGCTGGTATAGAAGAGACAGTATCAATTATCTGTAACAAGTCCTATGAGTGGGATCTTAAGCTAATGCACTTCTGTAGTTGAGTCATGCAGAACATTACTATTATGACTGTGTAATTGTTAACAGTTAGGAATCTGAGTTTTGATGTTTGCTTAACTTGATGGGTTTGGTGTTGTTTTTTTTCCCCCACAGGACTAGAGTGAAATTGGAAAGCCTAGAAGATGCATATATTTTAAGAGGAAATGATGACTCTCTTTCTGATAAACATGGATGCCCAGCTTATGTGAGTCCAGAGATCTTGAACACAAATGGCAGCTACTCTGGCAAAGCAGCGGACGTATGGAGTCTAGGTGTCATGCTTTATACCATGCTAGTTGGACGCTATCCTTTCCATGACATTGAGCCTAGTTCCCTCTTCAGCAAGATCCGTCGCGGGCAGTTTAACATTCCAGAAACTCTATCCCCCAAGGCAAAATGCCTCATACGTAGCATACTGCGTCGGGAGCCATCGGAAAGGCTGACTTCACAAGAAATTCTGGACCATCCGTGGTTTTCTACAGATTTTAATGTATCGAATTCAGGATATGGTGCTAAGGAAGTATCAGATCAGCTGGTGCCTGATGTCAACATGGAAGAAGACTTGGACCCATTCTTTAACTGAACACAAAGACTGGTGTTCAAAAGGTACACAACCTGGAGATGGACACATGAAGGAGCCCTTCCTGACCGTGTTAAATCACATCCTGCATCAGCCTAGCTTGGTAGCAAAAGACACTCAAGAGGTCCTCAGACTGAGAGGGAACCTCCACAAGGAGCTAATATAACAAATGTAGCATGGGGACAGATTGGGGGGGCGGGGGGAGCTTGCTATCAGGTTAGATTGATTTGGAGGAGAAAAGGCAGCATGGAGCAATTGTAGCTTCTCACCTTTTTGGAGCCAAGGAGACTGCACATGCCAATTCCGGTGCAGCTGTATCACTCCTGTTTCTGTTCCATTTAAAATAGTGGTAACTCACAACAAATAGAAACTTTTTTGCCTCAGCTCACATCTTGGCATCGCACTGTTAGATATTTAACTTCAGCCATTATTCAGGGAAAGGACAATTGGCTAACACTTTTTTTTTTTAAATCAGATACCTAATAATTAATGGGGTTAACTTACAAAAAAAAAATTAGGTGCACAAAGATGGACATGAAAAGTGGGTGCTAAAAACAAACAAAATTTCAATTCATGTCTCTTGATAGCTATTTTCAACTCATTTCTTCTAAATAAACTACTTAATACTCTTGTCAGGAAATGACATTTTAATGCTTTGTTCCCTTAAGGGGAAGTAACTGTCATTTAACAAGCTGTTCTGTTTTGTGTCAAATGGTTTGTTGCAGGAAGCTATTACGACTCGAACTTCCAGATGCATTACTGCTATAATTTGGGGGGGGGGGGGGGGGGGGGGGTGAAGGAAGAAAACTATGATACTTTTTTTTTCTTTAATTTTTTTTTTTTCTTTTTAAGATACAAGATACTGGCTTCCATATCTGCCATGCTGCACGTATATGACTAGAGAGGGCAGAAAGCCCTTAGTCGTGTCATTATCTGAGAACCGATATCTTCTTTAACTGACTGGCCCACATGTAAATAGAGGGCTCTTTTATTATTGAAGAAGAGTATTGTGAGTTGCCTTTTTTTTTTTTTTTTTTTTCCTTTGAATTTCTCTCAACTAGGAAAAAGAATTGTTTGGATTTGATTTTTTTTATTATTATTTTTAATTTGGGGGTTTTTCTTTAGCTTTTTGTTGTTGGTGGTTTTGTTTTTGTTTTTTTCTGTTCATGTCCAGAATAAGAAATAAGAGGGTATTAATAAGCTGAACATTTATATTGCAGATATTCCTCTTGAAACATACACAGTAATATGCACCTTTTGTATTGTCAAGACTTATTCTATTTATTGAAGAAAATGTCACAGTAGTGATGTATTAAGCCAGTACTTCAATTACGGGTTGACTTGGGATGACATGTTACATGCTGTAGTTAACACACTTCTTTTCTGTTCAGGTATTTCTGTCCCTAAATAACTTTTTATTTAGCTTCTTTTTCTAGATAGCTTTATTTGATTTAGACTGGCAAATGTTTTTATTACTGCTTTTATATTGCTGTATGATATTGAAATCTCTTGGCATAAATATTTGTGTTTCCAGTACCTCAGTTGTTCTGATATTACTGCCTGTATACGTTTTGTGAAGTGGTCATGTTTTTTGGGTAGGTACATGTGGACTCTGTAGTATGTAAATGTTACTTGAATTTGTGCTTAATTATAGTATGTGGCATGTGCGTACAGCTACTTGGCATTTGACGTATGGATGCTATTTGCCTGCCTTGCAGGAAAGTTATGGTCCCACTCTCAAGAGGATGTTTCACAGTTCTTTATCAAGAGACAAAGCTAGCTGCAGCTGACCTGCCTTGGTTCTATTTTGGTAAATAAGAATATAAAGGAGTAATGTTTTTACACTCTGAAGATGGTGCTGTGTCAAGAAGGACTTTTTCTTTTTTCTTTTTTTTTCTTTTTTTTTTTTTTTAATTTTATAAGTACCTTATAGGAGGAAAGATTGGTGATGTGCATGGTGGGGTTTTACTGCCTCTGGTGCTTTGTCATGTATTTGGTTTAATGTTTTTTGTCCTAATCTCTTCAATAAATAAAATTGTGCATATTTAACTAAACTTTGGTGGTAAACGATGTTCTTACTAAATGGCAGAGGCTCTGCAGGAGTTTGCTCCTTTTGGATCATTTAGGTGGTATGTTTTGTGCTGCTAACAAGCTCTTGCCAGACCTATGAGCTGAGAAAACGTAGCGCTTATATTTGCAAGGTAATGCTGTAAACCTTTTCATCAAAAGTTATGCTCTTTTCAATGAATGAAACAGGCTTTCCTTTATTTTCCTGTGGCTTGTCCCTACCACTTACCCAGCTCATTTACCTTTTTCAAGGAGGGCATTGAAATGTGCTCAGAATTACATAGTTTTAATGATGGGAGGCTCTCTGGATGATGAAGAGAGATACCAAAATGGAACAGGCTGGCATTTGCACTTTCTGTTAGTCCTAGAGAAACATAGGTCTTGCCTTTGTACCTCTGCAAAGACTAGATCTGAAATAGTACCTCCTAATTTACTGTCTTTTACTTAAGGCCAAATTCTGTTTCTGTCACTCAGGTGGTAATTAATAGATGCAGATAGTGAGATCATGTAGAAGTGCATGTGGAGCATGTAAGATGCTTTGTGAACATGGTGCAGGACAGGTGAATCCTGGTCCATTAAGAAAAGACAGTTTGAACTGAGCTTTGATTTGAGCCAGGATGTCTGTTTGAAGCAGTTATGATTTGACAAAGCTATAGGAGGCTGATGATCACCCCTAAAGAAACCCCCTAGCCCCAAACCTCTCAGCTTCAAAATGACAGTCTGGTACCCAAACTAGTAGCACAGGGATGACTGTCAGGCTGGCTAATTGTGCTACATGATTTCATCCAAGGTAATTCCTGGCACATGTTGAATATTTCAGTTGGTAGGTTGAAAATTAGAACTGTTTATTATAGCACCAAAATGAAAAAGTTATTAATGTGCAGAAACACTCAAAGATCAGTTTCTAAATGATCTGTATGCCTGCAGCCAAAGTTTAAATTACTTGAAACTCTTTCAAATCAAACTCCCACAATAAATGTGCTTTAAAGAAAAAACCAAAAAAAACCACCACAAAACAACCAAAAAACCAGATTGTAATCAGTCAGAGAGAGAAGGGGAGGGAGGGGAGAGAATTTCCTTCTCCCCCACTAAAACTTATGTGAATGGCTTCTGTTCTGTTTGGGTGGAAGTAGTCAGACCTTATTTTACAGCAACCTGCATGCTTGCTTTTTCACTGCCAGTAATTATAGGAAAAATGTGGCTGACTAACGATTGCTCGTTTCTAGTGAGTCTTTTGTTCAAAGAAAAAGCTTTCTTGGTGTTGCTGTGGAGGAATCCTTTGGCAGCTGAAGTCAGCTTTATAAAATCCTGAAGGGATGCCTTGTTTTCAGAGCTTCCTTGTCCCTAAAGTGAAACTTAAGAGGGGGATCTGTAGTTCAAACAGCTGATTGCTGGTCCTCTTAATTCTTTCATGGGTGCTATTAGTGGAGTATGCGTATAGCAGTACTTGGTGCAGAACTGCCTCAACAGCTTTGTTGGTCCTCTCAACCCTAGATTTGGGTAGCAACTGTGAAAGAATGAAGGATTTTGCTGAGCAGAGGCTGTTGGATGGTCTTAGCTGCTTCCCCATGCTGGGGAAAGGGATGATCTCCCAACTACCCAGAGTGAAAAGTGTGTCTACAGACAAAGCTATTTCACAGAACGTGACCCTGAGGCAGAGACACCCCCCCCACCCCACACACACTCTGTCTCCTCTGCCCCTCCTATTTAAAAATACTTTAAGAAAAATTAAATGCTGTTATTTATCACATTAATTTTGTCAGTGCAGCACTGATGGTGAACTGTGCGCTCTTCTTCAGGAGTGCACAAACAAGTGACAGTTATTCCTTTGGCACCATGATGTCATATAATCTGATCCCTTAGCCTTACTGAGGTGTGCATGTGGTGTGGGGATAAACAAGGCAATTAAAAATGCACTCCCTTAGAGATGAAATAACCTTGTTAAACTTGTGTTTCTGAGAAGACAAAAAAGCCAAACCAAAGCTACTAAGACCCCAAACCACACTTTCCTGGCAGTCAAGAGGGGAAGGGTAAGAAATGTGATGCCAAGTAAAAATTATTGGGAAGGGGAAAATATACTCATCCTGAAATGATTATGTTGAAACTTGGAAATGTTATGAGTGAGCTCTGTGACTAATAACATAATGAATACCAAAAGAATTAGTAATGATCAGTTCTTAGTTTTGTCAAAGGTTTCTATGAAAATCTTGCTAATTTAATAAGTGACAGTATAACTAACAACTTAACTAGCTTGTAACATTCCTATTCTTTCAGTAGAAACAAATGTTGAAAATCAGTAACATGATGAGACAAATTGAAATCAAAGTGTAAGTAAAGCAGGGTATAAATGACCTGTAATATGGTATAATTCCCCTGGAACATGACAAACAAGTGAGGAAAATTTCTTCAAAAAAGAAAAAAAATAAAAATAAATCAAGCCACTTCTGGCAGTGACTTGGTCCCAGTTTCCATGCCTTTTTTTTTTTTTTGACTTCTGAATTACCCAGTTTAGGCTATTTGCCTGAAATTTTCTTCCAACTGAGATACATCCCCAGAGGCCTCTATACAAGTTTGAAACTCTAGGCCATATTGGGCTTGGAAAGGTTTGAGTAGATCAGTGAGTGTGTATAAACGTGAGGAAAAGCATTTACAGTGATGGCAATGTAAATCCTGAGAAATTGATTTAATAGTATTTGTGTTGATGTAAATGAGCAGAATCCATTTCTTAAGGGCATAGATGAGACTGATGTGTGCTGAGAGGTGTCATTTGTTCTAGTTATTATTCAATTTGAATTTGTTTAGATTCACAAAAAATGGCTTAGTACAAGAGTGGATCACGTTCTGGCTCTCCTGCCTCCTTTGCACAACATCCATGGCCTGCAGGGGTAAAATAAAATAATCTTGGTGTGGCAGCTTGTGGAAAGTAATAGGTTAGCTCCTGCATTTATTTCTGCTCAAGAGATTAAAGCATAGTTGCAAAGTTGATGCTGACATCATTCCAAGCACACAAAAAGCTGACGTCAGTTAATGCAGTATATTGCAAGGTGTTTATCTTCATCTGATTAGGTTAGCAAAATGCATACTGCAAAAGCAGCACACAAAGAAGGAAATGTTGTGTTTGTCCACTCACCCTCTTGACACCAGAATCAGTCCTGGAAAAAATGAAACACTTTGTCCTTGATAAGACCTCTGTACAAAGCTATAGAGCTACCACTGGGCTTGACTTTACCCCCATCTTAATCTCCAAACATCAGTGTTAAGCACATGCTTTGTTTGAGGTGGGTGTCGGTAGCTCTTCCTTGCAGGGAAGTCCAGGTCTGAACTTTTGGCCTCCACAAAGCCTATCGGAGGGGACAAGTCAAAAAAGTTGTTTTGTCATGGCAGTGCAAATACTGATCTCTTCTGCATGCTTGTGTAAGTGTGTGTAATTGGTCAATGAGGAAGGTGGGAGAGCTGCTACTAGCCACCAGGTAGCATGTCAGGAAGCAGCTGCCTCTGCCAGTGCTCCCTGCCTGCCGCCTTGTCCTGCTGCCTGGAGCATATGGGCAGCACGGGCTGCTACCACGAGAAGTCCGAGTTATGCTGCCCCACTTGAAAGGCATCAATAGGAAACAGGTAGCTTCCTCCCTTTGGTTGTGACCAAATGTGCCCTTAAAATCAGACACTTTTACCTGTAATTGTGATTACCTACAGTAAGGGGACACCTAGGAATAGTGTGCTTTCTAGGTCAAGCCAAATTCTTTAAGGTATGGGACAGAGGTGGGTATGTGTCTGATTTTTGCTCAGACACAACTGACTCAAGAATCCACATGTTGTGCTGTACAAAGGAGATTTTATGTGTATACTTACCTTCTATGCTTAACCTTAAAAACACAATTTCAGTGTTTGCTCAGAGTGCCTGGCTTGGATATTTGTGTGTGCTCATTGCTCCATGAGGACCACTGATCTCAACCAGTGATCACTTGTTTGGTGCAATCCAAACATGTCTTCTTTTTCCAAGTTAGTTCATTGTTTCTCTCACAACAGTTTATAGTTTAAATTCAATCTAATTCAGCTACTGGAAGTAAGGATAAAATGGAGGTGTGCATTTTAGCCAGAAGTAGAATATCACGGGTTGAAATAAAAGTGCAATTCCACGCAGCTATGGCTTAAATTTAAAAGCTTGCTATCAACCTTCAAGAAGAGGAAATTTCATGCTTACTAGTCACCAACAGGCATTTCATTACTTCATGTTTTATTGCATTCTACTCCCTCCTATGTGTAAGCACCATAACTGCAGATTATCTGTAATTTCTAAATGCTTGTAATTGCTAGTTAAGCATTTTAGTTTTTGCTTTAGCAAGAAATGTGCCTCGTCCACATGAACAGTCTTTAAAGCAGCTATAAAACAGGTACCTGTGGGTAAAAATTGCAGCTCTTCTGGGGACCAAGTTTCTGACAGGGCTCCTGCATTAGAGTAAAAGAACTTTGCTACATGCAAACTTGTTATATAGAATAAACATTGCTTGAAAAAATTATATAACATGCTTACTTTCCTTGGTAACTCAGATCAAGACCAATCAAATCATCATATTCAAGATGGGTAAGTATATGCATATTTTACTGGTTGTTACTTTTTATGAACTCTGTAATTCAGTCAAAGGAGTACATCTTGAAAGAGCACTCCAATGATTGCAACACAGACTTTATGGCAGAGAAAGAAAAAGCATCTTTTTTTTTTTTTCCTTTTTTTTTCTTTCTTTTCAACATGATGAGAAATGTCAGCAAATCTGTTGTTGTGGTACTGTGTACAATATCGAGTCTTTGCTCTGGGAAGCTGCTAACATGAGTAACCAGTGATCTCATGTAACCTCAGGATAGCAGCAAGATTTGTCAGGAAGTTAACAATGTATTGTCTTTAATTTAAAAAAGGAGCATTGGCCAGCGTGAAACGCATGATTCAGAGAAATCCACTAACATCTTGCTGTTGTCTGCAGTTGATAAAACTGAAGCATGCTGGAATTGTACAACCAATTTTGCAAAATGCCTTGAGTTCTATTGATAACATACCTCTGTGATTAATGAGCAGGTCATTCAGCTCCTTCTTCTTCAACAGCACCATCATCATCACCTGTAGTTAGTAATACTTTGAGACATTAAGCTTTTAGGTTTTGGATAATCTTGTCTATATGTAAGTTGTGAAGATAACAAATATAGCAGATACAAGGTTTTTTTATGAAAGCAATCATAGACTTTTGGTAATCTATTTTCCTAAACCGAAGAGGAAGGAGAGAAATCCCTCAGTCATTGTGGTTAAACATGTCTCTGTTCTGGCTTTTTCTACTCTCCCAATATACTTTGCTTTTATTTAGGGCAACTGCAATTGTACGTGATGCTTGCTGTCTTGGGGTTTGTGCTGCTAGGTCACACAGAGTGCATTTGGAGCCGCCATGGTGGGCACACCATAAAAGTAAGGAAGAAATGCATACACTGTATTCAAAGGCTATCTATCTCAGAAACACCAGACTTTTCTAAAGGGTAGAAAGCTTCTTATCTTCTTTCTAATGGCAGGTGAGATTAAGAGTCTCTTAACTATTGCTACTTCCATCCGTAGGTAATCTTTGTAACATTGCAGCTGTTGGATGCCAATTGTTCAGAGAAGTGGGGGAAAAAATTTAAAAGAGGTCTAAACCACATCTTTCAGTCTATCTTTACAACTTCTTGGCACCGTCCATTTACTGTGAGTTCCAGTCATCTGAATCAATAACAGATATAATCCCTAGAAACCTGGGAAAGACCTTCTTTCATGAGGTTAGTAGATAGGATGTAGGCTTCATTGTCTGTGATGGAATCATTGTGCTTTTGCTGCAGACCGATATTTAAGGCAGTTTCAAGGTTGTTTTCACAACAAAAGGTTACTCTGCTGAAGCGCAGCAGGGGAGGTTGACTGAACTTCTGGAGTCAGTATAGACGAGCCCAAGCTTTGTTCTGCATCATTTCTCAAATCAGAGGGGCAGAGAAACCCTCTGCCAGCTTTACATATACAGAGAGGACAAGGACAAGATTCAGACCATCTAATGCTATTGAAGCAGGGAGTTATGGCTTACACAAGTGGAATTTGGGGTGGGATTTGTCCAGCTAAATGTTGACAACTACATCTCTCTCTGCTGACTATAAAAGGAGCTTATTGTGACTAGCTCTAAAGTTAGATGGGATTAATACTCTCTGCTTGCCAGAGGCCCAATTACTTGCATACACAGAAATGTCTTGTTTCTTTTGAGATACACCAGGTATCTAAGACATCTACACAAGTCTTGCAGATGTGACACAGGGGCTATGAAAGAAGGAACTCTTATGAATAGACAGGTGGAGATACAGTGAGGTGTCCTCAAGCATCTCAGATGGCAGTGGGTGGGCACATCAGTATAGGCATCCTTGTAGGATGGCCCAGAAGACCTTTGTGTTTGAATGCCTGGGGTTCAGAACACTATTCTCTCATTAGCTGTGGAGTTTCCTAGGTGTCAAAATTGTGTGCCTTTAAATATGTAAATGCAGTTTAATTTATTTAGGAAAATGCTCTCCTTCCCTCTTCAGAAATATCCACTTGTGAAACAAGCTTGCAAAAGTTGTCCTAGAAGGGTTTCAGGCCAAAGGAGGCCTGACCCTTATGTAATATATGAGTAAGCACTCAGCCATGGGCACACGTGAGCTTCTTTAAGCCTTTTACATCAAGCAGTTGCTGGAGAAAACCCAGAAATAAACTCAAGAGCAGAGATAGCATAAACCATTGTAATAAAAAATAGTAATGAGGAATGTTATATCAAGATACACAGGGAGACTGAATAAAACATGAAGAGCAAATTTATTTATCTACTTTATATAGCATGTCACTATTTTATTTTCCTCTTGTTACAGCTCTATGTAGGATGTACACCTAGTGAAATAAAAACCTGACACCTGTTAAGTAGAGAAATTAAATGCCATACAAAAGCACGTCTTTCTTTACTGTACACCAGAGGATGTGATCTCTGGCTCCAGAAGCAGATGGTGTAGCACATTGAATGAGCTGTAAGTGCCTTGTGATGCTTTCTGTTGTGAATGTGATGCTTCAACCTGTTTGCTCTTAGACTTTCTTTCCCCACAACCTTCCACAAAAACAAGTTGCTTTTTAGTTTGGGAGAGACATCTCCATGTTGTCAAAGAGGAAGATTCAAATTGGGCACAGCACAGTAAACAAAGCACTTGCAAATCTCTCTCAGTAGGAAAATGAGTTCCTAGCATTTGCTAATACTTCTCCAGACAAGAGTGTTCATTAAACAATGTTAATGTTTTTCTTCTCTTAAAAGCCAAGCTATGGTATGAGGCAGCCTTGTGTTTAGCAGTTGCTCACTGAGTAAAAATCCTATGGCAACCAATAAATGGAAGCCAAAAAATGTTGCAATATTATTTTAGAAGACTCATCTGCTTATTTTTACAGTTAGCCTTGCATAACCTTCTGCATTTTTGGACTCTGCCTTCTGTAGAATATTTCCTAAAGTTTCCATTTATTTCAATTGTACACTGAGCATTAGGAAAACAAACAAAAAAAAAATTGCAAAAAATGAGTCACATTTTTTCCCCTTTGCAATGTTATTCTGCCCTTCTATAACCTATTTATGTACTTCCCTTACATAACATTTATTTGGTGTTATAGTTTTGCCGAGGATCTAACACTAATCTTTTTGTTTGAAAAGCAAGGATGAAAACAGTTTTGTGAGTAGCTTGAAATGTGTCTGCTTCCTGGGATTTAAACATGTGGACACAACAAATGATAAGTGTGGCTCCCAGCTGATGAGGACAGGGAAGTTTGCAGCTTGAGCCATCCAATATCTATCACAAGAGTCCTCAGGGTTTGGAATGTTGTTGTTGTGGGGTTTTTTGCATGGTGGTGTTGTCATTTTGCTTTTTTTGTTGTTGTTTTGCTGTTTGGTTGGTTGTTTGGGGGAGGGGGGTTGGATTTTTTTTTTTTTAAATACATGTTCATAAAGATCGTTGAAAAGTCTAGTAGCAGATTGAAAATGACATATACAAAATACATTCAGTATCAGTGCAGCTCAGATGTTTTGTGTATGTCCATCCCTGTATTACCCTGGCATAAATAATGGTTATTGAAGACTACATCTGTAAGATTTTGCCTTGACACAGATATGATGTCCAAAAATGATATATGTCGCTCTCACCTACCACAAAAATAACACCAAAGTCCTGGCAGTCTGCTCAACTTTAAGCAGAGTGGCAGTGCATGAGTTGCTTCAAGATGGTTCTCTATAGATCGATTGGTTCGTGCCTGAGATTGCAACCCCATCACCCATGACAAATTACACATAACTGTTGCAAAATTGTATTCTGAATAAATAAACGCTTGGAACTTTGTTTTCCTTCAGCAAACAGGATATTATGTAAAAGTTTGTGTGCCTGCATGTATGCCTAGGGGCATGTGTGTGCACACAGAAATGAACAATCCTAAATGTGAATGGTTTGGGTGGGAAAGGAACTTAAAAATCATCTAGTTCCAGCCCTTCCCCCTCCATGGGCAGGGACACCTTTCACTAGACCAGTTTGCTGCAGGCCTCATCCAGCCTGGCCTCAAACAGCTCCAAGCAGGGGGCACCCACAACCTCCCTGGAAAACCTGTTCCAGTGCCTCAGCAGTCTCGCTGTAAAGAATTTTTCTCTTGCACCAATCTGGGTAAGAAGCTGAAATAGGAAATAGTGATGTATTCCCCAGGTGCTTCAGAGCATCACAGTTCGTTTCGTCAGCAAGAAGAGCTCGGGAAAGGTTTGGCAGTTCTGTAGGCTGGAGTTTTTCCAGCATGCTGTGCCTGGTATTTGAGAAGGAGGATGATGGGAGGTGACAGGGATCTTTCCTTTACCTTTTCAGGAAACGGTTGTCTATGCAAATATACAAGTTTTGTTATTAAAATTTTTTGTTATCTTATGCATATATATATATATATATATATATAAAATAAAAATAACAGGAGAATCAACCAGTTCAGTCATCAGAATCTTTAAACACCTTCTGGTGGGTTTCAGTCTCCTGAGATTTAGGGTTTTGCAGGAAGGATGTCTCAGTTCCTGTACAGCTCATGGAAACCTGTTCAGCACAGCCTGCAAAGTTTAGAGAGTGATTAATCTCAACCCAAAGTAGACACTGATGTTTGATCAGATGAGTGGCACCCCACACTCACTGCCTGGGAACTCTTTAATGTTTTTTAAAGCAGGAGCCTAAAACATCTAGTTCACATATAGATGGCAACCTTGTAGTCACCAGAAATCAGGAAAGCTGTATCCTAATTCTAGCCTGACACAAAGTCTAAGAAAGTCAATGTAATAATTTACATTCCTATTGGTTTTCATGGGCCCTGAACAAAAATATTCATAGGAAATAAAACGGTATGTGCACAAAGAGGTGTTTTTATACATACAAGTATGCTTTTTTAGATAATAAGATAAGGTATAAAAAATAATATGCTAATCCTATTAAAATAGACATTAAATTCTTTAAGACAAATACAGTTTGTTTTGTTTTTTATTGTTTGTACAGCAGCATAATAAAGTCTGGATACTTCAAGGACTGAGAGGCATTTTAACAACTGAAGTAAAACTAATATATTAGAATGGTTGAATAGCTATAGGATCAAGTGCAATGTGTCTTATCTTATGAGATCAACATCCTATTATTCAGACAAGACATCTGCTCTGTTCTAATTGAATTTGTTGGGGGATTTTTATATGAAAAGAACAATTTTTATGTATGAACTTTAGTTGCAACTGACTTAATATTGCAAAACCCATTTCTCACAGAACCTAAGCAGGTTTTAACCCAGCTTTTGAAAGAAAAGCAAAACAAAATAATCTACTGTGCTCAGAAGATAATCTGTTAAGAGTAAATGAAAACAATGGAATAATTTTCTTTTTATGGTCTTCTTTTGAAAAGAGGTCACGTGAAATCTCAAAATTGAGATATTGTTTGTCATTTTAGATACTTCCAGTATGCTTTGGAATATCAGCCCAAGAGAAAACATCCAGTTTATTTTCTGAAGCTTTGGGGGTTTTTAAGCAACAGTATTTTTATTTATATCCAACAGTTATATTGTTGTACTTAAGAGCAAGCAATCATCTTCAGATTTATAAGAAGAAGGAAAAAAAAAACCACAAATTTTTTTGCAAGCTTCAATTTCCTGGTCTGAGAAGCACAGTTTACTGATTTGTAAAACCAAATAAGGTGTGACAGCATCAACAGCAATCCTTCCTGATCCATATTGGTGTTTTTGTAGAGTTCTGTTGAGTTTATTGCTGTTGTTTATTTTGTGAATAGATTGATGTGTATTGATGATCAGTCCTGACAAGCAGTAAAACTACTGCCAGGAACAATGGTTTTGTCATGATAGCTGTGGTCACAAAACCCTGTCTGCAAGGTGCCTATGCTGCGCTAATGAGCTGCTCACATTGATTCATCTCCAATGTTTGGACCTAATTTCAAACACTACAGAGCAAGTTCTTGAAGGGTGTTCTGCGGGTAGCCTGCCAAGACCCCACTTGGAGTCTCAAAGCATCTTTTTCTGGCCTGCATCAAGAATAGTGTGGCCAGAAGGAGCAGGGAAGTCATTGTGCCCCTGTGCTCTGCACTGGTTCAGCCACACCTTGGGTAGTGTGTCCAGTTCTGGGCCCCTCAATTTAAGAAGGACATGGAGGCACTTGAACGTGTCCAGAGAAGGGCAACGAGGCTGGGGAGAGGCCTTGAGCACAAGCCCTCTGAGGAGAGGCTGAAGGAGCTGGGATTGTTTAGCCTGGAGAAGAGGAGGCTCAGGGGAGACCTTATTGCTGTCTACAGTTACCTGAAGGGTGATTGTAGCAAGCAGGGGGTTGGTCTCTTCTCCCAGACAACCAGCACCAGAACAAGAGGACACAGTCTCAAGTTGCACCAGGGAAGTTTAGGCTCAAGGTGAGGAGAAAGTTCTTCACAGAGAGTTGTTAGCCATTGGAATGGGCTGCCCAGGGAGGTGGTGGAGTCCCAATCCCTGAAGGTGTTCAAGAGGGGATTGGACGTGGCACTTGGTGCCATGGTTTAGTAGTAGTAGTAGATCTGTGGTGACAGGTTGGACTTGATGATCTTTGAGGTCTTTTCCCACCTTACTAATTCTATGACTCTATGATTCTTATACCATTTTTAATTTTTAGAATGGCCGATAGAAGAAATGAAATTCAGAAGCAGGAAATTGTTATGCATGTAATTTCAAAAGCAAGGAATGATGTGATTAGGGCAAAGATAGAGGCTCTTGGTGCCATGGTTTAGTAGTCATGAGGTCTTGGGTGACAGTTTGGACTTGATGATCTTTGAGGTCTTTTCCCACCTTATTGATTTTATGATTCTATGATTCTTACCTGAAGTCAGCATTACCAGACTCAGGTGCGCATCAGGCTGGAGCATCCATGAGGGTCTGCACAGTTGCACTGCAATAGCAGTCAGGGTGCGCAGGGCTGTGCAGTTTAAGAGTGCCCTGAAGGGCAGTGCTGAAGCATGGCTCGGTTTTATCACACACCTATCTTTTAGATAATTTAATGCATTGAGGGCAAACACAGTATCTTCATTAGGTGAGTGTATGTGGTCCTCTCATTTCTAAACCAGGATGGTGATTCTTACAATAGGAAATGTTATTTTAAAGGCATATTGTGACAAATTGCTTGAGCTTAGCAGTTGGTGGAGGTTAATGCAACACACATTTACAGCTCTATTAATTACGGTAGGTTAGTTATAACAAAACGCTCCTCATTCTGGGATTTCTTCCACTTTATATTTCTATTCAAAATGAACAGCCTTTACGAAGGGGACATTGTGAATTAAAGTAGGAAAAATAGAGGTCAATATATTTTCTTTAAAGAATTTAATTTTTATTTGAAATTAAAATATGAAGATAGACACAAAGAAGAATGCAGAACACTCTCTCCTCCCTTCTCACAGCTGGATAAATTCCATGGTTCCTTTTTTTCCCCTTTTGTTGCTCCTTTGTCAGTTTCCCCATTACTCATAGCAATGCACAATTCCCAGGCAGATCTTCATAGATTCACATGTGACATCTTTCCAGCTTGTGCTAGAGTGCTTTCTTCTCTCACCTTTTAATAAGAGTTTTGTAGCTTTCATATTTTAATTATGATCTGTTCCTGGTTTAGACTTTGTGTTTATGACTGTACATTAAAGCTTGAATGTCAGAGATGCCTAAGTGACTTCAGATGTGTTCTTTTTTAAAAAGCTCACCGTTTTTGAACAACCTGTGTGTGTTTTGGAGGCCTGACTTGTTTGTTATTTTTGGTGCTGAAGCTGAACTGAACTGCAAAAGCCAAGAAATATTGTAAGTACAGCTCCCCAACTACTGTTTTATAATCTTAATTTGTTCAAGTTCTGAGGGCTTATGTGACCACTTCTCTAATGGAAAAAAAAAAAAAAAAAAGCATTAATTTGTTCCATGCCATCATAATTGTTTTTTTTTTTTTTTTTAGGTATTAATGTCCAAGGCTAATTTTCCCTGGTCACACCGGGCAAGATACAGCAGGAGAGAACAGGATACTCTGCTTCTATGTAATGTCTAGACCTCTCAGAAATTCTATCTTTAGTAAGTAGTGGCTTTTGCAGTTTAATGGGTTTGATAACATGCATTATTGTTTTGCAACTCAGTATTCCTCTGCAAGATATCCCAAACATCAGAAAGAACAGATAATAAAAATTATGCACATTATCAGGACAACTTGAAAAACACTCAGATGGACATTTCAGACCAGGAAACTTCAGGAGTGGTGGTGGTTCACTCTCCAGAACTTGTGATGCCCTAAATAGCTCATGATATGTTGGAGATTGCTGTCAATTCCTCAAGGTACTTCAAATCAGATGCTGTAAGAGAAAAGGCACTTTAAAGAACAAATTCTCCTTGGCACGAAACGCCTTCTTAAATCCTGAAAAAGGCTGTCCCAGGTGTTTCAGATTAAAATCAGTCTGATTCTTCTATTTATAGGATTGTTGTCCATGATTTATATACATACATATATATATATATATATATATATATATATATATTTTCCTTCTGAAGGGAATAAAAGCCCAGTTATTGACTTCAATGGGACCATATTTTTTTTAACATGTTCTAGAGGTCTACTGAATGATTTTTCTTTCTAATTTCTAAATGAAATTGCTGATGAACTTGTTGTTCATCAAAAGTAATCATCTACTCTCTCAGAATTGTGTTCCTTATTGAACAAAATTATTGGAATGAAAATTTTGATGTTAGTAAAAAAACATTTTTTCCCCCCTTGCCTTTCTGTGTGGCTGCCACATCTTATTCCCTTTGAATACTGATGTATGCATACAGATGAGTGTGTGTTCCAATCTTCAAGATGCTTCTGTATCAATAGATATTGGGATGAGATACTTCATATTCAGCTTAAGTCTTGCTTTCATTTAGAGGCATCCCATGCTCTTAGTTATCATTTGACAGAAGCTAAAACTGTGTGAACCAGGACCTCAGGCCTGGAGTTTCTGTGGTCTATATCTGCATATTTTTTGTGAGGTTTATTTTAAATGAGAAGAATGGATGAAAGAATGGTCCTGCTTTTCTCTCTCATTTCTGAAGGGAAATTATATAACCACCATGGCTCTACATTATGGCTTTCATTTCTGCCTTACTATAATTTTAGTCATCTTTTGCTGGTTCCTGCTATACTTAGTTCCTGAACTCTATCACAATAAATGGTATTGTTCATGGGAAGAATGAGTTGTATAAATGTCAAGTCATTAACAATCAGCTGGCCAATTGCCTGAAGCCCTTTTTGTTTTCTTCATGGGACATAACTGCAAGTATTTATTCATATGAATGAGTCTTGCACACCTAAGTAGACCTATTGACAGTAGTGGTGAATTGAATGAAAAAAGATTGTGCAACAGTGGTTTTTAAACCTAGGACTGAAGTTCTAGTTGTCACAAATCTTTAGCTGATGGTATAAATTCACTTACTGCTGGCAAAGGATAAACCCATATACACATCTGGCCAAGCCTCTCTCCATCATTTTCTACCAGTACTGGCTCACCAGAGAGGTTCCAGATGACTGGAAACTGGCCAGTGTGATGCCCATCCACAAGAAGGGTTAGATGGAGGAACCTGCAAACTACAGGCCTGTCAGCCTGACCTCAGTGCCAGGAAAGATTATGGAGCAGATCATCTTGGGGGCAATCACTGCGCCCCTGAAGGATGGCCAAGGGATCACGCCTAGACAACATGGATTTAGCAAGGGCAGATCCTGCCTCTCCAACCTGATCTCCTTCTATGATCAGGTGAACCGCCTGGTGGATGTGGGAAAAGCAGTTGATGTAGTCTACCTGGACTTCAGCAAGGCCTTTGACTCTGTTCCCCACTGCAAACTCCTCGCCAAGCTGTCAGCTCGTAGCTTGGACAGCAACACTCTGTGCTGGGTTAGGAACTGGCTGGAGGGCCGAGCCCAGAGAGTGGTGGTGAATGGTGCCACATCCAGCTGGCAGCCAGCCACTAGTGGTGTGCCCCAAGGATCAGTGCTGGGCCCCGTGCTCTTTAACATCTTTATTGATGATCTGGATGAGGGGATTGAATCAGTCATCAGCAAATTTGCAGATGATACCAAGTTGGGAACAGATGTTGATCTGTTAGAGGGTAGAAGGGCTCTGCAGAGGGATCTTGTCAGGCTGGACAGATGGGCAGAGTCCAATGTGATGGCATTCAACAAGTCCAAGTGCCAGGTGCTGCACTTTGGCCACAACAACCCCACGCAGCACTACAGGCTGGAGTTGGAGTGGCTGGAGAGCTCCCAAAGAGAGAGGGACTTGGGGGTGCTGATTGACAGCTGCCTAAACATGAGCCAGCAGTGTGCCCAGGTGGCCAAGAAGGCCAACAGCATCCTGGCCTGCATTAGGAATAGTGTGGGCAGCAGGAGCAGGGAAGTCATTGTGCCCCTGTACTCTGCCCTGGTTCAGCCACACCTTAAGTACTGTGTCCAGTTCTGGGCCCCTCAATTTAAGAAGGACTTTTGAACATGTCCAGAGAAGGGCAACGAAGCTGATGAGGGGTTTGGAGCACAAGCCCTATGAGGAGAGGCTGAGTGAGCTGGGATTGTTTAGCCTGGAGAAGAGGAGGCTCAGGGAAGACCTTATTGCTGTCTACAACTACCTGAAGGGAGGTTGTAGCCAGGAGGGGGTTGGTCTCTTCTCCCAGGCAACCAGCACCAGAACAAGAGGACACAGTCTCAAGCTGTTCCAGGGGAAGTTTAGGCTCAAGGTGAGGAGAAAGTTCTTCACAGAGAGAGTTGTTAGCCATTGGAATGGGCTGCCCAGGGAGGTGATGGAGTCCCAATCCCTGGAGGTGTTAAAGAGGGGATTGGACGTGGCACTTGGTGCCATGGTTTAGTAGTAGTAGTAGATCTGTGGTGACAGGTTGGACTTGATGATCTTTGAGGTCTTTTCCCACCTTACTAATTCTATGACTCTATGATTCTTATACCATTTTTAATTTTTAGAATGGCCGATAGAAGAAATGAAATTCAGAAGCAGGAAATTGTTATGCATGTAATTTCAAAAGCAAGGAATGATGTGATTAGGGCAAAGATAGAGGCTCTGAAATGTTTAGCAAAAATATTAAACTGTTTCTGTCTCATGCTATTAGCATCTTGCTGAGTGTTGATCTCTTTGAAGAATGTCTAAGTGCAGAGAAATTGTTATCTTATTTAATACACCAAACCCCAATTTCAAGTCTATAGAAGACAAACATGGCAAAACTGACAATGTTCACACTGTCTAAAGATGAGAACAGAAGATGAAAAGTAAAAACTAGTAATTACAGAGCAATATAATGAAAAGGAATATTATGCTTCTTGTTGTAGCAAGAGCGGGCATTAGTATTCATTTGTTCAATAATAATGTATTAAACCCATAGTAATAAATATATTTACAATGCTTTTCAAGCAAATATTCTAGAAGTTTTAAAATAAAATAGAAAAAAAGGGTTTTAAAAAGAGGGTGTAAACCCACTTAAAAATTATGTAAAGTTGAATGTTTAAGCAATAATTATTGTTGCAGTGCCACAAGATCACGCCGAGGGAATTATCATCATGAAATGACTGATTTCTGGGGAAGTCTCATGACTCCTGAATTTACTGTCATGAAGGGTTATCTGCCACTGCTAAATATATCATTAAAGGGATACTTCCCTATGTTGATTAATATGGCATGTTTCCTTTTTCTCAGTAATATGAGTGCCTTTTGGCTGCAGTGTCTCTTCCTGGAGCCACTGATCAACTGTTCCTCACTCAAGGAGGGATTCAGTTACCTAAGCACAGGTGTCTGGCACTATACGAGACACCTTGAGATAGCCTGAATGGCTTTCAGTTATTGGTTGAGAAAATGCAGTTCTTGGTCTGTGCCATGTCTGTCACACCAGCATGTATTGTGTACCTCAGGTATCACAAGACACTTAGGTGTCTTACAGTGCAGGTGATCACATGTGAGCGAGGTGTCTAGGCTATTCAATGGAGTCCAAATAGATGCTTATCTTATTCTAGCTACCTGTACGTGGACCCCATGAAATGGCTCACAAACCCTACTATAACATCTTCAGCTTTACTTCTCACCGGCACATAACCCTTAACTTCAGTCCTACATAACTGCCGTCAGACTGCATGCTCCTCAGGTCAGCAGCCATTACACCAGTACACTACAAGCTCTATCTTGTCCAGCCTACTGCAATCTGAGTGCAGCATGTGACAGAGAGAGAGAGATTTTCTGGGCTAGCTGTTGACTAATAGCTTGGTAACTGTCAATGACAGTCCCTCCAGCTTATTGTGGAAGTATCAAAGTCCTTTGTCGAAAAGAAGCTGATTATTCTTTCTGTTTCAGCCTTCCAAAATCTCTACAGATGACAGACACTACAGCAGATGGACAAGAAAATCGCTCATGCAGAAATTTTGAATTGCCATGAGATTTGTTTATCTTGTCTAATATCAGCTCAATAATTTTGCCTTTCTGATGTAGAGTCAAAATGTCCTTCTCCATTTTGTGAGTCCTCTATATGGGGGGCACTGTAAGAGATCTGTGCAGTGACTGGAACTGTGTGAACTTTGAACAGAAGATTTATTTCCCAAATGTTAACTTGACATTTCCTCATCTTGTCATCTTGTTATTCAGCTTTGGTGTCATATAAGAACTAGAAGCTACTTCTCACAGAGGGGATTTTTTTCCCCCTTCACATCCCCTTTCAAGGTGATTTTAATAATATCTCATACAATATGAAAATTTTGTCTACGTAATTTTAATATTTTTTAAAATATCTTTGTTTTTTTTTTTTAACATTTACCAGGAGAAGCATATCCAGTTTCTTTTCTACAGTGGAAACTGTGAATTATTTATAACAGTAGTTTGATTATATTAAAAAGCACAATCCCAAGTCTGCAGTACATTACTGGCTCCATTCCTTGCCTAAACCAAGCATGTTTATATTTTTCCTCTGTAAATATGTGATAATTAAATGCAAATAGACCATATTTTTCAAACGAATTCCCAACCCTGGAAACTTGGATGATGATAATCTTGCCTAATAAATGCACAACTGCAAGTGAAATCAAAGTTTACTGAAGCAGAACATTCTTAGCAGTCAGTAGCAGCCGTCACTTAGTGAAAAAAAAAACCCTCGAGATTAATATAGACATATCATTGAAAAATGGATAGCCTCAAGGTATTTTATAATCATGGTATATACCTAAGTATTAATTGAAAACACTGTGCGTTCTTTATGGGATATTCTCAGCTAATCCATTTCTGCAAATTATTAGGCTATATTGAAGTCATGCCTAAGGCTGTCATCAGTTCTCTTGCATGTTCCCCATTGTATATGTTATCCCCTGTTTCTAGGTCAGCTTTTCAGCCTTTTCCTTTACTCTTGTGAAAGAAGCAATCTCTCTTATGCTTCATTTATGAGGAGACATACTCATGTTCTTTGGTTGGCAACACCAGCTTGTCCTCTCCTGCTCTCATACAGTTTGAGGTCTTGAATCTCCCTTGAGGGTAATGGAAGAGCTTTCATATTGCTCACCGAATTCCAAGGAGCAGCTCTGTTTCCTCCTGCTTTTTGATGAATTGGTCTCTCTGCCTTCTCCCTCCCAGTATGTTGGGTAAAAGGAGGAGGAATATCAAAACCCAGAGCATCAAACAAGGTACTATCTCCTGTCTAGCCTGCAATGAGAAACTGAAACCTCCTGTGCAACCTTCCTCATTTGCTCGTCCTTTGCTTGCTCTTCCCAGTGTGCTCCACTTCTACATAGGATTTTGTAACATCTGGCAATAAATTATCATATACCCTTAAGAAGAGCCTTAAAGTGTGGTATTTTGTTGTCTTAGTGGCAGGATGCTGGCAAGAAGCCAAGCATTGTCTTTGTATTACCTCGCTGGCTGCTGCCCTCCCTGTCCTGAATAACTTGATTTTCCTTGCTGAGATTCCTGTAGCTGCACCCCAAAGACCACGTTCCTGCAATATTTGGAGAAAGACCTAAGAATATCTCCCTTTCTTTATGTATGACTTTCTCACATAAAAGTTTCCCCCCACCCCTGTATCTATTTCTCCTTATTACCTAAAGAAGGAGGCTGTATTTTGGTCACTCTTAATGACTTTGTGCATGGGGAAGAATGTTACACAGCCCATAGGAAGCATGTTTTTAAGGTCTGATGACTATTCCTTCTGTAGCTCTATCCCTTTCATGCATTACTGTTTTTTTTTTTTGCCTGAACCTGGAGAAAGAGAGCAGTTGTGGGGGAGGAAAAGGCAGGTTCCTGGAAGAAGGAGTAGCTGACAGGATGTTGCTTTTGTTGGACAAGATCCGTCCTGTTGACGACTGGAAGGATGCAATAAGACTGAGAGTTAGCTACCAACCAAGTAACACGCTGCCAATCAGAGTTCGGAGGCCAAAGTTTTGTTCTTCCTGCCAAGAAAAGGCATTTAAATAGAGACTGAAGTATGATTTCAGCTTCATTCCAGTTTAATGCAGACAGCAGAAAAACACGGTGACTCACAAAACATTCTTGCCCTTACAATAAATAAAATTTCCTCTCAGAAGTCTGCAATTTTGAATCAGTAAAGAGGCATGGTGAACACTTGGTCCTAGGACATACACAACACACCAGCTGGGTTTTCGTTCTAGGAAAGGCCAAGAAATGAATGTCTTGGAAGCTTGTGGGAAAGGCAACAATTTACATTAATGTTCTGTTTCTTTCACAGATGTTGAAATAACTGCTTTTAAAAAATATCAAAGGGCAATAGCTGATTCTGTTGCTATAACTAGAAATTTTCAAAGAACCAACCCATGGCCCGAAGGAGCCACCTCCTTGCCTCCATATCTTGTAACTCTCTCCATGATGTGTGGCAAGGGGAGGGAAGTGAGAAGGATGGCTGAAGGGCATATTGACACAGATAAGGCAGTAAAATTAAAGTTACTGTGTGAACTATGGATTTACACTACAGCATTGCTACACTAAAGACTGATGGGTAGGTGAGATTTTTTTTCCTTTCTCTCTTCTTCCTTGCTTGTGGTCCTAATGTCTGATCAGCTTCTCAGTCACATAGCCAGGGCCAAATGACCCCACAAAAAGCGGGTGAGTGAATTGGCCAGTGATGTTGTTTATTCTTCATGTGTCTCTGAAGGTGACCAGGAGATATGAATAACAGCTTAATTTTGGATTTCAAATGAAAGCCTGAGGTTTTCACTTTATGTAATGTTTTCTGAAATGTCCTGAAAAGAACTGAAGAGTTAGGCTGAAGTCCAGGAAAGGAAATGAATGGCAGAAATGATACATAATCTCCCCTGACATCCTGTTAACAAGGTCTCGTGCTTAGCCCATGAGCTCTGCCTTGCAGAGCTGGCAGGGTGAAAGAGACCCTGCCTACAAATGTGTTTTTCCATTCCTGTCCTGCTTTGCTGTACACCAAGCAGTTTGTTACATACCAGAGTCTCTGATTATGCAGCTCTGACCTGGGCTGGGAAGCCACATGCAGTGTCCCATGTCCCAACCTCTGGTGCTGACTTTCTCTGCGCTGGAGCATGGTGGCCCAGACTAGCTCTGCTCAGGCATTTAGAACCTGGTTCAAAGTTCACTAAATTAAAAATGAATGTTTTTAACTGGCACCAGGAAATTCTGATCAAGCACTTTGGGACGAGTTTGGATGAAGGACACAAAGTACAATTTAATACTATTTTTTCCCCCCAATTATTTATTTATGAATATATTTATTGACTTCTTTGATGTTTTAATCATTATGGAAGCATGGCAACCTGATGAAACTGTATTAATATGCATTTAAATACAAAAGGTGCAGTTTATTTTTCAGCAGTTTGAGCACCTGCAATTCACATTAGCTTCCGCTGGAATCCTGTGTGCTCAGCAAATTAAATGTTCAGTAAACAATGTTATAACAGCATTGACTTTAAGGTGAAATCATAACTGCATGAAAGCAGGACAAAGCCTTTAGCTATTTGTAGCTATGTTCAATCAGTTACACCTCTTGGCCCTGGAATAGAAAGTTGGAATAGATCTCAGTGGTTGTCGATTAGCTCAGCTCTGCAATTATAGCGCCTGAGAAGATGAGAACTGGTGTTTGCTTATAGTAGATACCCAAAGCAAAATTGTCACATAAGAGGAAGATTAATCTTTTATTACAATACTAAAATCAAATTCATCTTAGAGCTGATTTGCTGAGTCCTGAAGGCCACCACCTTTCTTGTTTGATATGCTGAGACTACTAATTCACCATTTCTGGTGGGAAGAAATGAGTGGGTGTGATTTTATGCAACTTTATCTTGCTTCTGCAATATGCCATTCCCTGCAGATTCCCATTTGGGGTATCTACCATCTAATAGCCGTGCTTTACTAGCAAAATCATGATGCAAAAAAAGGAGCAGATATGCTTAATAAACAAACTAAACCCAAGTATTTGTGCATAGTGAGTAACTTAATCTTCAGCAGGCCAAGTTAGTCAATTAGAGAGATCCAAAGGACGGCTCAGGCCCTGTTTTCAGGTCAGTCCCAAAGTATGTAAATCTGCCTTGCATACCTGGGAGCTGTGGCTGATGCCTACTGAATGTGCTGTCTAAGGGAAACTGAAAAAAGAAAAGAAAGAAAGCCAATTTTTTATCTGCTTGGGTAAAATATTACTGACTCAAGAGACTATGCATACCAGAAATGAGATTTTGACTCCTACTCTTGGAAATTCCCCCAGCAGGAAAAGGCTACATCCTTCCTTGGATTTAAAAAATTGTTGTGAGAAAATCTGGCCTTCTTCACCTCATGCAGAGACTACTTCAGTGTACTGGCACAGGTCTCTGACCTTTTGGAGTATTATGGAAGTGTGTGATAAGAGGTAGTGACTAGTTTGTAACACTCTTTGTTTTCTGCACACTCAAACTATCATTTCTCCTTTCCCATGGCACTTCACACAGCAGTGGGTTTTGGGGCAAAGAGGAGCTGAATATGCCCCAGGTTGTTCCATAGTGTGCTTCAGAGGAGTAAGAAAGCTAGAGAATGGAGAGAATATAGGACATCTATGTATTAAAAAACTAAATAAAAATGTACACAGTATAGAAGTCTAAACTACAAAGTTGCCACTTTGTAAGTCTGCAGAAATAAACAACACAAGTATTACTTAGGAATGGGGAAAGCAAAAAGTAAAACGCTGACTGGGTTGGCACAAGCTATCTAAATGAAGCCCTTCACTCTCAGATGGGACCCAGCATACATTTATGCCCTTCACTGAATGAGGGGCAGTCCTTCTTTGCTTATGCAGTGCTGTCAGCACTTGCTATCACATCTCTTTCAAAGTGAATGTTTCTGACTCATGATAATTAGGGAACTGTTTATTATGAGTGCCTCCCTTGGAGCTCTGTGTTTCAGGGCCTGTAGTAGGGATCCATTTCTCTTTTGCAATCTCTTTTCTAATACTTCTTTCAGTAAACAACAACTGACTCTTAGAATTGTGTGGAACTGACTGGCTTCAGGCCCTCTCATGTCTGTGTAAGCTGTGGTGTTGCACAGACAGTGCATTTCATCATCATTGGTGTTAGGTGTACAGATAGATTGGGTTAGAGGGGAGTCTCATGAGATTCTGGAATCAGGGAAGTCTTGAGCTTCTGCAGCTAGTAGTTCTGCTGTTGTTTCCCTCAAATGAAACAGTCTTACTGGGATTTTGGTAGAATTGGGAGTGAGGGTCAAATGGACAGACAGAAAGCTTGTAATTTTGCTACAGAAAGAAAAAAAAAAAGGGGGAAAAACCAGCAAAGTGATACCTGCTTGTTATTTCCCTCTACTACATAAGAGATAGTATTCTGAGACCCTAGACTCTAGCCTGATTTTCTGCTCTAGAGAACTTGATGTGATTATTTAATTGGGACAGGGAAAAGGGGATGTGGCAGAGTCTGATTGATCTTCCATCAAAGAAAGGAAGGCGACGACCACACATGCTGCTGGATAAATAAGGCACCAACATGCCATTAGATATCTAACTGACTTCAGAACTACAAAGATGTGTTTATTATTTACAAGTTTTGGTATTTGCACAATGCTTGCCCAAGGCCTTTGTGGCCAGGTCTGAATCCTTTTCCTCCTTCCTTCTGCTGAGCAGTGGTTTGTTTTATTACAATTAATTTCCATACCACACATATAATTTACTGGTTTCCCCTCTATCTGAGGTTTGGATGATGATCATAAGGGATCCTTATACAAATCCTACAGAATGGATCCTATCACCAAATTTCAGACATTCAGATCTGGCAGGGCCTTGACTATTCCTCATTGAATTCCAAGTGTTTTCAAAAGAAATTTACTGGTATATTGGTCAACACTGAACACAGGTCTCAGTCAAAAATAACTTTCTTTAGTATGATATTTAAATCTGTGATCTCAACCACTGATGTTATAAATTTAAATATCATTAGTATCACACATGGTAAAAAAAGGTATGAACAAGGCACTAGATAAAGATGTGCTCCAGGTAAATTTTCATTTCTAATTTATGGCTTTAATGTTGGTAAATGTGGTCCTAGATGAACCTCTTAATTTTGAAAGCAATAACTAATCCCCTCTTTCCCTCTGGTCTTATCTTCTGTTTTTATTCTATTCATTGAACTCTCCTGTATAATTTTGATGCTTGGGACCAGGAAGAAATGACCAATTTCTTGTGATGCCAAGTCTTCTTTTTAAGTCTGTATGATAAACCAGGCCTGAGTATGGAAAGCAATTGTACCCTTAATATGCTTGGCTATGGGAATACATTTTTAAATAAATACTTTATTTGTCAACTTCTGTAAGGAATTTACACCAGAATGGAGAGGTTATCTGCTTGTAGGAGTAAAGAGCTGTAGTTATATGAACATGCATACATTAGAGGTTAGGCATTTGGACTCTGACTTTTAGGAGCTCTTAGAACTGAGAAGATTCTTTCTATTTAGAGGCCAAGAAGTGTTTTAACAGTAACCAAGAACTGCCTGTGTATGAACTAAAGATGTAGATTTCTAATACCGATGAAGGAGTTTTTTCTTATTATTGGCAAGTGAAATCTCTGTAGCACAAAGCATGTCATCTAAGAGTGATGCTGAATCAATATGTCTCAAGTGAATCATCTGGACCACTTTATAGATAGCATAGCCAGGACACTTCAGCTCAATTTGAAGTAAAGATCAGAAACAGAGACATAGTTGGCCAGCTCATTTTTTTTAGGCAATCTACATAGAGATCACTGAAGTACTCTTCCGTAAATCAGAAATGTCCTCATCTGCAATTTATATGCAGCAAAGATTATTGCCTTCTGAATAAAGTATTTTGAGGAGCTATTCAAAGCAAATTGACAGTGATCAAGAAACTTGGAAACAGACCACTCACACTGAAAATAAATGTGACAAAAATGTGCAAATCAACAACCAAGATAGAGATACAAAGAAATGCTTTTTCAGCCAACCTGTAATTAGCTTGTGGAAGCTACAGAAAGTCAAGGGCAAGAACATAATGAGATTCCAAAAGGGACTGGAAATGTATATTGATGTAATTAATTATAACTCTGGATATATTTCCTGAAGTTTTGTTGCAGCAATATTAAACCTCATTCTTCCCCCTGGAGGGAAGAATATGTGGTTTTGCAGAAGGCCAAAGAACACGTAGGCAGGAAACAGCCCTTAGGTAGTCTGCAATGAACAAATGACATTCCTGAGGGACAAACAAAGGTGCTGTTATGGCATTGAGCAGTAGGGCCAGTAAGGTGCTGGGTGGTCTGTGTATGTGTAAGACTGACACAATAATGACTTAGACTAATACTCAAACATACAGTCACAGACACCAGATGGTCACCACCTGGAAAACAAAGTCTCATTTTTTAAATTGTACATCCCTTGTGAAATATCCTTATCACTATCAGACTCTGTAAACTTTGTTTTAACAGACTACTCTGTTGGCTGAATTTAACAGCACACTAGGTACCACGATTATAGATACTGAGGTAAATTGAAGTTGCAAACAAAGTTTTTCAAAGACAACAATTTTAATTAGTTTACATACACCATGAGACTACTGTAGGGTGTATGCAAAGACCACATGGTCAAGAGCTCTCCAATATTGCACATTCATTCTTCAGCAATATAATGCAACCCTAGGTAGTGCTCTGTTTTATTGGGGGGGATTTTTTCCTTTCTTATCATAGAGGAAACCAGCTAATATTTTCCTTACTACTTAAATACATATCTTAGTAGCTGAGAGGTTAGGAAAAACAAAGTAATCAGGAATGGGGTGGTGCAATCCCAGAAGTAAAATAAACCTGCAGTGGAATACTAATAAGCCATGTGATGGAAATCCTGAAGGTTATAAGTTCTTTTGCAAATGGGGAATAATAATTTTCTGCAACTTCCATTCTTGGAAACAGAGACTTGGGATTGCTTTTTCTATGGGAGGTCAGGAACAGTCAGATGACATCACCTGACCAGGTTACTTAATGCTCACAAGGCTCAGATTTCTTGGGATGTGCTGTGTTTGATTCCAGTGGTATTGTTGATCTAGAGGACCCAATACAGAAATCTAAAATATATTTATGAAAAGAATGAGAGTGCGTACCTGAGGTAATGGACATGGGCACACATGATTCCCTGAGATGCTCACTGAAATTTAGGGATGCTTCAGGGCATTTTCTGCTTGTTTTGTGTGGGATTTCTGCTTGAAAGAGGTAGTTGTTTTTTGGTTTTGTTTGTTTGTTTGTTTGTGTGTTGTTTTTTTTTTGTGGTTGGAAATTACTGGGAAGACATTGATAGGCACTCTCTGAGCAGTTTTGTTTCTCTCTTTGGATTTTCCATATGCAACAAAGCAATTCAAACTAAAAAATAACATATCTATATATATCAAAATAGACATCTTTTCCTCTGGCAGGTAACTGCTTCAGCCTCATTATATTTTTGGAGTAACTGCTTTTTTCCATCAACGAGCATGAAATAACTGATAGACAGGACTAGGTTTTACCCTTTATAGATCTAGGCTACAACCTCTTCCTTCCTTTAAAGAATTACCAAAATTGGACTCGTACTGTAACGTAGCCTTGCACAGATAGAGTCCTTACTGTGAAATATTGCAGTTTTCATCTAAAATAGAAGATTTATTTAGGTCATCTGTTTCCTACTGTTGGCCTTACAAATGTTGCTTGAACGAGGCAAAAATTTTGTTCATTTCCAAAGGAGCTCTTTCCTGAGCTTCCTTTTCCAACTCCTTCCTGTACCCATAGAGAATTTAATATACATTCTACATCAATTTGTTCACAAGAAAACACTGATTTTGACAGAAACTTGAATATCTATCAGTTCCATCTTTGGCACAGAGAATAGAGTCAGGCTCTTCTTGGTGGTGCCCAATGACAAGACAAGGGGCAATGGTTGGAAGTTGAGGCCTAGGAAGTTCCATATAAACATGAAAAAAAAAAAAAATCACTGTGAGGGTGACAGAACACTGGAACATGCTGCCCAGGGCAGTTGTGGAGTCTCCTTCTCTGGAGACATTCAAAACCTACCTAGATGTGTTCTTTTGTGATCTAGTGATCCTTGACAGCATGGGGGTTGGACTAGATGATATTTCGAGATCCCTTCCAGCCCCTAACGTTCTGTGATTCTGTGATCACGGTGAGAACCAAACACTCATGGAGAGCCTGTAGGCACTCACAAAACCAATAAAACTAGACTTTCTTACACATCCTTGACACAGGATGCAAAAGAATAGTTAAAATAGTTTGGCAGTTTGTGCTTCCAAGATTTTTTTTTGATTGCTGTTACGGTGTTTTTTTTTGTTGTTTGTGTTTTTTTGTTTTTTTTTTACAGACTAAAAAGCATATGCTAGACAGATGTTGTGCTTGGTTTGATAAGTTTGCACATGGTATTGATGATCTGTAGATATCAGAAAATTCTTGGCTTTATATAAGTAGATACGTCCAAGCTAAGTCTGTGAATATTAACAGAGTGTAATTCAGAACTGATGTCGATTATGTGACTGGAATATTAGCATTCTGTTTTAGGCTTCAAATCTGTAGAATACCAACAAGAAATAATTACTTTATCTGTGTCATTTTAGATGTCTTATTAAGATACAGCAATTGAGTGCAATTTTGAGCCACACTTTTTACAATAAAGGTAGTAGTTTTTTAAAAATCGGTAATTTAATTAGATTTTTTTTCTTTTAAATTAATTACAGTATTATGACAGACATTTCCATTGCTGGGGATTGTACTTTATGGGATTTTGGGCAGAGAGGATGGAGTCTTCAATAGAAAACTGCAAATTTTACCTTCACTAGTATATGAGCCCCAGTACTATAAAGGCACTTATTTTATTATCTTCCAGAGGACAGAATCACTTCTATCTGTGAATATAATGAAGACAAAGTCTATAGGAAGATTTTTAGCTTGCTTATCAGAGTCTTTTCATGTTACACACTCTTGCAGTCTGAACAGCATGAAAAAATCCAACATGAGGGTGTGGAAATTAGTTCATGTAAGGATTGGGTTACTATCTACCGCAGGGTTTCTGTAAGTTCTACTCTAATATTCCCTCAAGTTTTTGTTACCAGAAAAAAAATATACTAAGAATGAACAAATTTTGAGTTCTGAAAATATGCCTATTGATTACAGTAAAGCTGAAAGAATGTCTTGGTCTTGCAAAATACTATTGATTCTCTTCCAAAACATCAAAACAACAGTGACCAAAACCTGAAGTACAGATTGTGCAGAGTATCATCTTTTAAACACTACTGCCATTTCAAGGAGTCACTTCTGAGACAGGGAAATTCAGCTCCTTTCAAAGAAAGTCTCTTGGGGATAGAAGTGTTACAGAGCTGTGAGGGACTAACATCCTTCTGATTCTCAGGGTGTGCTAAGCAGGTGATAGCTGCTTGGATTATTAGCCTCATTTTGCCAGTAGGTACTGGAAGGCTATCAAGCATTTTCAGCCCTTTGTTCTTTGGAAGAGCTTGACTCAAGGAATTCACCCAGGCTCTGCCAGGAATGCTTGTGGCAGAATATACCTGACATTTAAATTAGCTTATTGGTCTTCAGAAGAAATCTAGGAGTTAACACAGGGCTAAAATCCCATCTGATTTCAGAGAGTGAGGTGCTATAGCTACAGATCTCCTTAGGAATTTGTCACACCTCAAGGATATGAAGCAGCTCTGTAATGTGCATCAGCTGTTAATGGTTAGCTGAGGACTGTTCAGTGACAAATGCAGAATATGCTGTGCTCCAGCTGTGATTGGAGTCCTGATACCTTTTTCAGTGCCTGACCTGCCTGTCTAGGCTTTCTGCCACATAGCTGTTGCCACTGTACACAAGCTGGCCATGCACCTTATTTGTTTTAGCAAGGATAAAATACACTGGCACTTAAAACATGCAGCTCTGTACTCATTAAGGCATTTTCCTTGACTTTGACTCATATAGAGTAATTCCTTAGGCCACTTTCATTTTACTATTGTGGTTTCACACTTCTGCACAACAGCAATGAAATTAAAAACTGTTAAAGTAGAAATGTTAAGAGAAGGATGAATAATTCACACTGAAAGATGGACCTGCCAAAACTGGTATGTATCTCTGGTCATGAAGAGTCTGTGGGCTGGTCATAATTTTCAAACGTTTATTTATGACTTTGGTTTGCCTAATATTCTCTTGAGAATTTATTTTTACACTGTAGGAAGTATCACACAAAATTTGCTTCAAGTACTTGAATTGAAAATTTGTTAATTGTGGTTGCTCATATGTAGTTACGTGAGATGGCAGGAGTTCAACAGCACTGAAGGCAGACAAGAAAGGAAAAGATTGCCTTGGGAGGAAGCCTCTCTGGGGTGGGCTGATGAACTGCATATATGAAATTATTTTCAGTTTTCTGAAAACTGTTTGATCTGTAGGAATCTGGGGTGGAAACGATCTTTGAAGATCATCTAAGAAATGTAGGCTTTACCTAGTGTTGTGTGTGGACAGAAACAGACAATTGCAAAATTTCTTGGCTACATGCAGAGTGCAAATTTGGTTTTCTGTCTCCATAAAATAATTACTTTTATATGGGAAGTCTTATTCACCCTAATGGATATTTTTTTCAGTACACTGTCAGATAATCTACATTTAACTACCTTTAAGTTAGGTCTACAATAAGATGTTATTTGGATTCTTCCCTTTTGTCTCAGGTGTAGGTGTTTTTATCATAAACTAATTTTTATGTTTGGGTTACAGCCCATGAAACATGTTTGGGAGTATTTGCTTAACTTCTCTGTTTTTTCCTTAAAGGATGAGTATTGGCCTAACTAACTAACTAACTGCCACTAACTCCTATTTGAGGCCAAATTATTTTTAGTGGGGATAAATCTTTCATGGAACTAAATTTTTTATTAGGCTAAATACAAAATATTTATGTTCCATTACATATTTACAATACTATTCATGAAAAAATAATGGTCATTCTAAATAAGTATTTCCCTGGGAATACTGAAGAAAGAAAAAAAAACAAAGAAAAGAAAAGAAAAAGAAAAGGTCTGTTCCACTGCAACCTTTCTCCTGCGATAAATGGAATACTTGTATGTAAGAATTTATGTGAGACAGTTACCAAGCAATAGATATGCTCTTGCCATTTTTTCCACTAGCTTTCTTCACCATAAAACTCTTCAGAGAAATAATTTCTCCTTGCTATTGTATGTCATGTTGCAGCAAAACTGATGCTGAATTCTGTACCAGATATCTTTAGATATCCGCAATGTTTCATCAGAAGTTGAGCCAAATTCATTTCTGGAGTAATACTATTGAAATTCTAGTCAATGAGCCAAGCAAAGCACATAAGCAAGTGTTTAAGCAGCAGAGGTAATCCTGGGAGTTCAATGGGACTATTATGATGGTGCAAGTTAAATATGTGCTTACTTGGCTGGATAGTGGCCTTAGTGTATCTCAATGCACAGCATTCATGGGCCTGAAAGCCAGCGGAAGTTAACAGAAGGGCAGTCTCTGACTTTGAGAGATTTTGAGCCAGCCCGTGAATGATGTAGTGTCATTCATGGTGTCCAGTAAATCACAGCAATTGACTCAACAGGATGATGAAGAAAATGGTTCCCCAAATCTGCAAATTACCCATTTTTCCTTAGCTTTCCTTTTTTCTGTTACAGGATAGTGCTCATTGTCTGTGACCACTCCAAGATCACCCCATTCAGGTTGGTAGCCTCAAATTGGTTTTCCTTGCCATACATAAGATGATCTTCTGGGCTGTAGGAAGTTTCTAGCTACTACGTTTTTCTCTTCTGGATAAGAGTCATGTATGTGTGGGGTGAATTCTTCCTTTCTTACTGGCCTCTATTCAATAAGGCACTTACTCAAAGGAGTATTTCCCTGACTAGAATTTGTAATAATTTTTTTCATAATGTACCAGGAAATCTTTTGCCACAAAATTTTTTCCTGTTTTAAATTACAAATGCAAAGCAGGAAAAAAAAAAAGGAAAAGAAGACAAAAAAATATTATCTATAAACTTGCTTAAGGGGCTGGAAGGGAGAGAAAAGAGAACTGGGATGAATATATTCTGTGGCAAGTTTCCCAAATAATTTTTGTGCTAAACATTTCTTCATTTCTTTTACTTTGATATCAGGTCACAAATCCTCTTTCTACTTTGTGTGCTGTTGAGACACACTCTTCCAACAGAATGATTTTATGTTGAAAGAGGACAAAGCAAACAGAGACACAAGCATGTGTTCAGACCTTCACAGCAACACACGCTCAGAGTATTTGCTGCTTCTTCTCTGGCACTCAGAGCACACAAATTTCTGAGAATTCACCTAATCGTGTCAGACCTGGAGCCATATATATCTAATTTACCTCAGAGATTTGCAAGGAACTTACAATTGTTTCTCCCTAACTTCAGAAAAATGACTCCGAGATGCTTTTGTTCTGACCCTCCTTCAAGCACAGGAAGTTGAGTCATGGCTGTTTGGAACTGCAAGGCTGCAGGTCATGTCCTTGTGTTCTCAGTGTATCCATATGATTCTGATTTTTTTTTTTTCATGGTGTCAGAATGAGAGCAAAGAATGGGTCAGTCCCTTTGTGACTGTGCTGTTGTTTCCAAGTGAGATACATACATGTAGCCTTTATGTCTGATTTAAGTCATGAAATGTTCATCATCTTTGGGTTTTTTAGAATATTTTGCTTTCATTCTGTCTTTGATTTCTTCTGGTATAAACCTACATACTTATATCCTTAAGTAAGAGGTGACTTTACTTTCATGAAGGAATAATATGGTCTAGAGACCCCTTTGAAGGAGCAACAAACAGAATTGGAGAGGGGGTAATGTGCAGTGTTAATGGCAGTTGGTAGTAGCTTCTTTTGCAAGATAAAACAACTCCCAAAACCTAATTTTTCGATTAAAAAAAGAAAAAAAGTCTATTCTGAATTTTATGTTTAGATAAACTCACTAATTTACAAACCTAAAGACATGCAGTTACAGGGACCAGAAGATCATTAGGGAGGTTGGGATTTAGAAACCACAGCCTCACCTGGAACAGATAGGAATCTAGATGTGGGTTTTGACAAAGTGTCAAGAGTTAGGGCTGGGCTGGCCACTGAACAAGAGACAGATGCTCTCTATTAAGCCTGCTCCCTTCCCGAAAGGAAGAGAAAGGGAATAAGGGGGAGACACTTATGTTCTGGAAAAGAAAATGAGAACTACTTTAATGAAAATAGTAATGACATAAAATAGATATAAACCCAATATCATCCCAGCCCCCTCATAGCAACTAGTCACCATTACCACTGATGTTGTGGCAGAAGTCCCAACTGGACTTAGCAGCAGACAGGAACTGGATTCAGGAGCTGGATTCTGGAACTAGATTCGTGAATACATGGATTGGTACTGAGGGAAGAATTGACAGAGTTCTTCTTGGATGTTGGCCATTGAAGAAGAAAGATTGACCCTCATGATCCCTCAGCTTTACACTGAATATGACACTGAATATATGGAAAGGAATACCTTGTGGGTCAGTTTTGGGTCACCCAAACAGTCTGCTTCTCCCTGCAGGTGCACCTCCAACTTGGTATGCAAGATTCAGCACTGACCTTGGACTGCATACCAATCCTTGATACAAACTAGAAGCCTCAAGCATTATCACTGCCAGAAACAGGCACTGTCTGTGAAAATACGTTCTTATAAAGTGTGGTTAATTAGAAGAGACTTAGCTGAAAAGTAAAGTTACTGGACAGAATTATTTCTGTTCTAACTTAAACCAAGTTGTAAAGGCAGGCTGTGATGGATTTGTGATCCTCAGCACCCACTGTGACTAAACACTCTGGAGTTTGTTTCAGCTATTGAAAGAGTCCTGTATAAAATTCAGATATGCATTCAAGAATCTCTTGCAGCTGGGCAATCTGGCTCACTTAATTTGCTTTCGGTACTTGGGGCATTGCCTCTAACACCATGGCTGGCTATGCAGTAGCTCTGAAAGTCCCATAAGGACACTGACCACTTGTCAACTCCATTCAATCTTCCCACAGGTTTCTCCCTCCTCATATTTCTCCTCCCACTCATCATGGATTCAGTGGCCAAGATTTCTCTGCTGGTCTCTGATCCTCTATGGTGGCCCAGCTGGTCTCCCTGATCTGCTCTGTGTTGCAACCAATTCAGCCTGTGTACAGTCACAGGGTGTGAAAATGTGGCTCAAAATCTTCTCATGAAAAAACACCCATAGCCTTTCCTCACCAAATGACTCAACTCTGTGTGCTGGGCTACACCCATCCTGGGGGTTGTGAGAGCCCTGCTTTCCGCAGGGGACAAAAGAAACCTGATCCAGGTGGACATGGTTTCTCCCTCCCAGGAGGAGGGGTCCGCCGTGTCTAAGTTGGTCTGTTCTGTTCCCCCTTCCCATCCAACAAGACTATAAAGGGGAGGGTGTGGCAGCCATCTTTTTCTTTGCTCCTGCCTCGCCTATTTGAAAGGACCAACAGCCACTGCAGTCCTGCTGGTTCTGCCACATGGAGGGGCCTGGTCTTCTCCCTGCTGCATCCATGCTCCTCTAAAGGACCGAAATCCATATACATCAAGGGAGATACAAGGCCATCCAAATTTGGTTTTGTATGTTTTCCTATTCATCCTTATTCCTTAGCCTTGTAAATCCTCCCTGTTATTGATATCTATATATATATTTAAAAAATTTACTTCTCCTACTTCCAAACTGACTCCAGATTATTTTTTGGTAGATTTATCTCCAGTCTCTTCAGGAGCGGGGGGAGGATTTCTTGGTTTCTCGCTACCATCTGAGCTCTTAAACTCCATTTAAGGCTCAAACCACTACACTCTGTCATTCTTCTACCATAATACTCACCCTGACAGATGTATCTTCTTCCTAGCTGATCTGAGCCAGAATCTCCTTGTTCATGAGGAAAGAGTTTCCCTGACGGAAGTTCCTGTGGCAGGTGTGCATGAAGGTTCACGGAGAGTGTATGGATTTGGAAAGAAGATTCCCATGGATATTCCCTGTTAAAATTTCCTTCAAGTTCCCCTGGAACTGAAATGAACCTCAAACTATTTCTTGTAGAATTCTTTTTCCTGAGATTTGAGCTTATTAAAATGTTACCTGATATACATGTCAGTGGCTCAACCTTTGCTGCAGGGGCTTTTGTCTTGTCCTTGCTGAGGCTTTCAAAGAGTATAATCTTTCTTTAACTCGAGGCTTTCTATGCCTGAGCTGTTCTCTTCACCTCCAGCATTCTTTGCAGCAAATCCCAAGGCTTTCTACCTGGAGTCACATAATAGTCAACTTTCGCATTCTCATCAGGAAGGAGCAGTGTGATTAATTCTCCAGTCTCTCTTCTGTTCCTCTGAGCCCTGTTTCCATATGGGAATCTGTAATATAACAGGGCGGGAGCCAATGCTGAACTCCTTTTACCTTAAAATAGACACATCAAGTGTTCCACCCTCACATGATGGAATAAACCATGATGTGAGCAAAACATGCAATGCTTTCTCATCACTGACTTGCAGTCTGGCTTTTGTCATCTTACAAAAAGTGGAGACAGTCTGTAATAGAGAAGATGTGATTCAAAAGGGATGTGGGCAAAATACTACAATTAAACTGGCAAAATCAGCTGCATAAATATGCCTTCTGAGGCAGTACTCCCTGAAAAGATTTTGATTTACAATGTGTCAGAAAGGAAGTGCGAAACAAAAGCTTTTAGAGGTGGAAGCCTCTTAGTACAAAAGGGGGAGGCATTGACATGCTATGATGAGGAGTGCATGCACCACATCCAGTAGGACTTGTAGGGGTTACTGTACCCTATAATAAGAGAAATCTCAAGAGCTTGATCTTCTCCTGCAGCTCCTCACAGTCCCTGATTTGTACTGGAGGATTCCGTCCTGCATCTCTTGTACTGGCTCATAATATGATCTATGGCTTGGAAATTTGCATTCTAGGAGAGTGTTAGTGTGTCTCTGGGCCATTTGGTTCCTTCTTTTGGAAGAGCAAATTTTCTTCCTTCAAAGGTTGATCTTTGGGTTTTAATGCTTGATCTGTTATCCCCAAACTGAAAATCCACATCATGCAGGGAAGCTGAAAGTGTTGTAATTGAAGTGCATGATATACTCTTAAGCAATGGAGAATGGTCTGTCTACAAGGAACAATTAATTTTATCCAGTTGCCAACAGAAGTTAAGAGGGTTACCTTGTGATTCAGAACAGATGAAATGCAAGCTCTGGGAATGCAACTGGCATGGCTTGAGCCATACACATTATGTGTATAATACTGGGCTCTTTGGGAGGTGCATGTTTGTATCTTTTATTAGTTAACTTTGCTGAGAAAAACTGTTCAGCAGTCCTGGAATTTCCTGTGACAACACTTCCATCTGTGTGTACTTTGAGCATTAAGAAATCACTGTGCTTGGAAGGTTGTGACAAAATAAAGACAGAAACTTGTGGCTCATATATAGCTTTAAATGAAATGAATGAAATGTAGTGAGTAAAGGCATCAGTTAGCTTGACAAAATCTTAGTAATGACCCACAATGTTATATATCAATTGCTCCAGTTCCCAGTGTGGCTTAAACACTGAGAACAGATGCCAAGGTCATGCACTATTTTTTGCATCTTTCTCCCCCAAATAGTTCAAATACCTATCATCTCCATTAAAGTCATGGAATCATAGAATTGTTAGGGTTGGAAGGGACCTCAAGGATCATCTAGTTCCAACCTCACGCTAGATCAGGTTGCTCAGAGTCACATCCAGCCTGGTCTTAAAAAACCTCCAGGGATGGAGCTTCCACCACCTCCCTGGGCAACTTGTTCCAGTGTCTCACCACCCTAATGGTGAAGAACTTCTTCCTAACATCCAATCTGAATCTACCCATTTCTACTTTCTTTCCATTCCCCCTAGTCCTATCATTACCTGGAACCCTAAAAATTCCCTCACCAGCTTTCTTCTGTGGATTTTTTTTGCAGGCTGAGTGGTTCCAGAAAGGTCAGTTGATCCATGTGTTAGATAAAGATACAGCCTCTCCAAAGTTGGAGTAACACCACCAGTCAACATAGTTGTCTAGATATGGAAGTAAAATATCTTTTTTCTCCAGAATTCTGTTTTCCAAGATTTTATAAAATATAGAATACCAGTTATAAAAAATTACATAGAGCACGAAGTTTCTTCATTGTATATTGCCTTGAGTACTGTGTCCTGTTCTGGGCCCCTCAGTTTAGGAAAGATGTTGACTTGCTAGAACGTGTCCACAGGAGGGCAACAAAGCTGGTGAGGGGTTTGGAGCACAAGCCCTATGAGGAGAGACTGAGGGAGCTGGGGTTGCTTAGCCTGGAGAAGGAGGCTCAGGGGAGACCTTCTTGCTCTCTACAACTACCTGAAGGGAGGTTGTAGACAGGTGGGGGCTGGTCTCTTCTCCCAGGCAACAAGCACCAGAACAAGAGCATGGAGTCTCAAGCTGCACCAGGGGAGGTTTAGGCTGGATGCTAGGAAGAAGTTCTTCCCAGAAAGAGTGATTGGCCATTGGAATGTGCTGCCCAGGGAGGTGGTGGAGTCACCATCCCTGGAGGTGTTTAGGAAGAGACTGGATGGGGTGCTTGGTGCCATGGTTTAGTTGATTAGGTAGTGTTGGACTTGATGATCTCAAAGGTCTCTTGCAATCTTCTCCTCTTCTCTTCTCTTCTCTTCTCTTCTCTTCTCTTCTCTTCTCTTCTCTTCTCTTCTCTTCTCTTCTCTTCTCTTCTCTTCTCAAGTCAAAGAGAAGTTCCTGCTAGCTATCAAGATATATATTTTCAAATATTCTATATATGTGCTTTACTCATAAATCCACTTCAAACCATATACATAAGAAAGATTTTCAAACTATGTTAAGAAATTTCCTAAATGAATTTTATACAAGAAAGCCTACTACTGAGGAAATGACTCTGTCACTGTATTTAAAGTAGTGTCTGGGGAAGTGTGTTTTCTTCCCAGTGAACAGAATGATAGCAATCACAGTATAATAGATTATGCTTTCTTATAATACAGCTTAATTTATAGCCTATATATATATAAATATAATATATGTATTAATATTAAATATTTAATATATATATAAAACAACTTAATATATAGCCTAATTGAATTTTAACGTGGATGGCTGTATGCTCAGCTTCATGTGCCAGTGATTTTATCTAGTTAGGGCTGCTTTTATAAAAAAGTGACTTGTTTGCTTTCTGTTAGACAGTTTTACTCTTTTATGTGTTCTTACAGGTCTGGAGGATTAAAATTTCTACAGTGTTTTTAGAAAATAATGATTACTAAAACCTTTAAAGTAGCTGGGTCCGTAGAGGAAAAAATGTGTTACAAAGGGATTTGAGCTATGAAAATTAACAGATATAACTGAAGACATAAGCAAGAAGGATAGTGTAGTTCTTTTCCAGCTCCTAATGAGGGAGCTTAAGGATGCTAAAAATTTATGAGCTTTTAGTTTTAACTATGTTTTAATAATGCTTTCAATTATTTTAATTGTTTTTCTATAACGATTTTAAATGGTACTAATAGTTTTACTTCTCTATATTGCAAACCTTTTACTCTTTCCTTAGGTGAATGAACCAGCAATGCAAAATTTTACTTTTTTTTTTTTTTTAACTGATAAAGATAAGGAAAATTATAATAAAATATAAGAAGATGACTACATATAATGCTGAAAAAAATTGAAGTAAAGTGAAGTCTTGGCTGGACAGGTGATGGAAGATTCCTCCCTGGTGTCTCCATGGCCAAGATTTCTTCCATGAAATGTATTTTATCTCCAAAATTTCCTTTAATATCATTATTTTGTAAGAGTGACCTCTGTGTTTTCCCTATTTTTTGAAGGCATGACATTTATTTCTTGCATATATATCAGGCTAAGCACTATCTTGAAAAGCACATGGACTTATACATAGCATTGTTTTCATTGTAACCCTTGTACTTTGCCCATGGTAGTACCTTTCTGTGCTTCCTGGGCTCGGGTAGTTGGGCAAAAATGCCCCATCTGTTGTTTTGTTTGTTGGTTTTTGTTTTGTTGTTTGTTTGTTTCCCCCAACGATGAATAGTTTAGTCAAGAAAATTCAAGGAAAAGCTTAATATTTCTAAAATGTAGTAGATAAAGAAGATAACAACTGTATTACTTTGAAAGTTGTATATATGTGTATGTGTATATTTATGTATGTATTTATACCTTTTTAGCTGGACTCATTTCCCACTTTATGGGAAGGATATCAAGGGGGTAAATAGCCTGATTTATGATCTGAGTCCTGTGTTACTAGCTTGAAGGAAGCATGTTGTACTCTCAATGGGAATGCCTATGCTGTTGTATTAGCTCTTTCATGCTTCTGCAGCCTGTATGTTGCTTTTCACCCTGACACACATCTGGGGTGAGGTAACAGATTCTTTAGGCATAGATTGTGAAAACTTTTGGTCTGAGATCAAACTCAGCCCTTACAGGCAGTATGGGTGCAACTGGGATCATATACTCAAACTGAATCTCAATGTCAGGCCTTGTAAATAAGAAAGGAATAGAAAAAGCTCTTAAATCCTGCACATGTACTATTTGGTGAAGGGATTTTAGGGTTGGCCATAATGGCTTTTTACCCAGGAGCTCTCATAAGCAGTCTCTGTTAGCCTTAGTAGATAATAGGACTGGAATGAGAAGGAAATCTGCTCCTTTGAAACAGCACTGTAACCAGAGCTAGTTTTGCCAACCAAAGTGTCTTAATCCATTGTAAAATTATCAAAGGGATCCAAAAAGACTCTGAAAATTAAAAGCAATGCTTCTTGGCTGAAAACTCAAGTTAATCTAATCTTTTTGGATAAAACAGATAAATCCCAGTAATTCAGCTATCATATTGGATACACAATTATTGGCATCAGGTTATAGCACAATTAGATTAGAACTTTGCTTCCTGCTTTTTCTGGAATATTTGTTAATGAAGCTAAAGACAATTTGCCTCTCTTTATAAGAAAGCCACAGCTATTTGACTTTGTGATTAAATAGTTAGATTGCGAATGGATTAAGGCAGCTGAGTTTATACGCATTCTTTTATTTCTTTCATTTCTTTTATCTTGGTTTATTTCATTAACACATGCCTATTTGGAGTTCCCTGATACTCCATCTGGCATTTCATAGCTTCAGTAAACCATTAACTGAGTAGCTGCTTGTCCACTGTTCTGGGCCCTGGGGATAAGTAGCCTTGTTTTACACCTGTTCTGAGTATGTCCACCTTTCTTGAGAAAGTAGGTCTGCCCACCTTCTGGCCTGAAGACAGACTGAGGAAGAGGAAGTACAGCAAAACTCTTCCTCCCTGCAAGCCTGTGGTCTGAGTACACCACAGAACAGGCATAGCTTCTGTGGGACAGTTCAGAGGAGAAAGCTGCTTCCTGACAGAAACTAGAGCAAAACTCTGAACAGCGCAGAGAACTCTGCAAAGGGGTACCAAAGAGCTAGTATTTTCTTTTTCATCCTTTCTTTTTAACTATATTAGAACTTGAGGAACTCAGTGTTACTGATGGTAAAAGCTTGGGAGAGCTGCCTTTAGGCTTAGCTTTAAATTTGATGGGTTTATCTTTTTGCTACTACTGCCTTGTCACCATCTGCTGTGTTTGCGCTCAGTTGTTAAGTGGGCCTTGTGCATACGCAGGCTGCAATTCTCCTGCCTGTACATGGCAGTTTCCGTGTTAAAGTAGATGGAATACCATTGTAATTTACACAGCCCTTGATCAGCAACCCAGTGAGTGTTATTTGAAATTTAACTGAAGTGAAATCACGATGCAGAACAAAGAACTGCTCGCTCAGACCTTTGGCCAGGTAGTGCATTGCACCGTATTCTTGCTGTAATGATAATCTGTTTGAAAGTGAAATAGGACTTTAATACACTTCAGGTGTGTTCAGTAACACCCCAGAAAATTATCTGTTCATATTTGGTGCATCAGGTTTGGCAATTCAGGGAAACCTTTTTAACAACCTAAGTTTTTCTATCTATAAAACAAGGACAAGGAAATCTGCCCTTCTTTCCAGCCCTAAGCAGGTAAAATGTTTTATGTAGGATTTCAATGCTATTTACTATTACAAGCCATCCCTTGGGAACATTCATTTAGTGGTAAGGCAAAAAAGGCACAGAGAGCCCTGGGTTGAAAGAAAGCTGGATTTTGAAGGGCTGAGGAGGTGGGGTGTGAGCCCTTGGCAAAGAAGAGGAAAGAGCTAGCTGCATCCTGTGCTCAAATAAATGGAAGGTTATTGCTAATTCTGACCTCTCCTTGGGCAACGGGAGCTCTCATCTCCTTTCCCCTCCTGTTCTCTCTACTCAGGCTTGCCTGTGGGGGCTGTAGTAGTTTAAGATTTAAAGGGGAAAACAAGCTGTATAGCATCTGATGTGGTAGCAGCAAGTATTTTGACATTTGAAGAGTGCCAGAAGGCAGCCAGGCTAGTCATTTTTGAAGACAGAGATGGAGTGAGCGCCCGGTCACCTTCTGTGCTGCAGTGACAGCTAGTTACCTGGCAAAGGGTTGCCATTAGCAATGGACACTGCAAGGCTCAGAGATAGTTGCAGTACACTTTATTCCCTATTAAACATCACAGTATCCCAGTATCACAGTGTGACTAAGGTTGGAAGAGACCTTGAGGATCATCGAGTCCAACCTGTCTCCACAGACCTCATGAGTAGACCATGGCATCAAGTGCCACATCCAATCTCCTTTTGAACACCTCCAGGGATGGTGACTCCACCACCTCCCTGGGCAGCCCATTCCAATGATGAACGACTCTCTCAGTGAAGAACTTTCTCCTCACCTCGAGTCTAAACCTCCCCTGTCACAGCTTGAGACTGTGTCCCCTCATCCTGCACCAGAGGGTATGATTTTTCACCCCCACAATGAGGAATGGTGTCTTTAAATATTGCTATAATCTAAATCTTTTTTGGTAACATCAATGTTGATGGTTAAGAAGCTCCAAAATATCATATTCCAAATATATTTGGATATAGAATGTGAGCTTGAACTTTTCTCTATTTATTACTCTAACCAAGAGGAAGCACTCACATCAGGATTTGACTAACAGAAGGATGTAAAAATACAAATTGTTTAAACAGGCTTTTAGCATTATGGAGTCCCTGGCTTCCTCATCATTTCAGAGCTCACTCCCTATCTTCAAGACTTGCTGAGACTTGTTGAGACATACTGATTTACTTTGTGGGTAGTTTGCAAATGTCAGGACATAAACCTGCTGCCTACAAGTTCTTTATGAATATTTCCATTTCTAAGAGTCTTTACAAAATATTCTGAGTGCAAAGTTTACAAGACAGTAGCTGCAGACACAATGGTCTGACACAGCTATTACTTCAACATCCGTATGTTTTGCCATAGATATTTACCAACAGCTCAAACAGAGAAACCAAAGGGTAGCAATTAAAGTGACCCATCCTTGTAATTTAAAGCTTCCTGTATGAGGAAGTGAAGGAGCATTATTGTCTCTGGATTTAAGACTGTTGAAGACTTTCAGATTGTGAATTCAGGAACCTGAGGGAGGGCAGAAAATTTGAGTAAGCACATTACCACTTCCCCTGGAGGAGTTGATTGCTGTTCCAGTGGTATTGTAACCACTAAATGTCACAGTGATCTCTCTAGTCCAGCTCAGCACTGCTCTGCAAACTCATCTTCTTACAGTCACTGACTCAGCTTTATGAATAGCTAGTGTACCTTTTTTGAGTTCAGTAGGAAATTCAACTATATATTTATGGTATCTTATAAATAACTCCCTACCCTCTCTCAGCTGACACAAACGAAGGTTTTAGTTTCTCATTTTGGTAATGATTTACAGCTGCTATTCCACTGGGCTTATGAAACATTATATATATATGCTTCAGTGAATGTTTCATATGCATGTATTTATATATAAACACAAACAGTGAAAAATTACTTCTGAGAGTCACTTGCAAACCCACCATATTTTATGCAAAAACATGTCTTGTAGATATACTAAACAGTCCTCGTTGTTATTGCAATTAAACAGGGCAATTCTCATTCTTCTCTCTCTCGTTCTACATATATATATATATCTCTGTAATGAGGGTAGAGCTATGATTTAGGACAGGAGAACTATTTTTTGGTGTCTGATTTAGGGCCTGTGAAGGGCTGTTTATTCTGCAAAATGTGTTGTTATATTTCCTGTTAGAGGAAAAAAAAAAAGGTTGCACTTTTTCTAATTTAAATTCCTATTTTCTAACATTGGCGGTATGTTTTTCCCATTTCCTGGGTTCTGGATTTTGGGTTGTTTGGTTTTCTTGTTTGCTTGTGATCTTTCATTGTCATCAAAGAATCTAGACTCTTATTTGTGGGGTTTTTTGTTTGTTTGCTTTGGGTTTTTTTGGTTTCATTTGGAAAAAATAAAAAAGGTGGACGAAAAGGAAAGAAACAAAGTGAAATTCTCCCCTGCTATAACCAGGATTGTGACTTTAGATCTGCTGTGCAATATGAAGCAAGTCACTTCACCTGTGCCTTAAATTCCCAGTCTGTAAATGGGAGCTATAACTGCTTTTCAGAGGGGTGATTTGATATTCACATCTGAGAAGCACTAAGCATGATTAATATCCAAGCACATCTCTGACATGCAAAAATACCACGTTGTTTAATCACTGTTGCCTTATGGATGTTCTTTAACATAAAGACAGCAGCTGGGTCTCTTCAAAACAATCCCAAAAAGTCTCATCACTAATGATTTACTTGCTATTCACAAGAGGTGTTTTACACAAGTAATTACACAGAGACGAGGAATTTGAACAGAGCTGAGATCAAGATTCATCTGCATGATTGCAAACACTTTAAAATTATTTTTCAAATATTTATTTTTAATGAAAATTAAATTAAAAAATTCTTAAAGCCTGGCATGTAAGATGATGATATTTTTCATGTTTAGTGGGAGTTAAAGGAAGTTGAGGATTGCAGAATGCTTAATACTGAAAAAGGAGGAAAATTAGCTTGGTTTTTTTTATTGCTTGCTCTCACCCTCCCACTTATGAGGGATAGAAGAGGTCATGGAAGATCTTCAAATGAGCAGTCACTTTCTGCATTAAGGGCACTCCTGTGCCTCCCTGCCCATCACCCAATACTGTTTCCCACAAGTGCTAGTAGTAATTAAATGAGCAGTCAGTGCAAGTAATAACATTAGGAACAAAGATAAATCAGTTCAGTGGGTGTAATCTGTTTAGTCTTTTTTTTCTTTCTTTCTTTTTTTTTTTTTTTAAGAATACCTCAGCTGTGTACACCTCTTTTCTCTTTAAAGAACTAGCTTCTATTTGCTGAACCTGGTAACATTTTCAATCTTACCTTCCTTGCTTTGTTTTAGCATCCCCACCTACCTGTGTGGGTCAAACAGGAAGGAAGATGTTACATTGAGCTGTGTGAAATTCCAGACTCATTAATACCTTTGATATAACTTAGAATTCATAAGGAAACTGGTGTTCAAGTCAGTTGGACTAGATGATCATTGTAGGTCCCTCCCAATCAACTCCTATTCTATTCTATTCTATTCTATTCTATTCTATTCTATTCTATTCTATTCTATTCTATTCTATTCTATTCTATTCTATTCTATTCTATTCTATTCTATTCTTTCTGTTCCATTCCATTCCATTCCATTCCATTCCATTCCATTCCATTCCATTCCATTCCATTGCACCTGAATGGGAAATTTGGACTTTTTAATGTTCTTCCTTAATCGGGAAGGGATTTAATCAGAGGTGTATACATTTTAAAGCATATGTACAGCCTTAAGGATGGCACTGAGTACCTGCAGTTCCTCCTTGGCCTTCAATGGAGGCTACTTCTGTACATGCTTAAGTGTCTTTTAGTGATACTAACATTCTTTGTGATAAGATTAGAGTATGTGACTGCTGTTTTTTGTTAGGTTGGTTGGTTGGCTGGGTTTTTTGTTTGTTTGATTTCAGTTGTGGGTTTTTTTTGTGGGGTTGTTTTTAATTGCCAGCTGCTCCAGCTTTTATTCTAAAACATTAGCATTCCCTACATTTGCTCGTTTTTCACTTCATACTCTTCCCCAGTGCCTGTGCTGTCTGTCTGAGTGAGGAACACCTCATTTCAACCTGACTTCCGATTCAACTCAGCAGGCACTGCAATCTTTTTCTTGGCTCCTGGTATCTCATCTAATCAGACACCATGCTTTTATGCTGGCTCCCTGCAACTGCACTAGGTATTTTGTTAGACTATCAGGCAGAACTAAAAGCTTCCAGCTTGCCTACCTTCTTGGCTGCCAAATTAGAGAGAGAGGAGAGAAGGAGGAGGGGAGAGAGAGACGCTGAAAGCCTTTTAGTGTGAGTCATCTCTAACTTCAGTCCTTTCCCTACTCCTATGGAAGTACCACTTGGTATCTCTAGTGTGCATGAAGATTTAGCACTTTCCCTGCACAGAATGAATTCCAGACCCTTTGATAATATCCTATTTTTAAACAGCAGATATTGCTTAATGGTGAGTTGCAGGCACTTTAAATTAAAATGAAAAAAACCACCTCTATCTCACTGGGCTGAGTAGGCTCTTCGTATGTAACTCTTGCAGCTAATACCAAAACAACAGAGGAAAACCAACTTCAACTCTAATAAAACTTTCAGTTTTAGTAAGGGAGTCTGATGGTTTAGTAATACAGGGAGAAGAGCACAAATTTCAACTGTATTTATGTTCTACCTTTCACTACCCTATATCAAGTTTCAGTTGCTGCACACTGGAAAAACAAAAAGTTCTCACGCTAGCGGTTTTGGATTTTCTACTTTGCACAGAATAAGTGAAAAAAGTAATGACCAAGGCAAACTTGACCAGGATTGCTGGTTATCACATAGTAGTAGTGAATAATACAAATGGTGACCACACAATTAATGATGAAAGAGAGATACTGTCATGTTTATGTAAAGTAGCACCTTGACTAAAATGTGGGTTCAGTTCCAAAAATCGCATGGAATAAGTAGAGAAAATAAATTACGAATGTGAACAGAGCATAGATTTGAGCCCAGGTAGATCTAATGGAAAGAACTGTGGGGTCTGCTGCATGTCTTGATTCCCAGTTGTTCCCCCTCCCCCCTCCTTCTGCCTCACTGCTACTTTGCAGGGAAGTATACACCTCCCCTTCTCACCACAGCTGCATTTACTTTTTGTCCTTGCATACACAGGAGGGAATGAGATGTTTGTTGGTAGGAATTACAGTCCAGAGCAGCCATTGTGTGACATACTCAAAAGCCACAAAAGACCATTTTCTGTTTGATTTCGACATCTCAAATTCTTTACCCCACTGCTGCTTTTACATATAGTTAAATAAGTCACAGATCAGTTCACAGCACACATGAAAAGCTACTGAAAATAAACATACTCTGTGGTGGTATACATCACCCACTGATTTCTTTAAGAGAGTACAGGTCAACAACACTGGTTTGGGGTTTTAATTTTGTAATTTTTTTACTATTATTTTTAAGAAGATTAAAAAAATGTTTCTTATCATTTAAACCTCTCTGAGTCTTTCAGGATTCATGGAGAAATGAGTGCTCTAGTTTACATAATTCCCTGAGCCTTTGCTACCTACTTGTTCTGGTTTAAGCGAGTAAGTCAAACATTAATGTGATTATGTGGTCAGATAATACTACAGAGCTCTTGATCCAATTAAATTGCTCTGCAAGGTGTGTAGCATCTGATAAACCACAGCCACTACAGCAAAGAAAGAAACTCTTATTTTCTCTTTCCCTTGTTTCTTATTTTTTGTTCTCTGTCAGTAGGCCACTGTTTCCTTTTTATGTTCTGGGATTATGTTAAGCAGTTTATGCTCCTTGCTCAGTTTTGCTGGGAAACTACCAATTAATCCTGATTCTTTCTCTTTCTGCAGGTTTGTCACTGCCATGGACTTTTGCTCTTCCCTTATATCTACTGCAATATTTCAGGTCAATTTTTTTCTCTTCTGTCTTTACTTGGTGTGATGTGCTGTATCACTTTTTTTTTTTTCCTTCAGCAACCCCATAAAGCTGATTCCCTTTTGCTTACCCTTGTACAAACCAGGCAGTGAACCTGTGCCAGGGCAGAACAACGCAGATAATGGTGCAGGGGGATGATGCAAATTATAAATCAATATAAAAGTAGCCTTTGCCATCGTGTAGCAGCTACAAACACATGGACAGTATAATTTCAACTCAGGTTTTATTTACTGCAGATTCAATGTGACCAGGAACAAACTTAGAGCTAATATATGGTATTTCCTCATTTTCATACAAGATTATTAGTACTAGTGGTGTTCCCCAGGGATCAGTTCTGGGCCCCATGCTCTTTCATATCTTTATCAATGACCTGGATGAGGGGTTTGAGTCTGTCATCATAAGTTTGCAGATGACATCAAGCTGGAGGCAGGTGTTGGTCTGTAAGAGGATAGGAGAGCTCTGCAGAGGGATCTTGACAGGCTGGACAGATGGGCAGAATCCAACAGCATGAGATTTAATACATCCAAGTCCCGGGTTCTAGACATTGGCCGCAACAACCTCATGCAGCGCTGCAGACTGGGGTCAAAGTGGCTGGAGAACGGCCAGAAAGGGACCTGGGGGTACTGGTTGATAGTAGGCTGAACGTGAGCCAGCAGTGTGCCCAAGTGGCTAAGAAGGCCACTGGCATCCTGGCCTGTATCAGGAACAGTGTGGCCAGCAGGAGCAGGGAGGTCATTGTGCCCCTGTACTCAGCACTGGTTAGGCCATACCTTGAGTACTGTGTCCAGTTCTGGGCCCCTCAGTTTAGGAAAGATGTTGACTTGCTGGAACATGTCCAGAGAAGGGCAACAAAGCTGGTGAGGGGTTTGGAGCACAAGCCCTATGAGGAGAGGTTGAGGGAGCTGGGGTTGCTTAGCCTGGAGAAGAGGAGGCTCAGAGGAGACGTTATTGCTGTCTACAACTACCTGAAGGGAGGTTGTAGCCAGGAGGGGGTTGGTCTCTTCTCCCAGGCAACCAGCACCAGAACAAGAGGACACCATCTCAAGCTGCATCAGGGGAGGTTTAGGCTGGAAGTTAGGAAGAAGTTCTTCCCAGAAAATGATTGGCCATTGGAGTGTGCTGCCCATGGAGGTGGTGGAGTCACCATCCCTGGAGGTGTTTAGGAAGAGACTGGATGGGGTGCTTGATGCCATGGTTTAGTTGACTAGATAGTATTGGATGTTAGGTTGGACTCAATGCTCTCAAAGGTCTTTTCCAACCTGGTTAATTCTATTCTATTATTCCATTCTATTCTATTCTATTCTGTTCTATTCTATTCTATTCTATTCTATTCTATTCTATTCTATTCTATTCTATTCTACTTCATTCTGATGGGTTGGGGAGGGGAAGTAATCTCTGTTTTAAAGACATAATGTTTGCCTATATGCAAGTCACCATTTTCTCCCATGTGCAAATTTGTGTGAACAGAATATAGCAAAAACTGTAATTAATGTATCTGAAGCTTTAGGAATTTCATATTCACCCAAATTTAAAGGATTGTTGGTGTAGTGAATGCATCATCTTTGTGTGAACAGTACTTTAAAATGTTGGGGGAGAATTGTTTACAACCTTCCTTCCAAGAATCTGAAAAGTGATGACTCCTCAAAATCCAGAAAATGGGTTGCTTCAATATTAAGCCATTTAAAAGACAAATGAAAATGCTGATGTGCTTGAAGTCAATGACAGGACACTTTAAAAAACCATACCAGGAAAGAAATTCATTGTAAGATACTTCTACATTCTTATTTAAATCATTAATAACAAGCCTGCAGAACACATAACAAGTTGTGGTAAATCATGAGGACAGCCTAATGATACGCAGTGGTATGAATTACCTGCTTAGATGTTTGCAGGCTGACAGCCAGAATAGTACAACTGGGAGCACAAACTGAAGATCATATCAGCAAACTGTATCCACAGATAGTTATTGATGTTATTTATATTCTTTTTTGGTTTTTTTTTTGAATCTGTGTGAGAAAATGGCACCTTCATGGATAAACATCTCTCTAAGCATCTTGTTCAATGCTTATCATAAAAGAGTAATATTGTCTTGGAATGTATGGACAAGAGAGCATTAAATAAGAGGAAAATGATTTTGTCTCTGCACTTAGTATTGTGTGTGCCAGGAGGACAGCACAAAAGAATGTTGGTGTTCAATCCAGATGTCAGGTAAGGATGAATATATAGGGGGTCTGTTGCAGTGTTGAATTCTCTGTTTGACATTATTAAAATTATATTTACATGCATTTCTATCTTTGAATTTAACTGTAGGCAAAATGCTGACATCTATTATGCTAAGTACTACACTAGATAGCCTTCTGTGTATGCCCGCAGTTCTCCTTTTCTTTCCTTCTTTTGCTTTGAAACCTTTACCAAGCCCTTTTACTGTTTTCTCCCTTTGTAAGTACAGGACATGTAGCTCTTCCTTCACAGTAGTATTGCATACCCAAGTCTTTTCTGCTGCTACTCTCTAGAAGCTGTGTGGAAATTACTGAATCTTGTTTAGAGGACAGAGGGTTAAGCATTGCCTTAAGTATGCCCCACAGCACTTGCAGCTCTAAATAAAGATATGATTATAATCAAATCTTATGCTTCAGGGTTTTTATGACTGCCTGTAGGAATGGAGAACAATCTTTTCTCACTCCCTCTCCCCTGCCCCCCGCCCCTTTCCTTTTCTCCAGGATTTTGCTTAGCTTGTATCCTGCCTTTATCTCCAAAACTGGTGAGGACTGAAATCTCTTGAGGATGAAAATGGTACATGAACAGGGAGAGGTCAGGGTAGAAATGGGAAGCCTGTTCTGGAGGTGAATATGAATATACTGGTGAGCTTCCTTCATGAAGCTGAAATTTAGCCAAACACCAGCTTTGGGGAAAAATACAGATTTTGCACTTGGGAAGAGCAGCTGTTATGATGGTTTTTTGTTTTGTTTTCTGCCAGTGTTGTGGCTTAGTATCTTCTGGGCATGCCCTCAGTTATGAACTGAATTGTCTTCCCTGTCCTCTGCCTGTGGAGCAGAGCTGTTTATTCCCTCAAGGGCAGAAATAATATTTCTGTCCTTTAGCCTAACAGTGTAGTTCAGTGACACAGTTAACCACGGATACCTGTTTTCATGTAGCTAAACATTGTGTTGGTTTAACTGTACCTGAAAAGGCAACCTAGATATTAAAAGAGGAGAAAAATGTAATAGCATCTATTATTCAGGAAGTCAAAATAGATGATACAAAGGTGTCTTCTGTTTTTTAGCTCCAGTTTTTTTCACAGTTTGCAAGTATGCTTAATTTTGTCTTTAACCCTGAACTGGTTCATTTATTGTTAACCCTGAACTGGTTCATTTATTGTTTCTTTTTCAATATCATGGCTTGAAGCTGTATAGCTGGTTCTTTATTTTTCAGTCTGCTCCTTTCACTAAGTGCATGTCCAGATTACTCTTTCATGCCTCATTTAATGTGGCTTGCTGTACAAAGATATCAAGTGTTTCGTTAGCTAGTTTACTCATACTGCTGCACTGCAGGTTTTCTGAGGCTTCTCTCTGCACTGACTCTCTGCATGTTTCTCTTTGTTTCACTGCAGCACCACGAATGCTGTCTCAACTGAACACAGTCCTTACAAATCATTTTGATCTCTCTATTTAGTATTTGTATGTTAAAAGTGACATGGTTTAAAAATGAACCCATGGAATAAAGCTATCACTTCTTTCTGATACAAAGACATGGCAGCTAAACAATGATTATTAGGATTATGTGTCCCTGCCCCATACAGACGTGTGATTATAGGTGTGTAAGGTGTTGGTAGGGAAACCAGGATGCAGCCAGTGCAGAGCAGCAAGATATGGAACTTGCTTGGGACCCTCATTTGGGGTGAGATAAGAGGTCCCTGGGCTATGCTTCTCTCTTTCCTATATCTGGTTTAATATTGACAATTTTTAGACACTTACAGAATCACAGAATCATAGAATTGTCAGGGTTGGAAAGGACCTGAAATATCATATACTTCCAACCCCTTGCCATGGGCAGGGACACCTCACACTAGATCCGGTTGCTCAGAACCACATCCAGCCTGGCCTTCAAAACCTCCAGGGATGAGGCTTCTACCATCTCTATGGGCAACTATTCCAGTGTCTCACCACCTTCCTAACATCCAATCTGAATCTACGCATTTCTATTTTTCTTCCGTTCCCCCTGGTTCTATCATTACCTGGCATCCTAAAAAGTCCCTCAACAGCTTTCTTGTAGGCCCCTTTAAGATACTGGAAGGTAAGATACTTAAAGGTGTGCTTCACCTCAGTTTCTTAGGTGTGACAGAGGAGCCTGAGGCAGTACTTTTCTTCTGTACTGAGGCTGAGACCAGTGCAAATCCTTGGGGATCATCTTCTTGGAGCCTTCTTTTGAATTCTGATGAAGCTTACGACATCTCTCCCTTGGGCTTACTTTGTTTAGCTACTACTTCCTTTTAGAATTACTTCAAGTTTTTCTTTACTTCACTGTACAGCCATGGAAAGTCTGAGGGAGATGGATGTTCTGTGCACTTGGAGACAGGGATTTATCTGCTGGAGTGAGCTCTAAGAAAGCCAGATGGGATGCTAGCATCATGCCTTGAATGAATGTTTCTATCATGGGGCTTTGTGAAAGGCTGCTTCATTCATTTAGCCTTTCCATTATTTAACATAATTCTCTATAGACAGATTTTATACTTCTCCTCCTATTTCCTGTTTTTTATTTCAGTTTCGGATATTTTAGCACTTCAACAGAATTTCTTCTGCTGTTTGGAGATCCAAATAAAGTCATATTACACCAGCTCTAGGTTGGTCTTATTCTAGTTTTGGCAACTATTATAAATTTATAAATCCTTTAACTTCACACTATTTAAGAATCAAAGCAAGCTAGTATTTGGTTCAAGTGATAGAACCAGGCATGTTTCAACATGCAAAATGAATGTTCCTTAAGTCAAATTGTCTTCCAGAGTGATGGAAAAACCCAGATACTTCAGAGGAGTCCAAATGTTTAATTTCCAGTAACTTAAACCCCTCTCCAATTGAGAGTTATCTACTGTGGAACATGAAGGTGGACAACAAAGTTCTAGCTAAGCAGGAAAAAAAAAAAGAAAAAAGAAACAGATGTAAATCAGAGGAAGTTTTTTTAATTACTTTTAGTAAACATCAGTGTGTGTGCAGAGATGGGGAATATAAGCCATATATTGTCCAGATTGAAGTCAAGGGTGTTTATATCTTTGGCTTTGGTAGTATTAGGATGCTTATTCCAGATGACAGCAACAGGCAAAAAAACCCTCCCCAAATCTAAGTCTTCTGGAATTCTGTTCCAAAAATGTGTGGTTTAATACTCAATTGGTTAACTAAAAATAAACTTTCATTTTAGCAATGAAAGAAACCATACAGTAACAGCAACAATTTATTTCTTGGTGAAGGCGATTATTTAATCTCAGAAGTTTCCTTGTTGCTTATCTTTATTACTTGAATATAATAAACTGTGTTTGCGTTAATAAAAAGTCCTTTCTAAAACAATAAATAATCCACTTTTCCTTATTTGGCAAGCAATATGCTCCATTTAGTTGATTTCTAAGGTGATAATGCTCTTGAATTATTGGGTTTTAAGCGGACGCTTATTGAATTTCTTCCTCTGACATCTTGCTGACCCTCAGGCCTTCCTGTCCTTGAGTTCTGTGTACCATGGGTCTTCCACAGGTGTAAGTGAACCCCTCTGTGCAGAAAACAAGATCCTGATGGCTTTCAGCGTCTTCATTGTCTTGTGCTTTGCAGTGAAAAAGGGAAAGCTTGCTGTTATCTGTCCACAGCAGATAAGTTTGTGACAGGAATATAATGTAGTTCAAGGAGATAGCAGTATTTCCATTCAGCGGATACCCTATATGAGGAAGACAAGGGTTTCTCTAACATTGTTGGCTTCAGTAGATCCAGGCTTGGAAGAGGAAAATGCAAGATTGCCAGTAAAACCCAGATGCACTATTGAAGTCCTGAATTTCCCTTGTGTTACATGAAGCTTTAGGACATGTACAATGGATTTGGAGTACAAGTTCAAACCCATTTTGTCATCAAAGTTCCACAACAATTGTCTGCAATCAAGGAAATATCCAAGGAACAGGATTGTGATGCCCTCTGCTTTTCTTTCTGGGGTTTCATTATCTTTCATATGCTTTCCTTCTGGAAGTCAAACATCAAGATGTTAGCAAAAATGTAGGATATACGTAAGCAACTTTCCATTTAGTTTGGAACAGAGAGGTGGTCCTCATCACAGGACACTGTATATAGCTTCTTAAAAACCTGATTCTGATCTGGATGAAATATACAAGTATGTTTTACTTGGGGCTTGCTGCAGTTACAAATATTTAATTGCTTTTCCACTTGCTTTTGGAGACATTGTATTTCTTAATGTCTCTGTGCAGTTACTTTGGAGGGTACTTGTGATACCATATTACAACACTATTCTTCTCAGTTTTGAATACATCACATATCTGGTCTGACAAATTGGAGAAAACTCCTAACCTTCTACAAAGATGCTTTCAGAAACTGTATGAAGTGGGCTTCTGCAAATGTTAACCATGCAGCTGTTCTCTGCAGGCTGGACTCCTTCCTGGTATAAACTACATATAACTTGCAGCAGGCTCATCCCAGGATGGCAAGATGCATACTTGCTCTGCCTTGGGATGTGGTGGTGAAGGCCCTGAGCTGCTGTCAGCAGAACTAGCCTGAGGATCAGGAGAGGGAGATGCTGTAGTCTGGCTGTCTGTTGTAGCTAAGAACTCTGCGTGGGTGCATGCTGCCTTCATTTGGCACTGCCTCAGGAACTTTTGTGAGCCTCTCTATTGTGTTCATGTGGAATGGATGGCCATCAGAAAGAATGGAGGATGGATGCACAGTCACATGAAGAAGACAATGTGTAATTCTGATTCTCATCTTCAGAGCAATTTTGTCATTTGTCTAACTTGTTCCGATGCAAAATCAGTGTATTTGGAGTACCCTTAAGAGTACATCAAACATAGCTTGTTTTGATGTAGAAAAGGAATTTACACTGTATATGCATAGTCAAACAGGCTTCTGTGGTTCTTTTTAGTGTTTTTAGCATTGATATGTTGTCACTTGTGTCTTGTATAATCTTTCTCTATGACTGCTTCTTCTTTCTATCATACTCTTGGATTAAGGCTAAGCCTGTTATTTTGCCTCCCTTGTTTCTTCCTTTCCACCCTGGCTTTTAAAAGGTTACCTTCAGGATGGCAGAAGAAATATGTGTTAAAGAGCTAGACCAGCAAGACATTTTTATTGGAAATTCTTGACTTGTCAAGGCTATGGTAATACTCTGGAGATAAATCTCTATGATGAAAATTCCAATATCAGAAGATTTTGAAATTGTTGACAGAACCTATTTGGAAAACTGTAAAACAGAAAGATTGCCGTGGTTAGTTCTTTTGACTGAGTTTTTGTTTTGAAATTTTGAACTTCACTAGGAGGTGAAGAAAACAAGAAAATATCAAAGCTGAAATCAAACAACTCGCTGCTAAAAGAAGAAAATCCTAACTGATCCAATTCAAGTTGTATTCACAGGTGCAGCTTGCAAAAGAAAAAAAAAATTGTTTCATTTTAGATCAGAAATAACTTCAAAAACTTAAAGATTCTCCAATACCAAGAAAACTCTTTCGCCAAAGTCTACCACACCCACTCTTCCAACAGCCTTCTGCAGCCAAGGATTGCAGCAGACATCTGTGAAAGTGAGTTCAGTGAGGGCTGGAGCATGTACAAGTTTTTAAACACTGATAGCACAATAGCAGCAAGGCCTGCCTTCTCCATCCTTCCTAGTGTAAGCAATGGATGACCCATTCCTACTCTGACATGGATTTTGGATTTATATGAAAGGGGTCCCAAAATTGAAATGATTGAAAAAAGATGTACTGCTAACAATATGCTTCAAGCAGGGTAACTGCTAGACCTTCACCTGAAAAAATAATAAATCTTTTCTTCCTTTACAGGGAGTCATTTTGCCTAGCTGAATTATTGAGCCATGGCAGAGAAGAACTGTATCCTTTTATGAACTGTTCTTTGCTACCTTGGTGTTTTCTGTTTTGTGTGTTCCTTGGCCTTTCTTACGCCCCCGTGAGTGGCTTACTTTATGTTTTTGCAATCATTTTCTGCTCTGCTTATCTGATTGGGTTCATTCTGAGCTATTTGTAGACAGTACAAAAAGAGACCAGATTAAAATCAATGCAGACATTGTGTTCCCACACATGCCCTGTATTCCTAGGTATTAGAAATGGGAATGAGTCATCCAGCAATACAGTTAAGAACTGACAAATGGTTGTCTAAAGCTCTGATAAGTAAAATCTCTTTGACTTACTGCGTATTTTCTGTCTTTGCATACTGCTGGTGTAAATCTAATACAAAAATCTACTCTCTGCCTCCCCAAGGTTGGAACTTGCAGTCTTTGCTCAGGTATATTTTCAAATGAAATGTGTGGGAGTTCTGGAGACTAGAGCACTGAGGCTAAATTTGTGTCTTGGGATGGAGAAAACAAAATAATCCTCCCTTACGCTCTTGTCTTCATCAATGCAAATGCACATGTGTCTCTGCAACCAGAGATGATAATTTTAAAGTTTTGTTGCTTCTCTCTAACTCCAGGGATATCTCACTTTCTAAATCATGCTGAGCACACCAGGTTTTAGCTGTTAAGTTAAAAATGAGATGAAGAAAAGAGACAATTGTGTTAGAAAGGATAATATCACCTGAAGACAATTCAAATGGTTTATCTGTAGTGTTTATTTTAAGCATATTCCTTGAGAATTGCATTGGTTTAGCTGCAGGGCTGTAGTTAAAGTCTTTTTATTGCAAAAGAAGGACAATTTACTATTTATGTGAAGACTAGTTTATTCTTAAGGCTGTGTTCAAATGAGAAACAGGCATACAAAGTGATTATTTTGGCAGAATGGAAAACCCTACTGAATAAACCCCCCACAATTATTTATTTAACATTAACATATCTACCCCAATCAAAGCAAAATTCACTTGCTAATGTTGGGAACAAGATGGAGCTGTCTTCTCCTGGCTTTTCATAAAAGTTTCTTAGATTGTTTTCTTAATGACTGAGAAGAAAAAGGACACATCATTCTTGCTTCTCCTCTGTATGCTCAAAAGCCTCTAAGTTTACCTTCTAACTGCTCTCAGCAGCTGCAAGTCCCTGATCACTTCCCCCCCACCCCTTTCTCTTTTTCTTTAAATGTGTGCAAGAGACACTGAGATTTGTTAACATTGCCCTGAGCTAGAAATTAAAAAAATGCAGGCAGTGAATGCATACACA